>NC_092874.1:296148486-297462228 GCF_028372415.1 Notamacropus eugenii | reverse complement strand
GGCGGGGGAAAGGGTGCGGGGAGGGGGGGAGAGGGGGCAGAGACGTCTTGGGGGAGGTCACTTGTAGCTGGAAATGTTGGTGCTGCTGTCAGTAGACCTAACACTTGCTTACAGGTTTCTGGCCAGATTCCATACTTGTATGGGAGCATATTCGATTGACTCATTGTCCCTGAGAGCTCCTGTCTGAGGACTCTGGATCCCCTTGTCCGAAGGATAAGCAGAGAGCTTACTGATCTAAAGCAACCTAAGCCTCCTCCTGTAGCTCCTTTCTGGAACCCCTTTCCTGTACTGAGCACATCCATGCATGAAGACTAGGGAGGGATAAGATTGTCAATGAGAAGACTGTAACTCAACAGCTGAGTTTGAAACTCTTTTCAGGGACTGAGAAGTGACCTCACCACTCTAGGGAAAGTGGTTCATGCCTAATCTCAGCTGAGTTGGGGTCTCTGTCAGATGCCTCCTCTTGGTGGGATGATAAGAGAGGAGTCCAGTCTTTGAAAGGTCTAGCCCAAACTCAAGGTCAAGATTTCTGGAGCCCAACAGTTTTCAGAGACTCAGATCCTCCTTAGCAGACAGAGGGTCCACCCAGAGGAGACAATGAGTCCCCAGAGTGTGGTTTGGTGTTTTCATCAGTCTCATTGTGCCATCATCTTCCTTACAGGAGCTGGAAAGCTGGGTGCTCCAGCTAAAATCTGAATGGCAGAGGTAAGGCCCCAAACTAACTGGCAAAGAGAAGAGGAGGGAAGGAAGGCTAGAAAACTAGACCAGAGAAAGCACCACTGAGATTCTCTGGGGGGGTGTCAGTAGAGCCAGAATACTTGGGTTAGCATGTCCATAGGATTAATCCCAGCTGGTAAGGACCTCAGAGAGCAGATGAGGGTCCTGAGGCCTGGGAGGGAAATGACTTGCCCAGGGTCACACAGGGAGTAAATGTCAGGGAAGACTTGCACCCAGATCTCTGGTTCTGTTCTTTCCCTTTGATAGTGGTTCTGCTTGACTCTATCCTGTGTCACTAGCCAGTGGCTGCCCTTCCCTTTTCCTTTTGTCACTGTCTAGTTTGGCCCAAGAAGCCCTCCAGGAAAACATATTAAAGGCTATGGGTCCACTGGAGGCCCAGCTGGCTGGCCTGAGACAGGAACTGGCAGCCCTGAGCCAGAGACAGGCTGCAGCGGCAGAGGAAGTAGACCTTTGGCCACAGAAGATGGCAGCCCTGCGCAGTGATGTGAGTCCTCCAGTCCACCACTTAGACCACATGTGCCCCTCTCTCCAAGGTGGGCTGCCTGAGCATCTGCCCA
The DNA here is from genome assembly GCF_028372415.1 of Notamacropus eugenii. Lineage (NCBI taxonomy): Eukaryota > Metazoa > Chordata > Mammalia > Diprotodontia > Macropodidae > Notamacropus > Notamacropus eugenii. The sequence continues at coordinate 297,460,933 of NC_092874.1, read as the reverse complement.
GGGAGACCCAACCCTCTAAGGTGTCCACTGGGGTCCAATGAGATCTTTTTTGGTAGACCTGAAAGCAGTGGGAAAATGCCAGTCACTTGGTTCACAACCGTCCCTTCCCTGGCACCAGGAAGACATGCATAGGCTCTGAGCTCTCAGAGTCTTTCTAGACACCCCCTCCCCAGGTCCCCTGTCCCGGCCCTCTTTCTTCCTTACCTCTACTGTTTTGTGGATGGTCTCTGGTGGTTTCTAGGTGGAGTCTCAGTTCCCAGCCTGGATCAGTCAGTACCTTCTTCGAGACAAGGGCGCTAAGGCTGGGCTTCTTCAGCTGGAGGAGGTACAGGCCCAACTTCGGGACCTGGAGCACAGAATCCTCACTCAGGTGGCAGAAGGGCAGGTCAAATCTGCCAGTGAAGCTGCTGCCAGCCTGAGGCTGACCCTTCACAAGGAAGGAGTGACTGGGGTCACAGAGGAGGTGAGGCCTGCCCCATTCCCTGTCTGCCTGTCGGAGGTCATGGGTTTGCCCTGAGAGGAGCCTCCAGGGAAGGAAGGGGAAGCCCTGGCAGAGCAGGTAGCACACGTGGCCCTCTGGTGAAAGGGCTGGGCCAGTTCTGCAGGCAGCTAGGCCCATGAGTCCATCCATGCCTGTCTTTTAGGATGTGCACCAGATTGTGAATGAGGCCCTGAAGAGATACAGTGAAGACCGCATTGGGCTAGTGGATTATGCCCTGGAGTCCTCAGGTAGGTAGCCTGTAGAAAGCCAGAGGGCTGGGGACATGATGGTTGCCCATTAAGGGACAGCAGGAATTAAAAACTCATGATGCCCCTTATGGGACGGGGCAGTTGAAGGGCTGATGCCCTGGCAGTGACCCCTCATCTTCAGGACTACCTCTGTGTCCTGCCAGCCCTCAGCTGCCCCCACCTCACTTCTCTCCCTCTTGTTCTTTCAGGGGCCAGCATCATCAGTAGCCGCTGCTCAGAGACCTATGATACCAAGACGGCCCTTCTCAGTCTGTTTGGCATCCCCTTGTGGTACTATTTCCAGTCCCCAAGAGCCATCCTCCAGGTATGACAGAACAAAGGGCCCCCAGCTTGGCTCTCTGCCATCTCCCACCTTCTGTGGGGGCTGGGCTCTCAAGGTGGGAGGATTACACAATGGAAATCTATTCCATTGGCTGCCCACCTGACTTGTCACCTGACTTGTCTTCTGCCCACAGCCAGATGTTTACCCTGGCAACTGCTGGGCATTCCGGGGCCCCCAGGGCTTTGCTGTGGTTCGATTATCTGCCCGCATCCACCTCACTGCTGTCACCTTGGAGCATGTACCCAAAGCCCTGTCTCCCATCAGCAACATCCCTAGCGCCCCCAAGGATTTTGTCATCTTGGTGAGTATCTGAGCCTTGCAGCTCTCCATTCCCGTATGCCTGACAGCCATTTCTTAACAGCAGCATTGTGAGGTGAGGAATGGAAGGATGTGCCCATTTTACAGCTGGGATATTGAGGCTGGTCTCTGGACTCCACAACCAGCCCTTTCCCTGCTCCCCCTCTTCTTAGAGAGAAGCCAGAAGAGGACAGCTGACAGCAGTCAAGATTTCAATGCTGTCTCAGGGTCCTTTTATACAACTCCTTTATACATGGGTGCCTCCATGGCCAGGTGTCCCATGGGGGAGCTGAGTGGGGATGATGAGCACCATTCCCTACAGTCACCTCCTTAGGGCAGAGTTGGAATGTCCTCATAAGGAGGATGTGGGTGAAAAAAGTGGAGCCAGAGGAGAAGAAGAAACGTGTAGGGGAACAGGATGCTTCAGGACCTAAATCCTGATAGATGAAGAAACTGAGGCACCTACAATTAAATTGTGTGTCCCAAGCCATTCAGCAGCTTAGGGGAAGAGGCAGAGAAGGAGGCCAGGGGCTTGGAGGGAAAAGGATCTGTCTACTGAGTTAGTGAGAGATGCTGGAAGGTGAGGGGACCAAAGAAGGAAACATCATGGTGGCTTTTGCTTTCTCCCCTTTACTCTCCCCAATGTATCCCCCCCTACACCCCCTTCCTCCTCCTCTTCCACCTCCTCCTCCACAACCTCCCCTTCCTTTGCCTCCCTGGATTGATCTGGATTCATGTCCTAACAGCATGACCTTTCCTCTAACCCCCTCCCATCCATCCATCCATCCATCCATCCATCCATCCATCCATCCATCCATCCCTTCCCTTTGCTTTTCCTTCTCTGTAGGGGCTAAATGAAGATTCACAGTCGGAAGGGGTGGCCCTCGGGCACTTTACCTATGATAATGCTGGGGAGTCCATTCAGACCTTCCACTTTCAGGTATGGAGGGCTGGCCCCACAGTGTCCCAGGGAGGCTGGTGCTCTTGAAGGCTAGTTCACCAGCCATGGGGATGCTGTGGCTTTGCTAGGAGCTGCAGTTTGAGCCAGGACCCCATGGTTCTGATAGCAACCTGAGGGATAACATTCAGCCACTGAAGAAGGCCTGGGGGGGACGGGCTCTGGGGTCAGGATGTCCACCAAGGGATCACGAGCCTTCCTGACCCCAGTCTCCTCTTCCCACAGGGCAATGACACAGCCCCATACCAGGTGGTCGAACTTCGGATCTTAAGCAACTGGGGTCACCCTGAGTACACCTGCATTTACCGCTTCCGGGTCCATGGGAAGCCTGCCAATTAGCCTCTCCCCCCCAGGGCCTTTCCCCTCTTTCCCCCTTCAGCCCCTCCCCTCCCCCAGCAAGCACTTCATCCCACTTTCTCGCCCTCTCCCACACTTCATCCCTTATGGCCACTGTGGCTTCTGGGAGAGATACAAGGTGGGAGCCTACCACCATGGAGCAGTTTGGCCCCACCCTGCCCTCTCTGATGGAGAGGAGATCACCAGCTCAGCTATTTGTTTCACTCCCCATCCTCTTGAGGGTCAGGTGGCCCAGCTCCCTACCAGGCCCTGCCTGCCCTCAGGAGGTGTATACACAGCTATGTATGATATCTTGAAGGTGTGAGTCAAGACATCATGAGGGCCTTATTATGCTCAGCAGCACTCAGAACCACAGCTTAGGCCACCTTAGCTTACCTTGCCCAAGAGTCTAGGTCAAAGAACTTGGTTTATTGAGGGCATGACAACTTGGGCAGTTCCAAAGGGCAGACTGGTAGACAGTCTGTCTTGGGCATGCCCCAGCAGGTGGCTAAAGCTCCCGTCCATGGTAGCATGCATAGTTCTCTTTACCATGGGGCATGATGGGGGCAGTCTTTGAAATCTGAAGTATCTGGGACTGGCCACAATTCCCTGGTGTTAAGTTTATTGGGATAGAGTTGGGGTTAGTTTTTTGGAGTTAAGGCTGGGATGGGAGGGGAAGGGCAAATTCTTTGGCCCTGCGGGCCCATTGTATTATGTATATAGATAGATATTTATATTTATACATAGATCTCTTTGTTCTTTGTTATCAGACAGAAAAGCTACGGGCTTCATTTCCGGCTTCCTCCCCCTGGGGCCCAGGGTGATATTCACTCCAGCTCCAGCTTGGGGTGGGGGGCAGGCTGTCAGGCACGGATCCTCACAGTGACATTGCCATCCTTCCTGCCTTTTACTGTAGGAGGGAAGGCAGGCCTTCACACCACAGGGCTGGCCACTGGTCCCTGAAGCAAGCAGGGGCACTCACTCATCTGCAGGCTTTGGGGGTCACCAGCAGACAGTGGCAGGCTGACCCTAGCTGGCCCTCAACCCAGTTTGCTCCCTCTGCTTCTGTTCGCTTACCAGGAAGCTGGCGTCTGAGCAGCCCTGCATAGGAACCTACAGATGGGGTCTTAGTTCTTCCCCATCACAAAGGCTACTGTTTAATTCTTTACTTTGATTTTTTAATCAACAAATTCTAATTTATGCCTATGCAAATATAAATTTTCCCTGGGATCTGTGGCTTCTCCTTCTCCACCTGTTGCTCTTGAGGCCAACTTGGAGTAGTGGGGAAAAGAAGGTGGTATTCTGGTAGAAACTCCCTGGTTAAAGGGCGGCTTCCTTGCTGCTGAGTGAGGCCTGGGAGGGATTGTCCTGGGCATCGAGAGGGAGCTAAGCCCAGGCCTGGGCTGGGAGAAGCAAAGCTGGGTAAGGGAACCAGAGGAGGCTTTCTCATTTCTGCCTGCTCCTTTAAAGCTCACCCAAGGCCTCTCCTGGTCTTAATCCTCCCTCAGTGCGCCCAAATTGATGTTTTATACTTCCTTGTGTGTGTCTGCATATCCATACATAAACACACACCTATCCAGACAGACATTCCTCTGTGTGCCTGCTCCATCTTTCAGGAGCAGGACAGCTTTCTAAGGAAAAGAGCTTTGTGTCTGCCTTGGTCTCCCCCATAGCTAGCACAAGGCCTGCCACCCAGCAGACACTTTATCTGAGCATTGCTATTCACTTCAACTCAGGTGTAAAGAAAGAATATACTCTACAGCCTTCTCAACAAGGGGTCACCAGCATGCCTTTGACAGCTCCAGCAAGGGTTAAACACATCACAAACTGCCAGCCGTCCTCTTCCACTTTCAGACAGCTCAAGTTGTTGGGAAATTTGTCCTGAAATCAGGCTGAAATCTATCTTTGGGCATCTTCCACCCACTATTCCTCGTTCTTTCATCCTGGGTCAAGCAGAACACGCTAATCCCCCTTCCACATCACTTTTCAAATAGTAGCATTAGAGAGTGGCTACTGCGTGCCAGCCACTGTGCCGAGCACTTTACAAATATCTCCTTTGATCCACACAACAACCCTGTGAGGTAGGCACCATTTCTAGACCCATTTTGCAGATGAGGAAATGTAGGCACAGAGGTGAAATGACTTGTCCAGGGTCACACAGCTGGTAAGTATCTGAGGGAGAATTTGAACTTGGATCTTCCTGCTTCCAGGTGCAGAGTTCCATCTCCTGTGCCACCTGAAGACAGTTCTCATGGTCCTCTGACAGCTTCTCAAGGGCCTTACACCATGTTCTTGGAGCCCTTCATCCTTCTGTTCACCCTTCTCTGAATGCACCTCACCTTGGTCATTTCTTTCCCACACTGTGATGCTCAGGCCTGAACACTGCCCTCTGGCTGTGGTCTCCTCAGGACAGACTTGGGCTGACCTATTACTGACCCCCCTTCCTAGATCGTAGGCCTCTCCATGCCCCTCAGGAAGGCACTGGTCATTCCAACCATCAAGTTTAACTAGTGATTCACACAGACACTGCTATCCCCTAAAATCCCCAAATCCTTTAACAGGAGCCATGGCTGCATCACCCTCCCCCACTCATTGGTTTTTCTTTTCTAATTCTTGTTGAGGACTCTGCTTTTACCTCCACTGGATATTTTCATTTGGATAGAATCCTAAATTTTAGCTAGCTGAAACCTCCTCCATCCTATCAGTCATGTGACATCTCCACCCCTCCCTCCCAGCTCTAGCATTGGCACATTTGGACAAGCACACCTTGTGCTATTTCACTGAAGTCGTTGATAAAAATGCTGAACAAGCACGGAGAAAAGGGGAGATCCCTGGGGCAATCAGGACAATTCCCCTGAGACCTCCCAGGGAGCTGGCATCAGCTCATTAGCCAGCACTCGACAGGTAGGGCAATGTAACCCGTTAACCCTTTCCAAATCCACCTGTCATCTGAGATTCAGACTGTGCTAAAATCTGACTGCACTTTGCAGAATTGCTCTGATCCAAGCAAAGACTAGCAGCTCATCAGACACCATTTTACAAGGGATCTGGGATCTTGGCAGCGTAGGCAGGAAATGCACATTTTTATCCTGTGCAGTTCTGCCCTCCTGTCACGAAAACAAACTGCTTCGTGGACCAAAGGAGAGATAGTGCTCAGAGTCTGAAAAAGTGCTTGTTCAACTGAGGTTGGAAATGGCTTTCTTGATGGAGCAGTTCCCACCTGCTTGATGAACTCATGCACCTTATATAAAGCAGTGAACAGGAAGGGAGAGTTCAGGATTCTCTGTCCAGAGTCACTTGCCCATAATGTCTCATTGAGGCACAAAGCACAAATGGGGCAAGAACATAAAATCAGGGTTACCTAAGGGACATTTAGAATAGGCTGGAGCTCACCTTGAGATGGGAGAGAAGGGAGAGTGAGGTTAATAAACCTTTGCCTCTATGCTTCTAACTTAAGGGGGGAGTGGTGGGGGGGAAGAGTTTAAAAAGGAAAGTAAGTTAATCTGGGTCCTACAATTACCTAAAGGTAACCTGTCCAATCCAGTAGGCAGAGATGCAGAGATTTTACAGAGCTCTAGGGAGCCCAGCCTCTTAACAGGCATGACCTGGATGAAGATCCCGACCAGGAGACTGAGAAAGGGCAGTCAAACATGAAGGAAGAAAAACAGGTGAGGTTGGACTCATGAAAACCTGGAGAGAAAAGAGTGGGAAGGAGAAGAAGACCCTGGATTCAATCCTGGGTCCGTTACTCTTCTCTCTTCATTCTACTTCACTCAGTGATCTCATCAGCTGTCATGGATTGAATCACCCTCTCCATGCTCATGATTTCTCAAATCTACCTATTCTGCCTAAAACCCTGTGCTGACCTCCAGTCTTTCATCTCTCGTTGCTTTGTTGATGCCACAAATTGGATGTCGTGTAGACATTTTCAACTCAACATGTCCAAAACAGAACTCTTCATCTTCCCCCTATTCTTTCCCCTCCTACCTTCCCTATTACTGTAGAGGGCACCACCATCTTCCAGGCTCCTAACCTTGGCATCATCTTCAAATCCTAACTTCTGTCCAAGGGATTGCCAAAGATTGTCCAATTTACCTCTGCAACATCTCTTGTGGATTTCAGCTTTGCAGCACCTCTCATCAGTTTCACCTCTCCAACATCCCTTGCAGATTTCACCCTTCAACATCTCTCAGATTTCATCTTTGCAGCATCTCTGATCAGTTTTACCTCTCCAACATCTCTTGTCCATTTCAGCTTTGCAACATTTGTCATCAATTTCACCTGTCCAACATCTCTTGTCCATTTCAGCTTTGCAGCACCTCTCATCAATTTCACCTCTCCAATATCTCTCACAAATTTCATCTTTACAGCATCTCTCATCGGTTTCACCTCTCCAATATGTCATGCAGATTTCACCCTTCAACGTCTCTTGCAGATTTCACCTTGGCACCATCTCTCCTCAGGCTCACCTCTGCAGCATCTTTCAAAAACAGAACTTTCTTCTCTGATGCTGCCCCTACCCTAGTCCAGGCCTCATCTCCTGTGCACTGTTGTTTTCTTATGACTCACCATTTATTTTATTTGTACAAAGTAGTGAAGAATCATACCATGGCTGGGGGAAGATGATGTTTTAGGATTTAAACAAGTTCTTTCATTTTGAAACATCTCTTTTGAAGGCTTGGGACTAGCAATTTTAGCTCCAGCATCTTTGGGTTTGGACTCAGCAGGCTTCCCAGCCTTGGAATCACTGGGCTCTGTGTCCTTAGAATCAGACTTGGCTGCCGTGGGATCAGACTTGGTGACCTTGATGGCAGACTTGGTGACCTTAAGGGCAGTGCGCGTTGGAGCCTTAGAGTCAGGCTTCATGATCCTGAAGCCTGGACGTTTGGTGGCAACCCTAGGGCCTGGATGCTTAGTGGCCATCTTGTGGCCAGCATGCTGGGCACTCGCCTCAGAGATCTTAGCCCTAAGAAGTTTGACCTCGAAGGCCTTGGTGGCTTCATGGCTTCTGCTTGGACCTTGGGAATTGTTTGGTTTTTTTGGTTTACATCTTCTTCAGCTCCTTCTTGTGTTTCTTGGCAAAGCATGTGTTTCTCAGAAACTTGGAGTTGACCCATCTCAGAGACATGTATCACCGTGACTTAGGTTTCCTGATGCCATTTCTGTGCCATTTTTGTGATTGGTTGTGGCTGGTATGGTTCTTAGACTTAGCCATCTTTACACAACAACCTTCACTAACAGGCATTCCACCCACTAGAAGAAGTCAAAGCTAGAGACAGGAAAGGTCATGCCTGCACTACTGCAGTATTTCCTGGTGGATGTGCCTCCCTCAAGTCTCTCCCTCCTCCTTCCAGTTGTCAAACTGATTTTCCTGAGGTGCAGGTCTATGCCACTCAACTCCTCAATAAACCTGTGACTCTCTATTGCCTCCAGGATCAAATACAGAATCCTCTCTGAACGAGAGTTCAAAACCCTCCCTAACCTAGCCCTCTCCTGCCTTTCCACTCGTCTCCCACTTCACTCCCCACTTCTTCAATCCAGTGACACTGGCCTCCTGACTCTTCCTTGCACATGACCGTCCATCTTCCATGCTGGGAATGTTGTCCCTCCTTTTCTCTGCTTCCCTAGCTCCCTTCAAGCACCAGTTAAAATCTTACCTTCTACAAGAAACCTCCCCCAACTCGCCTTCATTCTGTCTTCTGCTGACTTTTTCCTCTTTTTCAGTACATTCTTTGTACTCATTTTTTGCACGTTGTCTCTCTCAACAGATTGTGAGGCCCTTGAGGGCAGGCACCCTGTTTTTGTCTTTCTTTCTATTCCTACCTTTTAACACACCTGGTGCATGATAAGTATTTAATAAATATTTATTGACTGAATGATCCTATTAAAAGCTGCAGAGTGATGGATGGAGGATGAGGACTGAGAGAGGACTGAGAGAGGATCGGACAGTCAAGAAGTCACCAGTTTGGGTGGAATAATGAGGTTGGAGGCCAGACTACAGAGGGTAAAGAGAGTGAAAGAAAGGAAGTGAATGTGCCTCTTGTAGACAATGTACCCAATCAATAAACATTCCTCAATCCAGCAGAGGACATGAGGGACAGAAACATCCAAATGTGGTCAATGGTAACCTCATTTCTTACAGAAACACCAATACATCTGTTGCATTTTTAGTATTTTTGTTGTCTCCTTGGCAGTTTCGTTTTTGATATATACTCTCGGGGTGGTTCAATCTCACACCTAGATTGCTGGAAATTTAGCTTTTCCTTCCACAATTTTTCTCCGTTTTTATAAAGGCAGAGGGGATCTTTCTTCATGATCTTCCATCGCCCTAATTCAGGTTTTGGGAACGAGGTCATGTTCTAAACCTGTGTTGCCCTTGGTTGCCACATTTCTCTATTTGATAATGGGATCAGGTGGTGCTTGGCTAAATATTTTCTAGGATATTTTGACCTCCTCTAGGTGGCAATTGCTTTATGTTGATTCAATTTCTGCCCTTTCCTTCCTCTGTTTCCTACTTTTCACCACTTTTCACTTACTTGAGTGGGTCAAGTTGAAGCTATTTGGATTGCATGCCATCTTATCTTTCTCTCTAATTTGGGGGTTTTGTCCTCTGCTTTAACAAGATGATTTGACTGCAAAGATTATTCAGAAATGATTCCCACATCGATAACCAATCATTTCTTATCCATTAAGATACATTTTAGGCTGAGATTGTTTGGCATTTGCCACATCCAGGGATTTCCTACACTCATGTTTTTTGTTTTTGTGTTTTAAATTAATTTATTTATTTAACTTTTAACATTCATTTTCACAAAATTTTGGGTTCCAAATTTTCTCCCCATTTCTCCCCTTCCCCCTAAAACGCCAAGCATTCTAATTGCCCCAATCACCAGTCTGCCCTCTCTTCTTGCCCTTCCCTTGTCCCCATCTTCTCTTTTGTCCTGTAGGGCCAGATAACTTTCTATACCCCATTACCTGTATTTCTTATTTCCTAGTAGCAAGAAAAATACTTGACAGTTGTTCCTAAAACTTTGAATTCCAACTTCTCTTCATCCCTCCCTCCCCAACCATTCCCTTTGGGAAGGCAAGCAATTCAATATAGGCCATATCTGTGTAGTTTTGCAAGTGACTTCCATAATAGTCGTGTTGTGTAAGACTAACTATATTTCCCTCCATCCTATCCTGCCCCGCATTGCTTCTATTCTCTCTTTTGATCCTGTCCCTCCCTAAGTGTTGACTTCAAATTGCTCCCTCCTTCCACTGCCCTCCCTTCTATCATCCCTCCCACCCTGCTGATCCCATTCTCCCCCACTTTCCTGTATTGTAGGATAGGTTTTCATACCAAAACGAGTGTGCATTTTATTCCTTCCTTTAGTCGAATGTGATGAGAGTAAGCTTCATGTTTTTCTCTCTCCTCCCCTCTTTTTCCCTCCACTGAAAAGTCTTTTGCTTGCCTCTTTTATGAGAAATAATTTGCCCCATTCCATTTCTCCCTTTCTCCTCCCAATATATTTCTCTCTTGCTGCTTAATTTCATTTCTTTAAGATATGATCCCATCCTATTTAATTCACTCTGTGCTCTGTGTGTGTGTGCGTGCGTGTGTCTGTGTGTGTGTGTCTGTGTGTGTGTGTGTGTGTGTGTGTGTGTGTAATCCTACCAACTCCCCAAATACTGAAAAGTTTCAAGAGTTTCAAATATTGTCTTTCCATGTAGGAATGTAAACAGTTCAACTTTAGTAAGTCCCTTTGACTTCTCTTTGCTGTTTACCTTTTCATGCTTCTCTTCATTCTTGTGTTTGAAAGTCAGATTTTCTTTTCAGCTCTGGTCTTTTCATCAAGAATGCTTGAAAGTCCTCTATTTTGTTTAAAGACCATTGTTTCCCCTGAAGTATTATACTCAGTTTTGCTGGGTAGGTGATTCTTGGTTATTTTCCTACTTCCTTTGACTTTGGGAATATCATATTCCACGCCCTTTGATCCCTTAATGTAGAGGCTGCTAGATCTTGTGTTATCCTGATTGTATTGCCACAATATTTGAATTGTTTCTTTCCAGCTGCTTGCAATATTTTCTCCTTGACCTGGGAACTCTTGAATTTGGCCACAATGTTCCTAGGAGTTTCTCTTTTTGGATGTCTTTCAGGTGGTGATGGGTGGATTCTTTCAATATTTATTTTGCCCTCTCATTCGAGAATATCAGGGCAGTTTTCCTTGATAATTTCATGAAAGATGATGTCCAGGCTCTTGTTTTGATCACGGCTTTCAGGTAGTCCCATAATTTTTAAATTGTCTCTCCTGGATCTATTTTCTAGGTCAGTGTTTTTCCAATGAGGTATTTCATGTTATCTTCCATTTGTTCATTCTTTTGGTTTTGTTTTGTGATTTCTTGGTTTCTCATAAAGTCATTAGCCTCCATCTGTTCCATTCTAATTTTGAAAGAACTATTTTCTTCAGTGAGCTTTTGGACATCCTTTTCCATTTGACTGATTCTGCTTTTTCAAGCATTCTTCTCCTCATTGGCTTTTTGAACCTCTTTTGCCAATTGAGTTAGGCTATTTTTAAAGGTGTTATTTTCTTCAGCATCTTTTTGGGTCTCTTTTAGCAAGGTGTTGACCTGCTTTTCTTGTTTTTCTTGCATCTCTCTCATTTCTCTTCCCAGTTTTCCCTCCACCTCTCTAACTTGATTTTCAAAATCCTTTTTGAGCTCTTCCATGGCCTCAGCCCATTGAATGTTGATTTTGGATGTTTGGGATACAGAAGCCTTGACTTCTATGTCTTTCCCTGATGGTAAGCCTCCTTCTTCCTCATCTGAAAGGATGGGAAGAGATATCTGTTCACCAAGAAAGTAACCTTCTCTGGTCTTATTTTTCTTCCATTTTTTGAGCATTTTCCCAACCAGTTACTTGACTCTTGGGTCCTTTGTCAAGAGTAGGGTATACTTTGAGAATCTGTGAGATCTCAATTGCTCCAAGGTGGCACGATCAAGCATGTGCTGCTCTGGACGCAGAAAGGGATTTTTATGTCCAGAATCTTAGCAATTACCTCTCCACAGCCACCTAACCTCCAGTTCCATCAAGTCAGCACTGGGGGCTGATTTTCAGATAAGCTGTATGGGCAGGTGTAACGGGACGAGTTAGAGCCAACCCCTATCCATTTCAGGACGCCACACTGAGAGCCTGCCTAGATAACCTAGGGGCTTGTCAGTAGGGGTGGAACTAGATGGATTTCAGGAGGAAGGGTCTCGTCTTTGTTTGCAACGTGGCAGTTCTTTGTCCTGGCTCCAGATGTCCAGTGGAGAAGACACCCATATAAGGAAAGGTGATAGGTGATAAGTTCAATGTGAAAGGTGATAGCTGATAGGTTCAACGTAAGGCTTAGGAATGTTTTACATAAAGACTACATATGCATGTGAATGAGATGAAATAAACGGAGTCTTCACCACCTTTGTCTCCCGCCCCATTTCATTACTCACGAGATCAAGGCCTCTTGCTGGACAAGAGCCTTGGGTCGCGGTCAGGGGTTCCCGTAAATGGTCTAGGGGACCCCAACAGGCAGGGCCGCCATTCAGTGTGAGACAAAGACCAGCTAGGCCAGGTCCTCCACCCAGGGCTGAGGTAAGACTCAGCTCTTCAGTGCCCCCAGGGGTTTTTACGCTGTATGGGCTGCTGTGCACCCTCTGTGGCTGCTGCCTGCTGCTGGAGCTATAGGAAGGCCCTGCTCCCTTCCTGGCCAACTGAATAAACCACATCACAGATCTTTGGCGCCTGTGGGTTGAGGGATCTGAGAACCTGCTGCTGCAACTGGAGATTCCACAACTGGAAATTCCACTCCTGAGGTGTCCTCCTTCCAGAGTCTCATCATGTTGCTCCACGCCACATCAGGCGGGCAAGGCCAGGCTGGGCTCCACGCTCCACTCAGCGTCCAGCTAAAACGATGTTTCTGTGGGCCTTTCAGGTCACCGTCGGCTGAAAATCTCCTCCACTCTGTTGTTCTCCACTTCTGCTGCTCCATGATTTGTTGAGAGTCCCTCTCTACAGGTATTTTGTGGGCTGTGTGGGGAGACCCTACATAAGTGTGTTTTTCTAGTCCCCCATCTTGGCTCCGCCACCCCACTCATGTTTTTTCATTTTAACGAAAATCCACCTCTGGTCTCCCTTATTTATGGGAAAAAAAAACCCTTATAATAAATATATACGATTCAAATTCCTGCAATTAAATTTTTTTCAATTCTTCTAACTCTTCCTGAAAGAAGTATTTCTGCTACATAGATGACTGAACTCTTTCCTTTCCTAATCCTAGGTTACACTTTGCAATGTCTTTTTTGCCATTTTCTCTCCCCACCTTTGCACTGAAATCACCAAATATCAAGGTGTATATTGACTTCATCTGGAGAAATCTACCGTTTATTTTCATAGAATTTCTTGACCTCATCTTTTGCTCTGATGTTGACTACAAAGCTCCAAGGAGGTTTCGGGAGCTGCTGTATTTGTGTTTGGCTAATGAGATCTGTAAAGTAAGTAGGCTGAATCACCTGAGTCACTTCTTGTTTGTTAGATCCAATGATATCAATCCTTTTCTTGATTTCTCAAAGAGCCTGTGAGCCATCCTTCCATTTCCTGATTTCTGTGGCTTCATTTATAGCAAAAATGTCAATATTGATACACATGCTATCCTCCAATGGAATGCTGAATAGGAATCAATGGAGAAGGATCTCACATTTAAGGAAGTGCAGTTCAACTGAAGTTCAAACTATACCCAAAGGACTATACAACTGTGTTATATGTACCCTTTGACCCAGCAATACCACTACTAGGTCTGTATTCCAAAGAGATCATAAAGAAGGGAAAGGACCCACATGCACAAAAATGTTTATAGCAGCTTTTTGTGAGAGCAAAGTATTGGAAATTGAAGGGATGCTCATCGATTGGGAAATGGCTGAACAAGCTGGGGTGTATGAATGGAGTGGAATACTACTGTGCTATGAGAGTGATGAGTAGGCTGATTTCAGAAAAACCTGGAAAGGCTCACATGAACTCATGCTGAGTGAAGTGAGCAGAACTACGAGAACATTGTACACAGTAACAGCCACTTTGTGTGATAAGTAACTTTGATAGACTTCGTTCTTCTGAGAAGTACAAGGCTCTAAGACAATTCCAAAAGACTCGTTGGAAGAAATGACATCGACCTCCAGACAAAGAACTGTGAAGTCTGACTGCAGATTTAAGAGCACTATTTTTCTCTGTTTTTCTTTCTCGTTTTTCCCTTTTCTTCTGATTCTTCTTTCACAACATGACTAATGTGGAAACGCGCGTAATATGATTGTCCACATATAGCCTATATCAGAGCGTTTTCTGTCTTGGGGAAAGGGAAGGGGAGACAAAAGGAGAAAATGATTCTGGAACTCAAAACCTTATAAAAGTGAATGCTGAAAAGAAGTATTTTTTTAAATAGAAAAGAAAATGAGGTTCAAAGCTGCAATTTCATAGCCACCTTCTGCTTCCTTTTCTGACACTGTCTGTTATCACTGGAGTCCTGCAAGAGGGATGCCCACAAATTTTGTCTTTTTGTTTTAGGAATTGCCATGGCCAAAAGTCACCACCTGGTGGCGAGCCCATAGCTAAGACTGCTCAGGATCCTCATGCTCCTATCTCAGCAGCCTCCTCTTGTCCGATGCCTTCCCTGCCCCAGTTGTCAGGGTTCTCGCCATCCTCATACTGACTCATTCATGTACACGGAACAGAAGAGACGCTCTCTGAGGACAGAGGCCACTTCACTGCTCTTTCTGTATCTCAGTCCCTACAATGTAGCAAGAACTTCTCAGATTATACAGAGCTGAATGGACTTACCACCTCCACACTGATCTGGGGCTTCCATTCCCCATTATCCATTGTGGTGTCCGATCCTTCCTATCCCAGAGATCATTCTCCTCAAAAGAGAAAATAGAAGTAAAGGAGAAGATTGTATCAGCTCATTTATGCCAATCCCTTCCTTGTACTTTCTCTTACCTGCAACATAGCTTGCTTGCAATGCACTCGCACGCACGCACACACACACACACACACACACACACACACACGCAGAAATTTACACTTGAATCTAAAATATTGAAGCGAGTTAGACCTAATTATGGGAAATCGAATGATTCCAACCATTCTCAAGTTATTTCCATTTTTTTAAGAGCTGGAGCGGGAGGATAAGAAGGTAGTCTAATCGGCAGCCAAATAAAGGATGTTGAGAAATAAAACAGGTATTAAGGTATTTGTGGAATTCACACACGAGGTTTACGTGGACCCACTCCCCGCGCGCGCCCCCGCCCCAGCTCGCCACCGCTTTGCCCCCGCGCCCCATTGTCCGCCCGCCCCACGTTCGCCCCGCGTTCCCCCAATGTTCCTCCCGCGTGTCCACGGTAGCGTCCGACGCGGACGCGATCGCGGCTGGCGGGCGGGGGAGGGTCGGAGCCGTTTCTGCAGGTACCTTCTCTGCATGTACCCGGGCGGGTCAGGGCCGGGAGAGGAGGGGGCGGGGGAGGGGCCACGGCTCGGGCACGGTGCCCTCCTCTGTGCCAGGACACGGCCGCCCCCCCAAACCTGGGCACAGAGGCGGCCCCTCCCCTTGTCTGCCCCCCAAACCTGGGCACAGCTCTCCCGCCAGAGTTGCCCCTGGTGCAGCTGCCTCTGGTTCATCCCCTAACCTCTCCCCCAAATCCCCAGCATCCAGGGATGTCGGTAACTGAGTTGGGTCCCTCGGTGCCAGGCCTGCTTGCCCCCTTGCTTCCTCTCCCCACAAACAACCCCAAAATGGAGTTGCCCAGGCCCGGACTCACTTCCCAGTGCCAAGGCCTGGCATGCCTTTCCACCTCCCTCTGGGCCAAAGTTGTGTTGATTTTCCCAGTGAGTGTGTGCATACACGTGTCTGTGTGACTTGTGTGTATTTGGAGAGGGTGGGAGAGCTGGCAACAGTCCCGTGCCCAGACCTGATGCACCCTGTCCCCTGGCCCCAGATGCCCCCCTTGGCTGGCCAGACTGGGACTCATCACCCACTCTTTGCCTGGTCTTGGCCAGGCTCATCCTCCCAGTGCCAGAGGCCAGCTGCCCTCCAGCTTACCCTCTAACGTGGGGCAACCCCAGCCCGGGGATGATCCTCCCAGGATGAAGGGCCTGCTGCCCCTGGCTCACTGGGTGACCCTGCCGGAGCATCATGGCCCCCTTCCTAGTTCCTCCCTGAAGGAAATCCTCTCAGGCCACTGGCCACTTCCCTCCACTTCCCCTGAACTTTGCAGAGCTGAACCAAACTCAGACTCCCGGCACGTGCAAGTGATCCCTTTTCGTTGGGTTAGCAGATCCTGAAAAGGACTGTGGAGGGTGTTGTGGGTCATCGCTGGGCAGATGAGAGAAGGCCAGGCTGCTCCACGCTGGAGCTATTGAAAAGTGTCAATGTTTGTGGTTGAAACCTTACCAATCCCCCAGGCCCTTTCTGGGCAGCCTGGAAGAGTCTGTCCATCTCTGGCCCTGCAAATTCTGTTCACAGTCTGGGCAGATCCTGTGTGCTCACCAGCCTGAGCCAACAGGAGTCCATCCCTGTGGGTCAGTGACTGCCAGAGCAAGACAGTAGGTGGCCTTCAGATGAAAGTCACTTGGCTGGGGAGGCATGTGAAGGTTCAAGGCAGGGGGATGGTAGCATCTTGGCCTGACAGTCCCCAGGAGACTGTGGGAGACTAGTGAGATTCTGGGTAAAATCAGCTCTCATTTGCACATAACAGGATGGAGTGGGGTGAGTCAGGATAAAGCAGAGGGATGTAGGGGGCAGGTGCCCCAGGTTCTAACACCACCCTGGCCCTGCTGGTGACCATGTGATGGCAGATGAGGCAGTATCTTTCTAAACTGGGCTTTTATCCTCTCACATGAAAACAAAGGACTCTTCTTGATGAGCGCCACCTTATTGGGGGCCAGTACTGTGACTGCCTCTGAAATCTCCAAGGGCCCTTTCAATACTCATATTCTATGGTTGTAGGTCAGCATAGGAAGTAGTAGCAGAGAGAGAGTTCTGCCTTTACTGGGCCTGCAACCATGCCTTGTGCTGTTCAAAACATGGGGGTTTTTTGAGGGGGGGAGGGCAGAGCAGGGATTAGATTATGATGACAGAGGGTAGGGTTGGCTTTTCCCTTTGACTGTAGAATTCAGAATAGTCAAGAGCTTAGATTCTCTGTCTTTATGATACTGGAATGCTGAAGATAAGGCTACCTGGCAGACCGGGGGCTTTCCTTGGCAATTTGGGGGGTGCCCATACAGCCTTTTCAGGCCTCCCCTGGGATGTGGTTAGGTTTGTATCCACAACAGCCTGACTACTAGCTGTACTGCTTTGTTTGAGGCCTCGGGCAAAGACTCCACCCAAGCATGGGGGAGGGAGGGTGAGAGCTGATGCTGATGCCCGAGTGGGTGGGCATTCAAAGACTCCAGTGGGGCAGACTTGATTACCATGTGGGGGTGGAAGCTAGCAAGGGACATCAGGCCAGCTGTCTGCCTTGGCTGCTGCCGATTTCCCTCTTCCTGTCCTTGCCAAGTGGGCACCCTATCTTCAGAGAAGCTCACGGGTCGACCAAATGGGCTTCCTTAGCCAGGGAGACATGTGGTTTCTTGCTTTTTAGGACAAGTCTAGTAGGAACTCTCCCTGCTAGCCAAACCAGGCCTTCTTGTTCTCCCAACTGGCAGAGACATCCACTGGGGTCTCTGTCCCACGACCCAAGCAAGCATCTTGGAAATGAAAGCAGTAACCCCCAGAATACAGCTTCTGGCAAAGGTCACAGGCCCTCCAAAATCAAGGCTGGGTATATTAGAGATGGTTTTATAGCATGGATAGACTAGGAAACCAAGCTGAGATCCCCTACAACCTGGTCTCGTCTGTAATCTGAGTTAGGGGTGGTCTAATTCATGTTCATGACATCCATGTCTCCTAAGGCTGGGACAGCCTCCCTTTTGTGTCAGCCCTCTGTCACTGAAACTTTGCTTGTGCAATCCTTGACAATTCAGAAATCCCTGAGGAGGCAGTGAGGTTGGAGCTGAGGGAGCTGGGGGACAGGAAGGCCCAGGGCCTGCTTTGGAGGCTCTTCCTGGTGGTATGGGGAACCCTGGAGAATTTACCACTTGTCTGTTTACTCATTTGTAAAATGAGTTCAATAATCCAGTTGTCCATTGAGGGCTCTTACTAAAGAAACACATGACCTAAGGGGTGGGGTTAGTATCTGATGGTTAGCTTGGACCCCATCCACCCTCCAGAATGATCACAGAACTGGGTGCTGTTGGGGATGAGGGGAAACAAAGACATGGAAGGGAAAGCAGGCCTTTCCCTCAGAGTTAACAACTATGGCGAGAAGGAAATTGTGTGTGTGCGAAGCGACCTGAGAACAATCCCAAGGCAAGTGTCAAAACCCCAGATTCAGTAAAGACACCAAGGGAGACATTCCAAATGGAGGCTGGAGAGAGAGTGGGGGCAGCGCTTCACCAGGGAAGCCACCTGCAAGAAGATGTCACGGCCAGCTCAGGCACAAAGCTGGCAGGCTTGGCCCTGGTGAGCAGCCACCCTCAGCGTCTGGGAGACACTTCAGAAACTCTTTAGGAAAGCGCCTCTCTGTCCCAGTGCAGCCAGCTTTCCTTTTGGAGGAATCCATCCCTCCCCTTCAACGTCTCCCCCATCAGGCTCTTCTCAGGGGGTCCCAGAAAATCACACCTAGTCAGTCAGTAAGCACAGCTTCTCATTACTTTTTGCTTCTTCCAGGAATTTCTAGCACTTCTAGAGTGAGATTTTGATGATGTCTCGACGCAGTCAGCGCCTGAGCCATCGTTACCATGTTGATGATGATGGAGGCAGCAGCAGCAGCAGCAGTGGAGGAAGTTCCCTGGTGGCTGGTCAGCACACTGCCTTCAAGGACAGTCCCTTAAGGTAAGCCACTCCACAGCGGCCCTAGGTCATCTTCCAGATCACAACCACTCAGGGCAGCCAAGGGCCTGGCCAGCTTCCATGTGCACCTTTCTTTCCTGCCCCCATCTTTGGTGGAAACATCACTCTAGTGCTTTCTTTCCCCACAAATGCGAGAATTTCCTGTCCCCAGCACCGTCTCTTCCCCTTCTACCCCAACCTGGGCTGCTGCTGCCTTCACTCTCTGAGAACAGGAACTAGGGAGGGGTGACTTTGAGCATTGAGAGGGCCAGAAACTGAGGCTTAAAGCTGGGCAGGGAACAACCATCATGTGGCCCAGTACCCACGGTTTCTGGGGTGAGCTGCAGGGCCTAGCAAGAGCATAGGAAGCCATGGGGGTGATGGACCTGTGGGGGAGGAGACAGGTTCAGGTGGCTTTAGCTCCTCTTGTACCTCATCATGGTGGTTCCATTTGGAAAGAGGCCCTGCCTGGCCCATGGGAGCTGGGGATTTGTTCCAATGTTATAAAGGATTCATCTGTTGAAGGAATAAGAACAGAAGAGGGCTTTGGGGATCATTTCTTTTCATCCTAGAAGCTCCTTGAAAGTCTCTTCCTCCTCCAGGCCTTTCTCCCCCTGTTTTTCTCCTGCTTCATCTCCTTCACCCTCTTTCCTTTGCTCTTCATGCTTGGCGCCCCCCAGGATTCTGAAGAGGAAATCTGGCAGTGTGAAACGCCTCTCACCAGCCCCTCACCTGGGCCCTGCTTCCAATCCTCACACTACCTACTACAGTGAATCAGTGGTCAGCGAGTCCTACGTCAGGGGCCCCCGGGTCGCCTCGGTGGACAAAAGCTCCATCCTACAAGATCAGCTGAACAGCGATGTCTACTGGAGTGAACGTGGTGAGCTCTGGCCAGAGCTTGACAAACCCGAGGGCTTGGGCTGGGGAGAAGGAAGGGAGCTCCTCCCTGTCTTCTAAAGATTCCTAAGGAGGCTAGTGTCTGTTGGGAGTTACCTTACTCCTCCAGGTTGGCTCATCTCCCTGGATCCTCCCAGGTGGGAGATCCTTCCATTCTCCTGAAGCCCCTCAGTCCCATAGATGGCACTTTTCCAGATCTGGCTGACAATAACCATGCCTCCTAAGGCAGAAGGCCACCTGGTTTTGTGCAGCCAATGAGCTAAAAATCATCTTTACATGTTTCAGTAAAGTTCCATTACACTTAAAAACATAAAAAGTGTTCTTACCTCATACAGAAATAGGAAGGGGGCCGGATTTTGCCCTTGTGCAGAACTCCATTCCTGCCCTAAACCACATGGGGGGGGCTTCTGGGTTCAGACCCCCAAAGGGGTGGGAAGTCTGAATTCTGAAAAGTTCTGCCAGGTGTTCCACCTCTGGCAGCTGCTGTTGCTGGAAGCCTGAAGCTCCCTGCTTATCAGGCACCTCCATGCTCTGTGCAGGTGGGGACTTGGTGAGGAGGAGGAGAGGCCTGGGAGGTGCTGAGAAGAGTAAGATCAATGGACTGAATGAGGGCAAAGTCACCTATGATATCTATGGATCTTCCTCAGGATACTCCTCGGAGGATGACTCTGCAGGTAGGCAGCACTTCCTGCCTACTGGAACTCCATCCCCTGGACGCTGCCCCGTGTACTTTGAAGGGTGCCCCATCCAGGGGGGATGGGGAGAACATAGATTTCAGATAAAAGGATAGAGAACTCTGCAGTCTGGCTCCAGGTGGGGGTTTGGAGGTTGGGAGGGCCCAAGCCTCAGCATGGTAATGGGGATGCCTGAGGCCCACTTGTGTCTCCTTCTGGGTGGCTCCTCATGTCTTCACTTTCCTGCAGGGCACACACTTATGGACCAGCCTGGCTCAGCATCCTCATTAAGGAATGCTGCCTCCCAAGTTGGCGCTTTCTTGTGGGTGGCCATCACTTTTCCAGGTGGGTTCTGGGAGTGGGTGGGCACACTGCCCAGGGCAGTCCCTGCTGTGGGCCCATAAGAGCTTCCTCATTCCTATGCTGGGGCACACCAGGCCTGGGTGCTAACCCTAGGACAGTGTGTGGAGACAGGCTTTTATGGCAGGATCCCCAGGCACAGCTAGAAAGCCTTGGGAGATTCAAGGAGCAGCTGCAGAGTGGGCAGGCTGGGAGCAAGCTAACTCTGGGATAGGAGGGCGAAGCCTTTGAACCCCTCTGCTGGGACTTTTACAGGTTGGCTCTTTGGCCTGTTCTACTGGTGGCTGGGCACTACCTGCTACCGCCTGACCACAGCTGCCTCCCTGCTGGACGTCTTTGTCTTAACCAGGTCAGTGAGGCCTCCCTGGGCTCTGCCAGAACCAAAGAACCCATGCTTGAAAAAGCTTCACCACGCTTGAGCTCAGTTCAGCTTTTGAGACTTTTGTGCCATGAATCTTATGACAGAAGGTCAGGTCAGGGTCAGGGGTGTGCTGGAATCAGCTGGAACCAGCTTGAACCTGCTCCTGAGTGTCAGCTACCAGTCAGGGCTCCTCTGGGTATCTAGACTGAAGAAGAAGATGGGACAAGTTGTGTGTGCCTTCACCCCCTTCAGAACTGCTTGTTAACCCTTCCCCAGCACATGCCAATCCCCATGAGCACAGGTGCTGCTCTATTCCTGAGTATCTTGGAGGAGCTGTCCCCTCAGTAGTTCCTGCCTCTCATCTCCACTGACTCTGGTGGCTTCACCTTGGCCAGTTGGAAAGTCCTGAGCTCCCAGGGGTTGTAGTCTCTTCCCAGTCCTTCGGGTAGCCAGGCCATCCTTACAGTTTCTCTGTGGGGGGTCATGTCCAGGTTTCCAGGCAGCCTCCAGGGCTGTGTCCAGGAGCCTCTAGAGCAGGGGTAGGGAACCTGCGCTCTCCAGGCCACATGTAGCCTTCTAGGTCCTGGGGTGCAACCTTTGGACTGAGGCCAAGTTTTACAGAACAAATCCTTTTCTTAAGGAGATTTGTTCTTGGAAGTCTAGATTCAGTCAAAGGGCCACCCTTGAGGACCTCAAGTGCCACATGTGATCTCCAGGCTGCAGGTTCCCTATCTAGCTCTGGATTCTTGGGGCCACAGGCTAGGCCCAGGGAGACTAGCCAACCTTGTCAGGGCTTACTCCTTCCAAGTCCCAATTTGACAAGCACTGAAATGATTTAGCCAAAAGAAGCCTGCCCAATTCACTAGCATATAAGCACATTCCTGAGAGCCCTGGGAGGGAGATGCCTTCCACCAGCCCTGTCACCTTTCATAACAACATTCACACATTTGACCAAGGTCAAATTTTCTCCTTCCACTTGACCTCGAGGGCTGTCCATAAAAGCCCAGAGCTCCCCATCGTAGCTGTCCCAGGGTGGGGGCACACCCTTTGTTGGTTTCCTCAGCAGCTCAGGGAGGGTCGCACAGGAATCTGGTGGGGAAGACCAGGCACTAATGTCTCCTCCTTCATCCCCATGAAATCCAGGAGCTTTTCAACTCTGAAGAAGTTGTTTCTGCTTCTCTTGATGCTGTTGCTTCTGGCTTCGCTGGCTTACGGTGAGCCTTGCTGAGTCCCCAGGGCACCCTGCCAGCCCAGACAGACAAGGGCTTGGGGGCAGGGCTGCTGAACGCAAGTCTGGAAGACAGAGCTTTGAAGGGGAGCCTTTAGCCTTTAGGGGAAAAGGGACCCAGGCCTTGTATGGGAAAGTTCTTGTGCCTGAAATGGGATAGACGGCCTGTGTCTCCTCCTCTTGATCCAATCCCACAAGCCTTTCTTGTGCATCTTCTGTATGCAGGCCTCCCAGACTCATGCTGCATGCCTACTATGACAGTGCTGGCTTTACATGGGTGTTTGATCTGCCCCCTCAGTGGTCACTGTCAAGGCACTTGAGGGTGGGGGAACTGGTAGAAGAGCTGAGTCCACAATGAATGGGTTAGCTGGGCAGGACACAGCCAATGCCAGCTCTGGAGGCCTTTGCCCCTTCTCACTGGGGAGAATGGACAGGGTGGTCCTCCCTGGATGGTCCCAAAAGAGCTGTACTCTGTTCAGGAACCATGACATCACTTACCCCCTACTATGAGATGAAGCCCAGCTTGGGAATGGTGACACCACAAGCTGTCAGTTACCAGGACCTCTATTCAGCTGGCATCTCCTGAAAGCACTCTGATCCTCCAGAAGAGACAGGGCTGTATGTGGACCAGGCTTGGGACCAGGAGGCAGGACTTCTCCATGTCCTCTCCCCAGCTGCTTCTTGTCCCTCATTTTTCTCATAATCCAAAAGTGTGTAATGACTCCTGAAAGGATCATGAGAGATGCCTTTCCTGAAGGGTCTTGCCTTCCAGATCATGGGGCCCATAATGCATGCACCTTCCTTGGGCCAGGGTCTGAGCCCATGTGGATGTGACACTGCCAGACACAGTCCAGGTGTAGGTCCTCATCCTGGACATGTTTCCCTTCTGGTGCCTCAGCCTCTGCCTTCATTAGCCTTTCCTCCCATGTGCTAGGTGCTTGGTATTTTTACCCCTATGGACTACAGACATTCCACCCTGCTATGCTGTCCTGGTGGGCAGCAAAGGGCAGCAACAGGAGAGAGGAGGTGTGGGAAGCAGGAGAATCCACCCCATATTTCCAGGTGAGTGCCTGGGTGAGTGCCAGGAACACTTTGTGCAGGACAGGCAGACAGTCTGCTCACAACCAAGTCTGTTCCAATCAACCCCAGAATCACTCAGTCCACTACCATTTCTTAAGTGTGGCCTACTGTGTGTCAGGCACTGTGCTAAGGGATGGGAATTCAAAGAAAGAATTCAAACCCAAACAAACAAGCCCACAGTCCCTGCCCTGAAGGAGTCCCCGAGTCATGAGGAAACAACTAGGTACAATGGAGATCTACCAGGACAGATGGGAGTGAAGCAGTAGAGGGAGTTGGCTATGCTGTTTCTTCTATGGCAGCCATACAGACTATTACCATACCATCTTTGAAGACAGTTCTGGCCTGGCAGGATCTTCCAGGTGGTGTCCTCTCCTAGCGCTGTCTTTGAAACAGCTCTGCAGCACTATGAGGCATCAGAGGAGGGGGAAGCAGGATTAGCCAGAGGAAGCTGCTTTTGTTTCCATTTTGTAATGAACAAAAGTCTGTTTTATTTCCCTTCTCCCTCTCCCACCCATTCAGAAAAATGAAAAGCAAACCACTTGTAACAAATGTGCAGAGTTAAGCAAACCAGTCCCTTTTTGGCCATGTCTAAAAGATCTATGTCTCCTTCTGCCTCCTGAGGCCATCTCTCCGTCAGAAGTTGGGTCATTTTCCAGAAAAGTACTTGGTCACTGCATCGATCAGAGTTCTAAAGTCTTTCAAAGTTGCTTCTTTGTGGTTCTTCTCACTCTGCTCTGCACCAGTTCATACAAAGTCTTCTCAGGTTTCTCTCAATACCACCTATTTCATTGTTTCTTAGAGCACGGTTGTATTCAATCCTTACACCATAATTTATTCAGCTCTTGCCCAGTTCGGGGGCAAGCCAGTAGTTTCCATTTCTTTGTCTTTGCTGTTTGGGTGCCAAGTGTGTGTCATGCAGACGATAGGTCATTCATCTCAGTGGTGACAGTCTCTTCTTAATGGTCTGTGCTGTGGGGCAAGAGATGAGAATATAAATCCAGGCTATAATGAAGCCTTCATTTAGTAACCTCGATTTATCCATGGATTTCCATCTCCAAACTCATCAATCTTTGCACCAGGGCCACTCACAAGCAGCATTAGGAGACTCTCTCACCTTGGATATGCAGATCCCTGGGGAGCCAGGGTCAGAAAACCTGGGCTCAAGTTTGAGCTTTGCCACTTGCTAGCTTTGGGACCTGGGGCAGTTCAATGCCAACCTCTCAAGACTCAGCCTCCCGCGTTCCCCCGCTGCCTTCAACTGAAATCATAGTTGCCTCCCCCAAAAGGCCTTCCCTAACACCTTGTCACACAGTGAAGTGATTCTGGAGGGGGGGGGGGGTCTCCAGAAATTGGTAGCAGAGCCCAGACTATCAGAGTTGATCAAGCTGGGAAGACTTGAAGGCTGTGTGCAGATCCTGGTGTCTGCCCACCAGAAGCTTGGCCACCAGGTGATTGGATTTGGGGAGTCATGATGACTTGGGAAGCAGATAAAAAGACCAAACAACCTTTGCCTTCTGCAGCCACCTTCTGTTTGTGGACAGAGGTCAGGGGACCTCAGAGAAGGACAAAGAGTACTTGGTCTCCCTCAGTCCTCACACAGTCCAACCACAGTCTAAGTGGTTGACATTATTCCAGTGTAATCTGAGGGGTGACATGGAGTGGTGGGATAAAGGACATGGCTCTAGAAACAGCAACAGATGAGGTGCTGGATGTCAGATGCACAATGAGGTCCACGATTTTGGACACAGCCAGTGTCAGAATTTGATTTGTCTGACTTCTCATGTCAGCTGCAAGGAGTTTTTTTTTCAGATGTGGGGGGGAAAACAATCAGTGGAATGATCACTCACAGGCAGAAGAATTTGGAGGAGGCAAATCAGCCTCAAGGATTAGATTTCATCACATTTTTAAAGGCAACTAAAAAACCCCATAGTTGCTATTCCAAATGAGCATAAGGCAACAGAGGGCAAAGGAAGTCCAGGAGGAAGCTGAGAAGATCATTTTGTCCTTGTGACCCCAACACTCGGCATAGCCTGTTACACTTAGTGGGAGTGTATCAGTGTTTGTTGGCTGTCCTTGTACTAAGTCCACAAAACAACGTGCAAGGGAAGAAGACACAACTATTATTTGTCAGTAAGAAAGTCCCCAGGCACAGGATACATGATCAGCACCAAAAGATGTCACAACGAAACCAAAGGACCATCTTCACGGAATGAGAAATGCTGGTTACACGAATCATTTCAGCATCAAGGACCAGATCAGTGACTGGGCCCCACAAAGGTCAAAATCGAGCAAGTTAGAAGAAAGGGGGACAAAAGGGGAAAAAACATACCGTACAGCTCCAACAGCTCCAGTCCTTCCTCTTCAGATGTGTCAACCACTCAGGCACGGCAAAAGGAACACTGACTCATAGCATCGTTTCCTAAGGATGTTTGACTGCTGCCCCAAAACATCACATTCCAGTGAGAAGGCCAGCAATCCTAGAGGCTGCCTCCGTCAGAGACCAGCGGCTCTTGGCAAGCAAAGAAACCAAAGGCAACACTGGATCTGAAAATAGGCCACTGGCGCAAGAGAAGAAGAGGGTGGTGACTAAAGGATACAAACAGTGGCCCCGTGAAACAGCAAACATCAGGAAGGGCCCTCAGCCTCCCTCTTCAGCTCAGTCCTGAGAGTGGAGGCCCCCAAATTCTTGAGTCAGCTCCTTCCCCTCTCAGTGACTCACCTTGTTAGGAAGCTGTTCCTGCCTCTGAAATGTGCCACAACTTCTACCTTGCCAGGACAAGCAAAGCAACTCTAACCCTGTCCATGTCCACAAAGTCTGAAAACCATTTTCACGTCTCCTCATCGTGTTGTGTGTTTCCAAAAGTTTTCTTGATATCATTGGTTTTTACTTAACCTACCTTTCCCAGTGTGTCTTCTCAGAAAGAGAAGCAGGGAATTTGGAAAAACCCTGCAAAGCTTGTGTGATCTACTAGTGAAAATCATTTTGAATTAGGTACATCTTTACACACACACACACACACACACACACACACAAACGCACACATCCCACTGACTTTGAAGACTTGTCTCTAGCTTTTGCTTTCATGTGACCCACCTTGCTCAGTGTATCCTTCCCATTTTGCCCTCCCACAGAGCCAGCCCTTAAGCAAAAGAATAAACCAAAAAGGGGAAGAAAAGTTCAGCAGAACACAGCAGGCGAGCCCAGCATTAGATGCAGGTTCCCTGCCAGTATTTCCCACCCTAGCCAGGACGGGAAGGGAAGAAGATCCTCATGGGTCATGTCTGTTCTTTCCATTTCCATGGTTGTCTGTGGTGCTTGTTTTCTTGTTCTCCTCATTCATTTATTCCACTTTTCCCCAGTTCATGTAAGTCTTCTAATTAAGCAGAGTTGTGGCTTCGTACAGCATAGTCATATTTCCTTGTATCCATAAGCCACTCCTCTGTCAATGAGTTCTTTGCTACCAAAGAACTTTCTTAGTGGTTCAATTGGTATGGCACTGAATAAGTTAATTTAGGTAGTTTTATCATTTTTATGCTACTGGCTTGACCTACCCACGAGGAGTGAGTACATCTCCAACTGTTGAGATCTCTACGTATGAAGAATGTTTTGTAATTGTGTTCATATAGTTCCTGTGTGTGTCTTGGCAGGCAAACTCTCAGGTTGTATACAGTATACAATTGTATACAGTTATTTTCAATGGAATTTCTCTTTCTATCTCTTCCTGCTGGATTTTCTTGATTAATATATAGAAATGCTGATGGTTTTGATGGGCTTCCAACTTTCTTTAAGTAATTGTTTGAACTGGTTTTGTTTTAAACTGGTTTTTTAGATGACTCTCTAGGGTTCTCTTGGTAAACCATTGTATCATCTACCAAAAGAGATAGTTTTGGTTCCTCATTGCAGTTTTTTCCCTTCAGTTTCTTTTCTGCCTTATTGCTATATCTAGCAGTTGCTGTAACTGGTACAACACTGAATAGCAATGGTTGGCAATGGACTTTCTTCCTTTACCGTGATCTTACTGGGAAGGCTTATCCCCATTACATATCATGCTTGCTCTTGGTTTTAGTTAGATAATACTTATTTTAAAGAAGACTCCATTTATTCCTGTGCTTTCTAGTGTTTTTCAACAGGGATGAGGCATTTTGTCAAAAGCTTTGTCTGCACCTGTTGAAATCATATAAATTTGTTGTTTATGTTATTGATATAATCAGTTACATTTATAGTTTTCCTAATAATTGACCCAGGCCCAACTTCTTGGTATCAATCCAGCTTGGTCACAGTGTCACAATATATCTTTGTGATATATTCCTGTAATCTCCTTTCTTAGCATTTAATATTTTTCATCAATACTCATTAAGGAAATTGATCTATAGTTCCCTTTCTTGGGGAGACGTGACTCTCCTTGGTTTGGGTATCAAGATTATATTTTTGTCATAGAAAGAATTTGATAAGATTCTATCTTTACCTGTTTTTCAAATCGTTTATTTAGTGTTGGAATTGATTACTTTTTAATCATTTGGAAAAATTTGATTTAGTCCTGGGGTTTTTTCTTAGAGAGATCATTTATAGCTTGTTTCGTTCCTTTTTCTAAGATGGGGTTATTTAAGGGCTCTGTTAAACAGGACTATTTATATTTGAAAAATTCATTTCATTTAGATTTTCATTTTTATTATTGGCATGTAGTTGGGCAACAAAGCTCCTAGTAATTACTTTTATTTTCTCTTCATAGATTGTAAATTCACTGTTTTCATTTTCTGATGTAATAATTTGGTTTTCTTTTGTAAAAATTAAATTAGCCAAGGATTTATCTATTTAATTGTTTTTCTCAAAGCTTATAGTTTTATTTATTAGTTCATTGGGGTTTTGTTCTTTCAATTTCGTTCATCTTTCTATCGATTCAAGATTTTAATTTTGGTGTTTAATTGGGAAGGGATTAATCTGTTGGTTTTCTAAATATTTTAGTTGCATGTCTAATTCTTTAATCTGTTTCTTTGTCTCTTTGATTGATGTAAGCATTTGAAAATATACATTTCCCTCTAAGTCCTGCATTGACTGCATCCCCAAAATTTAGTTATGTCATTGTCACCATGAAATTGTTAACCATTTCTATGATTTGTTCTTTGACTCATCCATTCTTTAGGATCCATTCTGTAAGATCCATTCTTTTTCTCCAACTCCTCTATTTGTGTATCTTTCTGTTTCAAGCATATTTCTTGTAAATAACATATTGTTGGATTCTGGTTTCTAATCCATTCAACTGTATTCTTCCATTTTATGAGTGAGTTCATCCCATTCCCATTCACAGTTGTGTTCATTAAATGTATATTTTTTTCCATGCTATTCTTTTACACTCATCCTTTTGTTTTTTACTCTGTCCCTTCTTCAGTAGTCTTTTGTTTCTGACCTTTGCCTCCCTTAATCTATCCCGTCATTCTTCCCTCCCCCTCACCTTTCTCTTAGACGCTTTTCCTCCTACTTCTCCTTGCGTAAAATGAATCTCTCCATCTCATTGTGTGTGTATGTGTATTCTTCCCTCTTTCAACCAGTTCAGATGAGAATAAGGTTCGTGTTGCCTGTTCCCCTCTTCTGTCCCTCCCATTGTATAAACTCTTTCTAGTGCACCCCATTTATGAGATAACTTTCCCCATTCTTTCTCTCCTTCCCCACAACCTTCCAGTGCATTTCTCTTCTCCACCCTTCCATTCTTTTGAGATCCTCACAACATAATACAGTCATTCAGGTCGCTATCTATTTAGACTGCTTCTAGGACCCGTGGTGATCATAAAATTCTGAAGTGGTTACATGTATCATCTTGCCACACAAGGGATCTAAACAATTTGCCCTTTTTTAGTGACTTGTGATTTCTCACTCATGTGCACCTTATTATTCTTCTCCTGAGTTCTGTGTTTGAATGTCAAATTTTCTATTCTGTTCTGGTCTTTTCATCAGGAATGCTTGAAAGTTCTCTATTTCACGAAGGGTCCTTATTCCCCTGTAGGACGATACACAGTTTTGCTGGGTAGTTTAATCTTATTGTGGGCTCTAATCCTAGATCTTTTCCACTCCAGAATATGATATCCCAAGCCCTGTACTCCTTTAATGTGGAAGCTTCTAAATCTCATGTGTCCTGACAGTACTGGATTATTTCTCTCTGGCTATTTGCAGAATTTTCTCCTTGACCTGGCAGTTCTGGATTTAGAACAGTTGCTGGGAGTTTTCATGTAGGGGTTTCTTTCAGGAAATGATTTGTGGTTTCAAGTTCTACTTTGCCCTCTGATTCTAACACATCTGGGCATTTTCCTTTGTAATATCTTAAAATATTATGTTGAGCTCCTTTTTTGTTCCTGGCTTTTGGATAGACAAATGACTCTCCAATTCTCTCTCCTCAATCCATTTCTAGGTCATTGGAGTTTTGTATGAGATCCTATACATTTTCTCTTGAATTGATTTTATTTTTTGTTGTTGTCTCCTAGAGTTATTAGCTTCTATTTGCTCAGTTCTAATTTTTAAGGAATTCAGTATTTTTGTGCTTCTTTTACTAATTATTCATTCTTTTCTCATATCTTTCTTGTACCGCTTTTTAAAAATTTTTCCTCTTCCACTCTTAAAATCACTTTTTGTTCATTTTTATCTCATTCTTTAACTCTTCTAGGAATTCTTGTTCAACTCTTATCCAATCTACCCTTTTTCTTGGAGGATTTGCTTAAAGATATCTTCAAGTCATTGGCTTCTTCTGTCTTTCTGTCTTGAGCCATAGTAGCCCTTTGTGGTCAGGTTCAGTTTTGTTTACTCATTCTTCCAGCCTATTTCTTGACTATGAACTTGATGTTGGCATTGGGCTCAGCTCACCTCTGGGCTTTCTTAGTTCAGTCCGCAAACTTTCAGTGCTTCCATAGTGGTGATATCTGTTCACTGCTATTCTTGTCTGAGTTGTGCAAGTTCCTGACTCAGGTTTAGGTCTTCTGGCTTGCAGGTGCTGGAGTTTCTGTAGAATGTTATTGGACTCAGTCATTGTTAGCACACTTTGAGGTTCTGCAGGTTCAGAGGGACCGAACTTATTGACTCTTCTTGCGCCTGGGTCTCCTACCCGAGGTATCCCACTGCAGGACTAAAAGTGAACATTGAGCCCCCAGCTGTGCTCTGGGGCTCAGGTCCAGAACCTCTTTGCAGAACCCCTTTCTTGATCAGTGCTCAGCTAGGGCCTCGCTCACTCATAACTGCTCCTCTCAGCCTAGAAGAGTCATTTGGCCCCCTTCATGCTCCCAGGATAGCCTGGGATCTGCTCCTGCTCAGGGATTCAGTTCTAGCCCTTTTACCATCCTTGGGCAATGAAATGCTTCCCACTGTCCTGGCTGCCATTATGTTGGGCTCCTGGCCAGCCCCCACCTCAGTGTCCACAGCTCTCTTATTTCTTAAGCTTCCCTGGGCTGGAGAAATGACACACAGGGATGTTTTCTTGGCTTTCCTCATGAGAATGTGGTCTGGCACATTATCTAGATGGTTAGAGAGGAGGTGGGCTGGGCTCATCAAAAATGCCCACCCTCCCTCTGTTCTCTTGGTTCTGCCCCTGTGCTGTGTGGTTGGTGGGGAGGGGACCTTCTGCATGCTTAGCCTCCTTTGTACCTCTTGGGGAGGTCTCTGACCTGGCTTTTTGCCCTGAGCTCTCCCAGCTTCTTTGCCATTTCGACCCTGGTGACCCTGGCCCTCCCTCATCACTCTCCTGGCTCACTGCCGCAGTGTCCTGAGTGGCCTCCCTGCCTTCAGTCTGTTCTGCACTCTGCTCTCAAAGGAACTTTCCTTAAGAACAGAGCAGACCAAGTGACTTCCCTCCTCAGTCAATGGCAGGGCCTCCCCTTTGCCCCCCAGAGGAAAACAGCCCCACCCTGTCTTTCCAGCCTTAGCCTCATTGGTCTTCTGTACTCCTTTCACACTCGGTGACCCTACCCAAATGGCTGCCCCCATGCTGAGAATTCATTCTGGTGCTCTTTCTTCCAGTCAGCCTGTCAACCCACATGTATTTATTAAGCACTTCCTCAGTGCCGGGTCCCGGCCTAGGGGACACAGGTACACAAAATGAAACCATTCCCATTGACCAGGAACTTCCATTCTCAGGCGGAGACCAACAATGCTTACGTTTTTGTAAATAGCGTAAGTGTGAAATGAAGAAATCTGCCGACAGCAGTTAAACGACCTGGTGGCTTTTAATGTCCTTGTCTCCTCCATTCAAATGGAAGTTCTTCGTACACAAGAAAGGTTTCCTTCTTGGTCCTTGTGTTCTCAGCACTCAGCCCCACCTCGGGCACACAGTGGTGCTTAACAAATGCCCAGTGCTCCTTGTTCCTCCTCCTAAGAGACTTTTCATCTTTGTGTGTTTTCCTCCTTGTTCCCAAGGCTGAACAGCATGTCCTGTCCAAGGTTCATGCCCTAGAAAGGCGGCTGGAAACTCTGGCTTCTGAATACTCTGCACGTTGGCAGAAGGAGGCCATCAGGCTGGAGTTGCTGGAGCTGCAGGGGGCCAGTGGGAATGGAGGTGGAAAAAGCCTGAGCCACGAGGATATTTCAACTCTCCTGGAGGGCCTGTTGAGCCGATGGGAACCCACCCTGAAGAAGGACTTCCGTAGGGACACCACTGCCCACATCCAGGTGAGGAGAACGCTCTGCTAAGAAGACCAGGTCGGCAAGCCCAGCTAGTGGAAGGCATAGAGGTCTTGAGGTGAGGCAGCACTCTGGGCTTGGCAGGACCTGCCAAGTTCTCTGGGTCTTGTTGAACGCCTGTCTCCTTTTTTGTGGTCTCCAGGAAGCACTCACCACCCTCAGGGCAGAACATCGGCAAGATTTGGATAATGTTCTAAAGAAGATTTCTCAGGCATCCCAGGTAATCCAGAAGCTCTGACGCTTCTGGAGGCAGAGACACAGGGGATGGAGGGCGGGGGGGGGGGGGGGGGGGGAAAGGGTGCGGGGAGGGGGGGAGAGGGGGCAGAGACGTCTTGGGGGAGGTCACTTGTAGCTGGAAATGTTGGTGCTGCTGTCAGTAGACCTAACACTTGCTTACAGGTTTCTGGCCAGATTCCATACTTGTATGGGAGCATATTCGATTGACTCATTGTCCCTGAGAGCTCCTGTCTGAGGACTCTGGATCCCCTTGTCCGAAGGATAAGCAGAGAGCTTACTGATCTAAAGCAACCTAAGCCTCCTCCTGTAGCTCCTTTCTGGAACCCCTTTCCTGTACTGAGCACATCCATGCATGAAGACTAGGGAGGGATAAGATTGTCAATGAGAAGACTGTAACTCAACAGCTGAGTTTGAAACTCTTTTCAGGGACTGAGAAGTGACCTCACCACTCTAGGGAAAGTGGTTCATGCCTAATCTCAGCTGAGTTGGGGTCTCTGTCAGATGCCTCCTCTTGGTGGGATGATAAGAGAGGAGTCCAGTCTTTGAAAGGTCTAGCCCAAACTCAAGGTCAAGATTTCTGGAGCCCAACAGTTTGCAGAGACTCAGATCCTCCTTAGCAGACAGAGGGTCCACCCAGAGGAGACAATGAGTCCCCAGAGTGTGGTTTGGTGTTTTCATCAGTCTCATTGTGCCATCATCTTCCTTACAGGAGCTGGAAAGCTGGGTGCTCCAGCTAAAATCTGAATGGCAGAGGTAAGGCCCCAAACTAACTGGCAAAGAGAAGAGGAGGGAAGGAAGGCTAGAAAACTAGACCAGAGAAAGCACCACTGAGATTCTCTGGGGGGGTGTCAGTAGAGCCAGAATACTTGGGTTAGCATGTCCATAGGATTAATCCCAGCTGGTAAGGACCTCAGAGAGCAGATGAGGGTCCTGAGGCCTGGGAGGGAAATGACTTGCCCAGGGTCACACAGGGAGTAAATGTCAGGGAAGACTTGCACCCAGATCTCTGGTTCTGTTCTTTCCCTTTGATAGTGGTTCTGCTTGACTCTATCCTGTGTCACTAGCCAGTGGCTGCCCTTCCCTTTTCCTTTTGTCACTGTCTAGTTTGGCCCAAGAAGCCCTCCAGGAAAACATATTAAAGGCTATGGGTCCACTGGAGGCCCAGCTGGCTGGCCTGAGACAGGAACTGGCAGCCCTGAGCCAGAGACAGGCTGCAGTGGCAGAGGAAGTAGACCTTTGGCCACAGAAGATGGCAGCCCTGCGCAGTGATGTGAGTCCTCCAGTCCACCACTTAGACCACATGTGCCCCTCTCTCCAAGGTGGGCTGCCTGAGCATCTGCCCAGGGAGACCCAACCCTCTAAGGTGTCCACTGGGGTCCAATGAGATCTTTTTTGGTAGACCTGAAAGCAGTGGAAAAATGCCAGTCACTTGGTTCACAGCCGTCCCTTCCCTGGCACCAGGAAGACATGCATAGGCTCTGAGCTCTCAGAGTCTTTCTAGACACCCCCTCCCCAGGTCCCCTGTCCCGGCCCTCTTTCTTCCTTACCTCTACTGTTTTGTGGATGGTCTCTGGTGGTTTCTAGGTAGAGTCTCAGTTCCCAGCCTGGATCAGTCAGTACCTTCTTCGAGACAAGGGCGCTAAGGCTGGGCTTCTTCAGCTGGAGGAGGTACAGGCCCAACTTCGGGACCTGGAGCACAGAATCCTCACTCAGGTGGCAGAAGGGCAGGTCAAATCTGCCAGTGAAGCTGCTGCCAGCCTGAGGCTGACCCTTCACAAGGAAGGAGTGACTGGGGTCACAGAGGAGGTGAGGCCTGCCCCATTCCCTGTCTGCCTGTCGGAGGTCATGGGTTTGCCCTGAGAGGAGCCTCCAGGGAAGGAAGGGGAAGCCCTGGCAGAGCAGGTAGCACACGTGGCCCTCTGGTGAAAGGGCTGGGCCAGTTCTGCAGGCAGCTAGGCCCATGAGTCCATCCATGCCTGTCTTTTAGGATGTGCACCAGATTGTGAATGAGGCCCTGAAGAGATACAGTGAAGACCGCATTGGGCTAGTGGATTATGCCCTGGAGTCCTCAGGTAGGTAGCCTGTAGAAAGCCAGAGGGCTGGGGACATGATGGTTGCCCATTAAGGGACAGCAGGAATTAAAAACTCATGATGCCCCTTATGGGACGGGGCAGTTGAAGGGCTGATGCCCTGGCAGTGACCCCTCATCTTCAGGACTACCTCTGTGTCCTGCCAGCCCTCAGCTGCCCCCACCTCACTTCTCTCCCTCTTGTTCTTTCAGGGGCCAGCATCATCAGTAGCCGCTGCTCAGAGACCTATGATACCAAGACGGCCCTTCTCAGTCTGTTTGGCATCCCCTTGTGGTACTATTTCCAGTCCCCAAGAGCCATCCTCCAGGTATGACAGAACAAAGGGCCCCCAGCTTGGCTCTCTGCCATCTCCCACCTTCTGTGGGGGCTGGGCTCTCAAGGTGGGAGGATTACACAATGGAAATCTATTCCATTGGCTGCCCACCTGACTTGTCACCTGACTTGTCTTCTGCCCACAGCCAGATGTTTACCCTGGCAACTGCTGGGCATTCCGGGGCCCCCAGGGCTTTGCTGTGGTTCGATTATCTGCCCGCATCCACCTCACTGCTGTCACCTTGGAGCATGTACCCAAAGCCCTGTCTCCCATCAGCAACATCCCTAGCGCCCCCAAGGATTTTGTCATCTTGGTGAGTATCTGAGCCTTGCAGCTCTCCATTCCCGTATGCCTGACAGCCATTTCTTAACAGCAGCATTGTGAGGTGAGGAATGGAAGGATGTGCCCATTTTACAGCTGGGATATTGAGGCTGGTCTCTGGACTCCACAACCAGCCCTTTCCCTGCTCCCCCTCTTCTTAGAGAGAAGCCAGAAGAGGACAGCTGACAGCAGTCAAGATTTCAATGCTGTCTCAGGGTCCTTTTATACAACTCCTTTATACATGGGTGCCTCCATGGCCAGGTGTCCCATGGGGGAGCTGAGTGGGGATGATGAGCACCATTCCCTACAGTCACCTCCTTAGGGCAGAGTTGGAATGTCCTCATAAGGAGGATGTGGGTGAAAAAAGTGGAGCCAGAGGAGAAGAAGAAACGTGTAGGGGAACAGGATGCTTCAGGACCTAAATCCTGATAGATGAAGAAACTGAGGCACCTACAATTAAATTGTGTGTCCCAAGCCATTCAGCAGCTTAGGGGAAGAGGCAGAGAAGGAGGCCAGGGGCTTGGAGGGAAAAGGATCTGTCTACTGAGTTAGTGAGAGATGCTGGAAGGTGAGGGGACCAAAGAAGGAAACATCATGGTGGCTTTTGCTTTCTCCCCTTTACTCTCCCCAATGTATCCCCCCCTACACCCCCTTCCTCCTCCTCTTCCACCTCCTCCTCCACAACCTCCCCTTCCTTTGCCTCCCTGGATTGATCTGGATTCATGTCCTAACAGCATGACCTTTCCTCTAACCCCCTCCCATCCATCTATCCATCCATCCATCCATCCATCCATCCATCCATCCATCCATCCATCCCTTCCCTTTGCTTTTCCTTCTCTGTAGGGGCTAAATGAAGATTCACAGTCGGAAGGGGTGGCCCTCGGGCACTTTACCTATGATAATGCTGGGGAGTCCATTCAGACCTTCCACTTTCAGGTATGGAGGGCTGGCCCCACAGTGTCCCAGGGAGGCTGGTGCTCTTGAAGGCTAGTTCACCAGCCATGGGGATGCTGTGGCTTTGCTAGGAGCTGCAGTTTGAGCCAGGACCCCATGGTTCTGATAGCAACCTGAGGGATAACATTCAGCCACTGAAGAAGGCCTGGGGGGGACGGGCTCTGGGGTCAGGATGTCCACCAAGGGATCACGAGCCTTCCTGACCCCAGTCTCCTCTTCCCACAGGGCAATGACACAGCCCCATACCAGGTGGTCGAACTTCGGATCTTAAGCAACTGGGGTCACCCTGAGTACACCTGCATTTACCGCTTCCGGGTCCATGGGAAGCCTGCCAATTAGCCTCTCCCCCCCAGGGCCTTTCCCCTCTTTCCCCCTTCAGCCCCTCCCCTCCCCCAGCAAGCACTTCATCCCACTTTCTCGCCCTCTCCCACACTTCATCCCTTATGGCCACTGTGGCTTCTGGGAGAGATACAAGGTGGGAGCCTACCACCATGGAGCAGTTTGGCCCCACCCTGCCCTCTCTGATGGAGAGGAGATCACCAGCTCAGCTATTTGTTTCACTCCCCATCCTCTTGAGGGTCAGGTGGCCCAGCTCCCTACCAGGCCCTGCCTGCCCTCAGGAGGTGTATACACAGCTATGTATGATATCTTGAAGGTGTGAGTCAAGACATCATGAGGGCCTTATTATGCTCAGCAGCACTCAGAACCACAGCTTAGGCCACCTTAGCTTACCTTGCCCAAGAGTCTAGGTCAAAGAACTTGGTTTATTGAGGGCATGACAACTTGGGCAGTTCCAAAGGGCAGACTGGTAGACAGTCTGTCTTGGGCATGCCCCAGCAGGTGGCTAAAGCTCCCGTCCATGGTAGCATGCATAGTTCTCTTTACCATGGGGCATGATGGGGGCAGTCTTTGAAATCTGAAGTATCTGGGACTGGCCACAATTCCCTGGTGTTAAGTTTATTGGGATAGAGTTGGGGTTAGTTTTTTGGAGTTAAGGCTGGGATGGGAGGGGAAGGGCAAATTCTTTGGCCCTGCGGGCCGATTGTATTATGTATATAGATAGATATTTATATTTATACATAGATCTCTTTGTTCTTTGTTATCAGACAGAAAAGCTATGGGCTTCATTTCCGGCTTCCTCCCCCTGGGGCCCAGGGTGATATTCACTCCAGCTCCAGCTTGGGCTGGGGGGCAGGCTGTCAGGCACGGATCCTCACAGTGACATTCCCATCCTTCCTGCCTTTTACTGTAGGAGGGAAGGCAGGCCTTCACACCACAGGGCTGGCCACTGGTCCCTGAAGCAAGCAGGGGCACTCACTCATCTGCAGGCTTTGGGGGTCACCAGCAGACAGCGGCAGGCTGACCCCTAGCTGGCCCTCAACCCAGTTTGCTCCCTCTGCTTCTGTTCGCTTACCAGGAAGCTGGCGTCTGAGCAGCCCTGCATAGGAACCTACAGATGGGGTCTTAGTTCTTCCCCATCACAAAGGCTACTGTTTAATTCTTTACTTTGATTTTTTAATCAACAAATTCTAATTTATGCCTATGCAAATATAAATTTTCTCTGGGATCTGTGGCTTCTCCTTCTCCACCTGTTGCTCTTGAGGCCAACTTGGAGTAGTGGGGAAAAGAAGGTGGTATTCTGGTAGAAACTCCCTGGTTAAAGGGCGGCTTCCTTGCTGCTGAGTGAGGCCTGGGAGGGATTGTCCTGGGCATCGAGAGGGAGCTAAGCCCAGGCCTGGGCTGGGAGAAGCAAAGCTGGGTAAGGGAACCAGAGGAGGCTTTCTCATTTCTGCCTGCTCCTTTAAAGCTCACCCAAGGCCTCTCCTGGTCTTAATCCTCCCTCAGTGCGCCCAAATTGATGTTTTATACTTCCTTGTGTGTGTCTGCATATCCATACATAAACACACACCTATCCAGACAGACATTCCTCTGTGTGCCTGCTCCATCTTTCAGGAGCAGGACAGCTTTCTAAGGAAAAGAGCTTTGTGTCTGCCTTGGTCTCCCCCATAGCTAGCACAAGGCCTGCCACCCAGCAGACACTTTATCTGAGCATTGCTATTCACTTCAACTCAGGTGTAAAGAAAGAATATACTCTACAGCCTTCTCAACAAGGGGTCACCAGCATGCCTTTGACAGCTCCAGCAAGGGTTAAACACATCACAAACTGCCAGCCGTCCTCTTCCACTTTCAGACAGCTCAAGTTGTTGGGAAATTTGTCCTGAAATCAGGCTGAAATCTATCTTTGGGCATCTTCCACCCACTATTCCTCGTTCTTTCATCCTGGGTCAAGCAGAACACGCTAATCCCCCTTCCACATCACTTTTCAAATAGTAGCATTAGAGAGTGGCTACTGCGTGCCAGCCACTGTGCCGAGCACTTTACAAATATCTCCTTTGATCCACACAACAACCCTGTGAGGTAGGCACCATTTCTAGACCCATTTTGCAGATGAGGAAATGTAGGCACAGAGGTGAAATGACTTGTCCAGGGTCACACAGCTGGTAAGTATCTGAGGGAGAATTTGAACTTGGATCTTCCTGCTTCCAGGTGCAGAGTTCCATCTCCTGTGCCACCTGAAGACAGTTCTCATGATCCTCTGACAGCTTCTCAAGGGCCTTACACCATGTTCTTGGAGCCCTTCATCCTTCTGTTCACCCTTCTCTGAATGCACCTCACCTTGGTCATTTCTTTCCCACACTGTGATGCTCAGGCCTGAACACTGCCCTCTGGCTGTGGTCTCCTCAGGACAGACTTGGGCTGACCTATTACTGACCCCCCTTCCTAGATCGTAGGCCTCTCCATGCCCCTCAGGAAGGCACTGGTCATTCCAACCATCAAGTTTAACTAGTGATTCACACAGACACTGCTATCCCCTAAAATCCCCAAATCCTTTAACAGGAGCCATGGCTGCATCACCCTCCCCCACTCATTGGTTTTTCTTTTCTAATTCTTGTTGAGGACTCTGCTTTTACCTCCACTGGATATTTTCATTTGGATAGAATCCTAAATTTTAGCTAGCTGAAACCTCCTCCATCCTATCAGTCATGTGACATCTCCACCCCTCCCTCCCAGCTCTAGCATTGGCACATTTGGACAAGCACACCTTGTGCTATTTCACTGAAGTCGTTGATAAAAATGCTGAACAAGCACGGAGAAAAGGGGAGATCCCTGGGGCAATCAGGACAATTCCCCTGAGACCTCCCAGGGAGCTGGCATCAGCTCATTAGCCAGCACTCGACAGGTAGGGCAATGTAACCCGTTAACCCTTTCCAAATCCACCTGTCATCTGAGATTCAGACTGTGCTAAAATCTGACTGCACTTTGCAGAATTGCTCTGATCCAAGCAAAGACTAGCAGCTCATCAGACACCATTTTACAAGGGATCTGGGATCTTGGCAGCGTAGGCAGGAAATGCACATTTTTATCCTGTGCAGTTCTGCCCTCCTGTCACGAAAACAAACTGCTTCGTGGACCAAAGGAGAGATAGTGCTCAGAGTCTGAAAAAGTGCTTGTTCAACTGAGGTTGGAAATGGCTTTCTTGATGGAGCAGTTCCCACCTGCTTGATGAACTCATGCACCTTATATAAAGCAGTGAACAGGAAGGGAGAGTTCAGGATTCTCTGTCCAGAGTCACTTGCCCATAATGTCTCATTGAGGCACAAAGCACAAATGGGGCAAGAACATAAAATCAGGGTTACCTAAGGGACATTTAGAATAGGCTGGAGCTCACCTTGAGATGGGAGAGAAGGGAGAGTGAGGTTAATAAACCTTTGCCTCTATGCTTCTAACTTAAGGGGGGAGTGGTGGGGGGGAAGAGTTTAAAAAGGAAAGTAAGTTAATCTGGGTCCTACAATTACCTAAAGGTAACCTGTCCAATCCAGTAGGCAGAGATGCAGAGATTTTACAGAGCTCTAGGGAGCCCAGCCTCTTAACAGGCATGACCTGGATGAAGATCCCGACCAGGAGACTGAGAAAGGGCAGTCAAACATGAAGGAAGAAAAACAGGTGAGGTTGGACTCATGAAAACCTGGAGAGAAAAGAGTGGGAAGGAGAAGAAGACCCTGGATTCAATCCTGGGTCCGTTACTCTTCTCTCTTCATTCTACTTCACTCAGTGATCTCATCAGCTGCCATGGATTGAATCACCCTCTCCATGCTCATGATTTCTCAAATCTACCTATTCTGCCTAAAACCCTGTGCTGACCTCCAGTCTTTCATCTCTCGTTGCTTTGTTGATGCCACAAATTGGATGTCGTGTAGATATTTTCAGCTCAACATGTC
This sequence comes from Notamacropus eugenii, assembly GCF_028372415.1. Classification (NCBI taxonomy): domain Eukaryota; kingdom Metazoa; phylum Chordata; class Mammalia; order Diprotodontia; family Macropodidae; genus Notamacropus; species Notamacropus eugenii. The sequence goes on along the minus strand of NC_092874.1, from coordinate 297,420,890 downwards.
CAAAACAGAACTCTTCATCTTCCCCCTATTCTTTCCCCTCCTACCTTCCCTATTACTGTAGAGGGCACCACCATCTTCCAGGCTCCTAACCTTGGCATCATCTTCAAATCCTAACTTCTGTCCAAGGGATTGCCAAAGATTGTCCAATTTACCTCTGCAGCATCTCTTGTGGATTTCAGCTTTGCAGCACCTCTCATCAGTTTCACCTCTCCAACATCCCTTGCAGATTTCACCCTTCAACATCTCTCAGATTTCATCTTTGCAGCATCTCTGATCAGTTTTACCTCTCCAACATCTCTTGTCCATTTCAGCTTTGCAACATTTGTCATCAATTTCACCTCTCCAACATCTCTTGTCCATTTCAGCTTTGCAGCACCTCTCATCAATTTCACCTCTCCAATATCTCTCACAGATTTCATCTTTACAGCATCTCTCATCGGTTTCACCTCTCCAATATGTCATGCAGATTTCACCCTTCAACGTCTCTTGCAGATTTCACCTTGGCACCATCTCTCCTCAGGCTCACCTCTGCAGCATCTTTCAAAAACAGAACTTTCTTCTCTGATGCTGCCCCTACCCTAGTCCAGGCCTCATCTCCTGTGCACTGTTGTTTTCTTATGACTCACCATTTATTTTATTTGTACAAAGTAGTGAAGAATCATACCATGGCTGGGGGAAAATGATGTTTTAGGATTTAAACAAGTTCTTTCATTTTGAAACATCTCTTTTGAAGGCTTGGGACTAGCAATTTTAGCTCCAGCATCTTTGGGTTTGGACTCAGCAGGCTTCCCAGCCTTGGAATCACTGGGCTCTGTGTCCTTAGAATCAGACTTGGCTGCCGTGGGATCAGACTTGGTGACCTTGATGGCAGACTTGGTGACCTTAAGGTCAGTGCGCTTTGGAGCCTTAGAGTCAGGCTTCATGATCCTGAAGCCTGGACGTTTGGTGGCAACCCTAGGGCCTGGATGCTTAGTGGCCACCTTGTGGCCAGCATGCTGGGCACTCGCCTCAGGGATCTTAGCCCTAAGAAGTTTGACCTCGAAGGCCTTGGTGGCTTCATGGCTTCTGCTTGGACCTTGGGAATTGTTTGGTTTTTTTGATTTACATCTTCTTCAGCTCCTTCTTGTGTTTCTTGGCAAAGCATGTGTTTCTCAGAAACTTGGAGTTGACCCATCTCAGAGACATGTATCACCGTGACTTAGGTTTCCTGATGCCATTTCTGTGCCATTTTTGTGATTGGTTGTGGCTGGTATGGTTCTTAGAGTTAGCCATCTTTACACAACAACCTTCACTAACAGGCATTCCACCCACTAGAAGAAGTCAAAGCTAGAGACAGGATAGGTCATGCCTGCACTACTGCAGTATTTCCTGGTGGATGTGCCTCCCTCAAGTCTCTCCCTCCTCCTTCCAGTTGTCAAACTGATTTTCCTGAGGTGCAGGTCTATGCCACTCAACTCCTCAATAAATCTGTGACTCTCTATTGCCTCCAGGATCAAATACAGAATCCTCTCTGAACGAGAGTTCAAAACCCTCCCTAACCTAGCCCTCTCCTGCCTTTCCACTCATCTCCCACTTCACTCCCCACTTCTTCAATCCAGTGACACAGGCCTCCTGACTCTTCCTTGCACATGACCGTCCATCTTCCATGCTGGGAATGTTGTCCCTCCTTTTCTCTGCTTCCCTAGCTCCCTTCAAGCACCAGTTAAAATCTGACCTTCTACAAGAAGCCTCCCCCAACTCGCCTTAATTCTATCTTCTGCTGACTTTTTCCTCTTTTTTCAGTACATTCTTTGTACTCATTTTTTGCACATTGTCTCTCTCATCAGATTGTGAGGCCCTTGAGGGCAGGCACCCTGTTTTTGTCTTTCTTTCTATTCCTACCTTTTAACACACCTGGTTCATGATAAGTATTTAATAAATATTTATTGACTGAATGATCCTATTAAAAGCTGCAGAGTGATGGATGGAGGATGAGGACTGAGAGGGGACTGAGAGAGGATCGGACAGTCAAGAAGTCACCAGTTTGGGTGGAATAATGAGGTTGGAGGCCAGACTACAGAGGATAAAGAGAGTGAAAGAAAGGAAGTGAATGTGCCTCTTGTAGACAAAGTACCCAATCAATAAACATTCCTCAATCCAGCAGAGGACATGAGGGACAGAAACATCCAAATGTGGTCAATGGTAACCTCATTTCTTACACAAACACCAACACATCTGTTGCATTTTTAGTATTTTTGTTATCTCCTTGGCAGTTTCGTTTTTGATATATACTCTCGGGGTGGTTCAATCTCACACCTAGATTGCTGGAAATTTAGCTTTTCCTTCCACAATTTTTCTCCGTTTTTATAAAGGCAGAGGGGATCTTTCTTCATGATCTTCCATCGCCCTAATTCAGGTTTTGGGAACGAGGTCATGTTCTAAACCTGTGTTGCCCTTGGTTGCCACATTTCTCTATTTGATAATGGGATCAGGTGGTGCTTGGCTAAATATTTTCTAGGATATTTTGACCTCCTCTAGGTGGCAATTGCTTTATGTTGATTCAATTTCTGCCCTTTCCTTCCTCTGTTTCCTACTTTTCACCACTTTTCACTTACTTGAGTGGGTCAAGTTGAAGCTATTTGGATTGCATGCCATCTTATCTTTCTCTCTAATTTGGGGGTTTTGTCCTCTGCTTTAACAAGATGATTTGACTGCAAAGATTATTCAGAAATGATTCCCACATCGATAACCAATCATTTCTTATCCATTAAGATACATTTTAGGCTGAGATTGTTTGGCATTTGCCACATCCAGGGATTTCCTACACTCATGTTTTTTGTTTTTGTGTTTTAAATTAATTTATTTATTTAACTTTTAACATTCATTTTCACAAAATTTTGGGTTCCAAATTTTCTCCCCATTTCTCCCCTTCCCCCTAAAACGCCAAGCATTCTAATTGCCCCAATCACCAGTCTGCCCTCTCTTCTTGCCCTTCCCTTGTCCCCATCTTCTCTTTTGTCCTGTAGGGCCAGATAACTTTCTATACCCCATTACCTGTATTTCTTATTTCCTAGTAGCAAGAAAAATACTTGACAGTTGTTCCTAAAACTTTGAATTCCAACTTCTCTTCATCCCTCCCTCCCCAACCATTCCCTTTGGGAAGGCAAGCAATTCACTATAGGCCATATCTGTGTAGTTTTGCAAGTGACTTCCATAATAGTCGTGTTGTGTAAGACTAACTATATTTCCCTCCATCCTATCCTGCCCCGCATTGCTTCTATTCTCTCTTTTGATCCTGTCCCTCCCTAAGTGTTGACTTCAAATTGCTCCCTCCTTCCACTGCCCTCCCTTCTATCATCCCTCCCACCCTGCTGATCCCATTCTCCCCCACTTTCCTGTATTGTAGGATAGGTTTTCATACCAAAACGAGTGTGCATTTTATTCCTTCCTTTAGTCGAATGTGATGAGAGTAAGCTTCATGTTTTTCTCTCTCCTCCCCTCTTTTTCCCTCCACTGAAAAGTCTTTTGCTTGCCTCTTTTATGAGAAATAATTTGCCCCATTCCATTTCTCCCTTTCTCCTCCCAATACATTTTTCTCTTGCTGCTTAATTTCATTTCTTTAAGATATGATCCCATCCTATTTAATTCACTCTGTGCTCTGTGTGTGTGTGCGTGTGCGTGTCTGTGTGTGCAATCCTACCAACTCCCCAAATACTGAAAAGTTTCAAGAGTTACAAATATTGTCTTTCCATGTAGGAATGTAAACAGTTCAACTTTAGTAAGTCCCTTTGACTTCTCTTTGCTGTTTACCTTTTCATGCTTCTCTTCATTCTTGTGTTTGAAAGTCAGATTTTCTTTTCAGCTCTGGTCTTTCCATCAAGAATGCTTGAAAGTCCTCTATTTTGTTGCAAGGCCATTGTTTCCCCTGAAGTATTATACTCAGTTTTGCTGGGTAGGTGATTCTTGGTTTTGGTCCTACTTCCTTTGACTTTGGGAATATCATATTCCACGCTCTTTGATCCCTTAATGTAGAAGCTGCTAGATCTTGTGTTATCCTGATTGTATTGCCACAATATTTGAATTGTTTCTTTCCAGCTGCTTGCAATATTTTCTCCTTGACCTGGGAACTCTGGAATTTGGCCACAATGTTCCTAGGAGTTTCTCTTTTTGGATGTCTTTCAGGTGGTGATGGGTGGATTCTTTCAATATTTATTTTGCCCTCTCATTCGAGAATATCAGGGCAGTTTTCCTTGATAATTTCATGAAAGATGATGTCCAGGCTCTTGTTTTGATCACGGCTTTCAGGTAGTCCCATAATTTTTAAATTGTCTCTCCTGGATCTATTTTCTAGGTCAGTGTTTTTCCAATGAGGTATTTCATGTTATCTTCCATTTGTTCATTCTTTTGGTTTTGTTTTGTGATTTCTTGGTTTCTCATAATGTCATTAGCCTCCATCTGTTCCATTCTAATTTTGAAAGAACTATTTTCTTCAGTGAGCTTTTGGACATCCTTTTCCATTTGACTGATTCTGCTTTTTCAAGCATTCTTCTCCTCATTGGCTTTTTGAAATTCTTTTGCCAATTGAGTTAGGCTATTTTTAAAGGTGTTATTTTCTTCAGCATCTTTTTGGTTCTCTTTTAGCAAGGTGTTGACCTGCTTTTCCTGTTTTTCTTGCATCTCTCTCATTTCTCTTCCCAGTTTTCCCTCCACCTCTCTAACTTGATTTTCAAAATCCTTTTTGAGCTCTTCCATGGCCTCAGCCCCTTGAATATTGATTTTGGACGTTTGGGATACAGAAGCCTTGACTTCTATGTCTTTCCCTGATGGTAAGCCTCGTTCTTCCTCATCTGAAAGGATGGGAAGAGATGTCTGTTCACCACGAAAGTAACCTTCTCTGGTCTTATTTTTTTTTCCATTTTTTGGGCATTTTCCCAACCAGTTACTTGACTCTTGGGTCCTTTGTCAAGAGTAGGGTATACTTTGAGAATCTGTGAGATCTCAGTTGCTCCAAGGTGGCACGATCAAGCATGTGCTGCTCTGGACGCAGAAAGGGATTTTTATGTCCAGAATCTTAGCAATTACCTCTCCACAGCCATCTAGCCTCCAGTTCCATCAAGTCAGCACTGGGGGCTTATTTTCAGATAAGCTGTATGGGCAGGTGTAACGGGATGAGTTAGAGCCAACCCCTATCCATTTCAGGACGCCATACTGAGAGCCTGCCTAGATAACCTAGGGGCTTGTCAGTAGGGGTGGAACTAGATGGATTTCAGGAGGAAGGGTCTCGTCTTTGTTTGCAACGTGGCAGTTCTTTGTCCTGGCTCCGGATGTCCAGTGGAGAAGACACCCATATAAGGAAAGGTGATAGGTGATAGGTTCAATGTGAAAGGTGATAGCTGATAGGTTCAACGTAAGGCTTAGGAATGTTTTACATAAAGACTACATATGCATGTGAATGAGATGAAATAAACGGAGTCTTCACCACCTTTGTCTCCCGCCCCATTTCATTACTCACGAGATCAAGGCCTCTTGCTGGACAAGAGCCTTGGGTCGCGGTCAGGGGTTCCCGTAAATGGTCTAGGGGACCCCAACAGGCAGGGCCGCCATTCAGTGTGAGACAAAGACCAGCTAGGCCAGGTCCTCCACCCAGGGCTGAGGTAAGACTCAGCTCTTCAGTGCCCCCAGGGGTTTTTACGCTGTATGGGCTGCTGTGCACTCTCTGTGGCTGCTGCCTGCTGCTGGAGCTATAGGAAGGCCCTTCTCCCTTCCTGGCCAACTGAATAAACCACATCACAGATCTTTGGCGCCTGTGGGTTGAGGGATCTGAGAACCTGCTGCTGCAACTGGAGACTCCACAACTGGAAATTCCACTCCTGAGGTGTCCTCCTTCCAGAGTCTCATCGCGTTGCTCCACGCCACATCAGGCGGGCAAGGCCAGGCTGGGCTCCACGCTCCGCTCAGCGTCTAGCACAAACGAAGTTTCTGTGGGCCTTTCAGGTCACCGTAGGCTGAAAATCTCCTCCAGTCTGTTGTTCTCCACTTCTGCTGCTCCACGATTTGTTGAGAGTCCCTCTCTACAGGTATTTTGTGGGCTGTGTGGGGAGACCCTACATAAGTGTGTTTTTCTAGTCCCCCATCTTGGCTCCGCCACCCCACTCATGTTTTTTCATTTTAACGAAAATCCACCTCTGGTCTCCCTTATCTATGGGAAAAAAAACCCTTATAATAAATATATACAATTCAAATTCCTGCAATTAAATTTTTTTCAATTCTTCTAACTCTTCCTGAAACAAGTATTTCTGCTACATAGATGAATGAACTCTTTCCTTTCCTAATCCTAGGTTACACTTTGCAATGTCTTTTTTGCCATTTTCTCTGCCCACCTTTGCACTGAAATCACCAAATATCAAGGTGTATATTGACTTCATCTGGAGAAATCTACCATTTTTTTCATAGAATTTCTTGACCTCATCTTTTGCTCTGATGTTGACTCCAAAGTTCCAAGGAGGTTTCGGGAGCTGCTGTATTTGCGTTTGGCTAATGAGATCTGTAAAGTAAGTAGGCTGAATCACCTGAGTCACTTCTTGTTTGTTAGATCCAATGATATCAATCCTTTTCTTGATTTCTCAAAGAGCCTGTGAGCCATCCTTCCATTTCCTGATTTCTGTGGCTTCATTTATAGCAAAAATGTCAATATTGATACACATGCTATCCTCCAATGGAATGCTGAATAGGAATCAATGGAGAAGGATCTCACATTTAAGGAAGTGCAGTTCAACTGAAGTTCAAACTATACCCAAAGGACTATACAACTGTGTTATATGTACCCTTTGACCCAGCAATACCACTACTAGGTCTGTATTCCAAAGAGATCATAAAGAAGGGAAAGGACCCACATGCACAAAAATGTTTATAGCAGCTTTTTGTGAGAGCAAAGTATTGGAAATTGAAGGGATGCTCATCGATTGGGAAATGGCTGAACAAGCTGGGGTGTATGAATGGAGTGGAATACTACTGTGCTATGAGAGTGATGAGTAGGCTGATTTCAGAAAAACCTGGAAAGGCTCACATGAACTCATGCTGAATGAAGTGAGCAGAACTACGAGAACATTGTACACAGTAACAGCCACTTTGTGTGATAAGTAACTTTGATAGACTTCGTTCTTCTGAGAAGTACAAGGCTCTAAGACAATTCCAAAAGACTCGTTGGAAGAAATGACATCGACCTCCAGACAAAGAACTGTGAAGTCTGACTGCAGATTTAAGAGCACTATTTTTCTCTGTTTTTCTTTCTCGTTTTTCCCTTTTCTTCTGATTCTTCTTTCACAACATGACTAATGTGGAAACGCGCGTAATATGATTGTCCACATATAGCCTATATCAGAGCGTTTTCTGTCTTGGGGAAAGGGAAGGGGAGACGAAAGGAGAAAATAATTGTGGAACTCAAAACCTTATAAAAGTGAATGCTGAAAAGAAGTATTTTTTTAAATACAAAAGAAAATGAGGTTCAAAGCTGCAATTTCATAGCCACCTTCTGCTTCCTTTTCTGACACTGTCTGTTATCACTGGAGTCCTGCAAGAGGGATGCCCACAAATTTTGTCTTTTTGTTTTAGGAATTGCCATGGCCAAAAGTCACCACCTGGTGGCGAGCCCATAGCTAAGACTGCTCAGGATCCTCATGCTCCTATCTCAGCAGCCTCCTCTTGTCCGATGCCTTCCCTGCCCCAGTTGTCAGGGTTCTCGCCATCCTCATACTGACTCATTCATGTACACGGAACAGAAGAGACGCTCTCTGAGGACAGAGGCCACTTCACTGCTCTTTCTGTATCTCAGTCCCTACAATGTAGCAAGAACTTCTCAGATTATACAGAGCTGAATGGACTTACCACCTCCACACTGATCTGGGGCTTCCATTCCCCATTATCCATTGTGGTGTCCGATCCTTCCTATCCCAGAGATCATTCTCCTCAAAAGAGAAAATAGAAGTAAAGGAGAAGATTGTATCAGCTCATTTATGCCAATCCCTTCCTTGTACTTTCTCTTACCTGCAACATAGCTTGCTTGCAATGCACTCGCACGCACGCACACACACACACACACACACACACACACACACGCAGAAATTTACACTTGAATCTAAAATATTGAAGCGAGTTAGACCTAATTATGGGAAATCGAATGATTCCAACCATTCTCAAGTTATTTCCATTTTTTTAAGAGCTGGAGCGGGAGGATAAGAAGGTAGTCTAATCGGCAGCCAAATAAAGGATGTTGAGAAATAAAACAGGTATTAAGGTATTTGTGGAATTCACACACGAGGTTTACGTGGACCCACTCCCCGCGCGCGCCCCCGCCCCAGCTCGCCACCGCTTTGCCCCCGCGCCCCATTGTCCGCCCGCCCCACGTTCGCCCCGCGTTCCCCCAATGTTCCTCCCGCGTGTCCACGGTAGCGGCCGACGCGGACGCGATCGCGGCTGGCGGGCGGGGGAGGGTCGGAGCCGTTTCTGCAGGTACCTTCTCTGCATGTACCCGGGCGGGTCAGGGCCGGGAGAGGAGGGGGCGGGGGAGGGGCCAGAGCTCGGGCACGGTGCCCTCCTCTGTGCCAGGACACGGCCGCACCCCCAAACCTGGGCACAGAGGCGGCCCCTCCCCTTGTCTGCCCCCCAAACCTGGGCACAGCTCTCCCGCCAGAGTTGCCCCTGGTGCAGCTGCCTCTGGTTCATCCCCTAACCTCTCCCCCAAATCCCCAGCATCCAGGGATGTCGGTAACCGAGTTGGGTCCCTCGGTGCCAGGCCTGCTTGCCCCCTTGCTTCCTCTCCCCACAAACAACCCCAAAATGGAGTTGCCCAGGCCCGGACTCACTTCCCAGTGCCAAGGCCTGGCATGCCTTTCCACCTCCCTCTGGGCCAAAGTTGTGTTGATTTTCCCAGTGAGTGTGTGCATACACGTGTCTGTGTGACTTGTGTGTATTTGGAGAGGGTGGGAGAGCTGGCAACAGTCCCGTGCCCAGACCTGATGCACCCTGTCCCCTGGCCCCAGATGCCCCCCTTGGCTGGCCAGACTGGGACTCATCACCCACTCTTTGCCTGGTCTTGGCCAGGCTCATCCTCCCAGTGCCAGAGGCCAGCTGCCCTCCAGCTTACCCTCTAACGTGGGGCAACCCCAGCCCGGGGATGATCCTCCCAGGATGAAGGCCCTGCTGCCCCTGGCTCACTGGGTGACCCTGCCGGAGCATCATGGCCCCCTTCCTAGTTCCTCCCTGAAGGAAATCCTCTCAGGCCACTGGCCACTTCCCTCCACTTCCCCTGAACTTTGCAGAGCTGAACCAAACTCAGACTCCCGGCACGTGCAAGTGATCCCTTTTCGTTGGGTTAGCAGCTCCTGAAAAGGACTGTGGAGGGTGTTGTGGGTCATTGCTGGGCAGATGAGAGAAGGCCAGGCTGCTCCACACTGGAGCTATTGATAAGTGTCAATGTTTGTGGTTGAAACCTTACCAATCCCCCAGGCCCTTTCTGGGCAGCCTGGAAGAGTCTGTCCATCTCTGGCCCTGCAAATTCTGTTCACAGTCTGGGCAGATCCTGTGTGCTCACCAGCCTGAGCCAACAGGAGTCCATCCCTGTGGGTCAGTGACTGCCAGAGCAAGACAGTAGGTGGCCTTCAGATGAAAGTCACTTGGCTGGGGAGGCATGTGAAGGTTCAAGGCAGGGGGATGGTAGCATCTTGGCCTGACAGTCCCCAGGAGACTGTGGGAGACTAGTGAGATTCTGGGTAAAATCAGCTCTCATTTGCACATAACAGGATGGAGTGGGGTGAGTCAGGATAAAGCAGAGGGATGTAGGGGGCAGGTGCCCCAGGTTCTAACACCACCCTGGCCCTGCTGGTGACCATGTGATGGCAGATGAGGCAGTATCTTTCTAAACTGGGCTTTTATCCTCTCACATGAAAACAAAGGACTCTTCTTGATGAGCGCCACCTTATTGGGGGCCAGTACTGTGACTGCCTCTGAAATCTCCAAGGGCCCTTTCAATACTCATATTCTATGGTTGTAGGTCAGCATAGGAAGTAGTAGCAGAGAGAGAGTTCTGCCTTTACTGGGCCTGCAACCATGCCTTGTGCTGTTCAAAACATGGGGGTTTTTTGAGGGGGGGAGGGCAGAGCAGGGATTAGATTATGATGACAGAGGGTAGGGTTGGCTTTTCCCTTTGACTGTAGAATTCAGAATAGTCAAGAGCTTAGATTCTCTGTCTTTATGATACTGGAATGCTGAAGATAAGGCTACCTGGCAGACCGGGGGCTTTCCTTGGCAATTTAGGGGGTGCCCATACAGCCTTTTCAGGCCTCCCCTGGGATGTGGTTAGGTTTGTATCCACAACAGCCTGACTACTAGCTGTACTGCTTTGTTTGAGGCCTCGGGCAAAGACTCCACCCAAGCATGGGGGAGGGAGGGTGAGAGCTGATGCTGATGCCCGAGTGGGTGGGCATTCAAAGACTCCAGTGGGGCAGACTTGATTACCATGTGGGGGTGGAAGCTAGCAAGGGACATCAGGCCAGCTGTCTGCCTTGGCTGCTGCCGATTTCCCTCTTCCTGTCCTTGCCAAGTGGGCACCCTATCTTCAGAGAAGCTCACGGGTCGACCAAATGGGCTTCCTTAGCCAGGGAGACATGTGGTTTCTTGCTTTTTAGGACAAGTCTAGTAGGAACTCTCCCTGCTAGCCAAACCAGGCCTTCTTGTTCTCCCAACTGGCAGAGACATCCATTGGGGTCTCTGTCCCACGACCCAAGCAAGCATCTTGGAAATGAAAGCAGTAACCCCCAGAATACAGCTTCTGGCAAAGGTCACAGGCCCTCCAAAATCAAGGTTGGGTATATTAGAGATGGTTTTATAGCATGGATAGACTAGGAAACCAAGCTGAGATCCCCTACAACCTGGTCTCGTCTGTAATCTGAGTTAGGGGTGGTCTAATTCATGTTCATGACATCCATGTCTCCTAAGGCTGGGACAGCCTCCCTTTTGTATCAGCCCTCTGTCACTGAAACTTTGCTTGTGCAATCCTTGACAATTCAGAAATCCCTGAGGAGGCAGTGAGGTTGGAGCTGAGGGAGCTGGGGGACAGGAAGGCCCAGGGCCTGCTTTGGAGGCTCTTCCTCCAAAGAGGTATGGGGACCCCTGGAGAATTTACCACTTGTCTGTTTACTCATTTGTAAAATGAGTTCAATAATCCAGTTGTCCATTGAGGGCTCTTACTAAAGAAACACATGACCTAAGGGGTGGGGTTAGTATCTGATGGTTAGCTTGGACCCCATCCACCCTCCAGAATGATCACAGAACTGGGTGCTGTTGGGGATGAGGGGAAACAAAGACATGGAAGGGAAAGCAGGCCTTTCCCTCAGAGTTAACAACTATGGCGAGAAGGAAATTGTGTGTGTGTGTGAAGCGACCTGAGAACAATCCCAAGGCAAGTGTCAAAACCCCAGATTCAGTAAAGACACCAAGGGAGACATTCCAAATGGAGGTTGGAGAGAGAGTGAGGGCAGCGCTTCACCAGGGAAGCCACCTGCAAGAAGATGTCACGGCCAGCTCAGGCACAAAGCTGGCAGGCTTGGCCCTGGTGAGCAGCCACCCTCAGCGTCTGGGAGACACTTCAGAAACTCTTTAGGAAAGCGCCTCTCTGTCCCAGTGCAGCCAGCTTTCCTTTTGGAGGAATCCATCCCTCCCCTTCAACGTCTCCCCCATCAGGCTCTTCTCAGGGGGTCCCAGAAAATCACACCTAGTCAGTCAGTAAGCACAGCTTCTCATTACTTTTTGCTTCTTCCAGGAATTTCTAGCACTTCTAGAGTGAGATTTTGATGATGTCTCGACGCAGTCAGCGCCTGAGCCATCGTTACCATGTTGATGATGATGGAGGCAGCAGCAGCAGCAGCAGTGGAGGAAGTTCCCTGGTGGCTGGTCAGCACACTGCCTTCAAGGACAGTCCCTTAAGGTAAGCCACTCCACAGCGACCCTAGGTCATCTTCCAGATCACAACCACTCAGGGCAGCCAAGGGCCTGGCCAGCTTCCATGTGCACCTTTCTTTCCTGCCCCCATCTTTGGTGGAAACATCACTCTAGTGCTTTCTTTCCCCACAAATGCGAGAATTTCCTGTCCCCAGCACCGTCTCTTCCCCTTCTACCCCAACCTGGGCTGCTGCTGCCTTCACTCTCTGAGAACAGGAACTAGGGAGGGGTGACTTTGAGCATTGAGAGGGCCAGAAACTGAGGCTTAAAGCTGGGCAGGGAACAACCATCATGTGGCCCAGTACCCACGGTTTCTGGGGTGAGCTGCAGGGCCTAGCAAGAGCATAGGAAGCCATGGGGGTGATGGACCTGTGGGGGAGGAGACAGGTTCAGGTGGCTTTAGCTCCTCTTGTACCTCATCATGGTGGTTCCATTTGGAAAGAGGCCCTGCCTGGCCCATGGGAGCTGGGGATTTGTTCCAATGTTATAAAGGATTCATCTGTTGAAGGAATAAGAACAGAAGAGGGCTTTGGGGATCATTTCTTTTCATCCTAGAAGCTCCTTGAAAGTCTCTTCCTCCTCCAGGCCTTTCTCCCCCTGTTTTTCTCCTGCTTCATCTCCTTCACCCTCTTTCCTTTGCTCTTCATGCTTGGCGCCCCCCAGGACTCTGAAGAGGAAATCTGGCAGTGTGAAACGCCTCTCACCAGCCCCTCACCTGGGCCCTGCTTCCAATCCTCACACTACCTACTACAGTGAATCAGTGGTCAGCGAGTCCTACGTCAGGGGCCCCCGGGTCGCCTCGGTGGACAAAAGCTCCATCCTACAAGATCAGCTGGACAGCGATGTCTACTGGAGTGAACGTGGTGAGCTCTGGCCAGAGCTTGACAAACCCGAGGGCTTGGGCTGGGGAGAAGGAAGGAAGCTCCTCCCTGTCTTCTAAAGATTCCTAAGGAGGCTAGTGTCTGTTGGGAGTTACCTTACTCCTCCAGGTTGGCTCATCTCCCTGGATCCTCCCAGGTGGGAGATCCTTCCATTCTCCTGAAGCCCCTCAGTCCCATAGATGGCACTTTTCCAGATCTGGCTGACAATAACCATGCCTCCTAAGGCAGAAGGCCACCTGGTTTTGTGCAGCCAATGAGCTAAAAATCATCTTTACATGTTTCAGTAAAGTTCCATTACACTTAAAAACATAAAAAGTGTTCTTACCTCATACAGAAATAGGAAGGGGGCCGGATTTTGCCCTTGTGCAGAACTCCATTCCTGCCCTAAACCACATGGGGGGGGCTTCTGGGTTCAGACCCCCAAAGGGGTGGGAAGTCTGAATTCTGAAAAGTTCTGCCAGGTGTTCCACCTCTGGCAGCTGCTGTTGCTGGAAGCCTGAAGCTCCCTGCTTATCAGGCACCTCCATGCTCTGTGCAGGTGGGGACTTGGTGAGGAGGAGGAGAGGCCTGGGAGGTGCTGAGAAGAGTAAGATCAATGGACTGAATGAGGGCAAAGTCACCTATGATATCTATGGATCTTCCTCAGGATACTCCTCGGAGGATAACTCTGCAGGTAGGCAGCACTTCCTGCCTACTGGAACTCCATCCCCTGGACGCTGCCCCGTGTACTTTGAAGGGTGCCCCATCCAGGGGGGATGGGGAGAACATAGATTTCAGATAAAAGGATAGAGAACTCTGCAGTCTGGCTCCAGGTGGGGGTTTGGAGGTTGGGAGGGCCCAAGCCTCAGCATGGTAATGGGGATGCCTGAGGCCCACTTGTGTCTCCTTCTGGGTGGCTCCTCATGTCTTCACTTTCCTGCAGGGCACACACTTATGGACCAGCCTGGCTCAGCATCCTCATTAAGGAATGCTGCCTCCCAAGTTGGCGCTTTCTTGTGGGTGGCCATCACTTTTCCAGGTGGGTTCTGGGAGTGGGTGGGCACACTGCCCAGGGCAGTCCCTGCTGTGGGCCCATAAGAGCTTCCTCATTCCTATGCTGGGGCACACCAGGCCTGGGTGCTAACCCTAGGACAGTGTGTGGAGACAGGCTTTTATGGCAGGATCCCCAGGCACAGCTAGAAAGCCTTGGGAGATTCAAGGAGCAGCTGCAGAGTGGGCAGGCTGGGAGCAAGCTAACTCTGGGATAGGAGGGCGAAGCCTTTGAACCCCTCTGCTGGGACTTTTACAGGTTGGCTCTTTGGCCTGTTCTACTGGTGGCTGGGCACTACCTGCTACCGCCTGACCACAGCTGCCTCCCTGCTGGACGTCTTTGTCTTAACCAGGTCAGTGAGGCCTCCCTGGGCTCTGCCAGAACCAAAGAACCCATGCTTGAAAAAGCTTCACCACGCTTGAGCTCAGTTCAGCTTTTGAGACTTTTGTGCCATGAATCTTATGACAGAAGGTCAGGTCAGGGTCAGGGGTGTGCTGGAATCAGCTGGAACCAGCTTGAACCTGCTCCTGAGTGTCAGCTACCAGTCAGGGCTCCTCTGGGTATCTAGACTGAAGAAGAAGATGGGACAAGTTGTGTGTGCCTTCACCTCCTTCAGAACTGCTTGTTAACCCTTCCCCAGCACATGCCAATCCCCATGAGCACAGGTGCTGCTCTATTCCTGAGTATCTTGGAGGAGCTGTCCCCTCAGTAGTTCCTGCCTCTCATCTCCACTGACTCTGGTGGCTTCACCTTGGCCAGTTGGAAAGTCCTGAGCTCCCAGGGGTTGTAGTCTCTTCCCAGTCCTTCGGGTAGCCAGGCCATCCTTACAGTTTCTCTGTGGGGGGTCATGTCCAGGTTTCCAGGCAGCCTCCAGGGCTGTGTCCAGGAGCCTCTAGAGCAGGGGTAGGGAACCTGCGCTCTCCAGGCCACATGTAGCCTTCTAGGTCCTGGGGTGCAACCTTTGGACTGAGGCCAAGTTTTACAGAACAAATCCTTTTCTTAAGGAGATTTGTTCTTGGAAGTCTAGATTCAGTCAAAGGGCCACCCTTGAGGACCTCAAGTGCCACATGTGATCTCCAGGCTGCAGGTTCCCTATCTAGCTCTGGATTCTTGGGGCCACAGGCTAGGCCCAGGGAGACTAGCCAACCTTGTCAGGGCTTACTCCTTCCAAGTCCCAATTTGACAAGCACTGAAATGATTTAGCCAAAAGAAGCCTGCCCAATTCACTAGCATATAAGCACATTCCTGAGAGCCCTGGGAGGGAGATGCCTTCCACCAGCCCTGTCACCTTTCATAACAACATTCACACATTTGACCAAGGTCAAATTTTCTCCTTCCACTTGACCTCGAGGGCTGTCCATAAAAGCCCAGAGCTCCCCATCGTAGCTGTCCCAGGGTGGGGGCACACCCTTTGTTGGTTTCCTCAGCAGCTCAGGGAGGGTCGCACAGGAATCTGGTGGGGAAGACCAGGCACTAATGTCTCCTCCTTCATCCCCATGAAATCCAGGAGCTTTTCAACTCTGAAGAAGTTGTTTCTGCTTCTCTTGATGCTGTTGCTTCTGGCTTCGCTGGCTTACGGTGAGCCTTGCTGAGTCCCCAGGGCACCCTGCCAGCCCAGACAGACAAGGGCTTGGGGGCAGGGCTGCTGAACGCAAGTCTGGAAGACAGAGCTTTGAAGGGGAGCCTTTAGCCTTTAGGGGAAAAGGGACCCAGGCCTTGTATGGGAAAGTTCTTGTGCCTGAAATGGGATAGACGGCCTGTGTCTCCTCCTCTTGATCCAATCCCACAAGCCTTTCTTGTGCATCTTCTGTATGCAGGCCTCCCAGACTCATGCTGCATGCCTACTATGACAGTGCTGGCTTTACATGGGTGTTTGATCTGCCCCCTCAGTGGTCACTGTCAAGGCACTTGAGGGTGGGGGAACTGGTAGAAGAGCTGAGTCCACAATGAATGGGTTAGCTGGGCAGGACACAGCCAATGCCAGCTCTGGAGGCCTTTGCCCCTTCTCACTGGGGAGAATGGACAGGGTGGTCCTCCCTGGATGGTCCCAAAAGAGCTGTACTCTGTTCAGGAACCATGACATCACTTACCCCCTACTATGAGATGAAGCCCAGCTTGGGAATGGTGACACCACAAGCTGTCAGTTACCAGGACCTCTATTCAGCTGGCATCTCCTGAAAGCACTCTGATCCTCCAGAAGAGACAGGGCTGTATGTGGACCAGGCTTGGGACCAGGAGGCAGGACTTCTCCATGTCCTCTCCCCAGCTGCTTCTTGTCCCTCATTTTTCTCATAATCCAAAAGTGTGTAATGACTCCTGAAAGGATCATGAGAGATGCCTTTCCTGAAGGGTCTTGCCTTCCAGATCATGGGGCCCATAATGCATGCACCTTCCTTGGGCCAGGGTCTGAGCCCATGTGGATGTGACACTGCCAGACACAGTCCAGGTGTAGGTCCTCATCCTGGACATGTTTCCCTTCTGGTGCCTCAGCCTCTGCCTTCATTAGCCTTTCCTCCCATGTGCTAGGTGCTTGGTATTTTTACCCCTATGGACTACAGACATTCCACCCTGCTATGCTGTCCTGGTGGGCAGCAAAGGGCAGCAACAGGAGAGAGGAGGTGTGGGAAGCAGGAGAATCCACCCCATATTTCCAGGTGAGTGCCTGGGTGAGTGCCAGGAACACTTTGTGCAGGACAGGCAGACAGTCTGCTCACAACCAAGTCTGTTCCAATCAACCCCAGAATCACTCAGTCCACTACCATTTCTTAAGTGTGGCCTACTGTGTGTCAGGCACTGTGCTAAGGGATGGGAATTCAAAGAAAGAATTCAAACCCAAACAAACAAGCCCACAGTCCCTGCCCTGAAGGAGTCCCCGAGTCATGAGGAAACAACTAGGTACAATGGAGATCTACCAGGACAGATGGGAGTGAAGCAGTAGAGGGAGTTGGCTATGCTGTTTCTTCTATGGCAGCCATACAGACTATTACCATACCATCTTTGAAGACAGTTCTGGCCTGGCAGGATCTTCCAGGTGGTGTCCTCTCCTAGCGCTGTCTTTGAAACAGCTCTGCAGCACTATGAGGCATCAGAGGAGGGGGAAGCAGGATTAGCCAGAGGAAGCTGCTTTTGTTTCCATTTTGTAATGAACAAAAGTCTGTTTTATTTCCCTTCTCCCTCTCCCACCCATTCAGAAAAATGAAAAGCAAACCACTTGTAACAAATGTGCAGAGTTAAGCAAACCAGTCCCTTTTTGGCCATGTCTAAAAGATCTATGTCTCCTTCTGCCTCCTGAGGCCATCTCTCCGTCAGAAGTTGGGTCATTTTCCAGAAAAGTACTTGGTCACTGCATCGATCAGAGTTCTAAAGTCTTTCAAAGTTGCTTCTTTGTGGTTCTTCTCACTCTGCTCTGCACCAGTTCATACAAAGTCTTCTCAGGTTTCTCTCAATACCACCTATTTCATTGTTTCTTAGAGCACGGTTGTATTCAATCCTTACACCATAATTTATTCAGCTCTTGCCCAGTTCGGGGGCAAGCCAGTAGTTTCCATTTCTTTGTCTTTGCTGTTTGGGTGCCAAGTGTGTGTCATGCAGAAGATAGGTCATTCATCTCAGTGGTGACAGTCTCTTCTTAATGGTCTGTGCTGTGGGGCAAGAGATGAGAATATAAATCCAGGCTATAATGAAGCCTTCATTTAGTAACCTCGATTTATCCATGGATTTCCATCTCCAAACTCATCAATCTTTGCCCCAGGGCCACTCACAAGCAGCATTAGGAGACTCTCTCACCTTGGATATGCAGATCCCTGGGGAGCCAGGGTCAGAAAACCTGGGCTCAAGTTTGAGCTTTGCCACTTGCTAGCTTTGGGACCTGGGGCAGTTCAATGCCAACCTCTCAAGACTCAGCCTCCCGCGTTCCCCCGCTGCCTTCAACTGAAATCATAGTTGCCTCCCCCAAAAGGCCTTCCCTAACACCTTGTCACACAGTGAAGTGATTCTGGAGGGGGGGGGGGTCTCCAGAAATTGGTAGCAGAGCCCAGACTATCAGAGTTGATCAAGCTGGGAAGACTTGAAGGCTGTGTGCAGATCCTGGTGTCTGCCCACCAGAAGCTTGGCCACCAGGTGATTGGATTTGGGGAGTCATGATGACTTGGGAAGCAGATAAAAAGACCAAACAACCTTTGCCTTCTGCAGCCACCTTCTGTTTGTGGACAGAGGTCAGGGGACCTCAGAGAAGGACAAAGAGTACTTGGTCTCCCTCAGTCCTCACACAGTCCAACCACAGTCTAAGTGGTTGACATTATTCCTGTGTAATCTGAGGGGTGACATGGAGTGGTGGGATAAAGGACATGGCTCTAGAAACAGCAACAGATGAGGTGCTGGATGTCAGATGCACAATGAGGTCCACGATTTTGGACACAGCCAGTGTCAGAATTTGATTTGTCTGACTTCTCATGTCAGCTGCAAGGAGTTTTTTTTTTCAGATGTGGGGGGGAAAACAATCAGTGGAATGATCACTCACAGGCAGAAGAATTTGGAGGAGGCAAATCAGCCTCAAGGATTAGATTTCATCACATTTTTAAAGGCAACTAAAAAACCCCATAGTTGCTATTCCAAATGAGCATAAGGCAACAGAGGGCAAAGGAAGTCCAGGAGGAAGCTGAGAAGATCATTTTGTCCTTGTGACCCCAACACTCGGCATAGCCTGTTACACTTAGTGGGAGTGTATCAGTGTTTGTTGGCTGTCATTGTACTAAGTCCACAAAACAACGTGCAAGGGAAGAAGACACAACTATTATTTGTCAGTAAGAAAGTCCCCAGGCACAGGATACATGATCAGCACCAAAAGATGTCACAACGAAACCAAAGGACCATCTTCACGGAATGAGAAATGCTGGTTACACGAATCATTTCAGCATCAAGGACCAGATCAGTGACTGGGCCCCACAAAGGTCAAAATCCAGCAAGTTAGAAGAAAGGGGGACAAAAGGGGAAAAAACATACCGTACAGCTCCAACAGCTCCAGTCCTTCCTCTTCAGATGTGTCAACCACTCAGGCACGGCAAAAGGAACACTGACTCATAGCATCGTTTCCTAAGGATGTTTGACTGCTGCCCCAAAACATCACATTCCAGTGAGAAGGCCAGCAATCCTAGAGGCTGCCTCCCTCAGAGACCAGCAGCTCTTGGCAAGCAAAGAAACCAAAGGCAACGCTGGATCTGAAAATAGGCCACTGGCGCAAGAGAAGAAGAGGGTGGTGACTAAAGGATACAAACAGTGGCCCCGTGAAACGGCAAACATCAGGAAGGGCCCTCAGCCTCCCTCTTCAGCTCAGTCCTGAGAGTGGAGGCCCCCAAATTCTTGAGTCAGCTCCTTCCCCTTTCAGTGACTCACCTTGTTAGGAAGCTGTTCCTGCCTCTGAAATGTGCCACAACTTCTACCTTGCCAGGACAAGCAAAGCAACTCTAACCCTGTCCATGTCCACAAAGTCTGAAAACCATTTTCATGTCTCCTCATCGTGTTGTGTGTTTCCAAAAGTTTTCTTGATATCATTGGTTTTTACTTAACCTACCTTTCCCAGTGTGTCTTCTCAGAAAGAGAAGCAGGGAATTTGGAAAAACCCTGTAAAGTTTGTGTGATCTACTAGTGAAAATCATTTTGAATTAGGTACATCTTTACACACACACACACACACACACACACACACACACAAACGCACACATCCCACTGACTTTGAAGACTTGTCTCTAGCTTTTGCTTTCATGTGACCCACCTTGCTCAGTGTATCCTTCCCATTTTGCCCTCCCACAGAGCCAGCCCTTAAGCAAAAGAATAAACCAAAAAGGGGAAGAAAAGTTCAGCAGAACACAGCAGGCGAGCCCAGCATTAGATGCAGGTTCCCTGCCAGTATTTCCCACCCTAGCCAGGACGGGAAGGGAAGAAGATCCTCATGGGTCATGTCTGTTCTTTCCATTTCCATGGTTGTCTGTGGTGCTTGTTTTCTTGTTCTCCTCATTCATTTATTCCACTTTTCCCCAGTTCATGTAAGTCTTCTAATTAAGCAGAGTTGTGGCTTCGTACAGCATAGTCATATTTCCTTGTATCCATAAGCCACTCCTCTGTCAATGAGTTCTTTGCTACCAAAGAACTTTCTTAGTGGTTCAATTGGTATGGCACTGAATAAGTTAATTTAGGTAGTTTTATCATTTTTATGCTACTGGCTTGACCTACCCACGAGGAGTGAGTACATCTCCAACTGTTGAGATCTCTACGTATGAAGAATGTTTTGTAATTGTGTTCATATAGTTCCTGTGTGTGTCTTGGCAGGCAAACTCTCAGGTTGTATACAGTATACAATTGTATACAGTTATTTTCAATGGAATTTCTCTTTCTATCTCTTCCTGCTGGATTTTCTTGATTAATATATAGAAATGCTGATGGTTTTGATGGGCTTCCAACTTTCTTTAAGTAATTGTTTGAACTGGTTTTGTTTTAAACTGGTTTTTTAGATGACTCTCTAGGGTTCTCTTGGTAAACCATTGTATCATCTACCAAAAGAGATAGTTTTGGTTCCTCATTGCAGTTTTTTCCCTTCAGTTTCTTTTCTGCCTTATTGCTATATCTAGCAGTTGCTGTAACTGGTACAACACTGAATAGCAATGGTTGGCAATGGACTTTCTTCCTTTACCGTGATCTTACTGGGAAGGCTTATCCCCATTACATATCATGCTTGCTCTTGGTTTTAGTTAGATAATACTTATTTTAAAGAAGACTGCATTTATTCCTGTGCTTTCTAGTGTTTTTCAACAGGGATGAGGCATTTTGTCAAAAGCTTTGTCTGCACCTGTTGAAATCATATAAATTTGTTGTTTATGTTATTGATATAATCAGTTACATTTATAGTTTTCCTAATAATTGACCCAGGCCCAACTTCTTGGTATCAATCCAGCTTGGTCACAGTGTCACAATATATCTTTGTGATATATTCCTGTAATCTCCTTTCTTAGCATTTAATATTTTTCATCAATATTCATTAATGAAATTGATCTATAGTTCCCTCTCTTGGGGAGACGTGACTCTCCTTGGTTTGGGTATCAAGATTATATTTTTGTCATAGAAAGAATTTGATAAGATTCTATCTTTACCTGTTTTGCAAATCGTTTATTTAGTGTTGGAATTGATTACTTTTTAATCATTTGGAAAAATTTGATTTAGTCCTGGGGTTTTTTCTTAGAGAGATCATTTATAGCTTGTTTCGTTCCTTTTTCTAAGATGGGGTTATTTAAGGGCTCTGTTAAACAGGACTATTTATATTTGAAAAATTCATTTCATTTAGATTTTCATTTTTATTATTGGCATGTAGTTGGGCAACAAAGCTCCTAGTAATTACTTTTATTTTCTCTTCATAGATTGTAAATTCACTGTTTTCATTTTCTGATGTAATAATTTGGTTTTCTTTTGTAAAAATTAAATTAGCCAAGGATTTATCTATTTAATTGTTTTTCTCAAAGCTTATAGTTTTATTTATTAGTTCATTGGGGTTTTGTTCTTTCAATTTCGTTCATCTTTCTATCGATTCAAGATTTTAATTTTGGTGTTTAATTGGGAAGGGATTAATCTGTTGGTTTTCTAAATATTTTAGTTGCATGTCTAATTCTTTAATCTGTTTCTTTCTCTCTTTGATTGATGTAAGCATTTCAAAATATACATTTCTCTCTAAGTCCTGCATTGACTGCATCCCCAAAATTTAGTTATGTCATTGTCACCATGAAATTGTTAACCATTTCTATGATTTGTTCTTTGACTCATCCATTCTTTAGGATCCATTCTGTAAGATCCATTCTTTTTCTCCAACTCCTCTATTTGTGTATCTTTCTGTTTCAAGCATATTTCTTGTAAATAACATATTGTTGGATTCTGGTTTCTAATCCATTCAACTGTATTCTTCCATTTTATGAGTGAGTTCATCCCATTCCCATTCACAGTTGTGTTCATTAAATGTATATTTTTTTCCATGCTATTCTTTTACACTCATCCTTTTGTTTTTTACTCTGTCCCTTCTTCAGTAGTCTTTTGTTTCTGACCTTTGCCTCCCTTAATCTATCCCGTCATTCTTCCCTCCCCCTCACCTTTCTCTTAGACACCTTTCCTCCTACTTCTCCTTGGGTAAAATGAATCTCTCCATCTCCTTGTGTGTGTATGTGTATTCTTCCCTCTTTCAACCAGTTCAGATGAGAATAAGGTTCGTGTTGCCTGTTCCCCTCTTCTGTCCCTCCCATTGTATAAACTCTTTCTAGTGCACCCCATTTATGAGATAACTTTCCCCATTCTTTCTCTCCTTCCCCACAACCTTCCAGTGCATTTCTCTTCTCCACCCTTCCATTCTTTTGAGATCCTCACAACATAATACAGTCATTCAGGTCACTATCTATTTAGACTGCTTCTAGGACCCGTGGTGATCACAAAATTCTGAAGTGGTTACATGTATCATCTTGCCACACAAGGGATCTAAACAATTTGCCCTTTTTTAGTGACTTGTGATTTCTCACTCATGTTCACCTTATTATTCTTCTCCTGAGTTCTGTGTTTGAATGTCAAATTTTCTATTCTGTTCTGGTCTTTTCATCAGGAATGCTTGAAAGTTCTCTATTTCAGGAAGGGTCCTTATTCCCCTGTAGGACGATACACAGTTTTGCTGGGTAGTTTAATCTTATTGTGGGCTCTAATCCTAGATCTTTTCCACTCCAGAATATGATATCCCAAGCCCTGTACTCCTTTAATGTGGAAGCTTCTAAATCTCATGTGTCCTGACAGTACTGGATTATTTCTCTCTGGCTATTTGCAGAATTTTCTCCTTGACCTGGCAGTTCTGGATTTAGAACAGTTGCTGGGAGTTTTCATGTAGGGGTTTCTTTCAGGAAATGATTTGTGGTTTCAAGTTCTACTTTGCCCTCTGATTCTAACACATCGGGGCATTTTCCTTTGTAATATCTTAAAATATTATGTTGAGCTCCTTTTTTGTTCCTGGCTTTTGGATAGACAAATGACTCTCCAATTCTCTCTCCTCAATCCATTTCTAGGTCATTGGAGTTTTGTATGAGATCCTATACATTTTCTCTTGAATTGATTTTATTTTTTGTTGTTGTCTCCTAGAGTTATTAGCTTCTATTTGCTCAGTTCTAATTTTTAAGGAATTCAGTATTTTTGTGCCTCTTTTACTAATTATTCATTCTTTTCTCATATCTTTCTTGTACCGCTTTTTAAAAATTTTTCCTCTTCCACTCTTAAAATCACTTTTTGTTCATTTTTATCTCATTCTTTAACTCTTCTAGGAATTCTTGTTCAACTCTTATCCAATCTACCCTTTTTCTTGGAGGATTTGCTTAAAGATATCTTCAAGTCATTGGCTTCTTCTGTCTTTCTGTCTTGAGCCATAGTAGCCCTTTGTGGTCAGGTTCAGTTTTGTTTACTCATTCTTCCAGCCTATTTCTTGACTATGAACTTGATGTTGGCATTGGGCTCAGCTCACCTCTGGGCTTTCTTAGTTCAGTCCGCAAACTTTCAGTGCTTCCATAGTGGTGATATCTGTTCACTGCTATTCTTGTCTGAGTTGTGCAAGTTCCTGACTCAGGTTTAGGTCTTCTGGCTTGCGGGTGCTGGAGTTTCTGTAGAATGTTATTGGACTCAGTCATTGTTAGCACACTTTGAGGTTCTGCAGGTTCAGAGGGACCGAACTTATTGACTCTTCTTGCGTCTGGGTCTCCTACCCGAGGTATCCCACTGCAGGACTAAAAGTGAACATTGAGCCCCCAGCTGTGCTCTGGGGCTCAGGTCCAGAACCTCTTTGCAGAACCCCTTTCTTGATCAGTGCTCAGCTAGGGCCTCGCTCACTCATAACTGCTCCTCTCAGCCTAGAAGAGTCATTTGGCCCCCTTCATGCTCCCAGGATAGCCTGGGATCTGCTCCTGCTCAGGGATTCAGTTCTAGCCCTTTTACCATCCTTGGGCAATGAAATGCTTCCCACTGTCCTGGCTGCCATTATGTTGGGCTCCTGGCCAGCCCCCACCTCAGTGTCCACAGCTCTCTTATTTCTTAAGCTTCCCTGGGCTGGAGAAATGACACACAGGGATGTTTTCTTGGCTTTCCTCATGAGAATGTGGTCTGGTACATTATCTAGATGGTTAGAGAGGAGGTGGGCTGGGCTCATCAAAAATGCCCACCCTCCCTCTGTTCTCTTGGTTCTGCCCCTGTGCTGTGTGGTTGGTGGGGAGGGGACCTTCTGCATGCTTAGCCTCCTTTGTACCTCTTGGGGAGGTCTCTGACCTGGCTTTTTGCCCTGAGCTCTCCCAGCTTCTTTGCCATTTCGACCCTGGTGACCCTGGCCCTCCCTCATCACTCTCCTGGCTCACTGCCGCAGTGTCCTGAGTGGCCTCCCTGCCTTCAGTCTGTTCTGCACTCTGCTCTCAAAGGAACTTTCCTTAAGAACAGAGCAGACCAAGTGACTTCCCTCCTCAGTCAATGGCAGGGCCTCCCCTTTGCCCCCCAGAGGAAAACAGCCCCACCCTGTCTTTCCAGCCTTAGCCTCATTGGTCTTCTGTACTCCTTTCACACTCGGTGACCCTACCCAAATGGCTGCCCCCATGCTGAGAATTCATTCTGGTGCTCTTTCTTCCAGTCAGCCTGTCAACCCACATGTATTTATTAAGCACTTCCTCAGTGCCGGGTCCCGGCCTAGGGGACACAGGTACACAAAATGAAACCATTCCCATTGACCAGGAACTTCCATTCTCAGGCGGAGACCAACAATGCTTACGTTTTTGTAAATAGCGTAAGTGTGAAATGAAGAAATCTGCCGACAGCAGTTAAACGACCTGGTGGCTTTTAATGTCCTTGTCTCCTCCATTCAAATGGAAGTTCTTCGTACACAAGAAAGGTTTCCTTCTTGGTCCTTGTGTTCTCAGCACTCAGCCCCACCTCGGGCACACAGTGGTGCTTAACAAATGCCCAGTGCTCCTTGTTCCTCCTCCTAAGAGACTTTTCATCTTTGTGTGTTTTCCTCCTTGTTCCCAAGGCTGAACAGCATGTCCTGTCCAAGGTTCATGCCCTAGAAAGGCGGCTGGAAACTCTGGCTTCTGAATACTCTGCACGTTGGCAGAAGGAGGCCATCAGGCTGGAGTTGCTGGAGCTGCAGGGGGCCAGTGGGAATGGAGGTGGAAAAAGCCTGAGCCACGAGGATATTTCAACTCTCCTGGAGGGCCTGTTGAGCCGATGGGAACCCACCCTGAAGAAGGACTTCCGTAGGGACACCACTGCCCACATCCAGGTGAGGAGAACGCTCTGCTAAGAAGACCAGGTCGGCAAGCCCAGCTAGTGGAAGGCATAGAGGTCTTGAGGTGAGGCAGCACTCTGGGCTTGGCAGGACCTGCCAAGTTCTCTGGGTCTTGTTGAACGCCTGTCTCCTTTTTTGTGGTCTCCAGGAAGCACTCACCACCCTCAGGGCAGAACATCAGCAAGATTTGGATAATGTTCTAAAGAAGATTTCTCAGGCATCCCAGGTAATCCAGAAGCTCTGACGCTTCTGGAGGCAGAGACACAGGGGATGGAGGGCGGGGGGGGGGGGGGGGAATGAAGGGGGGCGGGGGGGGGGAGAGGGGGCAGAGACGTCTTGGGGGAGGTCACTTGTAGCTGGAAATGTTGGTGCTGCTGTCAGTAGACCTAACACTTGCTTACAGGTTTCTGGCCAGATTCCATACTTGTATGGGAGCATATTCGATTGACTCATTGTCCCTGAGAGCTCCTGTCTGAGGACTCTGGATCCCCTTGTCCGAAGGATAAGCAGAGAGCTTACTGATCTAAAGCAACCTAAGCCTCCTCCTGTAGCTCCTTTCTGGAACCCCTTTCCTGTACTGAGCACATCCATGCATGAAGACTAGGGAGGGATAAGATTGTCAATGAGAAGACTGTAACTCAACAGCTGAGTTTGAAACTCTTTTCAGGGACTGAGAAGTGACCTCACCACTCTAGGGAAAGTGGTTCATGCCTAATCTCAGCTGAGTTGGGGTCTCTGTCAGATGCCTCCTCTTGGTGGGATGATAAGAGAGGAGTCCAGTCTTTGAAAGGTCTAGCCCAAACTCAAGGTCAAGATTTCTGGAGCCCAACAGTTTGCAGAGACTCAGATCCTCCTTAGCAGACAGAGGGTCCACCCAGAGGAGACAATGAGTCCCCAGAGTGTGGTTTGGTGTTTTCATCAGTCTCATTGTGCCATCATCTTCCTTACAGGAGCTGGAAAGCTGGGTGCTCCAGCTAAAATCTGAATGGCAGAGGTAAGGCCCCAAACTAACTGGCAAAGAGAAGAGGAGGGAAGGAAGGCTAGAAAACTAGACCAGAGAAAGCACCACTGAGATTCTCTGGGGGGGTGTCAGTAGAGCCAGAATACTTGGGTTAGCATGTCCATAGGATTAATCCCAGCTGGTAAGGACCTCAGAGAGCAGATGAGGGTCCTGAGGCCTGGGAGGGAAATGACTTGCCCAGGGTCACACAGGGAGTAAATGTCAGGGAAGACTTGCACCCAGATCTCTGGTTCTGTTCTTTCCCTTTGATAGTGGTTCTGCTTGACTCTATCCTGTGTCACTAGCCAGTGGCTGCCCTTCCCTTTTCCTTTTGTCACTGTCTAGTTTGGCCCAAGAAGCCCTCCAGGAAAACATATTAAAGGCTATGGGTCCACTGGAGGCCCAGCTGGCTGGCCTGAGACAGGAACTGGCAGCCCTGAGCCAGAGACAGGCTGCAGTGGCAGAGGAAGTAGACCTTTGGCCACAGAAGATGGCAGCCCTGCGCAGTGATGTGAGTCCTCCAGTCCACCACTTAGACCACATGTGCCCCTCTCTCCAAGGTGGGCTGCCTGAGCATCTGCCCAGGGAGACCCAACCCTCTAAGGTGTCCACTGGGGTCCAATGAGATCTTTTTTGGTAGACCTGAAAGCAGTGGAAAAATGCCAGTCACTTGGTTCACAGCCGTCCCTTCCCTGGCACCAGGAAGACATGCATAGGCTCTGAGCTCTCAGAGTCTTTCTAGACACCCCCTCCCCAGGTCCCCTGTCCCGGCCCTCTTTCTTCCTTACCTCTACTGTTTTGTGGATGGTCTCTGGTGGTTTCTAGGTGGAGTCTCAGTTCCCAGCCTGGATCAGTCAGTACCTTCTTCGAGACAAGGGCGCTAAGGCTGGGCTTCTTCAGCTGGAGGAGGTACAGGCCCAACTTCGGGACCTGGAGCACAGAATCCTCACTCAGGTGGCAGAAGGGCAGGTCAAATCTGCCAGTGAAGCTGCTGCCAGCCTGAGGCTGACCCTTCACAAGGAAGGAGTGACTGGGGTCACAGAGGAGGTGAGGCCTGCCCCATTCCCTGTCTGCCTGTCGGAGGTCATGGGTTTGCCCTGAGAGGAGCCTCCAGGGAAGGAAGGGGAAGCCCTGGCAGAGCAGGTAGCACACGTGGCCCTCTGGTGAAAGGGCTGGGCCAGTTCTGCAGGCAGCTAGGCCCATGAGTCCATCCATGCCTGTCTTTTAGGATGTGCACCAGATTGTGAATGAGGCCCTGAAGAGATACAGTGAAGACCGCATTGGGCTAGTGGATTATGCCCTGGAGTCCTCAGGTAGGTAGCCTGTAGAAAGCCAGAGGGCTGGGGACATGATGGTTGCCCATTAAGGGACAGCAGGAATTAAAAACTCATGATGCCCCTTATGGGACGGGGCAGTTGAAGGGCTGATGCCCTGGCAGTGACCCCTCATCTTCAGGACTACCTCTGTGTCCTGCCAGCCCTCAGCTGCCCCCACCTCACTTCTCTCCCTCTTGTTCTTTCAGGGGCCAGCATCATCAGTAGCCGCTGCTCAGAGACCTATGATACCAAGACGGCCCTTCTCAGTCTGTTTGGCATCCCCTTGTGGTACTATTTCCAGTCCCCAAGAGCCATCCTCCAGGTATGACAGAACAAAGGGCCCCCAGCTTGGCTCTCTGCCATCTCCCACCTTCTGTGGGGGCTGGGCTCTCAAGGTGGGAGGATTACACAATGGAAATCTATTCCATTGGCTGCCCACCTGACTTGTCACCTGACTTGTCTTCTGCCCACAGCCAGATGTTTACCCTGGCAACTGCTGGGCATTCCGGGGCCCCCAGGGCTTTGCTGTGGTTCGATTATCTGCCCGCATCCACCTCACTGCTGTCACCTTGGAGCATGTACCCAAAGCCCTGTCTCCCATCAGCAACATCCCTAGCGCCCCCAAGGATTTTGTCATCTTGGTGAGTATCTGAGCCTTGCAGCTCTCCATTCCCGTATGCCTGACAGCCATTTCTTAACAGCAGCATTGTGAGGTGAGGAATGGAAGGATGTGCCCATTTTACAGCTGGGATATTGAGGCTGGTCTCTGGACTCCACAACCAGCCCTTTCCCTGCTCCCCCTCTTCTTAGAGAGAAGCCAGAAGAGGACAGCTGACAGCAGTCAAGATTTCAATGCTGTCTCAGGGTCCTTTTATACAACTCCTTTATACATGGGTGCCTCCATGGCCAGGTGTCCCATGGGGGAGCTGAGTGGGGATGATGAGCACCATTCCCTACAGTCACCTCCTTAGGGCAGAGTTGGAATGTCCTCATAAGGAGGATGTGGGTGAAAAAAGTGGAGCCAGAGGAGAAGAAGAAACGTGTAGGGGAACAGGATGCTTCAGGACCTAAATCCTGATAGATGAAGAAACTGAGGCACCTACAATTAAATTGTGTGTCCCAAAGCCATTCAGCAGCTTAGGGGAAGAGGCAGAGAAGGAGGCCAGGGGCTTGGAGGGAAAAGGATCTGTCTACTGAGTTAGTGAGAGATGCTGGAAGGTGAGGGGACCAAAGAAGGAAACATCATGGTGGCTTTTGCTTTCTCCCCTTTACTCTCCCCAATGTATCCCCCCCTACACCCCCTTCCTCCTCCTCTTCCACCTCCTCCTCCACAACCTCCCCTTCCTTTGCCTCCCTGGATTGATCTGGATTCATGTCCTAACAGCATGACCTTTCCTCTAACCCCCTCCCATCCATCCATCCATCCATCCATCCATCCATCCATCCATCCATCCCTTCCCTTTGCTTTTCCTTCTCTGTAGGGGCTAAATGAAGATTCACAGTCGGAAGGGGTGGCCCTCGGGCACTTTACCTATGATAATGCTGGGGAGTCCATTCAGACCTTCCACTTTCAGGTATGGAGGGCTGGCCCCACAGTGTCCCAGGGAGGCTGGTGCTCTTGAAGGCTAGTTCACCAGCCATGGGGATGCTGTGGCTTTGCTAGGAGCTGCAGTTTGAGCCAGGACCCCATGGTTCTGATAGCAACCTGAGGGATAACATTCAGCCACTGAAGAAGGCCTGGGGGGGACGGGCTCTGGGGTCAGGATGTCCACCAAGGGATCACGAGCCTTCCTGACCCCAGTCTCCTCTTCCCACAGGGCAATGACACAGCCCCATACCAGGTGGTCGAACTTCGGATCTTAAGCAACTGGGGTCACCCTGAGTACACCTGCATTTACCGCTTCCGGGTCCATGGGAAGCCTGCCAATTAGCCTCTCCCCCCCAGGGCCTTTCCCCTCTTTCCCCCTTCAGCCCCTCCCCTCCCCCAGCAAGCACTTCATCCCACTTTCTCGCCCTCTCCCACACTTCATCCCTTATGGCCACTGTGGCTTCTGGGAGAGATACAAGGTGGGAGCCTACCACCATGGAGCAGTTTGGCCCCACCCTGCCCTCTCTGATGGAGAGGAGATCACCAGCTCAGCTATTTGTTTCACTCCCCATCCTCTTGAGGGTCAGGTGGCCCAGCTCCCTACCAGGCCCTGCCTGCCCTCAGGAGGTGTATACACAGCTATGTATGATATGTTGAAGGTGTGAGTCAAGACATCATGAGGGCCTTATTATGCTCAGCAGCACTCAGAACCACAGCTTAGGCCACCTTAGCTTACCTTGCCCAAGAGTCTAGGTCAAAGAACTTGGTTTATTGAGGGCATGACAACTTGGGCAGTTCCAAAGGGCAGACTGGTAGACAGTCTGTCTTGGGCATGCCCCAGCAGGTGGCTAAAGCTCCCGTCCATGGTAGCATGCATAGTTCTCTTTACCATGGGGCATGATGGGGGCAGTCTTTGAAATCTGAAGTATCTGGGACTGGCCACAATTCCCTGGTGTTAAGTTTATTGGGATAGAGTTGGGGTTAGTTTTTTGGAGTTAAGGCTGGGATGGGAGGGGAAGGGCAAATTCTTTGGCCCTGCGGGCCCATTGTATTATGTATATAGATAGATATTTATATTTATACATAGATCTCTTTGTTCTTTGTTATCAGACAGAAAAGCTATGGGCTTCATTTCCGGCTTCCTCCCCCTGGGGCCCAGGGTGATATTCACTCCAGCTCCAGCTTGGGCTGGGGGGCAGGCTGTCAGGCACGGATCCTCACAGTGACATTGCCATCCTTCCTGCCTTTTACTGTAGGAGGGAAGGCAGGCCTTCACACCACAGGGCTGGCCACTGGTCCCTGAAGCAAGCAGGGGCACTCACTCATCTGCAGGCTTTGGGGGTCACCAGCAGACAGTGGCAGGCTGACCCTAGCTGGCCCTCAACCCAGTTTGCTCCCTCTGCTTCTGTTCGCTTACCAGGAAGCTGGCGTCTGAGCAGCCCTGCATAGGAACCTACAGATGGGGTCTTAGTTCTTCCCCATCACAAAGGCTACTGTTTAATTCTTTACTTTGAATTTTTAATCAACAAATTCTAATTTATGCCTATGCAAATATAAATTTTCCCTGGGATCTGTGGCTTCTCCTTCTCCACCTGTTGCTCTTGAGGCCAACTTGGAGTAGTGGGGAAAAGAAGGTGGTATTCTGGTAGAAACTCCCTGGTTAAAGGGCGGCTTCCTTGCTGCTGAGTGAGGCCTGGGAGGGATTGTCCTGGGCATCGAGAGGGAGCTAAGCCCAGGCCTGGGCTGGGAGAAGCAAAGCTGGGTAAGGGAACCAGAGGAGGCTTTCTCATTTCTGCCTGCTCCTTTAAAGCTCACCCAAGGCCTCTCCTGGTCTTAATCCTCCCTCAGTGCGCCCAAATTGATGTTTTATACTTCCTTGTGTGTGTCTGCATATCCATACATAAACACACACCTATCCAGACAGACATTCCTCTGTGTGCCTGCTCCATCTTTCAGGAGCAGGACAGCTTTCTAAGGAAAAGAGCTTTGTGTCTGCCTTGGTCTCCCCCATAGCTAGCACAAGGCCTGCCACCCAGCAGACACTTTATCTGAGCATTGCTATTCACTTCAACTCAGGTGTAAAGAAAGAATATACTCTACAGCCTTCTCAACAAGGGGTCACCAGCATGCCTTTGACAGCTCCAGCAAGGGTTAAACACATCACAAACTGCCAGCCGTCCTCTTCCACTTTCAGACAGCTCAAGTTGTTGGGAAATTTGTCCTGAAATCAGGCTGAAATCTATCTTTGGGCATCTTCCACCCACTATTCCTCGTTCTTTCATCCTGGGTCAAGCAGAACACGCTAATCCCCCTTCCACATCACTTTTCAAATAGTAGCATTAGAGAGTGGCTACTGCGTGCCAGCCACTGTGCCGAGCACTTTACAAATATCTCCTTTGATCCACACAACAACCCTGTGAGGTAGGCACCATTTCTAGACCCATTTTGCAGATGAGGAAATGTAGGCACAGAGGTGAAATGACTTGTCCAGGGTCACACAGCTGGTAAGTATCTGAGGGAGAATTTGAACTTGGATCTTCCTGCTTCCAGGTGCAGAGTTCCATCTCCTGTGCCACCTGAAGACAGTTCTCATGGTCCTCTGACAGCTTCTCAAGGGCCTTACACCATGTTCTTGGAGCCCTTCATCCTTCTGTTCACCCTTCTCTGAATGCACCTCACCTTGGTCATTTCTTTCCCACACTGTGATGCTCAGGCCTGAACACTGCCCTCTGGCTGTGGTCTCCTCAGGACAGACTTGGGCTGACCTATTACTGACCCCCCTTCCTAGATCGTAGGCCTCTCCATGCCCCTCAGGAAGGCACTGGTCATTCCAACCATCAAGTTTAACTAGTGATTCACACAGACACTGCTATCCCCTAAAATCCCCAAATCCTTTAACAGGAGCCATGGCTGCATCACCCTCCCCCACTCATTGGTTTTTCTTTTCTAATTCTTGTTGAGGACTCTGCTTTTACCTCCACTGGATATTTTCATTTGGATAGAATCCTAAATTTTAGCTAGCTGAAACCTCCTCCATCCTATCAGTCATGTGACATCTCCACCCCTCCCTCCCAGCTCTAGCATTGGCACATTTGGACAAGCACACCTTGTGCTATTTCACTGAAGTCGTTGATAAAAATGCTGAACAAGCACGGAGAAAAGGGGAGATCCCTGGGGCAATCAGGACAATTCCCCTGAGACCTCCCAGGGAGCTGGCATCAGCTCATTAGCCAGCACTCGACAGGTAGGGCAATGTAACCCGTTAACCCTTTCCAAATCCACCTGTCATCTGAGATTCAGACTTTGCTAAAATCTGACTGCACTTTGCAGAATTGCTCTGATCCAAGCAAAGACTAGCAGCTCATCAGACACCATTTTACAAGGGATCTGGGATCTTGGCAGCGTAGGCAGGAAATGCACATTTTTATCCTGTGCAGTTCTGCCCTCCTGTCACGAAAACAAACTGCTTCGTGGACCAAAGGAGAGATAGTGCTCAGAGTCTGAAAAAGTGCTTGTTCAACTGAGGTTGGAAATGGCTTTCTTGATGGAGCAGTTCCCACCTGCTTGATGAACTCATGCACCTTATATAAAGCAGTGAACAGGAAGGGAGAGTTCAGGATTCTCTGTCCAGAGTCACTTGCCCATAATGTCTCATTGAGGCACAAAGCACAAATGGGGCAAGAACATAAAATCAGGGTTACCTAAGGGACATTTAGAATAGGCTGGAGCTCACCTTGAGATGGGAGAGAAGGGAGAGTGAGGTTAATAAACCTTTGCCTCTATGCTTCTAACTTAAGGGGGGAGTGGTGGGGGGGAAGAGTTTAAAAAGGAAAGTAAGTTAATCTGGGTCCTACAATTACCTAAAGGTAACCTGTCCAATCCAGTAGGCAGAGATGCAGAGATTTTACAGAGCTCTAGGGAGCCCAGCCTCTTAACAGGCATGACCTGGATGAAGATCCCGACCAGGAGACTGAGAAAGGGCAGTCAAACATGAAGGAAGAAAAACAGGTGAGGTTGGACTCATGAAAACCTGGAGAGAAAAGAGTGGGAAGGAGAAGAAGACCCTGGATTCAATCCTGGGTCCGTTACTCTTCTCTCTTCATTCTACTTCACTCAGTGATCTCATCAGCTGCCATGGATTGAATCACCCTCTCCATGCTCATGATTTCTCAAATCTACCTATTCTGCCTAAAACCCTGTGCTGACCTCCAGTCTTTCATCTCTCGTTGCTTTGTTGATGCCACAAATTGGATGTCGTGTAGATATTTTCAGCTCAACATGTCCAAAACAGAACTCTTCATCTTCCCCCTATTCTTTCCCCTCCTACCTTCCCTATTACTGTAGAGGGCACCACCATCTTCCAGGCTCCTAACCTTGGCATCATCTTCAAATCCTAACTTCTGTCCAAGGGATTGCCAAAGATTGTCCAATTTACCTCTGCAACATCTCTTGTGGATTTCAGCTTTGCAGCACCTCTCATCAGTTTCACCTCTCCAACATCCCTTGCAGATTTCACCCTTCAACATCTCTCAGATTTCATCTTTGCAGCATCTCTGATCAGTTTTACCTCTCCAACATCTCTTGTCCATTTCAGCTTTGCAACATTTGTCATCAATTTCACCTCTCCAACATCTCTTGTCCATTTCAGCTTTGCAGCACCTCTCATCAATTTCACCTCTCCAATATCTCTCACAGATTTCATCTTTACAGCATCTCTCATCGGTTTCACCTCTCCAATATGTCATGCAGATTTCACCCTTCAACGTCTCTTGCAGATTTCACCTTGGCACCATCTCTCCTCAGGCTCACCTCTGCAGCATCTTTCAAAAACAGAACTTTCTTCTCTGATGCTGCCCCTACCCTAGTCCAGGCCTCATCTCCTGTGCACTGTTGTTTTCTTATGACTCACCATTTATTTTATTTGTACAAAGTAGTGAAGAATCATACCATGGCTGGGGGAAAATGATGTTTTAGGATTTAAACAAGTTCTTTCATTTTGAAACATCTCTTTTGAAGGCTTGGGACTAGCAATTTTAGCTCCAGCATCTTTGGGTTTGGACTCAGCAGGCTTCCCAGCCTTGGAATCACTGGGCTCTGTGTCCTTAGAATCAGACTTGGCTGCCGTGGGATCAGACTTGGTGACCTTGATGGCAGACTTGGTGACCTTAAGGTCAGTGCGCTTTGGAGCCTTAGAGTCAGGCTTCATGATCCTGAAGCCTGGACGTTTGGTGGCAACCCTAGGGCCTGGATGCTTAGTGGCCACCTTGTGGCCAGCATGCTGGACACTCGCCTCAGGGATCTTAGCCCTAAGAAGTTTGACCTCGAAGGCCTTGGTGGCTTCATGGCTTCTGCTTGGACCTTGGGAATTGTTTGGTTTTTTTGATTTACATCTTCTTCAGCTCCTTCTTGTGTTTCTTGGCAAAGCATGTGTTTCTCAGAAACTTGGAGTTGACCCATCTCAGAGACATGTATCACCGTGACTTAGGTTTCCTGATGCCATTTCTGTGCCATTTTTGTGATTGGTTGTGGCTGGTATGGTTCTTAGAGTTAGCCATCTTTACACAACAACCTTCACTAACAGGCATTCCACCCACTAGAAGAAGTCAAAGCTAGAGACAGGATAGGTCATGCCTGCACTACTGCAGTATTTCCTGGTGGATGTGCCTCCCTCAAGTCTCTCCCTCCTCCTTCCAGTTGTCAAACTGATTTTCCTGAGGTGCAGGTCTATGCCACTCAACTCCTCAATAAATCTGTGACTCTCTATTGCCTCCAGGATCAAATACAGAATCCTCTCTGAACGAGAGTTCAAAACCCTCCCTAACCTAGCCCTCTCCTGCCTTTCCACTCATCTCCCACTTCACTCCCCACTTCTTCAATCCAGTGACACAGGCCTCCTGACTCTTCCTTGCACATGACCGTCCATCTTCCATGCTGGGAATGTTGTCCCTCCTTTTCTCTGCTTCCCTAGCTCCCTTCAAGCACCAGTTAAAATCTGACCTTCTACAAGAAGCCTCCCCCAACTCGCCTTAATTCTATCTTCTGCTGACTTTTTCCTCTTTTTCAGTACATTCTTTGTACTCATTTTTTGCACATTGTCTCTCTCATCAGATTGTGAGGCCCTTGAGGGCAGGCACCCTGTTTTTGTCTTTCTTTCTATTCCTACCTTTTAACACACCTGGTTCATGATAAGTATTTAATAAATATTTATTGACTGAATGATCCTATTAAAAGCTGCAGAGTGATGGATGGAGGATGAGGACTGAGAGGGGACTGAGAGAGGATCGGACAGTCAAGAAGTCACCAGTTTGGGTGGAATAATGAGGTTGGAGGCCAGACTACAGAGGATAAAGAGAGTGAAAGAAAGGAAGTGAATGTGCCTCTTGTAGACAAAGTACCCAATCAATAAACATTCCTCAATCCAGCAGAGGACATGAGGGACAGAAACATCCAAATGTGGTCAATGGTAACCTCATTTCTTACACAAACACCAACACATCTGTTGCATTTTTAGTATTTTTGTTATCTCCTTGGCAGTTTCGTTTTTGATATATACTCTCGGGGTGGTTCAATCTCACACCTAGATTGCTGGAAATTTAGCTTTTCCTTCCACAATTTTTCTCCGTTTTTATAAAGGCAGAGGGGATCTTTCTTCATGATCTTCCATCGCCCTAATTCAGGTTTTGGGAACGACGTCATGTTCTAAACCTGTGTTGCCCTTGGTTGCCACATTTCTCTATTTGATAATGGGATCAGGTGGTGCTTGGCTAAATATTTTCTAGGATATTTTGACCTCCTCTAGGTGGCAATTGCTTTATGTTGATTCAATTTCTGCCCTTTCCTTCCTCTGTTTCCTACTTTTCACCACTTTTCACTTACTTGAGTGGGTCAAGTTGAAGCTATTTGGATTGCATGCCATCTTATCTTTCTCTCTAATTTGGGGGTTTTGTCCTCTGCTTTAACAAGATGATTTGACTGCAAAGATTATTCAGAAATGATTCCCACATCGATAACCAATCATTTCTTATCCATTAAGATACATTTTAGGCTGAGATTGTTTGGCATTTGCCACATCCAGGGATTTCCTACACTCATGTTTTTTGTTTTTGTGTTTTAAATTAATTTATTTATTTAACTTTTAACATTCATTTTCACAAAATTTTGGGTTCCAAATTTTCTCCCCATTTCTCCCCTTCCCCCTAAAACGCCAAGCATTCTAATTGCCCCAATCACCAGTCTGCCCTCTCTTCTTGCCCTTCCCTTGTCCCCATCTTCTCTTTTGTCCTGTAGGGCCAGATAACTTTCTATACCCCATTACCTGTATTTCTTATTTCCTAGTAGCAAGAAAAATACTTGACAGTTGTTCCTAAAACTTTGAATTCCAACTTCTCTTCATCCCTCCCTCCCCAACCATTCCCTTTGGGAAGGCAAGCAATTCACTATAGGCCATATCTGTGTAGTTTTGCAAGTGACTTCCATAATAGTCGTGTTGTGTAAGACTAACTATATTTCCCTCCATCCTATCCTGCCCCGCATTGCTTCTATTCTCTCTTTTGATCCTGTCCCTCCCTAAGTGTTGACTTCAAATTGCTCCCTCCTTCCACTGCCCTCCCTTCTATCATCCCTCCCACCCTGCTGATCCCATTCTCCCCCACTTTCCTGTATTGTAGGATAGGTTTTCATACCAAAACGAGTGTGCATTTTATTCCTTCCTTTAGTCGAATGTGATGAGAGTAAGCTTCATGTTTTTCTCTCTCCTCCCCTCTTTTTCC
The DNA here is from genome assembly GCF_028372415.1 of Notamacropus eugenii. Lineage (NCBI taxonomy): Eukaryota > Metazoa > Chordata > Mammalia > Diprotodontia > Macropodidae > Notamacropus > Notamacropus eugenii. The sequence continues at coordinate 297,384,007 of NC_092874.1, read as the reverse complement.
CTCCACTGAAAAGTCTTTTGCTTGCCTCTTTTATGAGAAATAATTTGCCCCATTCCATTTCTCCCTTTCTCCTCCCAATACATTTTTCTCTTGCTGCTTAATTTCATTTCTTTAAGATATGATCCCATCCTATTTAATTCACTCTGTGCTCTGTGTGTGTGTGCGTGTGCGTGTCTGTGTGTGCAATCCTACCAACTCCCCAAATACTGAAAAGTTTCAAGAGTTACAAATATTGTCTTTTCATGTAGGAATGTAAACAGTTCAACTTTAGTAAGTCCCTTTGACTTCTCTTTGCTGTTTACCTTTTCATGCTTCTCTTCATTCTTGTGTTTGAAAGTCAGATTTTCTTTTCAGCTCTGGTCTTTCCATCAAGAATGCTTGAAAGTCCTCTATTTTGTTGCAAGGCCATTGTTTCCCCTGAAGTATTATACTCAGTTTTGCTGGGTAGGTGATTCTTGGTTTTGGTCCTACTTCCTTTGACTTTGGGAATATCATATTCCACGCCCTTTGATCCCTTAATGTAGAAGCTGCTAGATCTTGTGTTATCCTGATTGTATTGCCACAATATTTGAATTGTTTCTTTCCAGCTGCTTGCAATATTTTCTCCTTGACCTGGGAACTCTGGAATTTGGCCACAATGTTCCTAGGAGTTTCTCTTTTTGGATGTCTTTCAGGTGGTGATGGGTGGATTCTTTCAATATTTATTTTGCCCTCTCATTCGAGAATATCAGGGCAGTTTTCCTTGATAATTTCATGAAAGATGATGTCCAGGCTCTTGTTTTGATCACGGCTTTCAGGTAGTCCCATAATTTTTAAATTGTCTCTCCTGGATCTATTTTCTAGGTCAGTGTTTTTCCAATGAGGTATTTCATGTTATCTTCCATTTGTTCATTCTTTTGGTTTTGTTTTGTGATTTCTTGGTTTCTCATAATGTCATTAGCCTCCATCTGTTCCATTCTAATTTTGAAAGAACTATTTTCTTCAGTGAGCTTTTGGACATCCTTTTCCATTTGACTGATTCTGCTTTTTCAAGCATTCTTCTCCTCATTGGCTTTTTGAAATTCTTTTGCCAATTGAGTTAGGCTATTTTTAAAGGTGTTATTTTCTTCAGCATCTTTTTGGTTCTCTTTTAGCAAGGTGTTGACCTGCTTTTCCTGTTTTTCTTGCATCTCTCTCATTTCTCTTCCCAGTTTTCCCTCCACCTCTCTAACTTGATTTTCAAAATCCTTTTTGAGCTCTTCCATGGCCTCAGCCCCTTGAATATTGATTTTGGACGTTTGGGATACAGAAGCCTTGACTTCTATGTCTTTCCCTGATGGTAAGCCTCGTTCTTCCTCATCTGAAAGGATGGGAAGAGATGTCTGTTCACCACGAAAGTAACCTTCTCTGGTCTTATTTTTTTTTCCATTTTTTGGGCATTTTCCCAACCAGTTACTTGACTCTTGGGTCCTTTGTCAAGAGTAGGGTATACTTTGAGAATCTGTGAGATCTCAGTTGCTCCAAGGTGGCACGATCAAGCATGTGCTGCTCTGGACGCAGAAAGGGATTTTTATGTCCAGAATCTTAGCAATTACCTCTCCACAGCCATCTAGCCTCCAGTTCCATCAAGTCAGCACTGGGGGCTTATTTTCAGATAAGCTGTATGGGCAGGTGTAACGGGATGAGTTAGAGCCAACCCCTATCCATTTCAGGACGCCACACTGAGAGCCTGCCTAGATAACCTAGGGGCTTGTCAGTAGGGGTGGAACTAGATGGATTTCAGGAGGAAGGGTCTCGTCTTTGTTTGCAACGTGGCAGTTCTTTGTCCTGGCTCCGGATGTCCAGTGGAGAAGACACCCATATAAGGAAAGGTGATAGGTGATAGGTTCAATGTGAAAGGTGATAGCTGATAGGTTCAACGTAAGGCTTAGGAATGTTTTACATAAAGACTACATATGCATGTGAATGAGATGAAATAAACGGAGTCTTCACCACCTTTGTCTCCCGCCCCATTTCATTACTCACGAGATCAAGGCCTCTTGCTGGACAAGAGCCTTGGGTCGCGGTCAGGGGTTCCCGTAAATGGTCTAGGGGACCCCAACAGGCAGGGCCGCCATTCAGTGTGAGACAAAGACCAGCTAGGCCAGGTCCTCCACCCAGGGCTGAGGTAAGACTCAGCTCTTCAGTGCCCCCAGGGGTTTTTACGCTGTATGGGCTGCTGTGCACTCTCTGTGGCTGCTGCCTGCTGCTGGAGCTATAGGAAGGCCCTTCTCCCTTCCTGGCCAACTGAATAAACCACATCACAGATCTTTGGCGCCTGTGGGTTGAGGGATCTGAGAACCTGCTGCTGCAACTGGAGACTCCACAACTGGAAATTCCACTCCTGAGGTGTCCTCCTTCCAGAGTCTCATCGCGTTGCTCCACGCCACATCAGGCGGGCAAGGCCAGGCTGGGCTCCACGCTCCGCTCAGCGTCTAGCACAAACGAAGTTTCTGTGGGCCTTTCAGGTCACCGTAGGCTGAAAATCTCCTCCAGTCTGTTGTTCTCCACTTCTGCTGCTCCACGATTTGTTGAGAGTCCCTCTCTACAGGTATTTTGTGGGCTGTGTGGGGAGACCCTACATAAGTGTGTTTTTCTAGTCCCCCATCTTGGCTCCGCCACCCCACTCATGTTTTTTCATTTTAACGAAAATCCACCTCTGGTCTCCCTTATCTATGGGAAAAAAAACCCTTATAATAAATATATACAATTCAAATTCCTGCAATTAAATTTTTTTCAATTCTTCTAACTCTTCCTGAAACAAGTATTTCTGCTACATAGATGACTGAACTCTTTCCTTTCCTAATCCTAGGTTACACTTTGCAATGTCTTTTTTGCCATTTTCTCTGCCCACCTTTGCACTGAAATCACCAAATATCAAGGTGTATATTGACTTCATCTGGAGAAATCTACCATTTTTTTCATAGAATTTCTTGACCTCATCTTTTGCTCTGATGTTGACTCCAAAGTTCCAAGGAGGTTTCGGGAGCTGCTGTATTTGCGTTTGGCTAATGAGATCTGTAAAGTAAGTAGGCTGAATCACCTGAGTCACTTCTTGTTTGTTAGATCCAATGATATCAATCCTTTTCTTGATTTCTCAAAGAGCCTGTGAGCCATCCTTCCATTTCCTGATTTCTGTGGCTTCATTTATAGCAAAAATGTCAATATTGATACACATGCTATCCTCCAATGGAATGCTGAATAGGAATCAATGGAGATGGATCTCACATTTAAGGAAGTGCAGTTCAACTGAAGTTCAAACTATACCCAAAGGACTATACAACTGTGTTATATGTACCCTTTGACCCAGCAATACCACTACTAGGTCTGTATTCCAAAGAGATCATAAAGAAGGGAAAGGACCCACATGCACAAAAATGTTTATAGCAGCTTTTTGTGAGAGCAAAGTATTGGAAATTGAAGGGATGCTCATCGATTGGGAAATGGCTGAACAAGCTGGGGTGTATGAATGGAGTGGAATACTACTGTGCTATGAGAGTGATGAGTAGGCTGATTTCAGAAAAACCTGGAAAGGCTCACATGAACTCATGCTGAATGAAGTGAGCAGAACTACGAGAACATTGTACACAGTAACAGCCACTTTGTGTGATAAGTAACTTTGATAGACTTCGTTCTTCTGAGAAGTACAAGGCTCTAAGACAATTCCAAAAGACTCGTTGGAAGAAATGACATCGACCTCCAGACAAAGAACTGTGAAGTCTGACTGCAGATTTAAGAGCACTATTTTTCTCTGTTTTTCTTTCTCGTTTTTCCCTTTTCTTCTGATTCTTCTTTCACAACATGACTAATGTGGAAACGCGCGTAATATGATTGTCCACATATAGCCTATATCAGAGCGTTTTCTGTCTTGGGGAAAGGGAAGGGGAGACGAAAGGAGAAAATAATTGTGGAACTCAAAACCTTATAAAAGTGAATGCTGAAAAGAAGTATTTTTTTAAATACAAAAGAAAATGAGGTTCAAAGCTGCAATTTCATAGCCACCTTCTGCTTCCTTTTCTGACACTGTCTGTTATCACTGGAGTCCTGCAAGAGGGATGCCCACAAATTTTGTCTTTTTGTTTTAGGAATTGCCATGGCCAAAAGTCACCACCTGGTGGCGAGCCCATAGCTAAGACTGCTCAGGATCCTCATGCTCCTATCTCAGCAGCCTCCTCTTGTCCGATGCCTTCCCTGCCCCAGTTGTCAGGGTTCTCGCCATCCTCATACTGACTCATTCATGTACACGGAACAGAAGAGACGCTCTCTGAGGACAGAGGCCACTTCACTGCTCTTTCTGTATCTCAGTCCCTACAATGTAGCAAGAACTTCTCAGATTATACAGAGCTGAATGGACTTACCACCTCCACACTGATCTGGGGCTTCCATTCCCCATTATCCATTGTGGTGTCCGATCCTTCCTATCCCAGAGATCATTCTCCTCAAAAGAGAAAATAGAAGTAAAGGAGAAGATTGTATCAGCTCATTTATGCCAATCCCTTCCTTGTACTTTCTCTTACCTGCAACATAGCTTGCTTGCAATGCACTCGCACGCACGCACACACACACACACACACACACACACACACACGCAGAAATTTACACTTGAATCTAAAATATTGAAGCGAGTTAGACCTAATTATGGGAAATCGAATGATTCCAACCATTCTCAAGTTATTTCCATTTTTTTAAGAGCTGGAGCGGGAGGATAAGAAGGTAGTCTAATCGGCAGCCAAATAAAGGATGTTGAGAAATAAAACAGGTATTAAGGTATTTGTGGAATTCACACACGAGGTTTACGTGGACCCACTCCCCGCGCGCGCCCCCGCCCCAGCTCGCCACCGCTTTGCCCCCGCGCCCCATTGTCCGCCCGCCCCACGTTCGCCCCGCGTTCCCCCAATGTTCCTCCCGCGTGTCCACGGTAGCGGCCGACGCGGACGCGATCGCGGCTGGCGGGCGGGGGAGGGTCGGAGCCGTTTCTGCAGGTACCTTCTCTGCATGTACCCGGGCGGGTCAGGGCCGGGAGAGGAGGGGGCGGGGGAGGGGCCAGAGCTCGGGCACGGTGCCCTCCTCTGTGCCAGGACACGGCCGCACCCCCAAACCTGGGCACAGAGGCGGCCCCTCCCCTTGTCTGCCCCCCAAACCTGGGCACAGCTCTCCCGCCAGAGTTGCCCCTGGTGCAGCTGCCTCTGGTTCATCCCCTAACCTCTCCCCCAAATCCCCAGCATCCAGGGATGTCGGTAACCGAGTTGGGTCCCTCGGTGCCAGGCCTGCTTGCCCCCTTGCTTCCTCTCCCCACAAACAACCCCAAAATGGAGTTGCCCAGGCCCGGACTCACTTCCCAGTGCCAAGGCCTGGCATGCCTTTCCACCTCCCTCTGGGCCAAAGTTGTGTTGATTTTCCCAGTGAGTGTGTGCATACACGTGTCTGTGTGACTTGTGTGTATTTGGAGAGGGTGGGAGAGCTGGCAACAGTCCCGTGCCCAGACCTGATGCACCCTGTCCCCTGGCCCCAGATGCCCCCCTTGGCTGGCCAGACTGGGACTCATCACCCACTCTTTGCCTGGTCTTGGCCAGGCTCATCCTCCCAGTGCCAGAGGCCAGCTGCCCTCCAGCTTACCCTCTAACGTGGGGCAACCCCAGCCCGGGGATGATCCTCCCAGGATGAAGGCCCTGCTGCCCCTGGCTCACTGGGTGACCCTGCCGGAGCATCATGGCCCCCTTCCTAGTTCCTCCCTGAAGGAAATCCTCTCAGGCCACTGGCCACTTCCCTCCACTTCCCCTGAACTTTGCAGAGCTGAACCAAACTCAGACTCCCGGCACGTGCAAGTGATCCCTTTTCGTTGGGTTAGCAGCTCCTGAAAAGGACTGTGGAGGGTGTTGTGGGTCATTGCTGGGCAGATGAGAGAAGGCCAGGCTGCTCCACACTGGAGCTATTGATAAGTGTCAATGTTTGTGGTTGAAACCTTACCAATCCCCCAGGCCCTTTCTGGGCAGCCTGGAAGAGTCTGTCCATCTCTGGCCCTGCAAATTCTGTTCACAGTCTGGGCAGATCCTGTGTGCTCACCAGCCTGAGCCAACAGGAGTCCATCCCTGTGGGTCAGTGACTGCCAGAGCAAGACAGTAGGTGGCCTTCAGATGAAAGTCACTTGGCTGGGGAGGCATGTGAAGGTTCAAGGCAGGGGGATGGTAGCATCTTGGCCTGACAGTCCCCAGGAGACTGTGGGAGACTAGTGAGATTCTGGGTAAAATCAGCTCTCATTTGCACATAACAGGATGGAGTGGGGTGAGTCAGGATAAAGCAGAGGGATGTAGGGGGCAGGTGCCCCAGGTTCTAACACCACCCTGGCCCTGCTGGTGACCATGTGATGGCAGATGAGGCAGTATCTTTCTAAACTGGGCTTTTATCCTCTCACATGAAAACAAAGGACTCTTCTTGATGAGCGCCACCTTATTGGGGGCCAGTACTGTGACTGCCTCTGAAATCTCCAAGGGCCCTTTCAATACTCATATTCTATGGTTGTAGGTCAGCATAGGAAGTAGTAGCAGAGAGAGAGTTCTGCCTTTACTGGGCCTGCAACCATGCCTTGTGCTGTTCAAAACATGGGGGTTTTTTGAGGGGGGGAGGGCAGAGCAGGGATTAGATTATGATGACAGAGGGTAGGGTTGGCTTTTCCCTTTGACTGTAGAATTCAGAATAGTCAAGAGCTTAGATTCTCTGTCTTTATGATACTGGAATGCTGAAGATAAGGCTACCTGGCAGACCGGGGGCTTTCCTTGGCAATTTAGGGGGTGCCCATACAGCCTTTTCAGGCCTCCCCTGGGATGTGGTTAGGTTTGTATCCACAACAGCCTGACTACTAGCTGTACTGCTTTGTTTGAGGCCTCGGGCAAAGACTCCACCCAAGCATGGGGGAGGGAGGGTGAGAGCTGATGCTGATGCCCGAGTGGGTGGGCATTCAAAGACTCCAGTGGGGCAGACTTGATTACCATGTGGGGGTGGAAGCTAGCAAGGGACATCAGGCCAGCTGTCTGCCTTGGCTGCTGCCGATTTCCCTCTTCCTGTCCTTGCCAAGTGGGCACCCCATCTTCAGAGAAGCTCACGGGTCGACCAAATGGGCTTCCTTAGCCAGGGAGACATGTGGTTTCTTGCTTTTTAGGACAAGTCTAGTAGGAACTCTCCCTGCTAGCCAAACCAGGCCTTCTTGTTCTCCCAACTGGCAGAGACATCCATTGGGGTCTCTGTCCCACGACCCAAGCAAGCATCTTGGAAATGAAAGCAGTAACCCCCAGAATACAGCTTCTGGCAAAGGTCACAGGCCCTCCAAAATCAAGGTTGGGTATATTAGAGATGGTTTTATAGCATGGATAGACTAGGAAACCAAGCTGAGATCCCCTACAACCTGGTCTCGTCTGTAATCTGAGTTAGGGGTGGTCTAATTCATGTTCATGACATCCATGTCTCCTAAGGCTGGGACAGCCTCCCTTTTGTATCAGCCCTCTGTCACTGAAACTTTGCTTGTGCAATCCTTGACAATTCAGAAATCCCTGAGGAGGCAGTGAGGTTGGAGCTGAGGGAGCTGGGGGACAGGAAGGCCCAGGGCCTGCTTTGGAGGCTCTTCCTCCAAAGAGGTATGGGGACCCCTGGAGAATTTACCACTTGTCTGTTTACTCATTTGTAAAATGAGTTCAATAATCCAGTTGTCCATTGAGGGCTCTTACTAAAGAAACACATGACCTAAGGGGTGGGGTTAGTATCTGATGGTTAGCTTGGACCCCATCCACCCTCCAGAATGATCACAGAACTGGGTGCTGTTGGGGATGAGGGGAAACAAAGACATGGAAGGGAAAGCAGGCCTTTCCCTCAGAGTTAACAACTATGGCGAGAAGGAAATTGTGTGTGTGTGTGAAGCGACCTGAGAACAATCCCAAGGCAAGTGTCAAAACCCCAGATTCAGTAAAGACACCAAGGGAGACATTCCAAATGGAGGTTGGAGAGAGAGTGAGGGCAGCGCTTCACCAGGGAAGCCACCTGCAAGAAGATGTCACGGCCAGCTCAGGCACAAAGCTGGCAGGCTTGGCCCTGGTGAGCAGCCACCCTCAGCGTCTGGGAGACACTTCAGAAACTCTTTAGGAAAGCGCCTCTCTGTCCCAGTGCAGCCAGCTTTCCTTTTGGAGGAATCCATCCCTCCCCTTCAACGTCTCCCCCATCAGGCTCTTCTCAGGGGGTCCCAGAAAATCACACCTAGTCAGTCAGTAAGCACAGCTTCTCATTACTTTTTGCTTCTTCCAGGAATTTCTAGCACTTCTAGAGTGAGATTTTGATGATGTCTCGACGCAGTCAGCGCCTGAGCCATCGTTACCATGTTGATGATGATGGAGGCAGCAGCAGCAGCAGCAGTGGAGGAAGTTCCCTGGTGGCTGGTCAGCACACTGCCTTCAAGGACAGTCCCTTAAGGTAAGCCACTCCACAGCGACCCTAGGTCATCTTCCAGATCACAACCACTCAGGGCAGCCAAGGGCCTGGCCAGCTTCCATGTGCACCTTTCTTTCCTGCCCCCATCTTTGGTGGAAACATCACTCTAGTGCTTTCTTTCCCCACAAATGCGAGAATTTCCTGTCCCCAGCACCGTCTCTTCCCCTTCTACCCCAACCTGGGCTGCTGCTGCCTTCACTCTCTGAGAACAGGAACTAGGGAGGGGTGACTTTGAGCATTGAGAGGGCCAGAAACTGAGGCTTAAAGCTGGGCAGGGAACAACCATCATGTGGCCCAGTACCCACGGTTTCTGGGGTGAGCTGCAGGGCCTAGCAAGAGCATAGGAAGCCATGGGGGTGATGGACCTGTGGGGGAGGAGACAGGTTCAGGTGGCTTTAGCTCCTCTTGTACCTCATCATGGTGGTTCCATTTGGAAAGAGGCCCTGCCTGGCCCATGGGAGCTGGGGATTTGTTCCAATGTTATAAAGGATTCATCTGTTGAAGGAATAAGAACAGAAGAGGGCTTTGGGGATCATTTCTTTTCATCCTAGAAGCTCCTTGAAAGTCTCTTCCTCCTCCAGGCCTTTCTCCCCCTGTTTTTCTCCTGCTTCATCTCCTTCACCCTCTTTCCTTTGCTCTTCATGCTTGGCGCCCCCCAGGACTCTGAAGAGGAAATCTGGCAGTGTGAAACGCCTCTCACCAGCCCCTCACCTGGGCCCTGCTTCCAATCCTCACACTACCTACTACAGTGAATCAGTGGTCAGCGAGTCCTACGTCAGGGGCCCCCGGGTCGCCTCGGTGGACAAAAGCTCCATCCTACAAGATCAGCTGGACAGCGATGTCTACTGGAGTGAACGTGGTGAGCTCTGGCCAGAGCTTGACAAACCCGAGGGCTTGGGCTGGGGAGAAGGAAGGAAGCTCCTCCCTGTCTTCTAAAGATTCCTAAGGAGGCTAGTGTCTGTTGGGAGTTACCTTACTCCTCCAGGTTGGCTCATCTCCCTGGATCCTCCCAGGTGGGAGATCCTTCCATTCTCCTGAAGCCCCTCAGTCCCATAGATGGCACTTTTCCAGATCTGGCTGACAATAACCATGCCTCCTAAGGCAGAAGGCCACCTGGTTTTGTGCAGCCAATGAGCTAAAAATCATCTTTACATGTTTCAGTAAAGTTCCATTACACTTAAAAACATAAAAAGTGTTCTTACCTCATACAGACATAGGAAGGGGGCCAGATTTTGCCCTTGTGCAGAACTCCATTCCTGCCCTAAACCACATGGGGGGGGCTTCTGGGTTCAGACCCCCAAAGGGGTGGGAAGTCTGAATTCTGAAAAGTTCTGCCAGGTGTTCCACCTCTGGCAGCTGCTGTTGCTGGAAGCCTGAAGCTCCCTGCTTATCAGGCACCTCCATGCTCTGTGCAGGTGGGGACTTGGTGAGGAGGAGGAGAGGCCTGGGAGGTGCTGAGAAGAGTAAAATCAATGGACTGAATGAGGGCAAAGTCACCTATGATATCTATGGATCTTCCTCAGGATACTCCTCGGAGGATGACTCTGCAGGTAGGCAGCACTTCCTGCCTACTGGAACTCCATCCCCTGGACGCTGCCCCGTGTACTTTGAAGGGTGCCCCATCCAGGGGGGATGGGGAGAACATAGATTTCAGATAAAAGGATAGAGAACTCTGCAGTCTGGCTCCAGGTGGGGGTTTGGAGGTTGGGAGGGCCCAAGCCTCAGCATGGTAATGGGGATGCCTGAGGCCCACTTGTGTCTCCTTCTGGGTGGCTCCTCATGTCTTCACTTTCCTGCAGGGCACACACTTATGGACCAGCCTGGCTCAGCATCCTCATTAAGGAATGCTGCCTCCCAAGTTGTTGCTTTCTTGTGGGTGGCCATCACTTTTCCAGGTGGGTTCTGGGAGTGGGTGGGCACACTGCCCAGGGCAGTCCCTGCTGTGGGCCCATAAGAGCTTCCTCATTCCTATGCTGGGGCACACCAGGCCTGGGTGCTAACCCTAGGACAGTGTGTGGAGACAGGCTTTTATGGCAGGATCCCCAGGCACAGCTAGAAAGCCTTGGGAGATTCAAGGAGCAGCTGCAGAGTGGGCAGGCTGGGAGCAAGCTAACTCTGGGATAGGAGGGCGAAGCCTTTGAACCCCTCTGCTGGGACTTTTACAGGTTGGCTCTTTGGCCTGTTCTACTGGTGGCTGGGCACTACCTGCTACCGCCTGACCACAGCTGCCTCCCTGCTGGACGTCTTTGTCTTAACCAGGTCAGTGAGGCCTCCCTGGGCTCTGCCAGAACCAAAGAACCCATGCTTGAAAAAGCTTCACCACGCTTGAGCTCAGTTCAGCTTTTGAGACTTTTGTGCCATGAATCTTATGACAGAAGGTCAGGTCAGGGTCAGGGGTGTGCTGGAATCAGCTGGAACCAGCTTGAACCTGCTCCTGAGTGTCAGCTACCAGTCAGGGCTCCTCTGGGTATCTAGACTGAAGAAGAAGATGGGACAAGTTGTGTGTGCCTTCACCTCCTTCAGAACTGCTTGTTAACCCTTCCCCAGCACATGCCAATCCCCATGAGCACAGGTGCTGCTCTATTCCTGAGTATCTTGGAGGAGCTGTCCCCTCAGTAGTTCCTGCCTCTCATCTCCACTGACTCTGGTGGCTTCACCTTGGCCAGTTGGAAAGTCCTGAGCTCCCAGGGGTTGTAGTCTCTTCCCAGTCCTTCGGGTAGCCAGGCCATCCTTACAGTTTCTCTGTGGGGGGTCATGTCCAGGTTTCCAGGCAGCCTCCAGGGCTGTGTCCAGGAGCCTCTAGAGCAGGGGTAGGGAACCTGCGCTCTCCAGGCCACATGTAGCCTTCTAGGTCCTGGGGTGCAACCTTTGGACTGAGGCCAAGTTTTACAGAACAAATCCTTTTCTTAAGGAGATTTGTTCTTGGAAGTCTAGATTCAGTCAAAGGGCCACCCTTGAGGACCTCAAGTGCCACATGTGATCTCCAGGCTGCAGGTTCCCTATCTAGCTCTGGATTCTTGGGGCCACAGGCTAGGCCCAGGGAGACTAGCCAACCTTGTCAGGGCTTACTCCTTCCAAGTCCCAATTTGACAAGCACTGAAATGATTTAGCCAAAAGAAGCCTGCCCAATTCACTAGCATATAAGCACATTCCTGAGAGCCCTGGGAGGGAGATGCCTTCCACCAGCCCTGTCACCTTTCATAACAACATTCACACATTTGACCAAGGTCAAATTTTCTCCTTCCACTTGACCTCGAGGGCTGTCCATAAAAGCCCAGAGCTCCCCATCGTAGCTGTCCCAGGGTGGGGGCACACCCTTTGTTGGTTTCCTCAGCAGCTCAGGGAGGGTCGCACAGGAATCTGGTGGGGAAGACCAGGCACTAATGTCTCCTCCTTCATCCCCATGAAATCCAGGAGCTTTTCAACTCTGAAGAAGTTGTTTCTGCTTCTCTTGATGCTGTTGCTTCTGGCTTCGCTGGCTTACGGTGAGCCTTGCTGAGTCCCCAGGGCACCCTGCCAGCCCAGACAGACAAGGGCTTGGGGGCAGGGCTGCTGAACGCAAGTCTGGAAGACAGAGCTTTGAAGGGGAGCCTTTAGCCTTTAGGGGAAAAGGGACCCAGGCCTTGTATGGGAAAGTTCTTGTGCCTGAAATGGGATAGACGGCCTGTGTCTCCTCCTCTTGATCCAATCCCACAAGCCTTTCTTGTGCATCTTCTGTATGCAGGCCTCCCAGACTCATGCTGCATGCCTACTATGACAGTGCTGGCTTTACATGGGTGTTTGATCTGCCCCCTCAGTGGTCACTGTCAAGGCACTTGAGGGTGGGGGAACTGGTAGAAGAGCTGAGTCCACAATGAATGGGTTAGCTGGGCAGGACACAGCCAATGCCAGCTCTGGAGGCCTTTGCCCCTTCTCACTGGGGAGAATGGACAGGGTGGTCCTCCCTGGATGGTCCCAAAAGAGCTGTACTCTGTTCAGGAACCATGACATCACTTACCCCCTACTATGAGATGAAGCCCAGCTTGGGAATGGTGACACCACAAGCTGTCAGTTACCAGGACCTCTATTCAGCTGGCATCTCCTGAAAGCACTCTGATCCTCCAGAAGAGACAGGGCTGTATGTGGACCAGGCTTGGGACCAGGAGGCAGGACTTCTCCATGTCCTCTCCCCAGCTGCTTCTTGTCCCTCATTTTTCTCATAATCCAAAAGTGTGTAATGACTCCTGAAAGGATCATGAGAGATGCCTTTCCTGAAGGGTCTTGCCTTCCAGATCATGGGGCCCATAATGCATGCACCTTCCTTGGGCCAGGGTCTGAGCCCATGTGGATGTGACACTGCCAGACACAGTCCAGGTGTAGGTCCTCATCCTGGACATGTTTCCCTTCTGGTGCCTCAGCCTCTGCCTTCATTAGCCTTTCCTCCCATGTGCTAGGTGCTTGGTATTTTTACCCCTATGGACTACAGACATTCCACCCTGCTATGCTGTCCTGGTGGGCAGCAAAGGGCAGCAACAGGAGAGAGGAGGTGTGGGAAGCAGGAGAATCCACCCCATATTTCCAGGTGAGTGCCTGGGTGAGTGCCAGGAACACTTTGTGCAGGACAGGCAGACAGTCTGCTCACAACCAAGTCTGTTCCAATCAACCCCAGAATCACTCAGTCCACTACCATTTCTTAAGTGTGGCCTACTGTGTGTCAGGCACTGTGCTAAGGGATGGGAATTCAAAGAAAGAATTCAAACCCAAACAAACAAGCCCACAGTCCCTGCCCTGAAGGAGTCCCCGAGTCATGAGGAAACAACTAGGTACAATGGAGATCTACCAGGACAGATGGGAGTGAAGCAGTAGAGGGAGTTGGCTATGCTGTTTCTTCTGTGGCAGCCATACAGACTATTACCATACCATCTTTGAAGACAGTTCTGGCCTGGCAGGATCTTCCAGGTGGTGTCCTCTCCTAGCGCTGTCTTTGAAACAGCTCTGCAGCACTATGAGGCATCAGAGGAGGGGGAAGCAGGATTAGCCAGAGGAAGCTGCTTTTGTTTCCATTTTGTAATGAACAAAAGTCTGTTTTATTTCCCTTCTCCCTCTCCCACCCATTCAGAAAAATGAAAAGCAAACCACTTGTAACAAATGTGCAGAGTTAAGCAAACCAGTCCCTTTTTGGCCATGTCTAAAAGATCTATGTCTCCTTCTGCCTCCTCAGGTCATCTCTCTGTCAGAAGTTGGGTCATTTTCCAGAAAAGTACTTGGTCACTGCATCGATCAGAGTTCTAAAGTCTTTCAAAGTTGCTTCTTTGTGGTTCTTCTCACTCTGCTCTGCACCAGTTCATACAAAGTCTTCTCAGGTTTCTCTCAATACCACCTATTTCATTGTTTCTTAGAGCACGGTTGTATTCAATCCTTACACCATAATTTATTCAGCTCTTGCCCAGTTCGGGGGCAAGCCAGTAGTTTCCATTTCTTTGTCTTTGCTGTTTGAGTGCCAAGTGTGTGTCATGCAGAAGATAGGTCATTCATCTCAGTGGTGACAGTCTCTTCTTAATGGTCTGTGCTGTGGGGCAAGAGATGAGAATATAAATCCAGGCTATAATGAAGCCTTCATTTAGTAACCTCGATTTATCCATGGATTTCCATCTCCAAACTCATCAATCTTTGCCCCAGGGCCACTCACAAGCAGCATTAGGAGACTCTCTCACCTTGGATATGCAGATCCCTGGGGAGCCAGGGTCAGAAAACCTGGGCTCAAGTTTGAGCTTTGCCACTTGCTAGCTTTGGGACCTGGGGCAGTTCAATGCCAACCTCTCAAGACTCAGCCTCCCGCGTTCCCCCGCTGCCTTCAACTGAAATCATAGTTGCCTCCCCCAAAAGGCCTTCCCTAACACCTTGTCACACAGTGAAGTGATTCTGGAGGGGGGGGGGGTCTCCAGAAATTGGTAGCAGAGCCCAGACTATCAGAGTTGATCAAGCTGGGAAGACTTGAAGGCTGTGTGCAGATCCTGGTGTCTGCCCACCAGAAGCTTGGCCACCAGGTGATTGGATTTGGGGAGTCATGATGACTTGGGAAGCAGATAAAAAGACCAAACAACCTTTGCCTTCTGCAGCCACCTTCTGTTTGTGGACAGAGGTCAGGGGACCTCAGAGAAGGACAAAGAGTACTTGGTCTCCCTCAGTCCTCACACAGTCCAACCACAGTCTAAGTGGTTGACATTATTCCAGTGTAATCTGAGGGGTGACATGGAGTGGTGGGATAAAGGACATGGCTCTAGAAACAGCAACAGATGAGGTGCTGGATGTCAGATGCACAATGAGGTCCACGATTTTGGACACAGCCAGTGTCAGAATTTGATTTGTCTGACTTCTCATGTCAGCTGCAAGGAGTTTTTTTTTCAGATGTGGGGGGGAAAACAATCAGTGGAATGATCACTCACAGGCAGAAGAATTTGGAGGAGGCAAATCAGCCTCAAGGATTAGATTTCATCACATTTTTAAAGGCAACTAAAAAACCCCATAGTTGCTATTCCAAATGAGCATAAGGCAACAGAGGGCAAAGGAAGTCCAGGAGGAAGCTGAGAAGATCATTTTGTCCTTGTGACCCCAACACTCGGCATAGCCTGTTACACTTAGTGGGAGTGTATCAGTGTTTGTTGGCTGTCCTTGTACTAAGTCCACAAAACAACGTGCAAGGGAAGAAGACACAACTATTATTTGTCAGTAAGAAAGTCCCCAGGCACAGGATACATGATCAGCACCAAAAGATGTCACAACGAAACCAAAGGACCATCTTCACGGAATGAGAAATGCTGGTTACACGAATCATTTCAGCATCAAGGACCAGATCAGTGACTGGGCCCCACAAAGGTCAAAATCCAGCAAGTTAGAAGAAAGGGGGACAAAAGGGGAAAAAACATACCGTACAGCTCCAACAGCTCCAGTCCTTCCTCTTCAGATGTGTCAACCACTCAGGCACGGCAAAAGGAACACTGACTCATAGCATCGTTTCCTAAGGATGTTTGACTGCTGCCCCAAAACATCACATTCCAGTGAGAAGGCCAGCAATCCTAGAGGCTGCCTCCGTCAGAGACCAGCGGCTCTTGGCAAGCAAAGAAACCAAAGGCAACACTGGATCTGAAAATAGGCCACTGGCGCAAGAGAAGAAGAGGGTGGTGACTAAAGGATACAAACAGTGGCCCCGTGAAACGGCAAACATCAGGAAGGGCCCTCAGCCTCCCTCTTCAGCTCAGTCCTGAGAGTGGAGGCCCCCAAATTCTTGAGTCAGCTCCTTCCCCTCTCAGTGACTCACCTTGTTAGGAAGCTGTTCCTGCCTCTGAAATGTGCCACAACTTCTACCTTGCCAGGACAAGCAAAGCAACTCTAACCCTGTCCATGTCCACAAAGTCTGAAAACCATTTTCACGTCTCCTCATCGTGTTGTGTGTTTCCAAAAGTTTTCTTGATATCATTGGTTTTTACTTAACCTACCTTTCCCAGTGTGTCTTCTCAGAAAGAGAAGCAGGGAATTTGGAAAAACCCTGCAAAGCTTGTGTGATCTACTAGTGAAAATCATTTTGAATTAGGTACATCTTTACACACACACACACACACACACACACACACACACACACACACGCACACATCCCACTGACGTTGAAGACTTGTCTCTAGCTTTTGCTTTCATGTGACCCACCTTGCTCAGTGTATCCTTCCCATTTTGCCCTCCCACAGAGCCAGCCCTTAAGCAAAAGAATAAACCAAAAAGGGGAAGAAAAGTTCAGCAGAACACAGCAGGCGAGCCCAGCATTAGATGCAGGTTCCCTGCCAGTATTTCCCACCCTAGCCAGGACGGGAAGGGAAGAAGATCCTCATGGGTCATGTCTGTTCTTTCCATTTCCATGGTTGTCTGTGGTGCTTGTTTTCTTGTTCTCCTCATTCATTTATTCCACTTTTCCCCAGTTCATGTAAGTCTTCTAATTAAGCAGAGTTGTGGCTTCGTACAGCATAGTCATATTTCCTTGTATCCATAAGCCACTCCTCTGTCAATGAGTTCTTTGCTACCAAAGAACTTTCTTAGTGGTTCAATTGGTATGGCACTGAATAAGTTAATTTAGGTAGTTTTATCATTTTTATGCTACTGGCTTGACCTACCCACGAGGAGTGAGTACATCTCCAACTGTTGAGATCTCTACGTATGAAGAATGTTTTGTAATTGTGTTCATATAGTTCCTGTGTGTGTCTTGGCAGGCAAACTCTCAGGTTGTATACAGTATACAATTGTATACAGTTATTTTCAATGGAATTTCTCTTTCTATCTCTTCCTGCTGGATTTTCTTGATTAATATATAGAAATGCTGATGGTTTTGATGGGCTTCCAACTTTCTTTAAGTAATTGTTTGAACTGGTTTTGTTTTAAACTGGTTTTTTAGATGACTCTCTAGGGTTCTCTTGGTAAACCATTGTATCATCTACCAAAAGAGATAGTTTTGGTTCCTCATTGCAGTTTTTTCCCTTCAGTTTCTTTTCTGCCTTATTGCTATATCTAGCAGTTGCTGTAACTGGTACAACACTGAATAGCAATGGTTGGCAATGGACTTTCTTCCTTTACCGTGATCTTACTGGGAAGGCTTATCCCCATTACATATCATGCTTGCTCTTGGTTTTAGTTAGATAATACTTATTTTAAAGAAGACTCCATTTATTCCTGTGCTTTCTAGTGTTTTTCAACAGGGATGAGGCATTTTGTCAAAAGCTTTGTCTGCACCTGTTGAAATCATATAAATTTGTTGTTTATGTTATTGATATAATCAGTTACATTTATAGTTTTCCTAATAATTGACCCAGGCCCAACTTCTTGGTATCAATCCAGCTTGGTCACAGTGTCACAATATATCTTTGTGATATATTCCTGTAATCTCCTTTCTTAGCATTTAATATTTTTCATCAATATTCATTAATGAAATTGATCTATAGTTCCCTCTCTTGGGGAGACGTGACTCTCCTTGGTTTGGGTATCAAGATTATATTTTTGTCATAGAAAGAATTTGATAAGATTCTATCTTTACCTGTTTTGCAAATCGTTTATTTAGTGTTGGAATTGATTACTTTTTAATCATTTGGAAAAATTTGATTTAGTCCTGGGGTTTTTTCTTAGAGAGATCATTTATAGCTTGTTTCGTTCCTTTTTCTAAGATGGGGTTATTTAAGGGCTCTGTTAAACAGGACTATTTATATTTGAAAAATTCATTTCATTTAGATTTTCATTTTTATTATTGGCATGTAGTTGGGCAACAAAGCTCCTAGTAATTACTTTTATTTTCTCTTCATAGATTGTAAATTCACTGTTTTCATTTTCTGATGTAATAATTTGGTTTTCTTTTGTAAAAATTAAATTAGCCAAGGATTTATCTATTTAATTGTTTTTCTCAAAGCTTATAGTTTTATTTATTAGTTCATTGGGGTTTTGTTCTTTCAATTTCGTTCATCTTTCTATCGATTCAAGATTTTAATTTTGGTGTTTAATTGGGAAGGGATTAATCTGTTGGTTTTCTAAATATTTTAGTTGCATGTCTAATTCTTTAATCTGTTTCTTTCTCTCTTTGATTGATGTAAGCATTTCAAAATATACATTTCTCTCTAAGTCCTGCATTGACTGCATCCCCAAAATTTAGTTATGTCATTGTCACCATGAAATTGTTAACCATTTCTATGATTTGTTCTTTGACTCATCCATTCTTTAGGATCCATTCTGTAAGATCCATTCTTTTTCTCCAACTCCTCTATTTGTGTATCTTTCTGTTTCAAGCATATTTCTTGTAAATAACATATTGTTGGATTCTGGTTTCTAATCCATTCAACTGTATTCTTCCATTTTATGAGTGAGTTCATCCCATTCCCATTCACAGTTGTGTTCATTAAATGTATATTTTTTTCCATGCTATTCTTTTACACTCATCCTTTTGTTTTTTACTCTGTCCCTTCTTCAGTAGTCTTTTGTTTCTGACCTTTGCCTCCCTTAATCTATCCCGTCATTCTTCCCTCCCCCTCACCTTTCTCTTAGACACCTTTCCTCCTACTTCTCCTTGGGTAAAATGAATCTCTCCATCTCCTTGTGTGTGTATGTGTATTCTTCCCTCTTTCAACCAGTTCAGATGAGAATAAGGTTCGTGTTGCCTGTTCCCCTCTTCTGTCCCTCCCATTGTATAAACTCTTTCTAGTGCACCCCATTTATGAGATAACTTTCCCCATTCTTTCTCTCCTTCCCCACAACCTTCCAGTGCATTTCTCTTCTCCACCCTTCCATTCTTTTGAGATCCTCACAACATAATACAGTCATTCAGGTCACTATCTATTTAGACTGCTTCTAGGACCCGTGGTGATCACAAAATTCTGAAGTGGTTACATGTATCATCTTGCCACACAAGGGATCTAAACAATTTGCCCTTTTTTAGTGACTTGTGATTTCTCACTCATGTTCACCTTATTATTCTTCTCCTGAGTTCTGTGTTTGAATGTCAAATTTTCTATTCTGTTCTGGTCTTTTCATCAGGAATGCTTGAAAGTTCTCTATTTCAGGAAGGGTCCTTATTCCCCTGTAGGACGATACACAGTTTTGCTGGGTAGTTTAATCTTATTGTGGGCTCTAATCCTAGATCTTTTCCACTCCAGAATATGATATCCCAAGCCCTGTACTCCTTTAATGTGGAAGCTTCTAAATCTCATGTGTCCTGACAGTACTGGATTATTTCTCTCTGGCTATTTGCAGAATTTTCTCCTTGACCTGGCAGTTCTGGATTTAGAACAGTTGCTGGGAGTTTTCATGTAGGGGTTTCTTTCAGGAAATGATTTGTGGTTTCAAGTTCTACTTTGCCCTCTGATTCTAACACATCGGGGCATTTTCCTTTGTAATATCTTAAAATATTATGTTGAGCTCCTTTTTTGTTCCTGGCTTTTGGATAGACAAATGACTCTCCAATTCTCTCTCCTCAATCCATTTCTAGGTCATTGGAGTTTTGTATGAGATCCTATACATTTTCTCTTGAATTGATTTTATTTTTTGTTGTTGTCTCCTAGAGTTATTAGCTTCTATTTGCTCAGTTCTAATTTTTAAGGAATTCAGTATTTTTGTGCCTCTTTTACTAATTATTCATTCTTTTCTCATATCTTTCTTGTACCGCTTTTTAAAAATTTTTCCTCTTCCACTCTTAAAATCACTTTTTGTTCATTTTTATCTCATTCTTTAACTCTTCTAGGAATTCTTGTTCAACTCTTATCCAATCTACCCTTTTTCTTGGAGGATTTGCTTAAAGATATCTTCAAGTCATTGGCTTCTTCTGTCTTTCTGTCTTGAGCCATAGTAGCCCTTTGTGGTCAGGTTCAGTTTTGTTTACTCATTCTTCCAGCCTATTTCTTGACTATGAACTTGATGTTGGCATTGGGCTCAGCTCACCTCTGGGCTTTCTTAGTTCAGTCCGCAAACTTTCAGTGCTTCCACAGTGGTGATATCTGTTCACTGCTATTCTTGTCTGAGTTGTGCAAGTTCCTGACTCAGGTTTAGGTCTTCTGGCTTGCGGGTGCTGGAGTTTCTGTAGAATGTTATTGGACTCAGTCATTGTTAGCACACTTTGAGGTTCTGCAGGTTCAGAGGGACCGAACTTATTGACTCTTCTTGCGTCTGGGTCTCCTACCCGAGGTATCCCACTGCAGGACTAAAAGTGAACATTGAGCCCCCAGCTGTGCTCTGGGGCTCAGGTCCAGAACCTCTTTGCAGAACCCCTTTCTTGATCAGTGCTCAGCTAGGGCCTCGCTCACTCATAACTGCTCCTCTCAGCCCTACGTCTGTAGCCTAGAAGAGTCATTTGGCCCCCTTCATGCTCCCAGGATAGCCTGGGATCTGCTCCTGCTCAGGGATTCAGTTCTAGCCCTTTTACCATCCTTGGGCAATGAAATGCTTCCCACTGTCCTGGCTGCCATTATGTTGGGCTCCTGGCCAGCCCCCACCTCAGTGTCCACAGCTCTCTTATTTCTTAAGCTTCCCTGGGCTGGAGAAATGACGCACAGGGATGTTTTCTTGGCTTTCCTCATGAGAATGTGGTCTGGCACATTATCTAGATGGTTAGAGAGGAGGTGGGCTGGGCTCATCAAAAATGCCCACCCTCCCTCTGTTCTCTTGGTTCTGCCCCTGTGCTGTGTGGTTGGTGGGGAGGGGACCTTCTGCATGCTTAGCCTCCTTTGTACCTCTTGGGGAGGTCTCTGACCTGGCTTTTTGCCCTGAGCTCTCTCAGCTTCTTTGCCATTTCGACCCTGGTGACCCTGGCCCTCCCTCATCACTCTCCTGGCTCACTGCCGCAGTGTCCTGAGTGGCCTCCCTGCCTCCAGTCTGTTCTGCACTCTGCTCTCAAAGGAACTTTCCTTAAGAACAGAGCAGACCAAGTGACTTCCCTCCTCAGTCAATGGCAGGGCCTCCCCTTTGCCCCCCAGAGGAAAACAGCCCCACCCTGTCTTTCCAGCCTTAGCCTCATTGGTCTTCTGTACTCCTTTCACACTCGGTGACCCTACCCAAATGGCTGCCCCCATGCTGAGAATTCATTCTGGTGCTCTTTCTTCCAGTCAGCCTGTCAACCCACACGTATTTATTAAGCACTTCCTCAGTGCCGGGTCCCGGCCTAGGGGACACAGGTACACAAAATGAAACCATTCCCATTGATCAGGAACTTCCATTCTCAGGCGGAGACCAACAATGCTTACGTTTTTGTAAATAGCGTAAGTGTGAAATGAAGAAATCTGCCGACAGCAGTTAAACGACCTGGTGGCTTTTAATGTCCTTGTCTCCTCCATTCAAATGGAAGTTCTTCGTACACAAGAAAGGTTTCCTTCTTGGTCCTTGTGTTCTCAGCACTCAGCCCCACCTCGGGCACACAGTGGTGCTTAACAAATGCCCAGTGCTCCTTGTTCCTCCTCCTAAGAGACTTTTCATCTTTGTGTGTTTTCCTCCTTGTTCCCAAGGCTGAACAGCATGTCCTGTCCAAGGTTCATGCCCTAGAAAGGCGGCTGGAAACTCTGGCTTCTGAATACTCTGCACGTTGGCAGAAGGAGGCCATCAGGCTGAAGTTGCTGGAGCTGCAGGGGGCCAGTGGGAATGGAGGTGGAAAAAGCCTGAGCCACGAGGATATTTCAACTCTCCTGGAGGGCCTGATGAGCCAATGGGAACCCACCCTGAAGAAGGACTTCCGTAGGGACACCACTGCCCACATCCAGGTGAGGAGAACGCTCTGCTAAGAAGACCAGGTCGGCAAGCCCAGCTAGTGGAAGGCATAGAGGTCTTGAGGTGAGGCAGCACTCTGGGCTTGGCAGGACCTGCCAAGTTCTCTGGGTCTTGTTGAACGCCTGTCTCCTTTTTTGTGGTCTCCAGGAAGCACTCACCACCCTCAGGGCAGAACATCGGCAAGATTTGGATAATGTTCTAAAGAAGATTTCTCAGGCATCCCAGGTAATCCAGAAGCTCTGACGCTTCTGGAGGCAGAGACACAGGGGATGGAGGGCGGGGGGGGGGGGGGGGGGCGGGGGAAAGGGTGCGGGGAGGGGGGGAGAGGGGGCAGAGACGTCTTGGGGGAGGTCACTTGTAGCTGGAAATGTTGGTGCTGCTGTCAGTAGACCTAACACTTGCTTACAGGTTTCTGGCCAGATTCCATACTTGTATGGGAGCATATTCGATTGACTCATTGTCCCTGAGAGCTCCTGTCTGAGGACTCTGGATCCCCTTGTCCGAAGGATAAGCAGAGAGCTTACTGATCTAAAGCAACCTAAGCCTCCTCCTGTAGCTCCTTTCTGGAACCCCTTTCCTGTACTGAGCACATCCATGCATGAAGACTAGGGAGGGATAAGATTGTCAATGAGAAGACTGTAACTCAACAGCTGAGTTTGAAACTCTTTTCAGGGACTGAGAAGTGACCTCACCACTCTAGGGAAAGTGGTTCATGCCTAATCTCAGCTGAGTTGGGGTCTCTGTCAGATGCCTCCTCTTGGTGGGATGATAAGAGAGGAGTCCAGTCTTTGAAAGGTCTAGCCCAAACTCAAGGTCAAGATTTCTGGAGCCCAACAGTTTGCAGAGACTCAGATCCTCCTTAGCAGACAGAGGGTCCACCCAGAGGAGACAATGAGTCCCCAGAGTGTGGTTTGGTGTTTTCATCAGTCTCATTGTGCCATCATCTTCCTTACAGGAGCTGGAAAGCTGGGTGCTTCAGCTAAAATCTGAATGGCAGAGGTAAGGCCCCAAACTAACTGGCAAAGAGAAGAGGAGGGAAGGAAGGCTAGAAAACTAGACCAGAGAAAGCACCACTGAGATTCTCTGGGGGGGTGTCAGTAGAGCCAGAATACTTGGGTTAGCATGTCCATAGGATTAATCCCAGCTGGTAAGGACCTCAGAGAGCAGATGAGGGTCCTGAGGCCTGGGAGGGAAATGACTTGCCCAGGGTCACACAGGGAGTAAATGTCAGGGAAGACTTGCACCCAGATCTCTGGTTCTGTTCTTTCCCTTTGATAGTGGTTCTGCTTGACTCTATCCTGTGTCACTAGCCAGTGGCTGCCCTTCCCTTTTCCTTTTGTCACTGTCTAGTTTGGCCCAAGAAGCCCTCCAGGAAAACATATTAAAGGCTATGGGTCCACTGGAGGCCCAGCTGGCTGGCCTGAGACAGGAACTGGCAGCCCTGAGCCAGAGACAGGCTGCAGTGGCAGAGGAAGTAGACCTTTGGCCACAGAAGATGGCAGCCCTGCGCAGTGATGTGAGTCCTCCAGTCCACCACTTAGACCACATGTGCCCCTCTCTCCAAGGTGGGCTGCCTGAGCATCTGCCCAGGGAGACCCAACCCTCTAAGGTGTCCACTGGGGTCCAATGAGATCTTTTTTGGTAGACCTGAAAGCAGTGGAAAAATGCCAGTCACTTGGTTCACAACCGTCCCTTCCCTGGCACCAGGAAGACATGCATAGGCTCTGAGCTCTCAGAGTCTTTCTAGACACCCCCTCCCCAGGTCCCCTGTCCCGGCCCTCTTTCTTCCTTACCTCTACTGTTTTGTGGATGGTCTCTGGTGGTTTCTAGGTGGAGTCTCAGTTCCCAGCCTGGATCAGTCAGTACCTTCTTCGAGACAAGGGCGCTAAGGCTGGGCTTCTTCAGCTGGAGGAGGTACAGGCCCAACTTCGGGACCTGGAGCACAGAATCCTCACTCAGGTGGCAGAAGGGCAGGTCAAATCTGCCAGTGAAGCTGCTGCCAGCCTGAGGCTGACCCTTCACAAGGAAGGAGTGACTGGGGTCACAGAGGAGGTGAGGCCTGCCCCATTCCCTGTCTGCCTGTCGGAGGTCATGGGTTTGCCCTGAGAGGAGCCTCCAGGGAAGGAAGGGGAAGCCCTGGCAGAGCAGGTAGCACACGTGGCCCTCTGGTGAAAGGGCTGGGCCAGTTCTGCAGGCAGCTAGGCCCATGAGTCCATCCATGCCTGTCTTTTAGGATGTGCACCAGATTGTGAATGAGGCCCTGAAGAGATACAGTGAAGACCGCATTGGGCTAGTGGATTATGCCCTGGAGTCCTCAGGTAGGTAGCCTGTAGAAAGCCAGAGGGCTGGGGACATGATGGTTGCCCATTAAGGGACAGCAGGAATTAAAAACTCATGATGCCCCTTATGGGACGGGGCAGTTGAAGGGCTGATGCCCTGGCAGTGACCCCTCATCTTCAGGACTACCTCTGTGTCCTGCCAGCCCTCAGCTGCCCCCACCTCACTTCTCTCCCTCTTGTTCTTTCAGGGGCCAGCATCATCAGTAGCCGCTGCTCAGAGACCTATGATACCAAGACGGCCCTTCTCAGTCTGTTTGGCATCCCCTTGTGGTACTATTTCCAGTCCCCAAGAGCCATCCTCCAGGTATGACAGAACAAAGGGCCCCCAGCTTGGCTCTCTGCCATCTCCCACCTTCTGTGGGGGCTGGGCTCTCAAGGTGGGAGGATTACACAATGGAAATCTATTCCATTGGCTGCCTACCTGACTTGTCACCTGACTTGTCTTCTGCCCACAGCCAGATGTTTACCCTGGCAACTGCTGGGCATTCCGGGGCCCCCAGGGCTTTGCTGTGGTTCGATTATCTGCCCGCATCCACCTCAGTGCTGTCACCTTGGAGCATGTACCCAAAGCCCTGTCTCCCATCAGCAACATCCCTAGCGCTCCCAAGGATTTTGTCATCTTGGTGAGTATCTGAGCCTTGCAGCTCTCCATTCCAGTATGCCTGACAGCCATTTCTTAACAGCAGCATTGTGAGGTGAGGAATGGAAGGATGTGCCCATTTTACAGCTGGGATATTGAGGCTGGTCTCTGGACTCCACAACCAGCCCTTTCCCTGCTCCCCCTCTTCTTAGAGAGAAGCCAGAAGAGGACAGCTGACAGCAGTCAAGATTTCAATGCTGTCTCAGGGTCCTTTTATACAACTCCTTTATACATGGGTGCCTCCATGGCCAGGTGTCCCATGGGGGAGCTGAGTGGGGATGATGAGCACCATTCCCTACAGTCACCTCCTTAGGGCAGAGTTGGAATGTCCTCATAAGGAGGATGTGGGTGAAAAAAGTGGAGCCAGAGGAGAAGAAGAAACGTGTAGGGGAACAGGATGCTTCAGGACCTAAATCCTGATAGATGAAGAAACTGAGGCACCTACAATTAAATTGTGTGTCCCAAAGCCATTCAGCAGCTTAGGGGAAGAGGCAGAGAAGGAGGCCAGGGGCTTGGAGGGAAAAGGATCTGTCTACTGAGTTAGTGAGAGATGCTGGAAGGTGAGGGGACCAAAGAAGGAAACATCATGGTGGCTTTTGCTTTCTCCCCTTTACTCTCCCCAATGTATCCCCCCCTACACCCCCTTCCTCCTCCTCTTCCACCTTCTCCTCCACAACCTCCCCTTCCTTTGCCTCCCTGGATAGATCTGGATTCATGTCTTAACAGCATGACCTTTCCTCTAACCCCCTCCCATCCATCCATCCATCCATCCATCCATCCATCCATCCATCCATCCATCCCTTCCCTTTGCTTTTCCTTCTCTGTAGGGGCTAAATGAAGATTCACAGTCGGAAGGGGTGGCCCTCGGGCACTTTACCTATGATAATGCTGGGGAGTCCATTCAGACCTTCCACTTTCAGGTATGGAGGGCTGGCCCCACAGTGTCCCAGGGAGGCTGGTGCTCTTGAAGGCTAGATCACCAGCCATGGGGATGCTGTGGCTTTGCTAGGAGCTGCAGTTTGAGCCAGGACCCCATGGTTCTGATAGCAACCTGAGGGATAACATTCAGCCACTGAAGAAGGCCTGGGGGGGACGGGCTCTGGGGTCAGGATGTCCACCAAGGGATCACGAGCCTTCCTGACCCCAGTCTCCTCTTCCCACAGGGCAATGACACAGCCCCATACCAGGTGGTCGAACTTCGGATCTTAAGCAACTGGGGTCACCCTGAGTACACCTGCATTTACCGCTTCCGCGTCCATGGGAAGCCTGCCAATTAGCCTCTCCCCCCCAGGGCCTTTCCCCTCTTTCCCCCTTCAGCCCCTCCCCTCCCCCAGCAAGCACTTCATCCCACTTTCTCGCCCTCTCCCACACTTCATCCCTTATGGCCACTGTGGCTTCTGGGAGAGATACAAGGTGGGAGCCTACCACCATGGAGCAGTTTGGCCCCACCCTGCCCTCTCTGATGGAGAGGAGATCACCAGCTCAGCTATTTGTTTCACTCCCCATCCTCTTGAGGGTCAGGTGGCCCAGCTCCCTACCAGGCCCTGCCTGCCCTCAGGAGGTGTATACACAGCTATGTATGATATGTTGAAGGTGAGTCAAGACATCATGAGGGCCTTATTATGCTCAGCAGCACTCAGAACCACAGCTTAGGCCACCTTAGCTTACCTTGCCCAAGAGTCTAGGTCAAAGAACTTGGTTTATTGAGGGCATGACAACTTGGGCAGTTCCAAAGGGCAGACTGGTAGACAGTCTGTCTTGGGCATGCCCCAGCAGGTGGCTAAAGCTCCCGTCCATGGTAGCATGCATAGTTCTCTTTACCATGGGGCATGATGGGGGCAGTCTTTGAAATCTGAAGTATCTGGGACTGGCCACAATTCCCTGGTGTTAAGTTTATTGGGATAGAGTTGGGGTTAGTTTTTTGGAGTTAAGGCTGGGATGGGAGGGGAAGGGCAAATTCTTTGGCCCTGCGGGCCCATTGTATTATGTATATAGATAGATATTTATATTTATACATAGATCTCTTTGTTCTTTGTTATCAGACAGAAAAGCTACGGGCTTCATTTCCGGCTTCCTCCCCCTGGGGCCCAGGGTGATATTCACTCCAGCTCCAGCTTGGGCTGGGGGGCAGGCTGTCAGGCACGGATCCTCACAGTGACATTGCCATCCTTCCTGCCTTTTACTGTAGGAGGGAAGGCAGGCCTTCACACCACAGGGCTGGCCACTGGTCCCTGAAGCAAGCAGGGGCACTCACTCATCTGCAGGCTTTGGGGGTCACCAGCAGACAGTGGCAGGCTGACCCTAGCTGGCCCTCAACCCAGTTTGCTCCCTCTGCTTCTGTTCGCTTACCAGGAAGCTGGCGTCTGAGCAGCCCTGCATAGGAACCTACAGATGGGGTCTTAGTTCTTCCCCATCACAAAGGCTACTGTTTAATTCTTTACTTTGATTTTTTAATCAACAAATTCTAATTTATGCCTATGCAAATATAAATTTTCCCTGGGATCTGTGGCTTCTCCTTGTCCACCTGTTGCTCTTGAGGCCAACTTGGAGTAGTGGGGAAAAGAAGGTGGTATTCTGGTAGAAACTCCCTGGTTAAAGGGCGGCTTCCTTGCTGCTGAGTGAGGCCTGGGAGGGATTGTCCTGGGCATCGAGAGGGAGCTAAGCCCAGGCCTGGGCTGGGAGAAGCAAAGCTGGGTAAGGGAACCAGAGGAGGCTTTCTCATTTCTGCCTGCTCCTTTAAAGCTCACCCAAGGCCTCTCCTGGTCTTAATCCTCCCTCAGTGTGCCCAAATTGATGTTTTATACTTCCTTGTGTGTGTCTGCATATCCATACATAAACACACACCTATCCAGACAGACATTCCTCTGTGTGCCTGCTCCATCTTTCAGGAGCAGGACAGCTTTCTAAGGAAAAGAGCTTTGTGTCTGCCTTGGTCTCCCCCATAGCTAGCACAAGGCCTGCCACCCAGCAGACACTTTATCTGAGCATTGCTATTCACTTCAACTCAGGTGTAAAGAAAGAATATACTCTACAGCCTTCTCAACAAGGGGTCACCAGCATGCCTTTGACAGCTCCAGCAAGGGTTAAACACATCACAAACTGCCAGCCGTCCTCTTCCACTTTCAGACAGCTCAAGTTGTTGGGAAATTTGTCCTGAAATCAGGCTGAAATCTATCTTTGGGCATCTTCCACCCACTATTCCTCGTTCTTTCATCCTGGGTCAAGCAGAACACGCTAATCCCCCTTCCACATCACTTTTCAAATAGTAGCATTAGAGAGTGGCTACTGCGTGCCAGCCACTGTGCCGAGCACTTTACAAATATCTCCTTTGATCCACACAACAACCCTGTGAGGTAGGCACCATTTCTAGACCCATTTTCCAGATGAGGAAATGTAGGCACAGAGGTGAAATGACTTGTCCAGGGTCACACAGCTGGTAAGTATCTGAGGGAGAATTTGAACTTGGATCTTCCTGCTTCCAGGTGCAGAGTTCCATCTCCTGTGCCACCTGAAGACAGTTCTCATGATCCTCTGACAGCTTCTCAAGGGCCTTACACCATGTTCTTGGAGCCCTTCATCCTTCTGTTCACCCTTCTCTGAATGCACCTCACCTTGGTCATTTCTTTCCCACACTGTGATGCTCAGGCCTGAACACTGCCCTCTGGCTGTGGTCTCCTCAGGACAGACTTGGGCTGACCTATTACTGACCCCCCTTCCTAGATCGTAGGCCTCTCCATGCCCCTCAGGAAGGCACTGGTCATTCCAACCATCAAGTTTAACTAGTGATTCACACAGACACTGCTATCCCCTAAAATCCCCAAATCCTTTAACAGGAGCCATGGCTGCATCACCCTCCCCCACTCATTGGTTTTTCTTTTCTAATTCTTGTTGAGGACTCTGCTTTTACCTCCACTGGATATTTTCATTTGGATAGAATCCTAAATTTTAGCTAGCTGAAACCTCCTCCATCCTATCAGTCATGTGACATCTCCACCCCTCCCTCCCAGCTCTAGCATTGGCACATTTGGACAAGCACACCTTGTGCTATTTCACTGAAGTCGTTGATAAAAATGCTGAACAAGCACGGAGAAAAGGGGAGATCCCTGGGGCAATCAGGA
Organism: Notamacropus eugenii; assembly: GCF_028372415.1. Lineage (NCBI taxonomy): Eukaryota > Metazoa > Chordata > Mammalia > Diprotodontia > Macropodidae > Notamacropus > Notamacropus eugenii. Next base: position 297,355,169 of record NC_092874.1, on the reverse strand, counting down.
CAATTCCCCTGAGACCTCCCAGGGAGCTGGCATCAGCTCATTAGCCAGCACTCGACAGGTAGGGCAATGTAACCCGTTAACCCTTTCCAAATCCACCTGTCATCTGAGATTCAGACTTTGCTAAAATCTGACTGCACTTTGCAGAATTGCTCTGATCCAAGCAAAGACTAGCAGCTCATCAGGCACCATTTTACAAGGGATCTGGGATCTTGGCAGCGTAGGCAGGAAATGCACATTTTTATCCCGTGCAGTTCTGCCCTCCTGTCACGAAAACAAACTGCTTCGTGGACCAAAGGAGAGATAGTGCTCAGAGTCTGATAAAGTGCTTGTTCAACTGAGGTTGGAAATGGCTTTCTTGATGGAGCAGTTCCCACCTGCTTGATGAACTCATGCACCTTATATAAAGCAGTGAACAGGAAGGGAGAGTTCAGGATTCTCTGTCCAGAGTCACTTGCCCATAATGTCTCATTGAGGCACAAAGCACAAATGGGGCAAGAACATAAAATCAGGGTTACCTAAGGGACATTTAGAATAGGCTGGAGCTCACCTTGAGATGGGAGAGAAGGGAGAGTGAGGTTAATAAACCTTTGCCTCTATGCTTCTAACTTAAGGGGGGAGTGGTGGGGGGGAAGAGTTTAAAAAGGAAAGTAAGTTAATCTGGGTCCTACAATTACCTAAAGGTAACCTGTCCAATCCAGTAGGCAGAGATGCAGAGATTTTACAGAGCTCTAGGGAGCCCAGCCTCTTAACAGGCATGACCTGGATGAAGATCCCGACCAGGAGACTGAGAAAGGGCAGTCAAACATGAAGGAAGAAAAACAGGTGAGGTTGGACTCATGAAAACCTGGAGAGAAAAGAGTGGGAAGGAGAAGAAGACCCTGGATTCAATCCTGGGTCCGTTACTCTTCTCTCTTCATTCTACTTCACTCAGTGATCTCATCAGCTGCCATGGATTGAATCACCCTCTCCATGCTCATGATTTCTCAAATCTACCTATTCTGCCTAAAACCCTGTGCTGACCTCCAGTCTTTCATCTCTCGTTGCTTTGTTGATGCCACAAATTGGATGTCGTGTAGACATTTTCAACTCAACATGTCCAAAACAGAACTCTTCATATTCCCCCTGTTCTTTCCCCTCCTACCTTCCCTATTACTGTAGAGGGCACCACCATCTTCCAGGCTCCTAACCTTGGCATCATCTTCAAATCCTAACTTCTGTCCAAGGGATTGCCAAAGATTGTCCAATTTACCTCTGCAGCATCTCTTGTGGATTTCAGCTTTGCAGCACCTCTCATCAGTTTCACCTCTCCAACATCCCTTGCAGATTTCACCCTTCAACATCTCTCAGATTTCATCTTTGCAGCATCTCTGATCAGTTTTACCTCTCCAACATCTCTTGTCCATTTCAGCTTTGCAACATTTGTCATCAATTTCACCTCTCCAACATCTCTTGTCCATTTCAGCTTTGCAGCACCTCTCATCAATTTCACCTCTCCAATATCTCTCACAGATTTCATCTTTACAGCATCTCTCATCGGTTTCACCTCTCCAATATCTCTCACAGATTTCATCTTTACAGCATCTCTCATCGGTTTCACCTCTCCAATATGTCATGCAGATTTCACCCTTCAACGTCTCTTGCAGATTTCACCTTGGCACCATCTCTCCTCAGGCTCACCTCTGCAGCATCTTTCAAAAACAGAACTTTCTTCTCTGATGCTGCCCCTACCCTAGTCCAGGCCTCATCTCCTGTGCACTGTTGTTTTCTTATGACTCACCATTTATTTTATTTGTACAAAGTAGTGAAGAATCATACCATGGCTGGGGGAAAATGATGTTTTAGGATTTAAACAAGTTCTTTCATTTTGAAACATCTCTTTTGAAGGCTTGGGACTAGCAATCTTAGCTCCAGCATCTTTGGGTTTGGACTCAGCAGGCTTCCCAGCCTTGGAATCACTGGGCTCTGTGTCCTTAGAATCAGACTTGGCTGCCGTGGGATCATACTTGGTGACCTTGATGGCAGACTTGGTGACCTTAAGGTCACTGCGCTTTGGAGCCTTAGAGTCAGGCTTCATGATCCTGAAGCCTGGACGTTTGGTGGCAACCCTAGGACCTGGATGCTTAGTGGCCACCTTGTGGCCAGCATGCTGGGCACTTGCCTCAGGGATCTTAGCCCTAAGAAGTTTGACCTCGAAGGCCTTGGTGGCTTCATGGCTTCTGCTTGGACCTTGGGAATTGTTTGGTTTCTTTGGTTTACATCTTCTTCAGCTCCTTCTTGTGTTTCTTGGCAAAGCATGTGTTTCTCAGAAACTTGGAGTTGACCCATCTCAGAGACATGTATCACCGTGACTTAGGTTTCCTGATGCCATTTCTGTGCCATTTTTGTGATTGGTTGTGGCTAGTATGGTTCTTAGACTTAGCCATCTTTACACAACAACCTTCACTAACAGGCATTCCACCCACTAGAAGAAGTCAAAGCTAGAGACAGGAAAGGTCATGCCTGCACTACTGCAGTATTTCCTGGTGGATGTGCCTCCCTCAAGTCTCTCCCTCCTCCTTCCAGTTGTCAAACTGATTTTCCTGAGGTGCAGGTCTATGCCACTCAACTCCTCAATAAACCTGTGACTCTCTATTGCCTCCAGGATCAAATACAGAATCCTCTCTGAACGAGAGTTCAAAACCCTCCCTAACCTAGCCCTCTCCTGCCTTTCCACTCGTCTCCCACTTCACTACCCACTTCTTCAATCCAGTGACACTGGCCTCCTGACTCTTCCTTGCACATGACCGTCCATCTTCCATGCTGGGAATGTTGTCCCTCCTTTTCTCTGCTTCCCTAGCTCCCTTCAAGCACCAGTTAAAATCTTACCTTCTACAAGAAGCCTCCCCCAACTCGCCTTCATTCTGTCTTCTGCTGACTTTTTCCTCTTTTTCAGTACATTCTTTGTACTCATTTTTTGCACATTGTCTCTCTCATCAGATTGTGAGTCCCTTGAGGGCAGGCACCCTGTTTTTGTCTTTCTTTCTATTCCTACCTTTTAACACACCTGGTGCATGATAAGTATTTAATAAATATTTATTGACTGAATGATCCTATTAAAAGCTGCAGAGCGATGGATGGAGGATAAGGACTGAGAGAGGACTGAGAGAGGATCGGACAGTCAAGAAGTCACCAGTTTGGGTGGAATAATGAGGTTGGAGGCCAGACTACAGAGGGTAAAGAGAGTGAAAGAAAGGAAGTGAATGTGCCTCTTGTAGACAATGTACCCAATCAATAAACATTTCTCAATCCAGCAGAGGACATGAGGGACAGAAACATCCAAATGTGGTCAATGGTAACCTCATTTCTTACAGAAACACCAACACATCTGCTGCATTTTTAGTATTTTTGTTGTCTCCTTGGCAGTTTCGTTTTTGATATATACTCTCGGGGTGGTTCAATCTCACACCTAGATTGCTGGAAATTTAGCTTTTCCTTCCACAATTTTTCTCCGTTTTTATAAAGGCAGAGGGGATCTTTCTTCATGATCTTCCATCGCCCTAATTCAGGTTTTGGGAACGAGGTCATGTTCTAAACCTGTGTTGCCCTTTGTTGCCACATTTCTCTATTTGATAATGGGATCAGGTGGTGCTTGGCTAAATATTTTCTAGGATATTTTGACCTCCTCTAGGTGGCAATTGCTTTATGTTGATTCAATTTCTGCCCTTTCCTTCCTCTGTTTCCTACTTTTCACCACTTTTCACTTACTTGAGTGGGTCAAGTTGAAGCTATTTGGATTGCATGCCATCTTATCTTTCTCTCTAATTTGGGGGTTTTGTCCTCTGCTTTAACAAGATGATTTGACTGCAAAGATTATTCAGAAATGATTCCCACATCGATAACCAATCATTTCTTATCCATTAAGATACATTTTAGGCTGAGATTGTTTGGCATTTGACACACCCAGGGATTTCCTACACTCATGTTTTTTGTTTTTGTTTTTTAAATTAATTTATTTATTTAACTTTTAACATTCATTTTCACAAAATTTTGGGTTCCAAATTTTCTCCCCATTTCTCCCCTTCCCCCTAAAACGCCAAGCATTCTAATTGCCCCAATCACCAGTCTGCCCTCTCTTCTTGCCCTTCCCTTGTCCCCATCTTCTCTTTTGTCCTGTAGGGCCAGATAACTTTCTATACCCCATTACCTGTATTTCTTATTTCCTAGTAGCAAGAAAAATACTTGACAGTTGTTCCTAAAACTTTGAATTCCAACTTCTCTTCATCCCTCCCTCCCCAACCATTCCCTTTGGGAAGGCAAGCAATTCACTATAGGCCATATCTGTGTAGTTTTGCAAGTGACTTCCATAATAGTCGTGTTGTGTAAGACTAACTATATTTCCCTCCATCCTATCCTGCCCCGCATTGCTTCTATTCTCTCTTTTGATCCTGTCCCTCCCTAAGTGTTGACTTCAAATTGCTCCCTCCTTCCACTGCCCTCCATTCTGTCATCCCTCCCACCCTGCTGATCCCATTCTCCCCCACTTTCCTGTATTGTAGGATAGGTTTTCATACCAAAACGAGTGTGCATTTTATTCCTTCCTTTAGTCGAATGTGATGAGAGTAAGCTTCATGTTTTTCTCTCTCCTCCCCTCTTTTTCCCTCCACTGAAAAGTCTTTTGCTTGCCTCTTTTATGAGAAATAATTTGTCCCATTCCATTTCTCCCTTTCTCCTCCCAATACATTTCTCTCTTGCTGCTTAATTTCATTTCTTTAAGATATGATCTCATCCTATTTAATTCACTCTGTGCTCTGTGTGTGTGTGCGTGTGTGTGTGTATGTGTAACCCTACCAACTACCCAAATACTGAAAAGTTTCAAGAGTTACAAATATTGTCTTTCCATGTAGGAATGTAAACAGTTCAACTTTAGTAAGTCCCTTTGACTTCTCTTTGCTGTTTACCTTTTCATGCTTCTCTTCATTCTTGTGTTTGAAAGTGAGATTTTCTTTTCAGCTCTGGTCTTTTCATCAAGAATGCTTAAAAGTCCTCTATTTTATTGAATGACCATTGTTTCCCCTGAAGTATTATACTCAGTTTTGCTGGGTAGGTGATTCTTGGTTTTGGTCCTACTTCCTTTGACTTTTGGAATATCATATTCCACGCCCTTTGATCCCTTAATGTAGAAGCTGCTAGATCTTGTGTTATCCTGATTGTATTGCCACAATATTTGAATTGTTTCTTTCCAGCTGCTTGCAATATTTTCTCCTTGACCTGGGAACTCTGGAATTTGGCCACAATGTTCCTAGGAGTTTCTCTTTTTGGATGTCTTTCAGGTGGTGATGGGTGGATTCTTTCAATATTTATTTTGCCCTCTCATTCGAGAATATCAGGGCAGTTTTCCTTGACAATTTCATGAAAGATGATGTCCAGGCTCTTGTTTTGATCACGGCTTTCAGGTAGTCCCATAATTTTTAAATTGTCTCTCCTGGATCTATTTTCTAGGTCAGTGTTTTTCCAATGAGGTATTTCATGTTATCTTCCATTTGTTCATTCTTTTGGTTTTGTTTTGTGATTTCTTGGTTTCTCATAAAGTCATTAGCCTCCACCTGTTCCATTCTAATTTTGAAAGAACTATTTTCTTCAGTGAGCTTTTGGACATCCTTTTCCATTTGACTGATTCTGCTTTTTCAAGCATTCTTCTCCTCATTGGCTTTTTGAACCTCTTTTGCCAATTGAGTTAGGCTATTTTTAAAGGTGTTATTTTCTTCAGCATCTTTTTGGGTCTCTTTTAGCAAGGTGTTGACCTGCTTTTCCTGTTTTTCTTGCATCTCTCTCATTTCTCTTCCCAGTTTTCCCTCCACCTCTCTAACTTGATTTCCAAAATCCTTTTTGAGCTCTTCCATGGCCTCAGCCCATTGAATGTTGATTTTGGATGTTTGGGATACAGAAGCCTTGACTTCTATGTCTTTCCCTGATGGTAAGCCTCGTTCTTCCTCATCTGAAAGGATGGGAAGAGATGTCTGTTCACCAAGAAAGTAACCTTCTCTGGTCTTATTTTTTTTTCCATTTTTTGGGCATTTTCCCAACCAGTTACTTGACTCTTGGGTCCTTTGTCAAGAGTAGGGTATACTTTGAGAATCTGTGAGATCTCAGTTGCTCCAAGGTGGCACGATCAAGCATGTGCTCCTCTGGACGCAGAAAGGGATTTTTATGTCCAGAATCTTAGCAATTACCTCTCCACAGCCACCTAGCCTCCAGTTCCATCAAGTCAGCACTGGGGGCTGATTTTCAGATAAGCTGTATGGGCAGGTGGAACGGGACGAGTTAGAGCCAACCCCTATCCATTTCAGGACGCCACACTGAGAGCCTGCCTAGATAACCTAGGGGCTTGTCAGTAGGGGTGGAACTAGATGGATTTCAGGAGGAAGGGTCTCGTCTTTGTTTGCAACGTGGCAGTTCTTTGTCCTGGCTCCAGATGTCCAGTGGAGAAGACACCCATATAAGGAAAGGTGATAGGTGATAGGTTCAATGTGAAAGGTGATAGCTGATAGGTTCAACGTAAGGCTTAGGAATGTTTTACATAAAGACTACATATGCATGTGAATGAGATGAAATAAACGGAGTCTTCACCACCTTTGTCTCCCGCCCCATTTCATTACTCACGAGATCAAGGCCTCTTGCTGGACAAGAGCCTTGGGTCGCGGTCAGGGGTTCCCGTAAATGGTCTAGGGGACCCCAACAGGCAGGGCCGCCATTCAGTGTGAGACAAAGACCAGCTAGGCCAGGTCCTCCACCCAGGGCTGAGGTAAGACTCAGCTCTTCAGTGCCCCCAGGGGTTTTTACGCTGTATGGGCTGCTGTGCACTCTCTGTGGCTGCTGCCTGCTGCTGGAGCTATAGGAAGGCCCTTCTCCCTTCCTGGCCAACTGAATAAACCACATCACAGATCTTTGGCGCCTGTGGGTTGAGGGATCTGAGAACCTGCTGCTGCAACTGGAGACTCCACAACTGGAAATTCCACTCCTGAGGTGTCCTCCTTCCAGAGTCTCATCGCGTTGCTCCACGCCACATCAGGCGGGCAAGGCCAGGCTGGGCTCCACGCTCCGCTCAGCGTCCAGCACAAACGATGTTTCTGTGGGCCTTTCAGGTCACCGTCGGCTGAAAATCTCCTCCACTCTGTTGTTCTCCGCTTCTGCTGCTCCACGATTTGTTGAGAGTCCCTCTCTACAGGTATTTTGTGGGCTGTGTGGGGAGACCCTACATAAGTGTGTTTTTCTAGTCCCCCATCTTGGCTCCGCCCCCCCACTCATGTTTTTTCATATTAACGAAAATCCACCTCTGGTCTCCCTTATCTATGGAAAAAAAACCCCTTATAATAAATATATACAATTCAAATTCCTGCAATTAAATTTTTTTCAATTCTTCTAACTCTTCCTGAAAGAAGTATTTCTGCTACATAGATGACTGAACTCTTTCCTTTCCTAATCCTAGGTTACACTTTGCAATGTCTTTTTTGCCATTTTCTCTGCCCACCTTTGCACTGAAATCACCAAATATCAAGGTGTATATTGACTTCATCTGGAGAAATCTACCGTTTTTTTTCATAGAATTTCTTGACCTCATCTTTTGCTCTGATGTTGACTCCAAAGCTCCAAGGAGGTTTTGGGAGCTGCTGTATTTGTGTTTGGCTAATGAGATCTGTAAAGTAAGTAGGCTGAATCACCTGAGTCACTTCTTGTTTGTTAGATCCAATGATATCAATCCTTTTCTTGATTTCTCAAAGAGCCTGTGAGCCATCCTTCCATTTCCTGATTTCTGTGGCTTCATTTATAGCAAAAATGTCAATATTGATACACATGCTATCCTCCAATGGAATGCTGAATAGGAATCAATGGAGAAGGATCTCACATTTAAGGAAGTGCAGTTCAACTGAAGTTCAAACTATACCCAAAGGACTATACAACTGTGTTATATGTACCCTTTGACCCAGCAATACCACTACTAGGTCTGTATTCCAAAGAGATCATAAAGAAGGGAAAGGACCCACATGCACAAAAATGTTTATAGCAGCTTTTTGTGAGAGCAAAGTATTGGAAATTGAAGGGATGCTCATCGATTGGGAAATGGCTGAACAAGCTGGGGTGTATGAATGGAGTGGAATACTACTGTGCTATGAGAGTGATGAGTAGGCTGATTTCAGAAAAACCTGGAAAGGCTCACATGAACTCATGCTGAGTGAAGTGAGCAGAACTACGAGAACATTGTACACAGTAACAGCCACTTTGTGTGATAAGTAACTTTGATAGACTTCGTTCTTCTGAGAAGTACAAGGCTCTAAGACAATTCCAAAAGACTCGTTGGAAGAAATGACATCGACCTCCAGACAAAGAACTGTGAAGTCTGACTGCAGATTTAAGAGCACTATTTTTCTCTGTTTTTCTTTCTCGTTTTTCCCTTTTCTTCTGATTCTTCTTTCACAACATGACTAATGTGGAAACGCGCGTAATATGATTGTCCACATATAGCCTATATCAGAGCGTTTTCTGTCTTGGGGAAAGGGAAGGGGAGACGAAAGGAGAAAATGATTCTGGAACTCAAAACCTTATAAAAGTGAATGCTGAAAAGAAGTATTTTTTTAAATAGAAAAGAAAATGAGGTTCAAAGCTGCAATTTCATAGCCACCTTCTGCTTCCTTTTCTGACACTGTCTGTTATCACTGGAGTCCTGCAAGAGGGATGCCCACAAATTTTGTCTTTTTGTTTTAGGAATTGCCATGGCCAAAAGTCACCACCTGGTGGCGAGCCCATAGCTAAGACTGCTCAGGATCCTCATGCTCCTATCTCAGCAGCCTCCTCTTGTCCGATGCCTTCCCTGCCCCAGTTGTCAGGGTTCTCGCCATCCTCATACTGACTCATTCATGTACACGGAACAGAAGAGACGCTCTCTGAGGACAGAGGCCACTTCACTGCTCTTTCTGTATCTCAGTCCCTACAATGTAGCAAGAACTTCTCAGATTATACAGAGCTGAATGGACTTACCACCTCCACACTGATCTGGGGCTTCCATTCCCCATTATCCATTGTGGTGTCCGATCCTTCCTATCCCAGAGATCATTCTCCTCAAAAGAGAAAATAGAAGTAAAGGAGAAGATTGTATCAGCTCATTTATGCCAATCCCTTCCTTGTACTTTCTCTTACCTGCAACATAGCTTGCTTGCAATGCACTCGCACGCACGCACACACACAGACACACACACACACACACACACACACACGCAGAAATTTACACTTGAATCTAAAATATTGAAGCGAGTTAGACCTAATTATGGGAAATCGAATGATTCCAACCATTCTCAAGTTATTTCCATTTTTTTAAGAGCTGGAGCGGGAGGATAAGAAGGTAGTCTAATCGGCACCCAAATAAAGGATGTTGAGAAATAAAACAGATATTAAGGTACTTGTGGAATTCACACACGAGGTTTACGTGGACCCACTCCCCGCGCGCGCCCCCGCCCCAGCTCGCCACCGCTTTGCCCCCGCGCCCCATTGTCCGCCCGCCCCACGTTCGCCCCGCGTTCCCCCAATGTTCCTCCCGCGTGTCCACGGTAGCGGCCGACGCGGACGCGATCGCGGCTGGCGGGCGGGGGAGGGTCGGAGCCGTTTCTGCAGGTACCTTCTCTGCATGTACCCGGGCGGGTCAGGGCCGGGAGAGGAGGGGGCGGGGGAGGGGCCAGAGCTCGGGCACGGTGCCCTCCTCTATGCCAGGACACGGCCGCCCCCCCAAACCTGGGCACAGAGGCGGCCCCTCCCCTTGTCTGCCCCCCAAACCTGGGCACAGCTCTCCCGCCAGAGTTGCCCCTGGTGCAGCTGCCTCTGGTTCATCCCCTAACCTCTCCCCCAAATTCCCAGCATCCAGGGATGTCGATAACTGAGTTGGGTCCCTCGGTGCCAGGCCTGCTTGCCCCCTTGCTTCCTCTCCCCACAAACAACCCCAAAATGGAGTTGCCCAGGCCCGGACTCACTTCCCAGTGCCAAGGCCTGGCATGCCTTTCCACCTCCCTCTGGGCCAAAGTTGTGTTGATTTTCCCAGTGAGTGTGTGCATACACGTGTCTGTGTGACTTGTGTGTATTTGGAGAGGGTGGGAGAGCTGGCAACAGTCCCGTGCCCAGACCTGATGCACCCTGTCCCCTGGCCCCAGATGCCCCCCTTGGCTGGCCAGACTGGGACTCATCACCCACTCTTTGCCTGGTCTTGGCCAGGCTCATCCTCCCAGTGCCAGAGGCCAGCTGCCCTCCAGCTTACCCTCTAACGTGGGGCATCCCCAGCCCGGGGATGATCCTCCCAGGATGAAGGCCCTGCTGCCCCTGGCTCACTGGGTGACCCTGCCAGAGCATCATGGCCCCCTTCCTAGTTCCTCCCTGAAGGAAATCCTCTCAGGCCACTGGCCACTTCCCTCCACTTCCCCTGAACTTTGCAGAGCTGAACCAAACTCAGACTCCCGGCACGTGCAAGTGATCCCTTTTCTTTGGGTTAGCAGCTCCTGAAAAGGACTGTGGAGGGTGTTGTGGGTCATCGCTGGGCAGATGAGAGAAGGCCAGGATGCTCCACGCTGGAGCTATTGAAAAGTGTCAATGTTTGTGGTTTGAAACCTTACCAATCCCCCAGGCCCTTTCTGGGCAGCCTGGAAGAGTCTGTCCATCTCTGGCCCTGCAAATTCTGTTCACAGTCTGGGCAGATCCTGTGTGCTCACCAGCCTGAGCCAACAGGAGTCCATCCCTGTGGGTCAGTGACTGCCAGAGCAAGACAGTAGGTGGCCTTCAGATGAAAGTCACTTGGCTGGGGAGGCATGTGAAGGTTCAAGGCAGGGGGATGGTAGCATCTTGGCCTGACAGTCCCCAGGAGACTGTGGGAGACTAGTGAGATTCTGGGTAAAATCAGCTCTCATTTGCACATAACAGGATGGAGTGGGGTGAGTCAGGATAAAGCAGAGGGATGTAGGGGGCAGGTGCTCCAGGTTCTAACACCACCCTGGCCCTGCTGGTGACCATGTGATGGCAGATGAGGCAGTATCTTTCTAAACTGGGCTTTTATCCTCTCACATGAAAACAAAGGACTCTTCTTGATGAGCGCCACCTTATTGGGGGCCAGTACTGTGACTGCCTCTGAAATCTCCAAGGGCCCTTTCAATACTAATATTCTATGGTTGTAGGTCAGCATAGGAAGTAGTAGCAGAGAGAGAGTTCTGCCTTTACTGGGCCTGCAACCATGCCTTGTGCTGTTCAAAACATGGGGGTTTTTTGAGGGGGGGGAGGGCAGAGCAGGGATTAGATTATGATGACAGAGGGTAGGGTTGGCTTTTCCCTTTGACTGTAGAATTCGGAATAGTCAAGAGCTTAGATTCTCTGTCTTTATGATACTGGAATGCTGAAGATAAGGCTACCTGGCAGACCGGGGGCTTTCCTTGGCAATTTGGGGGGTGCCCATACAGCCTTTTCAGGCCTCCCCTGGGATGTGGTTAGGTTTGTATCCACAACAGCCTGACTACTAGCTGTACTGCTTTGTTTGAGGCCTCGGGCAAAGACTCCACCCAAGCATGGGGGAGGGAGGGTGAGAGCTGATGCTGATGCCCGAGTGGGTGGGCATTCAAAGACTCCAGTGGGGCAGACTTGATTACCATGTGGGGGTGGAAGCTAGCAAGGGACATCAGGCCAGCTGTCTGCCTTGGCTGCTGCCGATTTCCCTCTTCCTGTCCTTGCCAAGTGGGCACCCCATCTTCAGAGAAGCTCACGGGTCGACCAAATGGGCTTCCTTAGCCAGGGAGACATGTGGTTTCTTGCTTTTTAGGACAAGTCTAGTAGGAACTCTCCCTGCTAGCCAAACCAGGCCTTCTTGTTCTCCCAACTGGCAGAGACATCCACTGGGGTCTCTGTCCCACGACCCAAGCAAGCATCTTGGAAATGAAAGCAGTAACCCCCAGAATACAGCTTCTGGCAAAGGTCACAGGCCCTCCAAAATCAAGGTTGGGTATATTAGAGATGGTTTTATAGCATGGATAGACTAGGAAACCAAGCTGAGATCCCCTACAACCTGGTCTCGTCTGTAATCTGAGTTAGGGGTGGTCTAATTCATGTTCATGACATCCATGTCTCCTAAGGCTGGGACAGCCTCCCTTTTGTATCAGCCCTCTGTCACTGAAACTTTGCTTGTGCAATCCTTGACAATTCAGAAATCCCTGAGGAGGCAGTGAGGTTGGAGCTGAGGGAGCTGGGGGACAGGAAGGCCCAGGGCCTGCTTTGGAGGCTCTTCCTCCAAAGAGGTATGGGGACCCCTGGAGAATTTACCACTTGTCTGTTTACTCATTTGTAAAATGAGTTCAATAATCCAGTTGTCCATTGAGGGCTCTTACTAAAGAAACACATGACCTAAGGGGTGGGGTTAGTATCTGATGGTTAGCTTGGACCCCATCCACCCTCCAGAATGATCACAGAACTGGGTGCTGTTGGGGATGAGGGGAAACAAAGACATGGAAGGGAAAGCAGGCCTTTCCCTCAGAGTTAACAACTATGGCGAGAAGGAAATTGTGTGTGTGTGAAGCGACCTGAGAACAATCCCAAGGCAAGTGTCAAAACCCCAGATTCAGTAAAGACACCAAGGGAGACATTCCAAATGGAGGCTGGAGAGAGAGTGGGGGCAGCGCTTCACCAGGGAAGCCACCTGCAAGAAGATGTCACGGCCAGCTCAGGCACAAAGCTGGCAGGCTTGGCCCTGGTGAGCAGCCACCCTCAGCGTCTGGGAGACACTTCAGAAACTCTTTAGGAAAGCGCCTCTCTGTCCCAGTGCAGCCAGCTTTCCTTTTGGAGGAATCCATCCCTCCCCTTCAACGTCTCCCCCATCAGGCTCTTCTCAGGGGGTCCCAGAAAATCACACCTAGTCAGTCAGTAAGCACAGCTTCTCATTACTTTTTGCTTCTTCCAGGAATTTCTAGCACTTCTAGAGTGAGATTTTGATGATGTCTCGACGCAGTCAGCGCCTGAGCCATCGTTACCATGTTGATGATGATGGAGGCAGCAGCAGCAGCAGCAGTGGAGGAAGTTCCCTGGTGGCTGGTCAGCACACTGCCTTCAAGGACAGTCCCTTAAGGTAAGCCACTCCACAGCGGCCCTAGGTCATCTTCCAGATCACAACCACTCAGGGCAGCCAAGGGCCTGGCCAGCTTCCATGTGCACCTTTCTTTCCTGCCCCCATCTTTGGTGGAAACATCACTCTAGTGCTTTCTTTCCCCACAAATGCGAGAATTTCCTGTCCCCAGCACCGTCTCTTCCCCTTCTACCCCAACCTGGGCTGCTGCTGCCTTCACTCTCTGAGAACAGGAACTAGGGAGGGGTGACTTTGAGCATTGAGAGGGCCAGAAACTGAGGCTTAAAGCTGGGCAGGGAACAACCATCATGTGGCCCAGTACCCACGGTTTCTGGGGTGAGCTGCAGGGCCTAGCAAGAGCATAGGAAGCCATGGGGGTGATGGACCTGTGGGGGAGGAGACAGGTTCAGGTGGCTTTAGCTCCTCTTGTACCTCATCATGGTGGTTCCATTTGGAAAGAGGCCCTGCCTGGCCCATGGGAGCTGGGGATTTGTTCCAATGTTATAAAGGATTCATCTGTTGAAGGAATAAGAACAGAAGAGGGCTTTGGGGATCATTTCTTTTCATCCTAGAAGCTCCTTGAAAGTCTCTTCCTCCTCCAGGCCTTTCTCCCCCTGTTTTTCTCCTGCTTCATCTCCTTCACCCTCTTTCCTTTGCTCTTCATGCTTGGCGCCCCCCAGGACTCTGAAGAGGAAATCTGGCAGTGTGAAACGCCTCTCACCAGCCCCTCACCTGGGCCCTGCTTCCAATCCTCACACTACCTACTACAGTGAATCAGTGGTCAGCGAGTCCTACGTCAGGGGCCCCCGGGTCGCCTCGGTGGACAAAAGCTCCATCCTACAAGATCAGCTGAACAGCGATGTCTACTGGAGTGAACGTGGTGAGCTCTGGCCAGAGCTTGACAAACCCGAGGGCTTGGGCTGGGGAGAAGGAAGGGAGCTCCTCCCTGTCTTCTAAAGATTCCTAAGGAGGCTAGTGTCTGTTGGGAGTTACCTTACTCCTCCAGGTTGGCTCATCTCCCTGGATCCTCCCAGGTGGGAGATCCTTCCATTCTCCTGAAGCCCCTCAGTCCCATAGATGGCACTTTTCCAGATCTGGCTGACAATAACCATGCCTCCTAAGGCAGAAGGCCACCTGGTTTTGTGCAGCCAATGAGCTAAAAATCATCTTTACATGTTTCAGTAAAGTTCCATTACACTTAAAAACATAAAAAGTGTTCTTACCTCATACAGAAATAGGAAGGGGGCCGGATTTTGCCCTTGTGCAGAACTCCATTCCTGCCCTAAACCACATGGGGGGGGCTTCTGGGTTCAGACCCCCAAAGGGGTGGGAAGTCTGAATTCTGAAAAGTTCTGCCAGGTGTTCCACCTCTGGCAGCTGCTGTTGCTGGAAGCCTGAAGCTCCCTGCTTATCAGGCACCTCCATGCTCTGTGCAGGTGGGGACTTGGTGAGGAGGAGGAGAGGCCTGGGAGGTGCTGAGAAGAGTAAGATCAATGGACTGAATGAGGGCAAAGTCACCTATGATATCTATGGATCTTCCTCAGGATACTCCTCGGAGGATGACTCTGCAGGTAGGCAGCACTTCCTGCCTACTGGAACTCCATCCCCTGGACGCTGCCCCGTGTACTTTGAAGGGTGCCCCATCCAGGGGGGATGGGGAGAACATAGATTTCAGATAAAAGGATAGAGAACTCTGCAGTCTGGCTCCAGGTGGGGGTTTGGAGGTTGGGAGGGCCCAAGCCTCAGCATGGTAATGGGGATGCCTGAGGCCCACTTGTGTCTCCTTCTGGGTGGCTCCTCATGTCTTCACTTTCCTGCAGGGCACACACTTATGGACCAGCCTGGCTCAGCATCCTCATTAAGGAATGCTGCCTCCCAAGTTGGCGCTTTCTTGTGGGTGGCCATCACTTTTCCAGGTGGGTTCTGGGAGTGGGTGGGCACACTGCCCAGGGCAGTCCCTGCTGTGGGCCCATAAGAGCTTCCTCATTCCTATGCTGGGGCACACCAGGCCTGGGTGCTAACCCTAGGACAGTGTGTGGAGACAGGCTTTTATGGCAGGATCCCCAGGCACAGCTAGAAAGCCTTGGGAGATTCAAGGAGCAGCTGCAGAGTGGGCAGGCTGGGAGCAAGCTAACTCTGGGATAGGAGGGCGAAGCCTTTGAACCCCTCTGCTGGGACTTTTACAGGTTGGCTCTTTGGCCTGTTCTACTGGTGGCTGGGCACTACCTGCTACCGCCTGACCACAGCTGCCTCCCTGCTGGACGTCTTTGTCTTAACCAGGTCAGTGAGGCCTCCCTGGGCTCTGCCAGAACCAAAGAACCCATGCTTGAAAAAGCTTCACCACCCTTGAGCTCAGTTCAGCTTTTGAGACTTTTGTGCCATGAATCTTATGACAGAAGGTCAGGTCAGGGTCAGGGGTGTGCTGGAATCAGCTGGAACCAGCTTGAACCTGCTCCTGAGTGTCAGCTACCAGTCAGGGCTCCTCTGGGTATCTAGACTGAAGAAGAAGATGGGACAAGTTGTGTGTGCCTTCACCTCCTTCAGAACTGCTTGTTAACCCTTCCCCAGCACATGCCAATCCCCATGAGCACAGGTGCTGCTCTATTCCTGAGTATCTTGGAGGAGCTGTCCCCTCAGTAGTTCCTGCCTCTCATCTCCACTGACTCTGGTGGCTTCACCTTGGCCAGTTGGAAAGTCCTGAGCTCCCAGGGGTTGTAGTCTCTTCCCAGTCCTTCGGGTAGCCAGGCCATCCTTACAGTTTCTCTGTGGGGGGTCATGTCCAGGTTTCCAGGCAGCCTCCAGGGCTGTGTCCAGGAGCCTCTAGAGCAGGGGTAGGGAACCTGCGCTCTCCAGACCACATGTAGCCTTCTAGGTCCTGGGGTGCAACCTTTGGACTGAGGCCAAGTTTTACAGAACAAATCCTTTTCTTAAGGAGATTTGTTCTTGGAAGTCTAGATTCAGTCAAAGGGCCACCCTTGAGGACCTCAAGTGCCACATGTGATCTCCAGGCTGCAGGTTCCCTATCTAGCTCTGGATTCTTGGGGCCACAGGCTAGGCCCAGGGAGACTAGCCAACCTTGTCAGGGCTTACTCCTTCCAAGTCCCAATTTGACAAGCACTGAAATGATTTAGCCAAAAGAAGCCTGCCCAATTCACTAGCATATAAGCACATTCCTGAGAGCCCTGGGAGGGAGATGCCTTCCACCAGCCCTGTCACCTTTCATAACAACATTCACACATTTGACCAAGGTCAAATTTTCTCCTTCCACTTGACCTCGAGGGCTGTCCATAAAAGCCCAGAGCTCCCCATCGTAGCTGTCCCAGGGTGGGGGCACACCCTTTGTTGGTTTCCTCAGCAGCTCAGGGAGGGTCGCACAGGAATCTGGTGGGGAAGACCAGGCACTAATGTCTCCTCCTTCATCCCCATGAAATCCAGGAGCTTTTCAACTCTGAAGAAGTTGTTTCTGCTTCTCTTGATGCTGTTGCTTCTGGCTTCGCTGGCTTACGGTGAGCCTTGCTGAGTCCCCAGGGCACCCTGCCAGCCCAGACAGACAAGGGCTTGGGGGCAGGGCTGCTGAACGCAAGTCTGGAAGACAGAGCTTTGAAGGGGAGCCTTTAGCCTTTAGGGGAAAAGGGACCCAGGCCTTGTATGGGAAAGTTCTTGTGCCTGAAATGGGATAGACGGCCTGTGTCTCCTCCTCTTGATCCAATCCCACAAGCCTTTCTTGTGCATCTTCTGTATGCAGGCCTCCCAGACTCATGCTGCATGCCTACTATGACAGTGCTGGCTTTACATGGGTGTTTGATCTGCCCCCTCAGTGGTCACTGTCAAGGCACTTGAGGGTGGGGGAACTGGTAGAAGAGCTGAGTCCACAATGAATGGGTTAGCTGGGCAGGACACAGCCAATGCCAGCTCTGGAGGCCTTTGCCCCTTCTCACTGGGGAGAATGGACAGGGTGGTCCTCCCTGGATGGTCCCAAAAGAGCTGTACTCTGTTCAGGAACCATGACATCACTTACCCCCTACTATGAGATGAAGCCCAGCTTGGGAATGGTGACACCACAAGCTGTCAGTTACCAGGACCTCTATTCAGCTGGCATCTCCTGAAAGCACTCTGATCCTCCAGAAGAGACAGGGCTGTATGTGGACCAGGCTTGGGACCAGGAGGCAGGACTTCTCCATGTCCTCTCCCCAGCTGCTTCTTGTCCCTCATTTTTCTCATAATCCAAAAGTGTGTAATGACTCCTGAAAGGATCATGAGAGATGCCTTTCCTGAAGGGTCTTGCCTTCCAGATCATGGGGCCCATAATGCATGCACCTTCCTTGGGCCAGGGTCTGAGCCCATGTGGATGTGACACTGCCAGACACAGTCCAGGTGTAGGTCCTCATCCTGGACATGTTTCCCTTCTGGTGCCTCAGCCTCTGCCTTCATTAGCCTTTCCTCCCATGTGCTAGGTGCTTGGTATTTTTACCCCTATGGACTACAGACATTCCACCCTGCTATGCTGTCCTGGTGGGCAGCAAAGGGCAGCAACAGGAGAGAGGAGGTGTGGGAAGCAGGAGAATCCACCCCATATTTCCAGGTGAGTGCCTGGGTGAGTGCCAGGAACACTTTGTGCAGGACAGGCAGACAGTCTGCTCACAACCAAGTCTGTTCCAATCAACCCCAGAATCACTCAGTCCACTACCATTTCTTAAGTGTGGCCTACTGTGTGTCAGGCACTGTGCTAAGGGATGGGAATTCAAAGAAAGAATTCAAACCCAAACAAACAAGCCCACAGTCCCTGCCCTGAAGGAGTCCCCGAGTCATGAGGAAACAACTAGGTACAATGGAGATCTACCAGGACAGATGGGAGTGAAGCAGTAGAGGGAGTTGGCTATGCTGTTTCTTCTATGGCAGCCATACAGACTATTACCATACCATCTTTGAAGACAGTTCTGGCCTGGCAGGATCTTCCAGGTGGTGTCCTCTCCTAGCGCTGTCTTTGAAACAGCTCTGCAGCACTATGAGGCATCAGAGGAGGGGGAAGCAGGATTAGCCAGAGGAAGCTGCTTTTGTTTCCATTTTGTAATGAACAAAAGTCTGTTTTATTTCCCTTCTCCCTCTCCCACCCATTCAGAAAAATGAAAAGCAAACCACTTGTAACAAATGTGCAGAGTTAAGCAAACCAGTCCCTTTTTGGCCATGTCTAAAAGATCTATGTCTCCTTCTGCCTCCTGAGGCCATCTCTCCGTCAGAAGTTGGGTCATTTTCCAGAAAAGTACTTGGTCACTGCATCGATCAGAGTTCTAAAGTCTTTCAAAGTTGCTTCTTTGTGGTTCTTCTCACTCTGCTCTGCACCAGTTCATACAAAGTCTTCTCAGGTTTCTCTCAATACCACCTATTTCATTGTTTCTTAGAGCACGGTTGTATTCAATCCTTACACCATAATTTATTCAGCTCTTGCCCAGTTCGGGGGCAAGCCAGTAGTTTCCATTTCTTTGTCTTTGCTGTTTGGGTGCCAAGTGTGTGTCATGCAGAAGATAGGTCATTCATCTCAGTGGTGACAGTCTCTTCTTAATGGTCTGTGCTGTGGGGCAAGAGATGAGAATATAAATCCAGGCTATAATGAAGCCTTCATTTAGTAACCTCGATTTATCCATGGATTTCCATCTCCAAACTCATCAATCTTTGCCCCAGGGCCACTCACAAGCAGCATTAGGAGACTCTCTCACCTTGGATATGCAGATCCCTGGGGAGCCAGGGTCAGAAAACCTGGGCTCAAGTTTGAGCTTTGCCACTTGCTAGCTTTGGGACCTGGGGCAGTTCAATGCCAACCTCTCAAGACTCAGCCTCCCGCGTTCCCCCGCTGCCTTCAACTGAAATCATAGTTGCCTCCCCCAAAAGGCCTTCCCTAACACCTTGTCACACAGTGAAGTGATTCTGGAGGGGGGGGGTCTCCAGAAATTGGTAGCAGAGCCCAGACTATCAGAGTTGATCAAGCTGGGAAGACTTGAAGGCTGTGTGCAGATCCTGGTGTCTGCCCACCAGAAGCTTGGCCACCAGGTGATTGGATTTGGGGAGTCATGATGACTTGGGAAGCAGATAAAAAGACCAAACAACCTTTGCCTTCTGCAGCCACCTTCTGTTTGTGGACAGAGGTCAGGGGACCTCAGAGAAGGACAAAGAGTACTTGGTCTCCCTCAGTCCTCACACAGTCCAACCACAGTCTAAGTGGTTGACATTATTCCAGTGTAATCTGAGGGGTGACATGGAGTGGTGGGATAAAGGACATGGCTCTAGAAACAGCAACAGATGAGGTGCTGGATGTCAGATGCACAATGAGGTCCACGATTTTGGACACAGCCAGTGTCAGAATTTGATTTGTCTGACTTCTCATGTCAGCTGCAAGGAGTTTTTTTTTCAGATGTGGGGGGGAAACAATCAGTGGAATGATCACTCACAGGCAGAAGAATTTGGAGGAGGCAAATCAGCCTCAAGGATTAGATTTCATCACATTTTTAAAGGCAACTAAAAAACCCCATAGTTGCTATTCCAAATGAGCATAAGGCAACAGAGGGCAAAGGAAGTCCAGGAGGAAGCTGAGAAGATCATTTTGTCCTTGTGACCCCAACACTCGGCATAGCCTGTTACACTTAGTGGGAGTGTATCAGTGTTTGTTGGCTGTCCTTGTACTAAGTCCACAAAACAACGTGCAAGGGAAGAAGACACAACTATTATTTGTCAGTAAGAAAGTCCCCAGGCACAGGATACATGATCAGCACCAAAAGATGTCACAACGAAACCAAAGGACCATCTTCACGGAATGAGAAATGCTGGTTACACGAATCATTTCAGCATCAAGGACCAGATCAGTGACTGGGCCCCACAAAGGTCAAAATCCAGCAAGTTAGAAGAAAGGGGGACAAAAGGGGAAAAAACATACCGTACAGCTCCAACAGCTCCAGTCCTTCCTCTTCAGATGTGTCAACCACTCAGGCACGGCAAAAGGAACACTGACTCATAGCATCGTTTCCTAAGGATGTTTGACTGCTGCCCCAAAACATCACATTCCAGTGAGAAGGCCAGCAATCCTAGAGGCTGCCTCCGTCAGAGACCAGCGGCTCTTGGCAAGCAAAGAAACCAAAGGCAACACTGGATCTGAAAATAGGCCACTGGCGCAAGAGAAGAAGAGGGTGGTGACTAAAGGATACAAACAGTGGCCCCGTGAAACGGCAAACATCAGGAAGGGCCCTCAGCCTCCCTCTTCAGCTCAGTCCTGAGAGTGGAGGCCCCCAAATTCTTGAGTCAGCTCCTTCCCCTTTCAGTGACTCACCTTGTTAGGAAGCTGTTCCTGCCTCTGAAATGTGCCACAACTTCTACCTTGCCAGGACAAGCAAAGCAACTCTAACCCTGTCCATGTCCACAAAGTCTGAAAACCATTTTCACGTCTCCTCATCGTGTTGTGTGTTTCCAAAAGTTTTCTTGATATCATTGGTTTTTACTTAACCTACCTTTCTCAGTGTGTCTTCTCAGAAAGAGAAGCAGGGAATTTGGAAAAACCCTGCAAAGCTTGTGTGATCTACTAGTGAAAATCATTTTGAATTAGGTACATCTTTACACACACACACACACACACACACACACACACACACACGCACACATCCCACTGACTTTGAAGACTTGTCTCTAGCTTTTGCTTTCATGTGACCCACCTTGCTCAGTGTATCCTTCCCATTTTGCCCTCCCACAGAGCCAGCCCTTAAGCAAAAGAATAAACCAAAAAGGGGAAGAAAAGTTCAGCAGAACACAGCAGGCGAGCCCAGCATTAGATGCAGGTTCCCTGCCAGTATTTCCCACCCTAGCCAGGACGGGAAGGGAAGAAGATCCTCATGTGTCATCTCTGTTCTTTCCATTTCCATGGTTGTCTGTGGTGCTTGTTTTCTTGTTCTCCTCATTCATTTATTCCACTTTTCCCCAGTTCATGTAAGTCTTCTAATTAAGCAGAGTTGTGGCTTCGTACAGCATAGTCATATTTCCTTGTATCCATAAGCCACTCCTCTGTCAATGAGTTCTTTGCTACCAAAGAACTTTCTTAGTGGTTCAGTTGGTATGGCACTGAATAAGTTAATTTAGGTAGTTTTATCATTTTTATGCTACTGGCTTGACCTACCCACGAGGAGTGAGTACATCTCCAACTGTTGAGATCTCTACGTATGAAGAATGTTTTGTAATTGTGTTCATATAGTTCCTGTGTGTGTCTTGGCAGGCAAACTCTCAGGTTGTATACAGTATACAATTGTATACAGTTATTTTCAATGGAATTTCTCTTTCTATCTCTTCCTGCTGGATTTTCTTGATTAATGTATAGAAATGCTGATGGTTTTGATGGGCTTCCAACTTTCTTTAAGTAATTGTTTGAACTGGTTTTGTTTTAAACTGGTTTTTTAGATGACTCTCTAGGGTTCTCTTGGTAAACCATTGTATCATCTACCAAAAGAGATAGTTTTGGTTCCTCATTGCAGTTTTTTCCCTTCAGTTTCTTTTCTGCCTTATTGCTATATCTAGCAGTTGCTGTAACTGGTACAACACTGAATAGCAATGGTTGGCAATGGACTTTCTTCCTTTACCGTGATCTTACTGGGAAGGCTTATCCCCATTACATATCATGCTTGCTCTTGGTTTTAGTTAGATAATACTTATTTTAAAGAAGACTCCATTTATTCCTGTGCTTTCTAGTGTTTTTCAACAGGGATGAGGCATTTTGTCAAAAGCTTTGTCTGCACCTGTTGAAATCATATAAATTTGTTGTTTATGTTATTGATATAATCAGTTACATTTATAGTTTTCCTAATAATTGACCCAGGCCCAACTTCTTGGTATCAATCCAGCTTGGTCACAGTGTCACAATATATCTTTGTGATATATTCCTGTAATCTCCTTTCTTAGCATTTAATATTTTTCATCAATACTCATTAAGGAAATTGATCTATAGTTCCCTTTCTTGGGGAGACGTGACTCTCCTTGGTTTGGGTATCAAGATTATATTTTTGTCATAGAAAGAATTTGATAAGATTCTATCTTTACCTGTTTTTCAAATCGTTTATTTAGTGTTGGAATTGATTACTTTTTAATCATTTGGAAAAATTTGATTTAGTCCTGGGGTTTTTTCTTAGAGAGATCATTTATAGCTTGTTTCGTTCCTTTTTCTAAGATGGGGTTATTTAAGGGCTCTGTTAAACAGGACTATTTACATTTGTAAAATTCATTTCATTTAGATTTTCATTTTTATTATTGGCATGTAGTTGGGCAACAAAGCTCCTAGTAATTACTTTTATTTTCTCTTCATAGATTGTAAATTCACTGTTTTCATTTTCTGATGTAATAATTTGGTTTTCTTTTGTAAAAATTAAATTAGCCAAGGATTTATCTATTTAATTGTTTTTCTCAAAGCTTATAGTTTTATTTATTAGTTCATTGGGGTTTTGTTCTTTCAATTTCGTTCATCTTTCTATCGATTCAAGATTTTAATTTTGGTGTTTAATTGGGAAGGGATTAATCTGTTGGTTTTCTAAATATTTTAGTTGCATGTCTAATTCTTTAATCTGTTTCTTTGTCTCTTTGATTGATGTAAGCATTTGAAAATATACATTTCCCTCTAAGTCCTGCATTGACTGCATCCCCAAAATTTAGTTATGTCATTGTCACCATGAAATTGTTAACCATTTCTATGATTTGTTCTTTGACTCATCCATTCTTTAGGATCCATTCTGTAAGATCCATTCTTTTTCTCCAACTCCTCTATTTGTGTATCTTTCTGTTTCAAGCATATTTCTTGTAAATAACATATTGTTGGATTCTGGTTTCTAATCCATTCAACTGTATTCTTCCATTTTATGAGTGAGTTCATCCCATTCCCATTCACAGTTGTGTTCATTAAATGTATATTTTTTTCCATGCTATTCTTTTACACTCATCCTTTTGTTTTTTACTCTGTCCCTTCTTCAGTAGTCTTTTGTTTCTGACCTTTGCCTCCCTTAATCTATCCCGTCATTCTTCCCTCCCCCTCACCTTTCTCTTAGACGCTTTTCCTCCTACTTCTCCTTGCGTAAAATGAATCTCTCCATCTCATTGTGTGTGTATGTGTATTCTTCCCTCTTTCAACCAGTTCAGATGAGAATAAGGTTCGTGTTGCCTGTTCCCCTCTTCTGTCCCTCCCATTGTATAAACTCTTTCTAGTGCACCCCATTTATGAGATAACTTTCCCCATTCTTTCTCTCCTTCCCCACAACCTTCCAGTGCATTTCTCTTCTCCACCCTTCCATTCTTTTGAGATCCTCACAACATAATACAGTCATTCAGGTCGCTATCTATTTAGACTGCTTCTAGGACCCGTGGTGATCATAAAATTCTGAAGTGGTTACATGTATCATCTTGCCACACAAGGGATCTAAACAATTTGCCCTTTTTTAGTGACTTGTGATTTCTCACTCATGTTCACCTTATTATTCTTCTCCTGAGTTCTGTGTTTGAATGTCAAATTTTCTATTCTGTTCTGGTCTTTTCATCAGGAATGCTTGAAAGTTCTCTATTTCAGGAAGGGTCCTTATTCCCCTGTAGGACGATACACAGTTTTGCTGGGTAGTTTAATCTTATTGTGGGCTCTAATCCTAGATCTTTTCCACTCCAGAATATGATATCCCAAGCCCTGTACTCCTTTAATGTGGAAGCTTCTAAATCTCATGTGTCCTGGCAGTACTGGATTATTTCTCTCTGGCTATTTGCAGAATTTTCTCCTTGACCTGGCAGTTCTGGATTTAGAACAGTTGCTGGGAGTTTTCATGTAGGGGTTTCTTTCAGGAAATGATTTGTGGTTTCAAGTTCTACTTTGCCCTCTGATTCTAACACATCTGGGCATTTTCCTTTGTAATATCTTAAAATATTATGTTGAGCTCCTTTTTTGTTCCTGGCTTTTGGATAGACAAATGACTCTCCAATTCTCTCTCCTCAATCCATTTCTAGGTCATTGGAGTTTTGTATGAGACCCTATACATTTTCTCTTGAATTGATTTTATTTTTTGTTGTTGTCTCCTGGAGTTATTAGCTTCTATTTGCTCAGTTCTAATTTTTAAGGAATTCAGTATTTTTGTGCCTCTTTTACTAATTATTCATTCTTTTCTCATATCTTTCTTGTACCGCTTTTTAAAAATTTTTCCTCTTCCACTCTTAAAATCACTTTTTGTTCATTTTTATCTCATTCTTTAACTCTTCTAGGAATTCTTGTTCAACTCTTATCCAATCTACCCTTTTTCTTGGAGGATTTGCTTAAAGATATCTTCAAGTCATTGCCTTCTTCTGTCTTTCTGTCTTGAGCCATAGTAGCCCTTTGTGGTCAGGTTCAGTTTTGTTTACTCATTCTTCCAGCCTATTTCTTGACTATGAACTTGATGTTGGCATTGGGCTCAGCTCACCTCTGGGCTTTCTTAGTTCAGTCCGCAAACTTTCAGTGCTTCCATAGTGGTGATATCTGTTCACTGCTATTCTTGTCTGAGTTGTGCAAGTTCCTGACTCAGGTTTAGGTCTTCTGGCTTGCGGGTGCTGGAGTTTCTGTAGAATGTTATTGGACTCAGTCATTGTTAGCACACTTTGAGGTTCTGCAGGTTCAGAGGGACCGAACTTATTGACTCTTCTTGCGTCTGGGTCTCCTACCCGAGGTATCCCACTGCAGGACTAAAAGTGAACATTGAGTCCCCAGCTGTGCTCTGGGGCTCAGGTCCAGAACCTCTTTGCAGAACCCCTTTCTTGATCAGTGCTCAGCTAGGGCCTCGCTCACTCATAACTGCTCCTCTCAGCCCTACGTCTGTAGCCTAGAAGAGTCATTTGGCCCCCTTCATGCTCCCAGGATAGCCTGGGATCTGCTCCTGCTCAGGGATTCAGTTCTAGCCCTTTTACCATCCTTGGGCAATGAAATGCTTCCCACTGTCCTGGCTGCCATTATGTTGGGCTCCTGGCCAGCCCCCACCTCAGTGTCCACAGCTCTCTTATTTCTTAAGCTTCCCTGGGCTGGAGAAATGACGCACAGGGATGTTTTCTTGGCTTTCCTCATGAGAATGTGGTCTGGCACATTATCTAGATGGTTAGAGAGGAGGTGGGCTGGGCTCATCAAAAATGCCCACCCTCCCTCTGTTCTCTTGGTTCTGCCCCTGTGCTGTGTGGTTGGTGGGGAGGGGACCTTCTGCATGCTTAGCCTCCTTTGTACCTCTTGGGGAGGTCTCTGACCTGGCTTTTTGCCCTGAGCTCTCTCAGCTTCTTCGACATTTCGACCCTGGTGACCCTGGCCCTCCCTCATCACTCTCCTGGCTCACTGCCGCAGTGTCCTGAGTGGCCTCCCTGCCTCCAGTCTGTTCTGCACTCTGCTCTCAAAGGAACTTTCCTTAAGAACAGAGCAGACCAAGTGACTTCCCTCCTCAGTCAATGGCAGGGCCTCCCCTTTGCCCCCCAGAGGAAAACAGCCCCACCCTGTCTTTCCAGCCTTAGCCTCATTGGTCTTCTGTACTCCTTTCACACTCGGTGACCCTACCCAAATGGCTGCCCCCATGCTGAGAATTCATTCTGGTGCTCTTTCTTCCAGTCAGCCTGTCAACCCACATGTATTTATTAAGCACTTCCTCAGTGCCGGGTCCCGGCCTAGGGGACACAGGTACACAAAATGAAACCATTCCCATTGACCAGGAACTTCCATTCTCAGGCGGAGACCAACAATGCTTACGTTTTTGTAAATAGCGTAAGTGTGAAATGAAGAAATCTGCCGACAGCAGTTAAACGACCTGGTGGCTTTTAATGTCCTTGTCTCCTCCATTCAAATGGAAGTTCTTCGTACACAAGGAAGGTTTCCTTCTTGGTCCTTGTGTTCTCAGCACTCAGCCCCACCTCGGGCACACAGTGGTGCTTAACAAATGCCCAGTGCTCCTTGTTCCTCCTCCTAAGAGACTTTTCATCTTTGTGTGTTTTCCTCCTTGTTCCCAAGGCTGAACAGCATGTCCTGTCCAAGGTTCATGCCCTAGAAAGGCGGCTGGAAACTCTGGCTTCTGAATACTCTGCACGTTGGCAGAAGGAGGCCATCAGGCTGGAGTTGCTGGAGCTGCAGGGAGCCAGTGGGAATGGAGGTGGAAAAAGCCTGAGCCACGAGGATATTTCAACTCTCCTGGAGGGCCTGATGAGCCAATGGGAACCCACCCTGAAGAAGGACTTCCGTAGGGACACCACTGCCCACATCCAGGTGAGGAGAACGCTCTGCTAAGAAGACCAGGTCGGCAAGCCCAGCTAGTGGAAGGCATAGAGGTCTTGAGGTGAGGCAGCACTCTGGGCTTGGCAGGACCTGCCAAGTTCTCTGGGTCTTGTTGAACGCCTGTCTCCTTTTTTGTGGTCTCCAGGAAGCACTCACCACCCTCAGGGCAGAACATCGGCAAGATTTGGATAATGTTCTAAAGAAGATTTCTCAGGCATCCCAGGTAATCCAGAAGCTCTGACGCTTCTGGAGGCAGAGACACAGGGGATGGAGGGCGGGGGGGGGGGGGGGGGGCGGGGGAAAGGGTGCGGGGAGGGGGGGAGAGGGGGCAGAGACATCTTGGGGGAGGTCACTTGTAGCTGGAAATGTTGGTGCTGCTGTCAGTAGACCTAACACTTGCTTACAGGTTTCTGGCCAGATTCCGTACTTGTATGGGAGCATATTCGATTGACTCATTGTCCCTGAGAGCTCCTGTCTGAGGACTCTGGATCCCCTTGTCCGAAGGATAAGCAGAGAGCTTACTGATCTAAAGCAACCTAAGCCTCCTCCTGTAGCTCCTTTCTGGAACCCCTTTCCTGTACTGAGCACATCCATGCATGAAGACTAGGGAGGGATAAGATTGTCAATGAGAAGACTGTAACTCAACAGCTGAGTTTGAAACTCTTTTCAGGGACTGAGAAGTGACCTCACCACTCTAGGGAAAGTGGTTCATGCCTAATCTCAGCTGAGTTGGGGTCTCTGTCAGATGCCTCCTCTTGGTGGGATGATAAGAGAGGAGTCCAGTCTTTGAAAGGTCTAGCCCAAACTCAAGGTCAAGATTTCTGGAGCCCAACAGTTTGCAGAGACTCAGATCCTCCTTAGCAGACAGAGGGTCCACCCAGAGGAGACAATGAGTCCCCAGAGTGTGGTTTGGTGTTTTCATCAGTCTCATTGTGCCATCATCTTCCTTACAGGAGCTGGAAAGCTGGGTGCTCCAGCTAAAATCTGAATGGCAGAGGTAAGGCCCCAAACTAACTGGCAAAGAGAAGAGGAGGGAAGGAAGGCTAGAAAACTAGACCAGAGAAAGCACCACTGAGATTCTCTGGGGGGGTGTCAGTAGAGCCAGAATACTTGGGTTAGCATGTCCATAGGATTAATCCCAGCTGGTAAGGACCTCAGAGAGCAGATGAGGGTCCTGAGGCCTGGGAG
Source organism: Notamacropus eugenii (assembly GCF_028372415.1). Classification (NCBI taxonomy): domain Eukaryota; kingdom Metazoa; phylum Chordata; class Mammalia; order Diprotodontia; family Macropodidae; genus Notamacropus; species Notamacropus eugenii. Next base: position 297,327,603 of record NC_092874.1, on the reverse strand, counting down.
GGAAATGACTTGCCCAGGGTCACACAGGGAGTAAATGTCAGGGAAGACTTGCACCCAGATCTCTGGTTCTGTTCTTTCCCTTTGATAGTGGTTCTGCTTGACTCTATCCTGTGTCACTAGCCAGTGGCTGCCCTTCCCTTTTCCTTTTGTCACTGTCTAGTTTGGCCCAAGAAGCCCTCCAGGAAAACATATTAAAGGCTATGGGTCCACTGGAGGCCCAGCTGGCTGGCCTGAGACAGGAACTGGCAGCCGTGAGCCAGAGACAGGCTGCAGCGGCAGAGGAAGTAGACCTTTGGCCACAGAAGATGGCAGCCCTGCGCAGTGATGTGAGTCCTCCAGTCCACCACTTAGACCACATGTGCCCCTCTCTCCAAGGTGGGCTGCCTGAGCATCTGCCCAGGGAGACCCAACCCTCTAAGGTGTCCACTGGGGTCCAATGAGATCTTTTTTGGTAGACCTGAAAGCAGTGGGAAAATGCCAGTCACTTGGTTCACAGCCGTCCCTTCCCTGGCACCAGGAAGACATGCATAGGCTCTGAGCTCTCAGAGTCTTTCTAGACACCCCCTCCCCAGGTCCCCTGTCCCGGCCCTCTTTCTTCCTTACCTCTACTGTTTTGTGGATGGTCTCTGGTGGTTTCTAGGTGGAGTCTCAGTTCCCAGCCTGGATCAGTCAGTACCTTCTTCGAGACAAGGGCGCTAAGGCTGGGCTTCTTCAGCTGGAGGAGGTACAGGCCCAACTTCGGGACCTGGAGCACAGAATCCTCACTCAGGTGGCAGAAGGGCAGGTCAAATCTGCCAGTGAAGCTGCTGCCAGCCTGAGGCTGACCCTTCACAAGGAAGGAGTGACTGGGGTCACAGAGGAGGTGAGGCCTGCCCCATTCCCTGTCTGCCTGTCGGAGGTCATGGGTTTGCCCTGAGAGGAGCCTCCAGGGAAGGAAGGGGAAGCCCTGGCAGAGCAGGTAGCACACGTGGCCCTCTGGTGAAAGGGCTGGGCCAGTTCTGCAGGCAGCTAGGCCCATGAGTCCATCCATGCCTGTCTTTTAGGATGTGCACCAGATTGTGAATGAGGCCCTGAAGAGATACAGTGAAGACCGCATTGGGCTAGTGGATTATGCCCTGGAGTCCTCAGGTAGGTAGCCTGTAGAAAGCCAGAGGGCTGGGGACATGATGGTTGCCCATTAAGGGACAGCAGGAATTAAAAACTCATGATGCCCCTTATGGGACGGGGCAGTTGAAGGGCTGATGCCCTGGCAGTGACCCCTCATCTTCAGGACTACCTCTGTGTCCTGCCAGCCCTCAGCTGCCCCCACCTCACTTCTCTCCCTCTTGTTCTTTCAGGGGCCAGCATCATCAGTAGCCGCTGCTCAGAGACCTATGATACCAAGACGGCCCTTCTCAGTCTGTTTGGCATCCCCTTGTGGTACTATTTCCAGTCCCCAAGAGCCATCCTCCAGGTATGACAGAACAAAGGGCCCCCAGCTTGGCTCTCTGCCATCTCCCACCTTCTGTGGGGGCTGGGCTCTCAAGGTGGGAGGATTACACAATGGAAATCTATTCCATTGGCTGCCCACCTGACTTGTCACCTGACTTGTCTTCTGCCCACAGCCAGATGTTTACCCTGGCAACTGCTGGGCATTCCGGGGCCCCCAGGGCTTTGCTGTGGTTCGATTATCTGCCCGCATCCACCTCAGTGCTGTCACCTTGGAGCATGTCCCCAAAGCCCTGTCTCCCATCAGCAACATCCCTAGCGCCCCCAAGGATTTTGTCATCTTGGTGAGTATCTGAGCCTTGCAGCTCTCCATTCCCGTATGCCTGACAGCCATTTCTTAACAGCAGCATTGTGAGGTGAGGAATGGAAGGATGTGCCCATTTTACAGCTGGGATATTGAGGCTGGTCTCTGGACTCCACAACCAGCCCTTTCCCTGCTCCCCCTCTTCTTAGAGAGAAGCCAGAAGAGGACAGCTGACAGCAGTCAAGATTTCAATGCTGTCTCAGGGTCCTTTTATACAACTCCTTTATACATGGGTGCCTCCATGGCCAGGTGTCCCATGGGGGAGCTGAGTGGGGATGATGAGCACCATTCCCTACAGTCACCTCCTTAGGGCAGAGTTGGAATGTCCTCATAAGGAGGATGTGGGTGAAAAAAGTGGAGCCAGAGGAGAAGAAGAAACGTGTAGGGGAACAGGATGCTTCAGGACCTAAATCCTGATAGATGAAGAAACTGAGGCACCTACAATTAAATTGTGTGTCCCAAGCCATTCAGCAGCTTAGGGGAAGAGGCAGAGAAGGAGGCCAGGGGCTTGGAGGGAAAAGGATCTGTCTACTGAGTTAGTGAGAGATGCTGGAAGGTGAGGGGACCAAAGAAGGAAACATCATGGTGGCTTTTGCTTTCTCCCCTTTACTCTCCCCAATGTATCCCCCCCTACACCCCCTTCCTCCTCCTCTTCCACCTCCTCCTCCACAACCTCCCCTTCCTTTGCCTCCCTGGATAGATCTGGATTCATGTCCTAACAGCATGACCTTTCCTCTAACCCCCTCCCATCCATCCATCCATCCATCCATCCAGCCATCCATCCATCCATCCATCCCTTCCCTTTGCTTTTCCTTCTCTGTAGGGGCTAAATGAAGATTCACAGTCGGAAGGGGTGGCCCTCGGGCACTTTACCTATGATAATGCTGGGGAGTCCATTCAGACCTTCCACTTTCAGGTATGGAGGGCTGGCCCCACAGTGTCCCAGGGAGGCTGGTGCTCTTGAAGGCTAGTTCACCAGCCATGGGGATGCTGTGGCTTTGCTAGGAGCTGCAGTTTGAGCCAGGACCCCATGGTTCTGATAGCAACCTGAGGGATAACATTCAGCCACTGAAGAAGGCCTGGGGGGCACGGGCTCTGGGGTCAGGATGTCCACCAAGGGATCACGAGCCTTCCTGACCCCAGTCTCCTCTTCCCACAGGGCAATGACACAGCCCCATACCAGGTGGTCGAACTTCGGATCTTAAGCAACTGGGGTCACCCTGAGTACACCTGCATTTACCGCTTCCGGGTCCATGGGAAGCCTGCCAATTAGCCTCTCCCCCCCAGGGCCTTTCCCCTCTTTCCCCCTTCAGCCCCTCCCCTCCCCCAGCAAGCACTTCATCCCACTTTCTCGCCCTCTCCCACACTTCATCCCTTATGGCCACTGTGGCTTCTGGGAGAGATACAAGGTGGGAGCCTACCACCATGGAGCAGTTTGGCCCCACCCTGCCCTCTCTGATGGAGAGGAGATCACCAGCTCAGCTATTTGTTTCACTCCCCATCCTCTTGAGGGTCAGGTGGCCCAGCTCCCTACCAGGCCCTGCCTGCCCTCAGGAGGTGTATACACAGCTATGTATGATATGTTGAAGGTGTGAGTCAAGACATCATGAGGGCTTATTATGCTCAGCAGCACTCAGAACCACAGCTTAGGCCACCTTAGCTTACCTTGCCCAAGAGTCTAGGTCAAAGAACTTGGTTTATTGAGGGCATGACAACTTGGGCAGTTCCAAAGGGCAGACTGGTAGACAGTCTGTCTTGGGCATGCCCCAGCAGGTGGCTAAAGCTCCCGACCATGGTAGCATGCATAGTTCTCTTTACCATGGGGCATGATGGGGGCAGTCTTTGAAATCTGAAGTATCTGGGACTGGCCACAATTCCCTGGTGTCAAGTTTATTGGGATAGAGTTGGGGTTAGTTTTTTGGAGTTAAGGCTGGGATGGGAGGGGAAGGGCAAATTCTTTGGCCCTGCGGGCCCATTGTATTATGTATATAGATAGATATTTATATTTATACATAGATCTCTTTGTTCTTTGTTATCAGACAGAAAAGCTACAGGCTTCATTTCCGGCTTCCTCCCCCTGGGGCCCAGGGTGATATTCACTCCAGCTCCAGCTTGGGGTGGGGGGCAGGCTGTCAGGCACGGATCCTCACAGTGACATTGCCATCCTTCCTGCCTTTTACTGTAGGAGGGAAGGCAGGCCTTCCCACCACAGGGCTGGCCACTGGTCCCTGAAGCAAGCAGGGGCACTCACTCATCTGCAGGCTTTGGGGGTCACCAGCAGACAGTGGCAGGCTGACCCTAGCTGGCCCTCAACCCAGTTTGCTCCCTCTGCTTCTGTTCGCTTACCAGGAAGCTGGCGTCTGAGCAGCCCTGCATAGGAACCTACAGATGGGGTCTTAGTTCTTCCCCATCACAAAGGCTACTGTTTAATTCTTTACTTTGATTTTTTAATCAACAAATTCTAATTTATGCCTATGCAAATATAAATTTTCTCTGGGATCTGTGGCTTCTCCTTGTCCACCTGTTGCTCTTGAGGCCAACTTGGAGTAGTGGGGAAAAGAAGGTGGTATTCTGGTAGAAACTCCCTGGTTAAAGGGCGGCTTCCTTGCTGCTGAGTGAGGCCTGGGAGGGATTGTCCTGGGCATCGAGAGGGAGCTAAGCCCAGGCCTGGGCTGGGAGAAGCAAAGCTGGGTAAGGGAACCAGAGGAGGCTTTCTCATTTCTGCCTGCTCCTTTAAAGCTCACCCAAGGCCTCTCCTGGTCTTAATCCTCCCTCAGTGCGCCCAAATTGATGTTTTATACTTCCTTGTGTGTGTCTGCATATCCATACATAAACACACACCTATCCAGACAGACATTCCTCTGTGTGCCTGCTCCATCTTTCAGGAGCAGGACAGCTTTCTAAGGAAAAGAGCTTTGTGTCTGCCTTGGTCTCCCCCATAGCTAGCACAAGGCCTGCCACCCAGCAGACACTTTATCTGAGCATTGCTATTCACTTCAACTCAGGTGTAAAGAAAGAATATACTCTACAGCCTTCTCAACAAGGGGTCACCAGCATGCCTTTGACAGCTCCAGCAAGGGTTAAACACATCACAAATTGCCAGCCGTCCTCTTCCACTTTCAGACAGCTCAAGTTGTTGGGAAATTTGTCCTGAAATCAGGCTGAAATCTATCTTTGGGCATCTTCCACCCACTATTCCTCGTTCTTTCATCCTGGGTCAAGCAGAACACGCTAATCCCCCTTCCACATCACTTTTCAAATAGTAGCATTAGAGAGTGGCTACTGCGTGCCAGCCACTGTGCCGAGCACTTTACAAATATCTCCTTTGATCCACACAACAACCCTGTGAGGTAGGCACCATTTCTAGACCCATTTTGCAGATGAGGAAATGTAGGCACAGAGGTGAAATGACTTGTCCAGGGTCACACAGCTGGTAAGTATCTGAGGGAGAATTTGAACTTGGATCTTCCTGCTTCCAGGTGCAGAGTTCCATCTCCTGTGCCACCTGAAGACAGTTCTCATGGTCCTCTGACAGCTTCTCAAGGGCCTTACACCATGTTCTTGGAGCCCTTCATCCTTCTGTTCACCCTTCTCTGAATGCACCTCACCTTGGTCATTTCTTTCCCACACTGTGATGCTCAGGCCTGAACACTGCCCTCTGGCTGTGGTCTCCTCAGGACAGACTTGGGCTGACCTATTACTGACCCCCCTTCCTAGATCGTAGGCCTCTCCATGCCCCTCAGGAAGGCACTGGTCATTCCAACCATCAAGTTTAACTAGTGATTCACACAGACACTGCTATCCCCTAAAATCCCCAAATCCTTTAACAGGAGCCATGGCTGCATCACCCTCCCCCACTCATTGGTTTTTCTTTTCTAATTCTTGTTGAGGACTCTGCTTTTACCTCCACTGGATATTTTCATTTGGATAGAATCCTAAATTTTAGCTAGCTGAAACCTCCTCCATCCTATCAGTCATGTGACATCTCCACCCCTCCCTCCCAGCTCTAGCATTGGCACATTTGGACAAGCACACCTTGTGCTATTTCACTGAAGTCGTTGATAAAAATGCTGAACAAGCACGGAGAAAAGGGGAGATCCCTGGGGCAATCAGGACAATTCCCCTGAGACCTCCCAGGGAGCTGGCATCAGCTCATTAGCCAGCACTCGACAGGTAGGGCAATGTAACCCGTTAACCCTTTCCAAATCCACCTGTCATCTGAGATTCAGACTGTGCTAAAATCTGACTGCACTTTGCAGAATTGCTCTGATCCAAGCAAAGACTAGCAGCTCATCAGACACCATTTTACAAGGGATCTGGGATCTTGGCAGCGTAGGCAGGAAATGCACATTTTTATCCTGTGCAGTTCTGCCCTCCTGTCACGAAAACAAACTGCTTCGTGGACCAAAGGAGAGATAGTGCTCAGAGTCTGAAAAAGTGCTTGTTCAACTGAGGTTGGAAATGGCTTTCTTGATGGAGCAGTTCCCACCTGCTTGATGAACTCATGCACCTTATATAAAGCAGTGAACAGGAAGGGAGAGTTCAGGATTCTCTGTCCAGAGTCACTTGCCCATAATGTCTCATTGAGGCACAAAGCACAAATGGGGCAAGAACATAAAATCAGGGTTACCTAAGGGACATTTAGAATAGGCTGGAGCTCACCTTGAGATGGGAGAGAAGGGAGAGTGAGGTTAATAAACCTTTGCCTCTATGCTTCTAACTTAAGGGGGGAGTGGTGGGGGGGAAGAGTTTAAAAAGGAAAGTAAGTTAATCTGGGTCCTACAATTACCTAAAGGTAACCTGTCCAATCCAGTAGGCAGAGATGCAGAGATTTTACAGAGCTCTAGGGAGCCCAGCCTCTTAACAGGCATGACCTGGATGAAGATCCCGACCAGGAGACTGAGAAAGGGCAGTCAAACATGAAGGATGAAAAACAGGTGAGGTTGGACTCATGAAAACCTGGAGAGAAAAGAGTGGGAAGGAGAAGAAGACCCTGGATTCAATCCTGGGTCCGTTACTCTTCTCTCTTCATTCTACTTCACTCAGTGATCTCATCAGCTGCCATGGATTGAATCACCCTCTCCATGCTCATGATTTCTCAAATCTACCTATTCTGCCTAAAACCCTGTGCTGACCTCCAGTCTTTCATCTCTCGTTGCTTTGTTGATGCCACAAATTGGATGTCGTGTAGACATTTTCAACTCAACATGTCCAAAACAGAACTCTTCATCTTCCCCCTATTCTTTCCCCTCCTACCTTCCCTATTACTGTAGAGGGCACCACCATCTTCCAGGCTCCTAACCTTGGCATCATCTTCAAATCCTAACTTCTGTCCAAGGGATTGCCAAAGATTGTCCAATTTACCTCTGCAACATCTCTTGTGGATTTCAGCTTTGCAGCACCTCTCATCAGTTTCACCTCTCCAACATCCCTTGCAGATTTCACCCTTCAACATCTCTCAGATTTCAGCTTTGCAGCATCTCTGATCAGTTTTACCTCTCCAACATCTCTTGTCCATTTCAGCTTTGCAACATTTGTCATCAATTTCACCTCTCTAACATCTCTTGTCCATTTCAGCTTTGCAGCACCTCTCATCAATTTCACCTCTCCAATATCTCTCACAGATTTCATCTTTACAGCATCTCTCATCGGTTTCACCTCTCCAATATGTCATGCAGATTTCACCCTTCAACATCTCTTGCAGATTTCACCTTGGCACCATCTCTCCTCAGGCTCACCTCTGCAGCATCTTTCAAAAACAGAACTTTCTTCTCTGATGCTGCCCCTACCCTAGTCCAGGCCTCATCTCCTGTGCACTGTTGTTTTCTTATGACTCACCATTTATTTTATTTGTACAAAGTAGTGAAGAATCATACCATGGCTGGGGGAAAATGATGTTTTAGGATTTAAACAAGTTCTTTCATTTTGAAACATCTCTTTTGAAGGCTTGGGACTAGTAATTTTAGCTCCAGCATCTTTGGGTTTGGACTCAGCAGGCTTCCCAGCCTTGGAATCACTGGGCTCTGTATCCTTAGAATCGGACTTGGCTGCCGTGGGATCATACTTGGTGACCTTGATGGCAGACTTGGTGACCTTAAGGTCAGTGCGCTTTGTAGCCTTAGAGTCAGGCTTCATGATCCTGAAGCCTGGACGTTTGGTGGCAGCCCTAGGGCCTGGATGCTTAGTGGCCATCTTGTGGCCAGCGTGCTGGGCACTCGCCTCAGGGATCTTAGCCCTAAGAAGTTTGACCTCGAAGGCCTTGGTGGCTTCATGGCTTCTGCTTGGACCTTGGGAATTGTTTGGTTTTTTTGGTTTACATCTTCTTCAGCTCCTTCTTGTGTTTCTTGGCAAAGCATGTGTTTCTCAGAAACTTGGAGTTGACCCATCTCAGAGACATGTATCACCGTGACTTAGGTTTCCTGATGCCATTTCTGTGCCATTTTTGTGATTGGTTGTGGCTAGTATGGTTCTTAGACTTAGCCATCTTTACACAACAACCTTCACTAACAGGCATTCCACCCACTAGAAGAAGTCAAAGCTAGAGACAGGAAAGGTCATGCCTGCACTACTGCAGTATTTCCCGGTGGATGTGCCTCCCTCAAGTCTCTCCCTCCTCCTTCCAGTTGTCAAACTGATTTTCCTGAGGTGCAGGTCTATGCCACTCAACTCCTCAATAAACCTGTGACTCTCTATTGCCTCCAGGATCAAATACAGAATCCTCTCTGAACGAGAGTTCAAAACCCTCCCTAACCTAGCCCTCTCCTGCCTTTCCACTCGTCTCCCACTTCACTCCCCACTTCTTCAATCCAGTGACACTGGCCTCCTGACTCTTCCTTGCACATGACCGTCCATCTTCCATGCTGGGAATGTTGTCCCTCCTTTTCTCTGCTTCCCTAGCTCCCTTCAAGCACCAGTTAAAATCTTACCTTCTACAAGAAGCCTCCCCCAACTCGCCTTCATTCTGTCTTCTGCTGACTTTTTCCTCTTTTTCAGTACATTCTTTGTACTCATTTTTTGCACGTTGTCTCTCTCATCAGATTGTGAGGCCCTTGAGGGCAGGCACCCTGTTTTTGTCTTTCTTTCTATTCCTACCTTTTAACACACCTGGTGCATGATAAGTATTTAATAAATATTTATTGACTGAATGATCCTATTAAAAGCTGCAGAGCGATGGATGGAGGATGAGGACTGAGAGAGGACTGAGAGAGGATCGGACAGTCAAGAAGTCACCAGTTTGGGTGGAATAATGAGGTTGGAGGCCAGACTACAGAGGGTAAAGAGAGTGAAAGAAAGGAAGTGAATGTGCCTCTTGTAGACAATGTACCCAATCAATAAACATTCCTCAATCCGGCAGAGTACATGAGGGACAGAAACATCCAAATGTGGTCAATGGTAACCTCATTTCTTACAGAAACACCAACACATCTGTTGCATTTTTAGTATTTTTGTTGTCTCCTTGGCAGTTTCGTTTTTGATATATACTCTCGGGGTGGTTCAATCTCACACCTAGATTGCTGGAAATTTAGCTTTTCCTTCCACAATTTTTCTTCATGATCTTCCATCGCCCTAATTCAGGTTTTGGGAACGAGGTCATGTTCTAAACCTGTGTTGCCCTTGGTTGCTACATCTCTATTTGATAATGGGATCAGGTGGTGCTTGGCTAAATATTTTCTAGGATATTTTGACCTCCTCTAGGTGGCAATTGCTTTATGTTGATTCAATTTCTGCCCTTTCCTTCCTCTGTTTCCTACTTTTCACCACTTTTCACTTACTTGAGTGGGTCAAGTTGAAGCTATTTGGATTGCATGCCATCTTATCTTTCTCTCTAATTTGGGGGTTTTGTCCTCTGCTTTAACAAGATGATTTGACTGCAAAGATTATTCAGAAATGATTCCCACATCGATAACCAATCATTTCTTATCCATTAAGATACATTTTAGGCTGAGATTGTTTGGCATTTGCCACATCCAGGGATTTCCTACACTCATGTTTTTTGTTTTTGTGTTTTAAATTAATTTATTTATTTAACTTTTAACATTCATTTTCACAAAATTTTGGGTTCCAAATTTTCTCCCCATTTCTCCCCTTCCCCCTAAAACGCCAAGCATTCTAATTGCCCCAATCACCAGTCTGCCCTCTCTTCTTGCCCTTCCCTTGTCCCCATCTTCTCTTTTGTCCTGTAGGGCCAGATAACTTTCTATACCCCATTACCTGTATTACTTATTTCCTAGTAGCAAGAAAAATACTTGACAGTTGTTCCTAAAACTTTGAATTCCAACTTCTCTTCATCCCTCCCTCCCCAACCATTCCCTTTGGGAAGGCAAGCAATTCACTATAGGCCATATCTGTGTAGTTTTGCAAGTGACTTCCATAATAGTCGTGTTGTGTAAGACTAACTATATTTCCCTCCATGCTATCCTGCCCCGCATTGCTTCTATTCTCTCTTTTGATCCTGTCCCTCCCTAAGTGTTGACTTCAAATTGCTCCCTCCTTCCACTGCCCTCCCTTCTATCATCCCTCCCACCCTGCTGATTCCATTCTCCCCCACTTTCCTGTATTGTAGGATAGGTTTTCATACCAAAACGAGTGTGCATTTTATTCCTTCCTTTAGTCGAATGTGATGAGAGTAAGCTTCATGTTTTTCTCTCTCCTCCCCTCTTTTTCCCTCCACTGAAAAGTCTTTTGCTTGCCTCTTTTATGAGAAATAATTTGCCCCATTCCATTTCTCCCTTTCTCCTCCCAATATATTTCTCTCTTGCTGCTTAATTACATTTCTTTAAGATATGATCCCATCCTATTTAATTCACTCTGTGCTCTGTGTGTGCGTGTGTGTGTGTGTGTGTGTGTGTAATCCTACCAACTCCCGAAATACTGAAAAGTTTCAAGAGTTACAAATATTGTCTTTCCATGTAGGAATGTAAACAGTTCAACTTTAGTAAGTCCCTTTGACTTCTCTTTGCTGTTTACCTTTTCATGCTTCTCTTCATTCTTGTGTTTGAAAGTGAGATTTTCTTTTCAGCTCTGGTCTTTTCATCAAGAATGCTTAAAAGTCCTCTATTTTATTGAATGACCATTGTTTCCCCTGAAGTATTATACTCAGTTTTGCTGGGTAGGTGATTCTTGGTTTTGGTCCTACTTCCTTTGACTTTTGGAATATCATATTCCACGCCCTTTGATCCCTTAATGTAGAAGCTGCTAGATCTTGTGTTATCCTGATTGTATTGCCACAATATTTGAATTGTTTCTTTCCAGCTGCTTGCAATATTTTCTCCTTGACCTGGGAACTCTGGAATTTGGCCACAATGTTCCTAGGAGTTTCTCTTTTTGGATGTCTTTCAGGTGGTGATGGGTGGATTCTTTCAATATTTATTTTGCCCTCTCATTCTAGAATATCAGGGCAGTTTTCCTTGACAATTTCATGAAAGATGATGTCCAGGCTCTTGTTTTGATCACGGCTTTCAGGTAGTCCCATAATTTTTAAATTGTCTCTCCTGGATCTATTTTCTAGGTCAGTGTTTTTCCAATGAGGTATTTCATGTTATCTTCCATTTGTTCATTCTTTTGGTTTTGTTTTGTGATTTCTTGGTTTCTCATAAAGTCATTAGCCTCCATCTGTTCCATTCTAATTTTGAAAGAACTATTTTCTTCAGTGAGCTTTTGGACATCCTTTTCCATTTGACTGATTCTGCTTTTTCAAGCATTCTTCTCCTCATTGGCTTTTTGAACCTCTTTTGCCAATTGAGTTAGGCTATTTTTAAAGGTGTTATTTTCTTCAGCATCTTTTTGGGTCTCTTTTAGCAAGGTGTTGACCTGCTTTTCCTGTTTTTCTTGCATCTCTCTCATTTCTCTTCCCAGTTTTCCCTCCACCTCTCTAACTTGATTTCCAAAATCCTTTTTGAGCTCTTCCATGGCCTCAGCCCATTGAATGTTGATTTTGGATGTTTGGGATACAGAAGCCTTGACTTCTATGTCTTTCCCTGATGGTAAGCCTCGTTCTTCCTCATCTGAAAGGATGGGAAGAGATGTCTGTTCACCACGAAAGTAACCTTCTCTGGTCTTATTTTTTTTTCCATTTTTTGGGCATTTTCCCAACGAGTTACTTGACTCTTGGGTCCTTTGTCAAGAGTAGGGTATACTTTGAGAATCTGTGAGATCTCAGTTGCTCCAAGGTGGCACGATCAAGCATGTGCTGCTCTGGATGCAGAAAGGGATTTTTATGTCCAGAATCTTAGCAATTACCTCTCCACAGCCACCTAGCCTCCAGTTCCATCAAGTCAGCACTGGGGGCTGATTTTCAGATAAGCTGTATGGGCAGGTGTAACGGGACGAGTTAGAGCCAACCCCTATCCATTTCAGGACGCCACACTGAGAGCCTGCCTAGATAACCTAGGGGCTTGTCAGTAGGGGTGGAACTAGATGGATTTCAGGAGGAAGGGTCTCGTCTTTGTTTGCAACGTGGCAGTTCTTTGTCCTGGCTCCGGATGTCCAGTGGAGAAGACACCCATATAAGGAAAGGTGATAGGTGATAGGTTCAATGTGAAAGGTGATAGCTGATAGGTTCAACGTAAGGCTTAGGAATGTTTTACATAAAGACTACATATGCATGTGAATGAGATGAAATACACGGAGTCTTCACCACCTTTGTCTCCCGCCCCATTTCATTACTCACGAGATCAAGGCCTCTTGCTGGACAAGAGCCTTGGGTCGCGGTCAGGGGTTCCCGTAAATGGTCTAGGGGACCCCAACAGGCAGGGTCGCCATTCAGTGTGAGACAAAGACCAGCTAGGCCAGGTCCTCCACCCAGGGCTGAGGTAAGACTCAGCTCTTCAGTGCCCCCAGGGGTTTTTACGCTGTATGGGCTGCTGTGCACCCTCTGTGGCTGCTGCCTGCTGCTGGAGCTATAGGAAGGCCCTGCTCCCTTCCTGGCCAACTGAATAAACCACATCACAGATCTTTGGCGCCTGTGGGTTGAGGGATCTGAGAACCTGCTGCTGCAACTGGAGATTCCACAACTGGAAATTCCACTCCTGAGGTGTCCTCCTTCCAGAGTCTCATCGCGTTGCTCCACGCCACATCAGGCGGGCAAGGCCAGGCTGGGCTCCACGCTCTGCTCAGCGTCCAGAACAAACGATGTTTCTGTGGGCCTTTCAGGTCACCGTCGGCTGAAAATCTCCTCCACTCTGTTGTTCTCCACTTCTGCTGCTCCACGATTTGTTGAGAGTCCCTCTCTACAGGTATTTTGTGGGCTGTGTGGGGAGACCCTACATAAGTGTGTTTTTCTAGTCCCCCATCTTGGCTCCGCCCCCCCACTCATGTTTTTTCATATTAACGAAAATCCACCTCTGGTCTCCCTTATCTATAGAAAAAAAACCCCTTATAATAAATATATACAATTCAAATTCCTGCAATTAAATTTTTTTCAATTCTTCTAACTCTTCCTGAAACAAGTATTTCTGCTACATAGATGACTGAACTCTTTCCTTTCCTAATCTTAGGTTACACTTTGCAATGTCTTTTTTGCCATTTTCTCTGCCCACCTTTGCACTGAAATCACCAAATATCAAGGTGTATATTGACTTCATCTGGAGAAATCTACCGTTTTTCTCCATAGAATTTCTTGTCCTCATCTTTTGCTCTGATGTTGACTCCAAAGCTCCAAGGAGGTTTCGGGAGCTGCTGTATTTGTGTTTGGCTAGTGAGATCTGTAAAGTAAGTAGGCTGAATCACCTGAGTCACTTCTTGTTTGTTAGATCCAATGATATCAATCCTTTTCTTGATTTCTCAAAGAGCCTGTGAGCCATCCTTCCATTTCCTGATTTCTGTGGCTTCATTTATAGCAAAAATGTCAATATTGATACACATGCTATCCTCCAATGGAATGCTGAATAGGAATCAATGGAGAAGGATCTCACATTTAAGGAAGTGCAGTTCAACTGAAGTTCAAACTATACCCAAAGGACTATACAACTGTGTTATATGTACCCTTTGACCCAGCAATACCACTACTAGGTCTGTATTCCAAAGAGATCATAAAGAAGGGAAAGGACCCACATGCACAAAAATGTTTATAGCAGCTTTTTGTGAGAGCAAAGTATTGGAAATTGAAGGGATGCTCATCGATTGGGAAATGGCTGAACAAGCTGGGGTGTATGAATGGAGTGGAATACTACTGTGCTATGAGAGTCATGAGTAGGCTGATTTCAGAAAAACCTGGAAAGGCTCACATGAACTCATGCTGAATGAAGTGAGCAGAACTACAAGAACATTGTACACAGTAACAGCCACTTTGTGTGATAAGTAACTTTGATAGACTTCGTTCTTCTGAGAAGTACAAGGCTCTAAGACAATTCCAAAAGACTCGTTGGAAGAAATGACATCGACCTCCAGACAAAGAACTGTGAAGTCTGACTGCAGATTTAAGAGCACTATTTTTCTCTGTTTTTCTTTCTCGTTTTTCCCTTTTCTTCTGATTCTTCTTTCACAACATGACTAATGTGGAAACGCGCGTAATATGATTGTCCACATATAGCCTATATCAGAGCGTTTTCTGTCTTGGGGAAAGGGAAGGGGAGACGAAAGGAGAAAATGATTCTGGAACTCAAAACCTTATAAAAGTGAATGCTGAAAAGAAGTATTTTTTTAAATAGAAAAGAAAATGAGGTTCAAAGCTGCAATTTCATAGCCACCTTCTGCTTCCTTTTCTGACACTGTCTGTTATCACTGGAGTCCTGCAAGAGGGATGCCCACAAATTTTGTCTTTTTGTTTTAGGAATTGCCATGGCCAAAAGTCACCACCTGGTGGCGAGCCCATAGCTAAGACTGCTCAGGATCCTCATGCTCCTATCTCAGCAGCCTCCTCTTGTCCGATGCCTTCCCTGCCCCAGTTGTCAGGGTTCTCGCCATCCTCATACTGACTCATTCATGTACACGGAACAGAAGAGACGCTCTCTGAGGACAGAGGCCACTTCACTGCTCTTTCTGTATCTCAGTCCCTACAATGTAGCAAGAACTTCTCAGATTATACAGAGCTGAATGGACTTACCACCTCCACACTGATCTGGGGCTTCCATTCCCCATTATCCATTGTGGTGTCCGATCCTTCCTATCCCAGAGATCATTCTCCTCAAAAGAGAAAATAGAAGTAAAGGAGAAGATTGTATCAGCTCATTTATGCCAATCCCTTCCTTGTACTTTCTCTTACCTGCAACATAGCTTGCTTGCAATGCACTCGCACGCACGCACACACACAGACACACACACACACACACACACACACACACGCAGAAATTTACACTTGAATCTAAAATATTGAAGCGAGTTAGACCTAATTATGGGAAATCGAATGATTCCAACCATTCTCAAGTTATTTCCATTTTTTTAAGAGCTGGAGCGGGAGGATAAGAAGGTAGTCTAATCGGCAGCCAAATAAAGGATGTTGAGAAATAAAACAGGTATTAAGGTATTTGTGGAATTCACACACGAGGTTTACGTGGACCCACTCCCCGCGCGCGCCCCCGCCCCAGCTCGCCACCGCTTTGCCCCCGCGCCCCATTGTCCGCCCGCCCCACGTTCGCCCCGCGTTCCCCCAATGTTCCTCCCGCGTGTCCACGGTAGCGGCCGACGCGGACGCGATCGCGGCTGGCGGGCGGGGGAGGGTCGGAGCCGTTTCTGCAGGTACCTTCTCTGCATGTACCCGGGCGGGTCAGGGCCGGGAGAGGAGGGGCGGGGGAGGGGCCAGGGCTCGGGCACGGTGCCCTCCTCTGTGCCAGGACACGGCCGCCCCCCCAAACCTGGGCACAGAGGCGGCCCCTCCCCTTGTCTGCCCCCCAAACCTGGGCACAGCTCTCCCGCCAGAGTTGCCCCTGGTGCAGCTGCCTCTGGTTCATCCCCTAACCTCTCCCCCAAATCCCCAGCATCCAGGGATGTCGGTAACCGAGTTGGGTCCCTCGGTGCCAGGCCTGCTTGCCCCCTTGCTTCCTCTCCCCACAAACAACCCCAAAATGGAGTTGCCCAGGCCCGGACTCACTTCCCAGTGCCAAGGCCTGGCATGCCTTTCCACCTCCCTCTGGGCCAAAGTTGTGTTGATTTTCCCAGTGAGTGTGTGCATACACGTGTCTGTGTGACTTGTGTGTATTTGGAGAGGGTGGGAGAGCTGGCAACAGTCCCGTGCCCAGACCTGATGCACCCTGTCCCCTGGCCCCAGATGCCCCCCTTGGCTGGCCAGACTGGGACTCATCACCCACTCTTTGCCTGGTCTTGGCCAGGCTCATCCTCCCAGTGCCAGAGGCCAGCTGCCCTCCAGCTTACCCTCTAACGTGGGGCAACCCCAGCCCGGGGATGATCCTCCCAGGATGAAGGCCCTGCTGCCCCTGGCTCACTGGGTGACCCTGCCGGAGCATCATGGCCCCCTTCCTAGTTCCTCCCTGAAGGAAATCCTCTCAGGCCACTGGCCACTTCCCTCCACTTCCCCTGAACTTTGCAGAGCTGAACCAAACTCAGACTCCCGGCACGTGCAAGTGATCCCTTTTCGTTGGGTTAGCAGCTCCTGAAAAGGACTGTGGAGGGTGTTGTGGGTCATTGCTGGGCAGATGAGAGAAGGCCAGGCTGCTCCACGCTGGAGCTATTGAAAAGTGTCAATGTTTGTGGTTGAAACCTTACCAATCCCCCAGGCCCTTTCTGGGCAGCCTGGAAGAGTCTGTCCATCTCTGGCCCTGCAAATTCTGTTCACAGTCTGGGCAGATCCTGTGTGCTCACCAGCCTGAGCCAACAGGAGTCCATCCCTGTGGGTCAGTGACTGCCAGAGCAAGACAGTAGGTGGCCTTCAGATGAAAGTCACTTGGCTGGGGAGGCATGTGAAGGTTCAAGGCAGGGGGATGGTAGCATCTTGGCCTGACAGTCCCCAGGAGACTGTGGGAGACTAGTGAGATTCTGGGTAAAATCAGCTCTCATTTGCACATAACAGGATGGAGTGGGGTGAGTCAGGATAAAGCAGAGGGATGTAGGGGGCAGGTGCCCCAGGTTCCAACACCACCCTGGCCCTGCTGGTGACCATGTGATGGCAGATGAGGCAGTATCTTTCTAAACTGGGCTTTTATCCTCTCACATGAAAACAAAGGACTCTTCTTGATGAGCGCCACCTTATTGGGGGCCAGTACTGTGACTGCCTCTGAAATCTCCAAGGGCCCTTTCAATACTCATATTCTATGGTTGTAGGTCAGCATAGGAAGTAGTAGCAGAGAGAGAGTTCTGCCTTTACTGGGCCTGCAACCATGCCTTGTGCTGTTCAAAACATGGGGGTTTTTTGAGGGGGGGAGGGCAGAGCAGGGATTAGATTATGATGACAGAGGGTAGGGTTGGCTTTTCCCTTTGACTGTAGAATTCAGAATAGTCAAGAGCTTAGATTCTCTGTCTTTATGATACTGGAATGCTGAAGATAAGGCTACCTGGCAGACCGGGGGCTTTCCTTGGCAATTTGGGGGGTGCCCATACAGCCTTTTCAGGCCTCCCCTGGGATGTGGTTAGGTTTGTATCCACAACAGCCTGACTACTAGCTGTACTGCTTTGTTTGAGGCCTCGGGCAAAGACTCCACCCAAGCATGGGGGAGGGAGGGTGAGAGCTGATGCTGATGCCCGAGTGGGTGGGCATTCAAAGACTCCAGTGGGGCAGACTTGATTACCATGTGGGGGTGGAAGCTAGCAAGGGACATCAGGCCAGCTGTCTGCCTTGGCTGCTGCCGATTTCCCTCTTCCTGTCCTTGCCAAGTGGGCACCCCATCTTCAGAGAAGCTCACGGGTCGACCAAATGGGCTTCCTTAGCCAGGGAGACATGTGGTTTCTTGCTTTTTAGGACAAGTCTAGTAGGAACTCTCCCTGCTAGCCAAACCAGGCCTTCTTGTTCTCCCAACTGGCAGAGACATCCATTGGGGTCTCTGTCCCACGACCCAAGCAAGCATCTTGGAAATGAAAGCAGTAACCCCCAGAATACAGCTTCTGGCAAAGGTCACAGGCCCTCCAAAATCAAGGTTGGGTATATTAGAGATGGTTTTATAGCATGGATAGACTAGGAAACCAAGCTGAGATCCCCTACAACCTGGTCTCGTCTGTAATCTGAGTTAGGGGTGGTCTAATTCATGTTCATGACATCCATGTCTCCTAAGGCTGGGACAGCCTCCCTTTTGTATCAGCCCTCTGTCACTGAAACTTTGCTTGTGCAATCCTTGACAATTCAGAAATCCCTGAGGAGGCAGTGAGGTTGGAGCTGAGGGAGCTGGGGGACAGGAAGGCCCAGGGCCTGCTTTGGAGGCTCTTCCTCCAAAGAGGTATGGGGACCCCTGGAGAATTTACCACTTGTCTGTTTACTCATTTGTAAAATGAGTTCAATAATCCAGTTGTCCATTGAGGGCTCTTACTAAAGAAACACATGACCTAAGGGGTGGGGTTAGTATCTGATGGTTAGCTTGGACCCCATCCACCCTCCAGAATGATCACAGAACTGGGTGCTGTTGGGGATGAGGGGAAACAAAGACATGGAAGGGAAAGCAGGCCTTTCCCTCAGAGTTAACAACTATGGCGAGAAGGAAATTGTGTGTGTGCGAAGCGACCTGAGAACAATCCCAAGGCAAGTGTCAAAACCCCAGATTCAGTAAAGACACCAAGGGAGACATTCCAAATGGAGGCTGGAGAGAGAGTGGGGGCAGCGCTTCACCAGGGAAGCCACCTGCAAGAAGATGTCACGGCCAGCTCAGGCACAAAGCTGGCAGGCTTGGCCCTGGTGAGCAGCCACCCTCAGCGTCTGGGAGACACTTCAGAAACTCTTTAGGAAAGCGCCTCTCTGTCCCAGTGCAGCCAGCTTTCCTTTTGGAGGAATCCATCCCTCCCCTTCAACGTCTCCCCCATCAGGCTCTTCTCAGGGGGTCCCAGAAAATCACACCTAGTCAGTCAGTAAGCACAGCTTCTCATTACTTTTTGCTTCTTCCAGGAATTTCTAGTACTTCTAGAGTGAGATTTTGATGATGTCTCGACGCAGTCAGCGCCTGAGCCATCGTTACCATGTTGATGATGATGGAGGCAGCAGCAGCAGCAGCAGTGGAGGAAGTTCCCTGGTGGCTGGTCAGCACACTGCCTTCAAGGACAGCCCCTTAAGGTAAGCCACTCCACAGCGACCCTAGGTCATCTTCCAGATCACAACCACTCAGGGCAGCCAAGGGCCTGGCCAGCTTCCATGTGCACCTTTCTTTCCTGCCCCCATCTTTGGTGGAAACATCACTCTAGTGCTTTCTTTCCCCACAAATGCGAGAATTTCCTGTCCCCAGCACCGTCTCTTCCCCTTCTACCCCAACCTGGGCTGCTGCTGCCTTCACTCTCTGAGAACAGGAACTAGGGAGGGGTGACTTTGAGCATTGAGAGGGCCAGAAACTGAGGCTTAAAGCTGGGCAGGGAACAACCATCATGTGGCCCAGTACCCACGGTTTCTGGGGTGAGCTGCAGGGCCTAGCAAGAGCATAGGAAGCCATGGGGGTGATGGACCTGTGGGGGAGGAGACAGGTTCAGGTGGCTTTAGCTCCTCTTGTACCTCATCATGGTGGTTCCATTTGGAAAGAGGCCCTGCCTGGCCCATGGGAGCTGGGGATTTGTTCCAATGTTATAAAGGATTCATCTGTTGAAGGACTAAGAACAGAAGAGGGCTTTGGGGATCATTTCTTTTCATCCTAGAAGCTCCTTGAAAGTCTCTTCCTCCTCCAGGCCTTTCTCCCCCTGTTTTTCTCCTGCTTCATCTCCTTCACCCTCTTTCCTTTGCTCTTCATGCTTGGCGCCCCCCAGGACTCTGAAGAGGAAATCTGGCAGTGTGAAACGCCTCTCACCAGCCCCTCACCTGGGCCCTGCTTCCAATCCTCACACTACCTACTACAGTGAATCAGTGGTCAGCGAGTCCTACGTCAGGGGCCCCCGGGTCGCCTCGGTGGACAAAAGCTCCATCCTACAAGATCAGCTGGACAGCGATGTCTACTGGAGTGAACGTGGTGAGCTCTGGCCAGAGCTTGACAAACCCGAGGGCTTGGGCTGGGGAGAAGGAAGGAAGCTCCTCCCTGTCTTCTAAAGATTCCTAAGGAGGCTAGTGTCTGTTGGGAGTTACCTTACTCCTCCAGGTTGGCTCATCTCCCTGGATCCTCCCAGGTGGGAGATCCTTCCATTCTCCTGAAGCCCCTCAGTCCCACAGATGGCACTTTTCCAGATCTGGCTGACAATAACCATGCCTCCTAAGGCAGAAGGCCACCTGGTTTTGTGCAGCCAATGAGCTAAAAATCATCTTTACATGTTTCAGTAAAGTTCCATTACACTTAAAAACATAAAAAGTGTTCTTACCTCATACAGAAATAGGAAGGGGGCCAGATTTTGCCCTTGTGCAGAACTCCATTCCTGCCCTAAACCACATGGGGGGGGGCTTCTGGGTTCAGACCCCCAAAGGGGTGGGAAGTCTGAATTCTGAAAAGTTCTGCCAGGTGTTCCACCTCTGGCAGCTGCTGTTGCTGGAAGCCTGAAGCTCCCTGCTTATCAGGCACCTCCATGCTCTGTGCAGGTGGGGACTTGGTGAGGAGGAGGAGAGGCCCGGGAGGTGCTGAGAAGAGTAAGATCAATGGACTGAATGAGGGCAAAGTCACCTATGATATCTATGGATCTTCCTCAGGATACTCCTCGGAGGATGACTCTGCAGGTAGGCAGCACTTCCTGCCTACTGGAACTCCATCCCCTGGACGCTGCCCTGTGTACTTTGAAGGGTGCCCCATCCAGGGGGGATGGGGAGAACATAGATTTCAGATAAAAGGATAGAGAACTCTGCAGTCTGGCTCCAGGTGGGGGTTTGGAGGTTGGGAGGGCCCAAGCCTCAGCATGGTAATGGGGATGCCTGAGGCCCACTTGTGTCTCCTTCTGGGTGGCTCCTCATGTCTTCACTTTCCTGCAGGGCACACACTTATGGACCAGCCTGGCTCAGCATCCTCATTAAGGAATGCTGCCTCCCAAGTTGGCGCTTTCTTGTGGGTGGCCATCACTTTTCCAGGTGGGTTCTGGGAGTGGGTGGGCACACTGCCCAGGGCAGTCCCTGCTGTGGGCCCATAAGAGCTTCCTCATTCCTACGCTGGGGCACACCAGGCCTGGGTGCTAACCCTAGGACAGTGTGTGGAGACAGGCTTTTATGGCAGGATCCCCAGGCACAGCTAGAAAGCCTTGGGAGATTCAAGGAGCAGCTGCAGAGTGGGCAGGCTGGGAGCAAGCTAACTCTGGGATAGGAGGGCGAAGCCTTTGAACCCCTCTGCTGGGACTTTTACAGGTTGGCTCTTTGGCCTGTTCTACTGGTGGCTGGGCACTACCTGCTACCGCCTGACCACAGCTGCCTCCCTGCTGGACGTCTTTGTCTTAACCAGGTCAGTGAGGCCTCCCTGGGCTCTGCCAGAACCAAAGAACCCATGCTTGAAAAAGCTTCACCACGCTTGAGCTCAGTTCAGCTTTTGAGACTTTTGTGCCATGAATCTTATGACAGAAGGTCAGGTCAGGGTCAGGGGTGTGCTGGAATCAGCTGGAACCAGCTTGAACCTGCTCCTGAGTGTCAGCTACCAGTCAGGGCTCCTCTGGGTATCTAGACTGAAGAAGAAGATGGGACAAGTTGTGTGTGCCTTCACCCCCTTCAGAACTGCTTGTTAACCCTTCCCCAGCACATGCCAATCCCCATGAGCACAGGTGCTGCTCTATTCCTGAGTATCTTGGAGGAGCTGTCCCCTCAGTAGTTCCTGCCTCTCATCTCCACTGACTCTGGTGGCTTCACCTTGGCCAGTTGGAAAGTCCTGAGCTCCCAGGGGTTGTAGTCTCTTCCCAGTCCTTCGGGTAGCCAGGCCATCCTTACAGTTTCTCTGTGGGGGGTCATGTCCAGGTTTCCAGGCAGCCTCCAGGGCTGTGTCCAGGAGCCTCTAGAGCAGGGGTAGGGAACCTGCGCTCTCCAGGCCACATGTAGCCTTCTAGGTCCTGGGGTGCAACCTTTGGACTGAGGCCAAGTTTTACAGAACAAATCCTTTTCTTAAGGAGATTTGTTCTTGGAAGTCTAGATTCAGTCAAAGGGCCACCCTTGAGGACCTCAAGTGCCACATGTGATCTCCAGGCTGCAGGTTCCCTATCTAGCTCTGGATTCTTGGGGCCACAGGCTAGGCCCAGGGAGACTAGCCAAACTTGTCAGGGCTTACTCCTTCCAAGTCCCAATTTGACAAGCACTGAAATGATTTAGCCAAAAGAAGCCTGCCCAATTCACTAGCATATAAGCACATTCCTGAGAGCCCTGGGAGGGAGATGCCTTCCACCAGCCCTGTCACCTTTCATAACAACATTCACACATTTGACCAAGGTCAAATTTTCTCCTTCCACTTGACCTCGAGGGCTGTCCATAAAAGCCCAGAGCTCCCCATCGTAGCTGTCCCAGGGTGGGGGCACACCCTTTGTTGGTTTCCTCAGCAGCTCAGGGAGGGTCGCACAGGAATCTGGTGGGGAAGACCAGGCACTAATGTCTCCTCCTTCATCCCCATGAAATCCAGGAGCTTTTCAACTCTGAAGAAGTTGTTTCTGCTTCTCTTGATGCTGTTGCTTCTGGCTTCGCTGGCTTACGGTGAGCCTTGCTGAGTCCCCAGGGCACCCTGCCAGCCCAGACAGACAAGGGCTTGGGGGCAGGGCTGCTGAACGCAAGTCTGGAAGACAGAGCTTTGAAGGGGAGCCTTTAGCCTTTAGGGGAAAAGGGACCCAGGCCTTGTATGGGAAAGTTCTTGTGCCTGAAATGGGATAGACGGCCTGTGTCTCCTCCTCTTGATCCAATCCCACAAGCCTTTCTTGTGCATCTTCTGTATGCAGGCCTCCCAGACTCATGCTGCATGCCTACTATGACAGTGCTGGCTTTACATGGGTGTTTGATCTGCCCCCTCAGTGGTCACTGTCAAGGCACTTGAGGGTGGGGGAACTGGTAGAAGAGCTGAGTCCACAATGAATGGGTTAGCTGGGCAGGACACAGCCAATGCCAGCTCTGGAGGCCTTTGCCCCTTCTCACTGGGGAGAATGGACAGGGTGGTCCTCCCTGGATGGTCCCAAAAGAGCTGTACTCTGTTCAGGAACCATGACATCACTTACCCCCTACTATGAGATGAAGCCCAGCTTGGGAATGGTGACACCACAAGCTGTCAGTTACCAGGACCTCTATTCAGCTGGCATCTCCTGAAAGCACTCTGATCCTCCAGAAGAGACAGGGCTGTATGTGGACCAGGCTTGGGACCAGGAGGCAGGACTTCTCCATGTCCTCTCCCCAGCTGCTTCTTGTCCCTCATTTTTCTCATAATCCAAAAGTGTGTAATGACTCCTGAAAGGATCATGAGAGATGCCTTTCCTGAAGGGTCTTGCCTTCCAGATCATGGGGCCCATAATGCATGCACCTTCCTTGGGCCAGGGTCTGAGCCCATGTGGATGTGACACTGCCAGACACAGTCCAGGTGTAGGTCCTCATCCTGGACATGTTTCCCTTCTGGTGCCTCAGCCTCTGCCTTCATTAGCCTTTCCTCCCATGTGCTAGGTGCTTGGTATTTTTACCCCTATGGACTACAGACATTCCACCCTGCTATGCTGTCCTGGTGGGCAGCAAAGGGCAGCAACAGGAGAGAGGAGGTGTGGGAAGCAGGAGAATCCACCCCATATTTCCAGGTGAGTGCCTGGGTGAGTGCCAGGAACACTTTGTGCAGGACAGGCAGACAGTCTGCTCACAACCAAGTCTGTTCCAATCAACCCCAGAATCACTCAGTCCACTACCATTTCTTAAGTTGGCCTACTGTGTGTCAGGCACTGTGCTAAGGGATGGGAATTCAAAGAAAGAATTCAAACCCAAACAAACAAGCCCACAGTCCCTGCCCTGAAGGAGTCCCCGAGTCATGAGGAAACAACTAGGTACAATGGAGATCTACCAGGACAGATGGGAGTGAAGCAGTAGAGGGAGTTGGCTATGCTGTTTCTTCTATGGCAGCCATACAGACTATTACCATACCATCTTTGAAGACAGTTCTGGCCTGGCAGGATCTTCCAGGTGGTGTCCTCTCCTAGCGCTGTCTTTGAAACAGCTCTGCAGCACTATGAGGCATCAGAGGAGGGGGAAGCAGGATTAGCCAGAGGAAGCTGCTTTTGTTTCCATTTTGTAATGAACAAAAGTCTGTTTTATTTCCCTTCTCCCTCTCCCACCCATTCAGAAAAATGAAAAGCAAACCACTTGTAACAAATGTGCAGAGTTAAGCAAACCAGTCCCTTTTTGGCCATGTCTAAAAGATCTATGTCTCCTTCTGCCTCCTGAGGCCATCTCTCCGTCAGAAGTTGGGTCATTTTCCAGAAAAGTACTTGGTCACTGCATCGATCAGAGTTCTAAAGTCTTTCAAAGTTGCTTCTTTGTGGTTCTTCTCACTCTGCTCTGCACCAGTTCATACAAAGTCTTCTCAGGTTTCTCTCAATACCACCTATTTCATTGTTTCTTAGAGCACGGTTGTATTCAATCCTTACACCATAATTTATTCAGCTCTTGCCCAGTTCGGGGGCAAGCCAGTAGTTTCCATTTCTTTGTCTTTGCTGTTTGGGTGCCAAGTGTGTGTCATGCAGAAGATAGGTCATTCATCTCAGTGGTGACAGTCTCTTCTTAATGGTCTGTGCTGTGGGGCAAGAGATGAGAATATAAATCCAGGCTATAATGAAGCCTTCATTTAGTAACCTCGATTTATCCATGGATTTCCATCTCCAAACTCATCAATCTTTGCCCCAGGGCCACTCACAAGCAGCATTAGGAGACTCTCTCACCTTGGATATGCAGATCCCTGGGGAGCCAGGGTCAGAAAACCTGGGCTCAAGTTTGAGCTTTGCCACTTGCTAGCTTTGGGACCTGGGGCAGTTCAATGCCAACCTCTCAAGACTCAGCCTCCCGCGTTCCCCCGCTGCCTTCAACTGAAATCATAGTTGCCTCCCCCAAAAGGCCTTCCCTAACACCTTGTCACACAGTGAAGTGATTCTGGAGGGGGGGGGTCTCCAGAAATTGGTAGCAGAGCCCAGACTATCAGAGTTGATCAAGCTGGGAAGACTTGAAGGCTGTGTGCAGATCCTGGTGTCTGCCCACCAGAAGCTTGGCCACCAGGTGATTGGATTTGGGGAGTCATGATGACTTGGGAAGCAGATAAAAAGACCAAACAACTTTTGCCTTCTGCAGCCACCTTCTGTTTGTGGACAGAGGTCAGGGGACCTCAGAGAAGGACAAAGAGTACTTGGTCTCCCTCAGTCCTCACACAGTCCAACCACAGTCTAAGTGGTTGACATTATTCCAGTGTAATCTGAGGGGTGACATGGAGTGGTGGGATAAAGGACATGGCTCTAGAAACAGCAACAGATGAGGTGCTGGATGTCAGATGCACAATGAGGTCCACGATTTTGGACACAGCCAGTGTCAGAATTTGATTTGTCTGACTTCTCATGTCAGCTGCAAGGAGTTTTTTTTTCAGATGTGGGGGGGAAAACAATCAGTGGAATGATCACTCACAGGCAGAAGAATTTGGAGGAGGCAAATCAGCCTCAAGGATTAGATTTCATCACATTTTTAAAGGCAACTAAAAAACCCCATAGTTGCTATTCCAAATGAGCATAAGGCAACAGAGGGCAAAGGAAGTCCAGGAGGAAGCTGAGAAGATCATTTTGTCCTTGTGACCCCAACACTCGGCATAGCCTGTTACACTTAGTGGGAGTGTATCAGTGTTTGTTGGCTGTCATTGTACTAAGTCCACAAAACAACGTGCAAGGGAAGAAGACACAACTATTATTTGTCAGTAAGAAAGTCCCCAGGCACAGGATACATGATCAGCACCAAAAGATGTCACAACGAAACCAAAGGACCATCTTCACGGAATGAGAAATGCTGGTTACACGAATCATTTCAGCATCAAGGACCAGATCAGTGACTGGGCCCCACAAAGGTCAAAATCCAGCAAGTTAGAAGAAAGGGGGACAAAAGGGGAAAAAACATACCGTACAGCTCCAACAGCTCCAGTCCTTCCTCTTCAGATGTGTCAACCACTCAGGCACGGCAAAAGGAACACTGACTCATAGCATCGTTTCCTAAGGATGTTTGACTGCTGCCCCAAAACATCACATTCCAGTGAGAAGGCCAGCAATCCTAGAGGCTGCCTCCCTCAGAGACCAGCGGCTCTTGGCAAGCAAAGAAACCAAAGGCAACACTGGATCTGAAAATAGGCCACTGGCGCAAGAGAAGAAGAGGGTGGTGACTAAAGGATACAAACAGTGGCCCCGTGAAACGGCAAACATCAGGAAGGGCCCTCAGCCTCCCTCTTCAGCTCACTCCTGAGAGTGGAGGCCCCCAAATTCTTGAGTCAGCTCCTTCCCCTCTCAGTGACTCACCTTGTTAGGAAGCTGTTCCTGCCTCTGAAATGTGCCACAACTTCTACCTTGCCAGGACAAGCAAAGCAACTCTAACCCTGTCCATGTCCACAAAGTCTGAAAACCATTTTCACGTCTCCTCATCGTGTTGTGTGTTTCCAAAAGTTTTCTTGATATCATTGGTTTTTACTTAACCTACCTTTCCCAGTGTGTCTTCTCAGAAAGAGAAGCAGGGAATTTGGAAAAACCCTGCAAAGCTTGTGTGATCTACTAGTGAAAATCATTTTGAATTAGGTACATCTTTACACACACACACACACACACACACACACACACACACACACACAAACGCACACATCCCACTGACTTTGAAGACTTGTCTCTAGCTTTTGCTTTCATGTGACCCACCTTGCTCAGTGTATCCTTCCCATTTTGCCCTCCCACAGAGCCAGCCCTTAAGCAAAAGAATAAACCAAAAAGGGGAAGAAAAGTTCAGCAGAACACAGCAGGCGAGCCCAGCATTAGATGCAGGTTCCCTGCCAGTATTTCCCACCCTAGCCAGGACGGGAAGGGAAGAAGATCCTCATGGGTCATGTCTGTTCTTTCCATTTCCATGGTTGTCTGTGGTGCTTGTTTTCTTGTTCTCCTCATTCATTTATTCCACTTTTCCCCAGTTCATGTAAGTCTTCTAATTAAGCAGAGTTGTGGCTTCGTACAGCATAGTCATATTTCCTTGTATCCATAAGCCACTCCTCTGTCAATGAGTTCTTTGCTACCAAAGAACTTTCTTAGTGGTTCAATTGGTATGGCACTGAATAAGTTAATTTAGGTAGTTTTATCATTTTTATGCTACTGGCTTGACCTACCCACGAGGAGTGAGTACATCTCCAACTGTTGAGATCTCTACGTATGAAGAATGTTTTGTAATTGTGTTCATATAGTTCCTGTGTGTGTCTTGGCAGGCAAACTCTCAGGTTGTATACAGTATACAATTGTATACAGTTATTTTCAATGGAATTTCTCTTTCTATCTCTTCCTGCTGGATTTTCTTGATTAATATATAGAAATGCTGATGGTTTTGATGGGCTTCCAACTTTCTTTAAGTAATTGTTTGAACTGGTTTTGTTTTAAACTGGTTTTTTAGATGACTCTCTAGGGTTCTCTTGGTAAACCATTGTATCATCTACCAAAAGAGATAGTTTTGGTTCCTCATTGCAGTTTTTTCCCTTCAGTTTCTTTTCTGCCTTATTGCTATATCTAGCAGTTGCTGTAACTGGTACAACACTGAATAGCAATGGTTGGCAATGGACTTTCTTCCTTTACCGTGATCTTACTGGGAAGGCTTATCCCCATTACATATCATGCTTGCTCTTGGTTTTAGTTAGATAATACTTATTTTAAAGAAGACTCCATTTATTCCTGTGCTTTCTAGTGTTTTTCAACAGGGATGAGGTATTTTGTCAAAAGCTTTGTCTGCACCTGTTGAAATCATATAAATTTGTTGTTTATGTTATTGATATAATCAGTTACATTTATAGTTTTCCTAATAATTGACCCAGGCCCAACTTCTTGGTATCAATCCAGCTTGGTCACAGTGTCACAATATATCTTTGTGATATATTCCTGTAATCTCCTTTCTTAGCATTTAATATTTTTCATCAATATTCATTAAGGAAATTGATCTATAGTTCCCTTTCTTGGGGAGACGTGACTCTCCTTGGTTTGGGTATCAAGATTATATTTTTGTCATAGAAAGAATTTGATAAGATTCTATCTTTACCTGTTTTTCAAATCGTTTATTTAGTGTTGGAATTGATTACTTTTTAATCATTTGGAAAAATTTGATTTAGTCCTGGGGTTTTTTCTTAGAGAGATCATTTATCGCTTGTTTCGTTCCTTTTTCTAAGATGGGGTTATTTAAGGGCTCTGTTAAACAGGACTATTTATATTTGTAAAATTCATTTCATTTAGATTTTCATTTTTATTATTGGCATGTAGTTGGGCAACAAAGCTCCTAGTAATTACTTTTATTTTCTCTTCATAGATTGTAAATTCACTGTTTTCATTTTCTGATGTAATAATTTGGTTTTCTTTTGTAAAAATTAAATTAGCCAAGGATTTATCTATTTAATTGTTTTTCTCAAAGCTTATAGTTTTATTTATTAGTTCATTGGGGTTTTGTTCTTTCAATTTCTTTCATCTTTCTATCGATTCAAGATTTTAATTTTGGTGTTTAATTGGGAAGGGATTAATCTGTTGGTTTTCTAAATATTTTAGTTGCATGTCTAATTCTTTAATCTGTTTCTTTGTCTCTTTGATTGATGTAAGCATTTGAAAATATACATTTCCCTCTAAGTCCTGCATTGACTGCATCCCCAAAATTTAGTTATGTCATTGTCACCATGAAATTGTTAACCATTTCTATGATTTGTTCTTTGACTCATCCATTCTTTAGGATCCATTCTGTAAGATCCATTCTTTTTCTCCAACTCCTCTATTTGTGTATCTTTCTGTTTCAAGCATATTTCTTGTAAATAACATATTGTTGGATTCTGGTTTCTAATCCATTCAACTGTATTCTTCCATTTTATGAGTGAGTTCATCCCATTCCCATTCACAGTTGTGTTCATTAAATGTATATTTTTTTCCATGCTATTCTTTTACACTCATCCTTTTGTTTTTTACTCTGTCCCTTCTTCAGTAGTCTTTTGTTTCTGACCTTTGCCTCCCTTAATCTATCCCGTCATTCTTCCCTCCCCCTCACCTTTCTCTTAGACGCTTTTCCTCCTACTTCTCCTTGCGTAAAATGAATCTCTCCATCTCATTGTGTGTGTATGTGTATTCTTCCCTCTTTCAACCAGTTCAGATGAGAATAAGGTTCGTGTTGCCTGTTCCCCTCTTCTGTCCCTCCCATTGTATAAACTCTTTCTAGTGCACCCCATTTATGAGATAACTTTCCCCATTCTTTCTCTCCTTCCCCACAACCTTCCAGTGCATTTCTCTTCTCCACCCTTCCATTCTTTTGAGATCCTCACAACATAATACAGTCATTCAGGTCACTATCTATTTAGACTGCTTCTAGGACCCGTGGTGATCATAAAATTCTGAAGTGGTTACATGTATCATCTTGCCACACAAGGGATCTAAACAATTTGCCCTTTTTTAGTGACTTGTGATTTCTCACTCATGTTCACCTTATTATTCTTCTCCTGAGTTCTGTGTTTGAATGTCAAATTTTCTATTCTGTTCTGGTCTTTTCATCAGGAATGCTTGAAAGTTCTCTATTTCAGGAAGGGTCCTTATTCCCCTGTAGGACGATACACAGTTTTGCTGGGTAGTTTAATCTTATTGTGGGCTCTAATCCTAGATCTTTTCCACTCCAGAATATGATATCCCAAGCCCTGTACTCCTTTAATGTGGAAGCTTCTAAATCTCATGTGTCCTGACAGTACTGGATTATTTCTCTCTGGCTATTTGCAGAATTTTCTCCTTGACCTGGCAGTTCTGGATTTAGAACAGTTGCTGGGAGTTTTCATGTAGGGGTTTCTTTCAGGAAATGATTTGTGGTTTCAAGTTCTACTTTGCCCTCTGATTCTAACACATCTGGGCATTTTCCTTTGTAATATCTTAAAATATTATGTTGAGCTCCTTTTTTGTTCCTGGCTTTTGGATAGACAAATGACTCTCCAATTCTCTCTCCTCAATCCATTTCTAGGTCATTGGAGTTTTGTATGAGATCCTATACATTTTCTCTTGAATTGATTTTATTTTTTGTTGTTGTCTCCTAGAGTTATTAGCTTCTATTTGCTCAGTTCTAATTTTTAAGGAATTCAGTATTTTTGTGCCTCTTTTACTAATTATTCATTCTTTTCTCATATCTTTCTTGTACCGCTTTTAAAAAATTTTTCCTCTTCCACTCTTAAAATCACTTTTTGTTCATTTTTATCTCATTCTTTAACTCTTCTAGGAATTCTTGTTCAACTCTTATCCAATCTACCCTTTTTCTTGGAGGATTTGCTTAAAGATATCTTCAAGTCATTGGCTTCTTCTGTCTTTCTGTCTTGAGCCATAGTAGCCCTTTGTGGTCAGGTTCAGTTTTGTTTACTCATTCTTCCAGCCTATTTCTTGACTATGAACTTGATGTTGGCATTGGGCTCAGCTCACCTCTGGGCTTTCTTAGTTCAGTCCGCAAACTTTCAGTGCTTCCATAGTGGTGATATCTGTTCACTGCTATTCTTGTCTGAGTTGTGCATGTTCCTGACTCAGGTTTAGGTCTTCTGGCTTGCGGGTGCTGGAGTTTCTGTAGAATGTTATTGGACTCAGTCATTGTTAGCACACTTTGAGGTTCTGCAGGTTCAGAGGGACCGAACTTATTGACTCTTCTTGCGTCTGGGTCTCCTACCCGAGGTATCCCACTGCAGGACTAAAAGTGAACATTGAGCCCCCAGCTGTGCTCTGGGGCTCAGGTCCAGAACCTCTTTGCAGAACCCCTTTCTTGATCAGTGCTCAGCTAGGGCCTCGCTCACTCATAACTGCTCCTCTCAGCCCTACGTCTGTAGCCTAGAAGAGTCATTTGGCCCCCTTCATGCTCCCAGGATAGCCTGGGATCTGCTCCTGCTCAGGGATTCAGTTCTAGCCCTTTTACCATCCTTGGGCAATGAAATGCTTCCCACTGTCCTGGCTGCCATTATGTTGGGCTCCTGGCCAGCCCCCACCTCAGTGTCCACAGCTCTCTTATTTCTTAAGCTTCCCTGGGCTGGAGAAATGACGCACAGGGATGTTTTCTTGGCTTTCCTCATGAGAATGTGGTCTGGCACATTATCTAGATGGTTAGAGAGGAGGTGGGCTGGGCTCATCAAAAATGCCCACCCTCCCTCTGTTCTCTTGGTTCTGCCCCTGTGCTGTGTGGTTGGTGGGGAGGGGACCTTCTGCATGCTTAGCCTCCTTTGTACCTCTTGGGGAGGTCTCTGACCTGGCTTTTTGCCCTGAGCTCTCTCAGCTTCTTCGACATTTCGACCCTGGTGACCCTGGCCCTCCCTCATCACTCTCCTGGCTCACTGCCGCAGTGTCCTGAGTGGCCTCCCTGCCTCCAGTCTGTTCTGCACTCTGCTCTCAAAGGAACTTTCCTTAAGAACAGAGCAGACCAAGTGACTTCCCTCCTCAGTCAATGGCAGGGCCTCCCCTTTGCCCCCCAGAGGAAAACAGCCCCACCCTGTCTTTCCAGCCTTAGCCTCATTGGTCTTCTGTACTCCTTTCACACTCGGTGACCCTACCCAAATGGCTGCCCCCATGCTGAGAATTCATTCTGGTGCTCTTTCTTCCAGTCAGCCTGTCAACCCACATGTATTTATTAAGCACTTCCTCAGTGCCGGGTCCCGGCCTAGGGGACACAGGTACACAAAATGAAACCATTCCCATTGACCAGGAACTTCCATTCTCAGGCGGAGACCAACAATGCTTACGTTTTTGTAAATAGCGTAAGTGTGAAATGAAGAAATCTGCCGACAGCAGTTAAACGACCTGGTGGCTTTTAATGTCCTTGTCTCCTCCATTCAAATGGAAGTTCTTCGTACACAAGAAAGGTTTCCTTCTTGGTCCTTGTGTTCTCAGCACTCAGCCCCACCTCGGGCACACAGTGGTGCTTAACAAATGCCCAGTGCTCCTTGTTCCTCCTCCTAAGAGACTTTTCATCTTTGTGTGTTTTCCTCCTTGTTCCCAAGGCTGAACAGCATGTCCTGTCCAAGGTTCATGCCCTAGAAAGGCGGCTGGAAACTCTGGCTTCTGAATACTCTGCACGTTGGCAGAAGGAGGCCATCAGGCTGGAGTTGCTGGAGCTGCAGGGGGCCAGTGGGAATGGAGGTGGAAAAAGCCTGAGCCACGAGGATATTTCAACTCTCCTGGAGGGCCTGATGAGCCAATGGGAACCCACCCTGAAGAAGGACTTCCGTAGGGACACCACTGCCCACATCCAGGTGAGGAGAACGCTCTGCTAAGAAGACCAGGTCGGCAAGCCCAGCTAGTGGAAGGCATAGAGGTCTTGAGGTGAGGCAGCACTCTGGGCTTGGCAGGACCTGCCAAGTTCTCTGGGTCTTGTTGAACGCCTGTCTCCTTTTTTGTGGTCTCCAGGAAGCACTCACCACTCTCAGGGCAGAACATCGGCAAGATTTGGATAATGTTCTAAAGAAGATTTCTCAGGCATCCCAGGTAATCCAGAAGCTCTGACGCTTCTGGAGGCAGAGACACAGGGGATGGAGGGTGGGTGGGGGGGGGGGCGGGGGAAAGGGTGCGGGGAGGGGGGGAGAGGGGGCAGAGACGTCTTGGGGGAGGTCACTTGTAGCTGGAAATGTTGGTGCTGCTGTCAGTAGACCTAACACTTGCTTACAGGTTTCTGGCCAGATTCCGTACTTGTATGGGAGCATATTCGATTGACTCATTGTCCCTGAGAGCTCCTGTCTGAGGACTCTGGATCCCCTTGTCCGAAGGATAAGCAGAGAGCTTACTGATCTAAAGCAACCTAAGCCTCCTCCTGTAGCTCCTTTCTGGAACCCCTTTCCTGTACTGAGCACATCCATGCATGAAGACTAGGGAGGGATAAGATTGTCAATGAGAAGACTGTAACTCAACAGCTGAGTTTGAAACTCTTTTCAGGGACTGAGAAGTGACCTCACCACTCTAGGGAAAGTGGTTCATGCCTAATCTCAGCTGAGTTGGGGTCTCTCTCAGATGCCTCCTCTTGGTGGGATGATAAGGGAGGAGTCCAGTCTTTGAAAGGTCTAGCCCAAACTCAAGGTCAAGATTTCTGGAGCCCAACAGTTTGCAGAGACTCAGATCCTCCTTAGCAGACAGAGGGTCCACCCAGAGGAGACAATGAGTCCCCAGAGTGTGGTTTGGTGTTTTCATCAGTCTCATTGTGCCATCATCTTCCTTACAGGAGCTGGAAAGCTGGGTGCTCCAGCTAAAATCTGAATGGCAGAGGTAAGGCCCCAAACTAACTGGCAAAGAGAAGAGGAGGGAAGGAAGGCTAGAAAACTAGACCAGAGAAAGCACCACTGAGATTCTCTGGGGGGGTGTCAGTAGAGCCAGAATACTTGGGTTAGCATGTCCATAGGATTAATCCCAGCTGGTAAGGACCTCAGAGAGCAAATGAGGGTCCTGAGGCCTGGGAGGGAAATGACTTGCCCAGGGTCACACAGGGAGTAAATGTCAGGGAAGACTTGCACCCAGATCTCTGGTTCTGTTCTTTCCCTTTGATAGTGGTTCTGCTTGACTCTATCCTGTGTCACTAGCCAGTGGCTGCCCTTCCCTTTTCCTTTTGTCACTGTCTAGTTTGGCCCAAGAAGCCCTCCAGGAAAACATATTAAAGGCTATGGGTCCACTGGAGGCCCAGCTGGCTGGCCTGAGACAGGAACTGGCAGCCGTGAGCCAGAGACAGGCTGCAGCGGCAGAGGAAGTAGACCTTTGGCCACAGAAGATGGCAGCCCTGCGCAGTGATGTGAGTCCTCCAGTCCACCACTTAGACCACATGTGCCCCTCTCTCCAAGGTGGGCTGCCTGAGCATCTGCCCAGGGAGACCCAACCCTCTAAGGTGTCCACTGGGGTCCAATGAGATCTTTTTTGGTAGACCTGAAAGCAGTGGAAAAATGCCAGTCACTTGGTTCACAACCGTCCCTTCCCTGGCACCAGGAAGACATGCATAGGCTCTGAGCTCTCAGAGTCTTTCTAGACACCCCCTCCCCAGGTCCCCTGTCCCGGCCCTCTTTCTTCCTTACCTCTACTGTTTTGTGGATGGTCTCTGGTGGTTTCTAGGTGGAGTCTCAGTTCCCAGCCTGGATCAGTCAGTACCTTCTTCGAGACAAGGGCGCTAAGGCTGGGCTTCTTCAGCTGGAGGAGGTACAGGCCCAACTTCGGGACCTGGAGCACAGAATCCTCACTCAGGTGGCAGAAGGGCAGGTCAAATCTGCCAGTGAAGCTGCTGCCAGCCTGAGGCTGACCCTTCACAAGGAAGGAGTGACTGGGGTCACAGAGGAGGTGAGGCCTGCCCCATTCCCTGTCTGCCTGTCGGAGGTCATGGGTTTGCCCTGAGAGGAGCCTCCAGGGAAGGAAGGGGAAGCCCTGGCAGAGCAGGTAGCACACGTGGCCCTCTGGTGAAAGGGCTGGGCCAGTTCTGCAGGCAGCTAGGCCCATGAGTCCATCCATGCCTGTCTTTTAGGATGTGCACCAGATTGTGAATGAGGCCCTGAAGAGATACAGTGAAGACCGCATTGGGCTAGTGGATTATGCCCTGGAGTCCTCAGGTAGGTAGCCTGTAGAAAGCCAGAGGGCTGGGGACATGATGGT
Source organism: Notamacropus eugenii (assembly GCF_028372415.1). NCBI lineage: Eukaryota > Metazoa > Chordata > Mammalia > Diprotodontia > Macropodidae > Notamacropus > Notamacropus eugenii. The sequence continues at coordinate 297,293,039 of NC_092874.1, read as the reverse complement.
TGCCCATTAAGGGACAGCAGGAATTAAAAACTCATGATGCCCCTTATGGGACGGGGCAGTTGAAGGGCTGATGCCCTGGCAGTGACCCCTCATCTTCAGGACTACCTCTGTGTCCTGCCAGCCCTCAGCTGCCCCCACCTCACTTCTCTCCCTCTTGTTCTTTCAGGGGCCAGCATCATCAGTAGCCGCTGCTCAGAGACCTATGATACCAAGACGGCCCTTCTCAGTCTGTTTGGCATCCCCTTGTGGTACTATTTCCAGTCCCCAAGAGCCATCCTCCAGGTATGACAGAACAAAGGGCCCCCAGCTTGGCTCTCTGCCATCTCCCACCTTCTGTGGGGGCTGGGCTCTCAAGGTGGGAGGATTACACAATGGAAATCTATTCCATTGGCTGCCCACCTGACTTGTCACCTGACTTGTCTTCTGCCCACAGCCAGATGTTTACCCTGGCAACTGCTGGGCATTCCGGGGCCCCCAGGGCTTTGCTGTGGTTCGATTATCTGCCCGCATCCACCTCACTGCTGTCACCTTGGAGCATGTACCCAAAGCCCTGTCTCCCATCAGCAACATCCCTAGCGCCCCCAAGGATTTTGTCATCTTGGTGAGTATCTGAGCCTTGCAGCTCTCCATTCCAGTATGCCTGACAGCCATTTCTTAACAGCAGCATTGTGAGGTGAGGAATGGAAGGATGTGCCCATTTTACAGCTGGGATATTGAGGCTGGTCTCTGGACTCCACAACCAGCCCTTTCCCTGCTCCCCCTCTTCTTAGAGAGAAGCCAGAAGAGGACAGCTGACAGCAGTCAAGATTTCAATGCTGTCTCAGGGTCCTTTTATACAACTCCTTTATACATGGGTGCCTCCATGGCCAGGTGTCCCATGGGGGAGCTGAGTGGGGATGATGAGCACCATTCCCTACAGTCACCTCCTTAGGGCAGAGTTGGAATGTCCTCATAAGGAGGATGTGGGTGAAAAAAGTGGAGCCAGAGGAGAAGAAGAAACGTGTAGGGGAACAGGATGCTTCAGGACCTAAATCCTGATAGATGAAGAAACTGAGGCACCTACAATTAAATTGTGTGTCCCAAAGCCATTCAGCAGCTTAGGGGAAGAGGCAGAGAAGGAGGCCAGGGGCTTGGAGGGAAAAGGATCTGTCTACTGAGTTAGTGAGAGATGCTGGAAGGTGAGGGGACCAAAGAAGGAAACATCATGGTGGCTTTTGCTTTCTCCCCTTTACTCTCCCCAATGTATCCCCCCCTACACCCCCTTCCTCCTCCTCTTCCACCTTCTCCTCCACAACCTCCCCTTCCTTTGCCTCCCTGGATAGATCTGGATTCATGTCTTAACAGCATGACCTTTCCTCTAACCCCCTCCCATCCATCCATCCATCCATCCATCCATCCATCCATCCATCCATCCATCCATCCCTTCCCTTTGCTTTTCCTTCTCTGTAGGGGCTAAATGAAGATTCACAGTCGGAAGGGGTGGCCCTCGGGCACTTTACCTATGATAATGCTGGGGAGTCCATTCAGACCTTCCACTTTCAGGTATGGAGGGCTGGCCCCACAGTGTCCCAGGGAGGCTGGTGCTCTTGAAGGCTAGATCACCAGCCATGGGGATGCTGTGGCTTTGCTAGGAGCTGCAGTTTGAGCCAGGACCCCATGGTTCTGATAGCAACCTGAGGGATAACATTCAGCCACTGAAGAAGGCCTGGGGGGGACGGGCTCTGGGGTCAGGATGTCCACCAAGGGATCACGAGCCTTCCTGACCCCAGTCTCCTCTTCCCACAGGGCAATGACACAGCCCCATACCAGGTGGTCGAACTTCGGATCTTAAGCAACTGGGGTCACCCTGAGTACACCTGCATTTACCGCTTCCGGGTCCATGGGAAGCCTGCCAATTAGCCTCTCCCCCCCAGGGCCTTTCCCCTCTTTCCCCCTTCAGCCCCTCCCCTCCCCCAGCAAGCACTTCATCCCACTTTCTCGCCCTCTCCCACACTTCATCCCTTATGGCCACTGTGGCTTCTGGGAGAGATACAAGGTGGGAGCCTACCACCATGGAGCAGTTTGGCCCCACCCTGCCCTCTCTGATGGAGAGGAGATCACCAGCTCAGCTATTTGTTTCACTCCCCATCCTCTTGAGGGTCAGGTGGCCCAGCTCCCTACCAGGCCCTGCCTGCCCTCAGGAGGTGTATACACAGTTTTGTATGATATGTTGAAGGTGTGAGTCAAGACATCATGAGGGCCTTATTATGCTCAGCAGCACTCAGAACCACAGCTTAGGCCACCTTAGCTTACCTTGCCCAAGAGTCTAGGTCAAAGAACTTGGTTTATTGAGGGCATGACAACTTGGGCAGTTCCAAAGGGCAGACTGGTAGACAGTCTGTCTTGGGCATGCCCCAGCAGGTGGCTAAAGCTCCCGTCCATGGTAGCATGCATAGTTCTCTTTACCATGGGGCATGATGGGGGCAGTCTTTGAAATCTGAAGTATCTGGGACTGGCCACAATTCCCTGGTGTTAAGTTTATTGGGATAGAGTTGGGGTTAGTTTTTTGGAGTTAAGGCTGGGATGGGAGGGGAAGGCAAATTCTTTGGCCCTGCGGGCCCATTGTATTATGTATATAGATAGATATTTATATTTATACATAGATCTCTTTGTTCTTTGTTATCAGACAGAAAAGCTACGGGCTTCATTTCCGGCTTCCTCCCCCTGGGGCCCAGGGTGATATTCACTCCAGCTCCAGCTTGGGGTGGGGGGCAGGCTGTCAGGCACGGATCCTCACAGTGACATTGCCATCCTTCCTGCCTTTTACTGTAGGAGGGAAGGCAGGCCTTCACACCACAGGGCTGGCCACTGGTCCCTGAAGCAAGCAGGGGCACTCACTCATCTGCAGGCTTTGGGGGTCACCAGCAGACAGTGGCAGGCTGACCCTAGCTGGCCCTCAACCCAGTTTGCTCCCTCTGCTTCTGTTCGCTTACCAGGAAGCTGGCGTCTGAGCAGCCCTGCATAGGAACCTACAGATGGGGTCTTAGTTCTTCCCCATCACAAAGGCTACTGTTTAATTCTTTACTTTGATTTTTTAATCAACAAATTCTAATTTATGCCTATGCAAATATAAATTTTCCCTGGGATCTGTGGCTTCTCCTTGTCCACCTGTTGCTCTTGAGGCCAACTTGGAGTAGTGGGGAAAAGAAGGTGGTATTCTGGTAGAAACTCCCTGGTTAAAGGGTGGCTTCCTTGCTGCTGAGTGAGGCCTGGGAGGGATTGTCCTGGGCATCGAGAGGGAGCTAAGCCCAGGCCTGGGCTGGGAGAAGCAAAGCTGGGTAAGGGAACCAGAGGAGGCTTTCTCATTTCTGCCTACTCCTTTAAAGCTCACCCAAGGCCTCTCCTGGTCTTAATCCTCCCTCAGTGCGCCCAAATTGATGTTTTATACTTCCTTGTGTGTGTCTGCATATCCATACATAAACACACACCTATCCAGACAGACATTCCTCTGTGTGCCTGCTCCATCTTTCAGGAGCAGGACAGCTTTCTAAGGAAAAGAGCTTTGTGTCTGCCTTGGTCTCCCCCATAGCTAGCACAAGGCCTGCCACCCAGCAGACACTTTATCTGAGCATTGCTATTCACTTCAACTCAGGTGTAAAGAAAGAATATACTCTACAGCCTTCTCAACAAGGGGTCACCAGCATGCCTTTGACAGCTCCAGCAAGGGTTAAACACATCACAAACTGCCAGCCGTCCTCTTCCACTTTCAGACAGCTCAAGTTGTTGGGAAATTTGTCCTGAAATCAGGCTGAAATCTATCTTTGGGCATCTTCCACCCACTATTCCTCGTTCTTTCATCCTGGGTCAAGCAGAACACGCTAATCCCCCTTCCACATCACTTTTCAAATAGTAGCATTAGAGAGTGGCTACTGCGTGCCAGCCACTGTGCCGAGCACTTTACAAATATCTCCTTTGATCCACACAACAACCCTGTGAGGTAGGCACCATTTCTAGACCCATTTTGCAGATGAGGAAATGTAGGCACAGAGGTGAAATGACTTGTCCAGGGTCACACAGCTGGTAAGTATCTGAGGGAGAATTTGAACTTGGATCTTCCTGCTTCCAGGTGCAGAGTTCCATCTCCTGTGCCACCTGAAGACAGTTCTCATGGTCCTCTGACAGCTTCTCAAGGGCCTTACACCATGTTCTTGGAGCCCTTCATCATTCTGTTCACCCTTCTCTGAATGCACCTCACCTTGGTCATTTCTTTCCCACACTGTGATGCTCAGGCCTGAACACTGCCCTCTAGCTGTGGTCTCCTCAGGACAGACTTGGGCTGACCTGTTACTGACCCCCCTTCCTAGATCGTAGGCCTCTCCATGCCCCTCAGGAAGGCACTGGTCATTCCAACCATCAAGTTTAACTAGTGATTCACACAGACACTGCTATCCCCTAAAATCCCCAAATCCTTTAACAGGAGCCATGGCTGCATCACCCTCCCCCACTCATTGGTTTTTCTTTTCTAATTCTTGTTGAGGACTCTGCTTTTACCTCCACTGGATATTTTCATTTGGATAGAATCCTAAATTTTAGCTAGCTGAAACCTCCTCCATCCTATCAGTCATGTGACATCTCCACCCCTCCCTCCCAGCTCTAGCATTGGCACATTTGGACAAGCACACCTTGTGCTATTTCACTGAAGTCGTTGATAAAAATGCTGAACAAGCACGGAGAAAAGGGGAGATCCCTGGGGCAATCAGGACAATTCCCCTGAGACCTCCCAGGGAGCTGGCATCAGCTCATTAGCCAGCACTCGACAGGTAGGGCAATGTAACCCGTTAACCCTTTCCAAATCCACCTGTCATCTGAGATTCAGACTTTGCTAAAATCTGACTGCACTTTGCAGAATTGCTCTGATCCAAGCAAAGACTAGCAGCTCATCAGACACCATTTTACAAGGGATCTGGGATCTTGGCAGCGTAGGCAGGAAATGCACATTTTTATCCTGTGCAGTTCTGCCCTCCTGTCACGAAAACAAACTGCTTCGTGGACCAAAGGAGAGATAGTGCTCAGAGTCTGAAAAAGTGCTTGTTCAACTGAGGTTGGAAATGGCTTTCTTGATGGAGCAGTTCCCACCTGCTTGATGAACTCATGCACCTTATATAAAGCAGTGAACAGGAAGGGAGAGTTCAGGATTCTCTGTCCAGAGTCACTTGCCCATAATGTCTCATTGAGGCACAAAGCACAAATGGGGCAAGAACATAAAATCAGGGTTACCTAAGGGACATTTAGAATAGGCTGGAGCTCACCTTGAGATGGGAGAGAAGGGAGAGTGAGGTTAATAAACCTTTGCCTCTATGCTTCTAACTTAAGGGGGGAGTGGTGGGGGGGAAGAGTTTAAAAAGGAAAGTAAGTTAATCTGGGTCCTACAATTACCTAAAGGTAACCTGTCCAATCCAGTAGGCAGAGATGCAGAGATTTTACAGAGCTCTAGGGAGCCCAGCCTCTTAACAGGCATGACCTGGATGAAGATCCCGACCAGGAGACTGAGAAAGGGCAGTCAAACATGAAGGAAGAAAAACAGGTGAGGTTGGACTCATGAAAACCTGGAGAGAAAAGAGTGGGAAGGAGAAGAAGACCCTGGATTCAATCCTGGGTCCGTTACTCTTCTCTCTTCATTCTACTTCACTCAGTGATCTCATCAGCTGCCATGGATTGAATCACCCTCTCCATGCTCATGATTTCTCAAATCTACCTATTCTGCCTAAAACCCTGTGCTGACCTCCAGTCTTTCATCTCTCGTTGCTTTGTTGATGCCACAAATTGGATGTCGTGTAGACATTTTCAACTCAACATGTCCAAAACAGAACTCTTCATCTTCCCCCTATTCTTTCCCCTCCTACCTTCCCTATTACTGTAGAGGGCACCACCATCTTCCAGGCTCCTAACCTTGGCATCATCTTCAAATCCTAACTTCTGTCCAAGGGATTGCCAAAGATTGTCCAATTTACCTCTGCAACATCTCTTGTGGATTTCAGCTTTGCAGCACCTCTCATCAGTTTCACCTCTCCAACATCCCTTGCAGATTTCACCCTTCAACATCTCTCAGATTTCATCTTTGCAGCATCTCTGATCAGTTTTACCTCTCCAACATCTCTTGTCCATTTCAGCTTTGCAACATTTGTCATCAATTTCACCTCTCCAACATCTCTTGTCCATTTCAGCTTTGCAGCACCTCTCATCAATTTCACCTCTCCAATATCTCTCACAGATTTCATCTTTACAGCATCTCTCATCGGTTTCACCTCTCCAATATGTCATGCAGATTTCACCCTTCAACGTCTCTTGCAGATTTCACCTTGGCACCATCTCTCCTCAGGCTCACCTCTGCAGCATCTTTCAAAAACAGAACTTTCTTCTCTGATGCTGCCCCTACCCTAGTCCAGGCCTCATCTCCTGTGCACTGTTGTTTTCTTATGACTCACCATTTATTTTATTTGTACAAAGTAGTGAAGAATCATACCATGGCTGGGGGAAAATGATGTTTTAGGATTTAAACAAGTTCTTTCATTTTGAAACATCTCTTTTGAAGGCTTGGGACTAGCAATTTTAGCTCCAGCATCTTTGGGTTTGGACTCAGCAGGCTTCCCAGCCTTGGAATCACTGGGCTCTGTGTCCTTAGAATCAGACTTGGCTGCCGTGGGATCAGACTTGGTGACCTTGATGGCAGACTTGGTGACCTTAAGGTCAGTGCGCTTTGGAGCCTTAGAGTCAGGCTTCATGATCCTGAAGCCTGGACGTTTGGTGGCAACCCTAGGGCCTGGATGCTTAGTGGCCATCTTGTGGCCAGCATGCTGGGCACTCGCCTCAGGGATCTTAGCCCTAAGAAGTTTGACCTCGAAGGCCTTGGTGGCTTCATGGCTTCTGCTTGGACCTTGGGAATTGTTTGGTTTTTTTGGTTTACATCTTCTTCAGCTCCTTCTTGTGTTTCTTGGCAAAGCATGTGTTTCTCAGAAACTTGGAGTTGACCCATCTCAGAGACATGTATCACCGTGACTTAGGTTTCCTGATGCCATTTCTGTGCCATTTTTGTGATTGGTTGTGGCTGGTATGGTTCTTAGACTTAGCCATCTTTACACAACAACCTTCACTAACAGGCATTCCACCCACTAGAAGAAGTCAAAGCTAGAGACAGGAAAGGTCATGCCTGCACTACTGCAGTATTTCCTGGTGGATGTGCCTCCCTCAAGTCTCTCCCTCCTCCTTCCAGTTGTCAAACTGATTTTCCTGAGGTGCAGGTCTATGCCACTCAACTCCTCAATAAACCTGTGACTCTCTATTGCCTCCAGGATCAAATACAGAATCCTCTCTGAACGAGAGTTCAAAACCCTCCCTAACCTAGCCCTCTCCTGCCTTTCCACTCATCTCCCACTTCACTCCCCACTTCTTCAATCCAGTGACACTGGCCTCCTGACTCTTCCTTGCACATGACCGTCCATCTTCCATGCTGGGAATGTTGTCCCTCCTTTTCTCTGCTTCCCTAGCTCCCTTCAAGCACCAGTTAAAATCTTACCTTCTACAAGAAGCCTCCCCCAACTCGCCTTAATTCTATCTTCTGCTGACTTTTTCCTCTTTTTTCAGTACATTCTTTGTACTCATTTTTTGCACATTGTCTCTCTCATCAGATTGTGAGGCCCTTGAGGGCAGGCACCCTGTTTTTGTCTTTCTTTCTATTCCTACCTTTTAACACACCTGGTGCATGATAAGTATTTAATAAATATTTATTGACTGAATGATCCTATTAAAAGCTGCAGAGTGATGGATGGAGGATGAGGACTGAGAGGGGACTGAGAGAGGATCGGACAGTCAAGAAGTCACCAGTTTGGGTGGAATAATGAGGTTGGAGGCCAGACTACAGAGGGTAAAGAGAGTGAAAGAAAGGAAGTGAATGTGCCTCTTGTAGACAATGTACCCAATCAATAAACATTCCTCAATCCAGCAGAGGACATGAGGGACAGAAACATCCAAATGTGGTCAATGGTAACCTCATTTCTTACACAAACACCAACACATCTGTTGCATTTTTAGTATTTTTGTTATCTCCTTGGCAGTTTCGTTTTTGATATATACTCTCGGGGTGGTTCAATCTCACACCTAGATTGCTGGAAATTTAGCTTTTCCTTCCACAATTTTTCTTCATGATCTTCCATCGCCCTAATTCAGGTTTTGGGAACGAGGTCATGTTCTAAACCTGTGTTGCCCTTGGTTGCCACATTTCTCTATTTGATAATGGGATCAGGTGGTGCTTGGCTAAATATTTTCTAGGATATTTTGACCTCCTCTAGGTGGCAATTGCTTTATGTTGATTCAATTTCTGCCCTTTCCTTCCTCTGTTTCCTACTTTTCACCACTTTTCACTTACTTGAGTGGGTCAAGTTGAAGCTATTTGGATTGCATGCCATCTTATCTTTCTCTCTAATTTGGGGGTTTTGTCCTCTGCTTTAACAAGATGATTTGACTGCAAAGATTATTCAGAAATGATTCCCACATCGATAACCAATCATTTCTTATCCATTAAGATACATTTTAGGCTGAGATTGTTTGGCATTTGCCACATCCAGGGATTTCCTACACTCATGTTTTTTGTTTTTGTGTTTTAAATTAATTTATTTATTTAACTTTTAACATTCATTTTCACAAAATTTTGGGTTCCAAATTTTCTCCCCATTTCTCCCCTTCCCCCTAAAACGCCAAGCATTCTAATTGCCCCAATCACCAGTCTGCCCTCTCTTCTTGCCCTTCCCTTGTCCCCATCTTCTCTTTTGTCCTGTAGGGCCAGATAACTTTCTATACCCCATTACCTGTATTTCTTATTTGCTAGTAGCAAGAAAAATACTTGACAGTTGTTCCTAAAACTTTGAATTCCAACTTCTCTTCATCCCTCCCTCCCCAACCATTCCCTTTGGGAAGGCAAGCAATTCACTATAGGCCATATCTGTGTAGTTTTGCAAGTGACTTCCATAATAGTCGTGTTGTGTAAGACTAACTATATTTCCCTCCATCCTATCCTGCCCCGCATTGCTTCTATTCTCTCTTTTGATCCTGTCCCTCCCTAAGTGTTGACTTCAAATTGCTCCCTCCTTCCACTGCCCTCCCTTCTATCATCCCTCCCACCCTGCTGATCCCATTCTCCCCCACTTTCCTGTATTGTAGGATAGGTTTTCATACCAAAACGAGTGTGCATTTTATTCCTTCCTTTAGTCGAATGTGATGAGAGTAAGCTTCATGTTTTTCTCTCTCCTCCCCTCTTTTTCCCTCCACTGAAAAGTCTTTTGCTTGCCTCTTTTATGAGAAATAATTTGCCCCATTCCATTTCTCCCTTTCTCCTCCCAATATATTTCTCTCTTGCTGCTTAATTTCATTTCTTTAAGATATGATCCCATCCTATTTAATTCACTCTGTGCTCTGTGTGTGTGTGCGTGCATGTGTCTGTGTGTGTGTGTGTGTGTGTGTGTGTGTGTGTGTAATCCTACCAATTCCCCAAATACTGAAAAGTTTCAAGAGTTACAAATATTGTCTTTCCATGTAGGAATGTAAACAGTTCAACTTTAGTAAGTCCCTTTGACTTCTCTTTGCTGTTTACCTTTTCATGCTTCTCTTCATTCTTGTGTTTGAAAGTCAGATTTTCTTTTCAGCTCTGGTCTTTTCATCAAGAATGCTTGAAAGTCCTCTATTTTGTTGAAAGACCATTGTTTCCCCTGAAGTATTATACTCAGTTTTGCTGGGTAGGTGATTCTTGGTTTTGGTCCTACTTCCTTTGACTTTGGGAATATCATATTCCACGCTCTTTGATCCCTTAATGTAGAAGCTGCTAGATCTTGTGTTATCCTGATTGTATTGCCACAATATTTGAATTGTTTCTTTCCAGCTGCTTGCAATATTTTCTCCTTGACCTGGGAACTCTGGAATTTGGCCACAATGTTCCTAGGAGTTTCTCTTTTTGGATGTCTTTCAGGTAGTGATCAGTGGATTCTTTCAATATTTATTTTGCCCTCTCATTCGAGAATATCAGGGCAGTTTTCCTTGATAATTTCATGAAAGATGATGTCCAGGCTCTTGTTTTGATCACGGCTTTCAGGTAGTCCCATAATTTTTAAATTGTCTCTCCTGGATCTATTTTCTAGGTCAGTGTTTTTCCAATGAGGTATTTCATGTTATCTTCCATTTGTTCATTCTTTTGGTTTTGTTTTGTGATTTCTTGGTTTCTCATAAAGTCATTAGCCTCCATCTGTTCCATTCTAATTTTGAAAGAACTATTTTCTTCAGTGAGCTTTTGGACATCCTTTTCCATTTGACTGATTCTGCTTTTTCAAGCATTCTTCTCCTCATTGGCTTTTTGAACCTCTTTTGCCAATTGAGTTAGGCTATTTTTAAAGGTGTTATTTTCTTCAGCATCTTTTTGGGTCTCTTTTAGCAAGGTGTTGACCTGCTTTTCCTGTTTTTCTTGCATCTCTCTCATTTCTCTTCCCAGTTTTCCCTCCACCTCTCTAACTTGATTTTCAAAATCCTTTTTGAGCTCTTCCATGGCCTCAGCCCCTTGAATATTGATTTTGGACGTTTGGGATACAGAAGCCTTGACTTCTATGTCTTTCCCTGATGGTAAGCCTCGTTCTTCCTCATCTGAAAGGATGGGAAGAGATATCTGTTCACCAAGAAAGTAACCTTCTCTGGTCTTATTTTTTTTTCCATTTTTTGGGCATTTTCACAACCAGTTACTTGACTCTTGGGTCCTTTGTCAAGAGTAGGGTATACTTTGAGAATCTGTGAGATCTCAGTTGCTCCAAGGTGGCACGATCAAGCATGTGCTGCTCTGGACGCAGAAAGGGATTTTTATGTCCAGAATCTTAGCAATTACCTCTCCACAGCCACCTAGCCTCCAGTTCCATCAAGTCAGCACTGGGGGCTGATTTTCAGATAAGCTGTATGGGCAGGTGGAACGGGACGAGTTAGAGCCAACCCCTATCCATTTCAGGACGCCACACTGAGAGCCTGCCTAGATAACCTAGGGGCTTGTCAGTAGGGGTGGAACTAGATGGATTTCAGGAGGAAGGGTCTCGTCTTTGTTTGCAACGTGGCAGTTCTTTGTCCTGGCTCCGGATGTCCAGTGGAGAAGACACCCATATAAGGAAAGGTGATAGGTGATAGGTTCAATGTGAAAGGTGATAGCTGATAGGTTCAACGTAAGGCTTAGGAATGTTTTACATAAAGACTACATATGCATGTGAATGAGATGAAATAAACGGAGTCTTCACCACCTTTGTCTCCCGCCCCATTTCATTACTCACGAGATCAAGGCCTCTTGCTGGACAAGAGCCTTGGGTCGCGGTCAGGGGTTCCCGTAAATGGTCTAGGGGACCCCAACAGGCAGGGCCGCCATTCAGTGTGAGACAAAGACCAGCTAGGCCAGGTCCTCCACCCAGGGCTGAGGTAAGACTCAGCTCTTCAGTGCCCCCAGGGGTTTTTACGCTGTATGGGCTGCTGTGCACTCTCTGTGGCTGCTGCCTGCTGCTGGAGCTATAGGAAGGCCCTTCTCCCTTCCTGGCCAACTGAATAAACCACATCACAGATCTTTGGCGCCTGTGGGTTGAGGGATCTGAGAACCTGCTGCTGCAACTGGAGACTCCACAACTGGAAATTCCACTCCTGAGGTGTCCTCCTTCCAGAGTCTCATCGCGTTGCTCCACGCCACATCAGGCGGGCAAGGCCAGGCTGGGCTCCACGCTCCGCTCAGCGTCCAGCACAAACGATGTTTCTGTGGGCCTTTCAGGTCACCGTAGGCTGAAAATCTCCTCCAGTCTGTTGTTCTCCACTTCTGCTGCTCCATGATTTGTTGAGAGTCCCTCTCTACAGGTATTTTGTGGGCTGTGTGGGGAGACCCTACATAAGTGTGTTTTTCTAGTCCCCCATCTTGGCTCCGCCACCCCACTCATGTTTTTTCATTTAAACGAAAATCCACCTCTGGTCTCCCTTATCTATGGGAAAAAAAACCCTTATAATAAATATATACAATTCAAATTCCTGCAATTAAATTTTTTTCTTTTCTTCTAACTCTTCCTGAAACAAGTATTTCTGCTACATAGATGACTGAACTCTTTCCTTTCCTAATCCTAGGTTACACTTTGCAATGTCTTTTTTGCCATTTTCTCTGCCCACCTTTGCACTGAAATCACCAAATATCAAGGTGTATCTTGACTTCATCTGGAGAAATCTACCATTTTTTTCATAGAATTTCTTGACCTCATCTTTTGCTCTGATGTTGACTCCAAAGTTCCAAGGAGGTTTCGGGAGCTGCTGTATTTGCGTTTGGCTAATGAGATCTGTAAAGTAAGTAGGCTGAATCACCTGAGTCACTTCTTGTTTGTTAGATCCAATGATATCAATCCTTTTCTTGATTTCTCAAAGAGCCTGTGAGCCATCCTTCCATTTCCTGATTTCTGTGGCTTCATTTATAGCAAAAATGTCAATATTGATACACATGCTATCCTCCAATGGAATGCTGAATAGGAATCAATGGAGAAGGATCTCACATTTAAGGAAGTGCAGTTCAACTGAAGTTCAAACTATACCCAAAGGACTATACAACTGTGTTATATGTACCCTTTGACCCAGCAATACCACTACTAGGTCTGTATTCCAAAGAGATCATAAAGAAGGGAAAGGACCCACATGCACAAAAATGTTTATAGCAGCTTTTTGTGAGAGCAAAGTATTGGAAATTGAAGGGATGCTCATCGATTGGGAAATGGCTGAACAAGCTGGGGTGTATGAATGGAGTGGAATACTACTGTGCTATGAGAGTCATGAGTAGGCTGATTTCAGAAAAACCTGGAAAGGCTCACATGAACTCATGCTGAGTGAAGTGAGCAGAACTACGAGAACATTGTACACAGTAACAGCCACTTTGTGTGATAAGTAACTTTGATAGACTTCGTTCTTCTGAGAAGTACAAGGCTCTAAGACAATTCCAAAAGACTCGTTGGAAGAAATGACATCGACCTCCAGACAAAGAACTGTGAAGTCTGACTGCAGATTTAAGAGCACTATTTTTCTCTGTTTTTCTTTCTCGTTTTTCCCTTTTCTTCTGATTCTTCTTTCACAACATGACTAATGTGGAAACGCGCGTAATATGATTGTCCACATATAGCCTATATCAGAGCGTTTTCTGTCTTGGGGAAAGGGAAGGGGAGACGAAAGGAGAAAATGATTCTGGAACTCAAAACCTTATAAAAGTGAATGCTGAAAAGAAGTATTTTTTTAAATAGAAAAGAAAATGAGGTTCAAAGCTGCAATTTCATAGCCACCTTCTGCTTCCTTTTCTGACACTGTCTGTTATCACTGGAGTCCTGCAAGAGGGATGCCCACAAATTTTGTCTTTTTGTTTTAGGAATTGCCATGGCCAAAAGTCACCACCTGGTGGCGAGCCCATAGCTAAGACTGCTCAGGATCCTCATGCTCCTATCTCAGCAGCCTCCTCTTGTCCGATGCCTTCCCTGCCCCAGTTGTCAGGGTTCTCGCCATCCTCATACTGACTCATTCATGTACACGGAACAGAAGAGACGCTCTCTGAGGACAGAGGCCACTTCACTGCTCTTTCTGTATCTCAGTCCCTACAATGTAGCAAGAACTTCTCAGATTATACAGAGCTGAATGGACTTACCACCTCCACACTGATCTGGGGCTTCCATTCCCCATTATCCATTGTGGTGTCCGATCCTTCCTATCCCAGAGATCATTCTCCTCAAAAGAGAAAATAGAAGTAAAGGAGAAGATTGTATCAGCTCATTTATGCCAATCCCTTCCTTGTACTTTCTCTTACCTGCAACATAGCTTGCTTGCAATGCACTCGCACGCACGCACACACACACACACACACACACACACACACACGCAGAAATTTACACTTGAATCTAAAATATTGAAGCGAGTTAGACCTAATTATGGGAAATCGAATGATTCCAACCATTCTCAAGTTATTTCCATTTTTTTAAGAGCTGGAGTGGGAGGATAAGAAGGTAGTCTAATCGGCACCCAAATAAAGGATGTTGAGAAATAAAACAGATATTAAGGTACTTGTGGAATTCACACACGAGGTTTACGTGGACCCACTCCCCGCGCGCGCCCCCGCCTCAGCTCGCCACCGCTTTGCCCCCGCGCCCCATTGTCCGCCCGCCCCACGTTCGCCCCGCGTTCCCCCAATGTTCCTCCCGCGTGTCCACGGTAGCGGCCGACGCGGACGCGATCGCGGCTGGCGGGCGGGGGAGGGTCGGAGCCGTTTCTGCAGGTACCTTCTCTGCATGTACCCGGGCGGGTCAGGGCCGGGAGAGGAGGGGGCGGGGGAGGGGCCACGGCTCGGGCACGGTGCCCTCCTCTGTGCCAGGACACGGCCGCCCCCCCAAACCTGGGCACAGAGGCGGCCCCTCCCCTTGTCTGCCCCCCAAAACTGGGCACAGCTCTCCCGCCAGAGTTGCCCCTGGTGCAGCTGCCTCTGGTTCATCCCCTAACCTCTCCCCCAAATCCCCAGCATCCAGGGATGTCGGTAACTGAGTTGGGTCCCTCGGTGCCAGGCCTGCTTGCCCCCTTGCTTCCTCTCCCCACAAACAACCCCAAAATGGAGTTGCCCAGGCCCGGACTCACTTCCCAGTGCCAAGGTCTGGCATGCCTTTCCACCTCCCTCTGGGCCAAAGTTGTGTTGATTTTCCCAGTGAGTGTGTGCATACACGTGTCTGTGTGACTTGTGTGTATTTGGAGAGGGTGGGAGAGCTGGCAACAGTCCCGTGCCCAGACCTGATGCACCCTGTCCCCTGGCCCCAGATGCCCCCCTTGGCTGGCCAGACTGGGACTCATCACCCACTCTTTGCCTGGTTTTGGCCAGGCTCATCCTCCCAGTGCCAGAGGCCAGCTGCTCTCCAGCTTACCCTCTAACGTGGGGCATCCCCAGCCCGGGGATGATCCTCCCAGGATGAAGGCCCTGCTGCCCCTGGCTCACTGGGTGACCCTGCCGGAGCATCATGGCCCCCTTCCTAGTTCCTCCCTGAAGGAAATCCTCTCAGGCCACTGGCCACTTCCCTCCACTTCCCCTGAACTTTGCAGAGCTGAACCAAACTCAGACTCCCGGCACGTGCAAGTGATCCCTTTTCTTTGGGTTAGCAGCTCCTGAAAAGGACTGTGGAGGGTGTTGTGGGTCATCGCTGGGCAGATGAGAGAAGGCCAGGCTGCTCCACGCTGGAGCTATTGAAAAGTGTCAATGTTTGTGGATGAAACCTTGCCAATCCCCCAGGCCCTTTCTGGGCAGCCTGGAAGAGTCTGTCCATCTCTGGCCCTGCAAATTCTGTTCACAGTCTGGGCAGATCCTGTGTGCTCACCAGCCTGAGCCAACAGGAGTCCATCCCTGTGGGTCAGTGACTGCCAGAGCAAGACAGTAGGTGGCCTTCAGATGAAAGTCACTTGGCTGGGGAGGCATGTGAAGGTTCAAGGCAGGGGGATGGTAGCATCTTGGCCTGACAGTCCCCAGGAGACTGTGGGAGACTAGTGAGATTCTGGGTAAAATCAGCTCTCATTTGCACATAACAGGATGGAGTGGGGTGAGTCAGGATAAAGCAGAGGGATGTAGGGGGCAGGTGCCCCAGGTTCTAACACCACCCTGGCCCTGCTGGTGACCATGTGATGGCAGATGAGGCAGTATCTTTCTAAACTGGGCTTTTATCCTCTCACATGAAAACAAAGGACTCTTCTTGATGAGCGCCACCTTATTGGGGGCCAGTACTGTGACTGCCTCTGAAATCTTCAAGGGCCCTTTCAATACTAATATTCTATGGTTGTAGGTCAGCATAGGAAGTAGTAGCAGAGAGAGAGTTCTGCCTTTACTGGGCCTGCAACCATGCCTTGTGCTGTTCAAAACATGGGGGTTTTTTGAGGGGGGGAGGGCAGAGCAGGGATTAGATTATGATGACAGAGGGTAGGGTTGGCTTTTCCCTTTGACTGTAGAATTCAGAATAGTCAAGAGCTTAGATTCTCTGTCTTTATGATACTGGAATGCTGAAGATAAGGCTACCTGGCAGACCGGGGGCTTTCCTTGGCAATTTGGGGGGTGCCCATACAGCCTTTTCAGGCCTCCCCTGGGATGTGGTTAGGTTTGTATCCACAACAGCCTGACTACTAGCTGTACTGCTTTGTTTGAGGCCTCGGGCAAAGACTCCACCCAAGCATGGGGGAGGGAGGGTGAGAGCTGATGCTGATGCCCGAGTGGGTGGGCATTCAAAGACTCCAGTGGGGCAGACTTGATTACCATGTGGGGGTGGAAGCTAGCAAGGGACATCAGGCCAGCTGTCTGCCTTGGCTGCTGCCGATTTCCCTCTTCCTGTCCTTGCCAAGTGGGCACCCCATCTTCAGAGAAGCTCACGGGTCGACCAAATGGGCTTCCTTAGCCAGGGAGACATGTGGTTTCTTGCTTTTTAGGACAAGTCTAGTAGGAACTCTCCCTGCTAGCCAAACCAGGCCTTCTTGTTCTCCCAACTGGCAGAGACATCCATTGGGGTCTCTGTCCCACGACCCAAGCAAGCATCTTGGAAATGAAAGCAGTAACCCCCAGAATACAGCTTCTGGCAAAGGTCACAGGCCCTCCAAAATCAAGGTTGGGTATATTAGAGATGGTTTTATAGCATGGATAGACTAGGAAACCAAGCTGAGATCCCCTACAACCTGGTCTCGTCTGTAATCTGAGTTAGGGGTGGTCTAATTCATGTTCATGACATCCATGTCTCCTAAGGCTGGGACAGCCTCCCTTTTGTATCAGCCCTCTGTCACTGAAACTTTGCTTGTGCAATCCTTGACAATTCAGAAATCCCTGAGGAGGCAGTGAGGTTGGAGCTGAGGGAGCTGGGGGACAGGAAGGCCCAGGGCCTGCTTTGGAGGCTCTTCCTCCAAAGAGGTATGGGGACCCCTGGAGAATTTACCACTTGTCTGTTTACTCATTTGTAAAATGAGTTCAATAATCCAGTTGTCCATTGAGGGCTCTTACTAAAGAAACACATGACCTAAGGGGTGGGGTTAGTATCTGATGGTTAGCTTGGACCCCATCCACCCTCCAGAATGATCACAGAACTGGGTGCTGTTGGGGATGAGGGGAAACAAAGACATGGAAGGGAAAGCAGGCCTTTCCCTCAGAGTTAACAACTATGGCGAGAAGGAAATTGTGTGTGTGCGAAGCGACCTGAGAACAATCCCAAGGCAAGTGTCAAAACCCCAGATTCAGTAAAGACACCAAGGGAGACATTCCAAATGGAGGCTGGAGAGAGAGTGGGGGCAGCGCTTCACCAGGGAAGCCACCTGCAAGAAGATGTCACGGCCAGCTCAGGCACAAAGCTGGCAGGCTTGGCCCTGGTGAGCAGCCACCCTCAGCGTCTGGGAGACACTTCAGAAACTCTTTAGGAAAGCGCCTCTCTGTCCCAGTGCAGCCAGCTTTCCTTTTGGAGGAATCCATCCCTCCCCTTCAACGTCTCCCCCATCAGGCTCTTCTCAGGGGGTCCCAGAAAATCACACCTAGTCAGTCAGTAAGCACAGCTTCTCATTACTTTTTGCTTCTTCCAGGAATTTCTAGCACTTCTAGAGTGAGATTTTGATGATGTCTCGACGCAGTCAGCGCCTGAGCCATCGTTACCATGTTGATGATGATGGAGGCAGCAGCAGCAGCAGCAGTGGAGGAAGTTCCCTGGTGGCTGGTCAGCACACTGCCTTCAAGGACAGTCCCTTAAGGTAAGCCACTCCACAGCGACCCTAGGTCATCTTCCAGATCACAACCACTCAGGGCAGCCAAGGGCCTGGCCAGCTTCCATGTGCACCTTTCTTTCCTGCCCCCATCTTTGGTGGAAACATCACTCTAGTGCTTTCTTTCCCCACAAATGCGAGAATTTCCTGTCCCCAGCACCGTCTCTTCCCCTTCTACCCCAACCTGGGCTGCTGCTGCCTTCACTCTCTGAGAACAGGAACTAGGGAGGGGTGACTTTGAGCATTGAGAGGGCCAGAAACTGAGGCTTAAAGCTGGGCAGGGAACAACCATCATGTGGCCCAGTACCCACGGTTTCTGGGGTGAGCTGCAGGGCCTAGCAAGAGCATAGGAAGCCATGGGGGTGATGGACCTGTGGGGGAGGAGACAGGTTCAGGTGGCTTTAGCTCCTCTTGTACCTCATCATGGTGGTTCCATTTGGAAAGAGGCCCTGCCTGGCCCATGGGAGCTGGGGATTTGTTCCAATGTTATAAAGGATTCATCTGTTGAAGGAATAAGAACAGAAGAGGGCTTTGGGGATCATTTCTTTTCATCCTAGAAGCTCCTTGAAAGTCTCTTCCTCCTCCAGGCCTTTCTCCCCCTGTTTTTCTCCTGCTTCATCTCCTTCACCCTCTTTCCTTTGCTCTTCATGCTTGGCGCCCCCCAGGACTCTGAAGAGGAAATCTGGCAGTGTGAAACGCCTCTCACCAGCCCCTCACCTGGGCCCTGCTTCCAATCCTCACACTACCTACTACAGTGAATCAGTGGTCAGCGAGTCCTACGTCAGGGGCCCCCGGGTCGCCTCGGTGGACAAAAGCTCCATCCTACAAGATCAGCTGGACAGCGATGTCTACTGGAGTGAACGTGGTGAGCTCTGGCCAGAGCTTGACAAACCCGAGGGCTTGGGCTGGGGAGAAGGAAGGAAGCTCCTCCCTGTCTTCTAAAGATTCCTAAGGAGGCTAGTGTCTGTTGGGAGTTACCTTACTCCTCCAGGTTGGCTCATCTCCCTGGATCCTCCCAGGTGGGAGATCCTTCCATTCTCCTGAAGCCCCTCAGTCCCACAGATGGCACTTTTCCAGATCTGGCTGACAATAACCATGCCTCCTAAGGCAGAAGGCCACCTGGTTTTGTGCAGCCAATGAGCTAAAAATCATCTTTACATGTTTCAGTAAAGTTCCATTACACTTAAAAACATAAAAAGTGTTCTTACCTCATACAGAAATAGGAAGGGGGCCAGATTTTGCCCTTGTGCAGAACTCCATTCCTGCCCTAAACCACATGGGGGGGGGGCTTATGAGTTCAGACCCCCAAAGGGGTGGGAAGTCTGAATTCTGAAAAGTTCTGCCAGGTGTTCCACCTCTGGCAGCTGCTGTTGCTGGAAGCCTGAAGCTCCCTGCTTATCAGGCACCTCCATGCTCTGTGCAGGTGGGGACTTGGTGAGGAGGAGGAGAGGCCTGGGAGGTGCTGAGAAGAGTAAGATCAATGGACTGAATGAGGGCAAAGTCACCTATGATATCTATGGATCTTCCTCAGGATACTCCTCGGAGGATGACTCTGCAGGTAGGCAGCACTTCCTGCCTACTGGAACTCCATCCCCTGGACGCTGCCCCGTGTACTTTGAAGGGTGCCCCATCCAGGGGGGATGGGGAGAACATAGATTTCAGATAAAAGGAGAGAGAACTCTGCAGTCTGGCTCCAGGTGGGGGTTTGGAGGTTGGGAGGGCCCAAGCCTCAGCATGGTAATGGGGATGCCTGAGGCCCACTTGTGTCTCCTTCTGGGTGGCTCCTCATGTCTTCACTTTCCTGCAGGGCACACACTTATGGACCAGCCTGGCTCAGCATCCTCATTAAGGAATGCTGCCTCCCAAGTTGGCGCTTTCTTGTGGGTGGCCATCACTTTTCCAGGTGGGTTCTGGGAGTGGGTGGGCACACTGCCCAGGGCAGTCCCTGCTGTGGGCCCATAAGAGCTTCCTCATTCCTATGCTGGGGCACACCAGGCCTGGGTGCTAACCCTAGGACAGTGTGTGGAGACAGGCTTTTATGGCAGGATCCCCAGGCACAGCTAGAAAGCCTTGGGAGATTCAAGGAGCAGCTGCAGAGTGGGCAGGCTGGGAGCAAGCTAACTCTGGGATAGGAGGGCGAAGCCTTTGAACCCCTCTGCTGGGACTTTTACAGGTTGGCTCTTTGGCCTGTTCTACTGGTGGCTGGGCACTACCTGCTACCGCCTGACCACAGCTGCCTCCCTGCTGGACGTCTTTGTCTTAACCAGGTCAGTGAGGCCTCCCTGGGCTCTGCCAGAACCAAAGAACCCATGCTTGAAAAAGCTTCACCACCCTTGAGCTCAGTTCAGCTTTTGAGACTTTTGTGCCATGAATCTTATGACAGAAGGTCAGGTCAGGGTCAGGGGTGTGCTGGAATCAGCTGGAACCAGCTTGAACCTGCTCCTGAGTGTCAGCTACCAGTCAGGGCTCCTCTGGGTATCTAGACTGAAGAAGAAGATGGGACAAGTTGTGTGTGCCTTCACCTCCTTCAGAACTGCTTGTTAACCCTTCCCCAGCACATGCCAATCCCCATGAGCACAGGTGCTGCTCTATTCCTGAGTATCTTGGAGGAGCTGTCCCCTCAGTAGTTCTTGCCTCTCATCTCCACTGACTCTGGTGGCTTCACCTTGGCCAGTTGGAAAGTCCTGAGCTCCCAGGGGTTGTAGTCTCTTCCCAGTCCTTTGGGTAGCCAGGCCATCCTTACAGTTTCTCTGTGGGGGGTCATGTCCAGGTTTCCAGGCAGCCTCCAGGGCTGTGTCCAGGAGCCTCTAGAGCAGGGGTAGGGAACCTGCGCTCTCCAGGCCACATGTAGCCTTCTAGGTCCTGGGGTGCAACCTTTGGACTGAGGCCAAGTTTTACAGAACAAATCCTTTTCTTAAGGAGATTTGTTCTTGGAAGTCTAGATTCAGTCAAAGGGCCACCCTTGAGGACCTCAAGTGCCACATGTGATCTCCAGGCTGCAGGTTCCCTATCTAGCTCTGGATTCTTGGGGCCACAGGCTAGGCCCAGGGAGACTAGCCAACCTTGTCAGGGCTTACTCCTTCCAAGTCCCAATTTGACAAGCACTGAAATGATTTAGCCAAAAGAAGCCTGCCCAATTCACTAGCATATAAGCACATTCCTGAGAGCCCTGGGAGGGAGATGCCTTCCACCAGCCCTGTCACCTTTCATAACAACATTCACACATTTGACCAAGGTCAAATTTTCTCCTTCCACTTGACCTCGAGGGCTGTCCATAAAAGCCCAGAGCTCCCCATCGTAGCTGTCCCAGGGTGGGGGCACACCCTTTGTTGGTTTCCTCAGCAGCTCAGGGAGGGTCGCACAGGAATCTGGTGGGGAAGACCAGGCACTAATGTCTCCTCCTTCATCCCCATGAAATCCAGGAGCTTTTCAACTCTGAAGAAGTTGTTTCTGCTTCTCTTGATGCTGTTGCTTCTGGCTTCGCTGGCTTACGGTGAGCCTTGCTGAGTCCCCAGGGCACCCTGCCAGCCCAGACAGACAAGGGCTTGGGGGCAGGGCTGCTGAACGCAAGTCTGGAAGACAGAGCTTTGAAGGGGAGCCTTTAGCCTTTAGGGGAAAAGGGACCCAGGCCTTGTATGGGAAAGTTCTTGTGCCTGAAATGGGATAGACGGCCTGTGTCTCCTCCTCTTGATCCAATCCCACAAGCCTTTCTTGTGCATCTTCTGTATGCAGGCCTCCCAGACTCATGCTGCATGCCTACTATGACAGTGCTGGCTTTACATGGGTGTTTGATCTGCCCCCTCAGTGGTCACTGTCAAGGCACTTGAGGGTGGGGGAACTGGTAGAAGAGCTGAGTCCACAATGAATGGGTTAGCTGGGCAGGACACAGCCAATGCCAGCTCTGGAGGCCTTTGCCCCTTCTCACTGGGGAGAATGGACAGGGTGGTCCTCCCTGGATGGTCCCAAAAGAGCTGTACTCTGTTCAGGAACCATGACATCACTTACCCCCTACTATGAGATGAAGCCCAGCTTGGGAATGGTGACACCACAAGCTGTCAGTTACCAGGACCTCTATTCAGCTGGCATCTCCTGAAAGCACTCTGATCCTCCAGAAGAGACAGGGCTGTATGTGGACCAGGCTTGGGACCAGGAGGCAGGACTTCTCCATGTCCTCTCCCCAGCTGCTTCTTGTCCCTCATTTTTCTCATAATCCAAAAGTGTGTAATGACTCCTGAAAGGATCATGAGAGATGCCTTTCCTGAAGGGTCTTGCCTTCCAGATCATGGGGCCCATAATGCATGCACCTTCCTTGGGCCAGGGTCTGAGCCCATGTGGATGTGACACTGCCAGACACAGTCCAGGTGTAGGTCCTCATCCTGGACATGTTTCCCTTCTGGTGCCTCAGCCTCTGCCTTCATTAGCCTTTCCTCCCATGTGCTAGGTGCTTGGTATTTTTACCCCTATGGACTACAGACATTCCACCCTGCTATGCTGTCCTGGTGGGCAGCAAAGGGCAGCAACAGGAGAGAGGAGGTGTGGGAAGCAGGAGAATCCACCCCATATTTCCAGGTGAGTGCCTGGGTGAGTGCCAGGAACACTTTGTGCAGGACAGGCAGACAGTCTGCTCACAACCAAGTCTGTTCCAATCAACCCCAGAATCACTCAGTCCACTACCATTTCTTAAGTGTGGCCTACTGTGTGTCAGGCACTGTGCTAAGGGATGGGAATTCAAAGAAAGAATTCAAACCCAAACAAACAAGCCCACAGTCCCTGCCCTGAAGGAGTCCCCGAGTCATGAGGAAACAACTAGGTACAATGGAGATCTACCAGGACAGATGGGAGTGAAGCAGTAGAGAGAGTTGGCTATGCTGTTTCTTCTATGGCAGCCATACAGACTATTACCATACCATCTTTGAAGACAGTTCTGGCCTGGCAGGATCTTCCAGGTGGTGTCCTCTCCTAGCGCTGTCTTTGAAACAGCTCTGCAGCACTATGAGGCATCAGAGGAGGGGGAAGCAGGATTAGCCAGAGGAAGCTGCTTTTGTTTCCATTTTGTAATGAACAAAAGTCTGTTTTATTTCCCTTCTCCCTCTCCCACCCATTCAGAAAAATGAAAAGCAAACCACTTGTAACAAATGTGCAGAGTTAAGCAAACCAGTCCCTTTTTGGCCATGTCTAAAAGATCTATGTCTCCTTCTGCCTCCTGAGGCCATCTCTCCGTCAGAAGTTGGGTCATTTTCCAGAAAAGTACTTGGTCACTGCATCGATCAGAGTTCTAAAGTCTTTCAAAGTTGCTTCTTTGTGGTTCTTCTCACTCTGCTCTGCACCAGTTCATACAAAGTCTTCTCAGGTTTCTCTCAATACCACCTATTTCATTGTTTCTTAGAGCACGGTTGTATTCAATCCTTACACCATAATTTATTCAGCTCTTGCCCAGTTCGGGGGCAAGCCAGTAGTTTCCATTTCTTTGTCTTTGCTGTTTGGGTGCCAAGTGTGTGTCATGCAGAAGATAGGTCATTCATCTCAGTGGTGACAGTCTCTTCTTAATGGTCTGTGCTGTGGGGCAAGAGATGAGAATATAAATCCAGGCTATAATGAAGCCTTCATTTAGTAACCTCGATTTATCCATGGATTTCCATCTCCAAACTCATCAATCTTTGCCCCAGGGCCACTCACAAGCAGCATTAGGAGACTCTCTCACCTTGGATATGCAGATCCCTGGGGAGCCAGGGTCAGAAAACCTGGGCTCAAGTTTGAGCTTTGCCACTTGCTAGCTTTGGGACCTGGGGCAGTTCAATGCCAACCTCTCAAGACTCAGCCTCCCGCGTTCCCCCGCTGCCTTCAACTGAAATCATAGTTGCCTCCCCCAAAAGGCCTTCCCTAACACCTTGTCACACAGTGAAGTGATTCTGGAGGGGGGGGGGTCTCCAGAAATTGGTAGCAGAGCCCAGACTATCAGAGTTGATCAAGCTGGGAAGACTTGAAGGCTGTGTGCAGATCCTGGTGTCTGCCCACCAGAAGCTTGGCCACCAGGTGATTGGATTTGGGGAGTCATGATGACTTGGGAAGCAGATAAAAAGACCAAACAACCTTTGCCTTCTGCAGCCACCTTCTGTTTGTGGACAGAGGTCAGGGGACCTCAGAGAAGGACAAAGAGTACTTGGTCTCCCTCAGTCCTCACACAGTCCAACCACAGTCTAAGTGGTTGACATTATTCCAGTGTAATCTGAGGGGTGACATGGAGTGGTGGGATAAAGGACATGGCTCTAGAAACAGCAACAGATGAGGTGCTGGATGTCAGATGCACAATGAGGTCCACGATTTTGGACACAGCCAGTGTCAGAATTTGATTTGTCTGACTTCTCATGTCAGCTGCAAGGAGTTTTTTTTTCAGATGTGGGGGGGAAAACAATCAGTGGAATGATCACTCACAGGCAGAAGAATTTGGAGGAGGCAAATCAGCCTCAAGGATTAGATTTCATCACATTTTTAAAGGCAACTAAAAAACCCCATAGTTGCTATTCCAAATGAGCATAAGGCAACAGAGGGCAAAGGAAGTCCAGGAGGAAGCTGAGAAGATCATTTTGTCCTTGTGACCCCAACACTCGGCATAGCCTGTTACACTTAGTGGGAGTGTATCAGTGTTTGTTGGCTGTCATTGTACTAAGTCCACAAAACAACGTGCAAGGGAAGAAGACACAACTATTATTTGTCAGTAAGAAAGTCCCCAGGCACAGGATACATGATCAGCACCAAAAGATGTCACAACGAAACCAAAGGACCATCTTCACGGAATGAGAAATGCTGGTTACACGAATCATTTCAGCATCAAGGACCAGATCAGTGACTGGGCCCCACAAAGGTCAAAATCCAGCAAGTTAGAAGAAAGGGGGACAAAAGGGGAAAAAACATACCGTACAGCTCCAACAGCTCCAGTCCTTCCTCTTCAGATGTGTCAACCACTCAGGCACGGCAAAAGGAACACTGACTCATAGCATCGTTTCCTAAGGATGTTTGACTGCTGCCCCAAAACATCACATTCCAGTGAGAAGGCCAGCAATCCTAGAGGCTGCCTCCGTCAGAGACCAGCGGCTCTTGGCAAGCAAAGAAACCAAAGGCAACACTGGATCTGAAAATAGGCCACTGGCGCAAGAGAAGAAGAGGGTGGTGACTAAAGGATACAAACAGTGGCCCCGTGAAACGGCAAACATCAGGAAGGGCCCTCAGCCTCCCTCTTCAGCTCAGTCCTGAGAGTGGAGGCCCCCAAATTCTTGAGTCAGCTCCTTCCCCTCTCAGTGACTCACCTTGTTAGGAAGCTGTTCCTGCCTCTGAAATGTGCCACAACTTCTACCTTGCCAGGACAAGCAAAGCAACTCTAACCCTGTCCATGTCCACAAAGTCTGAAAACCATTTTCATGTCTCCTCATCGTGTTGTGTGTTTCCAAAAGTTTTCTTGATATCATTGGTTTTTACTTAACCTACCTTTCCCAGTGTGTCTTCTCAGAAAGAGAAGCAGGGAATTTGGAAAAACCCTGTAAAGTTTGTGTGATCTACTAGTGAAAATCATTTTGAATTAGGTACATCTTTACACACACACACACACACACACACACACACACACAAACGCACACATCCCACTGACTTTGAAGACTTGTCTCTAGCTTTTGCTTTCATGTGACCCACCTTGCTCAGTGTATCCTTCCCATTTTGCCCTCCCACAGAGCCAGCCCTTAAGCAAAAGAATAAACCAAAAAGGGGAAGAAAAGTTCAGCAGAACACAGCAGGCGAGCCCAGCATTAGATGCAGGTTCCCTGCCAGTATTTCCCACCCTAGCCAGGACGGGAAGGGAAGAAGATCCTCATGGGTCATGTCTGTTCTTTCCATTTCCATGGTTGTCTGTGGTGCTTGTTTTCTTGTTCTCCTCATTCATTTATTCCACTTTTCCCCAGTTCATGTAAGTCTTCTAATTAAGCAGAGTTGTGGCTTCGTACAGCATAGTCATATTTCCTTGTATCCATAAGCCACTCCTCTGTCAATGAGTTCTTTGCTACCAAAGAACTTTCTTAGTGGTTCAGTTGGTATGGCACTGAATAAGTTAATTTAGGTAGTTTTATCATTTTTATGCTACTGGCTTGACCTACCCACGAGGAGTGAGTACATCTCCAACTGTTGAGATCTCTACGTATGAAGAATGTTTTGTAATTGTGTTCATATAGTTCCTGTGTGTGTCTTGGCAGGCAAACTCTCAGGTTGTATACAGTATACAATTGTATACAGTTATTTTCAATGGAATTTCTCTTTCTATCTCTTCCTGCTGGATTTTCTTGATTAATATATAGAAATGCTGATGGTTTTGATGGGCTTCCAACTTTCTTTAAGTAATTGTTTGAACTGGTTTTGTTTTAAACTGGTTTTTTAGATGACTCTCTAGGGTTCTCTTGGTAAACCATTGTATCATCTACCAAAAGAGATAGTTTTGGTTCCTCATTGCAGTTTTTTCCCTTCAGTTTCTTTTCTGCCTTATTGCTATATCTAGCAGTTGCTGTAACTGGTACAACACTGAATAGCAATGGTTGGCAATGGACTTTCTTCCTTTACCGTGATCTTACTGGGAAGGCTTATCCCCATTACATATCATGCTTGCTCTTGGTTTTAGTTAGATAATACTTATTTTAAAGAAGACTCCATTTATTCCTGAGCTTTCTAGTGTTTTTCAACAGGGATGAGGCATTTTGTCAAAAGCTTTGTCTGCACCTGTTGAAATCATATAAATTTGTTGTTTATGTTATTGATATAATCAGTTACATTTATAGTTTTCCTAATAATTGACCCAGGCCCAACTTCTTGGTATCAATCCAGCTTGGTCACAGTGTCACAATATATCTTTGTGATATATTCCTGTAATCTCCTTTCTTAGCATTTAATATTTTTCATCAATATTCATTAAGGAAATTGATCTATAGTTCCCTTTCTTGGGGAGACGTGACTCTCCTTGGTTTGGGTATCAAGATTATATTTTTGTCATAGAAAGAATTTGATAAGATTCTATCTTTACCTGTTTTTCAAATCGTTTATTTAGTGTTGGAATTGATTACTTTTTAATCATTTGGAAAAATTTGATTTAGTCCTGGGGTTTTTTCTTAGAGAGATCATTTATAGCTTGTTTCGTTCCTTTTTCTAAGATGGGGTTATTTAAGGGCTCTGTTAAACAGGACTATTTATATTTGAAAAATTCATTTCATTTAGATTTTCATTTTTATTATTGGCATGTAGTTGGGCAACAAAGCTCCTAGTAATTACTTTTATTTTCTCTTCATAGATTGTAAATTCACTGTTTTCATTTTCTGATGTAATAATTTGGTTTTCTTTTGTAAAAATTAAATTAGCCAAGGATTTATCTATTTAATTGTTTTTCTCAAAGCTTATAGTTTTATTTATTAGTTCATTGGGGTTTTGTTCTTTCAATTTCGTTCATCTTTCTATCGATTCAAGATTTTAATTTTGGTGTTTAATTGGGAAGGGATTAATCTGTTGGTTTTCTAAATATTTTAGTTGCATGTCTAATTCTTTAATCTGTTTCTTTGTCTCTTTGATTGATGTAAGCATTTGAAAATATACATTTCCCTCTAAGTCCTGCATTGACTGCATCCCCAAAATTTAGTTATGTCATTGTCACCATGAAATTGTTAACCATTTCTATGATTTGTTCTTTGACTCATCCATTCTTTAGGATCCATTCTGTAAGATCCATTCTTTTTCTCCAACTCCTCTATTTGTGTATCTTTCTGTTTCAAGCATATTTCTTGTAAATAACATATTGTTGGATTCTGGTTTCTAATCCATTCAACTGTATTCTTCCATTTTATGAGTGAGTTCATCCCATTCCCATTCACAGTTGTGTTCATTAAATGTATATTTTTTTCCATGCTATTCTTTTACACTCATCCTTTTGTTTTTTACTCTGTCCCTTCTTCAGTAGTCTTTTGTTTCTGACCTTTGCCTCCCTTAATCTATCCCGTCATTCTTCCCTCCCCCTCACCTTTCTCTTAGACGCTTTTCCTCCTACTTCTCCTTGCGTAAAATGAATCTCTCCATCTCATTGTGTGTGTATGTGTATTCTTCCCTCTTTCAACCAGTTCAGATGAGAATAAGGTTCGTGTTGCCTGTTCCCCTCTTCTGTCCCTCCCATTGTATAAACTCTTTCTAGTGCACCCCATTTATGAGATAACTTTCCCCATTCTTTCTCTCCTTCCCCACAACCTTCCAGTGCATTTCTCTTCTCCACCCTTCCATTCTTTTGAGATCCTCACAACATAATACAGTCATTCAGGTCGCTATCTATTTAGACTGCTTCTAGGACCCGTGGTGATCATAAAATTCTGAAGTGGTTACATGTATCATCTTGCCACACAAGGGATCTAAACAATTTGCCCTTTTTTAGTGACTTGTGATTTCTCACTCATGTTCACCTTATTATTCTTCTCCTGAGTTCTGTGTTTGAATGTCAAATTTTCTATTCTGTTCTGGTCTTTTCATCAGGAATGCTTGAAAGTTCTCTATTTCAGGAAGGGTCCTTATTCCCCTGTAGGACGATACACAGTTTTGCTGGGTAGTTTAATCTTATTGTGGGCTCTAATCCTAGATCTTTTCCACTCCAGAATATGATATCCCAAGCCCTGTACTCCTTTAATGTGGAAGCTTCTAAATCTCATGTGTCCTGACAGTACTGGATTATTTCTCTCTGGCTATTTGCAGAATTTTCTCCTTGACCTGGCAGTTCTGGATTTAGAACAGTTGCTGGGAGTTTTCATGTAGGGGTTTCTTTCAGGAAATGATTTGTGGTTTCAAGTTCTACTTTGCCCTCTGATTCTAACACATCTGGGCATTTTCCTTTGTAATATCTTAAAATATTATGTTGAGCTCCTTTTTTGTTCCTGGCTTTTGGATAGACAAATGACTCTCCAATTCTCTCTCCTCAATCCATTTCTAGGTCATTGGAGTTTTGTATGAGATCCTATACATTTTCTCTTGAATTGATTTTATTTTTTGTTGTTGTCTCCTAGAGTTATTAGCTTCTATTTGCTCAGTTCTAATTTTTAAGGAATTCAGTATTTTTGTGCCTCTTTTACTAATTATTCATTCTTTTCTCATATCTTTCTTGTACAGCTTTTTAAAAATTTTTCCTCTTCCACTCTTAAAATCACTTTTTGTTCATTTTTATCTCATTCTTTAACTCTTCTAGGAATTCTTGTTCAACTCTTATCCAATCTACCCTTTTTCTTGGAGGATTTGCTTAAAGATATCTTCAAGTCATTGGCTTCTTCTGTCTTTCTGTCTTGAGCCATAGTAGCCCTTTGTGGTCAGGTTCAGTTTTGTTTACTCATTCTTCCAGCCTATTTCTTGACTATGAACTTGATGTTGGCATTGGGCTCAGCTCACCTCTGGGCTTTCTTAGTTCAGTCCGCAAACTTTCAGTGCTTCCATAGTGGTGATATCTGTTCACTGCTATTCTTGTCTGAGTTGTGCAAGTTCCTGACTCAGGTTTAGGTCTTCTGGCTTGCGGGTGCTGGAGTTTCTGTAGAATGTTATTGGACTCAGTCATTGTTAGCACACTTTGAGGTTCTGCAGGTTCAGAGGGACCGAACTTATTGACTCTTCTTGCGTCTGGGTCTCCTACCCGAGGTATCCCACTGCAGGACTAAAAGTGAACATTGAGCCCCCAGCTGTGCTCTGGGGCTCAGGTCCAGAACCTCTTTGCAGAACCCCTTTCTTGATCAGTGCTCAGCTAGGGCCTCGCTCACTCATAACTGCTCCTCTCAGCCCTACGTCTGTAGCCTAGAAGAGTCATTTGGCCCCCTTCATGCTCCCAGGATAGCCTGGGATCTGCTCCTGCTCAGGGATTCAGTTCTAGCCCTTTTACCATCCTTGGGCAATGAAATGCTTCCCACTGTCCTGGCTGCCGTTATGTTGGGCTCCTGGCCAGCCCCCACCTCAGTGTCCACAGCTCTCTTATTTCTTAAGCTTCCCTGGGCTGGAGAAATGACGCACAGGGATGTTTTCTTGGCTTTCCTCATGAGAATGTGGTCTGGCACATTATCTAGATGGTTAGAGAGGAGGTGGGCTGGGCTCATCAAAAATGCCCACCCTCCCTCTGTTCTCTTGGTTCTGCCCCTGTGCTGTGTGGTTGGTGGGGAGGGGACCTTCTGCATGCTTAGCCTCCTTTGTACCTCTTGGGGAGGTCTCTGACCTGGCTTTTTGCCCTGAGCTCTCTCAGCTTCTTTGCCATTTCGACCCTGGTGACCCTGGCCCTCCCTCATCACTCTCCTGGCTCACTGCCGCAGTGTCCTGAGTGGCCTCCCTGCCTCCAGTCTGTTCTGCACTCTGCTGTCAAAGGAACTTTCCTTAAGAACAGAGCAGACCAAGTGACTTCCCTCCTCAGTCAATGGCAGGGCCTCCCCTTTGCCCCCCAGAGGAAAACAGCCCCACCCTGTCTTTCCAGCCTTAGCCTCATTGGTCTTCTGTACTCCTTTCACACTCGGTGACCCTACCCAAATGGCTGCCCCCATGCTGAGAATTCATTCTGGTGCTCTTTCTTCCAGTCAGCCTGTCAACCCACATGTATTTATTAAGCACTTCCTCAGTGCCGGGTCCCGGCCTAGGGGACACAGGTACACAAAATGAAACCATTCCCATTGACCAGGAACTTCCATTCTCAGGCGGAGACCAACAATGCTTACGTTTTTGTAAATAGCGTAAGTGTGAAATGAAGAAATCCGCCGACAGCAGTTAAACGACCTGGTGGCTTTTAATGTCCTTGTCTCCTCCATTCAAATGGAAGTTCTTCGTACACAAGAAAGGTTTCCTTCTTGGTCCTTGTGTTCTCAGCACTCAGCCCCACCTCGGGCACAAAGTGGGTGCTTAACAAATGCCCAGTGCTCCTTGTTCCTCCTCCTAAGAGACTTTTCATCTTTGTGTGTTTTCCTCCTTGTTCCCAAGGCTGAACAGCATGTCCTGTCCAAGGTTCATGCCCTAGAAAGGCGGCTGGAAACTCTGGCTTCTGAATACTCTGCACGTTGGCAGAAGGAGGCCATCAGGCTGGAGTTGCTGGAGCTGCAGGGGGCCAGTGGGAATGGAGGTGGAAAAAGCCTGAGCCACGAGGATATTTCAACTCTCCTGGAGGGCCTGATGAGCCAATGGGAACCCACCCTGAAGAAGGACTTCCGTAGGGACACCACTGCCCACATCCAGGTGAGGAGAACGCTCTGCTAAGAAGACCAGGTCAGCAAGCCCAGCTAGTGGAAGGCATAGAGGTCTTGAGGTGAGGCAGCACTCTGGGCTTGGCAGGACCTGCCAAGTTCTCTGGGTCTTGTTGAACGCCTGTCTCCTTTTTTGTGGTCTCCAGGAAGCACTCACCACCCTCAGGGCAGAACATCGGCAAGATTTGGATAATGTTCTAAAGAAGATTTCTCAGGCATCCCAGGTAATCCAGAAGCTCTGACGCTTCTGGAGGCAGAGACACAGGGGATGGAGGGCGGGGGGGGGGGGGGCGGGGGAAAGGGTGAGGGGAGGGGGGGAGAGGGGGCAGAGACGTCTTGGGGGAGGTCACTTGTAGCTGGAAATGTTGGTGCTGCTGTCAGTAGACCTAACACTTGCTTACAGGTTTCTGGCCAGATTCCATACTTGTATGGGAGCATATTCGATTGACTCATTGTCCCTGAGAGCTCCTGTCTGAGGACTCTGGATCCCCTTGTCCGAAGGATAAGCAGAGAGCTTACTGATCTAAAGCAACCTAAGCCTCCTCCTGTAGCTCCTTTCTGGAACCCCTTTCCTGTACTGAGCACATCCATGCATGAAGACTAGGGAGGGATAAGATTGTCAATGAGAAGACTGTAACTCAACAGCTGAGTTTGAAACTCTTTTCAGGGACTGAGAAGTGACCTCACCACTCTAGGGAAAGTGGTTCATGCCTAATCTCAGCTGAGTTGGGGTCTCTGTCAGATGCCTCCTCTTGGTGGGATGATAAGAGAGGAGTCCAGTCTTTGAAAGGTCTAGCCCAAACTCAAGGTCAAGATTTCTGGAGCCCAACAGTTTGCAGAGACTCAGATCCTCCTTAGCAGACAGAGGGTCCACCCAGAGGAGACAATGAGTCCCCAGAGTGTGGTTTGGTGTTTTCATCAGTCTCATTGTGCCATCATCTTCCTTACAGGAGCTGGAAAGCTGGGTGCTCCAGCTAAAATCTGAATGGCAGAGGTAAGGCCCCAAACTAACTGGCAAAGAGAAGAGGAGGGAAGGAAGGCTAGAAAACTAGACCAGAGAAAGCACCACTGAGATTCTCTGGGGGGTGTCAGTAGAGCCAGAATACTTGGGTTAGCATGTCCATAGGATTAATCCCAGCTGTAAGGACCTCAGAGAGCAGATGAGGGTCCTGAGGCCTGGGAGGGAAATGACTTGCCCAGGGTCACACAGGGAGTAAATGTCAGGGAAGACTTGCACCCAGATCTCTGGTTCTGTTCTTTCCCTTTGATAGTGGTTCTGCTTGACTCTATCCTGTGTCACTAGCCAGTGGCTGCCCTTCCCTTTTCCTTTTGTCACTGTCTAGTTTGGCCCAAGAAGCCCTCCAGGAAAACATATTAAAGGCTATGGGTCCACTGGAGGCCCAGCTGGCTGGCCTGAGACAGGAACTGGCAGCCGTGAGCCAGAGACAGGCTGCAGCGGCAGAGGAAGTAGACCTTTGGCCACAGAAGATGGCAGCCCTGCGCAGTGATGTGAGTCCTCCAGTCCACCACTTAGACCACATGTGCCCCTCTCTCCAAGGTGGGCTGCCTGAGCATCTGCCCAGGGAGACCCAACCCTCTAAGGTGTCCACTGGGGTCCAATGAGATCTTTTTGGTAGACCTGAAAGCAGTGGAAAAATGCCAGTCACTTGGTTCACAACCGTCCCTTCCCTGGCACCAGGAAGACATGCATAGGCTCTGAGCTCTCAGAGTCTTTCTAGACACCCCTCCCCAGGTCCCCTGTCCCGGCCCTCTTTCTTCCTTACCTCTACTGTTTTGTGGATGGTCTCTGGTGGTTTCTAGGTGGAGTCTCAGTTCCAGCCTGGATCAGTCAGTACCTTCTTCGAGACAAGGGCGCTAAGGCTGGGCTTCTTCAGCTGGAGGAGGTACAGACCCAACTTCGGGACCTGGAGCACAGAATCCTCACTCAGGTGGCAGAAGGGCAGGTCAAATCTGCCAGTGAAGCTGCTGCCAGCCTGAGGCTGACCCTTCACAAGGAAGGAGTGACTGGGGTCACAGAGGAGGTGAGGCCTGCCCATTCCCTGTCTGCCTGTCGGAGGTCATGGGTTTGCCCTGAGAGGAGCCTCCAGGGAAGGAAGGGGAAGCCCTGGCAGAGCAGGTAGCACACGTGGCCCTCTGGTGAAAGGGCTGGGCCAGTTCTGCAGGCAGCTAGGCCCATGAGTCCATCCATGCCTGTCTTTTAGGATGTGCACCAGATTGTGAATGAGGCCCTGAAGAGATACAGTGAAGACCGCATTGGGCTAGTGGATTATGCCCTGGAGTCCTCAGGTAGGTAGCCTGTAGAAAGCCAGAGGGCTGGGGACATGATGGTTGCCCATTAAGGGACAGCAGGAATTAAAAACTCATGATGCTCCTTATGGGACGGGGCAGTTGAAGGGCTGATGTCCTGGCAGTGACCCCTCATCTTCAGGACTACCTCTGTGTCCTGCCAGCCCTCAGCTGCCCCCACCTCACTTCTCTCCCTCTTGTTCTTTCAGGGGCCAGCATCATCAGTAGCCGCTGCTCAGAGACCTATGATACCAAGACGGCCCTTCTCAGTCTGTTTGGCATCCCCTTGTGGTACTATTTCCAGTCCCCAAGAGCCATCCTCCAGGTATGACAGAACAAAGGGCCCCCAGCTTGGCTCTCTGCCATCTCCCACCTTCTGTGGGGGCTGGGCTCTCAAGGTGGGAGGATTACACAATGGAAATCTATTCCATTGGCTGCCCACCTGACTTGTCACCTGACTTGTCTTCTGCCCACAGCCAGATGTTTACCCTGGCAACTGCTGGGCATTCCGGGGCCCCCAGGGCTTTGCTGTGGTTCGATTATCTGCCCGCATCCACCTCACTGCTGTCACCTTGGAGCATGTACCCAAAGCCCTGTCTCCCATCAGCAACATCCCTAGCGCCCCCAAGGATTTTGTCATCTTGGTGAGTATCTGAGCCTTGCAGCTCTCCATTCCAGTATGCCTGACAGCCATTTCTTAACAGCAGCATTGTGAGGTGAGGAATGGAAGGATGTGCCCATTTTACAGCTGGGATATTGAGGCTGGTCTCTGGACTCCACAACCAGCCCTTTCCCTGCTCCCCCTCTTCTTAGAGAGAAGCCAGAAGAGGACAGCTGACAGCAGTCAAGATTTCAATGCTGTCTCAGGGTCCTTTTATACAACTCCTTTATACATGGGTGCCTCCATGGCCAGGTGTCCCATGGGGGAGCTGAGTGGGGATGATGAGCACCATTCCCTACAGTCACCTCCTTAGGGCAGAGTTGGAATGTCCTCATAAGGAGGATGTGGGTGAAAAAAGTGGAGCCAGAGGAGAAGAAGAAACGTGTAGGGGAACAGGATGCTTCAGGACCTAAATCCTGATAGATGAAGAAACTGAGGCACCTACAATTAAATTGTGTGTCCCAAGCCATTCAGCAGCTTAGGGGAAGAGGCAGAGAAGGAGGCCAGGGGCTTGGAGGGAAAAGGATCTGTCTACTGAGTTAGTGAGAGATGCTGGAAGGTGAGGGGACCAAAGAAGGAAACATCATGGTGGCTTTTGCTTTCTCCCCTTTACTCTCCCCAATGTATCCCCCCCTACACCCCCTTCCTCCTCCTCTTCCACCTCCTCCTCCACAACCTCCCCTTCCTTTGCCTCCCTGGATAGATCTGGATTCATGTCCTAACAGCATGACCTTTCCTCTAACCCCCTCCCATCCATCCATCCATCCATCCATCATCCATCCATCCATCCATCCCTTCCCTTTGCTTTTCCTTCTCTGTAGGGGCTAAATGAAGATTCACAGTCGGAAGGGGTGCCCCTCGGGCACTTTACCTATGATAATGCTGGGGAGTCCATTCAGACCTTCCACTTTCAGGTATGGAGGGCTGGCCCCACAGTGTCCCAGGGAGGCTGGTGCTCTTGAAGGCTAGTTCACCAGCCATGGGGATGCTGTGGCTTTGCTAGGAGCTGCAGTTTGAGCCAGGACCCCATGGTTCTGATAGCAACCTGAGGGATAACATTCAGCCACTGAAGAAGGCCTGGGGGGGACGGGCTCTGGGTCAGGATGTCCACCAAGGGATCACGAGCCTTCCTGACCCCAGTCTCCTCTTCCCACAGGGCAATGACACAGCCCCATACCAGGTGGTCGAACTTCGGATCTTAAGCAACTGGGGTCACCCTGAGTACACCTGCATTTACCGCTTCCGGGTCCATGGGAAGCCTGCCAATTACCCTCTCCCCCCCAGGGCCTTTCCTCTCTTTCCCCCTTCAGCCCCTCCCCTCCCCCAGCAAGCACTTCATCCCACTTTCTCGCCCTCTCCCACACTTCATCCCTTATGACCACTGTGGCTTCTGGGAGAGATACAAGGTGGGAGCCTACCACCATGGAGCAGTTTGGCCCCACCCTGCCCTCTCTGATGGAGAGGAGATCACCAGCTCAGCTATTTGTTTCACTCCCCATCCTCTTGAGGGTCAGGTGGCCCAGCTCCCTACCAGGCCCTGCCTGCCCTCAGGAGGTGTATACAGAGCTATGTATGATATCTTGAAGGTGTGAGTCAAGACATCATGAGGGCCTTATTATGCTCAGCAGCACTCAGAACCACAGCTTAGGCCACCTTAGCTTACCTTGCCCAAGAGTCTAGGTGAAAGAACTTGGTTTATTGAGGGCATGACAACTTGGGCAGTTCCAAAGGGCAGACTGGTAGACAGTCTGTCTTGGGCATGCCCCAGCAGGTGGCTAAAGCTCCCGTCCATGGTAGCATGCATAGTTCTCTTTACCATGGGGCATGATGGGGGCAGTCTTTGAAATCTGAAGTATCTGGGACTGGCCACAATTCCCTGGTGTTAAGTTTATTGGGATAGAGTTGGGGTTAGTTTTTTGGAGTTAAGGCTGGGATGGGAGGGGAAGGGCAAATTCTTTGGCCCTGCGGGCCCATTGTATTATGTATATAGATAGATATTTATATTTATACATAGATCTCTTTGTTCTTTGTTATCAGACAGAAAAGCTACGGGCTTCATTTCTGGCTTCCTCCCCCTGGGGCCCAGGGTGATATTCACTCCAGCTCCAGCTTGGGGTGGGGGGCAGGCTGTCAGGCACGGATCCTCACAGTGACATTGCCATCCTTCTTGCCTTTTACTGTAGGAGGGAAGGCAGGCCTTCACACCACAGGGCTGGCCACTGGTCCCTGAAGCAAGCAGGGGCACTCACTCATCTGCAGGCTTTGGGGGTCACCAGCAGACAGTGGCAGGCTGACCCTAGCTGGCCCTCAACCCAGTTTGCTCCCTCTGCTTCTGTTCGCTTACCAGGAAGCTGGCGTCTGAGCAGCCCTGCGTAGGAACCTACAGATGGGGTCTTAGTTCTTCCCCATCACAAAGGCTACTGTTTAATTCTTTACTTTGATTTTTTAATCAACAAATTCTAATTTATGCCTATGCAAATATAAATTTTCCCTGGGATCTGTGGCTTCTCCTTGTCCACCTGTTGCTCTTGAGGCCAACTTGGAGTAGTGGGGAAAAGAAGGTGGTATTCTGGTAGAAACTCCCTGGTTAAAGGGCGGCTTCCTTGCTGCTGAGTGAGGCCTGGGAGGGATTGTCCTGGGCATCGAGAGGGAGCTAAGCCCAGGCCTGGGCTGGGAGAAGCAAAGCTGGGTAAGGGAACCAGAGGAGGCTTTCTCATTTCTGCCTGCTCCTTTAAAGCTCACCCAAGGCCTCTCCTGGTCTTAATCCTCCCTCAGTGCGCCCAAATTGATGTTTTATACTTCCTTGTGTGTGTCTGCATATCCATACATAAACACACACCTATCCAGACAGACATTCCTCTGTGTGCCTGCTCCATCTTTCAGGAGCAGGACAGCTTCCTAAGGAAAAGAGCTTTGTGTCTGCCTTGGTCTCCCCCATAGCTAGCACAAGGCCTGCCACCCAGCAGACACTTTATCTGAGCATTGCTATTCACTTCAACTCAGGTGTAAAGAAAGAATATACTCTACAGCCTTCTCAACAAGGGGTCACCAGCATGCCTTTGACAGCCTCCAGCAAGGGTTAAACACGTCACAAACTGCCAGCCGTCCTCTTCCACTTTCAGACAGCTCAAGTTGTTGGGAAATTTGTCCTGAAATCAGGCTGAAATCTATCTTTGGGCATCTTCCACCCACTATTCCTCGTTCTTTCATCCTGGGTCAAGCAGAACACGCTAATCCCCCTTCCACATCACTTTTCAAATAGTAGCATTAGAGAGTGGCTACTGCGTGCCAGCCACTGTGCCGAGCACTTTACAAATATCTCCTTTGATCCACACAACAACCCTGTGAGGTAGGCACCATTTCTAGACCCATTTTGCAGATGAGGAAATGTAGGCACAGAGGTGAAATGACTTGTCCAGGGTCACACAGCTGGTAAGTATCTGAGGGAGAATTTGAACTTGGATCTTCCTGCTTCCAGGTGCAGAGTTCCATCTCCTGTGCCACCTGAAGACAGTTCTCATGGTCCTCTGACAGCTTCTCAAGGGCCTTACACCATGTTCTTGGAGCCCTTCATCCTTCTGTTCACCCTTCTCTGAATGCACCTCACCTTGGTCATTTCTTTCCCACACTGTGATGCTCAGGCCTGAACACTGCCCTCTGGCTGTGGTCTCCTCAGGACAGACTTGGGCTGACCTATTACTGACCCCCCCTTCCTAGATCGTAGGCCTCTCCATGCCCCTCAGGAAGGCACTGGTCATTCCAACCATCAAGTTTAACTAGTGATTCACACAGACACTGCTATCCCCTAAAATCCCCAAATCCTTTAACAGGAGCCATGGCTGCATCACCCTCCCCCACTCATTGGTTTTTCTTTTCTAATTCTTGTTGAGGACTCTGCTTTTACCTCCACTGGATATTTTCATTTGGATAGAATCCTAAATTTTAGCTAGCTGAAACCTCCTCCATCCTATCAGTCATGTGACATCTCCACCCCTCCCTCCCAGCTCTAGCATTGGCACATTTGGACAAGCACACCTTGTGCTATTTCACTGAAGTCGTTGATAAAAATGCTGAACAAGCACGGAGAAAAGGGGAGATCCCTGGGGCAATCAGGACAATTCCCCTGAGACCTCCCAGGGAGCTGGCATCAGCTCATTAGCCAGCACTCGACAGGTAGGGCAATGTAACCCGTTAACCCTTTCCAAATCCACCTGTCATCTGAGATTCAGACTGTGCTAAAATCTGACTGCACTTTGCAGAATTGCTCTGATCCAAGCAAAGACTAGCAGCTCATCAGACACCATTTTACAAGGGATCTGGGATCTTGGCAGCGTAGGCAGGAAATGCACATTTTTATCCTGTGCAGTTCTGCCCTCCTGTCACGAAAACAAACTGCTTCGTGGACCAAAGGAGAGATAGTGCTCAGAGTCTGAAAAAGTGCTTGTTCAACTGAGGTTGGAAATGGCTTTCTTGATGGAGCAGTTCCCACCTGCTTGATGAACTCATGCACCTTATATAAAGCAGTGAACAGGAAGGGAGAGTTCAGGATTCTCTGTCCAGAGTCACTTGCCCATAATGTCTCATTGAGGCACAAAGCACAAATGGGGCAAGAACATAAAATCAGGGTTACCTAAGGGACATTTAGAATAGGCTGGAGCTCACCTTGAGATGGGAGAGAAGGGAGAGTGAGGTTAATAAACCTTTGCCTCTACGCTTCTAACTTAAGGGGGGAGTGGTGGGGGGGAAGAGTTTAAAAAGGAAAGTAAGTTAATCTGGGTCCTACAATTACCTAAAGGTAACCTGTCCAATCCAGTAGGCAGAGATGCAGAGATTTTACAGAGCTCTAGGGAGCCCAGCCTCTTAACAGGCATGACCTGGATGAAGATCCCGACCAGGAGACTGAGAAAGGGCAGTCAAACATGAAGGAAGAAAAACAGGTGAGGTTGGACCCATGAAAACCTGGAGAGAAAAGAGTGGGAAGGAGAAGAAGACCCTGGATTCAATCCTGGGTCCGTTACTCTTCTCTCTTCATTCTACTTCACTCAGTGATCTCATCAGCTGTCATGGATTGAATCACCCTCTCCATGCTCATGATTTCTCAAATCTACCTATTCTGCCTAAAACCCCTTGCTGACCTCCAGTCTTTCATCTCTCGTTGCTTTGTTGATGTCACAAATTGGATGTCGTGTAGATATTTTCAGCTCAACATGTCCAAAACAGAACTCTTCATCTTCCCCCTATTCTTTCCCCTCCTACCTTCCCTATTACTGTAGAGGGCACCACCATCTTCCAGGCTCCTAACCTTGGCATCATCTTCAAATCCTAACTTCTGTCCAAGGGATTGCCAAAGATTGTCCAATTTACCTCTGCAACATCTCTTGTGGATTTCAGCTTTGCAGCACCTCTCATCAGTTTCACCTCTCCAACATCCCTTGCAGATTTCACCCTTCAACATCTCTCAGATTTCATCTTTGCAGCATCTCTGATCAGTTTTACCTCTCCAACATCTCTTGTCCATTTCAGCTTTGCAACATTTGTCATCAATTTCACCTCTCCAACATCTCTTGTCCATTTCAGCTTTGCAGCAC
The DNA here is from genome assembly GCF_028372415.1 of Notamacropus eugenii. Classification (NCBI taxonomy): domain Eukaryota; kingdom Metazoa; phylum Chordata; class Mammalia; order Diprotodontia; family Macropodidae; genus Notamacropus; species Notamacropus eugenii. Next base: position 297,253,425 of record NC_092874.1, on the reverse strand, counting down.
CTCTCATCAATTTCACCTCTCCAATATCTCTCACAGATTTCATCTTTACAGCATCTCTCATCGGTTTCACCTCTCCAATATGTCATGCAGATTTCACCCTTCAACGTCTCTTGCAGATTTCACCTTGGCACCATCTCTCCTCAGGCTCACCTCTGCAGCATCTTTCAAAAACAGAACTTTCTTCTCTGATGCTGCCCCTACCCTAGTCCAGGCCTCATCTCCTGTGCACTGTTGTTTTCTTATGACTCACCATTTATTTTATTTGTACAAAGTAGTGAAGAATCATACCATGGCTGGGGGAAAATGATGTTTTAGGATTTAAACAAGTTCTTTCATTTTGAAACATCTCTTTTGAAGGCTTGGGACTAGTAATTTTAGCTCCAGCATCTTTGGGTTTGGACTCAGCAGGCTTCCCAGCCTTGGAATCACTGGGCTCTGTGTCCTTAGAATCAGACTTGGCTGCCGTGGGATCAGACTTGGTGACCTTGATGGCAGACTTGGTGACCTTAAGGTCAGTGCGCTTTGGAGCCTTAGAGTCAGGCTTCATGATCCTGAAGCCTGGACGTTTGGTGGCAACCCTAGGGCCTGGATGCTTAGTGGCCATCTTGTGGCCAGCATGCTGGGCACTCGCCTCAGGGATCTTAGCCCTAAGAAGTTTGACCTCGAAGGCCTTGGTGGCTTCATGGCTTCTGCTTGGACCTTGGGAATTGTTTGGTTTTTTTGGTTTACATCTTCTTCAGCTCCTTCTTGTGTTTCTTGGCAAAGCATGTGTTTCTCAGAAACTTGGAGTTGACCCATCTCAGAGACATGTATCACCGTGACTTAGGTTTCCTGATGCCATTTCTGTGCCATTTTTGTGATTGGTTGTGGCTGGTGTGGTTCTTAGACTTAGCCATCTTTACACAACAACCTTCACTAACAGGCATTCCACCCACTAGAAGAAGTCAAAGCTAGAGACAGGAAAGGTCATGCCTGCACTACTGCAGTATTTCCTGGTGCATGTGCCTCCCTCAAGTCTCTCCCTCCTCCTTCCAGTTGTCAAACTGATTTTCCTGAGGTGCAGGTCTATGCCACTCAACTCCTCAATAAACCTGTGACTCTCTATTGCCTCCAGGATCAAATACAGAATCCTCTCTGAACGAGAGTTCAAAACCCTCCCTAACCTAGCCCTCTCCTGCCTTTCCACTCGTCTCCCACTTCACTCCCCACTTCTTCAATCCAGTGACACTGGCCTCCTGACTCTTCCTTGCACATGACCGTCCATCTTCCATGCTGGGAATGTTGTCCCTCCTTTTCTCTGCTTCCCTAGCTCCCTTCAAGCACCAGTTAAAATCTTACCTTCTACAAGAAGCCTCCCCCAACTCGCCTTCATTCTGTCTTCTGCTGACTTTTTCCTCTTTTTCAGTACATTCTTTGTACTCATTTTTTGCACATTGTCTCTCTCATCAGATTGTGAGGCCCTTGAGGGCAGGCACCCTGTTTTTGTCTTTCTTTCTATTCCTACCTTTTAACACACCTGGTGCATGATAAGTATTTAATAAATATTTATTGACTGAATGATCCTATTAAAAGCTGCAGAGCGATGGATGGAGGATGAGGACTGAGAGAGGACTGAGAGAGGATCGGACAGTCAAGAAGTCACCAGTTTGGGTGGAATAATGAGGTTGGAGGCCAGACTACAGAGGGTAAAGAGAGTGAAAGAAAGGAAGTGAATGTGCCTCTTGTAGACAATGTACCCAATCAATAAACATTCCTCAATCCAGCAGAGGACATGAGGGACAGAAACATCCAAATGTGGTCAATGGTAACCTCATTTCTTACACAAACACCAACACATCTGTTGCATTTTTAGTATTTTTTTGTCTCCTTGGCAGTTTCGTTTTTGATATATACTCTCGGGGTGGTTCAATCTCACACCTAGATTGCTGGAAATTTAGCTTTTCCTTCCACAATTTTTCTCCGTTTTTATAAAGGCAGAGGGGATCTTTCTTCATGATCTTCCATCGCCCTAATTCAGGTTTTGGGAACGAGGTCATGTTCTAAACCTGTGTTGCCCTTGGTTGCCACATTTCTCTATTTGATAATGGGATCAGGTGGTGCTTGGCTAAATATTTTCTAGGATATTTTGACCTCCTCTAGGTGGCAATTGCTTTATGTTGATTCAATTTCTGCCCTTTCCTTCCTCTGTTTCCTACTTTTCACCACTTTTCACTTACTTGAGTGGGTCAAGTTGAAGCTATTTGGATTGCATGCCATCTTATCTTTCTCTCTAATTTGGGGGTTTTGTCCTCTGCTTTAACAAGATGATTTGACTGCAAAGATTATTCAGAAATGATTCCCACATCGATAACCAATCATTTCTTATCCATTAAGATACATTTTAGGCTGAGATTGTTTGGCATTTGCCACATCCAGGGATTTCCTACACTCATGTTTTTTGTTTTTGTGTTTTAAATTAATTTATTTATTTAACTTTTAACATTCATTTTCACAAAATTTTGGGTTCCAAATTTTCTCCCCATTTCTCCCCTTCCCCCTAAAACGCCAAGCATTCTAATTGCCCCAATCACCAGTCTGCCCTCTCTTCTTGCCCTTCCCTTGTCCCCATCTTCTCTTTTGTCCTGTAGGGCCAGATAACTTTCTATACCCCATTACCTGTATTTCTTATTTGCTAGTAGCAAGAAAAATACTTGACAGTTGTTCCTAAAACTTTGAATTCCAACTTCTCTTCATCCCTCCCTCCCCAACCATTCCCTTTGGGAAGGCAAGCAATTCACTATAGGCCATATCTGTGTAGTTTTGCAAGTGACTTCCATAATAGTCGTGTTGTGTAAGACTAACTATATTTCCCTCCATCCTATCCTGCCCCGCATTGCTTCTATTCTCTCTTTTGATCCTGTCCCTCCCTAAGTGTTGACTTCAAATTGCTCCCTCCTTCCACTGCCCTCCCTTCTATCATCCCTCCCACCCTGCTGATCCCATTCTCCCCCACTTTCCTGTATTGTAGGATAGGTTTTCATACCAAAACGAGTGTGCATTTTATTCCTTCCTTTAGTCGAATGTGATGAGAGTAAGCTTCATGTTTTTCTCTCTCCTCCCCTCTTTTTCCCTCCACTGAAAAGTCTTTTGCTTGCCTCTTTTATGAGAAATAATTTGCCCCATTCCATTTCTCCCTTTCTCCTCCCAATATATTTCTCTCTTGCTGCTTAATTACATTTCTTTAAGATATGATCCCATCCTATTTAATTCACTCTGTGCTCTGTGTGTGTGTGCGTGTGTGTGTGTGTGTGTGTGTAATCCTACCAACTCCCCAAATACTGAAAAGTTTCAAGAGTTACAAATATTGTCTTTCCATGTAGGAATGTAAACAGTTCAACTTTAGTAAGTCCCTTTGACTTCTCTTTGCTGTTTACCTTTTCATGCTTCTCTTCATTCTTGTGTTTGAAAGTCAGATTTTCTTTTCAGCTCTGGTCTTTTCATCAAGAATGCTTGAAAGTCCTCTATTTTGTTGAAAGACCATTGTTTCCCCTGAAGTATTATACTCAGTTTTGCTGGGTAGGTGATTCTTGGTTTTGGTCCTACTTCCTTTGACTTTGGGAATATCATATTCCACGCCCTTTGATCCCTTAATGTAGAGGCTGCTAGATCTTGTGTTATCCTGATTGTATTGCCACAATATTTGAATTGTTTCTTTCCAGCTGCTTGCAATATTTTCTCCTTGACCTGGGAACTCTGGAATTTGGCCACAATGTTCCTAGGAGTTTCTCTTTTTGGATGTCTTTCAGGTGGTGATGGGTGGATTCTTTCAATATTTATTTTGCCCTCTCATTCGAGAATATCAGGGCAGTTTTCCTTGATAATTTCATGAAAGATGATGTCCAGGCTCTTGTTTTGATCACGGCTTTCAGGTAGTCCCATAATTTTTAAATTGTCTCTCCTGGATCTATTTTCTAGGTCAGTGTTTTTCCAATGAGGTATTTCATGTTATCTTCCATTTGTTCATTCTTTTGGTTTTGTTTTGTGATTTCTTGGTTTCTCATAAAGTCATTAGCCTCCATCTGTTCCATTCTAATTTTGAAAGAACTATTTTCTTCAGTGAGCTTTTGGACATCCTTTTCCATTTGACTGATTCTGCTTTTTCAAGCATTCTTCTCCTCATTGGCTTTTTGAAATTCTTTTGCCAATTGAGTTAGGCTATTTTTAAAGGTGTTATTTTCTTCAGCATCTTTTTGGGTCTCTTTTAGCAAGGTGTTGACCTGCTTTTCCTGTTTTTCTTGCATCTCTCTCATTTCTCTTCCCAGTTTTCCCTCCACCTCTCTAACTTGATTTTCAAAATCCTTTTTGAGCTCTTCCATGGCCTCAGCCCATTGAATATTGATTTTGGATGTTTGGGATACAGAAGCCTTGACTTCTATGTCTTTCCCTGATGGTAAGCCTCGTTCTTCCTCATCTGAAAGGATGGGAAGAGATATCTGTTCACCAAGAAAGTAACCTTCTCTGGTCTTATTTTTTTTTCCATTTTTTGGGCATTTTCCCAACCAGTTACTTGACTCTTGGGTCCTTTGTCAAGAGTAGGGTATACTTTGAGAATCTGTGAGATCTCAGTTGCTCCAAGGTGGCACGATCAAGCATGTGCTGCTCTGGACGCAGAAAGGGATTTTTATGTCCAGAATCTTAGCAATTACCTCTCCACAGCCACCTAGCCTCCAGTTCCATCAAGTCAGCACTGGGGGCTGATTTTCAGATAAGCTGTATGGGCAGGTGGAACGGGACGAGTTAGAGCCAACCCCTATCCATTTCAGGACGCCACACTGAGAGCCTGCCTAGATAACCTAGGGGCTTGTCAGTAGGGGTGGAACTAGATGGATTTCAGGAGGAAGGGTCTCGTCTTTGTTTGCAACGTGGCAGTTCTTTGTCCTGGCTCCGGATGTCCAGTGGAGAAGACACCCATATAAGGAAAGGTGATAGGTGATAGGTTCAATGTGAAAGGTGATAGCTGATAGGTTCAACGTAAGGCTTAGGAATGTTTTACATAAAGACTACATATGCATGTGAATGAGATGAAATACACGGAGTCTTCACCACCTTTGTCTCCCGCCCCATTTCATTACTCACGAGATCAAGGCCTCTTGCTGGACAAGAGCCTTGGGTCGCGGTCAGGGGTTCCCGTAAATGGTCTAGGGGACCCCAACAGGCAGGGTCGCCATTCAGTGTGAGACAAAGACCAGCTAGGCCAGGTCCTCCACCCAGGGCTGAGGTAAGACTCAGCTCTTCAGTGCCCCCAGGGGTTTTTACGCTGTATGGGCTGCTGTGCACCCTCTGTGGCTGCTGCCTGCTGCTGGAGCTATAGGAAGGCCCTGCTCCCTTCCTGGCCAACTGAATAAACCACATCACAGATCTTTGGCGCCTGTGGGTTGAGGGATCTGAGAACCTGCTGCTGCAACTGGAGATTCCACAACTGGAAATTCCACTCCTGAGGTGTCCTCCTTCCAGAGTCTCATCGCGTTGCTCCACGCCACATCAGGTGGGCAAGGCCAGGCTGGGCTCCATGCTCCGCGCAGCGTCCAGCTAAAACGATGTTTCTGTGGGCCTTTCAGGTCACCGTCGGCTGAAAATCTCCTCCACTCTGTTGTTCTCCACTTCTGCTGCTCCATGATTTGTTGAGAGTCCCTCTCTACAGGTATTTTGTGGGCTGTGTGGGGAGACCCTACATAAGTGTGTTTTTCTAGTCCCCCATCTTGGCTCCACCCCCCCACTCATGTTTTTTCATTTTAACGAAAATCCACCTCTGGTCTCCCTTATTTATGGGAAAAAAAAACCCTTATAATAAATATATACGATTCAAATTCCTGCAATTAAATTTTTTTAAATTCTTCTAACTCTTCCTGAAAGAAGTATTTCTGCTACATAGATGACTGAACTCTTTCCTTTCCTAATCCTAGGTTACACTTTGCAATGTCTTTTTTGCCATTTTCTCTGCCCACCTTTGCACTGAAATCACCAAATATCAAGGTGTATATTGACTTCATCTGGAGAAATCTACCGTTTTTTTTCATAGAATTTCTTGACTTCATCTTTTGCTCTGATGCTGACTCCAAAGCTCCAAGGAGGTTTTGGGAGCTGCTGTATTTGTGTTTGGCTAATGAGATCTGTAAAGTAAGTCGGCTGAATCACCTGAGTCACTTCTTGTTTGTTAGATCCAATGATATCAATCCTTTTCTTGATTTCTCAAAGAGCCTGTGAGCCATCCTTCCATTTCCTGATTTCTGTGGCTTCATTTATAGCAAAAATGTCAATATTGATACACATGCTATCCTCCAATGGAATGCTGAATAGGAATCAATGGAGAAGGATCTCACATTTAAGGAAGTGCAGTTCAACTGAAGTTCAAACTATACCCAAAGGACTATACAACTGTGTTATATGTACCCTTTGACCCAGCAATACCACTACTAGGTCTGTATTCCAAAGAGATCATAAAGAAGGGAAAGGACCCACATGCACAAAAATGTTTATAGCAGCTTTTTGTGAGAGCAAAGTATTGGAAATTGAAGGGATGCTCATCGATTGGGAAATGGCTGAACAAGCTGGGGTGTATGAATGGAGTGGAATACTACTGTGCTATGAGAGTCATGAGTAGGCTGATTTCAGAAAAACCTGGAAAGGCTCACATGAACTCATGCTGAGTGAAGTGAGCAGAACTACGAGAACATTGTACACAGTAACAGCCACTTTGTGTGATAAGTAACTTTGATAGACTTCGTTCTTCTGAGAAGTACAAGGCTCTAAGACAATTCCAAAAGACTCGTTGGAAGAAATGACATCGACCTCCAGACAAAGAACTGTGAAGTCTGACTGCAGATTTAAGAGCACTATTTTTCTCTGTTTTTCTTTCTCGTTTTTCCCTTTTCTTCTGATTCTTCTTTCACAACATGACTAATGTGGAAACGCGCGTAATATGATTGTCCACATATAGCCTATATCAGAGCGTTTTCTGTCTTGGGGAAAGGGAAGGGGAGACGAAAGGAGAAAATGATTCTGGAACTCAAAACCTTATAAAAGTGAATGCTGAAAAGAAGTATTTTTTTAAATAGAAAAGAAAATGAGGTTCAAAGCTGCAATTTCATAGCCACCTTCTGCTTCCTTTTCTGACACTGTCTGTTATCACTGGAGTCCTACAAGAGGGATGCCCACAAATTTTGTCTTTTTGTTTTAGGAATTGCCATGGCCAAAAGTCACCACCTGGTGGCGAGCCCATAGCTAAGACTGCTCAGGATCCTCATGCTCCTATCTCAGCAGCCTCCTCTTGTCCGATGCCTTCCCTGCCCCAGTTGTCAGGGTTCTCGCCATCCTCATACTGACTCATTCATGTACACGGAACAGAAGAGACGCTCTCTGAGGACAGAGGCCACTTCACTGCTCTTTCTGTATCTCAGTCCCTACAATGTAGCAAGAACTTCTCAGATTATACAGAGCTGAATGGACTTACCACCTCCACACTGATCTGGGGCTTCCATTCCCCATTATCCATTGTGGTGTCCGATCCTTCCTATCCCAGAGATCATTCTCCTCAAAAGAGAAAATAGAAGTAAAGGAGAAGATTGTATCAGCTCATTTATGCCAATCCCTTCCTTGTACTTTCTCTTACCTGCAACATAGCTTGCTTGCAATGCACTCGCACGCACGCACACACACACACACACACACACGCAGAAATTTACACTTGAATCTAAAATATTGAAGCGAGTTAGACCTAATTATGGGAAATCGAATGATTCCAACCATTCTCAAGTTATTTCCATTTTTTTAAGAGCTGGAGTGGGAGGATAAGAAGGTAGTCTAATCGGCACCCAAATAAAGGATGATGAGAAATAAAACAGATATTAAGGTACTTGTGGAATTCACACACGAGGTTTACGTGGACCCACTCCCCGCGCGCGCCCCCGCCCCAGCTCGCCACCGCTTTGCCCCCGCGCCCCATTGTCCGCCCGCCCCACGTTCGCCCCGCGTTCCCCCAATGTTCCTCCCGCGTGTCCACGGTAGCGGCCGACGCGGACGCGATCGCGGCTGGCGGGCGGGGGAGGGTCGGAGCCGTTTCTGCAGGTACCTTCTCTGCATGTACCCGGGCGGGTCAGGGCCGGGAGAGGAGGGGGCGGGGGAGGGGCCAGGGCTCGGGCACGGTGCCCTCCTCTGTGCCAGGACACGGCCGCCCCCCCAAACCTGGGCACAGAGGCGGCCCCTCCCCTTGTCTGCCCCCCAAACCTGGGCACAGCTCTCCCGCCAGAGTTGCCCCTGGTGCAGCAGCCTCTGGTTCATCCCCTAACCTCTCCCCCAAATCCCCAGCATCCAGGGATGTCGGTAACTGAGTTGGGTCCCTCGGTGCCAGGCCTGCTTGCCCCCTTGCTTCCTCTCCCCACAAACAACCCCAAAATGGAGTTGCCCAGGCCCGGACTCACTTCCCAGTGCCAAGGCCTGGCATGCCTTTCCACCTCCCTCTGGGCCAAAGTTGTGTTGATTTTCCCAGTGAGTGTGTGCATACACGTGTCTGTGTGACTTGTGTGTATTTGGAGAGGGTGGGAGAGCTGGCAACAGTCCCGTGCCCAGACCTGATGCACCCTGTCCCCTGGCCCCAGATGCACCCCTTGGCTGGCCAGACTGGGACTCATCACCCACTCTTTGCCTGGTCTTGGCCAGGCTCATCCTCCCAGTGCCAGAGGCCAGCTGCCCTCCAGCTTACCCTCTAACGTGGGGCATCCCCAGCCCGGGGATGATCCTCCCAGGATGAAGGCCCTGCTGCCCCTGGCTCACTGGGTGACCCTGCCAGAGCATCATGGCCCCCTTCCTAGTTCCTCCCTGAAGGAAATCCTCTCAGGCCACTGGCCACTTCCCTCCACTTCCCCTGAACTTTGCAGAGCTGAACCAAACTCAGACTCCCGGCACGTGCAAGTGTCCCTTTTCGTTGGTTTAGCAGCTCCTGAAAAGGACTGTGGAGGGTGTTGTGGGTCATCGCTGGGCAGATGAGAGAAGGCCAGGATGCTCCACGCTGGAGCTATTGAAAAGTGTCAATGTTTGTGGATGAAACCTTACCAATCCCCCAGGCCCTTTCTGGGCAGCCTGGAAGAGTCTGTCCATCTCTGGCCCTGCAAATTCTGTTCACAGTCTGGGCAGATCCTGTGTGCTCACCAGCCTGAGCCAACAGGAGTCCATCCTTGTGGGTCAGTGACTGCCAGAGCAAGACAGTAGGTGGCCTTCAGATGAAAGTCACTTGGCTGGGGAGGCATGTGAAGGTTCAAGTCAGGGGGATGGTAGCATCTTGGCCTGACAGTCCCCAGGAGACTGTGGGAGACTAGTGAGATTCTGGGTAAAATCAGCTCTCATTTGCACATAACAGGATGGAGTGGGGTGAGTCAGGATAAAGCAGAGGGATGTAGGGGGCAGGTGCCCCAGGTTCTAACACCACCCTGGCCCTGCTGGTGACCATGTGATGGCAGATGAGGCAGTATCTTTCTAAACTGGGCTTTTATCCTCTCACATGAAAACAAAGGACTCTTCTTGATGAGCGCCACCTTATTGGGGGCCAGTACTGTGACTGCCTCTGAAATCTCCAAGGGCCCTTTCAATACTCATATTCTATGGTTGTAGGTCAGCATAGGAAGTAGTAGCAGAGAGAGAGTTCTGCCTTTACTGGGCCTGCAACCATGCCTTGTGCTGTTCAAAACATGGGGGTTTTTTGAGGGGGGGAGGGCAGAGCAGGGATTAGATTATGATGACAGAGGGTAGGGTTGGCTTTTCCCTTTGACTGTAGAATTCAGAATAGTCAAGAGCTTATATTCTCTGTCTTTATGATACTGGAATGCTGAAGATAAGGCTACCTGGCAGACCGGGGGCTTTCCTTGGCAATTTGGGGGGTGCCCATACAGCCTTTTCAGGCCTCCCCTGGGATGTGGTTAGGTTTGTATCCACAACAGCCTGACTACTAGCTGTACTGCTTTGTTTGAGGCCTCGGGCAAAGACTCCACCCAAGCATGGGGGAGGGAGGGTGAGAGCTGATGCTGATGCCCGAGTGGGTGGGCATTCAAAGACTCCAGTGGGGCAGACTTGATTACCATGTGGGGGTGGAAGCTAGCAAGGGACATCAGGCCAGCTGTCTGCCTTGGCTGCTGCCGATTTCCCTCTTCCTGTCCTTGCCAAGTGGGCACCCCATCTTCAGAGAAGCTCACGGGTCGACCAAATGGGCTTCCTTAGCCAGGGAGACATGTGGTTTCTTGCTTTTTAGGACAAGTCTAGTAGGAACTCTCCCTGCTAGCCAAACCAGGCCTTCTTGTTCTCCCAACTGGCAGAGACATCCATTGGGGTCTCTGTCCCACGACCCAAGCAAGCATCTTGGAAATGAAAGCAGTAACCCCCAGAATACAGCTTCTGGCAAAGGTCACAGGCCCTCCAAAATCAAGGTTGGGTATATTAGAGATGGTTTTATAGCATGGATAGACTAGGAAACCAAGCTGAGATCCCCTACAACCTGGTCTCGTCTGTAATCTGAGTTAGGGGTGGTCTAATTCATGTTCATGACATCCATGTCTCCTAAGGCTGGGACAGCCTCCCTTTTGTATCAGCCCTCTGTCACTGAAACTTTGCTTGTGCAATCCTTGACAATTCAGAAATCCCTGAGGAGGCAGTGAGGTTGGAGCTGAGGGAGCTGGGGGACAGGAAGGCCCAGGGCCTGCTTTGGAGGCTCTTCCTCCAAAGAGGTATGGGGACCCCTGGAGAATTTACCACTTGTCTGTTTACTCATTTGTAAAATGAGTTCAATAATCCAGTTGTCCATTGAGGGCTCTTACTAAAGAAACACATGACCTAAGGGGTGGGGTTAGTATCTGATGGTTAGCTTGGACCCCATCCACCCTCCAGAATGATCACAGAACTGGGTGCTGTTGGGGATGAGGGGAAACAAAGACATGGAAGGGAAAGCAGGCCTTTCCCTCAGAGTTAACAACTATGGCGAGAAGGAAATTGTGTGTGTGTGAAGCGACCTGAGAACAATCCCAAGGCAAGTGTCAAAACCCCAGATTCAGTAAAGACACCAAGGGAGACATTCCAAATGGAGGCTGGAGAGAGAGTGGGGGCAGCGCTTCACCAGGGAAGCCACCTGCAAGAAGATGTCACGGCCAGCTCAGGCACAAAGCTGGCAGGCTTGGCCCTGGTGAGCAGCCACCCTCAGCGTCTGGGAGACACTTCAGAAACTCTTTAGGAAAGCGCCTCTCTGTCCCAGTGCAGCCAGCTTTCCTTTTGGAGGAATCCATCCCTCCCCTTCAACGTCTCCCCCATCAGGCTCTTCTCAGGGGGTCCCAGAAAATCACACCTAGTCAGTCAGTAAGCACAGCTTCTCATTACTTTTTGCTTCTTCCAGGAATTTCTAGCACTTCTAGAGTGAGATTTTGATGATGTCTCGACGCAGTCAGCGCCTGAGCCATCGTTACCATGTTGATGATGATGGAGGCAGCAGCAGCAGCAGCAGTGGAGGAAGTTCCCTGGTGGCTGGTCAGCACACTGCCTTCAAGGACAGTCCCTTAAGGTAAGCCACTCCACAGCGGCCCTAGGTCATCTTCCAGATCACAACCACTCAGGGCAGCCAAGGGCCTGGCCAGCTTCCATGTGCACCTTTCTTTCCTGCCCCCATCTTTGGTGGAAACATCACTCTAGTGCTTTCTTTCCCCACAAATGCGAGAATTTCCTGTCCCCAGCACCGTCTCTTCCCCTTCTACCCCAACCTGGGCTGCTGCTGCCTTCACTCTCTGAGAACAGGAACTAGGGAGGGGTGACTTTGAGCATTGAGAGGGCCAGAAACTGAGGCTTAAAGCTGGGCAGGGAACAACCACCCTGTGGCCCAGTACCCACGGTTTCTGGGGTGAGCTGCAGGGCCTAGCAAGAGCATAGGAAGCCATGGGGGTGATGGACCTGTGGGGGAGGAGACAGGTTCAGGTGGCTTTAGCTCCTCTTGTACCTCATCATGGTGATTCCATTTGGAAAGAGGCCCTGCCTGGCCCATGGGAGCTGGGGATTTGTTCCAGTGTTATAAAGGATTCATCTGTTGAAGGAATAAGAACAGAAGAGGGCTTTAGGGATCATTTCTTTTCATCCTAGAAGCTCCTTGAAAGTCTCTTCCTCCTCCAGGCCTTTCTCCCCCTGTTTTTCTCCTGCTTCATCTCCTTCACCCTCTTTCCTTTGCTCTTCATGCTTGGCGCCCCCCAGGACTCTGAAGAGGAAATCTGGCAGTGTGAAACGCCTCACACCAGCCCCTCACCTGGGCCCTGCTTCCAATCCTCACACTACCTACTACAGTGAATCAGTGGTCAGCGAGTCCTACGTCAGGGGCCCCCGGGTCACCTCGGTGGACAAAAGCTCCATCCTACAAGATCAGCTGGACAGCGATGTCTACTGGAGTGAACGTGGTGAGCTCTGGCCAGAGCTTGACAAACCCGAGGGCTTGGGCTGGGGAGAAGGAAGGAAGCTCCTCCCTGTCTTCTAAAGATTCCTAAGGAGGCTAGTGTCTGTTGGGAGTTACCTTACTCCTCCAGGTTGGCTCATCTCCCTGGATCCTCCCAGGTGGGAGATCCTTCCATTCTCCTGAAGCCCCTCAGTCCCACAGATGGCACTTTTCCAGATCTGGGTGACAATAACCATGCCTCCTAAGGCAGAAGGCCACCTGGTTTTGTGCAGCCAATGAGCTAAAAATCATCTTTACATGTTTCAGTAAAGTTCCATTACACTTAAAAACATAAAAAGTGTTCTTACCTCATACAGAAATAGCAAGGGGGCCAGATTTTGCCCTTGTGCAGAACTCCCTTCCTGCCCCAAACCACATGGGGGGGGCTTCTGGGCTCAGACCCCCAAAGGGGTGGGACGTCTGAATTCTGAAAAGTTCTGCCAGGTGTTCCACCTCTGGCAGCTGCTGTTGCTGGAAGCCTGAAGCTCCCTGCTTATCAGGCACCTCCATGCTCTGTGCAGGTGGGGACTTGGTGAGGAGGAGGAGAGGCCTGGGAGGTGCTGAGAAGAGTAAGATCAATGGACTGAATGAGGGCAAAGTCACCTATGATATCTATGGATCTTCCTCAGGATACTCCTCGGAGGATGACTCTGCAGGTAGGCAGCACTTCCTGCCTACTGGAACTCCATCCCCTGGACGCTGCCCCGTGTACTTTGAAGGGTGCCCCATCCAGGGGGGATGGGGAGAACATAGATTTCAGATAAAAGGAGAGAGAACTCTGCAGTCTGGCTCCAGGTGGGGGTTTGGAGGTTGGGAGGGCCCAAGCCTCAGCATGGTAATGGGGATGCCTGAGGCCCACTTGTGTCTCCTTCTGGGTGGCTCCTCATGTCTTCACTTTCCTGCAGGGCACACACTTATGGACCAGCCTGGCTCAGCATCCTCATTAAGGAATGCTGCCTCCCAAGTTGGCGCTTTCTTGTGGGTGGCCATCACTTTTCCAGGTGGGTTCTGGGAGTGGGTGGGCACACTGCCCAGGGCAGTCCCTGCTGTGGGCCCATAAGAGCTTCCTCATTCCTATGCTGGGGCACACCAGGCCTGGGTGCTAACCCTAGGACAGTGTGTGGAGACAGGCTTTTATGGCAGGATCCCCAGGCACAGCTAGAGAGCCTTGGGAGATTCAAGGAGCAGCTGCAGAGTGGGCAGGCTGGGAGCAAGCTAACTCTGGGATAGGAGGGCGAAGCCTTTGAACCCCTCTGCTGGGACTTTTACAGGTTGGCTCTTTGGCCTGTTCTACTGGTGGCTGGGCACTACCTGCTACCGCCTGACCACAGCTGCCTCCCTGCTGGACGTCTTTGTCTTAACCAGGTCAGTGAGGTCTCCCTGGGCTCTGCCAGAACCAAAGAACCCATGCTTGAAAAAGCTTCACCACCCTTGAGCTCAGTTCAGCTTTTGAGACTTTTGTGCCATGAATCTTATGACAGAAGGTCAGGTCAGGGTCAGGGGTGTGCTGGAATCAGCTGGAACCAGCTTGAACCTGCTCCTGAGTGTCAGCTACCAGTCAGGGCTCCTCTGGGTATCTAGACTGAAGAAGAAGATGGGACAAGTTGTGTGTGCCTTCACCTCCTTCAGAACTGCTTGTTAACCCTTCCCCAGCACATGCCAATCCCCATGAGCACAGGTGCTGCTCTATTCCTGAGTATCTTGGAGGAGCTGTCCCCTCAGTAGTTCCTGCCTCTCATCTCCACTGACTCTGGTGGCTTCACCTTGGCCAGTTGGAAAGTCCTGAGCTCCCAGGGGTTGTAGTCTCTTCCCAGTCCTTCGGGTAGCCAGGCCATCCTTACAGTTTCTCTGTGGGGGGTCATGTCCAGGTTTCCAGGCAGCCTCCAGGGCTGTGTCCAGGAGCCTCTAGAGCAGGGGTAGGGAACCTGTGCTCTCCAGGCCACATGTAGCCTTCTAGGTCCTGGGGTGCAACCTTTGGACTGAGGCCAAGTTTTACAGAACAAATCCTTTTCTTAAGGAGATTTGTTCTTGGAAGTCTAGATTCAGTCAAAGGGCCACCCTTGAGGACCTCAAGTGCCACATGTGATCTCCAGGCTGCAGGTTCCCTATCTAGCTCTGGATTCTTGGGGCCACAGGCTAGGCCCAGGGAGACTAGCCAACCTTGTCAGGGCTTACTCCTTCCAAGTCCCAATTTGACAAGCACTGAAATGATTTAGCCAAAAGAAGCCTGCCCAATTCACTAGCATATAAGCACATTCCTGAGAGCCCTGGGAGGGAGATGCCTTCCACCAGCCCTGTCACCTTTCATAACAACATTCACACATTTGACCAAGGTCAAATTTTCTCCTTCCACTTGACCTCGAGGGCTGTCCATAAAAGCCCAGAGCTCCCCATCGTAGCTGTCCCAGGGTGGGGGCACACCCTTTGTTGGTTTCCTCAGCAGCTCAGGGAGGGTCGCACAGGAATCTGGTGGGGAAGACCAGGCACTAATGTCTCCTCCTTCATCCCCATGAAATCCAGGAGCTTTTCAACTCTGAAGAAGTTGTTTCTGCTTCTCTTGATGCTGTTGCTTCTGGCTTCGCTGGCTTACGGTGAGCCTTGCTGAGTCCCCAGGGCACCCTGCCAGCCCAGACAGACAAGGGCTTGGGGGCAGGGCTGCTGAACGCAAGTCTGGAAGACAGAGCTTTGAAGGGGAGCCTTTAGCCTTTAGGGGAAAAGGGACCCAGGCCTTGTATGGGAAAGTTCTTGTGCCTGAAATGGGATAGACGGCCTGTGTCTCCTCCTCTTGATCCAATCCCACAAGCCTTTCTTGTGCATCTTCTGTATGCAGGCCTCCCAGACTCATGCTGCATGCCTACTATGACAGTGCTGGCTTTACATGGGTGTTTGATCTGCCCCCTCAGTGGTCACTGTCAAGGCACTTGAGGGTGGGGGAACTGGTAGAAGAGCTGAGTCCACAATGAATGGGTTAGCTGGGCAGGACACAGCCAATGCCAGCTCTGGAGGCCTTTGCCCCTTCTCACTGGGGAGAATGGACAGGGTGGTCCTCCCTGGATGGTCCCAAAAGAGCTGTACTCTGTTCAGGAACCATGACATCACTTACCCCCTACTATGAGATGAAGCCCAGCTTGGGAATGGTGACACCACAAGCTGTCAGTTACCAGGACCTCTATTCAGCTGGCATCTCCTGAAAGCACTCTGATCCTCCAGAAGAGACAGGGCTGTATGTGGACCAGGCTTGGGACCAGGAGGCAGGACTTCTCCATGTCCTCTCCCCAGCTGCTTCTTGTCCCTCATTTTTCTCATAATCCAAAAGTGTGTAATGACTCCTGAAAGGATCATGAGAGATGCCTTTCCTGAAGGGTCTTGCCTTCCAGATCATGGGGCCCATAATGCATGCACCTTCCTTGGGCCAGGGTCTGAGCCCATGTGGATGTGACACTGCCAGACACAGTCCAGGTGTAGGTCCTCATCCTGGACATGTTTCCCTTCTGGTGCCTCAGCCTCTGCCTTCATTAGCCTTTCCTCCCATGTGCTAGGTGCTTGGTATTTTTACCCCTATGGACTACAGACATTCCACCCTGCTATGCTGTCCTGGTGGGCAGCAAAGGGCAGCAACAGGAGAGAGGAGGTGTGGGAAGCAGGAGAATCCACCCCATATTTCCAGGTGAGTGCCTGGGTGAGTGCCAGGAACACTTTGTGCAGGACAGGCAGACAGTCTGCTCACAACCAAGTCTGTTCCAATCAACCCCAGAATCACTCAGTCCACTACCATTTCTTAAGTGTGGCCTACTGTGTGTCAGGCACTGTGCTAAGGGATGGGAATTCAAAGAAAGAATTCAAACCCAAACAAACAAGCCCACAGTCCCTGCCCTGAAGGAGTCCCCGAGTCATGAGGAAACAACTAGGTACAATGGAGATCTACCAGGACAGATGGGAGTGAAGCAGTAGAGGGAGTTGGCTATGCTGTTTCTTCTGTGGCAGCCATACAGACTATTACCATACCATCTTTGAAGACAGTTCTGGCCTGGCAGGATCTTCCAGGTGGTGTCCTCTCCTAGCGCTGTCTTTGAAACAGCTCTGCAGCACTATGAGGCATCAGAGGAGGGGGAAGCAGGATTAGCCAGAGGAAGCTGCTTTTGTTTCCATTTTGTAATGAACAAAAGTCTGTTTTATTTCCCTTCTCCCTCTCCCACCCATTCAGAAAAATGAAAAGCAAACCACTTGTAACAAATGTGCAGAGTTAAGCAAACCAGTCCCTTTTTGGCCATGTCTAAAAGATCTATGTCTCCTTCTGCCTCCTGAGACCATCTCTCTGTCAGAAGTTGGGTCATTTTCCAGAAAAGTACTTGGTCACTGCATCGATCAGAGTTCTAAAGTCTTTCAAAGTTGCTTCTTTGTGGTTCTTCTCACTCTGCTCTGCACCAGTTCATACAAAGTCTTCTCAGGTTTCTCTCAATACCACCTATTTCATTGTTTCTTAGAGCACGGTTGTATTCAATCCTTACACCATAATTTATTCAGCTCTTGCCCAGTTCGGGGGCAAGCCAGTAGTTTCCATTTCTTTGTCTTTGCTGTTTGGGTGCCAAGTGTGTGTCATGCAGAAGATAGGTCATTCATCTCAGTGGTGACAGTCTCTTCTTAATGGTCTGTGCTGTGGGGCAAGAGATGAGAATATAAATCCAGGCTATAATGAAGCCTTCATTTAGTAACCTCGATTTATCCATGGATTTCCATCTCCAAACTCATCAATCTTTGCCCCAGGGCCACTCACAAGCAGCATTAGGAGACTCTCTCACCTTGGATATGCAGATCCCTGGGGAGCCAGGGTCAGAAAACCTGGGCTCAAGTTTGAGCTTTGCCACTTGCTAGCTTTGGGACCTGGGGCAGTTCAATGCCAACCTCTCAAGACTCAGCCTCCCGCGTTCCCCCGCTGCCTTCAACTGAAATCATAGTTGCCTCCCCCAAAAGGCCTTCCCTAACACCTTGTCACACAGTGAAGTGATTCTGGAGGGGGGGGGGTCTCCAGAAATTGGTAGCAGAGCCCAGACTATCAGAGTTGATCAAGCTGGGAAGACTTGAAGGCTGTGTGCAGATCCTGGTGTCTGCCCACCAGAAGCTTGGCCACCAGGTGATTGGATTTGGGGAGTCATGATGACTTGGGAAGCAGATAAAAAGACCAAACAACCTTTGCCTTCTGCAGCCACCTTCTGTTTGTGGACAGAGGTCAGGGGACCTCAGAGAAGGACAAAGAGTACTTGGTCTCCCTCAGTCCTCACACAGTCCAACCACAGTCTAAGTGGTTGACATTATTCCAGTGTAATCTGAGGGGTGACATGGAGTGGTGGGATAAAGGACATGGCTCTAGAAACAGCAACAGATGAGGTGCTGGATGTCAGATGCACAATGAGGTCCACGATTTTGGACACAGCCAGTGTCAGAATTTGATTTGTCTGACTTCTCATGTCAGCTGCAAGGAGTTTTTTTTTCAGATGTGGGGGGGAAAACAATCAGTGGAATGATCACTCACAGGCAGAAGAATTTGGAGGAGGCAAATCAGCCTCAAGGATTAGATTTCATCACATTTTTAAAGGCAACTAAAAAACCCCATAGTTGCTATTCCAAATGAGCATAAGGCAACAGAGGGCAAAGGAAGTCCAGGAGGAAGCTGAGAAGATCATTTTGTCCTTGTGACCCCAACACTCGGCATAGCCTGTTACACTTAGTGGGAGTGTATCAGTGTTTGTTGGCTGTCATTGTACTAAGTCCACAAAACAACGTGCAAGGGAAGAAGACACAACTATTATTTGTCAGTAAGAAAGTCCCCAGGCACAGGATACATGATCAGCACCAAAAGATGTCACAACGAAACCAAAGGACCATCTTCACGGAATGAGAAATGCTGGTTACACGAATCATTTCAGCATCAAGGACCAGATCAGTGACTGGGCCCCACAAAGGTCAAAATCCAGCAAGTTAGAAGAAAGGGGGACAAAAGGGGAAAAAACATACCGTACAGCTCCAACAGCTCCAGTCCTTCCTCTTCAGATGTGTCAACCACTCAGGCACGGCAAAAGGAACACTGACTCATAGCATCGTTTCCTAAGGATGTTTGACTGCTGCCCCAAAACATCACATTCCAGTGAGAAGGCCAGCAATCCTAGAGGCTGCCTCCGTCAGAGACCAGCGGCTCTTGGCAAGCAAAGAAACCAAAGGCAACACTGGATCTGAAAATAGGCCACTGGCGCAAGAGAAGAAGAGGGTGGTGACTAAAGGATACAAACAGTGGCCCCGTGAAACGGCAAACATCAGGAAGGGCCCTCAGCCTCCCTCTTCAGCTCAGTCCTGAGAGTGGAGGCCCCCAAATTCTTGAGGCAGCTCCTTCCCCTCTCAGTGACTCACCTTGTTAGGAAGCTGTTCCTGCCTCTGAAATGTGCCACAACTTCTACCTTGCCAGGACAAGCAAAGCAACTCTAACCCTGTCCATGTCCACAAAGTCTGAAAACCATTTTCATGTCTCCTCATCGTGTTGTGTGTTTCCAAAAGTTTTCTTGATATCATTGGTTTTTACTTAACCTACCTTTCCCAGTGTGTCTTCTCAGAAAGAGAAGCAGGGAATTTGGAAAAACCCTGCAAAGTTTGTGTGATCTACTAGTGAAAATCATTTTGAATTAGGTACATCTTTACACACACACACACACACACACACACACACACACACACACAAACGCACACATCCCACTGACTTTGAAGACTTGTCTCTAGCTTTTGCTTTCATGTGACCCACCTTGCTCAGTGTATCCTTCCCATTTTGCCCTCCCACAGAGCCAGCCCTTAAGCAAAAGAATAAACCAAAAAGGGGAAGAAAAGTTCAGCAGAACACAGCAGGCGAGCCCAGCATTAGATGCAGGTTCCCTGCCAGTATTTCCCACCCTAGCCAGGACGGGAAGGGAAGAAGATCCTCATGGGTCATGTCTGTTCTTTCCATTTCCATGGTTGTCTGTGGTGCTTGTTTTCTTGTTCTCCTCATTCATTTATTCCACTTTTCCCCAGTTCATGTAAGTCTTCTAATTAAGCAGAGTTGTGGCTTCGTACAGCATAGTCATATTTCCTTGTATCCATAAGCCACTCCTCTGTCAATGAGTTCTTTGCTACCAAAGAACTTTCTTAGTGGTTCAGTTGGTATGGCACTGAATAAGTTAATTTAGGTAGTTTTATCATTTTTATGCTACTGGCTTGACCTACCCACGAGGAGTGAGTACATCTCCAACTGTTGAGATCTCTACGTATGAAGAATGTTTTGTAATTGTGTTCATATAGTTCCTGTGTGTGTCTTGGCAGGCAAACTCTCAGGTTGTATACAGTATACAATTGTATACAGTTATTTTCAATGGAATTTCTCTTTCTATCTCTTCCTGCTGGATTTTCTTGATTAATATATAGAAATGCTGATGGTTTTGATGGGCTTCCAACTTTCTTTAAGTAATTGTTTGAACTGGTTTTGTTTTAAACTGGTTTTTTAGATGACTCTCTAGGGTTCTCTTGGTAAACCATTGTATCATCTACCAAAAGAGATAGTTTTGGTTCCTCATTGCAGTTTTTTCCCTTCAGTTTCTTTTCTGCCTTATTGCTATATCTAGCAGTTGCTGTAACTGGTACAACACTGAATAGCAATGGTTGGCAATGGACTTTCTTCCTTTACCGTGAACTTACTGGGAAGGCTTATCCCCATTACATATCATGCTTGCTCTTGGTTTTAGTTAGATAATACTTATTTTAAAGAAGACTCCATTTATTCCTGAGCTTTCTAGTGTTTTTCAACAGGGATGAGGCATTTTGTCAAAAGCTTTGTCTGCACCTGTTGAAATCATATAAATTTGTTGTTTATGTTATTGATATAATCAGTTACATTTATAGTTTTCCTAATAATTGACCCAGGCCCAACTTCTTGGTATCAATCCAGCTTGGTCACAGTGTCACAATATATCTTTGTGATATATTCCTGTAATCTCCTTTCTTAGCATTTAATATTTTTCATCAATATTCATTAAGGAAATTGATCTATAGTTCCCTTTCTTGGGGAGACATGACTCTCCTTGGTTTGGGTATCAAGATTATATTTTTGTCATAGAAAGAATTTGATAAGATTCTATCTTTACCTGTTTTTCAAATCGTTTATTTAGTGTTGGAATTGATTACTTTTTAATCATTTGGAAAAATTTGATTTAGTCCTGGGGTTTTTTCTTAGAGAGATCATTTATAGCTTGTTTCGTTCCTTTTTCTAAGATGGGGTTATTTAAGGGCTCTGTTAAACAGGACTATTTATATTTGAAAAATTCATTTCATTTAGATTTTCATTTTTATTATTGGCATGTAGTTGGGCAACAAAGCTCCTAGTAATTACTTTTATTTTCTCTTCATAGATTGTAAATTCACTGTTTTCATTTTCTGATGTAATAATTTGGTTTTCTTTTGTAAAAATTAAATTAGCCAAGGATTTATCTATTTAATTGTTTTCCTCAAAGCTTATAGTTTTATTTATTAGTTCATTGGGGTTTTGTTCTTTCAATTTCGTTCATCTTTCTATCGATTCAAGATTTTAATTTTGGTGTTTAATTGGGAAGGGATTAATCTGTTGGTTTTCTAAATATTTTAGTTGCATGTCTAATTCTTTAATCTGTTTCTTTGTCTCTTTGATTGATGTAAGCATTTGAAAATATACATTTCCCTCTAAGTCCTGCATTGACTGCATCCCCAAAATTTAGTTATGTCATTGTCACCATGAAATTGTTAACCATTTCTATGATTTGTTCTTTGACTCATCCATTCTTTAGGATCCATTCTGTAAGATCCATTCTTTTTCTCCAACTCCTCTATTTGTGTATCTTTCTGTTTCAAGCATATTTCTTGTAAATAACATATTGTTGGATTCTGGTTTCTAATCCATTCAACTGTATTCTTCCATTTTATGAGTGAGTTCATCCCATTCCCATTCACAGTTGTGTTCATTAAATGTATATTTTTTTCCATGCTATTCTTTTACACTCATCCTTTTGTTTTTTACTCTGTCCCTTCTTCAGTAGTCTTTTGTTTCTGACCTTTGCCTCCCTTAATCTATCCCGTCATTCTTCCCTCCCCCTCACCTTTCTCTTAGACGCTTTTCCTCCTACTTCTCCTTGCGTAAAATGAATCTCTCCATCTCATTGTGTGTGTATGTGTATTCTTCCCTCTTTCAACCAGTTCAGATGAGAATAAGGTTCGTGTTGCCTGTTCCCCTCTTCTGTCCCTCCCATTGTATAAACTCTTTCTAGTGCACCCCATTTATGAGATAACTTTCCCCATTCTTTCTCTCCTTCCCCACAACCTTCCAGTGCATTTCTCTTCTCCACCCTTCCATTCTTTTGAGATCCTCACAACATAATACAGTCATTCAGGTCGCTATCTATTTAGACTGCTTCTAGGACCCGTGGTGATCATAAAATTCTGAAGTGGTTACATGTATCATCTTGCCACACAAGGGATCTAAACAATTTGCCCTTTTTTAGTGACTTGTGATTTCTCACTCATGTTCACCTTATTATTCTTCTCCTGAGTTCTGTGTTTGAATGTCAAATTTTCTATTCTGTTCTGGTCTTTTCATCAGGAATGCTTGAAAGTTCTCTATTTCAGGAAGGGTCCTTATTCCCCTGTAGGACGATACACAGTTTTGCTGGGTAGTTTAATCTTATTGTGGGCTCTAATCCTAGATCTTTTCCACTCCAGAATATGATATCCCAAGCCCTGTACTCCTTTAATGTGGAAGCTTCTAAATCTCATGTGTCCTGACAGTACTGGATTATTTCTCTCTGGCTATTTGCAGAATTTTCTCCTTGACCTGGCAGTTCTGGATTTAGAACAGTTGCTGGGAGTTTTCATGTAGGGGTTTCTTTCAGGAAATGATTTGTGGTTTCAAGTTCTACTTTGCCCTCTGATTCTAACACATCGGGGCATTTTCCTTTGTAATATCTTAAAATATTATGTTGAGCTCCTTTTTTGTTCCTGGCTTTTGGATAGACAAATGACTCTCCAATTCTCTCTCCTCAATCCATTTCTAGGTCATTGGAGTTTTGTATGAGATCCTATACATTTTCTCTTGAATTGATTTTATTTTTTGTTGTTGTCTCCTAGAGTTATTAGCTTCTATTTGCTCAGTTCTAATTTTTAAGGAATTCAGTATTTTTGTGCCTCTTTTACTAATTATTCATTCTTTTCTCATATCTTTCTTGTACCGCTTTTTAAAAATTTTTCCTCTTCCACTCTTAAAATCACTTTTTGTTCATTTTTATCTCATTCTTTAACTCTTCTAGGAATTCTTGTTCAACTCTTATCCAATCTACCCTTTTTCTTGGAGGATTTGCTTAAAGATATCTTCAAGTCATTGGCTTCTTCTGTCTTTCTGTCTTGAGCCATAGTAGCCCTTTGTGGTCAGGTTCAGTTTTGTTTACTCATTCTTCCAGCCTATTTCTTGACTATGAACTTGATGTTGGCATTGGGCTCAGCTCACCTCTGGGCTTTCTTAGTTCAGTCCGCAAACTTTCAGTGCTTCCATAGTGGTGATATCTGTTCACTGCTATTCTTGTCTGAGTTGTGCAAGTTCCTGACTCAGGTTTAGGTCTTCTGGCTTGCGGGTGCTGGAGTTTCTGTAGAATGTTATTGGACTCAGTCATTGTTAGCACACTTTGAGGTTCTGCAGGTTCAGAGGGACCGAACTTATTGACTCTTCTTGCGTCTGGGTCTCCTACCCGAGGTATCCCACTGCAGGACTAAAAGTGAACATTGAGCCCCCAGCTGTGCTCTGGGGCTCAGGTCCAGAACCTCTTTGCAGAACCCCTTTCTTGATCAGTGCTCAGCTAGGGCCTCGCTCACTCATAACTGCTCCTCTCAGCCCTACGTCTGTAGCCTAGAAGAGTCATTTGGCCCCCTTCATGCTCCCAGGATAGCCTGGGATCTGCTCCTGCTCAGGGATTCAGTTCTAGCCCTTTTACCATCCTTGGGCAATGAAATGCTTCCCACTGTCCTGGCTGCCGTTATGTTGGGCTCCTGGCCAGCCCCCACCTCAGTGTCCACAGCTCTCTTATTTCTTAAGCTTCCCTGGGCTGGAGAAATGACGCACAGGGATGTTTTCTTGGCTTTCCTCATGAGAATGTGGTCTGGCACATTATCTAGATGGTTAGAGAGGAGGTGGGCTGGGCTCATCAAAAATGCCCACCCTCCCTCTGTTCTCTTGGTTCTGCCCCTGTGCTGTGTGGTTGGTGGGGAGGGGACCTTCTGCATGCTTAGCCTCCTTTGTACCTCTTGGGGAGGTCTCTGACCTGGCTTTTTGCCCTGAGCTCTCTCAGCTTCTTCGACATTTCGACCCTGGTGACCCTGGCCCTCCCTCATCACTCTCCTGGCTCACTGCCGCAGTGTCCTGAGTGGCCTCCCTGCCTCCAGTCTGTTCTGCACTCTGCTGTCAAAGGAACTTTCCTTAAGAACAGAGCAGACCAAGTGACTTCCCTCCTCAGTCAATGGCAGGGCCTCCCCTTTGCCCCCCAGAGGAAAACAGCCCCACCCTGTCTTTCCAGCCTTAGCCTCATTGGTCTTCTGTACTCCTTTCACACTCGGTGACCCTACCCAAATGGCTGCCCCCATGCTGAGAATTCATTCTGGTGCTCTTTCTTCCAGTCAGCCTGTCAACCCACATGTATTTATTAAGCACTTCCTCAGTGCCGGGTCCCGGCCTAGGGGACACAGGTACACAAAATGAAACCATTCCCATTGACCAGGAACTTCCATTCTCAGGCGGAGACCAACAATGCTTACGTTTTTGTAAATAGCGTAAGTGTGAAATGAAGAAATCTGCCGACAGCAGTTAAACGACCTGGTGGCTTTTAATGTCCTTGTCTCCTCCATTCAAATGGAAGTTCTTCGTACACAAGAAAGGTTTCCTTCTTGGTCCTTGTGTTCTCAGCACTCAGCCCCACCTCGGGCACACAGTGGTGCTTAACAAATGCCCAGTGCTCCTTGTTCCTCCTCCTAAGAGACTTTTCATCTTTGTGTGTTTTCCTCCTTGTTCCCAAGGCTGAACAGCATGTCCTGTCCAAGGTTCATGCCCTAGAAAGGCGGCTGGAAACTCTGGCTTCTGAATACTCTGCACGTTGGCAGAAGGAGGCCATCAGACTGGAGTTGCTGGAGCTGCAGGGGGCCAGTGGGAATGGAGGTGGAAAAAGCCTGAGCCACGAGGATATTTCAACTCTCCTGGAGGGCCTGATGAGCCAATGGGAACCCACCCTGAAGAAGGACTTCCGTAGGGACACCACTGCCCACATCCAGGTGAGGAGAACGCTCTGCTAAGAAGACCAGGTCGGCAAGCCCAGCTAGTGGAAGGCATAGAGGTCTTGAGGTGAGGCAGCACTCTGGGCTTGGCAGGACCTGCCAAGTTCTCTGGGTCTTGTTGAACGCCTGTCTCCTTTTCTGTGGTCTCCAGGAAGCACTCACCACCCTCAGGGCAGAACATCGGCAAGATTTGGATAATGTTCTAAAGAAGATTTCTCAGGCATCCCAGGTAATCCAGAAGCTCTGACGCTTCTGGAGGCAGAGACACAGGGGATGGAGGGGGGGGGGGGAGGGGAGGGGGGCTGGGGGAGAGAGGGGGCAGAGACGTCTTGGGGGAGGTCACTTGTAGCTGGAAATGTTGGTGCTGCTGTCAGTAGACCTAACACTTGCTTACAGGTTTCTGGCCAGATTCCATACTTGTATGGGAGCATATTCGATTGACTCATTGTCCCTGAGAGCTCCTGTCTGAGGACTCTGGATCCCCTTGTCCGAAGGATAAGCAGAGAGCTTACTGATCTAAAGCAACCTAAGCCTCCTCCTGTAGCTCCTTTCTGGAACCCCTTTCCTGTACTGAGCACATCCATGCATGAAGACTAGGGAGGGATAAGATTGTCAATGAGAAGACTGTAACTCAACAGCTGAGTTTGAAACTCTTTTCAGGGACTGAGAAGTGACCTCACCACTCTAGGGAAAGTGGTTCATGCCTAATCTCAGCTGAGTTGGGGTCTCTCTCAGATGCCTCCTCTTGGTGGGATGATAAGAGAGGAGTCCAGTCTTTGAAAGGTCTAGCCCAAACTCAAGGTCAAGATTTCTGGAGCCCAACAGTTTGCAGAGACTCAGATCCTCCTTAGCAGACAGAGGGTCCACCCAGAGGAGACAATGAGTCCCCAGAGTGTGGTTTGGTGTTTTCATCAGTCTCATTGTGCCATCATCTTCCTTACAGGAGCTGGAAAGCTGGGTGCTCCAGCTAAAATCTGAATGGCAGAGGTAAGGCCCCAAACTAACTGGCAAAGAGAAGAGGAGGGAAGGAAGGCTAGAAAACTAGACCAGAGAAAGCACCACTGAGATTCTCTGGGGGGGTGTCAGTAGAGCCAGAATACTTGGGTTAGCATGTCCATAGGATTAATCCCAGCTGGTAAGGACCTCAGAGAGCAGATGAGGGTCCTGAGGCCTGGGAGGGAAATGACTTGCCCAGGGTCACACAGGGAGTAAATGTCAGGGAAGACTTGCACCCAGATCTCTGGTTCTGTTCTTTCCCTTTGATAGTGGTTCTGCTTGACTCTATCCTGTGTCACTAGCCAGTGGCTGCCCTTCCCTTTTCCTTTTGTCACTGTCTAGTTTGGCCCAAGAAGCCCTCCAGGAAAACATATTAAAGGCTATGGGTCCACTGGAGGCCCAGCTGGCTGGCCTGAGACAGGAACTGGCAGCCGTGAGCCAGAGACAGGCTGCAGCGGCAGAGGAAGTAGACCTTTGGCCACAGAAGATGGCAGCCCTGCGCAGTGATGTGAGTCCTCCAGTCCACCACTTAGACCACATGTGCCCCTCTCTCCAAGGTGGGCTGCCTGAGCATCTGCCCAGGGAGACCCAACCCTCTAAGGTGTCCACTGGGGTCCAATGAGATCTTTTTTGGTAGACCTGAAAGCAGTGGAAAAATGCCAGTCACTTGGTTCACAACCGTCCCTTCCCTGGCACCAGGAAGACATGCATAGGCTCTGAGCTCTCAGAGTCTTTCTAGACACCCCCTCCCCAGGTCCCCTGTCCCGGCCCTCTTTCTTCCTTACCTCTACTGTTTTGTGGATGGTCTCTGGTGGTTTCTAGGTGGAGTCTCAGTTCCCAGCCTGGATCAGTCAGTACCTTCTTCGAGACAAGGGCGCTAAGGCTGGGCTTCTTCAGCTGGAGGAGGTACAGGCCCAACTTCGGGACCTGGAGCACAGAATCCTCACTCAGGTGGCAGAAGGGCAGGTCAAATCTGCCAGTGAAGCTGCTGCCAGCCTGAGGCTGACCCTTCACAAGGAAGGAGTGACTGGGGTCACAGAGGAGGTGAGGCCTGCCCCATTCCCTGTCTGCCTGTCGGAGGTCATGGGTTTGCCCTGAGAGGAGCCTCCAGGGAAGGAAGGGGAAGCCCTGGCAGAGCAGGTAGCACACGTGGCCCTCTGGTGAAAGGGCTGGGCCAGTTCTGCAGGCAGCTAGGCCCATGAGTCCATCCATGCCTGTCTTTTAGGATGTGCACCAGATTGTGAATGAGGCCCTGAAGAGATACAGTGAAGACCGCATTGGGCTAGTGGATTATGCCCTGGAGTCCTCAGGTAGGTAGCCTGTAGAAAGCCAGAGGGCTGGGGACATGATGGTTGCCCATTAAGGGACAGCAGGAATTAAAAACTCATGATGCCCCTTATGGGACGGGGCAGTTGAAGGGCTGATGCCCTGGCAGTGACCCCTCATCTTCAGGACTACCTCTGTGTCCTGCCAGCCCTCAGCTGCCCCCACCTCACTTCTCTCCCTCTTGTTCTTTCAGGGGCCAGCATCATCAGTAGCCGCTGCTCAGAGACCTATGATACCAAGACGGCCCTTCTCAGTCTGTTTGGCATCCCCTTGTGGTACTATTTCCAGTCCCCAAGAGCCATCCTCCAGGTATGACAGAACAAAGGGCCCCCAGCTTGGCTCTCTGCCATCTCCCACCTTCTGTGGGAGCTGGGCTCTCAAGGTGGGAGGATTACACAATGGAAATCTATTCCATTGGCTGCCCACCTGACTTGTCACCTGACTTGTCTTCTGCCCACAGCCAGATGTTTACCCTGGCAACTGCTGGGCATTCCGGGGCCCCCAGGGCTTTGCTGTGGTTCGATTATCTGCCCGCATCCACCTCAGTGCTGTCACCTTGGAGCATGTACCCAAAGCCCTGTCTCCCATCAGCAACATCCCTAGCGCTCCCAAGGATTTTGTCATCTTGGTGAGTATCTGAGCCTTGCAGCTCTCCATTCCAGTATGCCTGACAGCCATTTCTTAACAGCAGCATTGTGAGGTGAGGAATGGAAGGATGTGCCCATTTTACAGCTGGGATATTGAGGCTGGTCTCTGGACTCCACAACCAGCCCTTTCCCTGCTCCCCCTCTTCTTAGAGAGAAGCCAGAAGAGGACAGCTGACAGCAGTCAAGATTTCAATGCTGTCTCAGGGTCCTTTTATACAACTCCTTTATACATGGGTGCCTCCATGGCCAGGTGTCCCATGGGGGAGCTGAGTGGGGATGATGAGCACCATTCCCTACAGTCACCTCCTTAGGGCAGAGTTGGAATGTCCTCATAAGGAGGATGTGGGTGAAAAAAGTGGAGCCAGAGGAGAAGAAGAAACGTGTAGGGGAACAGGATGCTTCAGGACCTAAATCCTGATAGATGAAGAAACTGAGGCACCTACAATTAAATTGTGTGTCCCAAGCCATTCAGCAGCTTAGGGGAAGAGGCAGAGAAGGAGGCCAGGGGCTTGGAGGGAAAAGGATCTGTCTACTGAGTTAGTGAGAGATGCTGGAAGGTGAGGGGACCAAAGAAGGAAACATCATGGTGGCTTTTGCTTTCTCCCCTTTACTCTCCCCAATGTATCCCCCCCTACACCCCCTTCCTCCTCCTCTTCCACCTCCTCCTCCACAACCTCCCCTTCCTTTGCCTCCCTGGATAGATCTGGATTCATGTCCTAACAGCATGACCTTTCCTTTAACCCCCTCCCATCCATCCATCCATCCATCCATCCATCCATCCATCCATCCATCCCTTCCCTTTGCTTTTCCTTCTCTGTAGGGGCTAAATGAAGATTCACAGTCGGAAGGGGTGGCCCTCGGGCACTTTACCTATGATAATGCTGGGGAGTCCATTCAGACCTTCCACTTTCAGGTATGGAGGGCTGGCCCCACAGTGCCCCAGGGAGGCTGGTGCTCTTGAAGGCTAGATCACCAGCCATGGGGATGCTGTGGCTTTGCTAGGAGCTGCAGTTTGAGCCAGGACCCCATGGTTCTGATAGCAACCTGAGGGATAACATTCAGCCACTGAAGAAGGCCTGGGGGGGACGGGCTCTGGGGTCAGGATGTCCACCAAGGGATCACGAGCCTTCCTGACCCCAGTCTCCTCTTCCCACAGGGCAATGACACAGCCCCATACCAGGTGGTCGAACTTCGGATCTTAAGCAACTGGGGTCACCCTGAGTACACCTGCATTTACCGCTTCCGGGTCCATGGGAAGCCTGCCAATTAGCCTCTCCCCCCCAGGGCCTTTCCCCTCTTTCCCCCTTCAGCCCCTCCCCTCCCCCAGCAAGCACTTCATCCCACTTTCTCGCCCTCTCCCACACTTCATCCCTTATGGCCACTGTGGCTTCTGGGAGAGATACAAGGTGGGAGCCTACCACCATGGAGCAGTTTGGCCCCACCCTGCCCTCTCTGATGGAGAGGAGATCACCAGCTCAGCTATTTGTTTCACTCCCCATCCTCTTGAGGGTCAGGTGGCCCAGCTCCCTACCAGGCCCTGCCTGCCCTCAGGAGGTGTATACACAGCTATGTATGATATCTTGAAGGTGTGAGTCAAGACATCATGAGGGCCTTATTATGCTCAGCAGCACTCAGAACCACAGCTTAGGCCACCTTAGCTTACCTTGCCCAAGAGTCTAGGTCAAAGAACTTGGTTTATTGAAGGCATGACAACTTGGGCAGTTCCAAAGGGCAGACTGGTAGACAGTCTGTCTTGGGCATGCCCCAGCAGGTGGCTAAAGCTCCCGTCCATGGTAGCATGCATAGTTCTCTTTACCATGGGGCATGATGGGGGCAGTCTTTGAAATCTGAAGTATCTGGGACTGGCCACAATTCCCTGGTGTTAAGTTTATTGGGATAGAGTCGGGGTTAGTTTTTTGGAGTTAAGGCTGGGATGGGAGGGGAAGGGCAAATTCTTTGGCCCTGCGGGCCGATTGTATTATGTATATAGATAGATATTTATATTTATACATAGATCTCTTTGTTCTTTGTTATCAGACAGAAAAGCTACAGGCTTCATTTCCGGCTTCCTCCCCCTGGGGCCCAGGGTGATATTCACTCCAGCTCCAGCTTGGGGTGGGGGGCAGGCTGTCAGGCACGGATCCTCACAGTGACATTGCCATCCTTCCTGCCTTTTACTGTAGGAGGGAAGGCAGGCCTTCACACCACAGGGCTGGCCACTGGTCCCTGAAGCAAGCAGGGGCACTCACTCATCTGCAGGCTTTGGGGGTCACCAGCAGACAGTGGCAGGCTGACCCTAGCTGGCCCTCAACCCAGTTTGCTCCCTCTGCTTCTGTTTGCTTACCAGGAAGCTGGCGTCTGAGCAGCCCTGCATAGGAACCTACAGATGGGGTCTTAGTTCTTCCCCATCACAAAGGCTACTGTTTAATTCTTTACTTTGATTTTTTAATCAACAAATTCTAATTTATGCCTATGCAAATATAAATTTTCTCTGGGATCTGTGGCTTCTCCTTGTCCACCTGTTGCTCTTGAGGCCAACTTGGAGTAGTGGGGAAAAGAAGGTGGTATTCTGGTAGAAACTCCCTGGTTAAAGGGCGGCTTCCTTGCTGCTGAGTGAGGCCTGGGAGGGATTGTCCTGGGCATCGAGAGGGAGCTAAGCCCAGGCCTGGGCTGGGAGAAGCAAAGCTGGGTAAGGGAACCAGAGGAGGCTTTCTCATTTCTGCCTGCTCCTTTAAAGCTCACCCAAGGCCTCTCCTGGTCTTAATTTTCCCTCAGTGCGCCCAAATTGATGTTTTATACTTCCTTGTGTGTGTCTGCATATCCATACATAAACACACACCTATCCAGACAGACATTCCTCTGTGTGCCTGCTCCATCTTTCAGGAGCAGGACAGCTTTCTAAGGAAAAGAGCTTTGTGTCTGCCTTGGTCTCCCCCATAGCTAGCACAAGGCCTGCCACCCAGCAGACACTTTATCTGAGCATTGCTATTCACTTCAACTCAGGTGTAAAGAAAGAATATACTCTACAGCCTTCTCAACAAGGGGTCACCAGCATGCCTTTGACAGCCTCCAGCAAGGGTTAAACACATCACAAACTGCCAGCCGTCCTCTTCCACTTTCAGACAGCTCAAGTTGTTGGGAAATTTGTCCTGAAATCAGGCTGAAATCTATCTTTGGGCATCTTCCACCCACTATTCCTCGTTCTTTCATCCTGGGTCAAGCAGAACACGCTAATCCCCCTTCCACATCACTTTTCAAATAGTAGCATTAGAGAGTGGCTACTGCGTGCCAGCCACTGTGCCGAGCACTTTACAAATATCTCCTTTGATCCACACAACAACCCTGTGAGGTAGGCACCATTTCTAGACCCATTTTGCAGATGAGGAAATGTAGGCACAGAGGTGAAATGACTTGTCCAGGGTCACACAGCTGGTAAGTATCTGAGGGAGAATTTGAACTTGGATCTTCCTGCTTCCAGGTGCAGAGTTCCATCTCCTGTGCCACCTGAAGACAGTTCTCATGGTCCTCTGACAGCTTCTCAAGGGCCTTACACCATGTTCTTGGAGCCCTTCATCCTTCTGTTCACCCTTCTCTGAATGCACCTCACCTTGGTCATTTCTTTCCCACACTGTGATGCTCAGGCCTGAACACTGCCCTCTGGCTGTGGTCTCCTCAGGACAGACTTGGGCTGACCTATTACTGACCCCCCTTCCTAGATCGTAGGCCTCTCCATGCCCCTCAGGAAGGCACTGGTCATTCCAACCATCAAGTTTAACTAGTGATTCACACAGACACTGCTATCCCCTAAAATCCCCAAATCCTTTAACAGGAGCCATGGCTGCATCACCCTCCCCCACTCATTGGTTTTTCTTTTCTAATTCTTGTTGAGGACTCTGCTTTTACCTCCACTGGATATTTTCATTTGGATAGAATCCTAAATTTTAGCTAGCTGAAACCTCCTCCATCCTATCAGTCATGTGACATCTCCACCCCTCCCTCCCAGCTCTAGCATTGGCACATTTGGACAAGCACACCTTGTGCTATTTCACTGAAGTCGTTGATAAAAATGCTGAACAAGCACGGAGAAAAGGGGAGATCCCTGGGGCAATCAGGACAATTCCCCTGAGACCTCCCAGGGAGCTGGCATCAGCTCATTAGCCAGCACTCGACAGGTAGGGCAATGTAACCCGTTAACCCTTTCCAAATCCACCTGTCATCTGAGATTCAGACTGTGCTAAAATCTGACTGCACTTTGCAGAATTGCTCTGATCCAAGCAAAGACTAGCAGCTCATCAGACACCATTTTACAAGGGATCTGGGATCTTGGCAGCGTAGGCAGGAAATGCACATTTTTATCCTGTGCAGTTCTGCCCTCCTGTCACGAAAACAAACTGCTTCGTGGACCAAAGGAGAGATAGTGCTCAGAGTCTGAAAAAGTTCTTGTTCAACTGAGGTTGGAAATGGCTTTCTTGATGGAGCAGTTCCCACCTGCTTGATGAACTCATGCACCTTATATAAAGCAGTGAACAGGAAGGGAGAGTTCAGGATTCTCTGTCCAGAGTCACTTGCCCATAATGTCTCATTGAGGCACAAAGCACAAATGGGGCAAGAACATAAAATCAGGGTTGCATAAGGGACATTTAGAATAGGCTGGAGCTCACCTTGAGATGGGAGAGAAGGGAGAGTGAGGTTAATAAACCTTTGCCTCTATGCTTCTAACTTAAGGGGGAAGTGGTGGGGGGGAAGAGTTTAAAAAGGAAAGTAAGTTAATCTGGGTCCTACAATTACCTAAAGGTAACCTGTCCAATCCAGTAGGCAGAGATGCAGAGATTTTACAGAGCTCTAGGGAGCCCAGCCTCTTTACAGGCATGACCTGGATGAAGATCCCGACCAGGAGACTGAGAAAGGGCAGTCAAACATGAAGGAAGAAAAACAGGTGAGGTTGGACTCATGAAAACCTGGAGAGAAAAGAGTGGGAAGGAGAAGAAGACCCTGGATTCAATCCTGGGTCTGTTACTCTTCTCTCTTCATTCTACTTCACTCAGTGATCTCATCAGCTGCCATGGATTGAATCACCCTCTCCATGCTCATGATTTCTCAAATCTACCTATTCTGCCTAAAACCCTGTGCTGACCTCCAGTCTTTCATCTCTCGTTGCTTTGTTGATGCCACAAATTGGATGTCGTGTAGACATTTTCAACTCAACATGTCCAAAACAGAACTCTTCATCTTCCCCCTATTCTTTCCCCTCCTACCTTCCCTATTACTGTAGAGGGCACCACCATCTTCCAGGCTCCTAACCTTGGCATCATCTTCAAATCCTAACTTCTGTCCAAGGGATTGCCAAAGATTGTCCAATTTACCTCTGCAACATCTCTTGTGGATTTCAGCATTGCAGCACCTCTCATCAGTTTCACCTCTCCAACATCCCTTGCAGATTTCACCCTTCAACATCTCTCAGATTTCATCTTTGCAGCATCTCTGATCAGTTTTACCTCTCCAACATCTCTTGTCCATTTCAGCTTTGCAACATTTGTCATCAATTTCACCTCTCCAACATCTCTTGTCCATTTCAGCTTTGCAGCACCTCTCATCAATTTCACCTCTCCAATATCTCTCACAGATTTCATCTTTACAGCATCTCTCATCGGTTTCACCTCTCCAATATGTCATGCAGATTTCACCCTTCAACGTCTCTTGCAGATTTCACCTTGGCACCATCTCTCCTCAGGCTCACCTCTGCAGCATCTTTCAAAAACAGAACTTTCTTCTCTGATGCTGCCCCTACCCTAGTCCAGGCCTCATCTCCTGTGCACTGTTGTTTTCTTATGACTCACCATTTATTTTATTTGTACAAAGTAGTGAAGAATCATACCATGGCTGGGGGAAAATGATGTTTTAGGATTTAAACAAGTTCTTTCATTTTGAAACATCTCTTTTGAAGGCTTGGGACTAGTAATTTTAGCTCCAGCATCTTTGGGTTTGGACTCAGCAGGCTTCCCAGCCTTGGAATCACTGGGCTCGGTGTCCTTAGAATCAGACTTGGCTGCCGTGGGATCAGACTTGGTGACCTTGATGGCAGACTTGGTGACCTTAAGGTCAGTGCGCTTTGTAGCCTTAGAGTCAGGCTTCATGATCCTGAAGCCTGGACGTTTGGTGGCAGCCCTAGGGCCTGGATGCTTAGTGGCCATCTTGTGGCCAGCATGCTGGGCACTCGCCTCAGGGATCTTAGCCCTAAGAAGTTTGACCTCGAAGGCCTTGGTGGCTTCATGGCTTCTGCTTGGACCTTGGGAATTGTTTGGTTTTTTTGGTTTACATCTTCTTCAGCTCCTTCTTGTGTTTCTTGGCAAAGCATGTGTTTCTCAGAAACTTGGAGTTGACCCATCTCAGAGACATGTATCACCGTGACTTAGGTTTCCTGATGCCATTTCTGTGCCATTTTTGTGATTGGTTGTGGCTGGTATGGTTCTTAGACTTAGCCATCTTTACACAACAACCTTCACTAACAGGCATTCCACCCACTAGAAGAAGTCAAAGCTAGAGACAGGAAAGGTCATGCCTGCACTACTGCAGTATTTCCTGGTGGATGTGCCTCCCTCAAGTCTCTCCCTCCTCCTTCCAGTTGTCAAACTGATTTTCCTGAGGTGCAGGTCTATGCCACTCAACTCCTCAATAAACCTGTGACTCTCTATTGCCTCCAGGATCAAATACAGAATCCTCTCTGAACGAGAGTTCAAAACCCTCCCTAACCTAGCCCTCTCCTGCCTTTCCACTCATCTCCCACTTCACTCCCCACTTCTTCAATCCAGTGACACTGGCCTCCTGACTCTTCCTTGCACATGACCGTCCATCTTCCATGCTGGGAATGTTGTCCCTCCTTTTCTCTGCTTCCCTAGCTCCCTTCAAGCACCAGTTAAAAACTTACCTTCTACAAGAAGCCTCCCCCAACTCGCCTTCATTCTGTCTTCTGCTGACTTTTTCCTCTTTTTCAGTACATTCTTTGTACTCATTTTTTGCACATTGTCTCTCTCATCAGATTGTGAGGCCCTTGAGGGCAGGCACCCTGTTTTTGTCTTTCTTTCTATTCCTACCTTTTAACACACCTGGTGCATGATAAGTATTTAATAAATATTTATTGACTGAATGATCCTATTAAAAGCTGCAGAGCGATGGATGGAGGATGAGGACTGAGAGAGGACTGAGAGAGGATCGGACAGTCAAGAAGTCACCAGTTTGGGTGGAATAATGAGGTTGGAGGCCAGACTACAGAGGGTAAAGAGAGTGAAAGAAAGGAAGTGAATGTGCCTCTTGTAGACAATGTACCCAATCAATAAACATTCCTCAATCCGGCAGAGTACATGAGGGACAGAAACATCCAAATGTGGTCAATGGTAACCTCATTTCTTACAGAAACACCAACACATCTGTTGCATTTTTAGTATTTTTGTTGTCTCCTTGGCAGTTTCGTTTTTGATATATACTCTCGGGGTGGTTCAATCTCACACCTAGATTGCTGGAAATTTAGCTTTTCCTTCCACAATTTTTCTCCGTTTTTATAAAGGCAGAGGGGATCTTTCTTCATGATCTTCCATCGCCCTAATTCAGGTTTTGGGAACGAGGTCATGTTCTAAACCTGTGTTGCCCTTGGTTGCCACATTTCTCTATTTGATAATGGGATCAGGTGGTGCTTGGCTAAATATTTTCTAGGATATTTTGACCTCCTCTAGGTGGCAATTGCTTTATGTTGATTCAATTTCTGCCCTTTCCTTCCTCTGTTTCCTACTTTTCACCACTTTTCACTTACTTGAGTGGGTCAAGTTGAAGCTATTTGGATTGCATGCCATCTTATCTTTCTCTCTAATTTGGGGGTTTTGTCCTCTGCTTTAACAAGATGATTTGACTGCAAAGATTATTCAGAAATGATTCCCACATCGATAACCAATCATTTCTTATCCATTAAGATACATTTTAGGCTGAGATTGTTTGGCATTTGCCACATCCAGGGATTTCCTACACTCATGTTTTTTGTTTTTGTGTTTTAAATTAATTTATTTATTTAACTTTTAACATTCATTTTCACAAAATTTTGGGTTCCAAATTTTCTCCCCATTTCTCCCCTTCCCCCTAAAACGCCAAGCATTCTAATTGCCCCAATCACCAGTCTGCCCTCTCTTCTTGCCCTTCCCTTGTCCCCATCTTCTCTTTTGTCCTGTAGGGCCAGATAACTTTCTATACCCCATTACCTGTATTTCTTATTTCCTAGTAGCAAGAAAAATACTTGACAGTTGTTCCTAAAACTTTGAATTCCAACTTCTCTTCATCCCTCCCTCCCCAACCATTCCCTTTGGGAAGGCAAGCAATTCACTATAGGCCATATCTGTGTAGTTTTGCAAGTGACTTCCATAATAGTCGTGTTGTGTAAGACTAACTATATTTTCCTCCATGCTATCCTGCCCCACATTGCTTCTATTCTCTCTTTTGATCCTGTCCCTCCCTAAGTGTTGACTTCAAATTGCTCCCTCCTTCCATTGCCCTCCCTTCTGTCATCCCTCCCACCCTGCTGATCCCATTCTCCCCCACTTTCCTGTATTGTAGGATAGGTTTTCATACCAAAACGAGTGTGCATTTTATTCCTTCCTTTAGTCGAATGTGATGAGAGTAAGCTTCATGTTTTTCTCTCTCCTCCCCTCTTTTTCCCTCCACTGAAAAGTCTTTTGCTTGCCTCTTTTATGAGAAATAATTTGCCCCATTCCATTTCTCCCTTTCTCCTCCTAATATATTTGTCTCTTGCTGCTTAATTTCATTTCTTTAAGATATGATCCCATCCTATTTAATTCACTCTGTGCTCTGTGTGTGTGTGCGTGCATGTGTCTGTGTGTGTGTGTGTGTGTGTGTGTGTGTGTGTGTGTGTGTGTGTAATCCTACCAATTCCCCAAATACTGAAAAGTTTCAAGAGTTACAAATATTGTCTTTCCATGTAGGAATGTAAACAGTTCAACTTTAGTAAGTCCCTTTGACTTCTCTTTGCTGTTTACCTTTTCATGCTTCTCTTCATTCTTGTGTTTGAAAGTCAGATTTTCTTTTCAGCTCTGGTCTTTTCATCAAGAATGCTTGAAAGTCCTCTATTTTGTTGAAAGACCATTGTTTCCCCTGAAGTATTATACTCAGTTTTGCTGGGTAGGTGATTCTTGGTTTTGGTCCTACTTCCTTTGACTTTGGGAATATCATATTCCACGCCCTTTGATCCCTTAATGTAGAAGCTGCTAGATCTTGTGTTATCCTGATTGTATTGCCACAATATTTGAATTGTTTCTTTCCAGCTGCTTGCAATATTTTCTCCTTGACCTGGGAACTCTGGAATTTGGCCACAATGTTCCTAGGAGTTTCTCTTTTTGGATGTCTTTCAGGTGGTGATGGGTGGATTCTTTCAATATTTATTTTGCCCTCTCATTCGAGAATATCAAGGCAGTTTTCCTTGATAATTTCATGAAAGATGATGTCCAGGCTCTTGTTTTGATCACGGCTTTCAGGTAGTCCCATAATTTTTAAATTGTCTCTCCTGGATCTATTTTCTAGGTCAGTGTTTTTCCAATGAGGTATTTCATGTTATCTTCCATTTGTTCATTCTTTTGGTTTTGTTTTGTGATTTCTTGGTTTCTCATAAAGTCATTAGCCTCCATCTGTTCCATTCTAATTTTGAAAGAACTATTTTCTTCAGTGAGCTTTTGGACATCCTTTTCCATTTGACTGATTCTGCTTTTTCAAGCATTCTTCTCCTCATTGGCTTTTTGAACCTCTTTTGCCAATTGAGTTAGGCTATTTTTAAAGGTGTTATTTTCTTCAGCATTTTTTGGGTCTCTTTTAGCAAGGTGTTGACCTGCTTTTCCTGTTTTTCTTGCATCTCTCTCATTTCTCTTCCCAGTTTTCCCTCCACCTCTCTAACTTGATTTTCAAAATCCTTTTTGAGCTCTGCCATGGCCTCAGCCCCTTGAATATTGATTTTGGACGTTTGGGATACAGAAGCCTTGACTTCTATGTCTTTCCCTGATGGTAAGCCTCGTTCTTCCTCATCTGAAAGGATGGGAAGAGATATCTGTTCACCAAGAAAGTAACCTTCTCTGGTCTTATTTTTTTTCCACTTTTTGGGCATTTTCCCAACCAGTTACTTGACTCTTGGGTCCTTTGTCAAGAGTAGGGTATACTTTGAGAATCTGTGAGATCTCAGTTGCTCCAAGGTGGCACGATCAAGCATGTGCTGCTCTGGACGCAGAAAGGGATTTTTATGTCCAGAATCTTAGCAATTACGTCTCCACAGCCACCTAGCCTCCAGTTCCATCAAGTCAGCACTGGGGGCTGATTTTCAGATAAGCTGTATGGGCAGGTGTAACGGGACGAGTTAGAGCCAACCCCTATCCATTTCAGGACGCCACACTGAGAGCCTGCCTAGATAACCTAGGGGCTTGTCAGTAGGGGTGGAACTAGATGGATTTCAGGAGGAAGGGTCTCGTCTTTGTTTGCAACGTGGCAGTTCTTTGTCCTGGCTCCGGATGTCCAGTGGAGAAGACACCCATATAAGGAAAGGTGATAGGTGATAGGTTCAATGTGAAAGGTGATAGCTGATAGGTTCAACGTAAGGCTTAGGAATGTTTTACATAAAGACTACATATGCATGTGAATGAGATGAAATACACGGAGTCTTCACCACCTTTGTCTCCCGCCCCATTTCATTACTCACGAGATCAAGGCCTCTTGCTGGACAAGAGCCTTGGGTCGCGGTCAGGGGTTCCCGTAAATGGTCTAGGGGACCCCAACAGGCAGGGCCGCCATTCAGTGTGAGACAAAGACCAGCTAGGCCAGGTCCTCCACCCAGGGCTGAGGTAAGACTCAGCTCTTCAGTGCCCCCAGGGGTTTTTACGCTGTATGGGCTGCTGTGCACCCTCTGTGGCTGCTGCCTGCTGCTGGAGCTATAGGAAGGCCCTGCTCCCTTCCTGGCCAACTGAATAAACCACATCACAGATCTTTGGCGCCTGTGGGTTGAGGGATCTGAGAACCTGCTGCTGCAACTGGAGATTCCACAACTGGAAATTCCACTCCTGAGGTGTCCTCCTTCCAGAGTCTCATCATGTTACTCCACGTCACATCAGGCGGGCAAGGCCAGGCTGGGCTCCACGCTCCGCTCAGCGTCCAGCATAAACGATGTTTCTGTGGGCCTTTCAGGTCACCGTCGGCTGAAAATCTCCTCCACTCTGTTGTTCTCCACTTGTGCTGCTCCATGATTTGTTGAGAGTCCCTCTCTACAGGTATTTTGTGGGCTGTGTGGGGAGACCCTACATAAGTGTGTTTTTCTAGTCCCCCATCTTGGCTCCGCCCCCCCACTCATGCGTTTTCATATTAACGAAAATCCATCTGTGGTCTCCCTTATCTATGGGAAAAAAAACCCTTATAATAAATATATACAATTCAAATTCCTGCAATTAAATTTTTTTCAATTCTTCTAACTCTTCCTGAAACAAGTATTTCTGCTACATAGATGACTGAACTCTTTCCTTTCCTAATCCTAGGTTACACTTTGCAATGTCTTTTTTGCCATTTTCTCTGCCCACCTTTGCACTGAAATCACCAAATATCAAGGTGTATATTGACTTCATCTGGAGAAATCTACCGTTTTTTTTCATAGAATTTCTTGACCTCATCTTTTGCTCTGATGTTGACTCCAAAGCTCCAAGGAGGTTTTGGGAGCTGCTGTATTTGTGTTTGGCTAATGAGATCTGTAAAGTAAGAAGGCTGAATCACCTGAGTCACTTCTTGTTTGTTAGATCCAATGATATCAATCCTTTTCTTGATTTCTCAAAGAGCCTGTGAGCCATCCTTCCATTTCCTGATTTCTGTGGCTTCATTTATAGCAAAAATGTCAATATTGATACACATGCTATCCTCCAATGGAATGCTGAATAGGAATCAATGGAGAAGGATCTCACATTTAAGGAAGTGCAGTTCAACTGAAGTTCAAACTATACCCAAAGGACTATACAACTGTGTTATATGTACCCTTTGACCCAGCAATACCACTACTAGGTCTGTATTCCAAAGAGATCATAAAGAAGGGAAAGGACCCACATGCACAAAAATGTTTATAGCAGCTTTTTGTGAGAGCAAAGTATTGGAAATTGAAGGGATGCTCATCGATTGGGAAATGGCTGAACAAGCTGGGGTGTATGAATGGAGTGGAATACTACTGTGCTATGAGAGTCATGAGTAGGCTGATTTCAGAAAAACCTGGAAAGGCTCACATGAACTCATGCTGAGTGAAGTGAGCAGAACTACGAGAACATTGTACACAGTAACAGCCACTTTGTGTGATAAGTAACTTTGATAGACTTCGTTCTTCTGAGAAGTACAAGGCTCTAAGACAATTCCAAAAGACTCGTTGGAAGAAATGACATCGACTTCCAGACAAAGAACTGTGAAGTCTGACTGCAGATTTAAGAGCACTATTTTTCTCTGTTTTTCTTTCTCGTTTTTCCCTTTTCTTCTGATTCTTCTTTCACAACATGACTAATGTGGAAACGCGCGTAATATGATTGTCCACATATAGCCTATATCAGAGCGTTTTCTGTCTTGGGGAAAGGGAAGGGGAGACGAAAGGAGAAAATGATTCTGGAACTCAAAACCTTATAAAAGTGAATGCTGAAAAGAAGTATTTTTTTAAATAGAAAAGAAAATGAGGTTCAAAGCTGCAATTTCATAGCCACCTTCTGCTTCCTTTTCTGACACTGTCTGTTATCACTGGAGTCCTGCAAGAGGGATGCCCACAAATTTTGTCTTTTTGTTTTAGGAATTGCCATGGCCAAAAGTCACCACCTGGTGGCGAGCCCATAGCTAAGACTGCTCAGGATCCTCATGCTCCTATCTCAGCAGCCTCCTCTTGTCCGATGCCTTCCCTGCCCCAGTTGTCAGGGTTCTCGCCATCCTCATACTGACTCATTCATGTACACGGAACAGAAGAGACGCTCTCTGAGGACAGAGGCCACTTCACTGCTCTTTCTGTATCTCAGTCCCTACAATGTAGCAAGAACTTCTCAGATTATACAGAGCTGAATGGACTTACCACCTCCACACTGATCTGGGGCTTCCATTCCCCATTATCCTTTGTGGTGTCCGATCCTTCCTATCCCAAAGATCATTCTCCTCAAAAGAGAAAATAGAAGTAAAGGAGAAGATTGTATCAGCTCATTTATGCCAATCCCTTCCTTGTACTTTCTCTTACCTGCAACATAGCTTGCTTGCAATGCACTCGCACGCACGCACACACACACACACACACACACACACACACACACGCAGAAATTTACACTTGAATCTAAAATATTGAAGCGAGTTAGACCTAATTATGGGAAATCGAATGATTCCAACCATTCTCAAGTTATTTCCATTTTTTTAAGAGCTGGAGTGGGAGGATAAGAAGGTAGTCTAATCGGCACCCAAATAAAGGATGTTGAGAAATAAAACAGATATTAAGGTACTTGTGGAATTCACACACGAGGTTTACGTGGACCCACTCTCCGCGCGCGCCCCCGCCTCAGCTCGCCACCGCTTTGCCCCCGCGCCCCATTGTCCGCCCGCCCCACGTTCGCCCCGCGTTCCCCCAATGTTCCTCCCGCGTGTCCACGGTAGCGGCCGACGCGGACGCGATCGCGGCTGGCTGGCGGGGGAGGGTCGGAGCCGTTTCTGCAGGTACCTTCTCTGCATGTACCCGGGCGGGTCAGGGCCGGGAGAGGAGGGGCGGGGGAGGGGCCAGGGCTCGGGCACGGTGCCCTCCTCTGTGCCAGGACACGGCCGCCCCCCCAAACCTGGGCACAGAGTTGGCCCCTCCCCTTGTCTGCCC
The DNA here is from genome assembly GCF_028372415.1 of Notamacropus eugenii. NCBI lineage: Eukaryota > Metazoa > Chordata > Mammalia > Diprotodontia > Macropodidae > Notamacropus > Notamacropus eugenii. The sequence goes on along the minus strand of NC_092874.1, from coordinate 297,211,733 downwards.
CCCAAACCTGCGCACAGCTCTCCCGCCAGAGTTGCCCCTGGTGCAGCTGCCTCTGGTTCATCCCCTAACCTCTCCCCCAAATCCCCAGCATCCAGGGATGTCGGTAACTGAGTTGGGTCCCTCGGTGCCAGGCCTGCTTGCCCCCTTGCTTCCTCTCCCCACAAACAACCCCAAAATGGAGTTGCCCAGGCCCGGACTCACTTCCCAGTGCCAAGGCCTGCCATGCCTTTCCACCTCTCTCTGGGCCAAAGTTGTGTTGATTTTCCCAGTGAGTGTGTGCATACACGTGTCTGTGTGACTTGTGTGTATCTGGAGAGGGTGGGAGAGCTGGCAACAGTCCCGTGCCCAGACCTGATGCACCCTGTCCCCTGGCCCCAGATGCCCCCCTTGGCTGGCCAGACTGGGACTCATCACCCACTCTTTGCCTGGTCTTGGCCAGGCTCATCCTCCCAGTGCCAGAGGCCAGCTGCCCTCCAGCTTACCCTCTAACGTGGGGCAACCCCAGCCCGGGGATGATCCTCCCAGGATGAAGGCCCTGCTGCCCCTGGCTCACTGGGTGACCCTGCCAGAGCATCATGGCCCCCTTCCTAGTTCCTCCCTGAAGGAAATCCTCTCAGGCCACTGGCCACTTCCCTCCACTTCCCCTGAACTTTGCAGAGCTGAACCAAACTCAGACTCCCGGCACGTGCAAGTGTCCCTTTTCGTTGGTTTAGCAGCTCCTGAAAAGGACTGTGGAGGGTGTTGTGGGTCATCGCTGGGCAGATGAGAGAAGGCCAGGCTGCTCCACGTTGGAGCTATTGAAAAGTGTCAATGTTTGTGGTTGAAACCTTACCAATCCCCCAGGCCCTTTCTGGGCAGCCTGGAAGAGTCTGTCCATCTCTGGCCCTGCAAATTCTGTTCACAATCTGGGCAGATCCTGTGTGCTCAGCAGCCTGAGCCAACGGGAGTCCATCCCTGTGGGTCAGTGACTGCCAGAGCAAGACAGTAGGTGGCCTTCAGATGAAAGTCACTTGGCTGGGGAGGCATGTGAAGGTTCAAGGCAGGGGGATGGTAGCATCTTGGCCTGACAGTCCCCAGGAGACTGTGGGAGACTAGTGAGATTCTGGGTAAAATCAGCTCTCATTTGCACATAACAGGATGGAGTGGGGTGAGTCAGGATAAAGCAGAGGGATGTAGGGGGCAGGTGCCCCAGGTTCTAACACCACCCTGGCCCTGCTGGTGACCATGTGATGGCAGATGAGGCAGTATCTTTCTAAACTGGGCTTTTATCCTCTCACATGAAAACAAAGGACTCTTCTTGATGAGCGCCACCTTATTGGGGGCCAGTACTGTGACTGCCTCTGAAATCTCCAAGGGCCCTTTCAATACTCATATTCTATGGTTGTAGGTCAGCATAGGAAGTAGTAGCAGAGAGAGAGTTCTGCCTTTACTGGGCCTGCAACGATGCCTTGTGCTGTTCAAAACATGGGGGTTTTTTGAGGGGGGGAGGGCAGAGCAGGGATTAGATTATGATGACAGAGGGTAGGGTTGGCTTTTCCCTTTGACTGTAGAATTCAGAATAGTCAAGAGCTTAGATTCTCTGTCTTTATGATACTGGAATGCTGAAGATAAGGCTACCTGGCAGACCGGGGGCTTTCCTTGGCAATTTGGGGGGTGCCCATACAGCCTTTTCAGGCCTCCCCTGGGATGTGGTTAGGTTTGTATCCACAACAGCCTGACTACTAGCTGTACTGCTTTGTTTGAGGCCTCGGGCAAAGACTCCACCCAAGCATGGGGGAGGGAGGGTGAGAGCTGATGCTGATGCCCGAGTGGGTGGGCATTCAAAGACTCCAGTGGGGCAGACTTGATTACCATGTGGGGGTGGAAGCTAGCAAGGGACATCAGGCCAGCTGTCTGCCTTGGCTGCTGCCGATTTCCCTCTTCCTGTCCTTGCCAAGTGGGCACCCCATCTTCAGAGAAGCTCACGGGTCGACCAAATGGGCTTCCTTAGCCAGGGAAACATGTGGTTTCTTGCTTTTTAGGACAAGTCTAGTAGGAACTCTCCCTGCTAGCCAAACCAGGCCTTCTTGTTCTCCCAACTGGCAGAGACATCCACTGGGGTCTCTGTCCCACGACCCAAGCAAGCATCTTGGAAATGAAAGCAGTAACCCCCAGAATACAGCTTCTGGCAAAGGTCACAGGCCCTCCAAAATCAAGGTTGGGTATATTAGAGATGGTTTTATAGCATGGATAGACTAGGAAACCAAGCTGAGATCCCCTACAACCTGGTCTCGTCTGTAATCTGAGTTAGGGGTGGTCTAATTCATGTTCATGACATCCATGTCTCCTAAGGCTGGGACAGCCTCCCTTTTGTATCAGCCCTCTGTCACTGAAACTTTGCTTGTGCAATCCTTGACAATTCAGAAATCCCTGAGGAGGCAGTGAGGTTGGAGCTGAGGGAGCTGGGGGACAGGAAGGCCCAGGGCCTGCTTTGGAGGCTCTTCCTCCAAAGAGGTATGGGGACCCCTGGAGAATTTACCACTTGTCTGTTTACTCATTTGTAAAATGAGTTCAATAATCCAGTTGTCCATTGAGGGCTCTTACTAAAGAAACACATGACCTAAGGGGTGGGGTTAGTATCTGATGGTTAGCTTGGACCCCATCCACCCTCCAGAATGATCACAGAACTGGGTGCTGTTGGGGATGAGGGGAAACAAAGACATGGAAGGGAAAGCAGGCCTTTCCCTCAGAGTTAACAACTATGGCGAGAAGGAAATTGTGTGTGTGCGAAGCGACCTGAGAACAATCCCAAGGCAAGTGTCAAAACCCCAGATTCAGTAAAGACACCAAGGGAGACATTCCAAATGGAGGCTGGAGAGAGAGTGGGGGCAGCGCTTCACCAGGGAAGCCACCTGCAAGAAGATGTCACGGCCAGCTCAGGCACAAAGCTGGCAGGCTTGGCCCTGGTGAGCAGCCACCCTCAGCGTCTGGGAGACACTTCAGAAACTCTTTAGGAAAGCGCCTCTCTGTCCCAGTGCAGCCAGCTTTCCTTTTGGAGGAATCCATCCCTCCCCTTCAACGTCTCCCCCATCAGGCTCTTCTCAGGGGGTCCCAGAAAATCACACCTAGTCAGTCAGTAAGCACAGCTTCTCATTACTTTTTGCTTCTTCCAGGAATTTCTAGCACTTCTAGAGTGAGATTTTGATGATGTCTCGACGCAGTCAGCGCCTGAGCCATCGTTACCATGTTGATGATGATGGAGGCAGCAGCAGCAGCAGCAGTGGAGGAAGTTCCCTGGTGGCTGGTCAGCACACTGCCTTCAAGGACAGTCCCTTAAGGTAAGCCACTCCACAGCGGCCCTAGGTCATCTTCCAGATCACAACCACTCAGGGCAGCCAAGGGCCTGGCCAGCTTCCATGTGCACCTTTCTTTCCTGCCCCCATCTTTGGTGGAAACATCACTCTAGTGCTTTCTTTCCCCACAAATGCGAGAATTTCCTGTCCCCAGCACCGTCTCTTCCCCTTCTACCCCAACCTGGGCTGCTGCTGCCTTCACTCTCTGAGAACAGGAACTAGGGAGGGGTGACTTTGAGCATTGAGAGGGCCAGAAACTGAGGCTTAAAGCTGGGCAGGGAACAACCATCATGTGGCCCAGTACCCACGGTTTCTGGGGTGAGCTGCAGGGCCTAGCAAGAGCATAGGAAGCCATGGGGGTGATGGACCTGTGGGGGAGGAGACAGGTTCAGGTGGCTTTAGCTCCTCTTGTACCTCATCATGGTGGTTCCATTTGGAAAGAGGCCCTGCCTGGCCCATGGGAGCTGGGGATTTGTTCCAATGTTATAAAGGATTCATCTGTTGAAGGAATAAGAACAGAAGAGGGCTTTGGGGATCATTTCTTTTCATCCTAGAAGCTCCTTGAAAGTCTCTTCCTCCTCCAGGCCTTTCTCCCCCTGTTTTTCTCCTGCTTCATCTCCTTCACCCTCTTTCCTTTGCTCTTCATGCTTGGCGCCCCCCAGGACTCTGAAGAGGAAATCTGGCAGTGTGAAACGCCTCTCACCAGCCCCTCACCTGGGCCCTGCTTCCAATCCTCACACTACCTACTACAGTGAATCAGTGGTCAGCGAGTCCTACGTCAGGGGCCCCCGGGTCGCCTCGGTGGACAAAAGCTCCATCCTACAAGATCAGCTGGACAGCGATGTCTACTGGAGTGAACGTGGTGAGCTCTGGCCAGAGCTTGACAAACCCGAGGGCTTGGGCTGGGGAGAAGGAAGGAAGCTCCTCCCTGTCTTCTAAAGATTCCTAAGGAGGCTAGTGTCTGTTGGGAGTTACCTTACTCCTCCAGGTTGGCTCATCTCCCTGGATCCTCCCAGGTGGGAGATCCTTCCATTCTCCTGAAGCCCCTCAGTCCCACAGATGGCACTTTTCCAGATCTGGGTGACAATAACCATGCCTCCTAAGGCAGAAGGCCACCTGGTTTTGTGCAGCCAATGAGCTAAAAATCATCTTTACATGTTTCAGTAAAGTTCCATTACACTTAAAAACATAAAAAGTGTTCTTACCTCATACAGAAATAGGAAGGGGGCCAGATTTTGCCCTTGTGCAGAACTCCATTCCTGCCCTAAACCACATGGGGGGGGGGCTTCTGGGCTCAGACCCCCAAAGGGGTGGGAAGTCTGACTTCTGAAAAGTTCTGCCAGGTGTTCCACCTCTGGCAGCTGCTGTTGCTGGAAGCCTGAAGCTCCCTGCTTATCAGGCACCTCCATGCTCTGTGCAGGTGGGGACTTGGTGAGGAGGAGGAGAGGCCTGGGAGGTGCTGAGAAGAGTAAGATCAATGGACTGAATGAGGGCAAAGTCACCTATGATATCTATGGATCTTCCTCAGGATACTCCTCGGAGGATGACTCTGCAGGTAGGCAGCACTTCCTGCCTACTGGAACTCCATCCCCTGGACGCTGCCCCGTGTACTTTGAAGGGTGCCCCATCCAGGGGGGATGGGGAGAACATAGATTTCAGATAAAAGGATAGAGAACTCTGCAGTCTGGCTCCAGGTGGGGGTTTGGAGGTTGGGAGGGCCCAAGCCTCAGCATGGTAATGGGGATGCCTGGGGCCCACTTGTGTCTCCTTCTGGGTGGCTCCTCATGTCTTCACTTTCCTGCAGGGCACACACTTATGGACCAGCCTGGCTCAGCATCCTCATTAAGGAATGCTGCCTCCCAAGTTGGCGCTTTCTTGTGGGTGGCCATCACTTTTCCAGGTGGGTTCTGGGAGTGGGTGGGCACACTGCCCAGGGCAGTCCCTGCTGTGGGCCCATAAGAGCTTCCTCATTCCTACGCTGGGGCACACCAGGCCTGGGTGCTAACCCTAGGACAGTGTGTGGAGACAGGCTTTTATGGCAGGATCCCCAGGCACAGCTAGAAAGCCTTGGGAGATTCAAGGAGCAGCTGCAGAGTGGGCAGGCTGGGAGCAAGCTAACTCTGGGATAGGAGGGCGAAGCCTTTGAACCCCTCTGCTGGGACTTTTACAGGTTGGCTCTTTGGCCTGTTCTACTGGTGGCTGGGCACTACCTGCTACCGCCTGACCACAGCTGCCTCCCTGCTGGACGTCTTTGTCTTAACCAGGTCAGTGAGGCCTCCCTGGGCTCTGCCAGAACCAAAGAACCCATGCTTGAAAAAGCTTCACCACGCTTGAGCTCAGTTCAGCTTTTGAGACTTTTGTGCCATGAATCTTATGACAGAAGGTCAGGTCAGGGTCAGGGGTGTGCTGGAATCAGCTGGAACCAGCTTGAACCTGCTCCTGAGTGTCAGCTACCAGTCAGGGCTCCTCTGGGTATCTAGACTGAAGAAGAAGATGGGACAAGTTGTGTGTGCCTTCACCCCCTTCAGAACTGCTTGTTAACCCTTCCCCAGCACATGCCAATCCCCATGAGCACAGGTGCTGCTCTATTCCTGAGTATCTTGGAGGAGCTGTCCCCTCAGTAGTTCCTGCCTCTCATCTCCACTGACTCTGGTGGCTTCACCTTGGCCAGTTGGAAAGTCCTGAGCTCCCAGGGGTTGTAGTCTCTTCCCAGTCCTTCGGGTAGCCAGGCCATCCTTACAGTTTCTCTGTGGGGGGTCATGTCCAGGTTTCCAGGCAGCCTCCAGGGCTGTGTCCAGGAGCCTGTAGAGCAGGGGTAGGGAACCTGCGCTCTCCAGGCCACATGTAGCCTTCTAGGTCCTGGGGTGCAACCTTTGGACTGAGGCCAAGTTTTACAGAACAAATCCTTTTCTTAAGGAGATTTGTTCTTGGAAGTCTAGATTCAGTCAAAGGGCCACCCTTGAGGACCTCAAGTGCCACATGTGATCTCCAGGCTGCAGGTTCCCTATCTAGCTCTGGATTCTTGGGGCCACAGGCTAGGCCCAGGGAGACTAGCCAACCTTGTCAGGGCTTACTCCTTCCAAGTCCCAATTTGACAAGCACTGAAATGATTTAGCCAAAAGAAGCCTGCCCAATTCACTAGCATATAAGCACATTCCTGAGAGCCCTGGGAGGGAGATGCCTTCCACCAGCCCTGTCACCTTTCATAACAACATTCACACATTTGACCAAGGTCAAATTTTCTCCTTCCACTTGACCTCGAGGGCTGTCCATAAAAGCCCAGAGCTCCCCATCGTAGCTGTCCCAGGGTGGGGGCACACCCTTTGTTGGTTTCCTCAGCAGCTCAGGGAGGGTCGCACAGGAATCTGGTGGGGAAGACCAGGCACTAATGTCTCCTCCTTCATCCCCATGAAATCCAGGAGCTTTTCAACTCTGAAGAAGTTGTTTCTGCTTCTCTTGATGCTGTTGCTTCTGGCTTCGCTGGCTTACGGTGAGCCTTGCTGAGTCCCCAGGGCACCCTGCCAGCCCAGACAGACAAGGGCTTGGGGGCAGGGCTGCTGAACGCAAGTCTGGAAGACAGAGCTTTGAAGGGGAGCCTTTAGCCTTTAGGGGAAAAGGGACCCAGGCCTTGTATGGGAAAGTTCTTGTGCCTGAAATGGGATAGACGGCCTGTGTCTCCTCCTCTTGATCCAATCCCACAAGCCTTTCTTGTGCATCTTCTGTATGCAGGCCTCCCAGACTCATGCTGCATGCCTACTATGACAGTGCTGGCTTTACATGGGTGTTTGATCTGCCCCCTCAGTGGTCACTGTCAAGGCACTTGAGGGTGGGGGAACTGGTAGAAGAGCTGAGTCCACAATGAATGGGTTAGCTGGGCAGGACACAGCCAATGCCAGCTCTGGAGGCCTTTGCCCCTTCTCACTGGGGAGAATGGACAGGGTGGTCCTCCCTGGATGGTCCCAAAAGAGCTGTACTCTGTTCAGGAACCATGACATCACTTACCCCCTACTATGAGATGAAGCCCAGCTTGGGAATGGTGACACCACAAGCTGTCAGTTACCAGGACCTCTATTCAGCTGGCATCTCCTGAAAGCACTCTGATCCTCCAGAAGAGACAGGGCTGTATGTGGACCAGGCTTGGGACCAGGAGGCAGGACTTCTCCATGTCCTCTCCCCAGCTGCTTCTTGTCCCTCATTTTTCTCATAATCCAAAAGTGTGTAATGACTCCTGAAAGGATCATGAGAGATGCCTTTCCTGAAGGGTCTTGCCTTCCAGATCATGGGGCCCATAATGCATGCACCTTCCTTGGGCCAGGGTCTGAGCCCATGTGGATGTGACACTGCCAGACACAGTCCAGGTGTAGGTCCTCATCCTGGACATGTTTCCCTTCTGGTGCCTCAGCCTCTGCCTTCATTAGCCTTTCCTCCCATGTGCTAGGTGCTTGGTATTTTTACCCCTATGGACTACAGACATTCCACCCTGCTATGCTGTCCTGGTGGGCAGCAAAGGGCAGCAACAGGAGAGAGGAGGTGTGGGAAGCAGGAGAATCCACCCCATATTTCCAGGTGAGTGCCTGGGTGAGTGCCAGGAACACTTTGTGCAGGACAGGCAGACAGTCTGCTCACAACCAAGTCTGTTCCAATCAACCCCAGAATCACTCAGTCCACTACCATTTCTTAAGTGTGGCCTACTGTGTGTCAGGCACTGTGCTAAGGGATGGGAATTCAAAGAAAGAATTCAAACCCAAACAAACAAGCCCACAGTCCCTGCCCTGAAGGAGTCCCCGAGTCATGAGGAAACAACTAGGTACAATGGAGATCTACCAGGACAGATGGGAGTGAAGCAGTAGAGGGAGTTGGCTATGCTGTTTCTTCTATGGCAGCCATACAGACTATTACCATACCATCTTTGAAGACAGTTCTGGCCTGGCAGGATCTTCCAGGTGGTGTCCTCTCCTAGCGCTGTCTTTGAAACAGCTCTGCAGCACTATGAGGCATCAGAGGAGGGGGAAGCAGGATTAGCCAGAGGAAGCTGCTTTTGTTTCCATTTTGTAATGAACAAAAGTCTGTTTTATTTCCCTTCTCCCTCTCCCACCCATTCAGAAAAATGAAAAGCAAACCACTTGTAACAAATGTGCAGAGTTAAGCAAACCAGTCCCTTTTTGGCCATGTCTAAAAGATCTATGTCTCCTTCTGCCTCCTGAGGCCATCTCTCCGTCAGAAGTTGGGTCATTTTCCAGAAAAGTACTTGGTCACTGCATCGATCAGAGTTCTAAAGTCTTTCAAAGTTGCTTCTTTGTGGTTCTTCTCACTCTGCTCTGCACCAGTTCATACAAAGTCTTCTCAGGTTTCTCTCAATACCACCTATTTCATTGTTTCTTAGAGCACGGTTGTATTCAATCCTTACACCATAATTTATTCAGCTCTTGCCCAGTTCGGGGGCAAGCCAGTAGTTTCCATTTCTTTGTCTTTGCTGTTTGGGTGCCAAGTGTGTGTCATGCAGAAGATAGGTCATTCATCTCAGTGGTGACAGTCTCTTCTTAATGGTCTGTGCTGTGGGGCAAGAGATGAGAATATAAATCCAGGCTATAATGAAGCCTTCATTTAGTAACCTCGATTTATCCATGGATTTCCATCTCCAAACTCATCAATCTTTGCCCCAGGGCCACTCACAAGCAGCATTAGGAGACTCTCTCACCTTGGATATGCAGATCCCTGGGGAGCCAGGGTCAGAAAACCTGGGCTCAAGTTTGAGCTTTGCCACTTGCTAGCTTTGGGACCTGGGGCAGTTCAATGCCAACCTCTCAAGACTCAGCCTCCCGCGTTCCCCCGCTGCCTTCAACTGAAATCATAGTTGCCTCCCCCAAAAGGCCTTCCCTAACACCTTGTCACACAGTGAAGTGATTCTGGAGGGGGGGGGGGGTCTCCAGAAATTGGTAGCAGAGCCCAGACTATCAGAGTTGATCAAGCTGGGAAGACTTGAAGGCTGTGTGCAGATCCTGGTGTCTGCCCACCAGAAGCTTGGCCACCAGGTGATTGGATTTGGGGAGTCATGATGACTTGGGAAGCAGATAAAAAGACCAAACAACCTTTGCCTTCTGCAGCCACCTTCTGTTTGTGGACAGAGGTCAGGGGACCTCAGAGAAGGACAAAGAGTACTTGGTCTCCCTCAGTCCTCACACAGTCCAACCACAGTCTAAGTGGTTGACATTATTCCTGTGTAATCTGAGGGGTGACATGGAGTGGTGGGATAAAGGACATGGCTCTAGAAACAGCAACAGATGAGGTGCTGGATGTCAGATGCACAATGAGGTCCACGATTTTGGACACAGCCAGTGTCAGAATTTGATTTGTCTGACTTCTCATGTCAGCTGCAAGGAGTTTTTTTTTCAGATGTGGGGGGGAAAACAATCAGTGGAATGATCACTCACAGGCAGAAGAATTTGGAGGAGGCAAATCAGCCTCAAGGATTAGATTTCATCACATTTTTAAAGGCAACTAAAAAACCCCATAGTTGCTATTCCAAATGAGCATAAGGCAACAGAGGGCAAAGGAAGTCCAGGAGGAAGCTGAGAAGATCATTTTGTCCTTGTGACCCCAACACTCGGCATAGCCTGTTACACTTAGTGGGAGTGTATCAGTGTTTGTTGGCTGTCATTGTACTAAGTCCACAAAACAACGTGCAAGGGAAGAAGACACAACTATTATTTGTCAGTAAGAAAGTCCCCAGGCACAGGATACATGATCAGCACCAAAAGATGTCACAACGAAACCAAAGGACCATCTTCACGGAATGAGAAATGCTGGTTACACGAATCATTTCAGCATCAAGGACCAGATCAGTGACTGGGCCCCACAAAGGTCAAAATCCAGCAAGTTAGAAGAAAGGGGGACAAAAGGGGAAAAAACATACCGTACAGCTCCAACAGCTCCAGTCCTTCCTCTTCAGATGTGTCAACCACTCAGGCACGGCAAAAGGAACACTGACTCATAGCATCGTTTCCTAAGGATGTTTGACTGCTGCCCCAAAACATCACATTCCAGTGAGAAGGCCAGCAATCCTAGAGGCTGCCTCCGTCAGAGACCAGCGGCTCTTGGCAAGCAAAGAAACCAAAGGCAACACTGGATCTGAAAATAGGCCACTGGCGCAAGAGAAGAAGAGGGTGGTGACTAAAGGATACAAACAGTGGCCCCGTGAAACGGCAAACATCAGGAAGGGCCCTCAGCCTCCCTCTTCAGCTCAGTCCTGAGAGTGGAGGCCCCCAAATTCTTGAGTCAGCTCCTTCCCCTCTCAGTGACTCACCTTGTTAGGAAGCTGTTCCTGCCTCTGAAATGTGCCACAACTTCTACCTTGCCAGGACAAGCAAAGCAACTCTAACCCCGTCCATGTCCACAAAGTCTGAAAACCGTTTTCACGTCTCCTCATCGTGTTGTGTGTTTCCAAAAGTTTTCTTGATATCATTGGTTTTTACATAACCTACCTTTCCCAGTGTGTCTTCTCAGAAAGAGAAGCAGGGAATTTGGAAAAACCCTGCAAAGCTTGTGTGATCTACTAGTGAAAATCATTTTGAATTAGGTACATCTTTACACACACACACACACACACACATCCCACTGACTTTGAAGACTTGTCTCTAGCTTTTGCTTTCATGTGACCCACCTTGCTCAGTGTATCCTTCCCATTTTGCCCTCCCACAGAGCCAGCCCTTAAGCAAAAGAATAAACCAAAAAGGGGAAGAAAAGTTCAGACAGCAGGCGAGCCCAGCATTAGATGCAGGTTCCCTGCCAGTATTTCCCACCCTAGCCAGGACGGGAAGGGAAGAAGATCCTCATGGGTCATCTCTGTTCTTTCCATTTCCATGGTTGTCTGTGGTGCTTGTTTTCTTGTTCTCCTCATTCATTTATTCCACTTTTCCCCAGTTCATGTAAGTCTTCTAATTAAGCAGAGTTGTGGCTTCGTACAGCATAGACATATTTCTTTGTATCCATAAGCCACTCCTCTGTCAATGAGTTCTTTGCTACCAAAGAACTTTCTTAGTGGTTCAATTGGTATGGCACTGAATAAGTTAATTTAGGTAGTTTTATCATTTTTATGCTACTGGCTTGACCTACCCACGAGGAGTGAGTACATCTCCAACTGTTGAGATCTCTACGTATGAAGAATGTTTTGTAATTGTGTTCATATAGTTCCTGTGTGTGTCTTGGCAGGCAAACTCTCAGGTTGTATACAGTATACAATTGTATACAGTTATTTTCAATGGAATTTCTCTTTCTATCTCTTCCTGCTGGATTTTCTTGATTAATGTATAGAAATGCTGATGGTTTTGATGGGCTTCCAACTTTCTTTAAGTAATTGTTTGAACTGGTTTTGTTTTAAACTGGTTTTTTAGATGACTCTCTAGGGTTCTCTTGGTAAACCATTGTATCATCTACCAAAAGAGATAGTTTTGGTTCCTCATTGCAGTTTTTTCCCTTCAGTTTCTTTTCTGCCTTATTGCTATATCTAGCAGTTGCTGTAACTGGTACAACACTGAATAGCAATGGTTGGCAATGGACTTTCTTCCTTTACCGTGATCTTACTGGGAAGGCTTATCCCCATTACATATCATGCTTGCTCTTGGTTTTAGTTAGATAATACTTATTTTAAAGAAGACTCCATTTATTCCTGTGCTTTCTAGTGTTTTTCAACAGGGATGAGGCATTTTGTCAAAAGCTTTGTCTGCACCTGTTGAAATCATATAAATTTGTTGTCTATGTTATTGATATAATCAGTTACATTTATAGTTTTCCTAATAATTGACCCAGGCCCAACTTCTTGGTATCAATCCAGCTTGGTCACAGTGTCACAATATATCTTTGTGATATATTCCTGTAATCTCCTTTCTTAGCATTTAATATTTTTCATCAATATTCATTAATGAAATTGATCTATAGTTCCCTTTCTTGGGGAGACGTGACTCTCCTTGGTTTGGGTATCAAGATTATATTTTTGTCATAGAAAGAATTTGATAAGATTCTATCTTTACCTGTTTTTCAAATCGTTTATTTAGTGTTGGAATTGATTACTTTTTAATCATTTGGAAAAATTTGATTTAGTCCTGGGGTTTTTTCTTAGAGAGATCATTTATAGCTTGTTTCGTTCCTTTTTCTAAGATGGGGTTATTTAAGGGCTCTGTTAAACAGGACTATTTATATTTGTAAAATTCATTTCATTTAGATTTTCATTTTTATTATTGGCATGTAGTTGGGCAACAAAGCTCCTAGTAATTACTTTTATTTTCTCTTCATAGATTGTAAATTCACTGTTTTCATTTTCTGATGTAATAATTTGGTTTTCTTTTGTAAAAATTAAATTAGCCAAGGATTTATCTATTTAATTGTTTTTCTCAAAGCTTATAGTTTTATTTATTAGTTCATTGGGGTTTTGTTCTTTCAATTTCGTTCATCTTTCTATCGATTCAAGATTTTAATTTTGGTGTTTAATTGGGAAGGGATTAATCTGTTGGTTTTCTAAATATTTTAGTTGCATGTCTAATTCTTTAATCTTTTTTTTTTCTCTCTTTGATTGATGTAAGCATTTGAAAATATACATTTCCCTCTAAGTCCTGCATTGACTGCATCCCCAAAATTTAGTTATGTCATTGTCACCATGAAATTGTTAACCATTTCTATGATTTGTTCTTTGACTCATCCATTCTTTAGGATCCATTCTGTAAGATCCATTCTTTTTCTCCAACTCCTCTATTTGTGTATCTTTCTGTTTCAAGCATATTTCTTGTAAATAACATATTGTTGGATTCTGGTTTCTAATCCATTCAACTGTATTCTTCCATTTTATGAGTGAGTTCATCCCATTCCCATTCACAGTTGTGTTCATTAAATGTATATTTTTTTCCATGCTATTCTTTTACACTCATCCTTTTGTTTTTTACTCTGTCCCTTCTTCAGTAGTCTTTTGTTTCTGACCTTTGCCTCCCTTAATCTATCCCGTCATTCTTCCCTCCCCCTCACCTTTCTCTTAGACACTTTTCCTCCTACTTCTCCTTGCGTAAAATGAATCTCTCCATCTCATTGTGTGTGTATGTGTATTCTTCCCTCTTTCAACCAGTTCAGATGAGAATAAGGTTCGTGTTGCCTGTTCCCCTCTTCTGTCCCTCCCATTGTATAAACTCTTTCTAGTGCTCCCCATTTATGAGATAACTTTCCCCATTCTTTCTCTCCTTCCCCACAACCTTCCAGTGCATTTCTCTTCTCCACCCTTCCATTCTTTTGAGATCCTCACAACATAATACAGTCATTCAGGTCGCTATCTATTTAGACTGCTTCTAGGACCCGTGGTGATCATAAAATTCTGAAGTGGTTACATGTATCATCTTGCCACACAAGGGATCTAAACAATTTGCCCTTTTTTAGTGACTTGTGATTTCTCACTCATGTTCACCTTATTATTCTTCTCCTGAGTTCTGTGTTTGAATGTCAAATTTTCTATTCTGTTCTGGTCTTTTCATCAGGAATGCTTGAAAGTTCTCTATTTCAGGAAGGGTCCTTATTCCCCTGTAGGACGATACACAGTTTTGCTGGGTAGTTTAATCTTATTGTGGGCTCTAATCCTAGATCTTTTCCACTCCAGAATATGATATCCCAAGCCCTGTACTCCTTTAATGTGGAAGCTTCTAAATCTCATGTGTCCTGACAGTACTGGATTATTTCTCTCTGGCTATTTGCAGAATTTTCTCCTTGACCTGGCAGTTCTGGATTTAGAACAGTTGCTGGGAGTTTTCATGTAGGGGTTTCTTTCAGGAAATGATTTGTGGTTTCAAGTTCTACTTTGCCCTCTGATTCTAACACATCGGGGCATTTTCCTTTGTAATATCTTAAAATATTATGTTGAGCTCCTTTTTTGTTCCTGGCTTTTGGATAGACAAATGACTCTCCAATTCTCTCTCCTCAATCCATTTCTAGGTCATTGGAGTTTTGTATGAGATCCTATACATTTTCTCTTGAATTGATTTTATTTTTTGTTGTTGTCTCCTAGAGTTATTAGCTTCTATTTGCTCAGTTCTAATTTTTAAGGAATTCAGTATTTTTGTGCCTCTTTTACTAATTATTCATTCTTTTCTCATATCTTTCTTGTACCGCTTTTTAAAAATTTTTCCTCTTCCACTCTTAAAATCACTTTTTGTTCATTTTTATCTCATTCTTTAACTCTTCTAGGAATTCTTGTTCAACTCTTATCCAATCTACCCTTTTTCTTGGAGGATTTGCTTAAAGATATCTTCAAGTCATTGGCTTCTTCTGTCTTTCTGTCTTGAGCCATAGTAGCCCTTTGTGGTCAGGTTCAGTTTTGTTTACTCATTCTTCCAGCCTATTTCTTGACTATGAACTTGATGTTGGCATTGGGCTCAGCTCACCTCTGGGCTTTCTTAGTTCAGTCCGCAAACTTTCAGTGCTTCCATAGTGGTGATATCTGTTCACTGCTATTCTTGTCTGAGTTGTGCAAGTTCCTGACTCAGGTTTAGGTCTTCTGGCTTGCGGGTGCTGGAGTTTCTGTAGAATGATATTGGACTCAGTCATTGTTAGCACACTTTGAGGTTCTGCAGGTTCAGAGGGACCGAACTTATTGACTCTTCTTGCGTCTGGGTCTCCTACCCGAGGTATCCCACTGCAGGACTAAAAGTGAACATTGAGCCCCCAGCTGTGCTCTGGGGCTCAGGTCCAGAACCTCTTTGCAGAACCCCTTTCTTGATCAGTGCTCAGCTAGGGCCTCGCTCACTCATAACTGCTCCTCTCAGCCCTACGTCTGTAGCCTAGAAGAGTCATTTGGCCCCCTTCATGCTCCCAGGATAGCCTGGGATCTGCTCCTGCTCAGGGATTCAGTTCTAGCCCTTTTACCATCCTTGGGCAATGAAATGCTTCCCACTGTCCTGGCTGCCATTATGTTGGGCTCCTGGCCAGCCCCCACCTCAGTGTCCACAGCTCTCTTATTTCTTAAGCTTCCCTGGGCTGGAGAAATGACGCACAGGGATGTTTTCTTGGCTTTCCTCATGAGAATGTGGTCTGGCACATTATCTAGATGGTTAGAGAGGAGGTGGGCTGGGCTCATCAAAAATGCCCACCCTCCCTCTGTTCTCTTGGTTCTGCCCCTGTGCTGTGTGGTTGGTGGGGAGGGGACCTTCTGCATGCTTAGCCTCCTTTGTACCTCTTGGGGAGTTCTCTGACCTGGCTTTTTGCCCTGAGCTCTCTCAGCTTCTTCGACATTTCGACCCTGGTGACCCTGGCCCTCCCTCATCACTCTCCTGGCTCACTGCCGCAGTGTCCTGAGTGGCCTCCCTGCCTCCAGTCTGTTCTGCACTCTGCTCTCAAAGGAACTTTCCTTAAGAACAGAGCAGACCAAGTGACTTCCCTCCTCAGTCAATGGCAGGGCCTCCCCTTTGCCCCCCAGAGGAAAACAGCACCACCCTGTCTTTCCAGCCTTAGCCTCATTGGTCTTCTGTACTCCTTTCACACTCGGTGACCCTACCCAAATGGCTGCCCCCATGCTGAGAATTCATTCTGGTGCTCTTTCTTCCAGTCAGCCTGTCAACCCACATGTATTTATTAAGCACTTCCTCAGTGCCGGGTCCCGGCCTAGGGGACACAGGTACACAAAATGAAACCATTCCCATTGACCAGGAACTTCCATTCTCAGGCGGAGACCAACAATGCTTACGTTTTTGTAAATAGCGTAAGTGTGAAATGAAGAAATCTGCCGACAGCAGTTAAACGACCTGGTGGCTTTTAATGTCCTTGTCTCCTCCATTCAAATGGAAGTTCTTTGTACACAAGAAAGGTTTCCTTCTTGGTCCTTGTGTTCTCAGCACTCAGCCCCACCTCGGGCACACAGTGGTGCTTAACAAATGCCCAGTGCTCCTTGTTCCTCCTCCTAAGAGACTTTTCATCTTTGTGTGTTTTCCTCCTTGTTCCCAAGGCTGAACAGCATGTCCTGTCCAAGGTTCATGCCCTAGAAAGGCGGCTGGAAACTCTGGCTTCTGAATACTCTGCACGTTGGCAGAAGGAGGCCATCAGGCTGGAGTTGCTGGAGCTGCAGGGGGCCAGTGGGAATGGAGGTGGAAAAAGCCTGAGCCACGAGGATATTTCAACTCTCCTGGAGGGCCTGATGAGCCAATGGGAACCCACCCTGAAGAAGGACTTCCGTAGGGACACCACTGCCCACATCCAGGTGAGGAGAACGCTCTGCTAAGAAGACCAGGTCGGCAAGCCCAGCTAGTGGAAGGCATAGAGGTCTTGAGGTGAGGCAGCACTCTGGGCTTGGCAGGACCTGCCAAGTTCTCTGGGTCTTGTTGAACGCCTGTCTCCTTTTTTGTGGTCTCCAGGAAGCACTCACCACCCTCAGGGCAGAACATCGGCAAGATTTGGATAATGTTCTAAAGAAGATTTCTCAGGCATCCCAGGTAATCCAGAAGCTCTGACGCTTCTGGAGGCAGAGACACAGGGGATGGAGGGCGGGGGGGGGGGGGGGGGGGGCCGGGCCGAGGGGGGCGGGGTGGGGGAGAGGGGGCAGAGACGTCTTGGGGGAGGTCACTTGTAGCTGGAAATGTTGGTGCTGCTGTCAGTAGACCTAACACTTGCTTACAGGTTTCTGGCCAGATTCCATACTTGTATGGGAGCATATTCGATTGACTCATTGTCCCTGAGAGCTCCTGTCTGAGGACTCTGGATCCCCTTGTCCGAAGGATAAGCAGAGAGCTTACTGATCTAAAGCAACCTAAGCCTCCTCCTGTAGCTCCTTTCTGGAACCCCTTTCCTGTACTGAGCACATCCATGCATGAAGACTAGGGAGGGATAAGATTGTCAATGAGAAGACTGTAACTCAACAGCTGAGTTTGAAACTCTTTTCAGGGACTGAGAAGTGACCTCACCACTCTAGGGAAAGTGGTTCATGCCTAATCTCAGCTGAGTTGGGGTCTCTGTCAGATGCCTCCTCTTGGTGGGATGATAAGGGAGGAGTCCAGTCTTTGAAAGGTCTAGCCCAAACTCAAGGTCAAGATTTCTGGAGCCCAACAGTTTGCAGAGACTCAGATCCTCCTTAGCAGACAGAGGGTCCACCCAGAGGAGACAATGAGTCCCCAGAGTGTGGTTTGGTGTTTTCATCAGTCTCATTGTGCCATCATCTTCCTTACAGGAGCTGGAAAGCTGGGTGCTCCAGCTAAAATCTGAATGGCAGAGGTAAGGCCCCAAACTAACTGGCAAAGAGAAGAGGAGGGAAGGAAGGCTAGAAAACTAGACCAGAGAAAGCACCACTGAGATTCTCTGGGGGGGTGTCAGTAGAGCCAGAATACTTGGGTTAGCATGTCCATAGGATTAATCCCAGCTGGTAAGGACCTCAGAGAGCAGATGAGGGTCCTGAGGCCTGGGAAGGAAATGACTTGCCCAGGGTCACACAGGGAGTAAATGTCAGGGAAGACTTGCACCCAGATCTCTGGTTCTGTTCTTTCCCTTTGATAGTGGTTCTGCTTGACTCTATCCTGTGTCACTAGCCAGTGGCTGCCCTTCCCTTTTCCTTTTGTCACTGTCTAGTTTGGCCCAAGAAGCCCTCCAGGAAAACATATTAAAGGCTATGGGTCCACTGGAGGCCCAGCTGGCTGGCCTGAGACAGGAACTGGCAGCCCTGAGCCAGAGACAGGCTGCAGTGGCAGAGGAAGTAGACCTTTGGCCACAGAAGATGGCAGCCCTGCGCAGTGATGTGAGTCCTCCAGTCCACCACTTAGACCACATGTGCCCCTCTCTCCAAGGTGGGCTGCCTGAGCATCTGCCCAGGGAGACCCAACCCTCTAAGGTGTCCACTGGGGTCCAAAGAGATCTTTTTTGGTAGACCTGAAAGCAGTGGAAAAATGCCAGTCACTTGGTTCACAACCGTCCCTTCCCTGGCACCAGGAAGACATGCATAGGCTCTGAGCTCTCAGAGTCTTTCTAGACACCCCCTCCCCAGGTCCCCTGTCCCGGCCCTCTTTCTTCCTTACCTCTACTGTTTTGTGGATGGTCTCTGGTGGTTTCTAGGTGGAGTCTCAGTTCCCAGCCTGGATCAGTCAGTACCTTCTTCGAGACAAGGGCGCTAAGGCTGGGCTTCTTCAGCTGGAGGAGGTACAGGCCCAACTTCGGGACCTGGAGCACAGAATCCTCACTCAGGTGGCAGAAGGGCAGGTCAAATCTGCCAGTGAAGCTGCTGCCAGCCTGAGGCTGACCCTTCACAAGGAAGGAGTGACTGGGGTCACAGAGGAGGTGAGGCCTGCCCCATTCCCTGTCTGCCTGTCGGAGGTCATGGGTTTGCCCTGAGAGGAGCCTCCAGGGAAGGAAGGGGAAGCCCTGGCAGAGCAGGTAGCACACGTGGCCCTCTGGTGAAAGGGCTGGGCCAGTTCTGCAGGCAGCTAGGCCCATGAGTCCATCCATGCCTGTCTTTTAGGATGTGCACCAGATTGTGAATGAGGCCCTGAAGAGATACAGTGAAGACCGCATTGGGCTAGTGGATTATGCCCTGGAGTCCTCAGGTAGGTAGCCTGTAGAAAGCCAGAGGGCTGGGGACATGATGGTTGCCCATTAAGGGACAGCAGGAATTAAAAACTCATGATGCCCCTTATGGGACGGGGCAGTTGAAGGGCTGATGCCCTGGCAGTGACCCCTCATCTTCAGGACTACC
Organism: Notamacropus eugenii; assembly: GCF_028372415.1. NCBI lineage: Eukaryota > Metazoa > Chordata > Mammalia > Diprotodontia > Macropodidae > Notamacropus > Notamacropus eugenii. The sequence continues at coordinate 297,192,707 of NC_092874.1, read as the reverse complement.
TCTGTGTCCTGCCAGCCCTCAGCTGCCCCCACCTCACTTCTCTCCCTCTTGTTCTTTCAGGGGCCAGCATCATCAGTAGCCGCTGCTCAGAGACCTATGATACCAAGACGGCCCTTCTCAGTCTGTTTGGCATCCCCTTGTGGTACTATTTCCAGTCCCCAAGAGCCATCCTCCAGGTATGACAGAACAAAGGGCCCCCAGCTTGGCTCTCTGCCATCTCCCACCTTCTGTGGGGGCTGGGCTCTCAAGGTGGGAGGATTACACAATGGAAATCTATTCCATTGGCTGCCCACCTTACTTGTCACCTGACTTGTCTTCTGCCCACAGCCAGATGTTTACCCTGGCAACTGCTGGGCATTCCGGGGCCCCCAGGGCTTTGCTGTGGTTCGATTATCTGCCCGCATCCACCTCAGTGCTGTCACCTTGGAGCATGTACCCAAAGCCCTGTCTCCCATCAGCAACATCCCTAGCGCCCCCAAGGATTTTGTCATCTTGGTGAGTATCTGAGCCTTGCAGCTCTCCATTCCAGTATGCCTGACAGCCATTTCTTAACAGCAGCATTGTGAGGTGAGGAATGGAAGGATGTGCCCATTTTACAGCTGGGATATTGAGGCTGGTCTCTGGACTCCACAACCAGCCCTTTCCCTGCTCCCCCTCTTCTTAGAGAGAAGCCAGAAGAGGACAGCTGACAGCAGTCAAGATTTCAATGCTGTCTCAGGGTCCTTTTATACAACTCCTTTATACATGGGTGCCTCCATGGCCAGGTGTCCCATGGGGGAGCTGAGTGGGGATGATGAGCACCATTCCCTACAGTCACCTCCTTAGGGCAGAGTTGGAATGTCCTCATAAGGAGGATGTGGGTGAAAAAAGTGGAGCCAGAGGAGAAGAAGAAACGTGTAGGGGAACAGGATGCTTCAGGACCTAAATCCTGATAGATGAAGAAACTGAGGCACCTACAATTAAATTGTGTGTCCCAAGCCATTCAGCAGCTTAGGGGAAGAGGCAGAGAAGGAGGCCAGGGGCTTGGAGGGAAAAGGATCTGTCTACTGAGTTAGTGAGAGATGCTGGAAGGTGAGGGGACCAAAGAAGGAAACATCATGGTGGCTTTTGCTTTCTCCCCTTTACTCTCCCCAATGTATCCCCCACTACACCCCCTTCCTCCTCCTCTTCCACCTCCTCCTCCACAACCTCCCCTTCCTTTGCCTCCCTGGATTGATCTGGATTCATGTCCTAACAGCATGACCTTTCCTCTAACCCCCTCCCATCCATCCATCCATCCATCCATCCATCCATCCATCCATCCATCCATCCCTTCCCTTTGCTTTTCCTTCTCTGTAGGGGCTAAATGAAGATTCACAGTCGGAAGGGGTGGCCCTCGGGCACTTTACCTATGATAATGCTGGGGAGTCCATTCAGACCTTCCACTTTCAGGTATGGAGGGCTGGCCCCACAGTGTCCCAGGGAGGCTGGTGCTCTTGAAGGCTAGATCACCAGCCATGGGGATGCTGTGGCTTTGCTAGGAGCTGCAGTTTGAGCCAGGACCCCATGGTTCTGATAGCAACCTGAGGGATAACATTCAGCCACTGAAGAAGGCCTGGGGGGGACGGGCTCTGGGGTCAGGATGTCCACCAAGGGATCACGAGCCTTCCTGACCCCAGTCTCCTCTTCCCACAGGGCAATGACACAGCCCCATACCAGGTGGTCGAACTTCGGATCTTAAGCAACTGGGGTCACCCTGAGTACACCTGCATTTACCGCTTCCGGGTCCATGGGAAGCCTGCCAATTAGCCTCTCCCCCCCAGGGCCTTTCCCCTCTTTCCCCCTTCAGCCCCTCCCCTCCCCCAGCAAGCACTTCATCCCACTTTCTCGCCCTCTCCCACACTTCATCCCTTATGGCCACTGTGGCTTCTGGGAGAGATACAAGGTGGGAGCCTACCACCATGGAGCAGTTTGGCCCCACCCTGCCCTCTCTGATGGAGAGGAGATCACCAGCTCAGCTATTTGTTTCACTCCCCATCCTCTTGAGGGTCAGGTGGCCCAGCTCCCTACCAGGCCCTGCCTGCCCTCAGGAGGTGTATACACAGCTATGTATGATATCTTGAAGGTGTGAGTCAAGACATCATGAGGGCCTTATTATGCTCAGCAGCACTCAGAACCACAGCTTAGGCCACCTTAGCTTACCTTGCCCAAGAGTCTAGGTCAAAGAACTTGGTTTATTGAGGGCATGACAACTTGGGCAGTTCCAAAGGGCAGACTGGTAGACAGTCTGTCTTGGGCATGCCCCAGCAGGTGGCTAAAGCTCCCGTCCATGGTAGCATGCATAGTTCTCTTTACCATGGGGCATGATGGGGGCAGTCTTTGAAATCTGAAGTATCTGGGACTGGCCACAATTCCCTGGTGTTAAGTTTATTGGGATAGAGTTGGGGTTAGTTTTTTGGAGTTAAGGCTGGGATGGGAAGGGAAGGGCAAATTCTTTGGCCCTGCGGGCCGATTGTATTATGTATATAGATAGATATTTATATTTATACATAGATCTCTTTGTTCTTTGTTATCAGACAGAAAAGCTACAGGCTTCATTTCCGGCTTCCTCCCCCTGGGGCCCAGGGTGATATTCACTCCAGCTCCAGCTTGGGGTGGGGGGCAGGCTGTCAGGCACGGATCCTCACAGTGACATTGCCATCCTTCCTGCCTTTTACTGTAGGAGGGAAGGCAGGCCTTCACACCACAGGGCTGGCCACTGGTCCCTGAAGCAAGCAGGGGCACTCACTCATCTGCAGGCTTTGGGGGTCACCAGCAGACAGTGGCAGGCTGACCCTAGCTGGCCCTCAACCCAGTTTGCTCCCTCTGCTTCTGTTCGCTTACCAGGAAGCTGGCGTCTGAGCAGCCCTGCATAGGAACCTACAGATGGGGTCTTAGTTCTTCCCCATCACAAAGGCTACTGTTTAATTCTTTACTTTGATTTTTTAATCAACAAATTCTAATTTATGCCTATGCAAATATAAATTTTCCCTGGGATCTGTGGCTTCTCCTTGTCCACCTGTTGCTCTTGAGGCCAACTTGGAGTAGTGGGGAAAAGAAGGTGGTATTCTGGTAGAAACTCCCTGGTTAAAGGGTGGCTTCCTTGCTGCTGAGTGAGGCCTGGGAGGGATTGTCCTGGGCATCGAGAGGGAGCTAAGCCCAGGCCTGGGCTGGGAGAAGCAAAGCTGGGTAAGGGAACCAGAGGAGGCTTTCTCATTTCTGCCTGCTCCTTTAAAGCTCACCCAAGGCCTCTCCTGGTCTTAATCCTCCCTCAGTGCGCCCAAATTGATGTTTTATACTTCCTTGTGTGTGTCTGCATATCCATACATAAACACACACCTATCCAGACAGACATTCCTCTGTGTGCCTGCTCCATCTTTCAGGAGCAGGACAGCTTTCTAAGGAAAAGAGCTTTGTGTCTGCCTTGGTCTCCCCCATAGCTAGCACAAGGCCTGCCACCCAGCAGACACTTTATCTGAGCATTGCTATTCACTTCAACTCAGGTGTAAAGAAAGAATATACTCTACAGCCTTCTCAACAAGGGGTCACCAGCATGCCTTTGACACCCTCCAGCAAGGGTTAAACACGTCACAAACTGCCAGCCGTCCTCTTCCACTTTCAGACAGCTCAAGTTGTTGGGAAATTTGTCCTGAAATCAGGCTGAAATCTATCTTTGGGCATCTTCCACCCACTATTCCTCGTTCTTTCATCCTGGGTCAAGCAGAACACGCTAATCCCCCTTCCACATCACTTTTCAAATAGTAGCATTAGAGAGTGGCTACTGCGTGCCAGCCACTGTGCCGAGCACTTTACAAATATCTCCTTTGATCCACACAACAACCCTGTGAGGTAGGCACCATTTCTAGACCCATTTTGCAGATGAGGAAATGTAGGCACAGAGGTGAAATGACTTGTCCAGGGTCACACAGCTGGTAAGTATCTGAGGGAGAATTTGAACTTGGATCTTCCTGCTTCCAGGTGCAGAGTTCCATCTCCTGTGCCACCTGAAGACAGTTCTCATGGTCCTCTGACAGCTTCTCAAGGGCCTTACACCATGTTCTTGGAGCCCTTCATCCTTCTGTTCACTCTTCTCTGAATGCACCTCACCTTGGTCATTTCTTTCCCACACTGTGATGCTCTGGCCTGAACACTGCCCTCTAGCTGTGGTCTCCTCAGGACAGACTTGGGCTGACCTATTACTGACCCCCCTTCCTAGATCGTAGGCCTCTCCATGCCCCTCAGGAAGGCACTGGTCATTCCAACCATCAAGTTTAACTAGTGATTCACACAGACACTGCTATCCCCTAAAATCCCCAAATCCTTTAACAGGAGCCATGGCTGCATCACCCTCCCCCACTCATTGGTTTTTCTTTTCTAATTCTTGTTGAGGACTCTGCTTTTACCTCCACTGGATATTTTCATTTGGATAGAATCCTAAATTTTAGCTAGCTGAAACCTCCTCCATCCTATCAGTCATGTGACATCTCCACCCCTCCCTCCCAGCTCTAGCATTGGCACATTTGGACAAGCACACCTTGTGCTATTTCACTGAAGTCGTTGATAAAAATGCTGAACAAGCACGGAGAAAAGGGGAGATCCCTGGGGCAATCAGGACAATTCCCCTGAGACCTCCCAGGGAGCTGGCATCAGCTCATTAGCCAGCACTCGACAGGTAGGGCAATGTAACCCGTTAACCCTTTCCAAATCCACCTGTCATCTGAGATTCAGACTGTGCTAAAATCTGACTGCACTTTGCAGAATTGCTCTGATCCAAGCAAAGACTAGCAGCTCATCAGACACCATTTTACAAGGGATCTGGGATCTTGGCAGCGTAGGCAGGAAATGCACATTTTTATCCTGTGCAGTTCTGCCCTCCTGTCACGAAAACAAACTGCTTCGTGGACCAAAGGAGAGATAGTGCTCAGAGTCTGAAAAAGTGCTTGTTCAACTGAGGTTGGAAATGGCTTTCTTGATGGAGCAGTTCCCACCTGCTTGATGAACTCATGCACCTTATATAAAGCAGTGAACAGGAAGGGAGAGTTCAGGATTCTCTGTCCAGAGTCACTTGCCCATAATGTCTCATTGAGGCACAAAGCACAAATGGGGCAAGAACATAAAATCAGGGTTACCTAAGGGACATTTAGAATAGGCTGGAGCTCACCTTGAGATGGGAGAGAAGGGAGAGTGAGGTTAATAAACCTTTGCCTCTACGCTTCTAACTTAAGGGGGGAGTGGTGGGGGGGAAGAGTTTAAAAAGGAAAGTAAGTTAATCTGGGTCCTACAATTACCTAAAGGTAACCTGTCCAATCCAGTAGGCAGAGATGCAGAGATTTTACAGAGCTCTAGGGAGCCCAGCCTCTTAACAGGCATGACCTGGATGAAGATCCCGACCAGGAGACTGAGAAAGGGCAGTCAAACATGAAGGAAGAAAAACAGGTGAGGTTGGACTCATGAAAACCTGGAGAGAAAAGAGTGGGAAGGAGAAGAAGACCCTGGATTCAATCCTGGGTCCGTTACTCTTCTCTCTTCATTCTACTTCACTCAGTGATCTCATCAGCTGCCATGGATTGAATCACCCTCTCCATGCTCATGATTTCTCAAATCTACCTATTCTGCCTAAAACCCTGTGCTGACCTCCAGTCTTTCATCTCTCGTTGCTTTGTTGATGCCACAAATTGGATGTCGTGTAGACATTTTCAACTCAACATGTCCAAAACAGAACTCTTCATATTCCCCCTGTTCTTTCCCCTCCTACCTTCCCTATTACTGTAGAGGGCACCACCATCTTCCAGGCTCCTAACCTTGGCATCATCTTCAAATCCTAACTTCTGTCCAAGGGATTGCCAAAGATTGTCCAATTTACCTCTGCAACATCTCTTGTGGATTTCAGCTTTGCAGCACCTCTCATCAGTTTCACCTCTCCAACATCCCTTGCAGATTTCACCCTTCAACATCTCTCAGATTTCATCTTTGCAGCATCTCTGATCAGTTTTACCTCTCCAACATCTCTTGTCCATTTCAGCTTTGCAACATTTGTCATCAATTTCACCTCTCCAACATCTCTTGTCCATTTCAGCTTTGCAGCACCTCTCATCAATTTCACCTCTCCAATATCTCTCACAGATTTCATCTTTACAGCATCTCTCATCGGTTTCACCTCTCCAATATGTCATGCAGATTTCACCCTTCAACATCTCTTGCAGATTTCACCTTGGCACCATCTCTCCTCAGGCTCACCTCTGCAGCATCTTTCAAAAACAGAACTTTCTTCTCTGATGCTGCCCCTACCCTAGTCCAGGCCTCATCTCCTGTGCACTGTTGTTTTCTTATGACTCACCATTTATTTTATTTGTACAAAGTAGTGAAGAATCATACCATGGCTGGGGGAAAATGATGTTTTAGGATTTAAACAAGTTCTTTCATTTTGAAACATCTCTTTTGAAGGCTTGGGACTAGCAATCTTAGCTCCAGCATCTTTGGGTTTGGACTCAGCAGGCTTCCCAGCCTTGGAATCACTGGGCTCTGTGTCCTTAGAATCAGACTTGGCTGCCGTGGGATCAGACTTGGTGACCTTGATGGCAGACTTGGTGACCTTAAGGTCAGTGCGCTTTGGAGCCTTAGAGTCAGGCTTCATGATCCTGAAGCCTGGACGTTTGGTGGCAACCCTAGGGCCTGGATGCTTAGTGGCCACCTTGTGGCCAGCATGCTGGGCACTCGCCTCAGGGATCTTAGCCCTAAGAAGTTTGACCTCGAAGGCCTTGGTGGCTTCATGGCTTCTGCTTGGACCTTGGGAATTGTTTGGTTTCTTTGGTTTACATCTTCTTCAGCTCCTTCTTGTGTTTCTTGGCAAAGCATGTGTTTCTCAGAAACTTGGAGTTGACCCATCTCAGAGACATGTATCACCGTGACTTAGGTTTCCTGATGCCCTTTCTGTGCCATTTTTGTGATTGGTTGTGGCTAGTATGGTTCTTAGACTTAGCCATCTTTACACAACAACCTTCACTAACAGGCATTCCACCCACTAGAAGAAGTCAAAGCTAGAGACAGGATAGGTCATGCCTGCACTACTGCAGTATTTCCTGGTGGATGTGCCTCCCTCAAGTCTCTCCCTCCTCCTTCCAGTTGTCAAACTGATTTTCCTGAGGTGCAGGTCTATGCCACTCAACTCCTCAATAAACCTGTGACTCTCTATTGCCTCCAGGATCAAATACAGAATCCTCTCTGAACGAGAGTTCAAAACCCTCCCTAACCTAGCCCTCTCCTGCCTTTCCACTCGTCTCGCACTTCACTCCCCACTTCTTCAATCCAGTGACACTGGCCTCCTGACTCTTCCTTGCACATGACCGTCCATCTTCCATGCTGGGAATGTTGTCCCTCCTTTTTTCTGCTTCCCTAGCTCCCTTCAAGCACCAGTTAAAATCTTACCTTCTACAAGAAGCCTCCCCCAACTCGCCTTCATTCTGTCTTCTGCTGACTTTTCCCTCTTTTTCAGTACATTCTTTGTACTCATTTTTTGCACATTGTCTCTCTCATCAGATTGTGAGTCCCTTGAGGGCAGGCACCCTGTTTTTGTCTTTCTTTCTATTCCTACCTTTTAACACACCTGGTGCATGATAAGTATTTAATAAATATTTATTGACTGAATGATCCTATTAAAAGCTGCAGAGCGATGGATGGAGGATAAGGACTGAGAGAGGACTGAGAGAGGATCGGACAGTCAAGAAGTCACCAGTTTGGGTGGAATAATGAGGTTGGAGGCCAGACTACAGAGGGTAAAGAGAGTGAAAGAAAGGAAGTGAATGTGCCTCTTGTAGACAATGTACCCAATCAATAAACATTCCTCAATCCAGCAGAGGACATGAGGGACAGAAACATCCAAATGTGGTCAATGGTAACCTCATTTCTTACAGAAACACCAACACATCTGCTGCATTTTTAGTATTTTTGTTGTCTCCTTGGCAGTTTCGTTTTTGATATATACTCTCGGGGTGGTTCAATCTCACACCTAGATTGCTGGAAATTTAGCTTTTCCTTCCACAATTTTTCTCCGTTTTTATAAAGGCAGAGGGGATCTTTCTTCATGATCTTCCATCGCCCTAATTCAGGTTTTGGGAACGAGGTCATGTTCTAAACCTGTGTTGCCCTTGGTTGCCACATTTCTCTATTTGATAATGGGATCAGGTGGTGCTTGGCTAAATATTTTCTAGGATATTTTGACCTCCTCTAGGTGGCAATTGCTTTATGTTGATTCAATTTCTGCCCTTTCCTTCCTCTGTTTCCTACTTTTCACCACTTTTCACTTACTTGAGTGGGTCAAGTTGAAGCTATTTGGATTGCATGCCATCTTATCTTTCTCTCTAATTTGGGGGTTTTGTCCTCTGCTTTAACAAGATGATTTGACTGCAAAGATTATTCAGAAATGATTCCCACATCGATAACCAATCATTTCTTATCCATTAAGATACATTTTAGGCTGAGATTGTTTGGCATTTGACACACCCAGGGATTTCCTACACTCATGTTTTTTGTTTTTGTTTTTTAAATTAATTTATTTATTTAACTTTTAACATTCATTTTCACAAAATTTTGGGTTCCAAATTTTCTCCCCATTTCTCCCCTTCCCCCTAAAACGCCAAGCATTCTAATTGCCCCAATCACCAGTCTGCCCTCTCTTCTTGCCCTTCCCTTGTCCCCATCTTCTCTTTTGTCCTGTAGGGCCAGATAACTTTCTATACCCCATTACCTGTATTTCTTATTTCCTAGTAGCAAGAAAAATACTTGACAGTTGTTCCTAAAACTTTGAATTCCAACTTCTCTTCATCCCTCCCTCCCCAACCATTCCCTTTGGGAAGGCAAGCAATTCACTATAGGCCATATCTGTGTAGTTTTGCAAGTGACTTCCATAATAGTCGTGTTGTGTAAGACTAACTATATTTCCCTCCATCCTATCCTGCCCCGCATTGCTTCTATTCTCTCTTTTGATCCTGTCCCTCCCTAAGTGTTGACTTCAAATTGCTCCCTCCTTCCACTGCCCTCCATTCTGTCATCCCTCCCACCCTGCTGATCCCATTCTCCCCCACTTTCCTGTATTGTAGGATAGGTTTTCATACCAAAACGAGTGTGCATTTTATTCCTTCCTTTAGTCGAATGTGATGAGAGTAAGCTTCATGTTTTTCTCTCTCCTCCCCTCTTTTTCCCTCCACTGAAAAGTCTTTTGCTTGCCTCTTTTATGAGAAATAATTTGCCCCATTCCATTTCTCCCTTTCTCCTCCCAATACATTTCTCTCTTGCTGCTTAATTTCATTTCTTTAAGATATGATCTCATCCTATTTAATTCACTCTGTGCTCTGTGTGTGTGTGCATGTGTGTGTGTATGTGTAACCCTACCAACTACCCAAATACTGAAAAGTTTCAAGAGTTACAAATATTGTCTTTCCATGTAGGAATGTAAACAGTTCAACTTTAGTAAGTCCCTTTGACTTCTCTTTGCTGTTTACCTTTTCATGCTTCTCTTCATTCTTGTGTTTGAAAGTGAGATTTTCTTTTCAGCTCTGGTCTTTTCATCAAGAATGCTTAAAAGTCCTCTATTTTATTGAATGACCATTGTTTCCCCTGAAGTATTATACTCAGTTTTGCTGGGTAGGTGATTCTTGGTTTTGGTCCTACTTCCTTTGACTTTGGGAATATCATATTCCACGCCCTTTGATCCCTTAATGTAGAAGCTGCTAGATCTTGTGTTATCCTGATTGTATTGCCACAATATTTGAATTGTTTCTTTCCAGCTGCTTGCAATATTTTCTCCTTGACCTGGGAACTCTGGAATTTGGCCACAATGTTCCTAGGAGTTTCTCTTTTTGGATGTCTTTCAGGTGGTGATGGGTGGATTCTTTCAATATTTATTTTGCCCTCTCATTCTAGAATATCAGGGCAGTTTTCCTTGACAATTTCATGAAAGATGATGTCCAGGCTCTTGTTTTGATCACGGCTTTCAGGTAGTCCCATAATTTTTAAATTGTCTCTCCTGGATCTATTTTCTAGGTCAGTGTTTTTCCAATGAGGTATTTCATGTTATCTTCCATTTGTTCATTCTTTTGGTTTTGTTTTGTGATTTCTTGGTTTCTCATAAAGTCATTAGCCTCCATCTGTTCCATTCTAATTTTGAAAGAACTATTTTCTTCAGTGAGCTTTTGGACATCCTTTTCCATTTGACTGATTCTGCTTTTTCAAGCATTCTTCTCCTCATTGGCTTGTTGAACCTCTTTTGCCAATTGAGTTAGGCTATTTTTAAAGGTGTTATTTTCTTCAGCATCTTTTTGGGTCTCTTTTAGCAAGGTGTTGACCTGCTTTTCCTGTTTTTCTTGCATCTCTCTCATTTCTCTTCCCAGTTTTCCCTCCACCTCTCTAACTTGATTTCCAAAATCCTTTTTGAGCTCTTCCATGGCCTCAGCCCATTGAATGTTGATTTTGGATGTTTGGGATACAGAAGCCTTGACTTCTATGTCTTTCCCTGATGGTAAGCCTCGTTCTTCCTCATCTGAAAGGATGGGAAGAGATGTCTGTTCACCAAGAAAGTAACCTTCTCTGGTCTTATTTTTTTTCCATTTTTTGGGCATTTTCCCAACCAGTTACTTGACTCTAGGGTCCTTTGTCAAGAGTAGGGTATACTTTGAGAATCTGTGAGATCTCAGTTGCTCCAAGGTGGCACGATCAAGCATGTGCTGCTCTGGACGCAGAAAGGGATTTTTATGTCCAGAATCTTAGCAATTACCTCTCCACAGCCACCTAGCCTCCAGTTCCATCAAGTCAGCACTGGGGGCTGATTTTCAGATAAGCTGTATGGGCAGGTGTAACGGGACGAGTTAGAGCCAACCCCTATCCATTTCAGGACGCCACACTGAGAGCCTGCCTAGATAACCTAGGGGCTTGTCAGTAGGGGTGGAACTAGATGGATTTCAGGAGGAAGGGTCTCGTCTTTGTTTGCAACGTGGCAGTTCTTTGTCCTGGCTCCGGATGTCCAGTGGAGAAGACACCCATATAAGGAAAGGTGATAGGTGATAGGTTCAATGTGAAAGGTGATAGCTGATAGGTTCAACGTAAGGCTTAGGAATGTTTTACATAAAGACTACATATGCATGTGAATGAGATGAAATACACGGAGTCTTCACCACCTTTGTCTCCCGCCCCATTTCATTACTCACGAGATCAAGGCCTCTTGCTGGACAAGAGCCTTGGGTTGCGGTCAGGGGTTCCCGTAAATGGTCTAGGGGACCCCAACAGGCGGGGCCGCCATTCAGTGTGAGACAAAGACCAGCTAGGCCAGGTCCTCCACCCAGGGCTGAGGTAAGACTCAGCTCTTCAGTGCCCCCAGGGGTTTGTACGCTGTATGGGCTGCTGTGCACCCTCTGTGGCTGCTGCCTGCTGCTGGAGCTATAGGAAGGCCCTGCTCCCTTCCTGGCCAACTGAATAAACCACATCACAGATCTTTGGCGACTGTGGGTTGAGGGATCTGAGAACCTGCTGCTGCAACTGGAGATTCCACAACTGGAAATTCCACTCCTGAGGTGTCCTCCTTCCAGAGTCTCATCGCGTTGCTCCACGCCAAATCAGGCGGGCAAGGCCAGGCTGGGCTCCACGCTCCGCTCAGCGTCCAGCACAAACGATGTTTCTGTGGGCCTTTCAGGTCACCGTCGGCTGAAAATCTCCTCCACTCTGTTGTTCTCCACTTCTGCTGCTCCACGATTTGTTGAGAGTCCCTCTCTACAGGTATTTTGTGGGCTGTGTGGGGAGACCCTACATAAGTGTGTTTTTCTAGTCCCCCATCTTGGCTCCGCCACCCCACTCATGTTTTTTCATATTAACGAAAATCCACCTCTGGTCTCCCTTATCTATGGGAAAAAAACCCTTATAATAAATATATACAATTCAAATTCCTGCAATTAAATTTTTTTCAATTCTTCTAACTCTTCCTGAAACAAGTATTTCTGCTACATAGATGACTGAACTCTTTCCTTTCCTAATCCTAGGTTACACTTTGCAATGTCTTTTTTGCCATTTTCTCTGCCCACCTTTGCACTGAAATCACCAAATATCAAGGTGTATATTGACTTCATCTGGAGAAATCTACCGTTTTTCTCCATAGAATTTCTTGTCCTCATCTTTTGCTCTGATGTTGACTCCAAAGCTCCAAGGAGGTTTCGGGAGCTGCTGTATTTGCGTTTGGCTAATGAGATCTGTAAAGTAAGTAGGCTGAATCACCTGAGTCACTTCTTGTTTGTTAGATCCAATGATATCAATCCTTTTCTTGATTTCTCAAAGAGCCTGTGAGCCATCCTTCCATTTCCTGATTTCTGTGGCTTCATTTATAGCAAAAATGTCAATATTGATACACATGCTATCCTCCAATGGAATGCTGAATAGGAATCAATGGAGAAGGATCTCACATTTAAGGAAGTGCAGTTCAACTGAAGTTCAAACTATACCCAAAGGACTATACAACTGTGTTATATGTACCCTTTGACCCAGCAATACCACTACTAGGTCTGTATTCCAAAGAGATCATAAAGAAGGGAAAGGACCCACATGCACAAAAATGTTTATAGCAGCTTTTTGTGAGAGCAAAGTATTGGAAATTGAAGGGATGCTCATCGATTGGGAAATGGCTGAACAAGCTGGGGTGTATGAATGGAGTGGAATACTACTGTGCTATGAGAGTCATGAGTAGGCTGATTTCAGAAAAACCTGGAAAGGCTCACATGAACTCATGCTGAGTGAAGTGAGCAGAACTACGAGAACATTGTACACAGTAACAGCCACTTTGTGTGATAAGTAACTTTGATAGACTTCGTTCTTCTGAGAAGTACAAGGCTCTAAGACAATTCCAAAAGACTCGTTGGAAGAAATGACATGGACCTCCAGACAAAGAACTGTGAAGTCTGACTGCAGATTTAAGAGCACTATTTTTCTCTGTTTTTCTTTCTCGTTTTTCCCTTTTCTTCTGATTCTTCTTTCACAACATGACTAATGTGGAAACGCGCGTAATATGATTGTCCACATATAGCCTATATCAGAGCGTTTTCTGTCTTGGGGAAAGGGAAGGGGAGACGAAAGGAGAAAATGATTCTGGAACTCAAAACCTTATAAAAGTGAATGCTGAAAAGAAGTATTTTTTTAAATAGAAAAGAAAATGAGGTTCAAAGCTGCAATTTCATAGCCACCTTCTGCTTCCTTTTCTGACACTGTCTGTTATCACTGGAGTCCTGCAAGAGGGATGCCCACAAATTTTGTCTTTTTGTTTTAGGAATTGCCATGGCCAAAAGTCACCACCTGGTGGCGAGCCCATAGCTAAGACTGCTCAGGATCCTCATGCTCCTATCTCAGCAGCCTCCTCTTGTCCGATGCCTTCCCTGCCCCAGTTGTCAGGGTTCTCGCCATCCTCATACTGACTCATTCATGTACACGGAACAGAAGAGACGCTCTCTGAGGACAGAGGCCACTTCACTGCTCTTTCTGTATCTCAGTCCCTACAATGTAGCAAGAACTTCTCAGATTATACAGAGCTGAATGGACTTACCACCTCCACACTGATCTGGGGCTTCCATTCCCCATTATCCATTGTGGTGTCCGATCCTTCCTATCCCAGAGATCATTCTCCTCAAAAGAGAAAATAGAAGTAAAGGAGAAGATTGTATCAGCTCATTTATGCCAATCCCTTCCTTGTACTTTCTCTTACCTGCAACATAGCTTGCTTGCAATGCACTCGCACGCACGCACACACACACACACACACACACACACACACACACACACACACGCAGAAATTTACACTTGAATCTAAAATATTGAAGCGAGTTAGACCTAATTATGGGAAATCGAATGATTCCAACCATTCTCAAGTTATTTCCATTTTTTTAAGAGCTGGAGCGGGAGGATAAGAAGGTAGTCTAATCGGCACCCAAATAAAGGATGTTGAGAAATAAAACAGATATTAAGGTACTTGTGGAATTCACACACGAGGTTTACGTGGACCCACTCCCCGCGCGCGCCCCCGCCTCAGCTCGCCACCGCTTTGCCCCCGCGCCCCATTGTCCGCCCGCCCAACGTTCGCCCCGCGTTCCCCCAATGTTCCTCCCGCGTGTCCACGGTAGCGGCCGACGCGGACGCGATCGCGGCTGGCGGGCGGGGGAGGGTCGGAGCCGTTTCTGCAGGTACCTTCTCTGCATGTACCCGGGCGGGTCAGGGCCGGGAGAGGAGGGGGCGGGGGAGGGGCCACGGCTCGGGCACGGTGCCCTCCTCTGTGCCAGGACACGGCCGCCCCCCCAAACCTGGGCACAGAGGCGGCCCCTCCCCTTGTCTGCCCCCCAAACCTGGGCACAGCTCTCCCGCCAGAGTTGCCCCTGGTGCAGCTGCCTCTGGTTCATCCCCTAACCTCTCCCCCAAATCCCCAGCATCCAGGGATGTCGGTAACTGAGTTGGGTCCCTCGGTGCCAGGCCTTCTTGCCCCCTTGCTTCCTCTCCCCACAAACAACCCCAAAATGGAGTTGCCCAGGCCCGGACTCACTTCCCAGTGCCAAGGCCTGGCATGCCTTTCCACCTCCCTCTGGGCCAAAGTTGTGTTGATTTTCCCAGTGAGTGTGTGCATACACGTGTCTGTGTGACTTGTGTGTATTTGGAGAGGGTGGGAGAGCTGGCAACAGTCCCGTGCCCAGACCTGATGCACCCTGTCCCCTGGCCCCAGATGCCCCCCTTGGCTGGCCAGACTGGGACTCATCACCCACTCTTTGCCTGGTCTTGGCCAGGCTCATCCTCCCAGTGCCAGAGGCCAGCTGCCCTCCAGCTTACCCTCTAACGTGGGGCATCCCCAGCCCGGGGATGATCCTCCCAGGATGAAGGCCCTGCTGCCCCTGGCTCACTGGGTGACCCTGCCAGAGCATCATGGCCCCCTTCCTAGTTCCTCCCTGAAGGAAATCCTCTCAGGCCACTGGCCACTTCCCTCCACTTCCCCTGAACTTTGCAGAGCTGAACCAAACTCAGACTCCCGGCACGTGCAAGTGATCCCTTTTCTTTGGGTTAGCAGCTCCTGAAAAGGACTGTGGAGGGTGTTGTGGGTCATCGCTGGGCAGATGAGAGAAGGCCAGGCTGCTCCACGCTGGAGCTATTGAAAAGTGTCAATGTTTGTGGTTGAAACCTTACCAATCCCCCAGGCCCTTTCTGGGCAGCCTGGAAGAGTCTGTCCATCTCTGGCCCTGCAAATTCTGTTCACAATCTGGGCAGATCCTGTGTGCTCACCAGCCTGAGCCAACAGGAGTCCATCCCTGTGGGTCAGTGACTGCCAGAGCAAGACAGTAGGTGGCCTTCAGATGAAAGTCACTTGGCTGGGGAGGCATGTGAAGGTTCAAGTCAGGGGGATGGTAGCATCTTGGCCTGACAGTCCCCAGGAGACTGTGGGAGACTAGTGAGATTCTGGGTAAAATCAGCTCTCATTTGCACATAACAGGATGGAGTGGGGTGAGTCAGGATAAAGCAGAGGGATGTAGGGGGCAGGTGCCCCAGGTTCTAACACCACCCTGGCCCTGCTGGTGACCATGTGATGGCAGATGAGGCAGTATCTTTCTAAACTGGGCTTTTATCCTCTCACATGAAAACAAAGGACTCTTCTTGATGAGCGCCACCTTATTGGGGGCCAGTACTGTGACTGCCTCTGAAATCTCCAAGGACCCTTTCAATACTAATATTCTATGGTTGTAGGTCAGCATAGGAAGTAGTAGCAGAGAGAGAGTTCTGCCTTTACTGGGCCTGCAACCATGCCTTGTGCTGTTCAAAACATGGGGGTTTTTTGAGGGGGGGAGGGCAGAGCAGGGATTAGATTATGATGACAGAGGGTAGGGTTGGCTTTTCCCTTTGACTGTAGAATTCAGAATAGTCAAGAGCTTAGATTCTCTGTCTTTATGATACTGGAATGCTGAAGATAAGGCTACCTGGCAGACCGGGGGCTTTCCTTGGCAATTTGCGGGGTGCCCATACAGCCTTTTCAGGCCTCCCCTGGGATGTGGTTAGGTTTGTATCCACAACAGCCTGACTACTAGCTGTACTGCTTTGTTTGAGGCCTCGGGCAAAGACTCCACCCAAGCATGGGGGAGGGAGGGTGAGAGCTGATGCTGATGCCCGAGTGGGTGGGCATTCAAAGACTCCAGTGGGGCAGACTTGATTACCATGTGGGGGTGGAAGCTAGCAAGGGACATCAGGCCAGCTGTCTGCCTTGGCTGCTGCCGATTTCCCTCTTCCTGTCCTTGCCAAGTGGGCACCCCATCTTCAGAGAAGCTCACGGGTCGACCAAATGGGCTTCCTTAGCCAGGGAGACATGTGGTTTCTTGCTTTTTAGGACAAGTCTAGTAGGAACTCTCCCTGCTAGCCAAACCAGGCCTTCTTGTTCTCCCAACTGGCAGAGACATCCATTGGGGTCTCTGTCCCACGACCCAAGCAAGCATCTTGGAAATGAAAGCAGTAACCCCCAGAATACAGCTTCTGGCAAAGGTCACAGGCCCTCCAAAATCAAGGTTGGGTATATTAGAGATGGTTTTATAGCATGGATAGACTAGGAAACCAAGCTGAGATCCCCTACAACCTGGTCTCGTCTGTAATCTGAGTTAGGGGTGGTCTAATTCATGTTCATGACATCCATGTCTCCTAAGGCTGGGACAGCCTCCCTTTTGTATCAGCCCTCTGTCACTGAAACTTTGCTTGTGCAATCCTTGACAATTCAGAAATCCCTGAGGAGGCAGTGAGGTTGGAGCTGAGGGAGCTGGGGGACAGGAAGGCCCAGGGCCTGCTTTGGAGGCTCTTCCTCCAAAGAGGTATGGGGACCCCTCGAGAATTTACCACTTGTCTGTTTACTCATTTGTAAAATGAGTTCAATAATCCAGTTGTCCATTGAAGGCTCTTACTAAAGAAACACATGACCTAAGGGGTGGGGTTAGTATCTGATGGTTAGCTTGGACCCCATCCACCCTCCAGAATGATCACAGAACTGGGTGCTGTTGGGGATGAGGGGAAACAAAGACATGGAAGGGAAAGCAGGCCTTTCCCTCAGAGTTAACAACTATGGCGAGAAGGAAATTGTGTGTGTGTGAAGCGACCTGAGAACAATCCCAAGGCAAGTGTCAAAACCCCAGATTCAGTAAAGACACCAAGGGAGACATTCCAAATGGAGGCTGGAGAGAGAGTGGGGGCAGCGCTTCACCAGGGAAGCCACCTGCAAGAAGATGTCACGGCCAGCTCAGGCACAAAGCTGGCAGGCTTGGCCCTGGTGAGCAGCCACCCTCAGCGTCTGGGAGACACTTCAGAAACTCTTTAGGAAAGCGCCTCTCTGTCCCAGTGCAGCCAGCTTTCCTTTTGGAGGAATCCATCCCTCCCCTTCAACGTCTCCCCCATCAGGCTCTTCTCAGGGGGTCCCAGAAAATCACACCTAGTCAGTCAGTAAGCACAGCTTCTCATTACTTTTTGCTTCTTCCAGGAATTTCTAGCACTTCTAGAGTGAGATTTTGATGATGTCTCGACGCAGTCAGCGCCTGAGCCATCGTTACCATGTTGATGATGATGGAGGCAGCAGCAGCAGCAGCAGTGGAGGAAGTTCCCTGGTGGCTGGTCAGCACACTGCCTTCAAGGACAGTCCCTTAAGGTAAGCCACTCCACAGCGGCCCTAGGTCATCTTCCAGATCACAACCACTCAGGGCAGCCAAGGGCCTGGCCAGCTTCCATGTGCACCTTTCTTTCCTGCCCCCATCTTTGGTGGAAACATCACTCTAGTGCTTTCTTTCCCCACAAATGCGAGAATTTCCTGTCCCCAGCACCGTCTCTTCCCCTTCTACCCCAACCTGGGCTGCTGCTGCCTTCACTCTCTGAGAACAGGAACTAGGGAGGGGTGACTTTGAGCATTGAGAGGGCCAGAAACTGAGGCTTAAAGCTGGGCAGGGAACAACCATCATGTGGCCCAGTACCCACGGTTTCTGGGGTGAGCTGCAGGGCCTAGCAAGAGCATAGGAAGCCATGGGGGTGATGGACCTGTGGGGGAGGAGACAGGTTCAGGTGGCTTTAGCTCCTCTTGTACCTCATCATGGTGGTTCCATTTGGAAAGAGGCCCTGCCTGGCCCATGGGAGCTGGGGATTTGTTCCAATGTTATAAAGGATTCATCTGTTGAAGGAATAAGAACAGAAGAGGGCTTTGGGGATCATTTCTTTTCATCCTAGAAGCTCCTTGAAAGTCTCTTCCTCCTCCAGGCCTTTCTCCCCCTGTTTTTCTCCTGCTTCATCTCCTTCACCCTCTTTCCTTTGCTCTTCATGCTTGGCGCCCCCCAGGACTCTGAAGAGGAAATCTGGCAGTGTGAAACGCCTCTCACCAGCCCCTCACCTGGGCCCTGCTTCCAATCCTCACACTACCTACTACAGTGAATCAGTGGTCAGCGAGTCCTACGTCAGGGGCCCCCGGGTCGCCTCGGTGGACAAAAGCTCCATCCTACAAGATCAGCTGGACAGCGATGTCTACTGGAGTGAACGTGGTGAGCTCTGGCCAGAGCTTGACAAACCCGAGGGCTTGGGCTGGGGAGAAGGAAGGAAGCTCCTCCCTGTCTTCTAAAGATTCCTAAGGAGGCTAGTGTCTGTTGGGAGTTACCTTACTCCTCCAGGTTGGCTCATCTCCCTGGATCCTCCCAGGTGGGAGATCCTTCCATTCTCCTGAAGCCCCTCAGTCCCACAGATGGCACTTTTCCAGATCTGGCTGACAATAACCATGCCTCCTAAGGCAGAAGGCCACCTGGTTTTGTGCAGCCAATGAGCTAAAAATCATCTTTACATGTTTCAGTAAAGTTCCATTACACTTAAAAACATAAAAAGTGTTCTTACCTCATACAGAAATAGGAAGGGGGCCAGATTTTGCCCTTGTGCAGAACTCCATTCCCGCCCTAAACCACATGGGGGGTGGGCTTCTGGGCTCAGACCCCCAAAGGGGTGGGAAGTCTGACTTCTGAAAAGTTCTGCCAGGTGTTCCACCTCTGGCAGCTGCTGTTGCTGGAAGCCTGAAGCTCCCTGCTTATCAGGCACCTCCATGCTCTGTGCAGGTGGGGACTTGGTGAGGAGGAGGAGAGGCCTGGGAGGTGCTGAGAAGAGTAAGATCAATGGACTGAATGAGGGCAAAGTCACCTATGATATCTATGGATCTTCCTCAGGATACTCCTCGGAGGATGACTCTGCAGGTAGGCAGCACTTCCTGCCTACTGGAACTCCATCCCCTGGACGCTGCCCCGTGTACTTTGAAGGGTGCCCCATCCAGGGGGGATGGGGAGAACATAGATTTCAGATAAAAGGATAGAGAACTCTGCAGTCTGGCTCCAGGTGGGGGTTTGGAGGTTGGGAGGGCCCAAGCCTCAGCATGGTAATGGGGATGCCTGGGGCCCACTTGTGTCTCCTTCTGGGTGGCTCCTCATGTCTTCACTTTCCTGCAGGGCACACACTTATGGACCAGCCTGGCTCAGCATCCTCATTAAGGAATGCTGCCTCCCAAGTTGGCGCTTTCTTGTGGGTGGCCATCACTTTTCCAGGTGGGTTCTGGGAGTGGGTGGGCACACTGCCCAGGGCAGTCCCTGCTGTGGGCCCATAAGAGCTTCCTCATTCCTACGCTGGGGCACACCAGGCCTGGGTGCTAACCCTAGGACAGTGTGTGGAGACAGGCTTTTATGGCAGGATCCCCAGGCACAGCTAGAAAGCCTTGGGAGATTCAAGGAGCAGCTGCAGAGTGGGCAGGCTGGGAGCAAGCTAACTCTGGGATAGGAGGGCGAAGCCTTTGAACCCCTCTGCTGGGACTTTTACAGGTTGGCTCTTTGGCCTGTTCTACTGGTGGCTGGGCACTACCTGCTACCGCCTGACCACAGCTGCCTCCCTGCTGGACGTCTTTGTCTTAACCAGGTCAGTGAGGCCTCCCTGGGCTCTGCCAGAACCAAAGAACCCATGCTTGAAAAAGCTTCACCACGCTTGAGCTCAGTTCAGCTTTTGAGACTTTTGTGCCATGAATCTTATGACAGAAGGTCAGGTCAGGGTCAGGGGTGTGCTGGAATCAGCTGGAACCAGCTTGAACCTGCTCCTGAGTGTCAGCTACCAGTCAGGGCTCCTCTGGGTATCTAGACTGAAGAAGAAGATGGGACAAGTTGTGTGTGCCTTCACCCCCTTCAGAACTGCTTGTTAACCCTTCCCCAGCACATGCCAATCCCCATGAGCACAGGTGCTGCTCTATTCCTGAGTATCTTGGAGGAGCTGTCCCCTCAGTAGTTCCTGCCTCTCATCTCCACTGACTCTGGTGGCTTCACCTTGGCCAGTTGGAAAGTCCTGAGCTCCCAGGGGTTGTAGTCTCTTCCCAGTCCTTCGGGTAGCCAGGCCATCCTTACAGTTTCTCTGTGGGGGGTCATGTCCAGGTTTCCAGGCAGCCTCCAGGGCTGTGTCCAGGAGCCTGTAGAGCAGGGGTAGGGAACCTGCGCTCTCCAGGCCACATGTAGCCTTCTAGGTCCTGGGGTGCAACCTTTGGACTGAGGCCAAGTTTTACAGAACAAATCCTTTTCTTAAGGAGATTTGTTCTTGGAAGTCTAGATTCAGTCAAAGGGCCACCCTTGAGGACCTCAAGTGCCACATGTGATCTCCAGGCTGCAGGTTCCCTATCTAGCTCTGGATTCTTGGGGCCACAGGCTAGGCCCAGGGAGACTAGCCAACCTTGTCAGGGCTTACTCCTTCCAAGTCCCAATTTGACAAGCACTGAAATGATTTAGCCAAAAGAAGCCTGCCCAATTCACTAGCATATAAGCACATTCCTGAGAGCCCTGGGAGGGAGATGCCTTCCACCAGCCCTGTCACCTTTCATAACAACATTCACACATTTGACCAAGGTCAAATTTTCTCCTTCCACTTGACCTCGAGGGCTGTCCATAAAAGCCCAGAGCTCCCCATCGTAGCTGTCCCAGGGTGGGGGCACACCCTTTGTTGGTTTCCTCAGCAGCTCAGGGAGGGTCGCACAGGAATCTGGTGGGGAAGACCAGGCACTAATGTCTCCTCCTTCATCCCCATGAAATCCAGGAGCTTTTCAACTCTGAAGAAGTTGTTTCTGCTTCTCTTGATGCTGTTGCTTCTGGCTTCGCTGGCTTACGGTGAGCCTTGCTGAGTCCCCAGGGCACCCTGCCAGCCCAGACAGACAAGGGCTTGGGGGCAGGGCTGCTGAACGCAAGTCTGGAAGACAGAGCTTTGAAGGGGAGCCTTTAGCCTTTAGGGGAAAAGGGACCCAGGCCTTGTATGGGAAAGTTCTTGTGCCTGAAATGGGATAGACGGCCTGTGTCTCCTCCTCTTGATCCAATCCCACAAGCCTTTCTTGTGCATCTTCTGTATGCAGGCCTCCCAGACTCATGCTGCATGCCTACTATGACAGTGCTGGCTTTACATGGGTGTTTGATCTGCCCCCTCAGTGGTCACTGTCAAGGCACTTGAGGGTGGGGGAACTGGTAGAAGAGCTGAGTCCACAATGAATGGGTTAGCTGGGCAGGACACAGCCAATGCCAGCTCTGGAGGCCTTTGCCCCTTCTCACTGGGGAGAATGGACAGGGTGGTCCTCCCTGGATGGTCCCAAAAGAGCTGTACTCTGTTCAGGAACCATGACATCACTTACCCCCTACTATGAGATGAAGCCCAGCTTGGGAATGGTGACACCACAAGCTGTCAGTTACCAGGACCTCTATTCAGCTGGCATCTCCTGAAAGCACTCTGATCCTCCAGAAGAGACAGGGCTGTATGTGGACCAGGCTTGGGACCAGGAGGCAGGACTTCTCCATGTCCTCTCCCCAGCTGCTTCTTGTCCCTCATTTTTCTCATAATCCAAAAGTGTGTAATGACTCCTGAAAGGATCATGAGAGATGCCTTTCCTGAAGGGTCTTGCCTTCCAGATCATGGGGCCCATAATGCATGCACCTTCCTTGGGCCAGGGTCTGAGCCCATGTGGATGTGACACTGCCAGACACAGTCCAGGTGTAGGTCCTCATCCTGGACATGTTTCCCTTCTGGTGCCTCAGCCTCTGCCTTCATTAGCCTTTCCTCCCATGTGCTAGGTGCTTGGTATTTTTACCCCTATGGACTACAGACATTCCACCCTGCTATGCTGTCCTGGTGGGCAGCAAAGGGCAGCAACAGGAGAGAGGAGGTGTGGGAAGCAGGAGAATCCACCCCATATTTCCAGGTGAGTGCCTGGGTGAGTGCCAGGAACACTTTGTGCAGGACAGGCAGACAGTCTGCTCACAACCAAGTCTGTTCCAATCAACCCCAGAATCACTCAGTCCACTACCATTTCTTAAGTGTGGCCTACTGTGTGTCAGGCACTGTGCTAAGGGATGGGAATTCAAAGAAAGAATTCAAACCCAAACAAACAAGCCCACAGTCCCTGCCCTGAAGGAGTCCCCGAGTCATGAGGAAACAACTAGGTACAATGGAGATCTACCAGGACAGATGGGAGTGAAGCAGTAGAGGGAGTTGGCTATGCTGTTTCTTCTATGGCAGCCATACAGACTATTACCATACCATCTTTGAAGACAGTTCTGGCCTGGCAGGATCTTCCAGGTGGTGTCCTCTCCTAGCGCTGTCTTTGAAACAGCTCTGCAGCACTATGAGGCATCAGAGGAGGGGGAAGCAGGATTAGCCAGAGGAAGCTGCTTTTGTTTCCATTTTGTAATGAACAAAAGTCTGTTTTATTTCCCTTCTCCCTCTCCCACCCATTCAGAAAAATGAAAAGCAAACCACTTGTAACAAATGTGCAGAGTTAAGCAAACCAGTCCCTTTTTGGCCATGTCTAAAAGATCTATGTCTCCTTCTGCCTCCTGAGGCCATCTCTCCGTCAGAAGTTGGGTCATTTTCCAGAAAAGTACTTGGTCACTGCATCGATCAGAGTTCTAAAGTCTTTCAAAGTTGCTTCTTTGTGGTTCTTCTCACTCTGCTCTGCACCAGTTCATACAAAGTCTTCTCAGGTTTCTCTCAATACCACCTATTTCATTGTTTCTTAGAGCACGGTTGTATTCAATCCTTACACCATAATTTATTCAGCTCTTGCCCAGTTCGGGGGCAAGCCAGTAGTTTCCATTTCTTTGTCTTTGCTGTTTGGGTGCCAAGTGTGTGTCATGCAGAAGATAGGTCATTCATCTCAGTGGTGACAGTCTCTTCTTAATGGTCTGTGCTGTGGGGCAAGAGATGAGAATATAAATCCAGGCTATAATGAAGCCTTCATTTAGTAACCTCGATTTATCCATGGATTTCCATCTCCAAACTCATCAATCTTTGCACCAGGGCCACTCACAAGCAGCATTAGGAGACTCTCTCACCTTGGATATGCAGATCCCTGGGGAGCCAGGGTCAGAAAACCTGGGCTCAAGTTTGAGCTTTGCCACTTGCTAGCTTTGGGACCTGGGGCAGTTCAATGCCAACCTCTCAAGACTCAGCCTCCCGCGTTCCCCCGCTGCCTTCAACTGAAATCATAGTTGCCTCCCCCAAAAGGCCTTCCCTAACACCTTGTCACACAGTGAAGTGATTCTGGAGGGGGGGGGGGTCTCCAGAAATTGGTAGCAGAGCCCAGACTATCAGAGTTGATCAAGCTGGGAAGACTTGAAGGCTGTGTGCAGATCCTGGTGTCTGCCCACCAGAAGCTTGGCCACCAGGTGATTGGATTTGGGGAGTCATGATGACTTGGGAAGCAGATAAAAAGACCAAACAACCTTTGCCTTCTGCAGCCACCTTCTGTTTGTGGACAGAGGTCAGGGGACCTCAGAGAAGGACAAAGAGTACTTGGTCTCCCTCAGTCCTCACACAGTCCAACCACAGTCTAAGTGGTTGACATTATTCCAGTGTAATCTGAGGGGTGACATGGAGTGGTGGGATAAAGGACATGGCTCTAGAAACAGCAACAGATGAGGTGCTGGATGTCAGATGCACAATGAGGTCCACGATTTTGGACACAGCCAGTGTCAGAATTTGATTTGTCTGACTTCTCATGTCAGCTGCAAGGAGTTTTTTTTTCAGATGTGGGGGGTAAAACAATCAGTGGAATGATCACTCACAGGCAGAAGAATTTGGAGGAGGCAAATCAGCCTCAAGGATTAGATTTCATCACATTTTTAAAGGCAACTAAAAAACCCCATAGTTGCTATTCCAAATGAGCATAAGGCAACAGAGGGCAAAGGAAGTCCAGGAGGAAGCTGAGAAGATCATTTTGTCCTTGTGACCCCAACACTCGGCATAGCCTGTTACACTTAGTGGGAGTGTATCAGTGTTTGTTGGCTGTCATTGTACTAAGTCCACAAAACAACGTGCAAGGGAAGAAGACACAACTATTATTTGTCAGTAAGAAAGTCCCCAGGCACAGGATACATGATCAGCACCAAAAGATGTCACAACGAAACCAAAGGACCATCTTCACGGAATGAGAAATGCTGGTTACACGAATCATTTCAGCATCAAGGACCAGATCAGTGACTGGGCCCCACAAAGGTCAAAATCCAGCAAGTTAGAAGAAAGGGGGACAAAAGGGGAAAAAACATACCGTACAGCTCCAACAGCTCCAGTCCTTCCTCTTCAGATGTGTCAACCACTCAGGCACGGCAAAAGGAACACTGACTCATAGCATCGTTTCCTAAGGATGTTTGACTGCTGCCCCAAAACATCACATTCCAGTGAGAAGGCCAGCAATCCTAGAGGCTGCCTCCGTCAGAGACCAGCGGCTCTTGGCAAGCAAAGAAACCAAAGGCAACACTGGATCTGAAAATAGGCCACTGGCGCAAGAGAAGAAGAGGGTGGTGACTAAAGGATACAAACAGTGGCCCCGTGAAACGGCAAACATCAGGAAGGGCCCTCAGCCTCCCTCTTCAGCTCAGTCCTGAGAGTGGAGGCCCCCAAATTCTTGAGTCAGCTCCTTCCCCGCTCAGTGACTCACCTTGTTAGGAAGCTGTTCCTGCCTCTGAAATGTGCCACAACTTCTACCTTGCCAGGACAAGCAAAGCAACTCTAACCCTGTCCATGTCCACAAAGTCTGAAAACCATTTTCACGTCTCCTCATCGTGTTGTGTGTTTCCAAAAGTTTTCTTGATATCATTGGTTTTTACTTAACCTACCTTTCCCAGTGTGTCTTCTCAGAAAGAGAAGCAGGGAATTTGGAAAAACCCTGCAAAGCTTGTGTGATCTACTAGTGAAAATCATTTTGAATTAGGTACATCTTTACACACACACACACACACACACACACACACACACACACGCACACATCCCACTGACTTTGAAGACTTGTCTCTAGCTTTTGCTTTCATGTGAACCACCTTGCTCAGTGTATCCTTCCCATTTTGCCCTCCCACAGAGCCAGCCCTTAAGCAAAAGAATAAACCAAAAAGGGGAAGAAAAGTTCAGCAGAACACAGCAGGCGAGCCCAGCATTAGATGCAGGTTCCCTGCCAGTATTTCCCACCCTAGCCAGGACGGGAAGGGAAGAAGATCCTCATGGGTCATGTCTGTTCTTTCCATTTCCATGGTTGTCTGTGGTGCTTGTTTTCTTGTTCTCCTCATTCATTTATTCCACTTTTCCCCAGTTCATGTAAGTCTTCTAATTAAGCAGAGTTGTGGCTTCGTACAGCATAGTCATATTTCCTTGTATCCATAAGCCACTCCTCTGTCAATGAGTTCTTTGCTACCAAAGAACTTTCTTAGTGGTTCAGTTGGTATGGCACTGAATAAGTTAATTTAGGTAGTTTTATCATTTTTATGCTACTGGCTTGACCTACCCACGAGGAGTGAGTACATCTCCAACTGTTGAGATCTCTACGTATGAAGAATGTTTTGTAATTGTGTTCATATAGTTCCTGTGTGTGTCTTGGCAGGCAAACTCTCAGGTTGTATACAGTATACAATTGTATACAGTTATTTTCAATGGAATTTCTCTTTCTATCTCTTCCTGCTGGATTTTCTTGATTAATGTATAGAAATGCTGATGGTTTTGATGGGCTTCCAACTTTCTTTAAGTAATTGTTTGAACTGGTTTTGTTTTAAACTGGTTTTTTAGATGACTCTCTAGGGTTCTCTTGGTAAACCATTGTATCATCTACCAAAAGAGATAGTTTTGGTTCCTCATTGCAGTTTTTTCCCTTCAGTTTCTTTTCTGCCTTATTGCTATATCTAGCAGTTGCTGTAACTGGTACAACACTGAATAGCAATGGTTGGCAATGGACTTTCTTCCTTTACCGTGATCTTACTGGGAAGGCTTATCCCCATTACATATCATGCTTGCTCTTGGTTTTAGTTAGATAATACTTATTTTAAAGAAGACTCCATTTATTCCTGTGCTTTCTAGTGTTTTTCAACAGGGATGAGGCATTTTGTCAAAAGCTTTGTCTGCACCTGTTGAAATCATATAAATTTGTTGTTTATGTTATTGATATAATCAGTTACATTTATAGTTTTCCTAATAATTGACCCAGGCCCAACTTCTTGGTATCAATCCAGCTTGGTCACAGTGTCACAATATATCTTTGTGATATATTCCTGTAATCTCCTTTCTTAGCATTTAATATTTTTCATCAATATTCATTAAGGAAATTGATCTATAGTTCCCTTTCTTGGGGAGACGTGACTCTCCTTGGTTTGGGTATCAAGATTATATTTTTGTCATAGAAAGAATTTGATAAGATTCTATCTTTACCTGTTTTTCAAATCGTTTATTTAGTGTTGGAATTGATTACTTTTTAATCATTTGGAAAAATTTGATTTAGTCCTGGGGTTTTTTCTTAGAGAGATCATTTATAGCTTGTTTCGTTCCTTTTTCTAAGATGGGGTTATTTAAGGGCTCTGTTAAACAAGACTATTTATATTTGTAAAATTCATTTCATTTAGATTTTCATTTTTATTATTGGCATGTAGTTGGGCAACAAAGCTCCTAGTAATTACTTTTATTTTCTCTTCATAGATTGTAAATTCACTGTTTTCATTTTCTGATGTAATAATTTGGTTTTCTTTTGTAAAAATTAAATTAGCCAAGGATTTATCTATTTAATTGTTTTTCTCAAAGCTTATAGTTTTATTTATTAGTTCATTGGGGTTTTGTTCTTTCAATTTCGTTCATCTTTCTATCGATTCAAGATTTTGATTTTGGTGTTTAATTGGGAAGGGATTAATCTGTTGGTTTTCTAAATATTTTAGTTGCATGTCTAATTCTTTAATCTGTTTCTTTGTCTCTTTGATTGATGTAAGCATTTGAAAATATACATTTCCCTCTAAGTCCTGCATTGACTGCATCCCCAAAATTTAGTTATGTCATTGTCACCATGAAATTGTTAACCATTTCTATGATTTGTTCTTTGACTCATCCATTCTTTAGGATCCATTCTGTAAGATCCATTCTTTTTCTCCAACTCCTCTATTTGTGTATCTTTCTGTTTCAAGCATATTTCTTGTAAATAACATATTGTTGGATTCTGGTTTCTAATCCATTCAACTGTATTCTTCCATTTTATGAGTGAGTTCATCCCATTCCCATTCACAGTTGTGTTCATTAAATGTATATTTTTTTTCATGCTATTCTTTTACACTCATCCTTTTGTTTTTTACTCTGTCCCTTCTTCAGTAGTCTTTTGTTTCTGAACTTTGCCTCCCTTAATCTATCCCGTCATTCTTCCCTCCCCCTCACCTTTCTCTTAGACGCTTTTCCTCCTACTTCTCCTTGCGTAAAATGAATCTCTCCATCTCATTGTGTGTGTATGTGTATTCTTCCCTCTTTCAACCAGTTCAGATGAGAATAAGGTTCGTGTTGCCTGTTCCCCTCTTCTGTCCCTCCCATTGTATAAACTCTTTCTAGTGCACCCCATTTATGAGATAACTTTCCCCATTCTTTCTCTCCTTCCCCACAACCTTCCAGTGCATTTCTCTTCTCCACCCTTCCATTCTTTTGAGATCCTCACAACATAATACAGTCATTCAGGTCGCTATCTATTTAGACTGCTTCTAGGACCCGTGGTGATCATAAAATTCTGAAGTGGTTACATGTATCATCTTGCCACACAAGGGATCTAAACAATTTGCCCTTTTTTAGTGACTTGTGATTTCTCACTCATGTTCACCTTATTATTCTTCTCCTGAGTTCTGTGTTTGAATGTCAAATTTTCTATTCTGTTCTGGTCTTTTCATCAGGAATGCTTGAAAGTTCTCTATTTCAGGAAGGGTCCTTATTCCCCTGTAGGACGATACACAGTTTTGCTGGGTAGTTTAATCTTATTGTGGGCTCTAATCCTAGATCTTTTCCACTCCAGAATATGATATCCCAAGCCCTGTACTCTTTTAATGTGGAAGCTTCTAAATCTCATGTGTCCTGACAGTACTGGATTATTTCTCTCTGGCTATTTGCAGAATTTTCTCCTTGACCTGGCAGTTCTGGATTTAGAACAGTTGCTGGGAGTTTTCATGTAGGGGTTTCTTTCAGGAAATGATTTGTGGTTTCAAGTTCTACTTTGCCCTCTGATTCTAACACATCGGGGCATTTTCCTTTGTAATATCTTAAAATATTATGTTGAGCTCCTTTTTTGTTCCTGGCTTTTGGATAGACAAATGACTCTCCAATTCTCTCTCCTCAATCCATTTCTAGGTCATTGGAGTTTTGTATGAGATCCTATACATTTTCTCTTGAATTGATTTTATTTTTTGTTGTTGTCTCCTAGAGTTATTAGCTTCTATTTGCTCAGTTCTAATTTTTAAGGAATTCAGTATTTTTGTTCCTCTTTTACTAATTATTCACTCTTTTCTCATATCTTTCTTGTACCGCTTTTTAAAAATTTTTCCTCTTCCACTCTTAAAATCACTTTTTGTTCATTTTTATCTCATTCTTTAACTCTTCTAGGAATTCTTGTTCAACTCTTATCCAATCTACCCTTTTTCTTGGAGGATTTGCTTAAAGATATCTTCAAGTCATTGCCTTCTTCTGTCTTTCTGTCTTGAGCCATAGTAGCCCTTTGTGGTCAGGTTCAGTTTTGTTTACTCATTCTTCCAGCCTATTTCTTGACTATGAACTTGATGTTGGCATTGGGCTCAGCTCACCTCTGGGCTTTCTTAGTTCAGTCCGCAAACTTTCAGTGCTTCCATAGTGGTGATATCTGTTCACTGCTATTCTTGTCTGAGTTGTGCAAGTTCCTGACTCAGGTTTAGGTCTTCTGGCTTGCGGGTGCTGGAGTTTCTGTAGAATGTTATTGGACTCAGTCATTGTTAGCACACTTTGAGGTTCTGCAGGTTCAGAGGGACCGAACTTATTGACTCTTCTTGCGTCTGGGTCTCCTACCCGAGGTATCCCACTGCAGGACTAAAAGTGAACATTGAGCCCCCAGCTGTGCTCTGGGGCTCAGGTCCAGAACCTCTTTGCAGAACCCCTTTCTTGATCAGTGCTCAGCTAGGGCCTCGCTCACTCATAACTGCTCCTCTCAGCCCTACGTCTGTAGCCTAGAAGAGTCATTTGGCCCCCTTCATGCTCCCAGGATAGCCTGGGATCTGCTCCTGCTCAGGGATTCAGTTCTAGCCCTTTTACCATCCTTGGGCAATGAAATGCTTCCCACTGTCCTGGCTGCCATTATGTTGGGCTCCTGGCCAGCCCCCACCTCAGTGTCCACAGCTCTCTTATTTCTTAAGCTTCCCTGGGCTGGAGAAATGACGCACAGGGATGTTTTCTTGGCTTTCCTCATGAGAATGTGGTCTGGCACATTATCTAGATGGTTAGAGAGGAGGTGGGCTGGGCTCATCAAAAATGCCCACCCTCCCTCTGTTCTCTTGGTTCTGCCCCTGTGCTGTGTGGTTGGTGGGGAGGGGACCTTCTGCATGCTTAGCCTCCTTTGTACCTCTTGGGGAGGTCTCTGACCTGGCTTTTTGCCCTGAGCTCTCTCAGCTTCTTTGCCATTTCGACCCTGGTGACCCTGGCCCTCCCTCATCACTCTCCTGGCTCACTGCCGCAGTGTCCTGAGTGGCCTCCCTGCCTCCAGTCTGTTCTGCACTCTGCTCTCAAAGGAACTTTCCTTAAGAACAGAGCAGACCAAGTGACTTCCCTCCTCAGTCAATGGCAGGGCCTCCCCTTTGCCCCCCAGAGGAAAACAGCCCCACCCTGTCTTTCCAGCCTTAGCCTCATTGGTCTTCTGTACTCCTTTCACACTCGGTGACCCTACCCAAATGGCTGCCCCCATGCTGAGAATTCATTCTGGTGCTCTTTCTTCCAGTCAGCCTGTCAACCCACATGTATTTATTAAGCACTTCCTCAGTGCCGGGTCCCGGCCTAGGGGACACAGGTACACAAAATGAAACCATTCCCATTGACCAGGAACTTCCATTCTCAGGCGGAGACCAACAATGCTTACGTTTTTGTAAATAGCGTAAGTGTGAAATGAAGAAATCTGCCGACAGCAGTTAAACGACCTGGTGGCTTTTAATGTCCTTGTCTCCTCCATTCAAATGGAAGTTCTTCGTACACAAGAAAGGTTTCCTTCTTGGTCCTTGTGTTCTCAGCACTCAGCCCCACCTCGGGCACACAGTGGTGCTTAACAAATGCCCAGTGCTCCTTGTTCCTCCTCCTAAGAGACTTTTCATCTTTGTGTGTTTTCCTCCTTGTTCCCAAGGCTGAACAGCATGTCCTGTCCAAGGTTCATGCCCTAGAAAGGCGGCTGGAAACTCTGGCTTCTGAATACTCTGCACGTTGGCAGAAGGAGGCCATCAGGCTGGAGTTGCTGGAGCTGCAGGGGGCCAGTGGGAATGGAGGTGGAAAAAGCCTGAGCCACGAGGATATTTCAACTCTCCTGGAGGGCCTGATGAGCCAATGGGAACCCACCCTGAAGAAGGACTTCCGTAGGGACACCACTGCCCACATCCAGGTGAGGAGAATGCTCTGCTAAGAAGACCAGGTCGGCAAGCCCAGCTAGTGGAAGGCATAGAGGTCTTGAGGTGAGGCAGCACTCTGGGCTTGGCAGGACCTGCCAAGTTCTCTGGGTCTTGTTGAACGCCTGTCTCCTTTTTGGTGGTCTCCAGGAAGCACTCACCACCCTCAGGGCAGAACATCGGCAAGATTTGGATAATGTTCTAAAGAAGATTTCTCAGGCATCCCAGGTAATCCAGAAGCTCTGACGCTTCTGGAGGCAGAGACACAGGGGATGGAGGGCGGGGAGGGGGGGCGCGGGGGGAGTGGGGCGGAGGGGTGGAGAGCGGGCAGAGACATCTTGGGGGAGGTCACTTGTAGCTGGAAATGTTGGTGCTGCTGTCAGTAGACCTAACACTTGCTTACAGGTTTCTGGCCAGATTCCATACTTGTATGGGAGCATATTCGATTGACTCATTGTCCCTGAGAGCTCCTGTCTGAGGACTCTGGATCCCCTTGTCCGAAGGATAAGCAGAGAGCTTACTGATCTAAAGCAACCTAAGCCTCCTCCTGTAGCTCCTTTCTGGAACCCCTTTCCTGTACTGAGCACATCCATGCATGAAGACTAGGGAGGGATAAGATTGTCAATGAGAAGACTGTAACTCAACAGCTGAGTTTGAAACTCTTTTCAGGGACTGAGAAGTGACCTCACCACTCTAGGGAAAGTGGTTCATGCCTAATCTCAGCTGAGTTGGGGTCTCTGTCAGATGCCTCCTCTTGGTGGGATGATAAGGGAGGAGTCCAGTCTTTGAAAGGTCTAGCCCAAACTCAAGGTCAAGATTTCTGGAGCCCAACAGTTTGCAGAGACTCAGATCCTCCTTAGCAGACAGAGGGTCCACCCAGAGGAGACAATGAGTCCCCAGAGTGTGGTTTGGTGTTTTCATCAGTCTCATTGTGCCATCATCTTCCTTACAGGAGCTGGAAAGCTGGGTGCTCCAGCTAAAATCTGAATGGCAGAGGTAAGGCCCCAAACTAACTGGCAAAGAGAAGAGGAGGGAAGGAAGGCTAGAAAACTAGACCAGAGAAAGCACCACTGAGATTCTCTGGGGGGGTGTCAGTAGAGCCAGAATACTTGGGTTAGCATGTCCATAGGATTAATCCCAGCTGGTAAGGACCTCAGAGAGCAGATGAGGGTCCTGAGGCCTGGGAAGGAAATGACTTGCCCAGGGTCACACAGGGAGTAAATGTCAGGGAAGACTTGCACCCAGATCTCTGGTTCTGTTCTTTCCCTTTGATAGTGGTTCTGCTTGACTCTATCCTGTGTCACTAGCCAGTGGCTGCCCTTCCCTTTTCCTTTTGTCACTGTCTAGTTTGGCCCAAGAAGCCCTCCAGGAAAACATATTAAAGGCTATGGGTCCACTGGAGGCCCAGCTGGCTGGCCTGAGACAGGAACTGGCAGCCCTGAGCCAGAGACAGGCTGCAGTGGCAGAGGAAGTAGACCTTTGGCCACAGAAGATGGCAGCCCTGCGCAGTGATGTGAGTCCTCCAGTCCACCACTTAGACCACATGTGCCCCTCTCTCCAAGGTGGGCTGCCTGAGCATCTGCCCAGGGAGACCCAACCCTCTAAGGTGTCCACTGGGGTCCAATGAGATCTTTTTTGGTAGACCTGAAAGCAGTGGAAAAATGCCAGTCACTTGGTTCACAACCGTCCCTTCCCTGGCACCAGGAAGACATGCATAGGCTCTGAGCTCTCAGAGTCTTTCTAGACACCCCCTCCCCAGGTCCCCTGTCCCGGCCCTCTTTCTTCCTTACCTCTACTGTTTTGTGGATGGTCTCTGGTGGTTTCTAGGTGGAGTCTCAGTTCCCAGCCTGGATCAGTCAGTACCTTCTTCGAGACAAGGGCGCTAAGGCTGGGCTTCTTCAGCTGGAGGAGGTACAGGCCCAACTTCGGGACCTGGAGCACAGAATCCTCACTCAGGTGGCAGAAGGGCAGGTCAAATCTGCCAGTGAAGCTGCTGCCAGCCTGAGGCTGACCCTTCACAAGGAAGGAGTGACTGGGGTCACAGAGGAGGTGAGGCCTGCCCCATTCCCTGTCTGCCTGTCGGAGGTCATGGGTTTGCCCTGAGAGGAGCCTCCAGGGAAGGAAGGGGAAGCCCTGGCAGAGCAGGTAGCACACGTGGCCCTCTGGTGAAAGGGCTGGGCCAGTTCTGCAGGCAGCTAGGCCCATGAGTCCATCCATGCCTGTCTTTTAGGATGTGCACCAGATTGTGAATGAGGCCCTGAAGAGATACAGTGAAGACCGCATTGGGCTAGTGGATTATGCCCTGGAGTCCTCAGGTAGGTAGCCTGTAGAAAGCCAGAGGGCTGGGGACATGATGGTTGCCCATTAAGGGACAGCAGGAATTAAAAACTCATGATGCCCCTTATGGGACAGGGCAGTTGAAGGGCTGATGCCCTGGCAGTGACCCCTCATCTTCAGGACTACCTCTGTGTCCTGCCAGCCCTCAGCTGCCCCCACCTCACTTCTCTCCCTCTTGTTCTTTCAGGGGCCAGCATCATCAGTAGCCGCTGCTCAGAGACCTATGATACCAAGACGGCCCTTCTCAGTCTGTTTGGCATCCCCTTGTGGTACTATTTCCAGTCCCCAAGAGCCATCCTCCAGGTATGACAGAACAAAGGGCCCCCAGCTTGGCTCTCTGCCATCTCCCACCTTCTGTGGGGGCTGGGCTCTCAAGGTGGGAGGATTACACAATGGAAATCTATTCCATTGGCTGCCCACCTGACTTGTCACCTGACTTGTCTTCTGCCCACAGCCAGATGTTTACCCTGGCAACTGCTGGGCATTCCGGGGCCCCCAGGGCTTTGCTGTGGTTCGATTATCTGCCCGCATCCACCTCACTGCTGTCACCTTGGAGCATGTACCCAAAGCCCTGTCTCCCATCAGCAACATCCCTAGCGCCCCCAAGGATTTTGTCATCTTGGTGAGTATCTGAGCCTTGCAGCTCTCCATTCCCGTATGCCTGACAGCCATTTCTTAACAGCAGCATTGTGAGGTGAGGAATGGAAGGATGTGCCCATTTTACAGCTGGGATATTGAGGCTGGTCTCTGGACTCCACAACCAGCCCTTTCCCTGCTCCCCCTCTTCTTAGAGAGAAGCCAGAAGAGGACAGCTGACAGCAGTCAAGATTTCAATGCTGTCTCAGGGTCCTTTTATACAACTCCTTTATACATGGGTGCCTCCATGGCCAGGTGTCCCATGGGGGAGCTGAGTGGGGATGATGAGCACCATTCCCTACAGTCACCTCCTTAGGGCAGAGTTGGAATGTCCTCATAAGGAGGATGTGGGTGAAAAAAGTGGAGCCAGAGGAGAAGAAGAAACGTGTAGGGGAACAGGATGCTTCAGGACCTAAATCCTGATAGATGAAGAAACTGAGGCACCTACAATTAAATTGTGTGTCCCAAGCCATTCAGCAGCTTAGGGGAAGAGGCAGAGAAGGAGGCCAGGGGCTTGGAGGGAAAAGGATCTGTCTACTGAGTTAGTGAGAGATGCTGGAAGGTGAGGGGACCAAAGAAGGAAACATCATGGTGGCTTTTGCTTTCTCCCCTTTACTCTCCCCAATGTATCCCCCCCTACACCCCCTTCCTCCTCCTCTTCCACCTCCTCCTCCACAACCTCCCCTTCCTTTGCCTCCCTGGATAGATCTGGATTCATGTCCTAACAGCATGACCTTTCCTCTAACCCCCTCCCATCCATCCATCCATCCATCCATCCAGCCATCCAGCCATCCATCCATCCCTTCCCTTTGCTTTTCCTTCTCTGTAGGGGCTAAATGAAGATTCACAGTCGGAAGGGGTGGCCCTCGGGCACTTTACCTATGATAATGCTGGGGAGTCCATTCAGACCTTCCACTTTCAGGTATGGAGGGCTGGCCCCACAGTGTCCCAGGGAGGCTGGTGCTCTTGAAGGCTAGATCACCAGCCATGGGGATGCTGTGGCTTTGCTAGGAGCTGCAGTTTGAGCCAGGACCCCATGGTTCTGATAGCAACCTGAGGGATAACATTCAGCCACTGAAGAAGGCCTGGGGGGCACGGGCTCTGGGGTCAGGATGTCCACCAAGGGATCACGAGCCTTCCTGACCCCAGTCTCCTCTTCCCACAGGGCAATGACACAGCCCCATACCAGGTGGTCGAACTTCGGATCTTAAGCAACTGGGGTCACCCTGAGTACACCTGCATTTACCGCTTCCGGGTCCATGGGAAGCCTGCCAATTAGCCTCTCCCCCCCAGGGCCTTTCCCCTCTTTCCCCCTTCAGCCCCTCCCCTCCCCCAGCAAGCACTTCATCCCACTTTCTCGCCCTCTCCCACACTTCATCCCTTATGGCCACTGTGGCTTCTGGGAGAGATACAAGGTGGGAGCCTACCACCATGGAGCAGTTTGGCCCCACCCTGCCCTCTCTGATGGAGAGGAGATCACCAGCTCAGCTATTTGTTTCACTCCCCATCCTCTTGAGGGTCAGGTGGCCCAGCTCCCTACCAGGCCCTGCCTGCCCTCAGGAGGTGTATACACAGCTATGTATGATATGTTGAAGGTGTGAGTCAAGACATCATGAGGGCCTTATTATGCTCAGCAGCACTCAGAACCACAGCTTAGGCCACCTTAGCTTACCTTGCCCAAGAGTCTAGGTCAAAGAACTTGGTTTATTGAGGGCATGACAACTTGGGCAGTTCCAAAGGGCAGACTGGTAGACAGTCTGTCTTGGGCATGCCCCAGCAGGTGGCTAAAGCTCCCGTCCATGGTAGCATGCATAGTTCTCTTTACCATGGGGCATGATGGGGGCAGTCTTTGAAATCTGAAGTATCTGGGACTGGCCACAATTCCCTGGTGTTAAGTTTATTGGGATAGAGTTGGGGTTAGTTTTTTGGAGTTAAGGCTGGGATGGGAGGGGAAGGGCAAATTCTTTGGCCCTGCGGGCCCATTGTATTATGTATATAGATAGATATTTGTATTTATACATAGATCTCTTTGTTCTTTGTTATCAGACAGAAAAGCTACAGGCTTCATTTCCGGCTTCCTCCCCCTGGGGCCCAGGGTGATATTCACTCCAGCTCCAGCTTGGGGTGGGGGGCAGGCTGTCAGGCAAGGATCCTCACAGTGACATTGCCATCCTTCCTGCCTTTTACTGTAGGAGGGAAGGCAGGCCTTCACACCACAGGGCTGGCCACTGGTCCCTGAAGCAAGCAGGGGCACTCACTCATCTGCAGGCTTTGGGGGTCACCAGCAGACAGTGGCAGGCTGACCCTAGCTGGCCCTCAACCCAGTTTGCTCCCTCTGCTTCTGTTCGCTTACCAGGAAGCTGGCGTCTGAGCAGCCCTGCGTAGGAACCTACAGATGGGGTCTTAGTTCTTCCCCATCACAAAGGCTACTGTTTAATTCTTTACTTTGATTTTTTAATCAACAAATTCTAATTTATGCCTATGCAAATATAAATTTTCCCTGGGATCTGTGGCTTCTCCTTGTCCACCTGTTGCTCTTGAGGCCAACTTGGAGTAGTGGGGAAAAGAAGGTGGTATTCTGGTAGAAACTCCCTGGTTAAAGGGTGGCTTCCTTGCTGCTGAGTGAGGCCTGGGAGGGATTGTCCTGGGCATCGAGAGGGAGCTAAGCCCAGGCCTGGGCTGGGAGAAGCAAAGCTGGGTAAGGGAACCAGAGGAGGCTTTCTCATTTCTGCCTGCTCCTTTAAAGCTCACCCAAGGCCTCTCCTGGTCTTAATCCTCCCTCAGTGCGCCCAAATTGATGTTATATACTTTCTTGTGTGTGTCTGCATATCCATACATAAACACACACCTATCCAGACAGACATTCCTCTGTGTGCCTGCTCCATCTTTCAGGAGCAGGACAGCTTTCTAAGGAAAAGAGCTTTGTGTCTGCCTTGGTCTCCCCCATAGCTAGCACAAGGCCTGCCACCCAGCAGACACTTTATCTGAGCATTGCTATTCACTTCAACTCAGGTGTAAAGAAAGAATATACTCTACAGCCTTCTCAACAAGGGGTCACCAGCATACCTTTGACACCCTCCAGCAAGGGTTAAACACGTCACAAACTGCCAGCCGTCCTCTTCCACTTTCAGACAGCTCAAGTTGTTGGGAAATTTGTCCTGAAATCAGGCTGAAATCTATCTTTGGGCATCTTCCACCCACTATTCCTCGTTCTTTCATCCTGGGTCAAGCAGAACACGCTAATCCCCCTTCCACATCACTTTTCAAATAGTAGCATTAGAGAGTGGCTACTGCGTGCCAGCCACTGTGCCGAGCACTTTACAAATATCTCCTTTGATCCACACAACAACCCTGTGAGGTAGGCACCATTTCTAGACCCATTTTGCAGATGAGGAAATGTAGGCACAGAGGTGAAATGACTTGTCCAGGGTCACACAGCTGGTAAGTATCTGAGGGAGAATTTGAACTTGGATCTTCCTGCTTCCAGGTGCAGAGTTCCATCTCCTGTGCCACCTGAAGACAGTTCTCATGGTCCTCTGACAGCTTCTCAAGGGCCTTACACCATGTTCTTGGAGCCCTTCATCCTTCTGTTCACCCTTCTCTGAATGCACCTCACCTTGGTCATTTCTTTCCCACACTGTGATGCTCAGGCCTGAACACTGCCCTCTAGCTGTGGTCTCCTCAGGACAGACTTGGGCTGACCTATTACTGACCCCCCTTCCTAGATCGTAGGCCTCTCCATGCCCCTCAGGAAGGCACTGGTCATTCCAACCATCAAGTTTAACTAGTGATTCACACAGACACTGCTATCCCCTAAAATCCCCAAATCCTTTAACAGGAGCCATGGCTGCATCACCCTCCCCCACTCATTGGTTTTTCTTTTCTAATTCTTGTTGAGGACTCTGCTTTTACCTCCACTGGATATTTTCATTTGGATAGAATCCTAAATTTTAGCTAGCTCCATCCTATCAGTCATGTGACATCTCCACCCCTCCCTCCCAGCTCTAGCATTGGCACATTTGGACAAGCACACCTTGTGCTATTTCACTGAAGTCGTTGATAAAAATGCTGAACAAGCACGGAGAAAAGGGGAGATCCCTGGGGCAATCAGGACAATTCCCCTGAGACCTCCCAGGGAGCTGGCATCAGCTCATTAGCCAGCACTCGACAGGTAGGGCAATGTAACCCGTTAACCCTTTCCAAATCCACCTGTCATCTGAGATTCAGACTGTGCTAAAATCTGACTGCACTTTGCAGAATTGCTCTGATCCAAGCAAAGACTAGCAGCTCATCAGACACCATTTTACAAGGGATCTGGGATCTTGGCAGCGTAGGCAGGAAATGCACATTTTTATCCCGTGCAGTTCTGCCCTCCTGTCACGAAAACAAACTGCTTCGTGGACCAAAGGAGAGATAGTGCTCAGAGTCTGAAAAAGTTCTTGTTCAACTGAGGTTGGAAATGGCTTTCTTGATGGAGCAGTTCCCACCTGCTTGATGAACTCATGCACCTTATATAAAGCAGTGAACAGGAAGGGAGAGTTCAGGATTCTCTGTCCAGAGTCACTTGCCCATAATGTCTCATTGAGGCACAAAGCACAAATGGGGCAAGAACATAAAATCAGGGTTACCTAAGGGACATTTAGAATAGGCTGGAGCTCACCTTGAGATGGGAGAGAAGGGAGAGTGAGGTTAATAAACCTTTGCCTCTATGCTTCTAACTTAAGGGGGGAGTGGTGGGGGGGAAGAGTTTAAAAAGGAAAGTAAGTTAATCTGGGTCCTACAATTACCTAAAGGTAACCTGTCCAATCCAGTAGGCAGAGATGCAGAGATTTTACAGAGCTCTAGGGAGCCCAGCCTCTTAACAGGCATGACCTGGATGAAGATCCCGACCAGGAGACTGAGAAAGGGCAGTCAAACATGAAGGAAGAAAAACAGGTGAGGTTGGACTCATGAAAACCTGGAGAGAAAAGAGTGGGAAGGAGAAGAAGACCCTGGATTCAATCCTGGGTCCGTTACTCTTCTCTCTTCATTCTTCTTCACTCAGTGATCTCATCAGCTGCCATGGATTGAATCACCCTCTCCATGCTCATGATTTCTCAAATCTACCTATTCTGCCTAAAACCCTGTGCTGACCTCCAGTCTTTCATCTCTCGTTGCTTTGTTGATGTCACAAATTGGATGTCGTGTAGACATTTTCAACTCAACATGTCCAAAACAGAACTCTTCATCTTCCCCCTATTCTTTCCCCTCCTACCTTCCCTATTACTGTAGAGGGCACCACCATCTTCCAGGCTCCTAACCTTGGCATCATCTTCAAATCCTAACTTCTGTCCAAGGGATTGTCAAAGATTGTCCAATTTACCTCTGCAACATCTCTTGTGGATTTCAGCTTTGCAGCACCTCTCATCAGTTTCACCTCTCCAACATCCCTTGCAGATTTCACCCTTCAACATCTCTCAGATTTCATCTTTGCAGCATCTCTGATCAGTTTTACCTCTCCAACATCTCTTGTCCATTTCAGCTTTGCAACATTTGTCATCAATTTCACCTCTCCAACATCTCTTGTCCATTTCAGCTTTGCAGCACCTCTCATCAATTTCACCTCTCCAATATCTCTCACAGATTTCATCTTTACAGCATCTCTCATCGGTTTCACCTCTCCAATATGTCATGCAGATTTCACCCTTCAACATCTCTTGCAGATTTCACCTTGGCACCATCTCTCCTCAGGCTCACCTCTGCAGCATCTTTCAAAAACAGAACTTTCTTCTCTGATGCTGCCCCTACCCTAGTCCAGGCCTCATCTCCTGTGCACTGTTGTTTTCTTATGACTCACCATTTATTTTATTTGTACAAAGTAGTGAAGAATCATACCATGGCTGGGGGAAAATGATGTTTTAGGATTTAAACAAGTTCTTTCATTTTGAAACATCTCTTTTGAAGGCTTGGGACTAGCAATCTTAGCTCCAGCATCTTTGGGTTTGGACTCAGCAGGCTTCCCAGCCTTGGAATCACTGGGCTCTGTGTCCTTAGAATCAGACTTGGCTGCCGTGGGATCAGACTTGGTGACCTTGATGGCAGACTTGGTGACCTTAAGGTCAGTGCGCTTTGGAGCCTTAGAGTCAGGCTTCATGATCCTGAAGCCTGGACGTTTGGTGGCAACCCTAGGGCCTGGATGCTTAGTGGCCATCTTGTGGCCAGCATGCTGGGCACTCGCCTCAGGGATTTTAGCCCTAAGAAGTTTGACCTCGAAGGCCTTGGTGGCTTCATGGCTTCTGCTTGGACCTTGGGAATTGTTTGGTTTTTTTGGTTTACATCTTCTTCAGCTCCTTCTTGTGTTTCTTGGCAAAGCATGTGTTTCTCAGAAACTTGGAGTTGACCCATCTCAGAGACATGTATCACCGTGACTTAGGTTTCCTGATGCCATTTCTGTGCCATTTTTGTGATTGGTTGTGGCTGGTATGGTTCTTAGACTTAGCCATCTTTACACAACAACCTTCACTAACAGGCATTCCACCCACTAGAAGAAGTCAAAGCTAGAGACAGGAAAGGTCATGCCTGCACTACTGCAGTATTTCCTGGTGGATGTGCCTCCCTCAAGTCTCTCCCTCCTCCTTCCAGTTGTCAAACTGATTTTCCTGAGGTGCAGGTCTATGCCACTCAACTCCTCAATAAACCTGTGACTCTCTATTGCCTCCAGGATCAAATACAGAATCCTCTCTGAACGAGAGTTCAAAACCCTCCCTAACCTAGCCCTCTCCTGCCTTTCCACTCATCTCCCACTTCACTCCCCACTTCTTCAATCCAGTGACACTGGCCTCCTGACTCTTCCTTGCACATGACCGTCCATCTTCCATGCTGGGAATGTTATCCCTCCTTTTCTCTGCTTCCCTAGCTCCCTTCAAGCACCAGTTAAAATCTTACCTTCTACAAGAAGCCTCCCCCAACTCGCCTTAATTCTATCTTCTGCTGACTTTTTCCTCTTTTCAGTACATTCTTTGTACTCATTTTTTGCACATTGTCTCTCTCATCAGATTGTGAGGCCCTTGAGGGCAGCCACCCTGTTTTTGTCTTTCTTTCTATTCCTACCTTTTAACACACCTGGTGCATGATAAGTATTTAATAAATATTTATTGACTGAATGATCCTATTAAAAGCTGCAGAGTGATGGATGGAGGATGAGGACTGAGAGAGGACTGAGAGAGGATCGGACAGTCAAGAAGTCACCAGTTTGGGTGGAATAATGAGGTTGGAGGCCAGACTACAGAGGGTAAAGAGAGTGAAAGAAAGGAAGTGAATGTGCCTCTTGTAGACAATGTACCCAATCAATAAACATTCCTCAATCCAGCAGAGGACATGAGGGACAGAAACATCCAAATGTGGTCAATGGTAACCTCATTTCTTACACAAACACCAACACATCTGTTGCATTTTTAGTATTTTTGTTATCTCCTTGGCAGTTTCGTTTTTGATACATACTCTCGGGGTGGTTCAATCTCACACCTAGATTGCTGGAAATTTAGCTTTTCCTTCCACAATTTTTCTCCGTTTTTATAAAGGCAGAGGGGATCTTTCTTCATGATCTTCCATCGCCCTAATTCAGGTTTTGGGAACGAGGTCATGTTCTAAACCTGTGTTGCCCTTGGTTGCCACATTTCTCTATTTGATAATGGGATCAGGTGGTGCTTGGCTAAATATTTTCTAGGATATTTTGACCTCCTCTAGGTGGCAATTGCTTTATGTTGATTCAATTTCTGCCCTTTCCTTCCTCTGTTTCCTACTTTTCACCACTTTTCACTTACTTGAGTGGGTCAAGTTGAAGCTATTTGGATTGCATGCCATCTTATCTTTCTCTCTAATTTGGGGGTTTTGTCCTCTGCTTTAACAAGATGATTTGACTGCAAAGATTATTCAGAAATGATTCCCACATCGATAACCAATCATTTCTTATCCATTAAGATACATTTTAGGCTGAGATTGTTTGGCATTTGCCACATCCAGGGATTTCCTACACTCATGTTTTTTGTTTTTGTGTTTTAAATTAATTTATTTATTTAACTTTTAACATTCATTTTCACAAAATTTTGGGTTCCAAATTTTCTCCCCATTTCTCCCCTTCCCCCTAAAACGCCAAGCATTCTAATTGCCCCAATCACCAGTCTGCCCTCTCTTCTTGCCCTTCCCTTGTCCCCATCTTCTCTTTTGTCCTGTAGGGCCAGATAACTTTCTATACCCCATTACCTGTATTTCTTATTTCCTAGTAGCAAGAAAAATACTTGACAGTTGTTCCTAAAACTTTGAATTCCAACTTCTCTTCATCCCTCCCTCCCCAACCATTCCCTTTGGGAAGGCAAGCAATTCAATATAGGCCATATCTGTGTAGTTTTGCAAGTGACTTCCATAATAGTCGTGTTGTGTAAGACTAACTATATTTCCCTCCATCCTATCCTGCCCCGCATTGCTTCTATTCTCTCTTTTGATCCTGTCCCTCCCTAAGTGTTGACTTCAAATTGCTCCCTCCTTCCACTGCCCTCCCTTCTATCATCCCTCCCACCCTGCTGATCCCATTCTCCCCCACTTTCCTGTATTGTAGGATAGGTTTTCATACCAAAACGAGTGTGCATTTTATTCCTTCCTTTAGTCGAATGTGATGAGAGTAAGCTTCATGTTTTTCTCTCTCCTCCCCTCTTTTTCCCTCCACTGAAAAGTCTTTTGCTTGCCTCTTTTATGAGAAATAATTTGCCCCATTCCATTTCTCCCTTTCTCCTCCCAATATATTTCTCTCTTGCTGCTTAATTTCATTTCTTTAAGATATGATCCCATCCTATTTA
The DNA here is from genome assembly GCF_028372415.1 of Notamacropus eugenii. Taxonomy (NCBI): domain Eukaryota; kingdom Metazoa; phylum Chordata; class Mammalia; order Diprotodontia; family Macropodidae; genus Notamacropus; species Notamacropus eugenii. Next base: position 297,149,947 of record NC_092874.1, on the reverse strand, counting down.
ATTCACTCTGTGCTCTGTGTGTGTGTGCGTGCGTGTGTCTGTGTGTGTGTGTGTGTGTGTGTGTGTGTGTGTGTGTAATCCTACCAACTACCCAAATACTGAAAAGTTTCAAGAGTTACAAATATTGTCTTTCCATGTAGGAATGTAAACAGTTCAACTTTAGTAAGTCCCTTTGACTTCTCTTTGCTGTTTACCTTTTCATGCTTCTCTTCATTCTTGTGTTTGAAAGTCAGATTTTCTTTTCAGCTCTGGTCTTTTCATCAAGAATGCTTGAAAGTCCTCTATTTTGTTGCAAGACCATTGTTTCCCCTGAAGTATTATACTCAGTTTTGCTGGGTAGGTGATTCTTGGTTTTGGTCCTACTTCCTTTGACTTTGGGAATATCATATTCCACGCCCTTTGATCCCTTAATGTAGAAGCTGCTAGATCTTGTGTTATCCTGATTGTATTGCCACAATATTTGAATTGTTTCTTTCCAGCTGCTTGCAATATTTTCTCCTTGACCTGGGAACTCTGGAATTTGGCCACAATGTTCCTAGGAGTTTCTCTTTTTGGATGTCTTTCAGGTAGTGATCAGTGGATTCTTTCAATATTTATTTTGCCCTCTCATTCGAGAATATCAGGGCAGTTTTCCATGATAATTTCATGAAAGATGATGTCCAGGCTCTTGTTTTGATCACGGCTTTCAGGTAGTCCCATAATTTTTAAATTGTCTCTCCTGGATCTATTTTCTAGGTCAGTGTTTTTCCAATGAGGTATTTCATGTTATCTTCCATTTGTTCATTCTTTTGGTTTTGTTTTGTGATTTCTTGGTTTCTCATAAAGTCATTAGCCTCCATCTGTTCCATTCTAATTTTGAAAGAACTATTTTCTTCAGTGAGCTTTTGGACATCCTTTTCCATTTGACTGATTCTGCTTTTTCAAGCATTCTTCTCCTCATTGGCTTTTTGAAATTCTTTTGCCAATTGAGTTAGGCTATTTTTAAAGGTGTTATTTTCTTCAGCATCTTTTTGGTTCTCTTTTAGCAAGGTGTTGACCTGCTTTTCCTGTTTTTCTTGCATCTCTCTCATTTCTCTTCCCAGTTTTCCCTCCACCTCTCTAACATGATTTTCAAAATCCTTTTTGAGCTCTTCCATGGCCTCAGCCCCTTGAATATTGATTTTGGACGTTTGGGATACAGAAGCCTTGACTTCTATGTCTTTCCCTGATGGTAAGCCTCGTTCTTCCTCATCTGAAAGGATGGGAAGAGATATCTGTTCACCAAGAAAGTAACCTTCTCTGGTCTTATTTTTTTTCCATTTTTTGGGCATTTTCCCAACCAGTTACTTGACTCTTGGGTCCTTTGTCAAGAGTAGGGTATACTTTGAGAATCTGTGAGATCTCAGTTGCTCCAAGGTGGCACGATCAAGCATGTGCTGCTCTGGACGCAGAAAGGGATTTTTATGTCCAGAATCTTAGCCATTACCTCTCCACAGCCATCTAGCCTCCAGTTCCATCAAGTCAGCACTGGGGGCTGATTTTCAGATAAGCTGTATGGGCAGGTGGAACGGGACGAGTTAGAGCCAACCCCTATCCATTTCAGGACGCCACACTGAGAGCCTGCCTAGATAACCTAGGGGCTTGTCAGTAGGGGTGGAACTAGATGGATTTCAGGAGGAAGGGTCTCGTCTTTGTTTGCAACGTGGCAGTTCTTTGTCCTGGCTCCGGATGTCCAGTGGAGAAGACACCCATATAAGGAAAGGTGATAGGTGATAGGTTCAATGTGAAAGGTGATAGCTGATAGGTTCAACGTAAGGCTTAGGAATGTTTTACATAAAGACTACATATGCATGTGAATGAGATGAAATAAACGGAGTCTTCACCACCTTTGTCTCCCGCCCCATTTCATTACTCACGAGATCAAGGCCTCTTGCTGGACAAGAGCCTTGGGTCGCGGTCAGGGGTTCCCGTAAATGGTCTAGGGGACCCCAACAGGCAGGGCCGCCATTCAGTGTGAGACAAAGACCAGCTAGGCCAGGTCCTCCACCCAGGGCTGAGGTAAGACTCAGCTCTTCAGTGCCCCCAGGGGTTTTTACGCTGTATGGGCTGCTGTGCACTCTCTGTGGCTGCTGCCTGCTGCTGGAGCTATAGGAAGGCCCTTCTCCCTTCCTGGCCAACTGAATAAACCACATCACAGATCTTTGGTGCCTGTGGGTTGAGGGATCTGAGAACCTGCTGCTGCAACTGGAGATTCCACAACTGGAAATTCCACTCCTGAGGTGTCCTCCTTCCAGAGTCTCATCATGTTGCTCCACGTCACATCAGGCGGGCAAGGCCAGGCTGGGCTCCACGCTCCGCTCAGCGTCCAGCATAAACGATGTTTCTGTGGGCCTTTCAGGTCACCGTCGGCTGAAAATCTCCTCCACTCTGTTGTTCTCCACTTCTGCTGCTCCATGATTTGTTGAGAGTCCCTCTCTACAGGTATTTTGTGGGCTGTGTGGGGAGACCCTACATAAGTGTGTTTTTCTAGTCCCCCATCTTGGCTCCGCCCCCCCACTCATGCGTTTTCATATTAACGAAAATCCATCTCTGATCTCCCTTATCTATGGGAAAAAAAACCCTTATAATAAATATATACAATTCAAATTCCTGCAATTAAATTTTTTTCAATTCTTCTAACTCTTCCTGAAAGAAGTATTTCTGCTACATAGATGACTGAACTCTTTCCTTTCCTAATCCTAGGTTACACTTCGCAATGTCTTTTTTGCCATTTTCTCTGCCCACCTTTGCACTGAAATCACCAAATATCAAGGTGTATATTGACTTCATCTGGAGAAATCTACCGTTTTTCTCCATAGAATTTCTTGTCCTCATCTTTTGCTCTGATGTTGACTCCAAAGTTCCAAGGAGGTTTCGGGAGCTGCTATATTTGCGTTTGGCTAATGAGATCTGTAAAGTAAGTAGGCTGAATCACCTGAGTCACTTCTTGTTTGTTAGATCCAATGATATCAATCCTTTTCTTGATTTCTCAAAGAGCCTGTGAGCCATCCTTCCATTTCCTGATTTCTGTGGCTTCATTTATAGCAAAAATGTCAATATTGATACACATGCTATCCTCCAATGGAATGCTGAATAGGAATCAATGGAGAAGGATCTCACATTTAAGGAAGTGCAGTTCAACTGAAGTTCAAACTATACCCAAAGGACTATACAACTGTGTTATATGTACCCTTTGACCCAGCAATACCACTACTAGGTCTGTATTCCAAAGAGATCATAAAGAAGGGAAAGGACCCACATGCACAAAAATGTTTATAGCAGCTTTTTGTGAGAGCAAAGTATTGGAAATTGAAGGGATGCTCATCGATTGGGAAATGGCTGAACAAGCTGGGGTGTATGAATGGAGTGGAATACTACTGTGCTATGAGAGTGATGAGTAGGCTGATTTCAGAAAAACCTGGAAAGGCTCACATGAACTCATGCTGAATGAAGTGAGCAGAACTACGAGAACATTGTACACAGTAACAGCCACTTTGTGTGATAAGTAACTTTGATAGACTTCGTTCTTCTGAGAAGTACAAGGCTCTAAGACAATTCCAAAAGACTCGTTGGAAGAAATGACATCGACCTCCAGACAAAGAACTGTGAAGTCTGACTGCAGATTTAAGAGCACTATTTTTCTCTGTTTTTCTTTCTCGTTTTTCCCTTTTCTTCTGATTCTTCTTTCACAACATGACTAATGTGGAAACGCGCGTAATATGATTGTCCACATATAGCCTATATCAGAGCGTTTTCTGTCTTGGGGAAAGGGAAGGGGAGACGAAAGGAGAAAATGATTCTGGAACTCAAAACCTTATAAAAGTGAATGCTGAAAAGAAGTATTTTTTTAAATAGAAAAGAAAATGAGGTTCAAAGCTGCAATTTCATAGCCACCTTCTGCTTCCTTTTCTGACACTGTCTGTTATCACTGGAGTCCTGCAAGAGGGATGCCCACAAATTTTGTCTTTTTGTTTTAGGAATTGCCATGGCCAAAAGTCACCACCTGGTGGCGAGCCCATAGCTAAGACTGCTCAGGATCCTCATGCTCCTATCTCAGCAGCCTCCTCTTGTCCGATGCCTTCCCTGCCCCAGTTGTCAGGGTTCTCGCCATCCTCATACTGACTCATTCATGTACACGGAACAGAAGAGACGCTCTCTGAGGACAGAGGCCACTTCACTGCTCTTTCTGTATCTCAGTCCCTACAATGTAGCAAGAACTTCTCAGATTATACAGAGCTGAATGGACTTACCACCTCCACACTGATCTGGGGCTTCCATTCCCCATTATCCATTGTGGTGTCCGATCCTTCCTATCCCAGAGATCATTCTCCTCAAAAGAGAAAATAGAAGTAAAGGAGAAGATTGTATCAGCTCATTTATGCCAATCCCTTCCTTGTACTTTCTCTTACCTGCAACATAGCTTGCTTGCAATGCACTCGCACGCACGCACACACACACACACACACACACACACGCAGAAATTTACACTTGAATCTAAAATATTGAAACGAGTTAGACCTAATTATGGGAAATCGAATGATTCCAACCATTCTCAAGTTATTTCCATTTTTTTAAGAGCTGGAGCGGGAGGATAAGAAGGTAGTCTAATCGGCACCCAAATAAAGGATGTTGAGAAATAAAACAGGTATTAAGGTATTTGTGGAATTCACACACGAGGTTTACGTGGACCCACTCCCCGCGCGCGCCCCCGCCCCAGCTCGCCACCGCTTTGCCCCCGCGCCCCATTGTCCGCCCGCCCCACGTTCGCCCCGCGTTCCCCCAATGTTCCTCCCGCGTGTCCACGGTAGCGGCCGACGCGGACGCGATCGCGGCTGGCGGGCGGGGGAGGGTCGGAGCCGTTTCTGCAGGTACCTTCTCTGCATGTACCCGGGCGGGTCAGGGCCGGGAGAGGAGGGGCGGGGGAGGGGCCAGGGCTCGGGCACGGTGCCCTCCTCTGTGCCAGGACACGGCCGCCCCCCCAAACCTGGGCACAGAGGCGGCCCCTCCACTTGTCTGCCCCCCAAACCTGGGCACAGCTCTCCCGCCAGAGTTGCCCCTGGTGCAGCTGCCTCTGGTTCATCCCCTAACCTCTCCCCCAAATCCCCAGCATCCAGGGATGTCGGTAACCGAGTTGGGTCCCTCGGTGCCAGGCCTGCTTTCCCCCTTGCTTCCTCTCCCCACAAACAACCCCAAAATGGAGTTGCCCAGGCCCGGACTCACTTCCCAGTGCCAAGGCCTGGCATGCCTTTCCACCTCCCTCTGGGCCAAAGTTGTGTTGATTTTCCCAGTGAGTGTGTGCATACACGTGTCTGTGTGACTTGTGTGTATTTGGAGAGGGTGGGAGAGCTGGCAACAGTCCCGTGCCCAGACCTGATGCACCCTGTCCCCTGGCCCCAGATGCCCCCCTTGGCTGGCCAGACTGGGACTCATCACCCACTCTTTGCCTGGTCTTGGCCAGGCTCATCCTCCCAGTGCCAGAGGCCAGCTGCCCTCCAGCTTACTCTCTAACGTGGGGCATCCCCAGCCCGGGGATGATCCTCCCAGGATGAAGGCCCTGCTGCCCCTGGCTCACTGGGTGACCCTGCCAGAGCATCATGGCCCCCTTCCTAGTTCCTCCCTGAAGGAAATCCTCTCAGGCCACTGGCCACTTCCCTTCACTTCCCCTGAACTTTGCAGAGCTGAACCAAAGTCAGACTCCCGGCACGTGCAAGTGATCCCTTTTCGTTGGGTTAGCAGCTCCTGAAAAGGACTGTGGAGGGTGTTGTGGGTCATCGCTGGGCAGATGAGAGAAGGCCAGGCTGCTCCACGCTGGAGCTATTGAAAAGTGTCAATGTTTGTGGTTGAAACCTTACCAATCCCCCAGGCCCTTTCTGGGCAGCCTGGAAGAGTCTGTCCATCTCTGGCCCTGCAAATTCTGTTCACAGTCTGGGCAGATCCTGTGTGCTCACCAGCCTGAGCCAACAGGAGTCCATCCCTGTGGGTCAGTGACTGCCAGAGCAAGACAGTAGGTGGCCTTCAGATGAAAGTCACTTGGCTGGGGAGGCATGTGAAGGTTCAAGGCAGGGGGATGGTAGCATCTTGGCCTGACAGTCCCCAGGAGACTGTGGGAGACTAGTGAGATTCTGGGTAAAATCAGCTCTCATTTGCACATAACAGGATGGAGTGGGGTGAGTCAGGATAAAGCAGAGGGATGTAGGGGGCAGGTGCCCCAGGTTCCAACACCACCCTGGCCCTGCTGGTGACCATGTGATGGCAGATGAGGCAGTATCTTTCTAAACTGGGCTTTTATCCTCTCACATGAAAACAAAGGACTCTTCTTGATGAGCGCCACCTTATTGGGGGCCAGTACTGTGACTGCCTCTGAAATCTCCAAGGGCCCTTTCAATACTAATATTCTATGGTTGTAGGTCAGCATAGGAAGTAGTAGCAGAGAGAGAGTTCTGCCTTTACTGGGCCTGCAACCATGCCTTGTGCTGTTCAAAACATGGGGGTTTTTTGAGGGGGGGAGGGCAGAGCAGGGATTAGATTATGATGACAGAGGGTAGGGTTGGCTTTTCCCTTTGACTGTAGAATTCAGAATAGTCAAGAGCTTAGATTCTCTGTCTTTATGATACTGGAATGCTGAAGATAAGGCTACCTGGCAGACCGGGGGCTTTCCTTGGCAATTTGGGGGGTGCCCATACAGCCTTTTCAGGCCTCCCCTGGGATGTGGTTAGGTTTGTATCCACAACAGCCTGACTACTAGCTGTACTGCTTTGTTTGAGGCCTCGGGCAAAGACTCCACCCAAGCATGGGGGAGGGAGGGTGAGAGCTGATGCTGATGCCCGAGTGGGTGGGCATTCAAAGACTCCAGTGGGGCAGACTTGATTACCATGTGGGGGTGGAAGCTAGCAAGGGACATCAGGCCAGCTGTCTGCCTTGGCTGCTGCCGATTTCCCTCTTCCTGTCCTTGCCAAGTGGGCACCCCATCTTCAGAGAAGCTCACGGGTCGACCAAATGGGCTTCCTTAGCCAGGGAGACATGTGGTTTCTTGCTTTTTAGGACAAGTCTAGTAGGAACTCTCCCTGCTAGCCAAACCAGGCCTTCTTGTTCTCCCAACTGGCAGAGACATCCATTGGGGTCTCTGTCCCACGACCCAAGCAAGCATCTTGGAAATGAAAGCAGTAACCCCCAGAATACAGCTTCTGGCAAAGGTCACAGGCCCTCCAAAATCAAGGTTGGGTATATTAGAGATGGTTTTATAGCATGGATAGACTAGGAAACCAAGCTGAGATCCCCTACAACCTGGTCTCGTCTGTAATCTGAGTTAGGGGTGGTCTAATTCATGTTCATGACATCCATGTCTCCTAAGGCTGGGACAGCCTCCCTTTTGTATCAGCCCTCTGTCACTGAAACTTTGCTTGTGCAATCCTTGACAATTCAGAAATCCCTGAGGAGGCAGTGAGGTTGGAGCTGAGGGAGCTGGGGGACAGGAAGGCCCAGGGCCTGCTTTGGAGGCTCTTCCTCCAAAGAGGTATGGGGACCCCTGGAGAATTTACCACTTGTCTGTTTACTCATTTGTAAAATGAGTTCAATAATCCAGTTGTCCATTGAGGGCTCTTACTAAAGAAACACATGACCTAAGGGGTGGGGTTAGTATCTGATGGTTAGCTTGGACCCCATCCACCCTCCAGAATGATCACAGAACTGGGTGCTGTTGGGGATGAGGGGAAACAAAGACATGGAAGGGAAAGCAGGCCTTTCCCTCAGAGTTAACAACTATGGCGAGAAGGAAATTGTGTGTGTGCGAAGCGACCTGAGAACAATCCCAAGGCAAGTGTCAAAACCCCAGATTCAGTAAAGACACCAAGGGAGACATTCCAAATGGAGGCTGGAGAGAGAGTGGGGGCAGCGCTTCACCAGGGAAGCCACCTGCAAGAAGATGTCACGGCCAGCTCAGGCACAAAGCTGGCAGGCTTGGCCCTGGTGAGCAGCCACCCTCAGCGTCTGGGAGACACTTCAGAAACTCTTTAGGAAAGCGCCTCTCTGTCCCAGTGCAGCCAGCTTTCCTTTTGGAGGAATCCATCCCTCCCCTTCAACGTCTCCCCCATCAGGCTCTTCTCAGGGGGTCCCAGAAAATCACACCTAGTCAGTCAGTAAGCACAGCTTCTCATTACTTTTTGCTTCTTCCAGGAATTTCTAGCACTTCTAGAGTGAGATTTTGATGATGTCTCGACGCAGTCAGCGCCTGAGCCATCGTTACCATGTTGATGATGATGGAGGCAGCAGCAGCAGCAGCAGTGGAGGAAGTTCCCTGGTGGCTGGTCAGCACACTGCCTTCAAGGACAGTCCCTTAAGGTAAGCCACTCCACAGCGGCCCTAGGTCATCTTCCAGATCACAACCACTCAGGGCAGCCAAGGGCCTGGCCAGCTTCCATGTGCACCTTTCTTTCCTGCCCCCATCTTTGGTGGAAACATCACTCTAGTGCTTTCTTTCCCCACAAATGCGAGAATTTCCTGTCCCCAGCACCGTCTCTTCCCCTTCTACCCCAACCTGGGCTGCTGCTGCCTTCACTCTCTGAGAACAGGAACTAGGGAGGGGTGACTTTGAGCATTGAGAGGGCCAGAAACTGAGGCTTAAAGCTGGGCAGGGAACAACCATCATGTGGCCCAGTACCCACGGTTTCTGGGGTGAGCTGCAGGGCCTAGCAAGAGCATAGGAAGCCATGGGGGTGATGGACCTGTGGGGGAGGAGACAGGTTCAGGTGGCTTTAGCTCCTCTTGTACCTCATCATGGTGGTTCCATTTGGAAAGAGGCCCTGCCTGGCCCATGGGAGCTGGGGTTTTGTTCCAATGTTATAAAGGATTCATCTGTTGAAGGAATAAGAACAGAAGAGGGCTTTGGGGATCATTTCTTTTCATCCTAGAAGCTCCTTGAAAGTCTCTTCCTCCTCCAGGCCTTTCTCCCCCTGTTTTTCTCCTGCTTCATCTCCTTCACCCTCTTTCCTTTGCTCTTCATGCTTGGCGCCCCCCAGGACTCTGAAGAGGAAATCTGGCAGTGTGAAACGCCTCTCACCAGCCCCTCACCTGGGCCCTGCTTCCAATCCTCACACTACCTACTACAGTGAATCAGTGGTCAGCGAGTCCTACGTCAGGGGCCCCCGGGTCGCCTCGGTGGACAAAAGCTCCATCCTACAAGATCAGCTGGACAGCGATGTCTACTGGAGTGAACGTGGTGAGCTCTGGCCAGAGCTTGACAAACCCGAGGGCTTGGGCTGGGGAGAAGGAAGGAAGCTCCTCCCTGTCTTCTAAAGATTCCTAAGGAGGCTAGTGTCTGTTGGGAGTTACCTTACTCCTCCAGGTTGGCTCATCTCCCTGGATCCTCCCAGGTGGGAGATCCTTCCATTCTCCTGAAGCCCCTCAGTCCCACAGATGGCACTTTTCCAGATCTGGGTGACAATAACCATGCCTCCTAAGGCAGAAGGCCACCTGGTTTTGTGCAGCCAATGAGCTAAAAATCATCTTTACATGTTTCAGTAAAGTTCCATTACACTTAAAAACATAAAAAGTGTTCTTACCTCATACAGAAATAGGAAGGGGGCCAGATTTTGCCCTTGTGCAGAACTCCATTCCTGCCCTAAACCACATGGGTGGGGCTTCTGGGTTCAGACCCCCAAAGGGGTGGGAAGTCTGACTTCTGAAAAGTTCTGCCAGGTGTTCCACCTCTGGCAGCTGCTGTTGCTGGAAGCCTGAAGCTCCCTGCTTATCAGGCACCTCCATGCTCTGTGCAGGTGGGGACTTGGTGAGGAGGAGGAGAGGCCTGGGAGGTGCTGAGAAGAGTAAGATCAATGGACTGAATGAGGGCAAAGTCACCTATGATATCTATGGATCTTCCTCAGGATACTCCTCGGAGGATGACTCTGCAGGTAGGCAGCACTTCCTGCCTACTGGAACTCCATCCCCTGGACGCTGCCCCGTGTACTTTGAAGGGTGCCCCATCCAGGGGGGATGGGGAGAACATAGATTTCAGATAAAAGGATAGAGAACTCTGCACTCTGGCTCCAGGTGGGGGTTTGGAGGTTGGGAGGGCCCAAGCCTCAGCATGGTAATGGGGATGCCTGGGGCCCACTTGTGTCTCCTTCTGGGTGGCTCCTCATGTCTTCACTTTCCTGCAGGGCACACACTTATGGACCAGCCTGGCTCAGCATCCTCATTAAGGAATGCTGCCTCCCAAGTTGGCGCTTTCTTGTGGGTGGCCATCACTTTTCCAGGTGGGTTCTGGGAGTGGGTGGGCACACTGCCCAGGGCAGTCCCTGCTGTGGGCCCATAAGAGCTTCCTCATTCCTACGCTGGGGCACACCAGGCCTGGGTGCTAACCCTAGGACAGTGTGTGGAGACAGGCTTTTATGGCAGGATCCCCAGGCACAGCTAGAAAGCCTTGGGAGATTCAAGGAGCAGCTGCAGAGTGGGCAGGCTGGGAGCAAGCTAACTCTGGGATAGGAGGGCGAAGCCTTTGAACCCCTCTGCTGGGACTTTTACAGGTTGGCTCTTTGGCCTGTTCTACTGGTGGCTGGGCACTACCTGCTACCGCCTGACCACAGCTGCCTCCCTGCTGGACGTCTTTGTCTTAACCAGGTCAGTGAGGCCTCCCTGGGCTCTGCCAGAACCAAAGAACCCATGCTTGAAAAAGCTTCACCACCCTTGAGCTCAGTTCAGCTTTTGAGACTTTTGTGCCATGAATCTTATGACAGAAGGTCAGGTCAGGGTCAGGGGTGTGCTGGAATCAGCTGGAACCAGCTTGAACCTGCTCCTGAGTGTCAGCTACCAGTCAGGGCTCCTCTGGGTATCTAGACTGAAGAAGAAGATGGGACAAGTTGTGTGTGCCTTCACCTCCTTCAGAACTGCTTGTTAACCCTTCCCCAGCACATGCCAATCCCCATGAGCACAGGTGCTGCTCTATTCCTGAGTATCTTGGAGGAGCTGTCCCCTCAGTAGTTCCTGCCTCTCATCTCCACTGACTCTGGTGGCTTCACCTTGGCCAGTTGGAAAGTCCTGAGCTCCCAGGGGTTGTAGTCTCTTCCCAGTCCTTCGGGTAGCCAGGCCATCCTTACAGTTTCTCTGTGGGGGGTCATGTCCAGGTTTCCAGGCAGCCTCCAGGGCTGTGTCCAGGAGCCTCTAGAGCAGGGGTAGGGAACCTGCGCTCTCCAGGCCACATGTAGCCTTCTAGGTCCTGGGGTGCAACCTTTGGACTGAGGCCAAGTTTTACAGAACAAATCCTTTTCTTAAGGAGATTTGTTCTTGGAAGTCTAGATTCAGTCAAAGGGCCACCCTTGAGGACCTCAAGTGCCACATGTGATCTCCAGGCTGCAGGTTCCCTATCTAGCTCTGGATTCTTGGGGCCACAGGCTAGGCCCAGGGAGACTAGCCAACCTTGTCAGGGCTTACTCCTTCCAAGTCCCAATTTGACAAGCACTGAAATGATTTAGCCAAAAGAAGCCTGCCCAATTCACTAGCATATAAGCACATTCCTGAGAGCCCTGGGAGGGAGATGCTTTCCACCAGCCCTGTCACCTTTCATAACAACATTCACACATTTGACCAAGGTCAAATTTTCTCCTTCCACTTGACCTCGAGGGCTGTCCATAAAAGCCCAGAGCTCCCCATCGTAGCTGTCCCAGGGTGGGGGCACACCCTTTGTTGGTTTCCTCAGCAGCTCAGGGAGGGTCGCACAGGAATCTGGTGGGGAAGACCAGGCACTAATGTCTCCTCCTTCATCCCCATGAAATCCAGGAGCTTTTCAACTCTGAAGAAGTTGTTTCTGCTTCTCTTGATGCTGTTGCTTCTGGCTTCGCTGGCTTACGGTGAGCCTTGCTGAGTCCCCAGGGCACCCTGCCAGCCCAGACAGACAAGGGCTTGGGGGCAGGGCTGCTGAACGCAAGTCTGGAAGACAGAGCTTTGAAGGGGAGCCTTTAGCCTTTAGGGGAAAAGGGACCCAGGCCTTGTATGGGAAAGTTCTTGTGCCTGAAATGGGATAGACGGCCTGTGTCTCCTCCTCTTGATCCAATCCCACAAGCCTTTCTTGTGCATCTTCTGTATGCAGGCCTCCCAGACTCATGCTGCATGCCTACTATGACAGTGCTGGCTTTACATGGGTGTTTGATCTGCCCCCTCAGTGGTCACTGTCAAGGCACTTGAGGGTGGGGGAACTGGTAGAAGAGCTGAGTCCACAATGAATGGGTTAGCTGGGCAGGACACAGCCAATGCCAGCTCTGGAGGCCTTTGCCCCTTCTCACTGGGGAGAATGGACAGGGTGGTCCTCCCTGGATGGTCCCAAAAGAGCTGTACTCTGTTCAGGAACCATGACATCACTTACCCCCTACTATGAGATGAAGCCCAGCTTGGGAATGGTGACACCACAAGCTGTCAGTTACCAGGACCTCTATTCAGCTGGCATCTCCTGAAAGCACTCTGATCCTCCAGAAGAGACAGGGCTGTATGTGGACCAGGCTTGGGACCAGGAGGCAGGACTTCTCCATGTCCTCTCCCCAGCTGCTTCTTGTCCCTCATTTTTCTCATAATCCAAAAGTGTGTAATGACTCCTGAAAGGATCATGAGAGATGCCTTTCCTGAAGGGTCTTGCCTTCCAGATCATGGGGCCCATAATGCATGCACCTTCCTTGGGCCAGGGTCTGAGCCCATGTGGATGTGACACTGCCAGACACAGTCCAGGTGTAGGTCCTCATCCTGGACATGTTTCCCTTCTGGTGCCTCAGCCTCTGCCTTCATTAGCCTTTCCTCCCATGTGCTAGGTGCTTGGTATTTTTACCCCTATGGACTACAGACATTCCACCCTGCTATGCTGTCCTGGTGGGCAGCAAAGGGCAGCAACAGGAGAGAGGAGGTGTGGGAAGCAGGAGAATCCACCCCATATTTCCAGGTGAGTGCCTGGGTGAGTGCCAGGAACACTTTGTGCAGGACAGGCAGACAGTCTGCTCACAACCAAGTCTGTTCCAATCAACCCCAGAATCACTCAGTCCACTACCATTTCTTAAGTGTGGCCTACTGTGTGTCAGGCACTGTGCTAAGGGATGGGAATTCAAAGAAAGAATTCAAACCCAAACAAACAAGCCCACAGTCCCTGCCCTGAAGGAGTCCCCGAGTCATGAGGAAACAACTAGGTACAATGGAGATCTACCAGGACAGATGGGAGTGAAGCAGTAGAGGGAGTTGGCTATGCTGTTTCTTCTATGGCAGCCATACAGACTATTACCATACCATCTTTGAAGACAGTTCTGGCCTGGCAGGATCTTCCAGGTGGTGTCCTCTCCTAGCGCTGTCTTTGAAACAGCTCTGCAGCACTATGAGGCATCAGAGGAGGGGGAAGCAGGATTAGCCAGAGGAAGCTGCTTTTGTTTCCATTTTGTAATGAACAAAAGTCTGTTTTATTTCCCTTCTCCCTCTCCCACCCATTCAGAAAAATGAAAAGCAAACCACTTGTAACAAATGTGCAGAGTTAAGCAAACCAGTCCCTTTTTGGCCATGTCTAAAAGATCTATGTCTCCTTCTGCCTCCTGAGGCCATCTCTCCGTCAGAAGTTGGGTCATTTTCCAGAAAAGTACTTGGTCACTGCATCGATCAGAGTTCTAAAGTCTTTCAAAGTTGCTTCTTTGTGGTTCTTCTCACTCTGCTCTGCACCAGTTCATACAAAGTCTTCTCAGGTTTCTCTCAATACCACCTATTTCATTGTTTCTTAGAGCACGGTTGTATTCAATCCTTACACCATAATTTATTCAGCTCTTGCCCAGTTCGGGGGCAAGCCAGTAGTTTCCATTTCTTTGTCTTTGCTGTTTGGGTGCCAAGTGTGTGTCATGCAGAAGATAGGTCATTCATCTCAGTGGTGACAGTCTCTTCTTAATGGTCTGTGCTGTGGGGCAAGAGATGAGAATATAAATCCAGGCTATAATGAAGCCTTCATTTAGTAACCTCGATTTATCCATGGATTTCCATCTCCAAACTCATCAATCTTTGCCCCAGGGCCACTCACAAGCAGCATTAGGAGACTCTCTCACCTTGGATATGCAGATCCCTGGGGAGCCAGGGTCAGAAAACCTGGGCTCAAGTTTGAGCTTTGCCACTTGCTAGCTTTGGGACCTGGGGCAGTTCAATGCCAACCTCTCAAGACTCAGCCTCCCGCGTTCCCCCGCTGCCTTCAACTGAAATCATAGTTGCCTCCCCCAAAAGGCCTTCCCTAACACCTTGTCACACAGTGAAGTGATTCTGGAGGGGGGGTGGTCTCCAGAAATTGGTAGCAGAGCCCAGACTATCAGAGTTGATCAAGCTGGGAAGACTTGAAGGCTGTGTGCAGATCCTGGTGTCTGCCCACCAGAAGCTTGGCCACCAGGTGATTGGATTTGGGGAGTCATGATGACTTGGGAAGCAGATAAAAAGACCAAACAACCTTTGCCTTCTGCAGCCACCTTCTGTTTGTGGACAGAGGTCAGGGGACCTCAGAGAAGGACAAAGAGTACTTGGTCTCCCTCAGTCCTCACACAGTCCAACCACAGTCTAAGTGGTTGACATTATTCCAGTGTAATCTGAGGGGTGACATGGAGTGGTGGGATAAAGGACATGGCTCTAGAAACAGCAACAGATGAGGTGCTGGATGTCAGATGCACAATGAGGTCCACGATTTTGGACACAGCCAGTGTCAGAATTTGATTTGTCTGACTTCTCATGTCAGCTGCAAGGAGTTTTTTTTTCAGATGTGGGGGGGGAAACAATCAGTGGAATGATCACTCACAGGCAGAAGAATTTGGAGGAGGCAAATCAGCCTCAAGGATTAGATTTCATCACATTTTTAAAGGCAACTAAAAAACCCCATAGTTGCTATTCCAAATGAGCATAAGGCAACAGAGGGCAAAGGAAGTCCAGGAGGAAGCTGAGAAGATCATTTTGTCCTTGTGACCCCAACACTCGGCATAGCCTGTTACACTTAGTGGGAGTGTATCAGTGTTTGTTGGCTGTCCTTGTACTAAGTCCACAAAACAACGTGCAAGGGAAGAAGACACAACTATTATTTGTCAGTAAGAAAGTCCCCAGGCACAGGATACATGATCAGCACCAAAAGATGTCACAACGAAACCAAAGGACCATCTTCACGGAATGAGAAATGCTGGTTACACGAATCATTTCAGCATCAAGGACCAGATCAGTGACTGGGCCCCACAAAGGTCAAAATCCAGCAAGTTAGAAGAAAGGGGGACAAAAGGGGAAAAAACATACCGTACAGCTCCAACAGCTCCAGTCCTTCCTCTTCAGATGTGTCAACCACTCAGGCACGGCAAAAGGAACACTGACTCATAGCATCGTTTCCTAAGGATGTTTGACTGCTGCCCCAAAACATCACATTCCAGTGAGAAGGCCAGCAATCCTAGAGGCTGCCTCCGTCAGAGACCAGCGGCTCTTGGCAAGCAAAGAAACCAAAGGCAACACTGGATCTGAAAATAGGCCACTGGCGCAAGAGAAGAAGAGGGTGGTGACTAAAGGATACAAACAGTGGCCCTGTGAAACGGCAAACATCAGGAAGGGCCCTCAGCCTCCCTCTTCAGCTCAGTCCTGAGAGTGGAGGCCCCCAAATTCTTGAGTCAGCTCCTTCCCCTTTCAGTGACTCACCTTGTTAGGAAGCTGTTCCTGCCTCTGAAATGTGCCACAACTTCTACCTTGCCAGGACAAGCAAAGCAACTCTAACCCTGTCCATGTCCACAAAGTCTGAAAACCATTTTCATGTCTCCTCATCGTGTTGTGTGTTTCCAAAAGTTTTCTTGATATCATTGGTTTTTACTTAACCTACCTTTCCCAGTGTGTCTTCTCAGAAAGAGAAGCAGGGAATTTGGAAAAACCCTGCAAAGCTTGTGTGATCTACTAGTGAAAATCATTTTGAATTAGGTACATCTTTACACACACACACACACACACACACACACACACACACACACAAACGCACACATCCCACTGACTTTGAAGACTTGTCTCTAGCTTTTGCTTTCATGTGACCCACCTTGCTCAGTGTATCCTTCCCATTTTGCCCTCCCACAGAGCCAGCCCTTAAGCAAAAGAATAAACCAAAAAGGGGAAGAAAAGTTCAGCAGAACACAGCAGGCGAGCCCAGCATTAGATGCAGGTTCCCTGCCAGTATTTCCCACCCTAGCCAGGACGGGAAGGGAAGAAGATCCTCATGGGTCATCTCTGTTCTTTCCATTTCCATGGTTGTCTGTGGTGCTTGTTTTCTTGTTCTCCTCATTCATTTATTCCACTTTTCCCCAGTTCATGTAAGTCTTCTAATTAAGCAGAGTTGTGGCTTCGTACAGCATAGTCATATTTCCTTGTATCCATAAGCCACTCCTCTGTCAATGAGTTCTTTGCTACCAAAGAACTTTCTTAGTGGTTCAGTTGGTATGGCACTGAATAAGTTAATTTAGGTAGTTTTATCATTTTTATGCTACTGGCTTGACCTACCCACGAGGAGTGAGTACATCTCCAACTGTTGAGATCTCTACGTATGAAGAATGTTTTGTAATTGTGTTCATATAGTTCCTGTGTGTGTCTTGGCAGGCAAACTCTCAGGTTGTATACAGTATACAATTGTATACAGTTATTTTCAATGGAATTTCTCTTTCTATCTCTTCCTGCTGGATTTTCTTGATTAATGTATAGAAATGCTGATGGTTTTGATGGGCTTCCAACTTTCTTTAAGTAATTGTTTGAACTGGTTTTGTTTTAAACTGGTTTTTTAGATGACTCTCTAGGGTTCTCTTGGTAAACCATTGTATCATCTACCAAAAGAGATAGTTTTGGTTCCTCATTGCAGTTTTTTCCCTTCAGTTTCTTTTCTGCCTTATTGCTATATCTAGCAGTTGCTGTAACTGGTACAACACTGAATAGCAATGGTTGGCAATGGACTTTCTTCCTTTACCGTGATCTTACTGGGAAGGCTTATCCCCATTACATATCATGCTTGCTCTTGGTTTTAGTTAGATAATACTTATTTTAAAGAAGACTCCATTTATTCCTGTGCTTTCTAGTGTTTTTCAACAGGGATGAGGCATTTTGTCAAAAGCTTTGTCTGCACCTGTTGAAATCATATAAATTTGTTGTTTATGTTATTGATATAATCAGTTACATTTATAGTTTTCCTAATAATTGACCCAGGCCCAACTTCTTGGTATCAATCCAGCTTGGTCACAGTGTCACAATATATCTTTGTGATATATTCCTGTAATCTCCTTTCTTAGCATTTAATATTTTTCATCAATATTCATTAAGGAAATTGATCTATAGTTCCCTTTCTTGGGGAGACGTGACTCTCCTTGGTTTGAGTATCAAGATTATATTTTTGTCATAGAAAGAATTTGATAAGATTCTATCTTTACCTGTTTTTCAAATCGTTTATTTAGTGTTGGAATTGATTACTTTTTAATCATTTGGAAAAATTTGATTTAGTCCTGGGGTTTTTTCTTAGAGAGATCATTTATAGCTTGTTTCGTTCCTTTTTCTAAGATGGGGTTATTTAAGGGCTCTGTTAAACAGGACTATTTATATTTGAAAAATTCATTTCATTTAGATTTTCATTTTTATTATTGGCATGTAGTTGGGCAACAAAGCTCCTAGTAATTACTTTTATTTTCTCTTCATAGATTGTAAATTCACTGTTTTCATTTTCTGATGTAATAATTTGGTTTTCTTTTGTAAAAATTAAATTAGCCAAGGATTTATCTATTTAATTGTTTTTCTCAAAGCTTATAGTTTTATTTATTAGTTCATTGGGGTTTTGTTCTTTCAATTTCGTTCATCTTTCTATCGATTCAAGATTTTAATTTTGGTGTTTAATTGGGAAGGGATTAATCTGTTGGTTTTCTAAATATTTTAGTTGCATGTCTAATTCTTTAATCTGTTTCTTTGTCTCTTTGATTGATGTAAGCATTTGAAAATATACATTTCCCTCTAAGTCCTGCATTGACTGCATCCCCAAAATTTAGTTATGTCATTGTCACCATGAAATTGTTAACCATTTCTATGATTTGTTCTTTGACTCATCCATTCTTTAGGATCCATTCTGTAAGATCCATTCTTTTTCTCCAACTCCTCTATTTGTGTATCTTTCTGTTTCAAGCATATTTCTTGTAAATAACATATTGTTGGATTCTGGTTTCTAATCCATTCAACTGTATTCTTCCATTTTATGAGTGAGTTCATCCCATTCCCATTCACAGTTGTGTTCATTAAATGTATATTTTTTTCCATGCTATTCTTTTACACTCATCCTTTTGTTTTTTACTCTGTCCCTTCTTCAGTAGTCTTTTGTTTCTGACCTTTGCCTCCCTTAATCTATCCCGTCATTCTTCCCTCCCCCTCACCTTTCTCTTAGACGCTTTTCCTCCTACTTCTCCTTGGGTAAAATGAATCTCTCCATCTCATTGTGTGTGTATGTGTATTCTTCCCTCTTTCAACCAGTTCAGATGAGAATAAGGTTCGTGTTGCCTGTTCCCCTCTTCTGTCCCTCCCATTGTATAAACTCTTTCTAGTGCACCCCATTTATGAGATAACTTTCCCCATTCTTTCTCTCCTTCCCCACAACCTTCCAGTGCATTTCTCTTCTCCACCCTTCCATTCTTTTGAGATCCTCACAACATAATACAGTCATTCAGGTCGCTATCTATTTAGACTGCTTCTAGGACCCGTGGTGATCATAAAATTCTGAAGTGGTTACATGTATCATCTTGCCACACAAGGGATCTAAACAATTTGCCCTTTTTTAGTGACTTGTGATTTCTCACTCATGTTCACCTTATTATTCTTCTCCTGAGTTCTGTGTTTGAATGTCAAATTTTCTATTCTGTTCTGGTCTTTTCATCAGGAATGCTTGAAAGTTCTCTATTTCACGAAGGGTCCTTATTCCCCTGTAGGACGATACACAGTTTTGCTGGGTAGTTTAATCTTATTGTGGGCTCTAATCCTAGATCTTTTCCACTCCAGAATATGATATCCCAAGCCCTGTACTCCTTTAATGTGGAAGCTTCTAAATCTCATGTGTCCTGACAGTACTGGATTATTTCTCTCTGGCTATTTGCAGAATTTTCTCCTTGACCTGGCAGTTCTGGATTTAGAACAGTTGCTGGGAGTTTTCATGTAGGGGTTTCTTTCAGGAAATGATTTGTGGTTTCAAGTTCTACTTTGCCCTCTGATTCTAACACATCTGGGCATTTTCCTTTGTAATATCTTAAAATATTATGTTGAGCTCCTTTTTTGTTCCTGGCTTTTGGATAGACAAATGACTCTCCAATTCTCTCTCCTCAATCCATTTCTAGGTCATTGGAGTTTTGTATGAGATCCTGTACATTTTCTCTTGAATTGATTTTATTTTTTGTTGTTGTCTCCTAGAGTTATTAGCTTCTATTTGCTCAGTTCTAATTTTTAAGGAATTCAGTATTTTTGTGCCTCTTTTACTAATTATTCATTCTTTTCTCATATCTTTCTTGTACCGCTTTTTAAAAATTTTTCCTCTTCCACTCTTAAAATCACTTTTTGTTCATTTTTATCTCATTCTTTAACTCTTCTAGGAATTCTTGTTCAACTCTTATCCAATCTACCCTTTTTCTTGGAGGATTTGCTTAAAGATATCTTCAAGTCATTGGCTTCTTCTGTCTTTCTGTCTTGAGCCATAGTAGCCCTTTGTGGTCAGGTTCAGTTTTGTTTACTCATTCTTCCAGCCTATTTCTTGACTATGAACTTGATGTTGGCATTGGGCTCAGCTCACCTCTGGGCTTTCTTAGTTCAGTCCGCAAACTTTCAGTGCTTCCATAGTGGTGATATCTGTTCACTGCTATTCTTGTCTGAGTTGTGCAAGTTCCTGACTCAGGTTTAGGTCTTCTGGCTTGCGGGTGCTGGAGTTTCTGTAGAATGTTATTGGACTCAGTCATTGTTAGCACACTTTGAGGTTCTGCAGGTTCAGAGGGACCGAACTTATTGACTCTTCTTGCGTCTGGGTCTCCTACCCGAGGTATCCCACTGCAGGACTAAAAGTGAACATTGAGCCCCCAGCTGTGCTCTGGGGCTCAGGTCCAGAACCTCTTTGCAGAACCCCTTTCTTGATCAGTGCTCAGCTAGGGCCTCGCTCACTCATAACTGCTCCTCTCAGCCTAGAAGAGTCATTTGGCCCCCTTCATGCTCCCAGGATAGCCTGGGATCTGCTCCTGCTCAGGGATTCAGTTCTAGCCCTTTTACCATCCTTGGGCAATGAAATGCTTCCCACTGTCCTGGCTGCCATTATGTTGGGCTCCTGGCCAGCCCCCACCTCAGTGTCCACAGCTCTCTTATTTCTTAAGCTTCCCTGGGCTGGAGAAATGACGCACAGGGATGTTTTCTTGGCTTTCCTCATGAGAATGTGGTCTGGCACATTATCTAGATGGTTAGAGAGGAGGTGGGCTGGGCTCATCAAAAATGCCCACCCTCCCTCTGTTCTCTTGGTTCTGCCCCTGTGCTGTGTGGTTGGTGGGGAGGGGACCTTCTGCATGCTTAGCCTCCTTTGTACCTCTTGGGGAGGTCTCTGACCTGGCTTTTTGCCCTGAGCTCTCTCAGCTTCTTTGCCATTTCGACCCTGGTGACCCTGGCCCTCCCTCATCACTCTCCTGGCTCACTGCCGCAGTGTCCTGAGTGGCCTCCCTGCCTCCAGTCTGTTCTGCACTCTGCTCTCAAAGGAACTTTCCTTAAGAACAGAGCAGACCAAGTGACTTCCCTCCTCAGTCAATGGCAGGGCCTCCCCTTTGCCCCCCAGAGGAAAACAGCACCACCCTGTCTTTCCAGCCTTAGCCTCATTGGTCTTCTGTACTCCTTTCAAACTCGGTGACCCTACCCAAATGGCTGCCCCCATGCTGAGAATTCATTCTGGTGCTCTTTCTTCCAGTCAGCCTGTCAACCCACATGTATTTATTAAGCACTTCCTCAGTGCCGGGTCCCGGCCTAGGGGACACAGGTACACAAAATGAAACCATTCCCATTGACCAGGAACTTCCATTCTCAGGCGGAGACCAACAATGCTTACGTTTTTGTAAATAGCGTAAGTGTGAAATGAAGAAATCTGCCGACAGCAGTTAAACGACCTGGTGGCTTTTAATGTCCTTGTCTCCTCCATTCAAATGGAAGTTCTTCGTACACAAGAAAGGTTTCCTTCTTGGTCCTTGTGTTCTCAGCACTCAGCCCCACCTCAGGCACACAGTGGGTGCTTAACAAATGCCCAGTGCTCCTTGTTCCTCCTCCTAAGAGACTTTTCATCTTTGTGTGTTTTCCTCCTTGTTCCCAAGGCTGAACAGCATGTCCTGTCCAAGGTTCATGCCCTAGAAAGGCGGCTGGAAACTCTGGCTTCTGAATACTCTGCACGTTGGCAGAAGGAGGCCATCAGGCTGGAGTTGCTGGAGCTGCAGGGGGCCAGTGGGAATGGAGGTGGAAAAAGCCTGAGCCACGAGGATATTTCAACTCTCCTGGAGGGCCTGATGAGCCAATGGGAATCCACCCTGAAGAAGGACTTCCGTAGGGACACCACTGCCCACATCCAGGTGAGGAGAACGCTCTGCTAAGAAGACCAGGTTGGCAAGCCCAGCTAGTGGAAGGCAAAGAGGTCTTGAGGTGAGGCAGCACTCTGGGCTTGGCAGGACCTGCCAAGTTCTCTGGGTCTTGTTGAACGCCTGTCTCCTTTTTTGTGGTCTCCAGGAAGCACTCACCACCCTCAGGGCAGAACATCGGCAAGATTTGGATAATGTTCTAAAGAAGATTTCTCAGGTATCCCAGGTAATCCAGAAGCTCTGACGCTTCTGGAGGCAGAGACACAGGGGATGGAGGGCGGGGGGGGGGGGGGGGGGAAAGGGTGCGGGGAGGGGGGGAGAGGGGGCAGAGACGTCTTGGGGGAGGTCACTTGTAGCTGGAAATGTTGGTGCTGCTGTCAGTAGACCTAACACTTGCTTACAGGTTTCTGGCCAGATTCCATACTTGTATGGGAGCATATTCGATTGACTCATTGTCCCTGAGAGCTCCTGTCTGAGGACTCTGGATCCCCTTGTCCGAAGGATAAGCAGAGAGCTTACTGATCTAAAGCAACCTAAGCCTCCTCCTGTAGCTCCTTTCTGGAACCCCTTTCCTGTACTGAGCACATCCATGCATGAAGACTAGGGAGGGATAAGATTGTCAATGAGAAGACTGTAACTCAACAGCTGAGTTTGAAACTCTTTTCAGGGACTGAGAAGTGACCTCACCACTCTAGGGAAAGTGGTTCATGCCTAATCTCAGCTGAGTTGGGGTCTCTGTCAGATGCCTCCTCTTGGTGGGATGATAAGAGAGGAGTCCAGTCTTTGAAAGGTCTAGCCCAAACTCAAGGTCAAGATTTCTGGAGCCCAACAGTTTTCAGAGACTCAGATCCTCCTTAGCAGACAGAGGGTCCACCCAGAGGAGACAATGAGTCCCCAGAGTGTGGTTTGGTGTTTTCATCAGTCTCATTGTGCCATCATCTTCCTTACAGGAGCTGGAAAGCTGGGTGCTCCAGCTAAAATCTGAATGGCAGAGGTAAGGCCCCAAACTAACTGGCAAAGAGAAGAGGAGGGAAGGAAGGCTAGAAAACTAGACCAGAGAAAGCACCACTGAGATTCTCTGGGGGGGTGTCAGTAGAGCCAGAATACTTGGGTTAGCATGTCCATAGGATTAATCCCAGCTGGTAAGGACCTCAGAGAGCAGATGAGGGTCCTGAGGCCTGGGAGGGAAATGACTTGCCCAGGGTCACACAGGGAGTAAATGTCAGGGAAGACTTGCACCCAGATCTCTGGTTCTGTTCTTTCCCTTTGATAGTGGTTCTGCTTGACTCTATCCTGTGTCACTAGCCAGTGGCTGCCCTTCCCTTTTCCTTTTGTCACTGTCTAGTTTGGCCCAAGAAGCCCTCCAGGAAAACATATTAAAGGCTATGGGTCCACTGGAGGCCCAGCTGGCTGGCCTGAGACAGGAACTGGCAGCCCTGAGCCAGAGACAGGCTGCAGCGGCAGAGGAAGTAGACCTTTGGCCACAGAAGATGGCAGCCCTGCGCAGTGATGTGAGTCCTCCAGTCCACCACTTAGACCACATGTGCCCCTCTCTCCAAGGTGGGCTGCCTGAGCATCTGCCCAGGGAGACCCAACCCTCTAAGGTGTCCACTGGGGTCCAATGAGATCTTTTTTGGTAGACCTGAAAGCAGTGGGAAAATGCCAGTCACTTGGTTCACAACCGTCCCTTCCCTGGCACCAGGAAGACATGCATAGGCTCTGAGCTCTCAGAGTCTTTCTAGACACCCCCTCCCCAGGTCCCCTGTCCCGGCCCTCTTTCTTCCTTACCTCTACTGTTTTGTGGATGGTCTCTGGTGGTTTCTAGGTGGAGTCTCAGTTCCCAGCCTGGATCAGTCAGTACCTTCTTCGAGACAAGGGCGCTAAGGCTGGGCTTCTTCAGCTGGAGGAGGTACAGGCCCAACTTCGGGACCTGGAGCACAGAATCCTCACTCAGGTGGCAGAAGGGCAGGTCAAATCTGCCAGTGAAGCTGCTGCCAGCCTGAGGCTGACCCTTCACAAGGAAGGAGTGACTGGGGTCACAGAGGAGGTGAGGCCTGCCCCATTCCCTGTCTGCCTGTCGGAGGTCATGGGTTTGCCCTGAGAGGAGCCTCCAGGGAAGGAAGGGGAAGCCCTGGCAGAGCAGGTAGCACACGTGGCCCTCTGGTGAAAGGGCTGGGCCAGTTCTGCAGGCAGCTAGGCCCATGAGTCCATCCATGCCTGTCTTTTAGGATGTGCACCAGATTGTGAATGAGGCCCTGAAGAGATACAGTGAAGACCGCATTGGGCTAGTGGATTATGCCCTGGAGTCCTCAGGTAGGTAGCCTGTAGAAAGCCAGAGGGCTGGGGACATGATGGTTGCCCATTAAGGGACAGCAGGAATTAAAAACTCATGATGCCCCTTATGGGACGGGGCAGTTGAAGGGCTGATGCCCTGGCAGTGACCCCTCATCTTCAGGACTACCTCTGTGTCCTGCCAGCCCTCAGCTGCCCCCACCTCACTTCTCTCCCTCTTGTTCTTTCAGGGGCCAGCATCATCAGTAGCCGCTGCTCAGAGACCTATGATACCAAGACGGCCCTTCTCAGTCTGTTTGGCATCCCCTTGTGGTACTATTTCCAGTCCCCAAGAGCCATCCTCCAGGTATGACAGAACAAAGGGCCCCCAGCTTGGCTCTCTGCCATCTCCCACCTTCTGTGGGGGCTGGGCTCTCAAGGTGGGAGGATTACACAATGGAAATCTATTCCATTGGCTGCCCACCTGACTTGTCACCTGACTTGTCTTCTGCCCACAGCCAGATGTTTACCCTGGCAACTGCTGGGCATTCCGGGGCCCCCAGGGCTTTGCTGTGGTTCGATTATCTGCCCGCATCCACCTCACTGCTGTCACCTTGGAGCATGTACCCAAAGCCCTGTCTCCCATCAGCAACATCCCTAGCGCCCCCAAGGATTTTGTCATCTTGGTGAGTATCTGAGCCTTGCAGCTCTCCATTCCCGTATGCCTGACAGCCATTTCTTAACAGCAGCATTGTGAGGTGAGGAATGGAAGGATGTGCCCATTTTACAGCTGGGATATTGAGGCTGGTCTCTGGACTCCACAACCAGCCCTTTCCCTGCTCCCCCTCTTCTTAGAGAGAAGCCAGAAGAGGACAGCTGACAGCAGTCAAGATTTCAATGCTGTCTCAGGGTCCTTTTATACAACTCCTTTATACATGGGTGCCTCCATGGCCAGGTGTCCCATGGGGGAGCTGAGTGGGGATGATGAGCACCATTCCCTACAGTCACCTCCTTAGGGCAGAGTTGGAATGTCCTCATAAGGAGGATGTGGGTGAAAAAAGTGGAGCCAGAGGAGAAGAAGAAACGTGTAGGGGAACAGGATGCTTCAGGACCTAAATCCTGATAGATGAAGAAACTGAGGCACCTACAATTAAATTGTGTGTCCCAAGCCATTCAGCAGCTTAGGGGAAGAGGCAGAGAAGGAGGCCAGGGGCTTGGAGGGAAAAGGATCTGTCTACTGAGTTAGTGAGAGATGCTGGAAGGTGAGGGGACCAAAGAAGGAAACATCATGGTGGCTTTTGCTTTCTCCCCTTTACTCTCCCCAATGTATCCCCCCCTACACCCCCTTCCTCCTCCTCTTCCACCTCCTCCTCCACAACCTCCCCTTCCTTTGCCTCCCTGGATAGATCTGGATTCATGTCCTAACAGCATGACCTTTCCTCTAACCCCCTCCCATCCATCCATCCATCCATCCATCCAGCCATCCATCCATCCATCCATCCCTTCCCTTTGCTTTTCCTTCTCTGTAGGGGCTAAATGAAGATTCACAGTCGGAAGGGGTGGCCCTCGGGCACTTTACCTATGATAATGCTGGGGAGTCCATTCAGACCTTCCACTTTCAGGTATGGAGGGCTGGCCCCACAGTGTCCCAGGGAGGCTGGTGCTCTTGAAGGCTAGATCACCAGCCATGGGGATGCTGTGGCTTTGCTAGGAGCTGCAGTTTGAGCCAGGACCCCATGGTTCTGATAGCAACCTGAGGGATAACATTCAGCCACTGAAGAAGGCCTGGGGGGCACGGGCTCTGGGGTCAGGATGTCCACCAAGGGATCACGAGCCTTCCTGACCCCAGTCTCCTCTTCCCACAGGGCAATGACACAGCCCCATACCAGGTGGTCGAACTTCGGATCTTAAGCAACTGGGGTCACCCTGAGTACACCTGCATTTACCGCTTCCGGGTCCATGGGAAGCCTGCCAATTAGCCTCTCCCCCCCAGGGCCTTTCCCCTCTTTCCCCCTTCAGCCCCTCCCCTCCCCCAGCAAGCACTTCATCCCACTTTCTCGCCCTCTCCCACACTTCATCCCTTATGGCCACTGTGGCTTCTGGGAGAGATACAAGGTGGGAGCCTACCACCATGGAGCAGTTTGGCCCCACCCTGCCCTCTCTGATGGAGAGGAGATCACCAGCTCAGCTATTTGTTTCACTCCCCATCGTCTTGAGGGTCAGGTGGCCCAGCTCCCTACCAGGCCCTGCCTGCCCTCAGGAGGTGTATACACAGCTATGTATGATATCTTGAAGGTGTGAGTCAAGACATCATGAGGGCCTTATTATGCTCAGCAGCACTCAGAACCACAGCTTAGGCCACCTTAGCTTACCTTGCCCAAGAGTCTAGGTCAAAGAACTTGGTTTATTGAGGGCATGACAACTTGGGCAGTTCCAAAGGGCAGACTGGTAGACAGTCTGTCTTGGGCATGCCCCAGCAGGTGGCTAAAGCTCCCGTCCATGGTAGCATGCATAGTTCTCTTTACCATGGGGCATGATGGGGGCAGTCTTTGAAATCTGAAGTATCTGGGACTGGCCACAATTCCCTGGTGTTAAGTTTATTGGGATAGAGTTGGGGTTAGTTTTTTGGAGTTAAGGCTGGGATGGGAGGGGAAGGGCAAATTCTTTGGCCCTGCGGGCCCATTGTATTATGTATATAGATAGATATTTATATTTATACATAGACCTCTTTGTTCTTTGTTATCCGACAGAAAAGCTACGGGCTTCATTTCCGGCTTCCTCCCCCTGGGGCCCAGGGTGATATTCACTCCAGCTCCAGCTTGGGGTGGGGGGCAGGCTGTCAGGCACGGATCCTCACAGTGACATTGCCATCCTTCCTGCCTTTTACTGTAGGAGGGAAGGCAGGCCTTCACACCACAGGGCTGGCCACTGGTCCCTGAAGCAAGCAGGGGCACTCACTCATCTGCAGGCTTTGGGGGTCACCAGCAGACAGTGGCAGGCTGACCCTAGCTGGCCCTCAACCCAGTTTGCTCCCTCTGCTTCTGTTCGCTTACCAGGAAGCTGGCGTCTGAGCAGCCCTGCGTAGGAACCTACAGATGGGGTCTTAGTTCTTCCCCATCACAAAGGCTACTGTTTAATTCTTTACTTTGATTTTTTAATCAACAAATTCTAATTTATGCCTATGCAAATATAAATTTTCCCTGGGATCTGTGGCTTCTCCTTGTCCA
This sequence comes from Notamacropus eugenii, assembly GCF_028372415.1. NCBI lineage: Eukaryota > Metazoa > Chordata > Mammalia > Diprotodontia > Macropodidae > Notamacropus > Notamacropus eugenii. Next base: position 297,122,838 of record NC_092874.1, on the reverse strand, counting down.
CCTGTTGCTCTTGAGGCCAACTTGGAGTAGTGGGGAAAAGAAGGTGGTATTCTGGTAGAAACTCCCTGGTTAAAGGGCGGCTTCCTTGCTGCTGAGTGAGGCCTGGGAGGGATTGTCCTGGGCATCGAGAGGGAGCTAAGCCCAGGCCTGGGCTGGGAGAAGCAAAGCTGGGTAAGGGAACCAGAGGAGGCTTTCTCATTTCTGCCTGCTCCTTTAAAGCTCACCCAAGGCCTCTCCTGGTCTTAATCCTCCCTCAGTGCGCCCAAATTGATGTTATATACTTTCTTGTGTGTGTCTGCATATCCATACATAAACACACACCTATCCAGACAGACATTCCTCTGTGTGCCTGCTCCATCTTTCAGGAGCAGGACAGCTTTCTAAGGAAAAGAGCTTTGTGTCTGCCTTGGTCTCCCCCATAGCTAGCACAAGGCCTGCCACCCAGCAGACACTTTATCTGAGCATTGCTATTCACTTCAACTCAGGTGTAAAGAAAGAATATACTCTACAGCCTTCTCAACAAGGGGTCACCAGCATGCCTTTGACACCCTCCAGCAAGGGTTAAACACGTCACAAACTGCCAGCCGTCCTCTTCCACTTTCAGACAGCTCAAGTTGTTGGGAAATTTGTCCTGAAATCAGGCTGAAATCTATCTTTGGGCATCTTCCACCCACTATTCCTCGTTCTTTCATCCTGGGTCAAGCAGAACACGCTAATCCCCCTTCCACATCACTTTTCAAATAGTAGCATTAGAGAGTGGCTACTGCGTGCCAGCCACTGTGCCGAGCACTTTACAAATATCTCCTTTGATCCACACAACAACCCTGTGAGGTAGGCACCATTTCTAGACCCATTTTGCAGATGAGGAAATGTAGGCACAGAGGTGAAATGACTTGTCCAGGGTCACACAGCTGGTAAGTATCTGAGGGAGAATTTGAACTTGGATCTTCCTGCTTCCAGGTGCAGAGTTCCATCTCCTGTGCCACCTGAAGACAGTTCTCATGGTCCTCTGACAGCTTCTCAAGGGCCTTACACCATGTTCTTGGAGCCCTTCATCCTTCTGTTCACCCTTCTCTGAATGCACCTCACCTTGGTCATTTCTTTCCCACACTGTGATGCTCAGGCCTGAACACTGCCCTCTGGCTGTGGTCTCCTCAGGACAGACTTGGGCTGACCTATTACTGACCCCCCTTCCTAGATCGTAGGCCTCTCCATGCCCCTCAGGAAGGCACTGGTCATTCCAACCATCAAGTTTAACTAGTGATTCACACAGACACTGCTATCCCCTAAAATCCCCAAATCCTTTAACAGGAGCCATGGCTGCATCACCCTCCCCCACTCATTGGTTTTTCTTTTCTAATTCTTGTTGAGGACTCTGCTTTTACCTCCACTGGATATTTTCATTTGGATAGAATCCTAAATTTTAGCTAGCTGAAACCTCCTCCATCCTATCAGTCATGTGACATCTCCACCCCTCCCTCCCAGCTCTAGCATTGGCACATTTGGACAAGCACACCTTGTGCTATTTCACTGAAGTCGTTGATAAAAATGCTGAACAAGCACGGAGAAAAGGGGAGATCCCTGGGGCAATCAGGACAATTCCCCTGAGACCTCCCAGGGAGCTGGCATCAGCTCATTAGCCAGCACTCGACAGGTAGGGCAATGTAACCCGTTAACCCTTTCCAAATCCACCTGTCATCTGAGATTCAGACTTTGCTAAAATCTGACTGCACTTTGCAGAATTGCTCTGATCCAAGCAAAGACTAGCAGCTCATCAGACACCATTTTACAAGGGATCTGGGATCTTGGCAGCGTAGGCAGGAAATGCACATTTTTATCCTGTGCAGTTCTGCCCTCCTGTCACGAAAACAAACTGCTTCGTGGACCAAAGGAGAGATAGTGCTCAGAGTCTGAAAAAGTGCTTGTTCAACTGAGGTTGGAAATGGCTTTCTTGATGGAGCAGTTCCCACCTGCTTGATGAACTCAGGCACCTTATATAAAGCAGTGAACAGGAAGGGAGAGTTCAGGATTCTCTGTCCAGAGTCACTTGCCCATAATGTCTCATTGAGGCACAAAGCACAAATGGGGCAAGAACATAAAATCAGGGTTACCTAAGGGACATTTAGAATAGGCTGGAGCTCACCTTGAGATGGGAGAGAAGGGAGAGTGAGGTTAATAAACCTTTGCCTCTACGCTTCTAACTTAAGGGGGGAGTGGTGGGGGGGAAGAGTTTAAAAAGGAAAGTAAGTTAATCTGGGTCCTACAATTACCTAAAGGTAACCTGTCCAATCCAGTAGGCAGAGATGCAGAGATTTTACAGAGCTCTAGGGAGCCCAGCCTCTTAACAGGCATGACCTGGATGAAGATCCCGACCAGGAGACTGAGAAAGGGCAGTCAAACATGAAGGAAGAAAAACAGGTGAGGTTGGACCCATGAAAACCTGGAGAGAAAAGAGTGGGAAGGAGAAGAAGACCCTGGATTCAATCCTGGGTCTGTTACTCTTCTCTCTTCATTCTACTTCACTCAGTGATCTCATCAGCTGCCATGGATTGAATCACCCTCTCCATGCTCATGATTTCTCAAATCTACCTATTCTGCCTAAAACCCTTTGCTGACCTCCAGTCTTTCATCTCTCGTTGCTTTGTTGATGCCACAAATTGGATGTCGTGTAGATATTTTCAGCTCAACATGTCCAAAACAGAACTCTTCATCTTCCCCCTATTCTTTCCCCTCCTACCTTCCCTATTACTGTAGAGGGCACCACCATCTTCCAGGCTCCTAACCTTGGCATCATCTTCAAATCCTAACTTCTGTCCAAGGGATTGCCAAAGATTGTCCAATTTACCTCTGCAGCATCTCTTGTGGATTTCAGCTTTGCAGCACCTCTCATCAGTTTCACCTCTCCAACATCCCTTGCAGATTTCACCCTTCAACATCTCTCAGATTTCATCTTTGCAGCATCTCTGATCAGTTTTACCTCTCCAACATCTCTTGTCCATTTCAGCTTTGCAACATTTGTCATCAATTTCACCTCTCCAACATCTCTTGTCCATTTCAGCTTTGCAGCACCTCTCATCAATTTCACCTCTCCAATATCTCTCACAGATTTCATCTTTACAGCATCTCTCATCGGTTTCACCTCTCCAATATGTCATGCAGATTTCACCCTTCAACGTCTCTTGCAGATTTCACCTTGGCACCATCTCTCCTCAGGCTCACCTCTGCAGCATCTTTCAAAAACAGAACTTTCTTCTCTGATGCTGCCCCTACCCTAGTCCAGGCCTCATCTCCTGTGCACTGTTGTTTTCTTATGACTCACCATTTATTTTATTTGTACAAAGTAGTGAAGAATCATACCATGGCTGGGGGAAAATGATGTTTTAGGATTTAAACAAGTTCTTTCATTTTGAAACATCTCTTTTGAAGGCTTGGGACTAGCAATTTTAGCTCCAGCATCTTTGGGTTTGGACTCAGCAGGCTTCCCAGCCTTGGAATCACTGGGCTCTGTGTCCTTAGAATCAGACTTGGCTGCCGTGGGATCAGACTTGGTGACCTTGATGGCAGACTTGGTGACCTTAAGGTCAGTGCGCTTTGGAGCCTTAGAGTCAGGCTTCATGATCCTGAAGCCTGGACGTTTGGTGGCAACCCTAGGGCCTGGATGCTTAGTGGCCACCTTGTGGCCAGCATGCTGGGCACTCGCCTCAGGGATCTTAGCCCTAAGAAGTTTGACCTCGAAGGCCTTGGTGGCTTCATGGCTTCTGCTTGGACCTTGGGAATTGTTTGGTTTTTTTGGTTTACATCTTCTTCAGCTCCTTCTTGTGTTTCTTGGCAAAGCATGTGTTTCTCAGAAACTTGGAGTTGACCCATCTCAGAGACATGTATCACCGTGACTTAGGTTTCCTGATGCCATTTCTGTGCCATTTTTGTGATTGGTTGTGGCTGGTATGGTTCTTAGACTTAGCCATCTTTACACAACAACCTTCACTAACAGGCATTCCACCCACTAGAAGAAGTCAAAGCTAGAGACAGGATAGGTCATGCCTGCACTACTGCAGTATTTCCTGGTGGATGTGCCTCCCTCAAGTCTCTCCCTCCTCCTTCCAGTTGTCAAACTGATTTTCCTGAGGTGCAGGTCTATGCCACTCAACTCCTCAATAAACCTGTGACTCTCTATTGCCTCCAGGATCAAATACAGAATCCTCTCTGAACGAGAGTTCAAAACCCTCCCTAACCTAGCCCTCTCCTGCCTTTCCACTCATCTCCCACTTCACTCCCCACTTCTTCAATCCAGTGACACTGGCCTCCTGACTCTTCCTTGCACATGACCGTCCATCTTCCATGCTGGGAATGTTGTCCCTCCTTTTTTCTGCTTCCCTAGCTCCCTTCAAGCACCAGTTAAAATCTAACCTTCTACAAGAAGCCTCCCCCAACTCGCCTTAATTCTATCTTCTGCTGACTTTTTCCTCTTTTTCAGTACATTCTTTGTACTCATTTTTTGCACATTGTCTCTCTCATCAGATTGTGAGGCCCTTGAGGGCAGGCACCCTGTTTTTGTCTTTCTTTCTATTCCTACCTTTTAACACACCTGGTGCATGATAAGTATTTAATAAATATTTATTGACTGAATGATCCTATTAAAAGCTGCAGAGTGATGGATGGAGGATGAGGACTGAGAGGGGACTGAGAGAGGATCGGACAGTCAAGAAGTCACCAGTTTGGGTGGAATAATGAGGTTGGAGGCCAGACTACAGAGGGTAAAGAGAGTGAAAGAAAGGAAGTGAATGTGCCTCTTGTAGACAATGTACCCAATCAATAAACATTCCTCAATCCAGCAGAGGACATGAGGGACAGAAACATCCAAATGTGGTCAATGGTAACCTCATTTCTTACAGAAACACCAACACATCTGTTGCATTTTTAGTATTTTTGTTATCTCCTTGGCAGTTTCGTTTTTGATATATACTCTCGGGGTGGTTCAATCTCACACCTAGATTGCTGGAAATTTAGCTTTTCCTTCCACAATTTTTCTCCGTTTTTATAAAGGCAGAGGGGATCTTTCTTCATGATCTTCCATCGCCCTAATTCAGGTTTTGGGAACGAGGTCATGTTCTAAACCTGTGTTGCCCTTGGTTGCCACATTTCTCTATTTGATAATGGGATCAGGTGGTGCTTGGCTAAATATTTTCTAGGATATTTTGACCTCCTCTAGGTGGCAATTGCTTTATGTTGATTCAATTTCTGCCCTTTCCTTCCTCTGTTTCCTACTTTTCACCACTTTTCACTTACTTGAGTGGGTCAAGTTGAAGCTATTTGGATTGCATGCCATCTTATCTTTCTCTCTAATTTGGGGGTTTTGTCCTCTGCTTTAACAAGATGATTTGACTGCAAAGATTATTCAGAAATGATTCCCACATCGATAACCAATCATTTCTTATCCATTAAGATACATTTTAGGCTGAGATTGTTTGGCATTTGCCACATCCAGGGATTTCCTACACTCATGTTTTTTGTTTTTGTGTTTTAAATTAATTTATTTATTTAACTTTTAACATTCATTTTCACAAAATTTTGGGTTCCAAATTTTCTCCCCATTTCTCCCCTTCCCCCTAAAACGCCAAGCATTCTAATTGCCCCAATCACCAGTCTGCCCTCTCTTCTTGCCCTTCCCTTGTCCCCATCTTCTCTTTTGTCCTGTAGGGCCAGATAACTTTCTATACCCCATTACCTGTATTTCTTATTTCCTAGTAGCAAGAAAAATACTTGACAGTTGTTCCTAAAACTTTGAATTCCAACTTCTCTTCATCCCTCCCTCCCCAACCATTCCCTTTGGGAAGGCAAGCAATTCACTATAGGCCATATCTGTGTAGTTTTGCAAGTGACTTCCATAATAGTCGTGTTGTGTAAGACTAACTATATTTCCCTCCATCCTATCCTGCCCCGCATTGCTTCTATTCTCTCTTTTGATCCTGTCCCTCCCTAAGTGTTGACTTCAAATTGCTCCCTCCTTCCACTGCCCTCCCTTCTATCATCCCTCCCACCCTGCTGATCCCATTCTCCCCCACTTTCCTGTATTGTAGGATAGGTTTTCATACCAAAACGAGTGTGCATTTTATTCCTTCCTTTAGTCGAATGTGATGAGAGTAAGCTTCATGTTTTTCTCTCTCCTCCCCTCTTTTTCCCTCCACTGAAAAGTCTTTTGCTTGCCTCTTTTATGAGAAATAATTTGCCCCATTCCATTTCTCCCTTTCTCCTCCCAATATATTTCTCTCTTGCTGCTTAATTTCATTTCTTTAAGATATGATCCCATCCTATTTAATTCACTCTGTGCTCTGTGTGTGTGTGCGTGCGTGTGTCTGTGTGTGTGTGTCTGTGTGTGTGTGTGTGTGTGTGTGTGTGTGTAATCCTACCAACTCCCCAAATACTGAAAAGTTTCAAGAGTTACAAATATTGTCTTTCCATGTAGGAATGTAAACAGTTCAACTTTAGTAAGTCCCTTTGACTTCTCTTTGCTGTTTACCTTTTCATGCTTCTCTTCATTCTTGTGTTTGAAAGTCAGATTTTCTTTTCAGCTCTGGTCTTTTCATCAAGAATGCTTGAAAGTCCTCTATTTTGTTGAAAGACCATTGTTTCCCCTGAAGTATTATACTCAGTTTTGCTGGGTAGGTGATTCTTGGTTTTGGTCCTACTTCCTTTGACTTTGGGAATATCATATTCCACGCTCTTTGATCCCTTAATGTAGAAGCTGCTAGATCTTGTGTTATCCTGATTGTATTGCCACAATATTTGAATTGTTTCTTTCCAGCTGCTTGCAATATTTTCTCCTTGACCTGGGAACTCTGGAATTTGGCCACAATGTTCCTAGGAGTTTCTCTTTTTGGATGTCTTTCAGGTAGTGATCAGTGGATTCTTTCAATATTTATTTTGCCCTCTCATTCGAGAATATCAGGGCAGTTTTCCTTGATAATTTCATGAAAGATGATGTCCAGGCTCTTGTTTTGATCACGGCTTTCAGGTAGTCCCATAATTTTTAAATTGTCTCTCCTGGATCTATTTTCTAGGTCAGTGTTTTTCCAATGAGGTATTTCATGTTATCTTCCATTTGTTCATTCTTTTGGTTTTGTTTTGTGATTTCTTGGTTTCTCATAAAGTCATTAGCCTCCATCTGTTCCATTCTAATTTTGAAAGAACTATTTTCTTCAGTGAGCTTTTGGACATCCTTTTCCATTTGACTGATTCTGCTTTTTCAAGCATTCTTCTCCTCATTGGCTTTTTGAACCTCTTTTGCCAATTGAGTTAGCCTATTTTTAAAGGTGTTATTTTCTTCAGCATCTTTTTGGGTCTCTTTTAGCAAGGTGTTGACCTGCTTTTCCTGTTTTTCTTGCATCTCTCTCATTTCTCTTCCCAGTTTTCCCTCCACCTCTCTAACTTGATTTTCAAAATCCTTTTTGAGCTCTTCCATGGCCTCAGCCCCTTGAATATTGATTTTGGACGTTTGGGATACAGAAGCCTTGACTTCTATGTCTTTCCCTGATGGTAAGCCTCGTTCTTCCTCATCTGAAAGGATGGGAAGAGATATCTGTTCACCAAGAAAGTAACCTTCTCTGGTCTTATTTTTTTTTCCATTTTTTGGGCATTTTCCCAACCAGTTACTTGACTCTTGGGTCCTTTGTCAAGAGTAGGGTATACTTTGAGAATCTGTGAGATCTCAGTTGCTCCAAGGTGGCACGATCAAGCATGTGCTGCTCTGGACGCAGAAAGGGATTTTTATGTCCAGAATCTTAGCAATTACCTCTCCACAGCCACCTAGCCTCCAGTTCCATCAAGTCAGCACTGGGGGCTGATTTTCAGATAAGCTGTATGGGCAGGTGTAACGGGACGAGTTAGAGCCAACCCCTATCCATTTCAGGACGCCACACTGAGAGCCTGCCTAGATAACCTAGGGGCTTGTCAGTAGGGGTGGAACTAGATGGATTTCAGGAGGAAGGGTCTCGTCTTTGTTTGCAACGTGGCAGTTCTTTGTCCTGGCTCCGGATGTCCAGTGGAGAAGACACCCATATAAGGAAAGGTGATAGGTGATAGGTTCAATGTGAAAGGTGATAGCTGATAGGTTCAACGTAAGGCTTAGGAATGTTTTACATAAAGACTACATATGCATGTGAATGAGATGAAATACACGGAGTCTTCACCACCTTTGTCTCCCGCCCCATTTCATTACTCACGAGATCAAGGCCTCTTGCTGGACAAGAGCCTTGGGTCGCGGTCAGGGGTTCCCGTAAATGGTCTAGGGGACCCCAACAGGCAGGGCCGCCATTCAGTGTGAGACAAAGACCAGCTAGGCCAGGTCCTCCACCCAGGGCTGAGGTAAGACTCAGCTCTTCAGTGCCCCCAGGGGTTTTTACGCTGTATGGGCTGCTGTGCACTCTCTGTGGCTGCTGCCTGCTGCTGGAGCTATAGGAAGGCCCTTCTCCCTTCCTGGCCAACTGAATAAACCACATCACAGATCTTTGGCGCCTGTGGGTTGAGGGATCTGAGAACCTGCTGCTACAACTGGAGACTCCACAACTGGAAATTCCACTCCTGAGGTGTCCTCCTTCCAGAGTCTCATCGCGTTGCTCCACGCCACATCAGGCGGGCAAGGCCAGGCTGGGCTCCACGCTCCGCTCAGCGTCCAGCACAAACGATGTTTCTGTGGGCCTTTCAGGTCACCGTCGGCTGAAAATCTCCTCCAGTCTGTTGTTCTCCACTTCTGCTACTCCACGATTTGTTGAGAGCCCTCTCTACAGGTATTTTGTGGGCTGTGTGGGGAGACCCTACATAAGTGTGTTTTTCTAGTCCCCCATCTTGGCTCCGCCACCCCACTCATGTTTTTTCATTTTAACGAAAATCCACCTCTGGTCTCCCTTATCTATGGGAAAAAAAACCCTTATAATAAATATATACAATTCAAATTCCTGCAATTAAATTTTTTTCAATTCTTCTAACTCTTCCTGAAACAAGTATTTCTGCTACATAGATGACTGAACTCTTTCCTTTCCTAATCCTAGGTTACACTTTGCAATGTCTTTTTTGCCATTTTCTCTGCCCACCTTTGCACTGAAATCACCAAATATCAAGGTGTATATTGACTTCATCTGGAGAAATCTACCATTTTTTTCATAGAATTTCTTGACCTCATCTTTTGCTCTGATGTTGACTCCAAAGTTCCAAGGAGGTTTCGGGAGCTGCTATATTTGCGTTTGGCTAATGAGATCTGTAAAGTAAGTAGGCTGAATCACCTGAGTCACTTCTTGTTTGTTAGATCCAATGATATCAATCCTTTTCTTGATTTCTCAAAGAGCCTGTGAGCCATCCTTCCATTTCCTGATTTCTGTGGCTTCATTTATAGCAAAAATGTCAATATTGATACACATGCTATCCTCCAATGGAATGCTGAATAGGAATCAATGGAGAAGGATCTCACATTTAAGGAAGTGCAGTTCAACTGAAGTTCAAACTATACCCAAAGGACTATACAACTGTGTTATATGTACCCTTTGACCCAGCAATACCACTACTAGGTCTGTATTCCAAAGAGATCATAAAGAAGGGAAAGGACCCACATGCACAAAAATGTTTATAGCAGCTTTTTGTGAGAGCAAAGTATTGGAAATTGAAGGGATGCTCATCGATTGGGAAATGGCTGAACAAGCTGGGGTGTATGAATGGAGTGGAATACTACTGTGCTATGAGAGTCATGAGTAGGCTGATTTCAGAAAAACCTGGAAAGGCTCACATGAACTCATGCTGAGTGAAGTGAGCAGAACTACGAGAACATTGTACACAGTAACAGCCACTTTGTGTGATAAGTAACTTTGATAGACTTCGTTCTTCTGAGAAGTACAAGGCTCTAAGACAATTCCAAAAGACTCGTTGGAAGAAATGACATCGACCTCCAGACAAAGAACTGTGAATTCTGACTGCAGATTTAAGAGCACTATTTTTCTCTGTTTTTCTTTCTCGTTTTTCCCTTTTCTTCTGATTCTTCTTTCACAACATGACTAATGTGGAAACGCGCGTAATATGATTGTCCACATATAGCCTATATCAGAGCGTTTTCTGTCTTGGGGAAAGGGAAGGGGAGACGAAAGGAGAAAATGATTCTGGAACTCAAAACCTTATAAAAGTGAATGCTGAAAAGAAGTATTTTTTTAAATAGAAAAGAAAATGAGGTTCAAAGCTGCAATTTCATAGCCACCTTCTGCTTCCTTTTCTGACACTGTCTGTTATCACTGGAGTCCTGCAAGAGGGATGCCCACAAATTTTGTCTTTTTGTTTTAGGAATTGCCATGGCCAAAAGTCACCACCTGGTGGCGAGCCCATAGCTAAGACTGCTCAGGATCCTCATGCTCCTATCTCAGCAGCCTCCTCTTGTCCGATGCCTTCCCTGCCCCAGTTGTCAGGGTTCTCGCCATCCTCATACTGACTCATTCATGTACACGGAACAGAAGAGACGCTCTCTGAGGACAGAGGCCACTTCACTGCTCTTTCTGTATCTCAGTCCCTACAATGTAGCAAGAACTTCTCAGATTATACAGAGCTGAATGGACTTACCACCTCCACACTGATCTGGGGCTTCCATTCCCCATTATCCATTGTGGTGTCCGATCCTTCCTATCCCAGAGATCATTCTCCTCAAAAGAGAAAATAGAAGTAAAGGAGAAGATTGTATCAGCTCATTTATGCCAATCCCTTCCTTGTACTTTCTCTTACCTTCAACATAGCTTGCTTGCAATGCACTCGCACGCACGCACACACACACACACACACACACACACGCAGAAATTTACACTTGAATCTAAAATATTGAAGCGAGTTAGACCTAATTATGGGAAATCGAATGATTCCAACCATTCTCAAGTTATTTCCATTTTTTTAAGAGCTGGAGCGGGAGGATAAGAAGGTAGTCTAATCGGCACCCAAATAAAGGATGTTGAGAAATAAAACAGATATTAAGGTACTTGTGGAATTCACACACGAGGTTTACGTGGACCCACTCCCCGCGCGCGCCCCCGCCCCAGCTCGCCACCGCTTTGCCCCCGCGCCCCATTGTCCGCCCGCCCCACGTTCGCCCCGCGTTCCCCCAATGTTCCTCCCGCGTGTCCACGGTAGCGTCCGACGCGGACGCGATCGCGGCTGGCGGGCGGGGGAGGGTCGGAGCCGTTTCTGCAGGTACCTTCTCTGCATGTACCCGGGCGGGTCAGGGCCGGGAGAGGAGGGGGCGGGGGAGGGGCCAGAGCTCGGGCACGGTGCCCTCCTCTGTGCCAGGACACGGCCGCCCCCCCAAACCTGGGCACAGAGGCGGCCCCTCCCCTTGTCTGCCCCCCAAACCTGGGCACAGCTCTCCCGCCAGAGTTGCCCCTGGGGCAGCTGCCTCTGGTTCATCCCCTAACCTCTCCCCCAAATCCCCAGCATCCAGGGATGTCGGTAACTGAGTTGGGTCCCTCGGTGCCAGGCCTGCTTGCCCCCTTGCTTCCTCTCCCCTCAAACAACACCAAAATGGAGTTGCCCAGGCCCGGACTCACTTCCCAGTGCCAAGGCCTGGCATGCCTTTCCACCTCCCTCTGGGCCAAAGTTGTGTTGATTTTCCCAGTGAGTGTGTGCATACACGTGTCTGTGTGACTTGTGTGTATTTGGAGAGGGTGGGAGAGCTGGCAACAGTCCCGTGCCCAGACCTGATGCACCCTGTCCCCTGGCCCCAGATGCCCCCCTTGGCTGGCCAGACTGGGACTCATCACCCACTCTTTGCCTGGTCTTGGCCAGGCTCATCCTCCCAGTGCCAGAGGCCAGCTGCCCTCCAGCTTACCCTCTAACGTGGGGCAACCCCAGCCCGGGGATGATCCTCCCAGGATGAAGGCCCTGCTGCCCCTGGCTCACTGGGTGACCCTGCCAGAGCATCATGGCCCCCTTCCTAGTTCCTCCCTGAAGGAAATCCTCTCAGGCCACTGGCCACTTCCCTCCACTTCCCCTGAACTTTGCAGAGCTGAACCAAACTCAGACTCCCGGCACGTGCAAGTGATCCCTTTTCGTTGGGTTAGCAGATCCTGAAAAGGACTGTGGAGGGTGTTGTGGGTCATCGCTGGGCAGATGAGAGAAGGCCAGGCTGCTCCACGCTGGAGCTATTGAAAAGTGTCAATGTTTGTGGTTGAAACCTTACCAATCCCCCAGGCCCTTTCTGGGCAGCCTGGAAGAGTCTGTCCATCTCTGGCCCTGCAAATTCTGTTCACAGTCTGGGCAGATCCTGTGTGCTCACCAGCCTGAGCCAACAGGAGTCCATCCCTGTGGGTCAGTGACTGCCAGAGCAAGACAGTAGGTGGCCTTCAGATGAAAGTCACTTGGCTGGGGAGGCATGTGAAGGTTCAAGGCAGGGGGATGGTAGCATCTTGGCCTGACAGTCCCCAGGAGACTGTGGGAGACTAGTGAGATTCTGGGTAAAATCAGCTCTCATTTGCACATAACAGGATGGAGTGGGGTGAGTCAGGATAAAGCAGAGGGATGTAGGGGGCAGGTGCCCCAGGTTCTAACACCACCCTGGCCCTGCTGGTGACCATGTGATGGCAGATGAGGCAGTATCTTTCTAAACTGGGCTTTTATCCTCTCACATGAAAACAAAGGACTCTTCTTGATGAGCGCCACCTTATTGGGGGCCAGTACTGTGACTGCCTCTGAAATCTCCAAGGGCCCTTTCAATACTCATATTCTATGGTTGTAGGTCAGCATAGGAAGTAGTAGCAGAGAGAGAGTTCTGCCTTTACTGGGCCTGCAACCATGCCTTGTGCTGTTCAAAACATGGGGGTTTTTTGAGGGGGGGAGGGCAGAGCAGGGATTAGATTATGATGACAGAGGGTAGGGTTGGCTTTTCCCTTTGACTGTAGAATTCGGAATAGTCAAGAGCTTAGATTCTCTGTCTTTATGATACTGGAATGCTGAAGATAAGGCTACCTGGCAGACCGGGGGCTTTCCTTGGCAATTTGGGGGGTGCCCATACAGCCTTTTCAGGCCTCCCCTGGGATGTGGTTAGGTTTGTATCCACAACAGCCTGACTACTAGCTGTACTGCTTTGTTTGAGGCCTCGGGCAAAGACTCCACCCAAGCATGGGGGAGGGAGGGTGAGAGCTGATGCTGATGCCCGAGTGGGTGGGCATTCAAAGACTCCAGTGGGGCAGACTTGATTACCATGTGGGGGTGGAAGCTAGCAAGGGACATCAGGCCAGCTGTCTGCCTTGGCTGCTGCCGATTTCCCTCTTCCTGTCCTTGCCAAGTGGGCACCCTATCTTCAGAGAAGCTCACGGGTCGACCAAATGGGCTTCCTTAGCCAGGGAGACATGTGGTTTCTTGCTTTTTAGGACAAGTCTAGTAGGAACTCTCCCTGCTAGCCAAACCAGGCCTTCTTGTTCTCCCAACTGGCAGAGACATCCATTGGGGTCTCTGTCCCACGACCCAAGCAAGCATCTTGGAAATGAAAGCAGTAACCCCCAGAATACAGCTTCTGGCAAAGGTCACAGGCCCTCCAAAATCAAGGTTGGGTATATTAGAGATGGTTTTATAGCATGGATAGACTAGGAAACCAAGCTGAGATCCCCTACAACCTGGTCTCGTCTGTAATCTGAGTTAGGGGTGGTCTAATTCATGTTCATGACATCCATGTCTCCTAAGGCTGGGACAGCCTCCCTTTTGTATCAGCCCTCTGTCACTGAAACTTTGCTTGTGCAATCCTTGACAATTCAGAAATCCCTGAGGAGGCAGTGAGGTTGGAGCTGAGGGAGCTGGGGGACAGGAAGGCCCAGGGCCTGCTTTGGAGGCTCTTCCTCCAAAGAGGTATGGGGACCCCTGGAGAATTTACCACTTGTCTGTTTACTCATTTGTAAAATGAGTTCAATAATCCAGTTGTCCATTGAGGGCTCTTACTAAAGAAACACATGACCTAAGGGGTGGGGTTAGTATCTGATGGTTAGCTTGGACCCCATCCACCCTCCAGAATGATCACAGAACTGGGTGCTGTTGGGGATGAGGGGAAACAAAGACATGGAAGGGAAAGCAGGCCTTTCCCTCAGAGTTAACAACTATGGCGAGAAGGAAATTGTGTGTGTGTGAAGCGACCTGAGAACAATCCCAAGGCAAGTGTCAAAACCCCAGATTCAGTAAAGACACCAAGGGAGACATTCCAAATGGAGGCTGGAGAGAGAGTGGGGACAGCGCTTCACCAGGGAAGCCACCTGCAAGAAGATGTCACGGCCAGCTCAGGCACAAAGCTGGCAGGCTTGGCCCTGGTGAGCAGCCACCCTCAGCGTCTGGGAGACACTTCAGAAACTCTTTAGGAAAGCGCCTCTCTGTCCCAGTGCAGCCAGCTTTCCTTTTGGAGGAATCCATCCCTCCCCTTCAACGTCTCCCCCATCAGGCTCTTCTCAGGGGGTCCCAGAACATCACACCTAGTCAGTCAGTAAGCACAGCTTCTCATTACTTTTTGCTTCTTCCAGGAATTTCTAGCACTTCTAGAGTGAGATTTTGATGATGTCTCGACGCAGTCAGCGCCTGAGCCATCGTTACCATGTTGATGATGATGGAGGCAGCAGCAGCAGCAGCAGTGGAGGAAGTTCCCCGGTGGCTGGTCAGCACACTGCCTTCAAGGACAGTCCCTTAAGGTAAGCCACTCCACAGCGACCCTAGGTCATCTTCCAGATCACAACCACTCAGGGCAGCCAAGGGCCTGGCCAGCTTCCATGTGCACCTTTCTTTCCTGCCCCCATCTTTGGTGGAAACATCACTCTAGTGCTTTCTTTCCCCACAAATGCGAGAATTTCCTGTCCCCAGCACCGTCTCTTCCCCTTCTACCCCAACCTGGGCTGCTGCTGCCTTCACTCTCTGAGAACAGGAACTAGGGAGGGGTGACTTTGAGCATTGAGAGGGCCAGAAACTGAGGCTTAAAGCTGGGCAGGGAACAACCATCATGTGGCCCAGTACCCACGGTTTCTGGGGTGAGCTGCAGGGCCTAGCAAGAGCATAGGAAGCCATGGGGGTGATGGACCTGTGGGGGAGGAGACAGGTTCAGGTGGCTTTAGCTCCTCTTGTACCTCATCATGGTGGTTCCATTTGGAAAGAGGCCCTGCCTGGCCCATGGGAGCTGGGGATTTGTTCCAATGTTATAAAGGATTCATCTGTTGAAGGAATAAGAACAGAAGAGGGCTTTGGGGATCATTTCTTTTCATCCTAGAAGCTCCTTGAAAGTCTCTTCCTCCTCCAGGCCTTTCTCCCCCTGTTTTTCTCCTGCTTCATCTCCTTCACCCTCTTTCCTTTGCTCTTCATGCTTGGCGCCCCCCAGGACTCTGAAGAGGAAATCTGGCAGTGTGAAACGCCTCTCACCAGCCCCTCACCTGGGCCCTGCTTCCAATCCTCACACTACCTACTACAGTGAATCAGTGGTCAGCGAGTCCTACGTCAGGGGCCCCCGGGTCGCCTCGGTGGACAAAAGCTCCATCCTACAAGATCAGCTGGACAGCGATGTCTACTGGAGTGAACGTGGTGAGCTCTGGCCAGAGCTTGACAAACCCGAGGGCTTGGGCTGGGGAGAAGGAAGGAAGCTCCTCCCTGTCTTCTAAAGATTCCTAAGGAGGCTAGTGTCTGTTGGGAGTTACCTTACTCCTCCAGGTTGGCTCATCTCCCTGGATCCTCCCAGGTGGGAGATCCTTCCATTCTCCTGAAGCCCCTCAGTCCCACAGATGGCACTTTTCCAGATCTGGGTGACAATAACCATGCCTCCTAAGGCAGAAGGCCACCTGGTTTTGTGCAGCCAATGAGCTAAAAATCATCTTTACATGTTTCAGTAAAGTTCCATTACACTTAAAAACATAAAAAGTGTTCTTACCTCATACAGAAATAGGAAGGGGGCCAGATTTTGCCCTTGTGCAGAACTCCATTCCTGCCCTAAACCACATGGGGGGGGCTTCTGGGTTCAGACCCCCAAAGGGGTGGGAAGTCTGAATTCTGAAAAGTTCTGCCAGGTGTTCCACCTCTGGCAGCTGCTGTTGCTGGAAGCCTGAAGCTCCCTGCTTATCAGGCACCTCCATGCTCTGTGCAGGTGGGGACTTGGTGAGGAGGAGGAGAGGCCTGGGAGGTGCTGAGAAGAGTAAGATCAATGGACTGAATGAGGGCAAAGTCACCTATGATATCTATGGATCTTCCTCAGGATACTCCTCGGAGGATGACTCTGCAGGTAGGCAGCACTTCCTGCCTACTGGAACTCCATCCCCTGGACGCTGCCCCGTGTACTTTGAAGGGTGCCCCATCCAGGGGGGATGGGGAGAACATAGATTTCAGATAAAAGGATAGAGAACTCTGCAGTCTGGCTCCAGGTGGGGGTTTGGAGGTTGGGAGGGCCCAAGCCTCAGCATGGTAATGGGGATGCCTGAGGCCCACTTGTGTCTCCTTCTGGGTGGCTCCTCATGTCTTCACTTTCCTGCAGGGCACACACTTATGGACCAGCCTGGCTCAGCATCCTCATTAAGGAATGCTGCCTCCCAAGTTGGCGCTTTCTTGTGGGTGGCCATCACTTTTCCAGGTGGGTTCTGGGAGTGGGTGGGCACACTGCCCAGGGCAGTCCCTGCTGTGGGCCCATAAGAGCTTCCTCATTCCTATGCTGGGGCACACCAGGCCTGGGTGCTAACCCTAGGACAGTGTGTGGAGACAGGCTTTTATGGCAGGATCCCCAGGCACAGCTAGAAAGCCTTGGGAGATTCAAGGAGCAGCTGCAGAGTGGGCAGGCTGGGAGCAAGCTAACTCTGGGATAGGAGGGCGAAGCCTTTGAACCCCTCTGCTGGGACTTTTACAGGTTGGCTCTTTGGCCTGTTCTACTGGTGGCTGGGCACTACCTGCTACCGCCTGACCACAGCTGCCTCCCTGCTGGACGTCTTTGTCTTAACCAGGTCAGTGAGGCCTCCCTGGGCTCTGCCAGAACCAAAGAACCCATGCTTGAAAAAGCTTCACCACCCTTGAGCTCAGTTCAGCTTTTGAGACTTTTGTGCCATGAATCTTATGACAGAAGGTCAGGTCAGGGTCAGGGGTGTGCTGGAATCAGCTGGAACCAGCTTGAACCTGCTCCTGAGTGTCAGCTACCAGTCAGGGCTCCTCTGGGTATCTAGACTGAAGAAGAAGATGGGACAAGTTGTGTGTGCCTTCACCTCCTTCAGAACTGCTTGTTAACCCTTCCCCAGCACATGCCAATCCCCATGAGCACAGGTGCTGCTCTATTCCTGAGTATCTTGGAGGAGCTGTCCCCTCAGTAGTTCTTGCCTCTCATCTCCACTGACTCTGGTGGCTTCACCTTGGCCAGTTGGAAAGTCCTGAGCTCCCAGGGGTTGTAGTCTCTTCCCAGTCCTTCGGGTAGCCAGGCCATCCTTACAGTTTCTCTGTGGGGGGTCATGTCCAGGTTTCCAGGCAGCCTCCAGGGCTGTGTCCAGGAGCCTCTAGAGCAGGGGTAGGGAACCTGCGCTCTCCAGGCCACATGTAGCCTTCTAGGTCCTGGGGTGCAACCTTTGGACTGAGGCCAAGTTTTACAGAACAAATCCTTTTCTTAAGGAGATTTGTTCTTGGAAGTCTAGATTCAGTCAAAGGGCCACCCTTGAGGACCTCAAGTGCCACATGTGATCTCCAGGCTGCAGGTTCCCTATCTAGCTCTGGATTCTTGGGGCCACAGGCTAGGCCCAGGGAGACTAGCCAACCTTGTCAGGGCTTACTCCTTCCAAGTCCCAATTTGACAAGCACTGAAATGATTTAGCCAAAAGAAGCCTGCCCAATTCACTAGCATATAAGCACATTCCTGAGAGCCCTGGGAGGGAGATGCCTTCCACCAGCCCTGTCACCTTTCATAACAACATTCACACATTTGACCAAGGTCAAATTTTCTCCTTCCACTTGACCTCGAGGGCTGTCCATAAAAGCCCAGAGCTCCCCATCGTAGCTGTCCCAGGGTGGGGGCACACCCTTTGTTGGTTTCCTCAGCAGCTCAGGGAGGGTCGCACAGGAATCTGGTGGGGAAGACCAGGCACTAATGTCTCCTCCTTCATCCCCATGAAATCCAGGAGCTTTTCAACTCTGAAGAAGTTGTTTCTGCTTCTCTTGATGCTGTTGCTTCTGGCTTCGCTGGCTTACGGTGAGCCTTGCTGAGTCCCCAGGGCACCCTGCCAGCCCAGACAGACAAGGGCTTGGGGGCAGGGCTGCTGAACGCAAGTCTGGAAGACAGAGCTTTGAAGGGGAGCCTTTAGCCTTTAGGGGAAAAGGGACCCAGGCCTTGTATGGGAAAGTTCTTGTGCCTGAAATGGGATAGACGGCCTGTGTCTCCTCCTCTTGATCCAATCCCACAAGCCTTTCTTGTGCATCTTCTGTATGCAGGCCTCCCAGACTCATGCTGCATGCCTACTATGACAGTGCTGGCTTTACATGGGTGTTTGATCTGCCCCCTCAGTGGTCACTGTCAAGGCACTTGAGGGTGGGGGAACTGGTAGAAGAGCTGAGTCCACAATGAATGGGTTAGCTGGGCAGGACACAGCCAATGCCAGCTCTGGAGGCCTTTGCCCCTTCTCACTGGGGAGAATGGACAGGGTGGTCCTCCCTGGATGGTCCCAAAAGAGCTGTACTCTGTTCAGGAACCATGACATCACTTACCCCCTACTATGAGATGAAGCCCAGCTTGGGAATGGTGACACCACAAGCTGTCAGTTACCAGGACCTCTATTCAGCTGGCATCTCCTGAAAGCACTCTGATCCTCCAGAAGAGACAGGGCTGTATGTGGACCAGGCTTGGGACCAGGAGGCAGGACTTCTCCATGTCCTCTCCCCAGCTGCTTCTTGTCCCTCATTTTTCTCATAATCCAAAAGTGTGTAATGACTCCTGAAAGGATCATGAGAGATGCCTTTCCTGAAGGGTCTTGCCTTCCAGATCATGGGGCCCATAATGCATGCACCTTCCTTGGGCCAGGGTCTGAGCCCATGTGGATGTGACACTGCCAGACACAGTCCAGGTGTAGGTCCTCATCCTGGACATGTTTCCCTTCTGGTGCCTCAGCCTCTGCCTTCATTAGCCTTTCCTCCCATGTGCTAGGTGCTTGGTATTTTTACCCCTATGGACTACAGACATTCCACCCTGCTATGCTGTCCTGGTGGGCAGCAAAGGGCAGCAACAGGAGAGAGGAGGTGTGGGAAGCAGGAGAATCCACCCCATATTTCCAGGTGAGTGCCTGGGTGAGTGCCAGGAACACTTTGTGCAGGACAGGCAGACAGTCTGCTCACAACCAAGTCTGTTCCAATCAACCCCAGAATCACTCAGTCCACTACCATTTCTTAAGTGTGGCCTACTGTGTGTCAGGCACTGTGCTAAGGGATGGGAATTCAAAGAAAGAATTCAAACCCAAACAAACAAGCCCACAGTCCCTGCCCTGAAGGAGTCCCCGAGTCATGAGGAAACAACTAGGTACAATGGAGATCTACCAGGACAGATGGGAGTGAAGCAGTAGAGGGAGTTGGCTATGCTGTTTCTTCTGTGGCAGCCATACAGACTATTACCATACCATCTTTGAAGACAGTTCTGGCCTGGCAGGATCTTCCAGGTGGTGTCCTCTCCTAGCGCTGTCTTTGAAACAGCTCTGCAGCACTATGAGGCATCAGAGGAGGGGGAAGCAGGATTAGCCAGAGGAAGCTGCTTTTGTTTCCATTTTGTAATGAACAAAAGTCTGTTTTATTTCCCTTCTCCCTCTCCCACCCATTCAGAAAAATGAAAAGCAAACCACTTGTAACAAATGTGCAGAGTTAAGCAAACCAGTCCCTTTTTGGCCATGTCTAAAAGATCTATGTCTCCTTCTGCCTCCTCAGGCCATCTCTCTGTCAGAAGTTGGGTCATTTTCCAGAAAAGTACTTGGTCACTGCATCAATCAGAGTTCTAAAGTCTTTCAAAGTTGCTTCTTTGTGGTTCTTCTCACTCTGCTCTGCACCAGTTCATACAAAGTCTTCTCAGGTTTCTCTCAATACCACCTATTTCATTGTTTCTTAGAGCACGGTTGTATTCAATCCTTACACCATAATTTATTCAGCTCTTGCCCAGGTCGGGGGCAAGCCAGTAGTTTCCATTTCTTTGTCTTTGCTGTTTGGGTGCCAAGTGTGTGTCATGCAGAAGATAGGTCATTCATCTCAGTGGTGACAGTCTCTTCTTAATGGTCTGTGCTGTGGGGCAAGAGATGAGAATATAAATCCAGGCTATAATGAAGCCTTCACTTAGTAACCTCGATTTATCCATGGATTTCCATCTCCAAACTCATCAATCTTTGCACCAGGGCCACTCACAAGCAGCATTAGGAGACTCTCTCACCTTGGATATGCAGATCCCTGGGGAGCCAGGGTCAGAAAACCTGGGCTCAAGTTTGAGCTTTGCCACTTGCTAGCTTTGGGACCTGGGGCAGTTCAATGCCAACCTCTCAAGACTCAGCCTCCCGCGTTCCCCCGCTGCCTTCAACTGAAATCATAGTTGCCTCCCCCAAAAGGCCTTCCCTAACACCTTGTCACACAGTGAAGTGATTCTGGAGGGGGGGGGTCTCCAGAAATTGGTAGCAGAGCCCAGACTATCAGAGTTGATCAAGCTGGGAAGACTTGAAGGCTGTGTGCAGATCCTGGTGTCTGCCCACCAGAAGCTTGGCCACCAGGTGATTGGATTTGGGGAGTCATGATGACTTGGGAAGCAGATAAAAAGACCAAACAACCTTTGCCTTCTGCAGCCACCTTCTGTTTGTGGACAGAGGTCAGGGGACCTCAGAGAAGGACAAAGAGTACTTGGTCTCCCTCAGTCCTCACACAGTCCAACCACAGTCTAAGTGGTTGACATTATTCCAGTGTAATCTGAGGGGTGACATGGAGTGGTGGGATAAAGGACATGGCTCTAGAAACAGCAACAGATGAGGTGCTGGATGTCAGATGCACAATGAGGTCCACGATTTTGGACACAGCCAGTGTCAGAATTTGATTTGTCTGACTTCTCATGTCAGCTGCAAGGAGTTTTTTTTTCAGATGTGGGGGGGAAAACAATCAGTGGAATGATCACTCACAGGCAGAAGAATTTGGAGGAGGCAAATCAGCCTCAAGGATTAGATTTCATCACATTTTTAAAGGCAACTAAAAAACCCCATAGTTGCTATTCCAAATGAGCATAAGGCAACAGAGGGCAAAGGAAGTCCAGGAGGAAGCTGAGAAGATCATTTTGTCCTTGTGACCCCAACACTCGGCATAGCCTGTTACACTTAGTGGGAGTGTATCAGTGTTTGTTGGCTGTCCTTGTACTAAGTCCACAAAACAACGTGCAAGGGAAGAAGACACAACTATTATTTGTCAGTAAGAAAGTCCCCAGGCACAGGATACATGATCAGCACCAAAAGATGTCACAACGAAACCAAAGGACCATCTTCACGGAATGAGAAATGCTGGTTACACGAATCATTTCAGCATCAAGGACCAGATCAGTGACTGGGCCCCACAAAGGTCAAAATCCAGCAAGTTAGAAGAAAGGGGGACAAAAGGGGAAAAAACATACCGTACAGCTCCAACAGCTCCAGTCCTTCCTCTTCAGATGTGTCAACCACTCAGGCACGGCAAAAGGAACACTGACTCATAGCATCGTTTCCTAAGGATGTTTGACTGCTGCCCCAAAACATCACATTCCAGTGAGAAGGCCAGCAATCCTAGAGGCTGCCTCCCTCAGAGACCAGCGGCTCTTGGCAAGCAAAGAAACCAAAGGCAACACTGGATCTGAAAATAGGCCACTGGCGCAAGAGAAGAAGAGGGTGGTGACTAAAGGATACAAACAGTGGCCCCGTGAAACGGCAAACATCAGGAAGGGCCCTCAGCCTCCCTCTTCAGCTCACTCCTGAGAGTGGAGGCCCCCAAATTCTTGAGGCAGCTCCTTCCCCTCTCAGTGACTCACCTTGTTAGGAAGCTGTTCCTGCCTCTGAAATGTGCCACAACTTCTACCTTGCCAGGACAAGCAAAGCAACTCTAACCCTGTCCATGTCCACAAAGTCTGAAAACCATTTTCATGTCTCCTCATCGTGTTGTGTGTTTCCAAAAGTTTTCTTGATATCATTGGTTTTTACTTAACCTACCTTTCCCAGTGTGTCTTCTCAGAAAGAGAAGCAAGGAATTTGGAAAAACCCTGCAAAGCTTGTGTGATCTACTAGTGAAAATCATTTTGAATTAGGTACATCTTTACACACACACACACACACACACACACACACACAAACGCACACATCCCACTGACTTTGAAGACTTGTCTCTAGCTTTTGCTTTCATGTGACCCACCTTGCTCAGTGTATCCTTCCCATTTTGCCCTCCCACAGAGCCAGCCCTTAAGCAAAAGAATAAACCAAAAAGGGGAAGAAAAGTTCAGCAGAACACAGCAGGCGAGCCCAGCATTAGATGCAGGTTCCCTGCCAGTATTTCCCACCCTAGCCAGGACGGGAAGGGAAGAAGATCCTCATGGGTTATGTCTGTTCTTTCCATTTCCATGGTTGTCTGTGGTGCTTGTTTTCTTGTTCTCCTCATTCATTTATTCCACTTTTCCCCAGTTCATGTAAGTCTTCTAATTAAGCAGAGTTGTGGCTTCGTACAGCATAGTCATATTTCCTTGTATCCATAAGCCACTCCTCTGTCAATGAGTTCTTTGCTACCAAAGAACTTTCTTAGTGGTTCAATTGGTATGGCATTGAATAAGTTAATTTAGGTAGTTTTATCATTTTTATGCTACTGGCTTGACCTACCCACGAGGAGTGAGTACATCTCCAACTGTTGAGATCTCTACGTATGAAGAATGTTTTGTAATTGTGTTCATATAGTTCCTGTGTGTGTCTTGGCAGGCAAACTCTCAGGTTGTATACAGTATACAATTGTATACAGTTATTTTCAATGGAATTTCTCTTTCTATCTCTTCCTGCTGGATTTTCTTGATTAATATATAGAAATGCTGATGGTTTTGATGGGCTTCCAACTTTCTTTAAGTAATTGTTTGAACTGGTTTTGTTTTAAACTGGTTTTTTAGATGACTCTCTAGGGTTCTCTTGGTAAACCATTGTATCATCTACCAAAAGAGATAGTTTTGGTTCCTCATTGCAGTTTTTTCCCTTCAGTTTCTTTTCTGCCTTATTGCTATATCTAGCAGTTGCTGTAACTGGTACAACACTGAATAGCAATGGTTGGCAATGGACTTTCTTCCTTTACCGTGATCTTACTGGGAAGGCTTATCCCCATTACATATCATGCTTGCTCTTGGTTTTAGTTAGATAATACTTATTTTAAAGAAGACTCCATTTATTCCTGTGCTTTCTAGTGTTTTTCAACAGGGATGAGGCATTTTGTCAAAAGCTTTGTCTGCACCTGTTGAAATCATATAAATTTGTTGTTTATGTTATTGATATAATCAGTTACATTTATAGTTTTCCTAATAATTGACCCAGGCCCAACTTCTTGGTATCAATCCAGCTTGGTCACAGTGTCACAATATATCTTTGTGATATATTCCTGTAATCTCCTTTCTTAGCATTTAATATTTTTCATCAATATTCATTAAGGAAATTGATCTATAGTTCCCTTTCTTGGGGAGACGTGACTCTCCTTGGTTTGGGTATCAAGATTATATTTTTGTCATAGAAAGAATTTGATAAGATTCTATCTTTACCTGTTTTTCAAATCGTTTATTTAGTGTTGGAATTGATTACTTTTTAATCATTTGGAAAAATTTGATTTAGTCCTGGGGTTTTTTCTTAGAGAGATCATTTATAGCTTGTTTCGTTCCTTTTTCTAAGATGGGGTTATTTAAGGGCTCTGTTAAACAGGATTATTTATATTTGAAAAATTCATTTCATTTAGATTTTCATTTTTATTATTGGCATGTAGTTGGGCAACAAAGCTCCTAGTAATTACTTTTATTTTCTCTTCATAGATTGTAAATTCACTGTTTTCATTTTCTGATGTAATAATTTGGTTTTCTTTTGTAAAAATTAAATTAGCCAAGGATTTATCTATTTAATTGTTTTTCTCAAAGCTTATAGTTTTATTTATTAGTTCATTGGGGTTTTGTTCTTTCAATTTCGTTCATCTTTCTATCGATTCAAGATTTTAATTTTGGTGTTTAATTGGGAAGGGATTAATCTGTTGGTTTTCTAAATATTTTAGTAGCATGTCTAATTCTTTAATCTGTTTCTTTGTCTCTTTGATTGATGTAAGCATTTGAAAATATACATTTCCCTCTAAGTCCTGCATTGACTGCATCCCCAAAATTTAGTTATGTCATTGTCACCATGAAATTGTTAACCATTTCTATGATTTGTTCTTTGACTCATCCATTCTTTAGGATCCATTCTGTAAGATCCATTCTTTTTCTCCAACTCCTCTATTTGTGTATCTTTCTGTTTCAAGCATATTTCTTGTAAATAACATATTGTTGGATTCTGGTTTCTAATCCATTCAACTGTATTCTTCCATTTTATGAGTGAGTTCATCCCATTCCCATTCACAGTTGTGTTCATTAAATGTATATTTTTTTCCATGCTATTCTTTTACACTCATCCTTTTGTTTTTTACTCTGTCCCTTCTTCAGTAGTCTTTTGTTTCTGACCTTTGCCTCCCTTAATCTATCCCGTCATTCTTCCCTCCCCCTCACCTTTCTCTTAGACGCTTTTCCTCCTACTTCTCCTTGCGTAAAATGAATCTCTCCATCTCATTGTGTGTGTATGTGTATTCTTCCCTCTTTCAACCAGTTCAGATGAGAATAAGGTTCGTGTTGCCTGTTCCCCTCTTCTGTCCCTCCCATTGTATAAACTCTTTCTAGTGCACCCCATTTATGAGATAACTTTCCCCATTCTTTCTCTCCTTCCCCACAACCTTCCAGTGCATTTCTCTTCTCCACCCTTCCATTCTTTTGAGATCCTCACAACATAATACAGTCATTCAGGTCGCTATCTATTTAGACTGCTTCTAGGACCCGTGGTGATCATAAAATTCTGAAGTGGTTACATGTATCATCTTGCCACACAAGGGATCTAAACAATTTGCCCTTTTTTAGTGACTTGTGATTTCTCACTCATGTTCACCTTATTATTCTTCTCCTGAGTTCTGTGTTTGAATGTCAAATTTTCTATTCTGTTCTGGTCTTTTCATCAGGAATGCTTGAAAGTTCTCTATTTCAGGAAGGGTCCTTATTCCCCTGTAGGACGATACACAGTTTTGCTGGGTAGTTTAATCTTATTGTGGGCTCTAATCCTAGATCTTTTCCACTCCAGAATATGATATCCCAAGCCCTGTACTCCTTTAATGTGGAAGCTTCTAAATCTCATGTGTCCTGACAGTACTGGATTATTTCTCTCTGGCTATTTGCAGAATTTTCTCCTTGACCTGGCAGTTCTGGATTTAGAACAGTTGCTGGGAGTTTTCATGTAGGGGTTTCTTTCAGGAAATGATTTGTGGTTTCAAGTTCTACTTTGCCCTCTGATTCTAACACATCTGGGCATTTTCCTTTGTAATATCTTAAAATATTATGTTGAGCTCCTTTTTTGTTCCTGGCTTTTGGATAGACAAATGACTCTCCAATTCTCTCTCCTCAATCCATTTCTAGGTCATTGGAGTTTTGTATGAGATCCTATACATTTTCTCTTGAATTGATTTTATTTTTTGTTGTTGTCTCCTAGAGTTATTAGCTTCTATTTGCTCAGTTCTAATTTTTAAGGAATTCAGTATTTTTGTGCCTCTTTTACTAATTATTCATTCTCTTCTCATATCTTTCTTGTACCGCTTTTTAAAAATTTTTCCTCTTCCACTCTTAAAATCACTTTTTGTTCATTTTTATCTCATTCTTTAACTCTTCTAGGAATTCTTGTTCAACTCTTATCCAATCTACCCTTTTTCTTGGAGGATTTGCTTAAAGATATCTTCAAGTCATTGCCTTCTTCTGTCTTTCTGTCTTGAGCCATAGTAGCCCTTTGTGGTCAGGTTCAGTTTTGTTTACTCATTCTTCCAGCCTATTTCTTGACTATGAACTTGATGTTGGCATTGGGCTCAGCTCACCTCTGGGCTTTCTTAGTTCAGTCCGCAAACTTTCAGTGCTTCCATAGTGGTGATATCTGTTCACTGCTATTCTTGTCTGAGTTGTGCAAGTTCCTGACTCAGGTTTAGGTCTTCTGGCTTGCGGGTGCTGGAGTTTCTGTAGAATGTTATTGGACTCAGTCATTGTTAGCACACTTTGAGGTTCTGCAGGTTCAGAGGGACCGAACTTATTGACTCTTCTTGCGTCTGGGTCTCCTACCCGAGGTATCCCACTGCAGGACTAAAAGTGAACATTGAGCCCCCAGCTGTGCTCTGGGGCTCAGGTCCAGAACCTCTTTGCAGAACCCCTTTCTTGATCAGTGCTCAGCTAGGGCCTCGCTCACTCATAACTGCTCCTCTCAGCCCTACGTCTGTAGCCTAGAAGAGTCATTTGGCCCCCTTCATGCTCCCAGGATAGCCTGGGATCTGCTCCTGCTCAGGGATTCAGTTCTAGCCCTTTTACCATCCTTGGGCAATGAAATGCTTCCCACTGTCCTGGCTGCCATTATGTTGGGCTCCTGGCCAGCCCCCACCTCAGTGTCCACAGCTCTCTTATTTCTTAAGCTTCCCTGGGCTGGAGAAATGACGCACAGGGATGTTTTCTTGGCTTTCCTCATGAGAATGTGGTCTGGCACATTATCTAGATGGTTAGAGAGGAGGTGGGCTGGGCTCATCAAAAATGCCCACCCTCCCTCTGTTCTCTTGGTTCTGCCCCTGTGCTGTGTGGTTGGTGGGGAGGGGACCTTCTGCATGCTTAGCCTCCTTTGTACCTCTTGGGGAGGTCTCTGACCTGGCTTTTTGCCCTGAGCTCTCCCAGCTTCTTTGCCATTTCGACCCTGGTGACCCTGGCCCTCCCTCATCACTCTCCTGGCTCACTGCCGCAGTGTCCTGAGTGGCCTCCCTGCCTCCAGTCTGTTCTGCACTCTGCTCTCAAAGGAACTTTCCTTAAGAACAGAGCAGACCAAGTGACTTCCCTCCTCAGTCAATGGCAGGGCCTCCCCTTTGCCCCCCAGAGGAAAACAGCCCCACCCTGTCTTTCCAGCCTTAGCCTCATTGGTCTTCTGTACTCCTTTCACACTCGGTGACCCTACCCAAATGGCTGCCCCCATGCTGAGAATTCATTCTGGTGCTCTTTCTTCCAGTCAGCCTGTCAACCCACATGTATTTATTAAGCACTTCCTCAGTGCCGGGTCCCGGCCTAGGGGACACAGGTACACAAAATGAAACCATTCCCATTGACCAGGAACTTCCATTCTCAGGCGGAGACCAACAATGCTTACGTTTTTGTAAATAGCGTAAGTGTGAAATGAAGAAATCTGCCGACAGCAGTTAAACGACCTGGTGGCTTTTAATGTCCTTGTCTCCTCCATTCAAATGGAAGTTCTTCGTACACAAGAAAGGTTTCCTTCTTGGTCCTTGTGTTCTCAGCACTCAGCCCCACCTCGGGCACACAGTGGTGCTTAACAAATGCCCAGTGCTCCTTGTTCCTCCTCCTAAGAGACTTTTCATCTTTGTGTGTTTTCCTCCTTGTTCCCAAGGCTGAACAGCATGTCCTGTCCAAGGTTCATGCCCTAGAAAGGCGGCTGGAAACTCTGGCTTCTGAATACTCTGCACGTTGGCAGAAGGAGGCCATCAGGCTGGAGTTGCTGGAGCTGCAGGGGGCCAGTGGGAATGGAGGTGGAAAAAGCCTGAGCCACGAGGATATTTCAACTCTCCTGGAGGGCCTGTTGAGCCGATGGGAACCCACCCTGAAGAAGGACTTCCGTAGGGACACCACTGCCCACATCCAGGTGAGGAGAACGCTCTGCTAAGAAGACCAGGTCGGCAAGCCCAGCTAGTGGAAGGCATAGAGGTCTTGAGGTGAGGCAGCACTCTGGGCTTGGCAGGACCTGCCAAGTTCTCTGGGTCTTGTTGAACGCCTGTCTCCTTTTTGGTGGTCTCCAGGAAGCACTCACCACCCTCAGGGCAGAACATCGGCAAGATTTGGATAATGTTCTAAAGAAGATTTCTCAGGCATCCCAGGTAATCCAGAAGCTCTGACGCTTCTGGAGGCAGAGACACAGGGGATGGAGGGCGGGGGGGGGGGGGGGGGGAATGAAGGGGGGCAGGGGGGGGGGAGAGGGGGCAGAGACGTCTTGGGGGAGGTCACTTGTAGCTGGAAATGTTGGTGCTGCTGTCAGTAGACCTAACACTTGCTTACAGGTTTCTGGCCAGATTCCATACTTGTATGGGAGCATATTCGATTGACTCATTGTCCCTGAGAGCTCCTGTCTGAGGACTCTGGATCCCCTTGTCCGAAGGATAAGCAGAGAGCTTACTGATCTAAAGCAACCTAAGCCTCCTCCTGTAGCTCCTTTCTGGAACCCCTTTCCTGTACTGAGCACATCCATGCATGAAGACTAGGGAGGGATAAGATTGTCAATGAGAAGACTGTAACTCAACAGCTGAGTTTGAAACTCTTTTCAGGGACTGAGAAGTGACCTCACCACTCTAGGGAAAGTGGTTCATGCCTAATCTCAGCTGAGTTGGGGTCTCTGTCAGATGCCTCCTCTTGGTGGGATGATAAGAGAGGAGTCCAGTCTTTGAAAGGTCTAGCCCAAACTCAAGGTCAAGATTTCTGGAGCCCAACAGTTTGCAGAGACTCAGATCCTCCTTAGCAGACAGAGGGTCCACCCAGAGGAGACAATGAGTCCCCAGAGTGTGGTTTGGTGTTTTCATCAGTCTCATTGTGCCATCATCTTCCTTACAGGAGCTGGAAAGCTGGGTGCTCCAGCTAAAATCTGAATGGCAGAGGTAAGGCCCCAAACTAACTGGCAAAGAGAAGAGGAGGGAAGGAAGGCTAGAAAACTAGACCAGAGAAAGCACCACTGAGATTCTCGGGGGGGGTGTCAGTAGAGCCAGAATACTTGGGTTAGCATGTCCATAGGATTAATCCCAGCTGGTAAGGACCTCAGAGAGCAGATGAGGGTCCTGAGGCCTGGGAGGGAAATGACTTGCCCAGGGTCACACAGGGAGTAAATGTCAGGGAAGACTTGCACCCAGATCTCTGGTTCTGTTCTTTCCCTTTGATAGTGGTTCTGCTTGACTCTATCCTGTGTCACTAGCCAGTGGCTGCCCTTCCCTTTTCCTTTTGTCACTGTCTAGTTTGGCCCAAGAAGCCCTCCAGGAAAACATATTAAAGGCTATGGGTCCACTGGAGGCCCAGCTGGCTGGCCTGAGACAGGAACTGGCAGCCCTGAGCCAGAGACAGGCTGCAGTGGCAGAGGAAGTAGACCTTTGGCCACAGAAGATGGCAGCCCTGCGCAGTGATGTGAGTCCTCCAGTCCACCACTTAGACCACATGTGCCCCTCTCTCCAAGGTGGGCTGCCTGAGCATCTGCCCAGGGAGACCCAACCCTCTAAGGTGTCCACTGGGGTCCAATGAGATCTTTTTTGGTAGACCTGAAAGCAGTGGAAAAATGCCAGTCACTTGGTTCACAGCCGTCCCTTCCCTGGCACCAGGAAGACATGCATAGGCTCTGAGCTCTCAGAGTCTTTCTAGACACCCCCTCCCCAGGTCCCCTGTCCCGGCCCTCTTTCTTCCTTACCTCTACTGTTTTGTGGATGGTCTCTGGTGGGTTCTAGGTGGAGTCTCAGTTCCCAGCCTGGATCAGTCAGTACCTTCTTCGAGACAAGGGCGCTAAGGCTGGGCTTCTTCAGCTGGAGGAGGTACAGGCCCAACTTCGGGACCTGGAGCACAGAATCCTCACTCAGGTGGCAGAAGGGCAGGTCAAATCTGCCAGTGAAGCTGCTGCCAGCCTGAGGCTGACCCTTCACAAGGAAGGAGTGACTGGGGTCACAGAGGAGGTGAGGCCTGCCCCATTCCCTGTCTGCCTGTCGGAGGTCATGGGTTTGCCCTGAGAGGAGCCTCCAGGGAAGGAAGGGGAAGCCCTGGCAGAGCAGGTAGCACACGTGGCCCTCTGGTGAAAGGGCTGGGCCAGTTCTGCAGGCAGCTAGGCCCATGAGTCCATCCATGCCTGTCTTTTAGGATGTGCACCAGATTGTGAATGAGGCCCTGAAGAGATACAGTGAAGACCGCATTGGGCTAGTGGATTATGCCCTGGAGTCCTCAGGTAGGTAGCCTGTAGAAAGCCAGAGGGCTGGGGACATGATGGTTGCCCATTAAGGGACAGCAGGAATTAAAAACTCATGATGCCCCTTATGGGACGGGGCAGTTGAAGGGCTGATGCCCTGGCAGTGACCCCTCATCTTCAGGACTACCTCTGTGTCCTGCCAGCCCTCAGCTGCCCCCACCTCACTTCTCTCCCTCTTGTTCTTTCAGGGGCCAGCATCATCAGTAGCCGCTGCTCAGAGACCTATGATACCAAGACGGCCCTTCTCAGTCTGTTTGGCATCCCCTTGTGGTACTATTTCCAGTCCCCAAGAGCCATCCTCCAGGTATGACAGAACAAAGGGCCCCCAGCTTGGCTCTCTGCCATCTCCCACCTTCTGTGGGGGCTGGGCTCTCAAGGTGGGAGGATTACACAATGGAAATCTATTCCATTGGCTGCCCACCTGACTTGTCACCTGACTTGTCTTCTGCCCACAGCCAGATGTTTACCCTGGCAACTGCTGGGCATTCCGGGGCCCCCAGGGCTTTGCTGTGGTTCGATTATCTGCCCGCATCCACCTCACTGCTGTCACCTTGGAGCATGTACCCAAAGCCCTGTCTCCCATCAGCAACATCCCTAGCGCCCCCAAGGATTTTGTCATCTTGGTGAGTATCTGAGCCTTGCAGCTCTCCATTCCAGTATGCCTGACAGCCATTTCTTAACAGCAGCATTGTGAGGTGAGGAATGGAAGGATGTGCCCATTTTACAGCTGGGATATTGAGGCTGGTCTCTGGACTCCACAACCAGCCCTTTCCCTGCTCCCCCTCTTCTTAGAGAGAAGCCAGAAGAGGACAGCTGACAGCAGTCAAGATTTCAATGCTGTCTCAGGGTCCTTTTATACAACTCCTTTATACATGGGTGCCTCCATGGCCAGGTGTCCCATGGGGGAGCTGAGTGGGGATGATGAGCACCATTCCCTACAGTCACCTCCTTAGGGCAGAGTTGGAATGTCCTCATAAGGAGGATGTGGGTGAAAAAAGTGGAGCCAGAGGAGAAGAAGAAACGTGTAGGGGAACAGGATGCTTCAGGACCTAAATCCTGATAGATGAAGAAACTGAGGCACCTACAATTAAATTGTGTGTCCCAAGCCATTCAGCAGCTTAGGGGAAGAGGCAGAGAAGGAGGCCAGGGGCTTGGAGGGAAAAGGATCTGTCTACTGAGTTAGTGAGAGATGCTGGAAGGTGAGGGGACCAAAGAAGGAAACATCATGGTGGCTTTTGCTTTCTCCCCTTTACTCTCCCCAATGTATCCCCCCCTACACCCCCTTCCTCTTCCTCTTCCACCTCCTCCTCCACAACCTCCCCTTCCTTTGCCTCCCTGGATTGATCTGGATTCATGTCCTAACAGCATGACCTTTCCTCTAACCCCCTCCCATCCATCCATCCATCCATCCATCCATCCATCCATCCATCCATCCCTTCCCTTTGCTTTTCCTTCTCTGTAGGGGCTAAATGAAGATTCACAGTCGGAAGGGGTGGCCCTCGGGCACTTTACCTATGATAATGCTGGGGAGTCCATTCAGACCTTCCACTTTCAGGTATGGAGGGCTGGCCCCACAGTGTCCCAGGGAGGCTGGTGCTCTTGAAGGCTAGTTCACCAGCCATGGGGATGCTGTGGCTTTGCTAGGAGCTGCAGTTTGAGCCAGGACCCCATGGTTCTGATAGCAACCTGAGGGATAACATTCAGCCACTGAAGAAGGCCTGGGGGGGACGGGCTCTGGGGTCAGGATGTCCACCAAGGGATCACGAGCCTTCCTGACCCCAGTCTCCTCTTCCCACAGGGCAATGACACAGCCCCATACCAGGTGGTCGAACTTCGGATCTTAAGCAACTGGGGTCACCCTGAGTACACCTGCATTTACCGCTTCCAGGTCCATGGGAAGCCTGCCAATTAGCCTCTCCCCCCCAGGGCCTTTCCCCTCTTTCCCCCTTCAGCCCCTCCCCTCCCCCAGCAAGCACTTCATCCCACTTTCTCGCCCTCTCCCACACTTCATCCCTTATGGCCACTGTGGCTTCTGGGAGAGATACAAGGTGGGAGCCTACCACCATGGAGCAGTTTGGCCCCACCCTGCCCTCTCTGATGGAGAGGAGATCACCAGCTCAGCTATTTGTTTCACTCCCCATCCTCTTGAGGGTCAGGTGGCCCAGCTCCCTACCAGGCCCTGCCTGCCCTCAGGAGGTGTATACAGAGCTATGTATGATATCTTGAAGGTGTGAGTCAAGACATCATGAGGGCCTTATTATGCTCAGCAGCACTCAGAACCACAGCTTAGGCCACCTTAGCTTACCTTGCCCAAGAGTCTAGGTCAAAGAACTTGGTTTATTGAGGGCATGACAACTTGGGCAGTTCCAAAGGGCAGACTGGTAGACAGTCTGTCTTGGGCATGCCCCAGCAGGTGGCTAAAGCTCCCGTCCATGGTAGCATGCATAGTTCTCTTTACCATGGGGCATGATGGGGGCAGTCTTTGAAATCTGAAGTATCTGGGACTGGCCACAATTCCCTGGTGTTAAGTTTATTGGGATAGAGTTGGGGTTAGTTTTTTGGAGTTAAGGCTGGGATGGGAGGGGAAGGGCAAATTCTTTGGCCCTGCGGGCCGATTGTATTATGTATATAGATAGATATTTATATTTATACATAGATCTCTTTGTTCTTTGTTATCAGACAGAAAAGCTACGGGCTTCATTTCCGGCTTCCTCCCCCTGGGGCCCAGGGTGATATTCACTCCAGCTCCAGCTTGGGGTGGGGGGCAGGCTGTCAGGCACGGATCCTCACAGTGACATTGCCATCCTTCCTGCCTTTTACTGTAGGAGGGAAGGCAGGCCTTCACACCACAGGGCTGGCCACTGGTCCCTGAAGCAAGCAGGGGCACTCACTCATCTGCAGGCTTTGGGGGTCACCAGCAGACAGTGGCAGGCTGACCCTAGCTGGCCCTCAACCCAGTTTGCTCCCTCTGCTTCTGTTCGCTTACCAGGAAGCTGGCG
Organism: Notamacropus eugenii; assembly: GCF_028372415.1. Taxonomy (NCBI): domain Eukaryota; kingdom Metazoa; phylum Chordata; class Mammalia; order Diprotodontia; family Macropodidae; genus Notamacropus; species Notamacropus eugenii. The sequence goes on along the minus strand of NC_092874.1, from coordinate 297,089,564 downwards.
TCTGAGCAGCCCTGCATAGGAACCTACAGATGGGGTCTTAGTTCTTCCCCATCACAAAGGCTACTGTTTAATTCTTTACTTTGATTTTTTAATCAACAAATTCTAATTTATGCCTATGCAAATATAAATTTTCTCTGGGATCTGTGGCTTCTCCTTCTCCACCTGTTGCTCTTGAGGCCAACTTGGAGTAGTGGGGAAAAGAAGGTGGTATTCTGGTAGAAACTCCCTGGTTAAAGGGCGGCTTCCTTGCTGCTGAGTGAGGCCTGGGAGGGATTGTCCTGGGCATCGAGAGGGAGCTAAGCCCAGGCCTGGGCTGGGAGAAGCAAAGCTGGGTAAGGGAACCAGAGGAGGCTTTCTCATTTCTGCCTGCTCCTTTAAAGCTCACCCAAGGCCTCTCCTGGTCTTAATCCTCCCTCAGTGCGCCCAAATTGATGTTTTATACTTCCTTGTGTGTGTCTGCATATCCATACATAAACACACACCTATCCAGACAGACATTCCTCTGTGTGCCTGCTCCATCTTTCAGGAGCAGGACAGCTTTCTAAGGAAAAGAGCTTTGTGTCTGCCTTGGTCTCCCCCATAGCTAGCACAAGGCCTGCCACCCAGCAGACACTTTATCTGAGCATTGCTATTCACTTCAACTCAGGTGTAAAGAAAGAATATACTCTACAGCCTTCTCAACAAGGGGTCACCAGCATGCCTTTGACAGCTCCAGCAAGGGTTAAACACGTCACAAACTGCCAGCCGTCCTCTTCCACTTTCAGACAGCTCAAGTTGTTGGGAAATTTGTCCTGAAATCAGGCTGAAATCTATCTTTGGGCATCTTCCACCCACTATTCCTCGTTCTTTCATCCTGGGTCAAGCAGAACACGCTAATCCCCCTTCCACATCACTTTTCAAATAGTAGCATTAGAGAGTGGCTACTGCGTGCCAGCCACTGTGCCGAGCACTTTACAAATATCTCCTTTGATCCACACAACAACCCTGTGAGGTAGGCACCATTTCTAGACCCATTTTGCAGATGAGGAAATGTAGGCACAGAGGTGAAATGACTTGTCCAGGGTCACACAGCTGGTAAGTATCTGAGGGAGAATTTGAACTTGGATCTTCCTGCTTCCAGGTGCAGAGTTCCATCTCCTGTGCCACCTGAAGACAGTTCTCATGATCCTCTGACAGCTTCTCAAGGGCCTTACACCATGTTCTTGGAGCCCTTCATCCTTCTGTTCACCCTTCTCTGAATGCACCTCACCTTGGTCATTTCTTTCCCACACTGTGATGCTCAGGCCTGAACACTGCCCTCTGGCTGTGGTCTCCTCAGGACAGACTTGGGCTGACCTATTACTGACCCCCCTTCCTAGATCGTAGGCCTCTCCATGCCCCTCAGGAAGGCACTGGTCATTCCAACCATCAAGTTTAACTAGTGATTCACACAGACACTGCTATCCCCTAAAATCCCCAAATCCTTTAACAGGAGCCATGGCTGCATCACCCTCCCCCACTCATTGGTTTTTCTTTTCTAATTCTTGTTGAGGACTCTGCTTTTACCTCCACTGGATATTTTCATTTGGATAGAATCCTAAATTTTAGCTAGCTGAAACCTCCTCCATCCTATCAGTCATGTGACATCTCCACCCCTCCCTCCCAGCTCTAGCATTGGCACATTTGGACAAGCACACCTTGTGCTATTTCACTGAAGTCGTTGATAAAAATGCTGAACAAGCACGGAGAAAAGGGGAGATCCCTGGGGCAATCAGGACAATTCCCCTGAGACCTCCCAGGGAGCTGGCATCAGCTCATTAGCCAGCACTCGACAGGTAGGGCAATGTAACCCGTTAACCCTTTCCAAATCCACCTGTCATCTGAGATTCAGACTTTGCTAAAATCTGACTGCACTTTGCAGAATTGCTCTGATCCAAGCAAAGACTAGCAGCTCATCAGACACCATTTTACAAGGGATCTGGGATCTTGGCAGCGTAGGCAGGAAATGCACATTTTTATCCTGTGCAATTCTGCCCTCCTGTCACGAAAACAAACTGCTTCGTGGACCAAAGGAGAGATAGTGCTCAGAGTCTGAAAAAGTGCTTGTTCAACTGAGGTTGGAAATGGCTTTCTTGATGGAGCAGTTCCCACCTGCTTGATGAACTCATGCACCTTATATAAAGCAGTGAACAGGAAGGGAGAGTTCAGGATTCTCTGTCCAGAGTCACTTGCCCATAATGTCTCATTGAGGCACAAAGCACAAATGGGGCAAGAACATAAAATCAGGGTTACCTAAGGGACATTTAGAATAGGCTGGAGCTCACCTTGAGATGGGAGAGAAGGGAGAGTGAGGTTAATAAACCTTTGCCTCTACGCTTCTAACTTAAGGGGGGAGTGGTGGGGGGGAAGAGTTTAAAAAGGAAAGTAAGTTAATCTGGGTCCTACAATTACCTAAAGGTAACCTGTCCAATCCAGTAGGCAGAGATGCAGAGATTTTACAGAGCTCTAGGGAGCCCAGCCTCTTAACAGGCATGACCTGGATGAAGATCCCGACCAGGAGACTGAGAAAGGGCAATCAAACATGAAGGAAGAAAAACAGGTGAGGTTGGACCCATGAAAACCTGGAGAGAAAAGAGTGGGAAGGAGAAGAAGACCCTGGATTCAATCCTGGGTCCGTTACTCTTCTCTCTTCATTCTACTTCACTCAGTGATCTCATCAGCTGCCATGGATTGAATCACCCTCTCCATGCTCATGATTTCTCAAATCTACCTATTCTGCCTAAAACCCTGTGCTGACCTCCAGTCTTTCATCTCTCGTTGCTTTGTTGATGCCACAAATTGGATGTCGTGTAGATATTTTCAGCTCAACATGTCCAAAACAGAACTCTTCATCTTCCCCCTATTCTTTCCCCTCCTACCTTCCCTATTACTGTAGAGGGCACCACCATCTTCCAGGCTCCTAACCTTGGCATCATCTTCAAATCCTAACTTCTGTCCAAGGGATTGCCAAAGATTGTCCAATTTACCTCTGCAACATCTCTTGTGGATTTCAGCTTTGCAGCACCTCTCATCAGTTTCACCTCTCCAACATCCCTTGCAGATTTCACCCTTCAACATCTCTCAGATTTCATCTTTGCAGCATCTCTGATCAGTTTTACCTCTCCAACATCTCTTGTCCATTTCAGCTTTGCAACATTTGTCATCAATTTCACCTCTCCAACATCTCTTGTCCATTTCAGCTTTGCAGCACCTCTCATCAATTTCACCTCTCCAATATCTCTCACAGATTTCATCTTTACAGCATCTCTCATCGGTTTCACCTCTCCAATATGTCATGCAGATTTCACCCTTCAACGTCTCTTGCAGATTTCACCTTGGCACCATCTCTCCTCAGGCTCACCTCTGCAGCATCTTTCAAAAACAGAACTTTCTTCTCTGATGCTGCCCCTACCCTAGTCCAGGCCTCATCTCCTGTGCACTGTTGTTTTCTTATGACTCACCATTTATTTTATTTGTACAAAGTAGTGAAGAATCATACCATGGCTGGGGGAAAATGATGTTTTAGGATTTAAACAAGTTCTTTCATTTTGAAACATCTCTTTTGAAGGCTTGGGACTAGCAATTTTAGCTCCAGCATCTTTGGGTTTGGACTCAGCAGGCTTCCCAGCCTTGGAATCACTGGGCTCTGTGTCCTTAGAATCAGACTTGGCTGCCGTGGGATCAGACTTGGTGACCTTGATGGCAGACTTGGTGACCTTAAGGTCAGTGCGCTTTGGAGCCTTAGAGTCAGGCTTCATGATCCTGAAGCCTGGACGTTTGGTGGCAACCCTAGGGCCTGGATGCTTAGTGGCCACCTTGTGGCCAGCATGCTGGGCACTCGCCTCAGGGATCTTAGCCCTAAGAAGTTTGACCTCGAAGGCCTTGGTGGCTTCATGGCTTCTGCTTGGACCTTGGGAATTGTTTGGTTTTTTTGATTTACATCTTCTTCAGCTCCTTCTTGTGTTTCTTGGCAAAGCATGTGTTTCTCAGAAACTTGGAGTTGACCCATCTCAGAGACATGTATCACCGTGACTTAGGTTTCCTGATGCCATTTCTGTGCCATTTTTGTGATTGGTTGTGGCTGGTATGGTTCTTAGAGTTAGCCATCTTTACACAACAACCTTCACTAACAGGCATTCCACCCACTAGAAGAAGTCAAAGCTAGAGACAGGATAGGTCATGCCTGCACTACTGCAGTATTTCCTGGTGGATGTGCCTCCCTCAAGTCTCTCCCTCCTCCTTCCAGTTGTCAAACTGATTTTCCTGAGGTGCAGGTCTATGCCACTCAACTCCTCAATAAATCTGTGACTCTCTATTGCCTCCAGGATCAAATACAGAATCCTCTCTGAACGAGAGTTCAAAACCCTCCCTAACCTAGCCCTCTCCTGCCTTTCCACTCATCTCCCACTTCACTCCCCACTTCTTCAATCCAGTGACACTGGCCTCCTGACTCTTCCTTGCACATGACCGTCCATCTTCCATGCTGGGAATGTTGTCCCTCCTTTTCTCTGCTTCCCTAGCTCCCTTCAAGCACCAGTTAAAATCTTACCTTCTACAAGAAACCTCCCCCAACTCGCCTTCATTCTGTATTCTGCTGACTTTTTCCTCTTTTTCAGTACATTCTTTGTACTCATTTTTTGCACGTTGTCTCTCTCATCAGATTGTGAGGCCCTTGAGGGCAGGCACCCTGTTTTTGTCTTTCTTTCTATTCCTACCTTTTAACACACCTGGTGCATGATAAGTATTTAATAAATATTTATTGACTGAATGATCCTATTAAAAGCTGCAGAGCGATGGATGGAGGATGAGGACTGAGAGAGGACTGAGAGAGGATCGGACAGTCAAGAAGTCACCAGTTTGGGTGGAATAATGAGGTTGGAGGCCAGACTACAGAGGGTAAAGAGAGTGAAAGAAAGGAAGTGAATGTGCCTCTTGTAGACAATGTACCCAATCAATAAACATTCCTCAATCCAGCAGAGGACATGAGGGACAGAAACATCCAAATGTGGTCAATGGTAACCTCATTTCTTACAGAAACACCAACACATCTGCTGCATTTTTAGTATTTTTGTTGTCTCCTTGGCAGTTTCGTTTTTGATATATACTCTCGGGGTGGTTCAATCTCACACCTAGATTGCTGGAAATTTAGCTTTTCCTTCCACAATTTTTCTCCGTTTTTATAAAGGCAGAGGGGATCTTTCTTCATGATCTTCCATCGCCCTAATTCAGGTTTTGGGAACGAGGTCATGTTCTAAACCTGTGTTGCCCTTGGTTGCCACATTTCTCTATTTGATAATGGGATCAGGTGGTGCTTGGCTAAATATTTTCTAGGATATTTTGACCTCCTCTAGGTGGCAATTGCTTTATGTTGATTCAATTTCTGCCCTTTCCTTCCTCTGTTTCCTACTTTTCACCACTTTTCACTTACTTGAGTGGGTCAAGTTGAAGCTATTTGGATTGCATGCCATCTTATCTTTCTCTCTAATTTGGGGGTTTTGTCCTCTGCTTTAACAAGATGATTTGACTGCAAAGATTATTCAGAAATGATTCCCACATCGATAACCAATCATTTCTTATCCATTAAGATACATTTTAGGCTGAGATTGTTTGGCATTTGCCACATCCAGGGATTTCCTACACTCATGTTTTTTGTTTTTGTGTTTTAAATTAATTTATTTATTTAACTTTTAACATTCATTTTCACAAAATTTTGGGTTCCAAATTTTCTCCCCATTTCTCCCCTTCCCCCTAAAACGCCAAGCATTCTAATTGCCCCAATCACCAGTCTGCCCTCTCTTCTTGCCCTTCCCTTGTCCCCATCTTCTCTTTTGTCCTGTAGGGCCAGATAACTTTCTATACCCCATTACCTGTATTTCTTATTTCCTAGTAGCAAGAAAAATACTTGACAGTTGTTCCTAAAACTTTGAATTCCAACTTCTCTTCATCCCTCCCTCCCCAACCATTCCCTTTGGGAAGGCAAGCAATTCAATATAGACCATATCTGTGTAGTTTTGCAAGTGACTTCCATAATAGTCGTGTTGTGTAAGACTAACTATATTTCCCTCCATCCTATCCTGCCCCGCATTGCTTCTATTCTCTCTTTTGATCCTGTCCCTCCCTAAGTGTTGACTTCAAATTGCTCCCTCCTTCCACTGCCCTCCCTTCTATCATCCCTCCCACCCTGCTGATCCCATTCTCCCCCACTTTCCTGTATTGTAGGATAGGTTTTCATACCAAAACGAGTGTGCATTTTATTCCTTCCTTTAGTCGAATGTGATGAGAGTAAGCTTCATGTTTTTCTCTCTCCTCCCCTCTTTTTCCCTCCACTGAAAAGTCTTTTGCTTGCCTCTTTTATGAGAAATAATTTGCCCCATTCCATTTCTCCCTTTCTCCTCCCAATACATTTTTCTCTTGCTGCTTAATTTCATTTCTTTAAGATATGATCCCATCCTATTTAATTCACTCTGTGCTCTGTGTGTGTGTGCGTGTGCGTGTCTGTGTGTGCAATCCTACCAACTACCCAAATACTGAAAAGTTTCAAGAGTTACAAATATTGTCTTTCCATGTAGGAATGTAAACAGTTCAACTTTAGTAAGTCCCTTTGACTTCTCTTTGCTGTTTACCTTTTCATGCTTCTCTTCATTCTTGTGTTTGAAAGTCAGATTTTCTTTTCAGCTCTGGTCTTTTCATCAAGAATGCTTGAAAGTCCTCTATTTTGTTGCAAGGCCATTGTTTCCCCTGAAGTATTATACTCAGTTTTGCTGGGTAGGTGATTCTTGGTTTTGGTCCTACTTCCTTTGACTTTGGGAATATCATATTCCACGCCCTTTGATCCCTTAATGTAGAAGCTGCTAGATCTTGTGTTATCCTGATTGTATTGCCACAATATTTGAATTGTTTCTTTCCAGCTGCTTGCAATATTTTCTCCTTGACCTGGGAACTCTGGAATTTGGCCACAATGTTCCTAGGAGTTTCTCTTTTTGGATGTCTTTCAGGTGGTGATGGGTGGATTCTTTCAATATTTATTTTGCCCTCTCATTCGAGAATATCAGGGCAGTTTTCCTTGATAATTTCATGAAAGATGATGTCCAGGCTCTTGTTTTGATCACGGCTTTCAGGTAGTCCCATAATTTTTAAATTGTCTCTCCTGGATCTATTTTCTAGGTCAGTGTTTTTCCAATGAGGTATTTCATGTTATCTTCCATTTGTTCATTCTTTTGGTTTTGTTTTGTGATTTCTTGGTTTCTCATAAAGTCATTAGCCTCCATCTGTTCCATTCTAATTTTGAAAGAACTATTTTCTTCAGTGAGCTTTTGGACATCCTTTTCCATTTGACTGATTCTGCTTTTTCAAGCATTCTTCTCCTCATTGGCTTGTTGAACCTCTTTTGCCAATTGAGTTAGGCTATTTTTAAAGGTGTTATTTTCTTCAGCATCTTTTTGGGTCTCTTTTAGCAAGGTGTTGACCTGCTTTTCCTGTTTTTCTTGCATCTCTCTCATTTCTCTTCCCAGTTTTCCCTCCACCTCTCTAACTTGATTTTCAAAATCCTTTTTGAGCTCTTCCATGGCCTCAGCCCATTGAATGTTGATTTTGGATGTTTGGGATACAGAAGCCTTGACTTCTATGTCTTTCCCTGATGGTAAGCCTCGTTCTTCCTCATCTGAAAGGATGGGAAGAGATGTCTGTTCACCAAGAAAGTAACCTTCTCTGGTCTTATCTTTTTTTCCATTTTTTGGGCATTTTCCCAACCAGTTACTTGACTCTTGGGTCCTTTGTCAAGAGTAGGGTATACTTTGAGAATCTGTGAGATCTCAGTTGCTCCAAGGTGGCACGATCAAGCATGTGCTGCTCTGGACGCAGAAAGGGATTTTTATGTCCAGAATCTTAGCAATTACCTCTCCACAGCCACCTAGCCTCCAGTTCCATCAAGTCAGCACTGGGGGCTGATTTTCAGATAAGCTGTATGGGCAGGTGGAACGGGACGAGTTAGAGCCAACCCCTATCCATTTCAGGACGCCACACTGAGAGCCTGCCTAGATAACCTAGGGGCTTGTCAGTAGGGGTGGAACTAGATGGATTTCAGGAGGAAGGGTCTCGTCTTTGTTTGCAACGTGGCAGTTCTTTGTCCTGGCTCCGGATGTCCAGTGGAGAAGACACCCATATAAGGAAAGGTGATAGGTGATAGGTTCAATGTGAAAGGTGATAGCTGATAGGTTCAACGTAAGGCTTAGGAATGTTTTACATAAAGACTACATATGCATGTGAATGAGATGAAATACACGGAGTCTTCACCACCTTTGTCTCCCGCCCCATTTCATTACTCACGAGATCAAGGCCTCTTGCTGGACAAGAGCCTTGGGTCGCGGTCAGGGGTTCCCGTAAATGGTCTAGGGGACCCCAACAGGCAGGGCCGCCATTCAGTGTGAGACAAAGACCAGCTAGGCCAGGTCCTCCACCCAGGGCTGAGGTAAGACTCAGCTCTTCAGTGCCCCCAGGGGTTTTTACGCTGTATGGGCTGCTGTGCACCCTCTGTGGCTGCTGCCTGCTGCTGGAGCTATAGGAAGGCCCTGCTCCCTTCCTGGCCAACTGAATAAACCACATCACAGATCTTTGGCGCCTGTGGGTTGAGGGATCTGAGAACCTGCTGCTGCAACTGGAGATTCCACAACTGGAAATTCCACTCCTGAGGTGTCCTCCTTCCAGAGTCTCATCATGTTGCTCCACGTCATATCAGGCGGGCAAGGCCAGGCTGGGCTCCACGCTCCGCTCAGCGTCCAGCATAAACGATGTTTCTGTGGGCCTTTCAGGTCACCGTCGGCTGAAAATCTCCTCCACTCTGTTGTTCTCCACTTCTGCTGCTCCATGATTTGTTGAGAGTCCCTCTCTACAGGTATTTTGTGGGCTGTGTGGGGAGACCCTACATAAGTGTGTTTTTCTAGTCCCCCATCTTGGCTCCGCCCCCCCACTCATGCGTTTTCATATTAACGAAAATCCATCTCTGGTCTCCCTTATCTATGGGAAAAAAAACCCTTATAATAAATATATACAATTCAAATTCCTGCAATTAAATTTTTTTCAATTCTTCTAACTCTTCCTGAAACAAGTATTTCTGCTACATAGATGACTGAACTCTTTCCTTTCCTAATCCTAGGTTACACTTCGCAATGTCTTTTTTGCCATTTTCTCTGCCCACCTTTGCACTGAAATCACCAAATATCAAGATGTATATTGACTTCATCTGGAGAAATCTACCGTTTTTTTTCATAGAATTTCTTGACCTCATCTTTTGCTCTGATGTTGACTCCAAAGCTCCAAGGAGGTTTCGGGAGCTGCTGTATTTGTGTTTGGCTAATGAGATCTGTAAAGTAAGTAGGCTGAATCACCTGAGTCACTTCTTGTTTGTTAGATCCAATGATATCAATCCTTTTCTTGATTTCTCAAAGAGCCTGTGAGCCATCCTTCCATTTCCTGATTTCTGTGGCTTCATTTATAGCAAAAATGTCAATATTGATACACATGCTATCCTCCAATGGAATGCTGAATAGGAATCAATGGAGAAGGATCTCACATTTAAGGAAGTGCAGTTCAACTGAAGTTCAAACTATACCCAAAGGACTATACAACTGTGTTATATGTACCCTTTGACCCAGCAATACCACTACTAGGTCTGTATTCCAAAGAGATCATAAAGAAGGGAAAGGACCCACATGCACAAAAATGTTTATAGCAGCTTTTTGTGAGAGCAAAGTATTGGAAATTGAAGGGATGCTCATCGATTGGGAAATGGCTGAACAAGCTGGGGTGTATGAATGGAGTGGAATACTACTGTGCTATGAGAGTGATGAGTAGGCTGATTTCAGAAAAACCTGGAAAGGCTCACATGAACTCATGCTGAATGAAGTGAGCAGAACTACGAGAACATTGTACACAGTAACAGCCACTTTGTGTGATAAGTAACTTTGATAGACTTCGTTCTTCTGAGAAGTACAAGGCTCTAAGACAATTCCAAAAGACTCGTTGGAAGAAATGACATCGACCTCCAGACAAAGAACTGTGAAGTCTGACTGCAGATTTAAGAGCACTATTTTTCTCTGTTTTTCTTTCTCGTTTTTCCCTTTTCTTCTGATTCTTCTTTCACAACATGACTAATGTGGAAACGCGCGTAATATGATTGTCCACATATAGCCTATATCAGAGCGTTTTCTGTCTTGGGGAAAGGGAAGGGGAGACGAAAGGAGAAAATAATTGTGGAACTCAAAACCTTATAAAAGTGAATGCTGAAAAGAAGTATTTTTTTAAATAGAAAAGAAAATGAGGTTCAAAGCTGCAATTTCATAGCCACCTTCTGCTTCCTTTTCTGACACTGTCTGTTATCACTGGAGTCCTGCAAGAGGGATGCCCACAAATTTTGTCTTTTTGTTTTAGGAATTGCCATGGCCAAAAGTCACCACCTGGTGGCGAGCCCATAGCTAAGACTGCTCAGGATCCTCATGCTCCTATCTCAGCAGCCTCCTCTTGTCCGATGCCTTCCCTGCCCCAGTTGTCAGGGTTCTCGCCATCCTCATACTGACTCATTCATGTACACGGAACAGAAGAGACGCTCTCTGAGGACAGAGGCCACTTCACTGCTCTTTCTGTATCTCAGTCCCTACAATGTAGCAAGAACTTCTCAGATTATACAGAGCTGAATGGACTTACCACCTCCACACTGATCTGGGGCTTCCATTCCCCATTATCCATTGTGGTGTCCGATCCTTCCTATCCCAGAGATCATTCTCCTCAAAAGAGAAAATAGAAGTAAAGGAGAAGATTGTATCAGCTCATTTATGCCAATCCCTTCCTTGTACTTTCTCTTACCTGCAACATAGCTTGCTTGCAATGCACTCGCACGCACGCACACACACACACACACACACACGCAGAAATTTACACTTGAATCTAAAATATTGAAGCGAGTTAGACCTAATTATGGGAAATCGAATGATTCCAACCATTCTCAAGTTATTTCCATTTTTTTAAGAGCTGGAGTGGGAGGATAAGAAGGTAGTCTAATCGGCACCCAAATAAAGGATGTTGAGAAATAAAACAGATATTAAGGTATTTGTGGAATTCACACACGAGGTTTACGTGGACCCACTCCCCGCGCGCGCCCCCGCCCCAGCTCGCCACCGCTTTGCCCCCGCGCCCCATTGTCCGCCCGCCCCACGTTCGCCCCGCGTTCCCCCAATGTTCCTCCCGCGTGTCCACGGTAGCGTCCGACGCGGACGCGATCGCGGCTGGCGGGCGGGGGAGGGTCGGAGCCGTTTCTGCAGGTACCTTCTCTGCATGTACCCGGGCGGGTCAGGGCCGGGAGAGGAGGGGGCGGGGGAGGGGCCAGGGCTCGGGCACGGTGCCCTCCTCTGTGCCAGGACACGGCCGCCCCCCCAAACCTGGGCACAGAGGCGGCCCCTCCCCTTGTCTGCCCCCCAAACCTGGGCACAGCTCTCCCGCCAGAGTTGCCCCTGGTGCAGCTGCCTCTGGTTCATCCCCTAACCTCTCCCCCAAATCCCCAGCATCCAGGGATGTCGGTAACTGAGTTGGGTCCCTCGGTGCCAGGCCTGCTTGCCCCCTTGCTTCCTCTCCCCACAAACAACCCCAAAATGGAGTTGCCCAGGCCCGGACTCACTTCCCAGTGCCAAGGCCTGGCATGCCTTTCCACCTCCCTCTGGGCCAAAGTTGTGTTGATTTTCCCAGTGAGTGTGTGCATACACGTGTCTGTGTGACTTGTGTGTATTTGGAGAGGGTGGGAGAGCTGGCAACAGTCCCGTGCCCAGACCTGATGCACCCTGTCCCCTGGCCCCAGATGCCCCCCTTGGCTGGCCAGACTGGGACTCATCACCCACTCTTTGCCTGGTCTTGGCCAGGCTCATCCTCCCAGTGCCAGAGGCCAGCTGCCCTCCAGCTTACCCTCTAACGTGGGGCAACCCCAGCCCGGGGATGATCCTCCCAGGATGAAGGCCCTGCTGCCCCTGGCTCACTGGGTGACCCTGCCGGAGCATCATGGCCCCCTTCCTAGTTCCTCCCTGAAGGAAATCCTCTCAGGCCACTGGCCACTTCCCTCCACTTCCCCTGAACTTTGCAGAGCTGAACCAAACTCAGACTCCCGGCACGTGCAAGTGATCCCTTTTCGTTGGGTTAGCAGCTCCTGAAAAGGACTGTGGAGGGTGTTGTGGGTCATCACTGGGCAGATGAGAGAAGGCCAGGCTGCTCCACGCTGGAGCTATTGAAAAGTGTCAATGTTTGTGGTTGAAACCTTACCAATCCCCCAGGCCCTTTCTGGGCAGCCTGGAAGAGTCTGTCCATCTCTGGCCCTGCAAATTCTGTTCACAGTCTGGGCAGATCCTGTGTGCTCACCAGCCTGAGCCAACAGGAGTCCATCCCTGTGGGTCAGTGACTGCCAGAGCAAGACAGTAGGTGGCCTTCAGATGAAAGTCACTTGGCTGGGGAGGCATGTGAAGGTTCAAGGCAGGGGGATGGTAGCATCTTGGCCTGACAGTCCCCAGGAGACTGTGGGAGACTAGTGAGATTGTGGGTAAAATCAGCTCTCATTTGCACATAACAGGATGGAGTGGGGTGAGTCAGGATAAAGCAGAGGGATGTAGGGGGCAGGTGCCCCAGGTTCTAACACCACCCTGGCCCTGCTGGTGACCATGTGATGGCAGATGAGGCAGTATCTTTCTAAACTGGGCTTTTATCCTCTCACATGAAAACAAAGGACTCTTCTTGATGAGCGCCACCTTATTGGGGGCCAGTACTGTGACTGCCTCTGAAATCTCCAAGGGCCCTTTCAATACTCATATTCTATGGTTGTAGGTCAGCATAGGAAGTAGTAGCAGAGAGAGAGTTCTGCCTTTACTGGGCCTGCAACCATGCCTTGTGCTGTTCAAAACATGGGGGTTTTTTGAGGGGGGGAGGGCAGAGCAGGGATTAGATTATGATGACAGAGGGTAGGGTTGGCTTTTCCCTTTGACTGTAGAATTCAGAATAGTCAAGAGCTTAGATTCTCTGTCTTTATGATACTGGAATGCTGAAGATAAGGCTACCTGGCAGACCGGGGGCTTTCCTTGGCAATTTGGGGGGTGCCCATACAGCCTTTTCAGGCCTCCCCTGGGATGTGGTTAGGTTTGTATCCACAACAGCCTGACTACTAGCTGTACTGCTTTGTTTGAGGCCTCGGGCAAAGACTCCACCCAAGCATGGGGGAGGGAGGGTGAGAGCTGATGCTGATGCCCGAGTGGGTGGGCATTCAAAGACTCCAGTGGGGCAGACTTGATTACCATGTGGGGGTGGAAGCTAGCAAGGGACATCAGGCCAGCTGTCTGCCTTGGCTGCTGCCGATTTCCCTCTTCCTGTCCTTGCCAAGTGGGCACCCTATCTTCAGAGAAGCTCACGGGTCGACCAAATGGGCTTCCTTAGCCAGGGAGACATGTGGTTTCTTGCTTTTTAGGACAAGTCTAGTAGGAACTCTCCCTGCTAGCCAAACCAGGCCTTCTTGTTCTCCCAACTGGCAGAGACATCCACTGGGGTCTCTGTCCCACGACCCAAGCAAGCATCTTGGAAATGAAAGCAGTAACCCCCAGAATACAGCTTCTGGCAAAGGTCACAGGCCCTCCAAAATCAAGGCTGGGTATATTAGAGATGGTTTTATAGCATGGATAGACTAGGAAACCAAGCTGAGATCCCCTACAACCTGGTCTCGTCTGTAATCTGAGTTAGGGGTGGTCTAATTCATGTTCATGACATCCATGTCTCCTAAGGCTGGGACAGCCTCCCTTTTGTGTCAGCCCTCTGTCACTGAAACTTTGCTTGTGCAATCCTTGACAATTCAGAAATCCCTGAGGAGGCAGTGAGGTTGGAGCTGAGGGAGCTGGGGGACAGGAAGGCCCAGGGCCTGCTTTGGAGGCTCTTCCTGGTGGTATGGGGAACCCTGGAGAATTTACCACTTGTCTGTTTACTCATTTGTAAAATGAGTTCAATAATCCAGTTGTCCATTGAGGGCTCTTACTAAAGAAACACATGACCTAAGGGGTGGGGTTAGTATCTGATGGTTAGCTTGGACCCCATCCACCCTCCAGAATGATCACAGAACTGGGTGCTGTTGGGGATGAGGGGAAACAAAGACATGGAAGGGAAAGCAGGCCTTTCCCTCAGAGTTAACAACTATGGCGAGAAGGAAATTGTGTGTGTGCGAAGCGACCTGAGAACAATCCCAAGGCAAGTGTCAAAACCCCAGATTCAGTAAAGACACCAAGGGAGACATTCCAAATGGAGGCTGGAGAGCGAGTGGGGGCAGCGCTTCACCAGGGAAGCCACCTGCAAGAAGATGTCACGGCCAGCTCAGGCACAAAGCTGGCAGGCTTGGCCCTGGTGAGCAGCCACCCTCAGCGTCTGGGAGACACTTCAGAAACTCTTTAGGAAAGCGCCTCTCTGTCCCAGTGCAGCCAGCTTTCCTTTTGGAGGAATCCATCCCTCCCCTTCAACGTCTCCCCCATCAGGCTTTTCTCAGGGGGTCCCAGAAAATCACACCTAGTCAGTCAGTAAGCACAGCTTCTCATTACTTTTTGCTTCTTCCAGGAATTTCTAGCACTTCTAGAGTGAGATTTTGATGATGTCTCGACGCAGTCAGCGCCTGAGCCATCGTTACCATGTTGATGATGATGGAGGCAGCAGCAGCAGCAGCAGTGGAGGAAGTTCCCTGGTGGCTGGTCAGCACACTGCCTTCAAGGACAGTCCCTTAAGGTAAGCCACTCCACAGCGGCCCTAGGTCATCTTCCAGATCACAACCACTCAGGGCAGCCAAGGGCCTGGCCAGCTTCCATGTGCACCTTTCTTTCCTGCCCCCATCTTTGGTGGAAACATCACTCTAGTGCTTTCTTTCCCCACAAATGCGAGAATTTCCTGTCCCCAGCACCGTCTCTTCCCCTTCTACCCCAACCTGGGCTGCTGCTGCCTTCACTCTCTGAGAACAGGAACTAGGGAGGGGTGACTTTGAGCATTGAGAGGGCCAGAAACTGAGGCTTAAAGCTGGGCAGGGAACAACCATCATGTGGCCCAGTACCCACGGTTTCTGGGGTGAGCTGCAGGGCCTAGCAAGAGCATAGGAAGCCATGGGGGTGATGGACCTGTGGGGGAGGAGACAGGTTCAGGTGGCTTTAGCTCCTCTTGTACCTCATCATGGTGGTTCCATTTGGAAAGAGGCCCTGCCTGGCCCATGGGAGCTGGGGATTTGTTCCAATGTTATAAAGGATTCATCTGTTGAAGGAATAAGAACAGAAGAGGGCTTTGGGGATCATTTCTTTTCATCCTAGAAGCTCCTTGAAAGTCTCTTCCTCCTCCAGGCCTTTCTCCCCCTGTTTTTCTCCTGCTTCATCTCCTTCACCCTCTTTCCTTTGCTCTTCATGCTTGGCGCCCCCCAGGACTCTGAAGAGGAAATCTGGCAGTGTGAAACGCCTCTCACCAGCCCCTCACCTGGGCCCTGCTTCCAATCCTCACACTACCTACTACAGTGAATCAGTGGTCAGCGAGTCCTACGTCAGGGGCCCCCGGGTCGCCTCGGTGGACAAAAGCTCCATCCTACAAGATCAGCTGAACAGCGATGTCTACTGGAGTGAACGTGGTGAGCTCTGGCCAGAGCTTGACAAACCCGAGGGCTTGGGCTGGGGAGAAGGAAGGGAGCTCCTCCCTGTCTTCTAAAGATTCCTAAGGAGGCTAGTGTCTGTTGGGAGTTACCTTACTCCTCCAGGTTGGCTCATCTCCCTGGATCCTCCCAGGTGGGAGATCCTTCCATTCTCCTGAAGCCCCTCAGTCCCATAGATGGCACTTTTCCAGATCTGGGTGACAATAACCATGCCTCCTAAGGCAGAAGGCCACCTGGTTTTGTGCAGCCAATGAGCTAAAAATCATCTTTACATGTTTCAGTAAAGTTCCATTACACTTAAAAACATAAAAAGTGTTCTTACCTCATACAGAAATAGGAAGGGGGCCAGATTTTGCCCTTGTGCAGAACTCCATTCCTGCCCTAAACCACATGGGGGGGGCTTCTGGGTTCAGACCCCCAAAGGGGTGGGAAGTCTGAATTCTGAAAAGTTCTGCCAGGTGTTCCACCTCTGGCAGCTGCTGTTGCTGGAAGCCTGAAGCTCCCTGCTTATCAGGCACCTCCATGCTCTGTGCAGGTGGGGACTTGGTGAGGAGGAGGAGAGGCCTGGGAGGTGCTGAGAAGAGTAAGATCAATGGACTGAATGAGGGCAAAGTCACCTATGATATCTATGGATCTTCCTCAGGATACTCCTCGGAGGATGACTCTGCAGGTAGGCAGCACTTCCTGCCTACTGGAACTCCATCCCCTGGACGCTGCCCCGTGTACTTTGAAGGGTGCCCCATCCAGGGGGGATGGGGAGAACATAGATTTCAGATAAAAGGATAGAGAACTCTGCAGTCTGGCTCCAGGTGGGGGTTTGGAGGTTGGGAGGGCCCAAGCCTCAGCATGGTAATGGGGATGCCTGAGGCCCACTTGTGTCTCCTTCTGGGTGGCTCCTCATGTCTTCACTTTCCTGCAGGGCACACACTTATGGACCAGCCTGGCTCAGCATCCTCATTAAGGAATGCTGCCTCCCAAGTTGGCGCTTTCTTGTGGGTGGCCATCACTTTTCCAGGTGGGTTCTGGGAGTGGGTGGGCACACTGCCCAGGGCAGTCCCTGCTGTGGGCCCATAAGAGCTTCCTCATTCCTATGCTGGGGCACACCAGGCCTGGGTGCTAACCCTAGGACAGTGTGTGGAGACAGGCTTTTATGGCAGGATCCCCAGGCACAGCTAGAAAGCCTTGGGAGATTCAAGGAGCAGCTGCAGAGTGGGCAGGCTGGGAGCAAGCTAACTCTGGGATAGGAGGGCGAAGCCTTTGAACCCCTCTGCTGGGACTTTTACAGGTTGGCTCTTTGGCCTGTTCTACTGGTGGCTGGGCACTACCTGCTACCGCCTGACCACAGCTGCCTCCCTGCTGGACGTCTTTGTCTTAACCAGGTCAGTGAGGTCTCCCTGGGCTCTGCCAGAACCAAAGAACCCATGCTTGAAAAAGCTTCACCACCCTTGAGCTCAGTTCAGCTTTTGAGACTTTTGTGCCATGAATCTTATGACAGAAGGTCAGGTCAGGGTCAGGGGTGTGCTGGAATCAGCTGGAACCAGCTTGAACCTGCTCCTGAGTGTCAGCTACCAGTCAGGGCTCCTCTGGGTATCTAGACTGAAGAAGAAGATGGGACAAGTTGTGTGTGCCTTCACCTCCTTCAGAACTGCTTGTTAACCCTTCCCCAGCACATGCCAATCCCCATGAGCACAGGTGCTGCTCTATTCCTGAGTATCTTGGAGGAGCTGTCCCCTCAGTAGTTCCTGCCTCTCATCTCCACTGACTCTGGTGGCTTCACCTTGGCCAGTTGGAAAGTCCTGAGCTCCCAGGGGTTGTAGTCTCTTCCCAGTCCTTCGGGTAGCCAGGCCATCCTTACAGTTTCTCTGTGGGGGGTCATGTCCAGGTTTCCAGGCAGCCTCCAGGGCTGTGTCCAGGAGCCTCTAGAGCAGGGGTAGGGAACCTGCGCTCTCCAGGCCACATGTAGCCTTCTAGGTCCTGGGGTGCAACCTTTGGACTGAGGCCAAGTTTTACAGAACAAATCCTTTTCTTAAGGAGATTTGTTCTTGGAAGTCTAGATTCAGTCAAAGGGCCACCCTTGAGGACCTCAAGTGCCACATGTGATCTCCAGGCTGCAGGTTCCCTATCTAGCTCTGGATTCTTGGGGCCACAGGCTAGGCCCAGGGAGACTAGCCAACCTTGTCAGGGCTTACTCCTTCCAAGTCCCAATTTGACAAGCACTGAAATGATTTAGCCAAAAGAAGCCTGCCCAATTCACTAGCATATAAGCACATTCCTGAGAGCCCTGGGAGGGAGATGCCTTCCACCAGCCCTGTCACCTTTCATAACAACATTCACACATTTGACCAAGGTCAAATTTTCTCCTTCCACTTGACCTCGAGGGCTGTCCATAAAAGCCCAGAGCTCCCCATCGTAGCTGTCCCAGGGTGGGGGCACACCCTTTGTTGGTTTCCTCAGCAGCTCAGGGAGGGTCGCACAGGAATCTGGTGGGGAAGACCAGGCACTAATGTCTCCTCCTTCATCCCCATGAAATCCAGGAGCTTTTCAACTCTGAAGAAGTTGTTTCTGCTTCTCTTGATGCTGTTGCTTCTGGCTTCGCTGGCTTACGGTGAGCCTTGCTGAGTCCCCAGGGCACCCTGCCAGCCCAGACAGACAAGGGCTTGGGGGCAGGGCTGCTGAACGCAAGTCTGGAAGACAGAGCTTTGAAGGGGAGCCTTTAGCCTTTAGGGGAAAAGGGACCCAGGCCTTGTATGGGAAAGTTCTTGTGCCTGAAATGGGATAGACGGCCTGTGTCTCCTCCTCTTGATCCAATCCCACAAGCCTTTCTTGTGCATCTTCTGTATGCAGGCCTCCCAGACTCATGCTGCATGCCTACTATGACAGTGCTGGCTTTACATGGGTGTTTGATCTGCCCCCTCAGTGGTCACTGTCAAGGCACTTGAGGGTGGGGGAACTGGTAGAAGAGCTGAGTCCACAATGAATGGGTTAGCTGGGCAGGACACAGCCAATGCCAGCTCTGGAGGCCTTTGCCCCTTCTCACTGGGGAGAATGGACAGGGTGGTCCTCCCTGGATGGTCCCAAAAGAGCTGTACTCTGTTCAGGAACCATGACATCACTTACCCCCTACTATGAGATGAAGCCCAGCTTGGGAATGGTGACACCACAAGCTGTCAGTTACCAGGACCTCTATTCAGCTGGCATCTCCTGAAAGCACTCTGATCCTCCAGAAGAGACAGGGCTGTATGTGGACCAGGCTTGGGACCAGGAGGCAGGACTTCTCCATGTCCTCTCCCCAGCTGCTTCTTGTCCCTCATTTTTCTCATAATCCAAAAGTGTGTAATGACTCCTGAAAGGATCATGAGAGATGCCTTTCCTGAAGGGTCTTGCCTTCCAGATCATGGGGCCCATAATGCATGCACCTTCCTTGGGCCAGGGTCTGAGCCCATGTGGATGTGACACTGCCAGACACAGTCCAGGTGTAGGTCCTCATCCTGGACATGTTTCCCTTCTGGTGCCTCAGCCTCTGCCTTCATTAGCCTTTCCTCCCATGTGCTAGGTGCTTGGTATTTTTACCCCTATGGACTACAGACATTCCACCCTGCTATGCTGTCCTGGTGGGCAGCAAAGGGCAGCAACAGGAGAGAGGAGGTGTGGGAAGCAGGAGAATCCACCCCATATTTCCAGGTGAGTGCCTGGGTGAGTGCCAGGAACACTTTGTGCAGGACAGGCAGACAGTCTGCTCACAACCAAGTCTGTTCCAATCAACCCCAGAATCACTCAGTCCACTACCATTTCTTAAGTGTGGCCTACTGTGTGTCAGGCGCTGTGCTAAGGGATGGGAATTCAAAGAAAGAATTCAAACCCAAACAAACAAGCCCACAGTCCCTGCCCTGAAGGAGTCCCCGAGTCATGAGGAAACAACTAGGTACAATGGAGATCTACCAGGACAGATGGGAGTGAAGCAGTAGAGGGAGTTGGCTATGCTGTTTCTTCTATGGCAGCCATACAGACTATTACCATACCATCTTTGAAGACAGTTCTGGCCTGGCAGGATCTTCCAGGTGGTGTCCTCTCCTAGCGCTGTCTTTGAAACAGCTCTGCAGCACTATGAGGCATCAGAGGAGGGGGAAGCAGGATTAGCCAGAGGAAGCTGCTTTTGTTTCCATTTTGTAATGAACAAAAGTCTGTTTTATTTCCCTTCTCCCTCTCCCACCCATTCAGAAAAATGAAAAGCAAACCACTTGTAACAAATGTGCAGAGTTAAGCAAACCAGTCCCTTTTTGGCCATGTCTAAAAGATCTATGTCTCCTTCTGCCTCCTGAGACCATCTCTCCGTCAGAAGTTGGGTCATTTTCCAGAAAAGTACTTGGTCACTGCATCGATCAGAGTTCTAAAGTCTTTCAAAGTTGCTTCTTTGTGGTTCTTCTCACTCTGCTCTGCACCAGTTCATACAAAGTCTTCTCAGGTTTCTCTCAATACCACCTATTTCATTGTTTCTTAGAGCACGGTTGTATTCAATCCTTACACCATAATTTATTCAGCTCTTGCCCAGTTCGGGGGCAAGCCAGTAGTTTCCATTTCTTTGTCTTTGCTGTTTGGGTGCCAAGTGTGTGTCATGCAGAAGATAGGTCATTCATCTCAGTGGTGACAGTCTCTTCTTAATGGTCTGTGCTGTGGGGCAAGAGATGAGAATATAAATCCAGGCTATAATGAAGCCTTCATTTAGTAACCTCGATTTATCCATGGATTTCCATCTCCAAACTCATCAATCTTTGCACCAGGGCCACTCACAAGCAGCATTAGGAGACTCTCTCACCTTGGATATGCAGATCCCTGGGGAGCCAGGGTCAGAAAACCTGGGCTCAAGTTTGAGCTTTGCCACTTGCTAGCTTTGGGACCTGGGGCAGTTCAATGCCAACCTCTCAAGACTCAGCCTCCCGCGTTCCCCCGCTGCCTTCAACTGAAATCATAGTTGCCTCCCCCAAAAGGCCTTCCCTAACACCTTGTCACACAGTGAAGTGATTCTGGAGGGGGGGGGGTCTCCAGAAATTGGTAGCAGAGCCCAGACTATCAGAGTTGATCAAGCTGGGAAGACTTGAAGGCTGTGTGCAGATCCTGGTGTCTGCCCACCAGAAGCTTGGCCACCAGGTGATTGGATTTGGGGAGTCATGATGACTTGGGAAGCAGATAAAAAGACCAAACAACCTTTGCCTTCTGCAGCCACCTTCTGTTTGTGGACAGAGGTCAGGGGACCTCAGAGAAGGACAAAGAGTACTTGGTCTCCCTCAGTCCTCACACAGTCCAACCACAGTCTAAGTGGTTGACATTATTCCAGTGTAATCTGAGGGGTGACATGGAGTGGTGGGATAAAGGACATGGCTCTAGAAACAGCAACAGATGAGGTGCTGGATGTCAGATGCACAATGAGGTCCACGATTTTGGACACAGCCAGTGTCAGAATTTGATTTGTCTGACTTCTCATGTCAGCTGCAAGGAGTTTTTTTTTCAGATGTGGGGGGGAAAACAATCAGTGGAATGATCACTCACAGGCAGAAGAATTTGGAGGAGGCAAATCAGCCTCAAGGATTAGATTTCATCACATTTTTAAAGGCAACTAAAAAACCCCATAGTTGCTATCCCAAATGAGCATAAGGCAACAGAGGGCAAAGGAAGTCCAGGAGGAAGCTGAGAAGATCATTTTGTCCTTGTGACCCCAACACTCGGCATAGCCTGTTACACTTAGTGGGAGTGTATCAGTGTTTGTTGGCTGTCCTTGTACTAAGTCCACAAAACAACGTGCAAGGGAAGAAGACACAACTATTATTTGTCAGTAAGAAAGTCCCCAGGCACAGGATACATGATCAGCACCAAAAGATGTCACAACGAAACCAAAGGACCATCTTCACGGAATGAGAAATGCTGGTTACACGAATCATTTCAGCATCAAGGACCAGATCAGTGACTGGGCCCCACAAAGGTCAAAATCCAGCAAGTTAGAAGAAAGGGGGACAAAAGGGGAAAAAACATACCGTACAGCTCCAACAGCTCCAGTCCTTCCTCTTCAGATGTGTCAACCACTCAGGCACGGCAAAAGGAACACTGACTCATAGCATCGTTTCCTAAGGATGTTTGACTGCTGCCCCAAAACATCACATTCCAGTGAGAAGGCCAGCAATCCTAGAGGCTGCCTCCCTCAGAGACCAGCGGCTCTTGGCAAGCAAAGAAACCAAAGGCAACACTGGATCTGAAAATAGGCCACTGGCGCAAGAGAAGAAGAGGGTGGTGACTAAAGGATACAAACAGTGGCCCCGTGAAACGGCAAACATCAGGAAGGGCCCTCAGCCTCCCTCTTCAGCTCAGTCCTGAGAGTGGAGGCCCCCAAATTCTTGAGGCAGCTCCTTCCCCTTTCAGTGACTCACCTTGTTAGGAAGCTGTTCCTGCCTCTGAAATGTGCCACAACTTCTACCTTGCCAGGACAAGCAAAGCAACTCTAACCCCGTCCATGTCCACAAAGTCTGAAAACCATTTTCATGTCTCCTCATCGTGTTGTGTGTTTCCAAAAGTTTTCTTGATATCATTGGTTTTTACTTAACCTACCTTTCCCAGTGTGTCTTCTCAGAAAGAGAAGCAAGGAATTTGGAAAAACCCTGCAAAGCTTGTGTGATCTACTAGTGAAAATCATTTTGAATTAGGTACATCTTTACACACACACACACACACACACACACACACACACACACACGCACACATCCCACTGACTTTGAAGACTTGTCTCTAGCTTTTGCTTTCATGTGACCCACCTTGCTCAGTGTATCCTTCCCATTTTCCCCTCCCACAGAGCCAGCCCTTAAGCAAAAGAATAAACCAAAAAGGGGAAGAAAAGTTCAGCAGAACACAGCAGGCGAGCCCAGCATTAGATGCAGGTTCCCTGCCAGTATTTCCCACCCTAGCCAGGACGGGAAGGGAAGAAGATCCTCATGGGTCATCTCTGTTCTTTCCATTTCCATGGTTGTCTGTGGTGCTTGTTTTCTTGTTCTCCTCATTCATTTATTCCACTTTTCCCCAGTTCATGTAAGTCTTCTAATTAAGCAGAGTTGTGGCTTCGTACAGCATAGTCATATTTCCTTGTATCCATAAGCCACTCCTCTGTCAATGAGTTCTTTGCTACCAAAGAACTTTCTTAGTGGTTCAGTTGGTATGGCACTGAATAAGTTAATTTAGGTAGTTTTATCATTTTTATGCTACTGGCTTGACCTACCCACGAGGAGTGAGTACATCTCCAACTGTTGAGATCTCTACGTATGAAGAATGTTTTGTAATTGTGTTCATATAGTTCCTGTGTGTGTCTTGGCAGGCAAACTCTCAGGTTGTATACAGTATACAATTGTATACAGTTATTTTCAATGGAATTTCTCTTTCTATCTCTTCCTGCTGGATTTTCTTGATTAATGTATAGAAATGCTGATGGTTTTGATGGGCTTCCAACTTTCTTTAAGTAATTGTTTGAACTGGTTTTGTTTTAAACTGGTTTTTTAGATGACTCTCTAGGGTTCTCTTGGTAAACCATTGTATCATCTACCAAAAGAGATAGTTTTGGTTCCTCATTGCAGTTTTTTCCCTTCAGTTTCTTTTCTGCCTTATTGCTATATCTAGCAGTTGCTGTAACTGGTACAACACTGAATAGCAATGGTTGGCAATGGACTTTCTTCCTTTACCGTGATCTTACTGGGAAGGCTTATCCCCATTACATATCATGCTTGCTCTTGGTTTTAGTTAGATAATACTTATTTTAAAGAAGACTCCATTTATTCCTGTGCTTTCTAGTGTTTTTCAACAGGGATGAGGCATTTTGTCAAAAGCTTTGTCTGCACCTGTTGAAATCATATAAATTTGTTGTTTATGTTATTGATATAATCAGTTACATTTATAGTTTTCCTAATAATTGACCCAGGCCCAACTTCTTGGTATCAATCCAGCTTGGTCACAGTGTCACAATATATCTTTGTGATATATTCCTGTAATCTCCTTTCTTAGCATTTAATATTTTTCATCAATATTCA
Organism: Notamacropus eugenii; assembly: GCF_028372415.1. Classification (NCBI taxonomy): domain Eukaryota; kingdom Metazoa; phylum Chordata; class Mammalia; order Diprotodontia; family Macropodidae; genus Notamacropus; species Notamacropus eugenii. The sequence continues at coordinate 297,065,813 of NC_092874.1, read as the reverse complement.
TTAATGAAATTGATCTATAGTTCCCTCTCTTGGGGAGACGTGACTCTCCTTGGTTTGGGTATCAAGATTATATTTTTGTCATAGAAAGAATTTGATAAGATTCTATCTTTACCTGTTTTTCAAATCGTTTATTTAGTGTTGGAATTGATTACTTTTTAATCATTTGGAAAAATTTGATTTAGTCCTGGGGTTTTTTCTTAGAGAGATCATTTATAGCTTGTTTCGTTCCTTTTTCTAAGATGGGGTTATTTAAGGGCTCTGTTAAACAGGACTATTTACATTTGTAAAATTCATTTCATTTAGATTTTCATTTTTATTATTGGCATGTAGTTGGGCAACAAAGCTCCTAGTAATTACTTTTATTTTCTCTTCATAGATTGTAAATTCACTGTTTTCATTTTCTGATGTAATAATTTGGTTTTCTTTTGTAAAAATTAAATTAGCCAAGGATTTATCTATTTAATTGTTTTTCTCAAAGCTTATAGTTTTATTTATTAGTTCATTGGGGTTTTGTTCTTTCAATTTCGTTCATCTTTCTATCGATTCAAGATTTTAATTTTGGTGTTTAATTGGGAAGGGATTAATCTGTTGGTTTTCTAAATATTTTAGTTGCATGTCTAATTCTTTAATCTGTTTCTTTGTCTCTTTGATTGATGTAAGCATTTGAAAATATACATTTCCCTCTAAGTCCTGCATTGACTGCATCCCCAAAATTTAGTTATGTCATTGTCACCATGAAATTGTTAACCATTTCTATGATTTGTTCTTTGACTCATCCATTCTTTAGGATCCATTCTGTAAGATCCATTCTTTTTCTCCAACTCCTCTATTTGTGTATCTTTCTGTTTCAAGCATATTTCTTGTAAATAACATATTGTTGGATTCTGGTTTCTAATCCATTCAACTGTATTCTTCCATTTTATGAGTGAGTTCATCCCATTCCCATTCACAGTTGTGTTCATTAAATGTATATTTTTTTCCATGCTATTCTTTTACACTCATCCTTTTGTTTTTTACTCTGTCCCTTCTTCAGTAGTCTTTTGTTTCTGACCTTTGCCTCCCTTAATCTATCCCGTCATTCTTCCCTCCCCCTCACCTTTCTCTTAGACGCTTTTCCTCCTACTTCTCCTTGCGTAAAATGAATCTCTCCATCTCATTGTGTGTGTATGTGTATTCTTCCCTCTTTCAACCAGTTCAGATGAGAATAAGGTTCGTGTTGCCTGTTCCCCTCTTCTGTCCCTCCCATTGTATAAACTCTTTCTAGTGCACCCCATTTATGAGATAACTTTCCCCATTCTTTCTCTCCTTCCCCACAACCTTCCAGTGCATTTCTCTTCTCCACCCTTCCATTCTTTTGAGATCCTCACAACATAATACAGTCATTCAGGTCGCTATCTATTTAGACTGCTTCTAGGACCCGTGGTGATCATAAAATTCTGAAGTGGTTACATGTATCATCTTGCCACACAAGGGATCTAAACAATTTGCCCTTTTTTAGTGACTTGTGATTTCTCACTCATGTTCACCTTATTATTCTTCTCCTGAGTTCTGTGTTTGAATGTCAAATTTTCTATTCTGTTCTGGTCTTTTCATCAGGAATGCTTGAAAGTTCTCTATTTCAGGAAGGGTCCTTATTCCCCTGTAGGACGATACACAGTTTTGCTGGGTAGTTTAATCTTATTGTGGGCTCTAATCCTAGATCTTTTCCACTCCAGAATATGATATCCCAAGCCCTGTACTCCTTTAATGTGGAAGCTTCTAAATCTCATGTGTCCTGACAGTACTGGATTATTTCTCTCTGGCTATTTGCAGAATTTTCTCCTTGACCTGGCAGTTCTGGATTTAGAACAGTTGCTGGGAGTTTTCATGTAGGGGTTTCTTTCAGGAAATGATTTGTGGTTTCAAGTTCTACTTTGCCCTCTGATTCTAACACATCTGGGCATTTTCCTTTGTAATATCTTAAAATATTATGTTGAGCTCCTTTTTTGTTCCTGGCTTTTGGATAGACAAATGACTCTCCAATTCTCTCTCCTCAATCCATTTCTAGGTCATTGGAGTTTTGTATGAGATCCTATACATTTTCTCTTGAATTGATTTTATTTTTTGTTGTTGTCTCCTAGAGTTATTAGCTTCTATTTGCTCAGTTCTAATTTTTAAGGAATTCAGTATTTTTGTGCCTCTTTTACTAATTATTCATTCTCTTCTCATATCTTTCTTGTACCGCTTTTTAAAAATTTTTCCTCTTCCACTCTTAAAATCACTTTTTGTTCATTTTTATCTCATTCTTTAACTCTTCTAGGAATTCTTGTTCAACTCTTATCCAATCTACCCTTTTTCTTGGAGGATTTGCTTAAAGATATCTTCAAGTCATTGCCTTCTTCTGTCTTTCTGTCTTGAGCCATAGTAGCCCTTTGTGGTCAGGTTCAGTTTTGTTTACTCATTCTTCCAGCCTATTTCTTGACTATGAACTTGATGTTGGCATTGGGCTCAGCTCACCTCTGGGCTTTCTTAGTTCAGTCCGCAAACTTTCAGTGCTTCCATAGTGGTGATATCTGTTCACTGCTATTCTTGTCTGAGTTGTGCAAGTTCCTGACTCAGGTTTAGGTCTTCTGGCTTGCGGGTGCTGGAGTTTCTGTAGAATGTTATTGGACTCAGTCATTGTTAGCACACTTTGAGGTTCTGCAGGTTCAGAGGGACCGAACTTATTGACTCTTCTTGCGTCTGGGTCTCCTACCCGAGGTATCCCACTGCAGGACTAAAAGTGAACATTGAGCCCCCAGCTGTGCTCTGGGGCTCAGGTCCAGAACCTCTTTGCAGAACCCCTTTCTTGATCAGTGCTCAGCTAGGGCCTCGCTCACTCATAACTGCTCCTCTCAGCCCTACGTCTGTAGCCTAGAAGAGTCATTTGGCCCCCTTCATGCTCCCAGGATAGCCTGGGATCTGCTCCTGCTCAGGGATTCAGTTCTAGCCCTTTTACCATCCTTGGGCAATGAAATGCTTCCCACTGTCCTGGCTGCCATTATGTTGGGCTCCTGGCCAGCCCCCACCTCAGTGTCCACAGCTCTCTTATTTCTTAAGCTTCCCTGGGCTGGAGAAATGACGCACAGGGATGTTTTCTTGGCTTTCCTCATGAGAATGTGGTCTGGCACATTATCTAGATGGTTAGAGAGGAGGTGGGCTGGGCTCATCAAAAATGCCCACCCTCCCTCTGTTCTCTTGGTTCTGCCCCTGTGCTGTGTGGTTGGTGGGGAGGGGACCTTCTGCATGCTTAGCCTCCTTTGTACCTCTTGGGGAGGTCTCTGACCTGGCTTTTTGCCCTGAGCTCTCCCAGCTTCTTTGCCATTTCGACCCTGGTGACCCTGGCCCTCCCTCATCACTCTCCTGGCTCACTGCCGCAGTGTCCTGAGTGGCCTCCCTGCCTCCAGTCTGTTCTGCACTCTGCTCTCAAAGGAACTTTCCTTAAGAACAGAGCAGACCAAGTGACTTCCCTCCTCAGTCAATGGCAGGGCCTCCCCTTTGCCCCCCAGAGGAAAACAGCCCCACCCTGTCTTTCCAGCCTTAGCCTCATTGGTCTTCTGTACTCCTTTCACACTCGGTGACCCTACCCAAATGGCTGCCCCCATGCTGAGAATTCATTCTGGTGCTCTTTCTTCCAGTCAGCCTGTCAACCCACATGTATTTATTAAGCACTTCCTCAGTGCCGGGTCCCGGCCTAGGGGACACAGGTACACAAAATGAAACCATTCCCATTGACCAGGAACTTCCATTCTCAGGCGGAGACCAACAATGCTTACGTTTTTGTAAATAGCGTAAGTGTGAAATGAAGAAATCTGCCGACAGCAGTTAAACGACCTGGTGGCTTTTAATGTCCTTGTCTCCTCCATTCAAATGGAAGTTCTTCGTACACAAGAAAGGTTTCCTTCTTGGTCCTTGTGTTCTCAGCACTCAGCCCCACCTCGGGCACACAGTGGTGCTTAACAAATGCCCAGTGCTCCTTGTTCCTCCTCCTAAGAGACTTTTCATCTTTGTGTGTTTTCCTCCTTGTTCCCAAGGCTGAACAGCATGTCCTGTCCAAGGTTCATGCCCTAGAAAGGCGGCTGGAAACTCTGGCTTCTGAATACTCTGCACGTTGGCAGAAGGAGGCCATCAGGCTGGAGTTGCTGGAGCTGCAGGGGGCCAGTGGGAATGGAGGTGGAAAAAGCCTGAGCCACGAGGATATTTCAACTCTCCTGGAGGGCCTGTTGAGCCGATGGGAACCCACCCTGAAGAAGGACTTCCGTAGGGACACCACTGCCCACATCCAGGTGAGGAGAACGCTCTGCTAAGAAGACCAGGTCGGCAAGCCCAGCTAGTGGAAGGCATAGAGGTCTTGAGGTGAGGCAGCACTCTGGGCTTGGCAGGACCTGCCAAGTTCTCTGGGTCTTGTTGAACGCCTGTCTCCTTTTTGGTGGTCTCCAGGAAGCACTCACCACCCTCAGGGCAGAACATCGGCAAGATTTGGATAATGTTCTAAAGAAGATTTCTCAGGCATCCCAGGTAATCCAGAAGCTCTGACGCTTCTGGAGGCAGAGACACAGGGGATGGAGGGCGGGGGGGGGGGGGGGGGAATGAAGGGGGGCAGGGGGGGGGGAGAGGGGGCAGAGACGTCTTGGGGGAGGTCACTTGTAGCTGGAAATGTTGGTGCTGCTGTCAGTAGACCTAACACTTGCTTACAGGTTTCTGGCCAGATTCCATACTTGTATGGGAGCATATTCGATTGACTCATTGTCCCTGAGAGCTCCTGTCTGAGGACTCTGGATCCCCTTGTCCGAAGGATAAGCAGAGAGCTTACTGATCTAAAGCAACCTAAGCCTCCTCCTGTAGCTCCTTTCTGGAACCCCTTTCCTGTACTGAGCACATCCATGCATGAAGACTAGGGAGGGATAAGATTGTCAATGAGAAGACTGTAACTCAACAGCTGAGTTTGAAACTCTTTTCAGGGACTGAGAAGTGACCTCACCACTCTAGGGAAAGTGGTTCATGCCTAATCTCAGCTGAGTTGGGGTCTCTGTCAGATGCCTCCTCTTGGTGGGATGATAAGAGAGGAGTCCAGTCTTTGAAAGGTCTAGCCCAAACTCAAGGTCAAGATTTCTGGAGCCCAACAGTTTGCAGAGACTCAGATCCTCCTTAGCAGACAGAGGGTCCACCCAGAGGAGACAATGAGTCCCCAGAGTGTGGTTTGGTGTTTTCATCAGTCTCATTGTGCCATCATCTTCCTTACAGGAGCTGGAAAGCTGGGTGCTCCAGCTAAAATCTGAATGGCAGAGGTAAGGCCCCAAACTAACTGGCAAAGAGAAGAGGAGGGAAGGAAGGCTAGAAAACTAGACCAGAGAAAGCACCACTGAGATTCTCGGGGGGGGTGTCAGTAGAGCCAGAATACTTGGGTTAGCATGTCCATAGGATTAATCCCAGCTGGTAAGGACCTCAGAGAGCAGATGAGGGTCCTGAGGCCTGGGAGGGAAATGACTTGCCCAGGGTCACACAGGGAGTAAATGTCAGGGAAGACTTGCACCCAGATCTCTGGTTCTGTTCTTTCCCTTTGATAGTGGTTCTGCTTGACTCTATCCTGTGTCACTAGCCAGTGGCTGCCCTTCCCTTTTCCTTTTGTCACTGTCTAGTTTGGCCCAAGAAGCCCTCCAGGAAAACATATTAAAGGCTATGGGTCCACTGGAGGCCCAGCTGGCTGGCCTGAGACAGGAACTGGCAGCCCTGAGCCAGAGACAGGCTGCAGTGGCAGAGGAAGTAGACCTTTGGCCACAGAAGATGGCAGCCCTGCGCAGTGATGTGAGTCCTCCAGTCCACCACTTAGACCACATGTGCCCCTCTCTCCAAGGTGGGCTGCCTGAGCATCTGCCCAGGGAGACCCAACCCTCTAAGGTGTCCACTGGGGTCCAATGAGATCTTTTTTGGTAGACCTGAAAGCAGTGGAAAAATGCCAGTCACTTGGTTCACAGCCGTCCCTTCCCTGGCACCAGGAAGACATGCATAGGCTCTGAGCTCTCAGAGTCTTTCTAGACACCCCCTCCCCAGGTCCCCTGTCCCGGCCCTCTTTCTTCCTTACCTCTACTGTTTTGTGGATGGTCTCTGGTGGGTTCTAGGTGGAGTCTCAGTTCCCAGCCTGGATCAGTCAGTACCTTCTTCGAGACAAGGGCGCTAAGGCTGGGCTTCTTCAGCTGGAGGAGGTACAGGCCCAACTTCGGGACCTGGAGCACAGAATCCTCACTCAGGTGGCAGAAGGGCAGGTCAAATCTGCCAGTGAAGCTGCTGCCAGCCTGAGGCTGACCCTTCACAAGGAAGGAGTGACTGGGGTCACAGAGGAGGTGAGGCCTGCCCCATTCCCTGTCTGCCTGTCGGAGGTCATGGGTTTGCCCTGATAGGAGCCTCCAGGGAAGGAAGGGGAAGCCCTGGCAGAGCAGGTAGCACACGTGGCCCTCTGGTGAAAGGGCTGGGCCAGTTCTGCAGGCAGCTAGGCCCATGAGTCCATCCATGCCTGTCTTTTAGGATGTGCACCAGATTGTGAATGAGGCCCTGAAGAGATACAGTGAAGACCGCATTGGGCTAGTGGATTATGCCCTGGAGTCCTCAGGTAGGTAGCCTGTAGAAAGCCAGAGGGCTGGGGACATGATGGTTGCCCATTAAGGGACAGCAGGAATTAAAAACTCATGATGCCCCTTATGGGACGGGGCAGTTGAAGGGCTGATGCCCTGGCAGTGACCCCTCATCTTCAGGACTACCTCTGTGTCCTGCCAGCCCTCAGCTGCCCCCACCTCACTTCTCTCCCTCTTGTTCTTTCAGGGGCCAGCATCATCAGTAGCCGCTGCTCAGAGACCTATGATACCAAGACGGCCCTTCTCAGTCTGTTTGGCATCCCCTTGTGGTACTATTTCCAGTCCCCAAGAGCCATCCTCCAGGTATGACAGAACAAAGGGCCCCCAGCTTGGCTCTCTGCCATCTCCCACCTTCTGTGGGGGCTGGGCTCTCAAGGTGGGAGGATTACACAATGGAAATCTATTCCATTGGCTGCCCACCTGACTTGTCACCTGACTTGTCTTCTGCCCACAGCCAGATGTTTACCCTGGCAACTGCTGGGCATTCCGGGGCCCCCAGGGCTTTGCTGTGGTTCGATTATCTGCCCGCATCCACCTCACTGCTGTCACCTTGGAGCATGTACCCAAAGCCCTGTCTCCCATCAGCAACATCCCTAGCGCCCCCAAGGATTTTGTCATCTTGGTGAGTATCTGAGCCTTGCAGCTCTCCATTCCAGTATGCCTGACAGCCATTTCTTAACAGCAGCATTGTGAGGTGAGGAATGGAAGGATGTGCCCATTTTACAGCTGGGATATTGAGGCTGGTCTCTGGACTCCACAACCAGCCCTTTCCCTGCTCCCCCTCTTCTTAGAGAGAAGCCAGAAGAGGACAGCTGACAGCAGTCAAGATTTCAATGCTGTCTCAGGGTCCTTTTATACAACTCCTTTATACATGGGTGCCTCCATGGCCAGGTGTCCCATGGGGGAGCTGAGTGGGGATGATGAGCACCATTCCCTACAGTCACCTCCTTAGGGCAGAGTTGGAATGTCCTCATAAGGAGGATGTGGGTGAAAAAAGTGGAGCCAGAGGAGAAGAAGAAACGTGTAGGGGAACAGGATGCTTCAGGACCTAAATCCTGATAGATGAAGAAACTGAGGCACCTACAATTAAATTGTGTGTCCCAAGCCATTCAGCAGCTTAGGGGAAGAGGCAGAGAAGGAGGCCAGGGGCTTGGAGGGAAAAGGATCTGTCTACTGAGTTAGTGAGAGATGCTGGAAGGTGAGGGGACCAAAGAAGGAAACATCATGGTGGCTTTTGCTTTCTCCCCTTTACTCTCCCCAATGTATCCCCCCCTACACCCCCTTCCTCTTCCTCTTCCACCTCCTCCTCCACAACCTCCCCTTCCTTTGCCTCCCTGGATTGATCTGGATTCATGTCCTAACAGCATGACCTTTCCTCTAACCCCCTCCCATCCATCCATCCATCCATCCATCCATCCATCCATCCATCCATCCATCCCTTCCCTTTGCTTTTCCTTCTCTGTAGGGGCTAAATGAAGATTCACAGTCGGAAGGGGTGGCCCTCGGGCACTTTACCTATGATAATGCTGGGGAGTCCATTCAGACCTTCCACTTTCAGGTATGGAGGGCTGGCCCCACAGTGTCCCAGGGAGGCTGGTGCTCTTGAAGGCTAGTTCACCAGCCATGGGGATGCTGTGGCTTTGCTAGGAGCTGCAGTTTGAGCCAGGACCCCATGGTTCTGATAGCAACCTGAGGGATAACATTCAGCCACTGAAGAAGGCCTGGGGGGGACGGGCTCTGGGGTCAGGATGTCCACCAAGGGATCACGAGCCTTCCTGACCCCAGTCTCCTCTTCCCACAGGGCAATGACACAGCCCCATACCAGGTGGTCGAACTTCGGATCTTAAGCAACTGGGGTCACCCTGAGTACACCTGCATTTACCGCTTCCAGGTCCATGGGAAGCCTGCCAATTAGCCTCTCCCCCCCAGGGCCTTTCCCCTCTTTCCCCCTTCAGCCCCTCCCCTCCCCCAGCAAGCACTTCATCCCACTTTCTCGCCCTCTCCCACACTTCATCCCTTATGGCCACTGTGGCTTCTGGGAGAGATACAAGGTGGGAGCCTACCACCATGGAGCAGTTTGGCCCCACCCTGCCCTCTCTGATGGAGAGGAGATCACCAGCTCAGCTATTTGTTTCACTCCCCATCCTCTTGAGGGTCAGGTGGCCCAGCTCCCTACCAGGCCCTGCCTGCCCTCAGGAGGTGTATACAGAGCTATGTATGATATCTTGAAGGTGTGAGTCAAGACATCATGAGGGCCTTATTATGCTCAGCAGCACTCAGAACCACAGCTTAGGCCACCTTAGCTTACCTTGCCCAAGAGTCTAGGTCAAAGAACTTGGTTTATTGAGGGCATGACAACTTGGGCAGTTCCAAAGGGCAGACTGGTAGACAGTCTGTCTTGGGCATGCCCCAGCAGGTGGCTAAAGCTCCCGTCCATGGTAGCATGCATAGTTCTCTTTACCATGGGGCATGATGGGGGCAGTCTTTGAAATCTGAAGTATCTGGGACTGGCCACAATTCCCTGGTGTTAAGTTTATTGGGATAGAGTTGGGGTTAGTTTTTTGGAGTTAAGGCTGGGATGGGAGGGGAAGGGCAAATTCTTTGGCCCTGCGGGCCGATTGTATTATGTATATAGATAGATATTTATATTTATACATAGATCTCTTTGTTCTTTGTTATCAGACAGAAAAGCTACGGGCTTCATTTCCGGCTTCCTCCCCCTGGGGCCCAGGGTGATATTCACTCCAGCTCCAGCTTGGGGTGGGGGGCAGGCTGTCAGGCACGGATCCTCACAGTGACATTGCCATCCTTCCTGCCTTTTACTGTAGGAGGGAAGGCAGGCCTTCACACCACAGGGCTGGCCACTGGTCCCTGAAGCAAGCAGGGGCACTCACTCATCTGCAGGCTTTGGGGGTCACCAGCAGACAGTGGCAGGCTGACCCTAGCTGGCCCTCAACCCAGTTTGCTCCCTCTGCTTCTGTTCGCTTACCAGGAAGCTGGCGTCTGAGCAGCCCTGCATAGGAACCTACAGATGGGGTCTTAGTTCTTCCCCATCACAAAGGCTACTGTTTAATTCTTTACTTTGATTTTTTAATCAACAAATTCTAATTTATGCCTATGCAAATATAAATTTTCTCTGGGATCTGTGGCTTCTCCTTCTCCACCTGTTGCTCTTGAGGCCAACTTGGAGTAGTGGGGAAAAGAAGGTGGTATTCTGGTAGAAACTCCCTGGTTAAAGGGCGGCTTCCTTGCTGCTGAGTGAGGCCTGGGAGGGATTGTCCTGGGCATCGAGAGGGAGCTAAGCCCAGGCCTGGGCTGGGAGAAGCAAAGCTGGGTAAGGGAACCAGAGGAGGCTTTCTCATTTCTGCCTGCTCCTTTAAAGCTCACCCAAGGCCTCTCCTGGTCTTAATCCTCCCTCAGTGCGCCCAAATTGATGTTTTATACTTCCTTGTGTGTGTCTGCATATCCATACATAAACACACACCTATCCAGACAGACATTCCTCTGTGTGCCTGCTCCATCTTTCAGGAGCAGGACAGCTTTCTAAGGAAAAGAGCTTTGTGTCTGCCTTGGTCTCCCCCATAGCTAGCACAAGGCCTGCCACCCAGCAGACACTTTATCTGAGCATTGCTATTCACTTCAACTCAGGTGTAAAGAAAGAATATACTCTACAGCCTTCTCAACAAGGGGTCACCAGCATGCCTTTGACAGCTCCAGCAAGGGTTAAACACGTCACAAACTGCCAGCCGTCCTCTTCCACTTTCAGACAGCTCAAGTTGTTGGGAAATTTGTCCTGAAATCAGGCTGAAATCTATCTTTGGGCATCTTCCACCCACTATTCCTCGTTCTTTCATCCTGGGTCAAGCAGAACACGCTAATCCCCCTTCCACATCACTTTTCAAATAGTAGCATTAGAGAGTGGCTACTGCGTGCCAGCCACTGTGCCGAGCACTTTACAAATATCTCCTTTGATCCACACAACAACCCTGTGAGGTAGGCACCATTTCTAGACCCATTTTGCAGATGAGGAAATGTAGGCACAGAGGTGAAATGACTTGTCCAGGGTCACACAGCTGGTAAGTATCTGAGGGAGAATTTGAACTTGGATCTTCCTGCTTCCAGGTGCAGAGTTCCATCTCCTGTGCCACCTGAAGACAGTTCTCATGATCCTCTGACAGCTTCTCAAGGGCCTTACACCATGTTCTTGGAGCCCTTCATCCTTCTGTTCACCCTTCTCTGAATGCACCTCACCTTGGTCATTTCTTTCCCACACTGTGATGCTCAGGCCTGAACACTGCCCTCTGGCTGTGGTCTCCTCAGGACAGACTTGGGCTGACCTATTACTGACCCCCCTTCCTAGATCGTAGGCCTCTCCATGCCCCTCAGGAAGGCACTGGTCATTCCAACCATCAAGTTTAACTAGTGATTCACACAGACACTGCTATCCCCTAAAATCCCCAAATCCTTTAACAGGAGCCATGGCTGCATCACCCTCCCCCACTCATTGGTTTTTCTTTTCTAATTCTTGTTGAGGACTCTGCTTTTACCTCCACTGGATATTTTCATTTGGATAGAATCCTAAATTTTAGCTAGCTGAAACCTCCTCCATCCTATCAGTCATGTGACATCTCCACCCCTCCCTCCCAGCTCTAGCATTGGCACATTTGGACAAGCACACCTTGTGCTATTTCACTGAAGTCGTTGATAAAAATGCTGAACAAGCACGGAGAAAAGGGGAGATCCCTGGGGCAATCAGGACAATTCCCCTGAGACCTCCCAGGGAGCTGGCATCAGCTCATTAGCCAGCACTCGACAGGTAGGGCAATGTAACCCGTTAACCCTTTCCAAATCCACCTGTCATCTGAGATTCAGACTTTGCTAAAATCTGACTGCACTTTGCAGAATTGCTCTGATCCAAGCAAAGACTAGCAGCTCATCAGACACCATTTTACAAGGGATCTGGGATCTTGGCAGCGTAGGCAGGAAATGCACATTTTTATCCTGTGCAATTCTGCCCTCCTGTCACGAAAACAAACTGCTTCGTGGACCAAAGGAGAGATAGTGCTCAGAGTCTGAAAAAGTGCTTGTTCAACTGAGGTTGGAAATGGCTTTCTTGATGGAGCAGTTCCCACCTGCTTGATGAACTCATGCACCTTATATAAAGCAGTGAACAGGAAGGGAGAGTTCAGGATTCTCTGTCCAGAGTCACTTGCCCATAATGTCTCATTGAGGCACAAAGCACAAATGGGGCAAGAACATAAAATCAGGGTTACCTAAGGGACATTTAGAATAGGCTGGAGCTCACCTTGAGATGGGAGAGAAGGGAGAGTGAGGTTAATAAACCTTTGCCTCTACGCTTCTAACTTAAGGGGGGAGTGGTGGGGGGGAAGAGTTTAAAAAGGAAAGTAAGTTAATCTGGGTCCTACAATTACCTAAAGGTAACCTGTCCAATCCAGTAGGCAGAGATGCAGAGATTTTACAGAGCTCTAGGGAGCCCAGCCTCTTAACAGGCATGACCTGGATGAAGATCCCGACCAGGAGACTGAGAAAGGGCAATCAAACATGAAGGAAGAAAAACAGGTGAGGTTGGACCCATGAAAACCTGGAGAGAAAAGAGTGGGAAGGAGAAGAAGACCCTGGATTCAATCCTGGGTCCGTTACTCTTCTCTCTTCATTCTACTTCACTCAGTGATCTCATCAGCTGCCATGGATTGAATCACCCTCTCCATGCTCATGATTTCTCAAATCTACCTATTCTGCCTAAAACCCTGTGCTGACCTCCAGTCTTTCATCTCTCGTTGCTTTGTTGATGCCACAAATTGGATGTCGTGTAGATATTTTCAGCTCAACATGTCCAAAACAGAACTCTTCATCTTCCCCCTATTCTTTCCCCTCCTACCTTCCCTATTACTGTAGAGGGCACCACCATCTTCCAGGCTCCTAACCTTGGCATCATCTTCAAATCCTAACTTCTGTCCAAGGGATTGCCAAAGATTGTCCAATTTACCTCTGCAACATCTCTTGTGGATTTCAGCTTTGCAGCACCTCTCATCAGTTTCACCTCTCCAACATCCCTTGCAGATTTCACCCTTCAACATCTCTCAGATTTCATCTTTGCAGCATCTCTGATCAGTTTTACCTCTCCAACATCTCTTGTCCATTTCAGCTTTGCAACATTTGTCATCAATTTCACCTCTCCAACATCTCTTGTCCATTTCAGCTTTGCAGCACCTCTCATCAATTTCACCTCTCCAATATCTCTCACAGATTTCATCTTTACAGCATCTCTCATCGGTTTCACCTCTCCAATATGTCATGCAGATTTCACCCTTCAACGTCTCTTGCAGATTTCACCTTGGCACCATCTCTCCTCAGGCTCACCTCTGCAGCATCTTTCAAAAACAGAACTTTCTTCTCTGATGCTGCCCCTACCCTAGTCCAGGCCTCATCTCCTGTGCACTGTTGTTTTCTTATGACTCACCATTTATTTTATTTGTACAAAGTAGTGAAGAATCATACCATGGCTGGGGGAAAATGATGTTTTAGGATTTAAACAAGTTCTTTCATTTTGAAACATCTCTTTTGAAGGCTTGGGACTAGCAATTTTAGCTCCAGCATCTTTGGGTTTGGACTCAGCAGGCTTCCCAGCCTTGGAATCACTGGGCTCTGTGTCCTTAGAATCAGACTTGGCTGCCGTGGGATCAGACTTGGTGACCTTGATGGCAGACTTGGTGACCTTAAGGTCAGTGCGCTTTGGAGCCTTAGAGTCAGGCTTCATGATCCTGAAGCCTGGACGTTTGGTGGCAACCCTAGGGCCTGGATGCTTAGTGGCCACCTTGTGGCCAGCATGCTGGGCACTCGCCTCAGGGATCTTAGCCCTAAGAAGTTTGACCTCGAAGGCCTTGGTGGCTTCATGGCTTCTGCTTGGACCTTGGGAATTGTTTGGTTTTTTTGATTTACATCTTCTTCAGCTCCTTCTTGTGTTTCTTGGCAAAGCATGTGTTTCTCAGAAACTTGGAGTTGACCCATCTCAGAGACATGTATCACCGTGACTTAGGTTTCCTGATGCCATTTCTGTGCCATTTTTGTGATTGGTTGTGGCTGGTATGGTTCTTAGAGTTAGCCATCTTTACACAACAACCTTCACTAACAGGCATTCCACCCACTAGAAGAAGTCAAAGCTAGAGACAGGATAGGTCATGCCTGCACTACTGCAGTATTTCCTGGTGGATGTGCCTCCCTCAAGTCTCTCCCTCCTCCTTCCAGTTGTCAAACTGATTTTCCTGAGGTGCAGGTCTATGCCACTCAACTCCTCAATAAATCTGTGACTCTCTATTGCCTCCAGGATCAAATACAGAATCCTCTCTGAACGAGAGTTCAAAACCCTCCCTAACCTAGCCCTCTCCTGCCTTTCCACTCATCTCCCACTTCACTCCCCACTTCTTCAATCCAGTGACACTGGCCTCCTGACTCTTCCTTGCACATGACCGTCCATCTTCCATGCTGGGAATGTTGTCCCTCCTTTTCTCTGCTTCCCTAGCTCCCTTCAAGCACCAGTTAAAATCTTACCTTCTACAAGAAACCTCCCCCAACTCGCCTTCATTCTGTATTCTGCTGACTTTTTCCTCTTTTTCAGTACATTCTTTGTACTCATTTTTTGCACGTTGTCTCTCTCATCAGATTGTGAGGCCCTTGAGGGCAGGCACCCTGTTTTTGTCTTTCTTTCTATTCCTACCTTTTAACACACCTGGTGCATGATAAGTATTTAATAAATATTTATTGACTGAATGATCCTATTAAAAGCTGCAGAGCGATGGATGGAGGATGAGGACTGAGAGAGGACTGAGAGAGGATCGGACAGTCAAGAAGTCACCAGTTTGGGTGGAATAATGAGGTTGGAGGCCAGACTACAGAGGGTAAAGAGAGTGAAAGAAAGGAAGTGAATGTGCCTCTTGTAGACAATGTACCCAATCAATAAACATTCCTCAATCCAGCAGAGGACATGAGGGACAGAAACATCCAAATGTGGTCAATGGTAACCTCATTTCTTACAGAAACACCAACACATCTGCTGCATTTTTAGTATTTTTGTTGTCTCCTTGGCAGTTTCGTTTTTGATATATACTCTCGGGGTGGTTCAATCTCACACCTAGATTGCTGGAAATTTAGCTTTTCCTTCCACAATTTTTCTCCGTTTTTATAAAGGCAGAGGGGATCTTTCTTCATGATCTTCCATCGCCCTAATTCAGGTTTTGGGAACGAGGTCATGTTCTAAACCTGTGTTGCCCTTGGTTGCCACATTTCTCTATTTGATAATGGGATCAGGTGGTGCTTGGCTAAATATTTTCTAGGATATTTTGACCTCCTCTAGGTGGCAATTGCTTTATGTTGATTCAATTTCTGCCCTTTCCTTCCTCTGTTTCCTACTTTTCACCACTTTTCACTTACTTGAGTGGGTCAAGTTGAAGCTATTTGGATTGCATGCCATCTTATCTTTCTCTCTAATTTGGGGGTTTTGTCCTCTGCTTTAACAAGATGATTTGACTGCAAAGATTATTCAGAAATGATTCCCACATCGATAACCAATCATTTCTTATCCATTAAGATACATTTTAGGCTGAGATTGTTTGGCATTTGCCACATCCAGGGATTTCCTACACTCATGTTTTTTGTTTTTGTGTTTTAAATTAATTTATTTATTTAACTTTTAACATTCATTTTCACAAAATTTTGGGTTCCAAATTTTCTCCCCATTTCTCCCCTTCCCCCTAAAACGCCAAGCATTCTAATTGCCCCAATCACCAGTCTGCCCTCTCTTCTTGCCCTTCCCTTGTCCCCATCTTCTCTTTTGTCCTGTAGGGCCAGATAACTTTCTATACCCCATTACCTGTATTTCTTATTTCCTAGTAGCAAGAAAAATACTTGACAGTTGTTCCTAAAACTTTGAATTCCAACTTCTCTTCATCCCTCCCTCCCCAACCATTCCCTTTGGGAAGGCAAGCAATTCAATATAGACCATATCTGTGTAGTTTTGCAAGTGACTTCCATAATAGTCGTGTTGTGTAAGACTAACTATATTTCCCTCCATCCTATCCTGCCCCGCATTGCTTCTATTCTCTCTTTTGATCCTGTCCCTCCCTAAGTGTTGACTTCAAATTGCTCCCTCCTTCCACTGCCCTCCCTTCTATCATCCCTCCCACCCTGCTGATCCCATTCTCCCCCACTTTCCTGTATTGTAGGATAGGTTTTCATACCAAAACGAGTGTGCATTTTATTCCTTCCTTTAGTCGAATGTGATGAGAGTAAGCTTCATGTTTTTCTCTCTCCTCCCCTCTTTTTCCCTCCACTGAAAAGTCTTTTGCTTGCCTCTTTTATGAGAAATAATTTGCCCCATTCCATTTCTCCCTTTCTCCTCCCAATACATTTTTCTCTTGCTGCTTAATTTCATTTCTTTAAGATATGATCCCATCCTATTTAATTCACTCTGTGCTCTGTGTGTGTGTGCGTGTGCGTGTCTGTGTGTGCAATCCTACCAACTACCCAAATACTGAAAAGTTTCAAGAGTTACAAATATTGTCTTTCCATGTAGGAATGTAAACAGTTCAACTTTAGTAAGTCCCTTTGACTTCTCTTTGCTGTTTACCTTTTCATGCTTCTCTTCATTCTTGTGTTTGAAAGTCAGATTTTCTTTTCAGCTCTGGTCTTTTCATCAAGAATGCTTGAAAGTCCTCTATTTTGTTGCAAGGCCATTGTTTCCCCTGAAGTATTATACTCAGTTTTGCTGGGTAGGTGATTCTTGGTTTTGGTCCTACTTCCTTTGACTTTGGGAATATCATATTCCACGCCCTTTGATCCCTTAATGTAGAAGCTGCTAGATCTTGTGTTATCCTGATTGTATTGCCACAATATTTGAATTGTTTCTTTCCAGCTGCTTGCAATATTTTCTCCTTGACCTGGGAACTCTGGAATTTGGCCACAATGTTCCTAGGAGTTTCTCTTTTTGGATGTCTTTCAGGTGGTGATGGGTGGATTCTTTCAATATTTATTTTGCCCTCTCATTCGAGAATATCAGGGCAGTTTTCCTTGATAATTTCATGAAAGATGATGTCCAGGCTCTTGTTTTGATCACGGCTTTCAGGTAGTCCCATAATTTTTAAATTGTCTCTCCTGGATCTATTTTCTAGGTCAGTGTTTTTCCAATGAGGTATTTCATGTTATCTTCCATTTGTTCATTCTTTTGGTTTTGTTTTGTGATTTCTTGGTTTCTCATAAAGTCATTAGCCTCCATCTGTTCCATTCTAATTTTGAAAGAACTATTTTCTTCAGTGAGCTTTTGGACATCCTTTTCCATTTGACTGATTCTGCTTTTTCAAGCATTCTTCTCCTCATTGGCTTGTTGAACCTCTTTTGCCAATTGAGTTAGGCTATTTTTAAAGGTGTTATTTTCTTCAGCATCTTTTTGGGTCTCTTTTAGCAAGGTGTTGACCTGCTTTTCCTGTTTTTCTTGCATCTCTCTCATTTCTCTTCCCAGTTTTCCCTCCACCTCTCTAACTTGATTTTCAAAATCCTTTTTGAGCTCTTCCATGGCCTCAGCCCATTGAATGTTGATTTTGGATGTTTGGGATACAGAAGCCTTGACTTCTATGTCTTTCCCTGATGGTAAGCCTCGTTCTTCCTCATCTGAAAGGATGGGAAGAGATGTCTGTTCACCAAGAAAGTAACCTTCTCTGGTCTTATCTTTTTTTCCATTTTTTGGGCATTTTCCCAACCAGTTACTTGACTCTTGGGTCCTTTGTCAAGAGTAGGGTATACTTTGAGAATCTGTGAGATCTCAGTTGCTCCAAGGTGGCACGATCAAGCATGTGCTGCTCTGGACGCAGAAAGGGATTTTTATGTCCAGAATCTTAGCAATTACCTCTCCACAGCCACCTAGCCTCCAGTTCCATCAAGTCAGCACTGGGGGCTGATTTTCAGATAAGCTGTATGGGCAGGTGGAACGGGACGAGTTAGAGCCAACCCCTATCCATTTCAGGACGCCACACTGAGAGCCTGCCTAGATAACCTAGGGGCTTGTCAGTAGGGGTGGAACTAGATGGATTTCAGGAGGAAGGGTCTCGTCTTTGTTTGCAACGTGGCAGTTCTTTGTCCTGGCTCCGGATGTCCAGTGGAGAAGACACCCATATAAGGAAAGGTGATAGGTGATAGGTTCAATGTGAAAGGTGATAGCTGATAGGTTCAACGTAAGGCTTAGGAATGTTTTACATAAAGACTACATATGCATGTGAATGAGATGAAATACACGGAGTCTTCACCACCTTTGTCTCCCGCCCCATTTCATTACTCACGAGATCAAGGCCTCTTGCTGGACAAGAGCCTTGGGTCGCGGTCAGGGGTTCCCGTAAATGGTCTAGGGGACCCCAACAGGCAGGGCCGCCATTCAGTGTGAGACAAAGACCAGCTAGGCCAGGTCCTCCACCCAGGGCTGAGGTAAGACTCAGCTCTTCAGTGCCCCCAGGGGTTTTTACGCTGTATGGGCTGCTGTGCACCCTCTGTGGCTGCTGCCTGCTGCTGGAGCTATAGGAAGGCCCTGCTCCCTTCCTGGCCAACTGAATAAACCACATCACAGATCTTTGGCGCCTGTGGGTTGAGGGATCTGAGAACCTGCTGCTGCAACTGGAGATTCCACAACTGGAAATTCCACTCCTGAGGTGTCCTCCTTCCAGAGTCTCATCATGTTGCTCCACGTCATATCAGGCGGGCAAGGCCAGGCTGGGCTCCACGCTCCGCTCAGCGTCCAGCATAAACGATGTTTCTGTGGGCCTTTCAGGTCACCGTCGGCTGAAAATCTCCTCCACTCTGTTGTTCTCCACTTCTGCTGCTCCATGATTTGTTGAGAGTCCCTCTCTACAGGTATTTTGTGGGCTGTGTGGGGAGACCCTACATAAGTGTGTTTTTCTAGTCCCCCATCTTGGCTCCGCCCCCCCACTCATGCGTTTTCATATTAACGAAAATCCATCTCTGGTCTCCCTTATCTATGGGAAAAAAAACCCTTATAATAAATATATACAATTCAAATTCCTGCAATTAAATTTTTTTCAATTCTTCTAACTCTTCCTGAAACAAGTATTTCTGCTACATAGATGACTGAACTCTTTCCTTTCCTAATCCTAGGTTACACTTCGCAATGTCTTTTTTGCCATTTTCTCTGCCCACCTTTGCACTGAAATCACCAAATATCAAGATGTATATTGACTTCATCTGGAGAAATCTACCGTTTTTTTTCATAGAATTTCTTGACCTCATCTTTTGCTCTGATGTTGACTCCAAAGCTCCAAGGAGGTTTCGGGAGCTGCTGTATTTGTGTTTGGCTAATGAGATCTGTAAAGTAAGTAGGCTGAATCACCTGAGTCACTTCTTGTTTGTTAGATCCAATGATATCAATCCTTTTCTTGATTTCTCAAAGAGCCTGTGAGCCATCCTTCCATTTCCTGATTTCTGTGGCTTCATTTATAGCAAAAATGTCAATATTGATACACATGCTATCCTCCAATGGAATGCTGAATAGGAATCAATGGAGAAGGATCTCACATTTAAGGAAGTGCAGTTCAACTGAAGTTCAAACTATACCCAAAGGACTATACAACTGTGTTATATGTACCCTTTGACCCAGCAATACCACTACTAGGTCTGTATTCCAAAGAGATCATAAAGAAGGGAAAGGACCCACATGCACAAAAATGTTTATAGCAGCTTTTTGTGAGAGCAAAGTATTGGAAATTGAAGGGATGCTCATCGATTGGGAAATGGCTGAACAAGCTGGGGTGTATGAATGGAGTGGAATACTACTGTGCTATGAGAGTGATGAGTAGGCTGATTTCAGAAAAACCTGGAAAGGCTCACATGAACTCATGCTGAATGAAGTGAGCAGAACTACGAGAACATTGTACACAGTAACAGCCACTTTGTGTGATAAGTAACTTTGATAGACTTCGTTCTTCTGAGAAGTACAAGGCTCTAAGACAATTCCAAAAGACTCGTTGGAAGAAATGACATCGACCTCCAGACAAAGAACTGTGAAGTCTGACTGCAGATTTAAGAGCACTATTTTTCTCTGTTTTTCTTTCTCGTTTTTCCCTTTTCTTCTGATTCTTCTTTCACAACATGACTAATGTGGAAACGCGCGTAATATGATTGTCCACATATAGCCTATATCAGAGCGTTTTCTGTCTTGGGGAAAGGGAAGGGGAGACGAAAGGAGAAAATAATTGTGGAACTCAAAACCTTATAAAAGTGAATGCTGAAAAGAAGTATTTTTTTAAATAGAAAAGAAAATGAGGTTCAAAGCTGCAATTTCATAGCCACCTTCTGCTTCCTTTTCTGACACTGTCTGTTATCACTGGAGTCCTGCAAGAGGGATGCCCACAAATTTTGTCTTTTTGTTTTAGGAATTGCCATGGCCAAAAGTCACCACCTGGTGGCGAGCCCATAGCTAAGACTGCTCAGGATCCTCATGCTCCTATCTCAGCAGCCTCCTCTTGTCCGATGCCTTCCCTGCCCCAGTTGTCAGGGTTCTCGCCATCCTCATACTGACTCATTCATGTACACGGAACAGAAGAGACGCTCTCTGAGGACAGAGGCCACTTCACTGCTCTTTCTGTATCTCAGTCCCTACAATGTAGCAAGAACTTCTCAGATTATACAGAGCTGAATGGACTTACCACCTCCACACTGATCTGGGGCTTCCATTCCCCATTATCCATTGTGGTGTCCGATCCTTCCTATCCCAGAGATCATTCTCCTCAAAAGAGAAAATAGAAGTAAAGGAGAAGATTGTATCAGCTCATTTATGCCAATCCCTTCCTTGTACTTTCTCTTACCTGCAACATAGCTTGCTTGCAATGCACTCGCACGCACGCACACACACACACACACACACACACACACACACACGCAGAAATTTACACTTGAATCTAAAATATTGAAGCGAGTTAGACCTAATTATGGGAAATCGAATGATTCCAACCATTCTCAAGTTATTTCCATTTTTTTAAGAGCTGGAGTGGGAGGATAAGAAGGTAGTCTAATCGGCACCCAAATAAAGGATGTTGAGAAATAAAACAGGTATTAAGGTATTTGTGGAATTCACACACGAGGTTTACGTGGACCCACTCCCCGCGCGCTCCCCCGCCCCAGCTCGCCACCGCTTTGCCCCCGCGCCCCATTGTCCGCCCGCCCCACGTTCGCCCCGCGTTCCCCCAATGTTCCTCCCGCGTGTCCACGGTAGCGGCCGACGCGGACGCGATCGCGGCTGGCGGGCGGGGGAGGGTCGGAGCCGTTTCTGCAGGTACCTTCTCTGCATGTACCCGGGCGGGTCAGGGCCGGGAGAGGAGGGGGCGGGGGAGGGGCCAGGGCTCGGGCACGGTGCCCTCCTCTGTGCCAGGACACGGCCGCACCCCCAAACCTGGGCACAGAGGCGGCCCCTCCCCTTGTCTGCGACCCCAAACCTGGGCACAGCTCTCCCGCCAGAGTTGCCCCTGGTGCAGCTGCCTCTGGTTCATCCCCTAACCTCTCCCCCAAATCCCCAGCATCCAGGGATGTCGGTAACCGAGTTGGGTCCCTCGGTGCCAGGCCTGCTTGCCCCCTTGCTTCCTCTCCCCACAAACAACCCCAAAATGGAGTTGCCCAGGCCCGGACTCACTTCCCAGTGCCAAGGCCTGGCATGCCTTTCCACCTCCCTCTGGGCCAAAGTTGTGTTGATTTTCCCAGTGAGTGTGTGCATACACGTGTCTGTGTGACTTGTGTGTATTTGGAGAGGGTGGGAGAGCTGGCAACAGTCCCGTGCCCAGACCTGATGCACCCTGTCCCCTGGCCCCAGATGCCCCCCTTGGCTGGCCAGACTGGGACTCATCACCCACTCTTTGCCTGGTCTTGGCCAGGCTCATCCTCCCAGTGCCAGAGGCCAGCTGCCCTCCAGCTTACCCTCTAACGTGGGGCAACCCCAGCCCGGGGATGATCCTCCCAGGATGAAGGCCCTGCTGCCCCTGGCTCACTGGGTGACCCTGCCGGAGCATCATGGCCCCCTTCCTAGTTCCTCCCTGAAGGAAATCCTCTCAGGCCACTGGCCACTTCCCTCCACTTCCCCTGAACTTTGCAGAGCTGAACCAAACTCAGACTCCCGGCACGTGCAAGTGATCCCTTTTCGTTGGGTTAGCAGCTCCTGAAAAGGACTGTGGAGGGTGTTGTGGGTCATTGCTGGGCAGATGAGAGAAGGCCAGGCTGCTCCACACTGGAGCTATTGATAAGTGTCAATGTTTGTGGTTGAAACCTTACCAATCCCCCAGGCCCTTTCTGGGCAGCCTGGAAGAGTCTGTCCATCTCTGGCCCTGCAAATTCTGTTCACAGTCTGGGCAGATCCTGTGTGCTCACCAGCCTGAGCCAACAGGAGTCCATCCCTGTGGGTCAGTGACTGCCAGAGCAAGACAGTAGGTGGCCTTCAGATGAAAGTCACTTGGCTGGGGAGGCATGTGAAGGTTCAAGGCAGGGGGATGGTAGCATCTTGGCCTGACAGTCCCCAGGAGACTGTGGGAGACTAGTGAGATTCTGGGTAAAATCAGCTCTCATTTGCACATAACAGGATGGAGTGGGGTGAGTCAGGATAAAGCAGAGGGATGTAGGGGGCAGGTGCCCCAGGTTCTAACACCACCCTGGCCCTGCTGGTGACCATGTGATGGCAGATGAGGCAGTATCTTTCTAAACTGGGCTTTTATCCTCTCACATGAAAACAAAGGACTCTTCTTGATGAGCGCCACCTTATTGGGGGCCAGTACTGTGACTGCCTCTGAAATCTCCAAGGGCCCTTTCAATACTCATATTCTATGGTTGTAGGTCAGCATAGGAAGTAGTAGCAGAGAGAGAGTTCTGCCTTTACTGGGCCTGCAACCATGCCTTGTGCTGTTCAAAACATGGGGGTTTTTTGAGGGGGGGAGGGCAGAGCAGGGATTAGATTATGATGACAGAGGGTAGGGTTGGCTTTTCCCTTTGACTGTAGAATTCAGAATAGTCAAGAGCTTAGATTCTCTGTCTTTATGATACTGGAATGCTGAAGATAAGGCTACCTGGCAGACCGGGGGCTTTCCTTGGCAATTTAGGGGGTGCCCATACAGCCTTTTCAGGCCTCCCCTGGGATGTGGTTAGGTTTGTATCCACAACAGCCTGACTACTAGCTGTACTGCTTTGTTTGAGGCCTCGGGCAAAGACTCCACCCAAGCATGGGGGAGGGAGGGTGAGAGCTGATGCTGATGCCCGAGTGGGTGGGCATTCAAAGACTCCAGTGGGGCAGACTTGATTACCATGTGGGGGTGGAAGCTAGCAAGGGACATCAGGCCAGCTGTCTGCCTTGGCTGCTGCCGATTTCCCTCTTCCTGTCCTTGCCAAGTGGGCACCCCATCTTCAGAGAAGCTCACGGGTCGACCAAATGGGCTTCCTTAGCCAGGGAGACATGTGGTTTCTTGCTTTTTAGGACAAGTCTAGTAGGAACTCTCCCTGCTAGCCAAACCAGGCCTTCTTGTTCTCCCAACTGGCAGAGACATCCATTGGGGTCTCTGTCCCACGACCCAAGCAAGCATCTTGGAAATGAAAGCAGTAACCCCCAGAATACAGCTTCTGGCAAAGGTCACAGGCCCTCCAAAATCAAGGTTGGGTATATTAGAGATGGTTTTATAGCATGGATAGACTAGGAAACCAAGCTGAGATCCCCTACAACCTGGTCTCGTCTGTAATCTGAGTTAGGGGTGGTCTAATTCATGTTCATGACATCCATGTCTCCTAAGGCTGGGACAGCCTCCCTTTTGTATCAGCCCTCTGTCACTGAAACTTTGCTTGTGCAATCCTTGACAATTCAGAAATCCCTGAGGAGGCAGTGAGGTTGGAGCTGAGGGAGCTGGGGGACAGGAAGGCCCAGGGCCTGCTTTGGAGGCTCTTCCTCCAAAGAGGTATGGGGACCCCTGGAGAATTTACCACTTGTCTGTTTACTCATTTGTAAAATGAGTTCAATAATCCAGTTGTCCATTGAGGGCTCTTACTAAAGAAACACATGACCTAAGGGGTGGGGTTAGTATCTGATGGTTAGCTTGGACCCCATCCACCCTCCAGAATGATCACAGAACTGGGTGCTGTTGGGGATGAGGGGAAACAAAGACATGGAAGGGAAAGCAGGCCTTTCCCTCAGAGTTAACAACTATGGCGAGAAGGAAATTGTGTGTGTGTGTGAAGCGACCTGAGAACAATCCCAAGGCAAGTGTCAAAACCCCAGATTCAGTAAAGACACCAAGGGAGACATTCCAAATGGAGGTTGGAGAGAGAGTGAGGGCAGCGCTTCACCAGGGAAGCCACCTGCAAGAAGATGTCACGGCCAGCTCAGGCACAAAGCTGGCAGGCTTGGCCCTGCTGAGCAGCCACCCTCAGCGTCTGGGAGACACTTCAGAAACTCTTTAGGAAAGCGCCTCTCTGTCCCAGTGCAGCCAGCTTTCCTTTTGGAGGAATCCATCCCTCCCCTTCAACGTCTCCCCCATCAGGCTCTTCTCAGGGGGTCCCAGAAAATCACACCTAGTCAGTCAGTAAGCACAGCTTCTCATTACTTTTTGCTTCTTCCAGGAATTTCTAGCACTTCTAGAGTGAGATTTTGATGATGTCTCGACGCAGTCAGCGCCTGAGCCATCGTTACCATGTTGATGATGATGGAGGCAGCAGCAGCAGCAGCAGTGGAGGAAGTTCCCTGGTGGCTGGTCAGCACACTGCCTTCAAGGACAGTCCCTTAAGGTAAGCCACTCCACAGCGACCCTAGGTCATCTTCCAGATCACAACCACTCAGGGCAGCCAAGGGCCTGGCCAGCTTCCATGTGCACCTTTCTTTCCTGCCCCCATCTTTGGTGGAAACATCACTCTAGTGCTTTCTTTCCCCACAAATGCGAGAATTTCCTGTCCCCAGCACCGTCTCTTCCCCTTCTACCCCAACCTGGGCTGCTGCTGCCTTCACTCTCTGAGAACAGGAACTAGGGAGGGGTGACTTTGAGCATTGAGAGGGCCAGAAACTGAGGCTTAAAGCTGGGCAGGGAACAACCATCATGTGGCCCAGTACCCACGGTTTCTGGGGTGAGCTGCAGGGCCTAGCAAGAGCATAGGAAGCCATGGGGGTGATGGACCTGTGGGGGAGGAGACAGGTTCAGGTGGCTTTAGCTCCTCTTGTACCTCATCATGGTGGTTCCATTTGGAAAGAGGCCCTGCCTGGCCCATGGGAGCTGGGGTTTTGTTCCAATGTTATAAAGGATTCATCTGTTGAAGGAATAAGAACAGAAGAGGGCTTTGGGGATCATTTCTTTTCATCCTAGAAGCTCCTTGAAAGTCTCTTCCTCCTCCAGGCCTTTCTCCCCCTGTTTTTCT
The DNA here is from genome assembly GCF_028372415.1 of Notamacropus eugenii. Classification (NCBI taxonomy): domain Eukaryota; kingdom Metazoa; phylum Chordata; class Mammalia; order Diprotodontia; family Macropodidae; genus Notamacropus; species Notamacropus eugenii. Next base: position 297,040,728 of record NC_092874.1, on the reverse strand, counting down.
CCTGCTTCATCTCCTTCACCCTCTTTCCTTTGCTCTTCATGCTTGGCGCCCCCCAGGACTCTGAAGAGGAAATCTGGCAGTGTGAAACGCCTCTCACCAGCCCCTCACCTGGGCCCTGCTTCCAATCCTCACACTACCTACTACAGTGAATCAGTGGTCAGCGAGTCCTACGTCAGGGGCCCCCGGGTCGCCTCGGTGGACAAAAGCTCCATCCTACAAGATCAGCTGGACAGCGATGTCTACTGGAGTGAACGTGGTGAGCTCTGGCCAGAGCTTGACAAACCCGAGGGCTTGGGCTGGGGAGAAGGAAGGAAGCTCCTCCCTGTCTTTTAAAGATTCCTAAGGAGGCTAGTGTCTGTTGGGAGTTACCTTACTCCTCCAGGTTGGCTCATCTCCCTGGATCCTCCCAGGTGGGAGATCCTTCCATTCTCCTGAAGCCCCTCAGTCCCATAGATGGCACTTTTCCAGATCTGGGTGACAATAACCATGCCTCCTAAGGCAGAAGGCCACCTGGTTTTGTGCAGCCAATGAGCTAAAAATCATCTTTACATGTTTCAGTAAAGTTCCATTACACTTAAAAACATAAAAAGTGTTCTTACCTCATACAGAAATAGGAAGGGGGCCGGATTTTGCCCTTGTGCAGAACTCCATTCCTGCCCTAAACCACATGGGGGGGGCTTCTGGGTTCAGACCCCCAAAGGGGTGGGAAGTCTGAATTCTGAAAAGTTCTGCCAGGTGTTCCACCTCTGGCAGCTGCTGTTGCTGGAAGCCTGAAGCTCCCTGCTTATCAGGCACCTCCATGCTCTGTGCAGGTGGGGACTTGGTGAGGAGGAGGAGAGGCCTGGGAGGTGCTGAGAAGAGTAAAATCAATGGACTGAATGAGGGCAAAGTCACCTATGATATCTATGGATCTTCCTCAGGATACTCCTCGGAGGATGACTCTGCAGGTAGGCAGCACTTCCTGCCTACTGGAACTCCATCCCCTGGACGCTGCCCCGTGTACTTTGAAGGGTGCCCCATCCAGGGGGGATGGGGAGAACATAGATTTCAGATAAAAGGATAGAGAACTCTGCAGTCTGGCTCCAGGTGGGGGTTTGGAGGTTGGGAGGGCCCAAGCCTCAGCATGGTAATGGGGATGCCTGAGGCCCACTTGTGTCTCCTTCTGGGTGGCTCCTCATGTCTTCACTTTCCTGCAGGGCACACACTTATGGACCAGCCTGGCTCAGCATCCTCATTAAGGAATGCTGCCTCCCAAGTTGGCGCTTTCTTGTGGGTGGCCATCACTTTTCCAGGTGGGTTCTGGGAGTGGGTGGGCACACTGCCCAGGGCAGTCCCTGCTGTGGGCCCATAAGAGCTTCCTCATTCCTACGCTGGGGCACACCAGGCCTGGGTGCTAACCCTAGGACAGTGTGTGGAGACAGGCTTTTATGGCAGGATCCCCAGGCACAGCTAGAAAGCCTTGGGAGATTCAAGGAGCAGCTGCAGAGTGGGCAGGCTGGGAGCAAGCTAACTCTGGGATAGGAGGGCGAAGCCTTTGAACCCCTCTGCTGGGACTTTTACAGGTTGGCTCTTTGGCCTGTTCTACTGGTGGCTGGGCACTACCTGCTACCGCCTGACCACAGCTGCCTCCCTGCTGGACGTCTTTGTCTTAACCAGGTCAGTGAGGCCTCCCTGGGCTCTGCCAGAACCAAAGAACCCATGCTTGAAAAAGCTTCACCACGCTTGAGCTCAGTTCAGCTTTTGAGACTTTTGTGCCATGAATCTTATGACAGAAGGTCAGGTCAGGGTCAGGGGTGTGCTGGAATCAGCTGGAACCAGCTTGAACCTGCTCCTGAGTGTCAGCTACCAGTCAGGGCTCCTCTGGGTATCTAGACTGAAGAAGAAGATGGGACAAGTTGTGTGTGCCTTCACCTCCTTCAGAACTGCTTGTTAACCCTTCCCCAGCACATGCCAATCCCCATGAGCACAGGTGCTGCTCTATTCCTGAGTATCTTGGAGGAGCTGTCCCCTCAGTAGTTCCTGCCTCTCATCTCCACTGACTCTGGTGGCTTCACCTTGGCCAGTTGGAAAGTCCTGAGCTCCCAGGGGTTGTAGTCTCTTCCCAGTCCTTCGGGTAGCCAGGCCATCCTTACAGTTTCTCTGTGGGGGGTCATGTCCAGGTTTCCAGGCAGCCTCCAGGGCTGTGTCCAGGAGCCTCTAGAGCAGGGGTAGGGAACCTGCGCTCTCCAGGCCACATGTAGCCTTCTAGGTCCTGGGGTGCAACCTTTGGACTGAGGCCAAGTTTTACAGAACAAATCCTTTTCTTAAGGAGATTTGTTCTTGGAAGTCTAGATTCAGTCAAAGGGCCACCCTTGAGGACCTCAAGTGCCACATGTGATCTCCAGGCTGCAGGTTCCCTATCTAGCTCTGGATTCTTGGGGCCACAGGCTAGGCCCAGGGAGACTAGCCAACCTTGTCAGGGCTTACTCCTTCCAAGTCCCAATTTGACAAGCACTGAAATGATTTAGCCAAAAGAAGCCTGCCCAATTCACTAGCATATAAGCACATTCCTGAGAGCCCTGGGAGGGAGATGCCTTCCACCAGCCCTGTCACCTTTCATAACAACATTCACACATTTGACCAAGGTCAAATTTTCTCCTTCCACTTGACCTCGAGGGCTGTCCATAAAAGCCCAGAGCTCCCCATCGTAGCTGTCCCAGGGTGGGGGCACACCCTTTGTTGGTTTCCTCAGCAGCTCAGGGAGGGTCGCACAGGAATCTGGTGGGGAAGACCAGGCACTAATGTCTCCTCCTTCATCCCCATGAAATCCAGGAGCTTTTCAACTCTGAAGAAGTTGTTTCTGCTTCTCTTGATGCTGTTGCTTCTGGCTTCGCTGGCTTACGGTGAGCCTTGCTGAGTCCCCAGGGCACCCTGCCAGCCCAGACAGACAAGGGCTTGGGGGCAGGGCTGCTGAACGCAAGTCTGGAAGACAGAGCTTTGAAGGGGAGCCTTTAGCCTTTAGGGGAAAAGGGACCCAGGCCTTGTATGGGAAAGTTCTTGTGCCTGAAATGGGATAGACGGCCTGTGTCTCCTCCTCTTGATCCAATCCCACAAGCCTTTCTTGTGCATCTTCTGTATGCAGGCCTCCCAGACTCATGCTGCATGCCTACTATGACAGTGCTGGCTTTACATGGGTGTTTGATCTGCCCCCTCAGTGGTCACTGTCAAGGCACTTGAGGGTGGGGGAACTGGTAGAAGAGCTGAGTCCACAATGAATGGGTTAGCTGGGCAGGACACAGCCAATGCCAGCTCTGGAGGCCTTTGCCCCTTCTCACTGGGGAGAATGGACAGGGTGGTCCTCCCTGGATGGTCCCAAGAGAGCTGTACTCTGTTCAGGAACCATGACATCACTTACCCCCTACTATGAGATGAAGCCCAGCTTGGGAATGGTGACACCACAAGCTGTCAGTTACCAGGACCTCTATTCAGCTGGCATCTCCTGAAAGCACTCTGATCCTCCAGAAGAGACAGGGCTGTATGTGGACCAGGCTTGGGACCAGGAGGCAGGACTTCTCCATGTCCTCTCCCCAGCTGCTTCTTGTCCCTCATTTTTCTCATAATCCAAAAGTGTGTAATGACTCCTGAAAGGATCATGAGAGATGCCTTTCCTGAAGGGTCTTGCCTTCCAGATCATGGGGCCCATAATGCATGCACCTTCCTTGGGCCAGGGTCTGAGCCCATGTGGATGTGACACTGCCAGACACAGTCCAGGTGTAGGTCCTCATCCTGGACATGTTTCCCTTCTGGTGCCTCAGCCTCTGCCTTCATTAGCCTTTCCTCCCATGTGCTAGGTGCTTGGTATTTTTACCCCTATGGACTACAGACATTCCACCCTGCTATGCTGTCCTGGTGGGCAGCAAAGGGCAGCAACAGGAGAGAGGAGGTGTGGGAAGCAGGAGAATCCACCCCATATTTCCAGGTGAGTGCCTGGGTGAGTGCCAGGAACACTTTGTGCAGGACAGGCAGACAGTCTGCTCACAACCAAGTCTGTTCCAATCAACCCCAGAATCACTCAGTCCACTACCATTTCTTAAGTGTGGCCTACTGTGTGTCAGGCACTGTGCTAAGGGATGGGAATTCAAAGAAAGAATTCAAACCCAAACAAACAAGCCCACAGTCCCTGCCCTGAAGGAGTCCCCGAGTCATGAGGAAACAACTAGGTACAATGGAGATCTACCAGGACAGATGGGAGTGAAGCAGTAGAGGGAGTTGGCTATGCTGTTTCTTCTGTGGCAGCCATACAGACTATTACCATACCATCTTTGAAGACAGTTCTGGCCTGGCAGGATCTTCCAGGTGGTGTCCTCTCCTAGCGCTGTCTTTGAAACAGCTCTGCAGCACTATGAGGCATCAGAGGAGGGGGAAGCAGGATTAGCCAGAGGAAGCTGCTTTTGTTTCCATTTTGTAATGAACAAAAGTCTGTTTTATTTCCCTTCTCCCTCTCCCACCCATTCAGAAAAATGAAAAGCAAACCACTTGTAACAAATGTGCAGAGTTAAGCAAACCAGTCCCTTTTTGGCCATGTCTAAAAGATCTATGTCTCCTTCTGCCTCCTGAGGCCATCTCTCCGTCAGAAGTTGGGTCATTTTCCAGAAAAGTACTTGGTCACTGCATCGATCAGAGTTCTAAAGTCTTTCAAAGTTGCTTCTTTGTGGTTCTTCTCACTCTGCTCTGCACCAGTTCATACAAAGTCTTCTCAGGTTTCTCTCAATACCACCTATTTCATTGTTTCTTAGAGCACGGTTGTATTCAATCCTTACACCATAATTTATTCAGCTCTTGCCCAGTTCGGGGGCAAGCCAGTAGTTTCCATTTCTTTGTCTTTGCTGTTTGGGTGCCAAGTGTGTGTCATGCAGAAGATAGGTCATTCATCTCAGTGGTGACAGTCTCTTCTTAATGGTCTGTGCTGTGGGGCAAGAGATGAGAATATAAATCCAGGCTATAATGAAGCCTTCATTTAGTAACCTCGATTTATCCATGGATTTCCATCTCCAAACTCATCAATCTTTGCACCAGGGCCACTCACAAGCAGCATTAGGAGACTCTCTCACCTTGGATATGCAGATCCCTGGGGAGCCAGGGTCAGAAAACCTGGGCTCAAGTTTGAGCTTTGCCACTTGCTAGCTTTGGGACCTGGGGCAGTTCAATGCCAACCTCTCAAGACTCAGCCTCCCGCGTTCCCCCACTGCCTTCAACTGAAATCATAGTTGCCTCCCCCAAAAGGCCTTCCCTAACACCTTGTCACACAGTGAAGTGATTCTGGAGGGGGGGGGTCTCCAGAAATTGGTAGCAGAGCCCAGACTATCAGAGTTGATCAAGCTGGGAAGACTTGAAGGCTGTGTGCAGATCCTGGTGTCTGCCCACCAGAAGCTTGGCCACCAGGTGATTGGATTTGGGGAGTCATGATGACTTGGGAAGCAGATAAAAAGACCAAACAACCTTTGCCTTCTGCAGCCACCTTCTGTTTGTGGACAGAGGTCAGGGGACCTCAGAGAAGGACAAAGAGTACTTGGTCTCCCTCAGTCCTCACACAGTCCAACCACAGTCTAAGTGGTTGACATTATTCCAGTGTAATCTGAGGGGTGACATGGAGTGGTGGGATAAAGGACATGGCTCTAGAAACAGCAACAGATGAGGTGCTGGATGTCAGATGCACAATGAGGTCCACGATTTTGGACACAGCCAGTGTCAGAATTTGATTTGTCTGACTTCTCATGTCAGCTGCAAGGAGTTTTTTTTTCAGATGTGGGGGGGAAAACAATCAGTGGAATGATCACTCACAGGCAGAAGAATTTGGAGGAGGCAAATCAGCCTCAAGGATTAGATTTCATCACATTTTTAAAGGCAACTAAAAAACCCCATAGTTGCTATTCCAAATGAGCATAAGGCAACAGAGGGCAAAGGAAGTCCAGGAGGAAGCTGAGAAGATCATTTTGTCCTTGTGACCCCAACACTCGGCATAGCCTGTTACACTTAGTGGGAGTGTATCAGTGTTTGTTGGCTGTCATTGTACTAAGTCCACAAAACAACGTGCAAGGGAAGAAGACACAACTATTATTTGTCAGTAAGAAAGTCCCCAGGCACAGGATACATGATCAGCACCAAAAGATGTCACAACGAAACCAAAGGACCATCTTCACGGAATGAGAAATGCTGGTTACACGAATCATTTCAGCATCAAGGACCAGATCAGTGACTGGGCCCCACAAAGGTCAAAATCCAGCAAGTTAGAAGAAAGGGGGACAAAAGGGGAAAAAACATACCGTACAGCTCCAACAGCTCCAGTCCTTCCTCTTCAGATGTGTCAACCACTCAGGCACGGCAAAAGGAACACTGACTCATAGCATCGTTTCCTAAGGATGTTTGACTGCTGCCCCAAAACATCACATTCCAGTGAGAAGGCCAGCAATCCTAGAGGCTGCCTCCCTCAGAGACCAGCAGCTCTTGGCAAGCAAAGAAACCAAAGGCAACGCTGGATCTGAAAATAGGCCACTGGCGCAAGAGAAGAAGAGGGTGGTGACTAAAGGATACAAACAGTGGCCCCGTGAAATGGCAAACATCAGGAAGGGCCCTCAGCCTCCCTCTTCAGCTCAGTCCTGAGAGTGGAGGCCCCCAAATTCTTGAGTCAGCTCCTTCCCCTTTCAGTGACTCACCTTGTTAGGAAGCTGTTCCTGCCTCTGAAATGTGCCACAACTTCTACCTTGCCAGGACAAGCAAAGCAACTCTAACCCCGTCCATGTCCACAAAGTCTGAAAACCATTTTCATGTCTCCTCATCGTGTTGTGTGTTTCCAAAAGTTTTCTTGATATCATTGGTTTTTACTTAACCTACCTTTCCCAGTGTGTCTTCTCAGAAAGAGAAGCAGGGAATTTGGAAAAACCCTGTAAAGTTTGTGTGATCTACTAGTGAAAATCATTTTGAATTAGGTACATCTTTACACACACACACACACACACACACACACACACACAAACGCACACATCCCACTGACTTTGAAGACTTGTCTCTAGCTTTTGCTTTCATGTGACCCACCTTGCTCAGTGTATCCTTCCCATTTTGCCCTCCCACAGAGCCAGCCCTTAAGCAAAAGAATAAACCAAAAAGGGGAAGAAAAGTTCAGCAGAACACAGCAGGCGAGCCCAGCATTAGATGCAGGTTCCCTGCCAGTATTTCCCACCCTAGCCAGGACGGGAAGGGAAGAAGATCCTCATGGGTCATCTCTGTTCTTTCCATTTCCATGGTTGTCTGTGGTGCTTGTTTTCTTGTTCTCCTCATTCATTTATTCCACTTTTCCCCAGTTCATGTAAGTCTTCTAATTAAGCAGAGTTGTGGCTTCGTACAGCATAGTCATATTTCCTTGTATCCATAAGCCACTCCTCTGTCAATGAGTTCTTTGCTACCAAAGAACTTTCTTAGTGGTTCAATTGGTATGGCACTGAATAAGTTAATTTAGGTAGTTTTATCATTTTTATGCTACTGGCTTGACCTACCCACGAGGAGTGAGTACATCTCCAACTGTTGAGATCTCTACGTATGAAGAATGTTTTGTAATTGTGTTCATATAGTTCCTGTGTGTGTCTTGGCAGGCAAACTCTCAGGTTGTATACAGTATACAATTGTATACAGTTATTTTCAATGGAATTTCTCTTTCTATCTCTTCCTGCTGGATTTTCTTGATTAATATATAGAAATGCTGATGGTTTTGATGGGCTTCCAACTTTCTTTAAGTAATTGTTTGAACTGGTTTTGTTTTAAACTGGTTTTTTAGATGACTCTCTAGGGTTCTCTTGGTAAACCATTGTATCATCTACCAAAAGAGATAGTTTTGGTTCCTCATTGCAGTTTTTTCCCTTCAGTTTCTTTTCTGCCTTATTGCTATATCTAGCAGTTGCTGTAACTGGTACAACACTGAATAGCAATGGTTGGCAATGGACTTTCTTCCTTTACCGTGATCTTACTGGGAAGGCTTATCCCCATTACATATCATGCTTGCTCTTGGTTTTAGTTAGATAATACTTATTTTAAAGAAGACTCCATTTATTCCTGTGCTTTCTAGTGTTTTTCAACAGGGATGAGGCATTTTGTCAAAAGCTTTGTCTGCACCTGTTGAAATCATATAAATTTGTTGTTTATGTTATTGATATAATCAGTTACATTTATAGTTTTCCTAATAATTGACCCAGGCCCAACTTCTTGGTATCAATCCAGCTTGGTCACAGTGTCACAATATATCTTTGTGATATATTCCTGTAATCTCCTTTCTTAGCATTTAATATTTTTCATCAATATTCATTAAGGAAATTGATCTATAGTTCCCTTTCTTGGGGAGACGTGACTCTCCTTGGTTTGGGTATCAAGATTATATTTTTGTCATAGAAAGAATTTGATAAGATTCTATCTTTACCTGTTTTTCAAATCGTTTATTTAGTGTTGGAATTGATTACTTTTTAATCATTTGGAAAAATTTGATTTAGTCCTGGGGTTTTTTCTTAGAGAGATCATTTATAGCTTGTTTCGTTCCTTTTTCTAAGATGGGGTTATTTAAGGGCTCTGTTAAACAGGACTATTTATATTTGAAAAATTCATTTCATTTAGATTTTCATTTTTATTATTGGCATGTAGTTGGGCAACAAAGCTCCTAGTAATTACTTTTATTTTCTCTTCATAGATTGTAAATTCACTGTTTTCATTTTCTGATGTAATAATTTGGTTTTCTTTTGTAAAAATTAAATTAGCCAAGGATTTATCTATTTAATTGTTTTTCTCAAAGCTTATAGTTTTATTTATTAGTTCATTGGGGTTTTGTTCTTTCAATTTCGTTCATCTTTCTATCGATTCAAGATTTTAATTTTGGTGTTTAATTGGGAAGGGATTAATCTGTTGGTTTTCTAAATATTTTAGTTGCATGTCTAATTCTTTAATCTGTTTCTTTGTCTCTTTGATTGATGTAAGCATTTGAAAATATACATTTCCCTCTAAGTCCTGCATTGACTGCATCCCCAAAATTTAGTTATGTCATTGTCACCATGAAATTGTTAACCATTTCTATGATTTGTTCTTTGACTCATCCATTCTTTAGGATCCATTCTGTAAGATCCATTCTTTTTCTCCAACTCCTCTATTTGTGTATCTTTCTGTTTCAAGCATATTTCTTGTAAATAACATATTGTTGGATTCTGGTTTCTAATCCATTCAACTGTATTCTTCCATTTTATGAGTGAGTTCATCCCATTCCCATTCACAGTTGTGTTCATTAAATGTATATTTTTTTCCATGCTATTCTTTTACACTCATCCTTTTGTTTTTTACTCTGTCCCTTCTTCAGTAGTCTTTTGTTTCTGACCTTTGCCTCCCTTAATCTATCCCGTCATTCTTCCCTCCCCCTCACCTTTCTCTTAGACGCTTTTCCTCCTACTTCTCCTTGCGTAAAATGAATCTCTCCATCTCATTGTGTGTGTATGTGTATTCTTCCCTCTTTCAACCAGTTCAGATGAGAATAAGGTTCGTGTTGCCTGTTCCCCTCTTCTGTCCCTCCCATTGTATAAACTCTTTCTAGTGCACCCCATTTATGAGATAACTTTCCCCATTCTTTCTCTCCTTCCCCACAACCTTCCAGTGCATTTCTCTTCTCCACCCTTCCATTCTTTTGAGATCCTCACAACATAATACAGTCATTCAGGTCGCTATCTATTTAGACTGCTTCTAGGACCCGTGGTGATCATAAAATTCTGAAGTGGTTACATGTATCATCTTGCCACACAAGGGATCTAAACAATTTGCCCTTTTTTAGTGACTTGTGATTTCTCACTCATGTTCACCTTATTATTCTTCTCCTGAGTTCTGTGTTTGAATGTCAAATTTTCTATTCTGTTCTGGTCTTTTCATCAGGAATGCTTGAAAGTTCTCTATTTCAGGAAGGGTCCTTATTCCCCTGTAGGACGATACACAGTTTTGCTGGGTAGTTTAATCTTATTGTGGGCTCTAATCCTAGATCTTTTCCACTCCAGAATATGATATCCCAAGCCCTGTACTCCTTTAATGTGGAAGCTTCTAAATCTCATGTGTCCTGACAGTACTGGATTATTTCTCTCTGGCTATTTGCAGAATTTTCTCCTTGACCTGGCAGTTCTGGATTTAGAACAGTTGCTGGGAGTTTTCATGTAGGGGTTTCTTTCAGGAAATGATTTGTGGTTTCAAGTTCTACTTTGCCCTCTGATTCTAACACATCTGGGCATTTTCCTTTGTAATATCTTAAAATATTATGTTGAGCTCCTTTTTTGTTCCTGGCTTTTGGATAGACAAATGACTCTCCAATTCTCTCTCCTCAATCCATTTCTAGGTCATTGGAGTTTTGTATGAGATCCTATACATTTTCTCTTGAATTGATTTTATTTTTTGTTGTTGTCTCCTAGAGTTATTAGCTTCTATTTGCTCAGTTCTAATTTTTAAGGAATTCAGTATTTTTGTACCTCTTTTACTAATTATTCATTCTTTTCTCATATCTTTCTTGTACCGCTTTTTAAAAATTTTTCCTCTTCCACTCTTAAAATCACTTTTTGTTCATTTTTATCTCATTCTTTAACTCTTCTAGGAATTCTTGTTCAACTCTTATCCAATCTACCCTTTTTCTTGGAGGATTTGCTTAAAGATATCTTCAAGTCATTGGCTTCTTCTGTCTTTCTGTCTTGAGCCATAGTAGCCCTTTGTGGTCAGGTTCAGTTTTGTTTACTCATTCTTCCAGCCTATTTCTTGACTATGAACTTGATGTTGGCATTGGGCTCAGCTCACCTCTGGGCTTTCTTAGTTCAGTCCGCAAACTTTCAGTGCTTCCATAGTGGTGATATCTGTTCACTGCTATTCTTGTCTGAGTTGTGCAAGTTCCTGACTCAGGTTTAGGTCTTCTGGCTTGCGGGTGCTGGAGTTTCTGTAGAATGTTATTGGACTCAGTCATTGTTAGCACACTTTGAGGTTCTGCAGGTTCAGAGGGACCGAACTTATTGACTCTTCTTGCGTCTGGGTCTCCTACCCGAGGTATCCCACTGCAGGACTAAAAGTGAACATTGAGCCCCCAGCTGTGCTCTGGGGCTCAGGTCCAGAACCTCTTTGCAGAACCCCTTTCTTGATCAGTGCTCAGCTAGGGCCTCGCTCACTCATAACTGCTCCTCTCAGCCCTACGTCTGTAGCCTAGAAGAGTCATTTGGCCCCCTTCATGCTCCCAGGATAGCCTGGGATCTGCTCCTGCTCAGGGATTCAGTTCTAGCCCTTTTACCATCCTTGGGCAATGAAATGCTTCCCACTGTCCTGGCTGCCATTATGTTGGGCTCCTGGCCAGCCCCCACCTCAGTGTCCACAGCTCTCTTATTTCTTAAGCTTCCCTGGGCTGGAGAAATGACGCACAGGGATGTTTTCTTGGCTTTCCTCATGAGAATGTGGTCTGGCACATTATCTAGATGGTTAGAGAGGAGGTGGGCTGGGCTCATCAAAAATGCCCACCCTCCCTCTGTTCTCTTGGTTCTGCCCCTGTGCTGTGTGGTTGGTGGGGAGGGGACCTTCTGCATGCTTAGCCTCCTTTGTACCTCTTGGGGAGGTCTCTGACCTGGCTTTTTGCCCTGAGCTCTCTCAGCTTCTTTGCCATTTCGACCCTGGTGACCCTGGCCCTCCCTCATCACTCTCCTGGCTCACTGCCGCAGTGTCCTGAGTGGCCTCCCTGCCTCCAGTCTGTTCTGCACTCTGCTCTCAAAGGAACTTTCCTTAAGAACAGAGCAGACCAAGTGACTTCCCTCCTCAGTCAATGGCAGGGCCTCCCCTTTGCCCCCCAGAGGAAAACAGCCCCACCCTGTCTTTCCAGCCTTAGCCTCATTGGTCTTCTGTACTCCTTTCACACTCGGTGACCCTACCCAAATGGCTGCCCCCATGCTGAGAATTCATTCTGGTGCTCTTTCTTCCAGTCAGCCTGTCAACCCACACGTATTTATTAAGCACTTCCTCAGTGCCGGGTCCCGGCCTAGGGGACACAGGTACACAAAATGAAACCATTCCCATTGATCAGGAACTTCCATTCTCAGGCGGAGACCAACAATGCTTACGTTTTTGTAAATAGCGTAAGTGTGAAATGAAGAAATCTGCCGACAGCAGTTAAACGACCTGGTGGCTTTTAATGTCCTTGTCTCCTCCATTCAAATGGAAGTTCTTCGTACACAAGAAAGGTTTCCTTCTTGGTCCTTGTGTTCTCAGCACTCAGCCCCACCTCGGGCACACAGTGGTGCTTAACAAATGCCCAGTGCTCCTTGTTCCTCCTCCTAAGAGACTTTTCATCTTTGTGTGTTTTCCTCCTTGTTCCCAAGGCTGAACAGCATGTCCTGTCCAAGGTTCATGCCCTAGAAAGGCGGCTGGAAACTCTGGCTTCTGAATACTCTGCACGTTGGCAGAAGGAGGCCATCAGGCTGGAGTTGCTGGAGCTGCAGGGGGCCAGTGGGAATGGAGGTGGAAAAAGCCTGAGCCACGAGGATATTTCAACTCTCCTGGAGGGCCTGATGAGCCAATGGGAACCCACCCTGAAGAAGGACTTCCGTAGGGACACCACTGCCCACATCCAGGTGAGGAGAACGCTCTGCTAAGAAGACCAGGTCGGCAAGCCCAGCTAGTGGAAGGCATAGAGGTCTTGAGGTGAGGCAGCACTCTGGGCTTGGCAGGACCTGCCAAGTTCTCTGGGTCTTGTTGAACGCCTGTCTCCTTTTTTGTGGTCTCCAGGAAGCACTCACCACCCTCAGGGCAGAACATCGGCAAGATTTGGATAATGTTCTAAAGAAGATTTCTCAGGCATCCCAGGTAATCCAGAAGCTCTGACGCTTCTGGAGGCAGAGACACAGGGGATGGAGGGCGGGGGGGGGGGGGGGCGGGGGAAAGGGTGCGGGGAGGGGTGGAGAGGGGGCAGAGACGTCTTGGGGGAGGTCACTTGTAGCTGGAAATGTTGGTGCTGCTGTCAGTAGACCTAACACTTGCTTACAGGTTTCTGGCCAGATTCCATACTTGTATGGGAGCATATTCGATTGACTGACTCATTGTCCCTGAGAGCTCCTGTCTGAGGACTCTGGATCCCCTTGTCCGAAGGATAAGCAGAGAGCTTACTGATCTAAAGCAACCTAAGCCTCCTCCTGTAGCTCCTTTCTGGAACCCCTTTCCTGTACTGAGCACATCCATGCATGAAGACTAGGGAGGGATAAGATTGTCAATGAGAAGACTGTAACTCAACAGCTGAGTTTGAAACTCTTTTCAGGGACTGAGAAGTGACCTCACCACTCTAGGGAAAGTGGTTCATGCCTAATCTCAGCTGAGTTGGGGTCTCTGTCAGATGCCTCCTCTTGGTGGGATGATAAGAGAGGAGTCCAGTCTTTGAAAGGTCTAGCCCAAACTCAAGGTCAAGATTTCTGGAGCCCAACAGTTTGCAGAGACTCAGATCCTCCTTAGCAGACAGAGGGTCCACCCAGAGGAGACAATGAGTCCCCAGAGTGTGGTTTGGTGTTTTCATCAGTCTCATTGTGCCATCATCTTCCTTACAGGAGCTGGAAAGCTGGGTGCTCCAGCTAAAATCTGAATGGCAGAGGTAAGGCCCCAAACTAACTGGCAAAGAGAAGAGGAGGGAAGGAAGGCTAGAAAACTAGACCAGAGAAAGCACCACTGAGATTCTCTGGGGGGGTGTCAGTAGAGCCAGAATACTTGGGTTAGCATGTCCATAGGATTAATCCCAGCTGGTAAGGACCTCAGAGAGCAGATGAGGGTCCTGAGGCCTGGGAGGGAAATGACTTGCCCAGGGTCACACAGGGAGTAAATGTCAGGGAAGACTTGCACCCAGATCTCTGGTTCTGTTCTTTCCCTTTGATAGTGGTTCTGCTTGACTCTATCCTGTGTCACTAGCCAGTGGCTGCCCTTCCCTTTTCCTTTTGTCACTGTCTAGTTTGGCCCAAGAAGCCCTCCAGGAAAACATATTAAAGGCTATGGGTCCACTGGAGGCCCAGCTGGCTGGCCTGGGACAGGAACTGGCAGCCCTGAGCCAGAGACAGGCTGCAGCGGCAGAGGAAGTAGACCTTTGGCCACAGAAGATGGCAGCCCTGCGCAGTGATGTGAGTCCTCCAGTCCACCACTTAGACCACATGTGCCCCTCTCTCCAAGGTGGGCTGCCTGAGCATCTGCCCAGGGAGACCCAACCCTCTAAGGTGTCCACTGGGGTCCAATGAGATCTTTTTTGGTAGACCTGAAAGCAGTGGAAAAATGCCAGTCACTTGGTTCACAACCGTCCCTTCCCTGGCACCAGGAAGACATGCATAGGCTCTGAGCTCTCAGAGTCTTTCTAGACACCCCCTCCCCAGGTCCCCTGTCCCGGCCCTCTTTCTTCCTTACCTCTACTGTTTTGTGGATGGTCTCTGGTGGTTTCTAGGTGGAGTCTCAGTTCCCAGCCTGGATTAGTCAGTACCTTCTTCGAGACAAGGGCGCTAAGGCTGGGCTTCTTCAGCTGGAGGAGGTACAGGCCCAACTTCGGGACCTGGAGCACAGAATCCTCACTCAGGTGGCAGAAGGGCAGGTCAAATCTGCCAGTGAAGCTGCTGCCAGCCTGAGGCTGACCCTTCACAAGGAAGGAGTGACTGGGGTCACAGAGGAGGTGAGGCCTGCCCCATTCCCTGTCTGCCTGTCGGAGGTCATGGGTTTGCCCTGAGAGGAGCCTCCAGGGAAGGAAGGGGAAGCCCTGGCAGAGCAGGTAGCACACGTGGCCCTCTGGTGAAAGGGCTGGGCCAGTTCTGCAGGCAGCTAGGCCCATGAGTCCATCCATGCCTGTCTTTTAGGATGTGCACCAGATTGTGAATGAGGCCCTGAAGAGATACAGTGAAGACCGCATTGGGCTAGTGGATTATGCCCTGGAGTCCTCAGGTAGGTAGCCTGTAGAAAGCCAGAGGGCTGGGGACATGATGGTTGCCCATTAAGGGACAGCAGGAATTAAAAACTCATGATGCCCCTTATGGGACGGGGCAGTTGAAGGGCTGATGCCCTGGCAGTGACCCCTCATCTTCAGGACTACCTCTGTGTCCTGCCAGCCCTCAGCTGCCCCCACCTCACTTCTCTCCCTCTTGTTCTTTCAGGGGCCAGCATCATCAGTAGCCGCTGCTCAGAGACCTATGATACCAAGACGGCCCTTCTCAGTCTGTTTGGCATCCCCTTGTGGTACTATTTCCAGTCCCCAAGAGCCATCCTCCAGGTATGACAGAACAAAGGGCCCCCAGCTTGGCTCTCTGCCATCTCCCACCTTCTGTGGGGGCTGGGCTCTCAAGGTGGGAGGATTACACAATGGAAATCTATTCCATTGGCTGCCCACCTGACTTGTCACCTGACTTGTCTTCTGCCCACAGCCAGATGTTTACCCTGGCAACTGCTGGGCATTCCGGGGCCCCCAGGGCTTTGCTGTGGTTCGATTATCTGCCCGCATCCACCTCACTGCTGTCACCTTGGAGCATGTACCCAAAGCCCTGTCTCCCATCAGCAACATCCCTAGCGCCCCCAAGGATTTTGTCATCTTGGTGAGTATCTGAGCCTTGCAGCTCTCCATTCCCGTATGCCTGACAGCCATTTCTTAACAGCAGCATTGTGAGGTGAGGAATGGAAGGATGTGCCCATTTTACAGCTGGGATATTGAGGCTGGTCTCTGGACTCCACAACCAGCCCTTTCCCTGCTCCCCCTCTTCTTAGAGAGAAGCCAGAAGAGGACAGCTGACAGCAGTCAAGATTTCAATGCTGTCTCAGGGTCCTTTTATACAACTCCTTTATACATGGGTGCCTCCATGGCCAGGTGTCCCATGGGGGAGCTGAGTGGGGATGATGAGCACCATTCCCTACAGTCACCTCCTTAGGGCAGAGTTGGAATGTCCTCATAAGGAGGATGTGGGTGAAAAAAGTGGAGCCAGAGGAGAAGAAGAAACGTGTAGGGGAACAGGATGCTTCAGGACCTAAATCCTGATAGATGAAGAAACTGAGGCACCTACAATTAAATTGTGTGTCCCAAAGCCATTCAGCAGCTTAGGGGAAGAGGCAGAGAAGGAGGCCAGGGGCTTGGAGGGAAAAGGATCTGTCTACTGAGTTAGTGAGAGATGCTGGAAGGTGAGGGGACCAAAGAAGGAAACATCATGGTGGCTTTTGCTTTCTCCCCTTTACTCTCCCCAATGTATCCCCCCCTACACCCCCTTCCTCCTCCTCTTCCACCTCCTCCTCCACAACCTTCCCTTCCTTTGCCTCCCTGGATAGATCTGGATTCATGTCCTAACAGCATGACCTTTCCTCTAACCCCCTCCCATCCATCCATCCATCCATCCATCCATCCATCCATCCATCCATCCATCCATCCCTTCCCTTTGCTTTTCCTTCTCTGTAGGGGCTAAATGAAGATTCACAGTCGGAAGGGGTGGTCCTCGGGCACTTTACCTATGATAATGCTGGGGAGTCCATTCAGACCTTCCACTTTCAGGTATGGAGGGCTGGCCCCACAGTGTCCCAGGGAGGCTGGTGCTCTTGAAGGCTAGATCACCAGCCATGGGGATGCTGTGGCTTTGCTACGAGCTGCAGTTTGAGCCAGGACCCCATGGTTCTGATAGCAACCTGAGGGATAACATTCAGCCACTGAAGAAGGCCTGGGGGGGACGGGCTCTGGGGTCAGGATGTCCACCAAGGGATCACGAGCCTTCCTGACCCCAGTCTCCTCTTCCCACAGGGCAATGACACAGCCCCATACCAGGTGGTCGAACTTCGGATCTTAAGCAACTGGGGTCACCCTGAGTACACCTGCATTTACCGCTTCCGGGTCCATGGGAAGCCTGCCAATTAGCCTCTCCCCCCCAGGGCCTTTCCCCTCTTTCCCCCTTCAGCCCCTCCCCTCCCCCAGCAAGCACTTCATCCCACTTTCTCGCCCTCTCCCACACTTCATCCCTTATGGCCACTGTGGCTTCTGGGAGAGATACAAGGTGGGAGCCTACCACCATGGAGCAGTTTGGCCCCACCCTGCCCTCTCTGATGGAGAGGAGATCACCAGCTCAGCTATTTGTTTCACTCCCCATCCTCTTGAGGGTCAGGTGGCCCAGCTCCCTACCAGGCCCTGCCTGCCCTCAGGAGGTGTATACACAGCTATGTATGATATGTTGAAGGTGTGAGTCAAGACATCATGAGGGCCTTATTATGCTCAGCAGCACTCAGAACCACAGCTTAGGCCACCTTAGCTTACCTTGCCCAAGAGTCTAGGTCAAAGAACTTGGTTTATTGAGGGCATGACAACTTGGGCAGTTCCAAAGGGCAGACTGGTAGACAGTCTGTCTTGGGCATGCCCCAGCAGGTGGCTAAAGCTCCCGTCCATGGTAGCATGCATAGTTCTCTTTACCATGGGGCATGATGGGGGCAGTCTTTGAAATCTGAAGTATCTGGGACTGGCCACAATTCCCTGGTGTTAAGTTTATTGGGATAGAGTTGGGGTTAGTTTTTTGGAGTTAAGGCTGGGATGGGAGGGGAAGGGCAAATTCTTTGGCCCTGCGGGCCGATTGTATTATGTATATAGATAGATATTTATATTTATACATAGATCTCTTTGTTCTTTGTTATCAGACAGAAAAGCTACGGGCTTCATTTCCGGCTTCCTCCCCCTGGGGCCCAGGGTGATATTCACTCCAGCTCCAGCTTGGGGTGGGGGGCAGGCTGTCAGGCACGGATCCTCACAGTGACATTGCCATCCTTCCTGCCTTTTACTGTAGGAGGGAAGGCAGGCCTTCACACCACAGGGCTGGCCACTGGTCCCTGAAGCAAGCAGGGGCACTCACTCATCTGCAGGCTTTGGGGGTCACCAGCAGACAGTGGCAGGCTGACCCTAGCTGGCCCTCAACCCAGTTTGCTCCCTCTGCTTCTGTTCGCTTACCAGGAAGCTGGCGTCTGAGCAGCCCTGCATAGGAACCTACAGATGGGGTCTTAGTTCTTCCCCATCACAAAGGCTACTGTTTAATTCTTTACTTTGATTTTTTAATCAACAAATTCTAATTTATGCCTATGCAAATATAAATTTTCTCTGGGATCTGTGGCTTCTCCTTGTCCACCTGTTGCTCTTGAGGCCAACTTGGAGTAGTGGGGAAAAGAAGGTGGTATTCTGGTAGAAACTCCCTGGTTAAAGGGTGGCTTCCTTGCTGCTGAGTGAGGCCTGGGAGGGATTGTCCTGGGCATCGAGAGGGAGCTAAGCCCAGGCCTGGGCTGGGAGAAGCAAAGCTGGGTAAGGGAACCAGAGGAGGCTTTCTCATTTCTGCCTGCTCCTTTAAAGCTCACCCAAGGCCTCTCCTGGTCTTAATCCTCCCTCAGTGCGCCCAAATTGATGTTTTATACTTCCTTGTGTGTGTCTGCATATCCATACATAAACACACACCTATCCAGACAGACATTCCTCTGTGTGCCTGCTCCATCTTTCAGGAGCAGGACAGCTTTCTAAGGAAAAGAGCTTTGTTTCTGCCTTGGTCTCCCCCATAGCTAGCACAAGGCCTGCCACCCAGCAGACACTTTATCTGAGCATTGCTATTCACTTCAACTCAGGTGTAAAGAAAGAATATACTCTACAGCCTTCTCAACAAGGGGTCACCAGCATGCCTTTGACAGCTCCAGCAAGGGTTAAACACATCACAAACTGCCAGCCGTCCTCTTCCACTTTCAGACAGCTCAAGTTGTTGGGAAATTTGTCCTGAAATCAGGCTGAAATCTATCTTTGGGCATCTTCCACCCACTATTCCTCGTTCTTTCATCCTGGGTCAAGCAGAACACGCTAATCCCCCTTCCACATCACTTTTCAAATAGTAGCATTAGAGAGTGGCTACTGCGTGCCAGCCACTGTGCCGAGCACTTTACAAATATCTCCTTTGATCCACACAACAACCCTGTGAGGTAGGCACCATTTCTAGACCCATTTTGCAGATGAGGAAATGTAGGCACAGAGGTGAAATGACTTGTCCAGGGTCACACAGCTGGTAAGTATCTGAGGGAGAATTTGAACTTGGATCTTCCTGCTTCCAGGTGCAGAGTTCCATCTCCTGTGCCACCTGAAGACAGTTCTCATGGTCCTCTGACAGCTTCTCAAGGGCCTTACACCATGTTCTTGGAGCCCTTCATCCTTCTGTTCACCCTTCTCTGAATGCACCTCACCTTGGTCATTTCTTTCCCACACTGTGATGCTCAGGCCTGAACACTGCCCTCTGGCTGTGGTCTCCTCAGGACAGACTTGGGCTGACCTATTACTGACCCCCCTTCCTAGATCGTAGGCCTCTCCATGCCCCTCAGGAAGGCACTGGTCATTCCAACCATCAAGTTTAACTAGTGATTCACACAGACACTGCTATCCCCTAAAATCCCCAAATCCTTTAACAGGAGCCATGGCTGCATCACCCTCCCCCACTCATTGGTTTTTCTTTTCTAATTCTTGTTGAGGACTCTGCTTTTACCTCCACTGGATATTTTCATTTGGATAGAATCCTAAATTTTAGCTAGCTGAAACCTCCTCCATCCTATCAGTCATGTGACATCTCCACCCCTCCCTCCCAGCTCTAGCATTGGCACATTTGGACAAGCACACCTTGTGCTATTTCACTGAAGTCGTTGATAAAAATGCTGAACAAGCACGGAGAAAAGGGGAGATCCCTGGGGCAATCAGGACAATTCCCCTGAGACCTCCCAGGGAGCTGGCATCAGCTCATTAGCCAGCACTCGACAGGTAGGGCAATGTAACCCGTTAACCCTTTCCAAATCCACCTGTCATCTGAGATTCAGACTGTGCTAAAATCTGACTGCACTTTGCAGAATTGCTCTGATCCAAGCAAAGACTAGCAGCTCATCAGACACCATTTTACAAGGGATCTGGGATCTTGGCAGCGTAGGCAGGAAATGCACATTTTTATCCTGTGCAGTTCTGCCCTCCTGTCACGAAAACAAACTGCTTCGTGGACCAAAGGAGAGATAGTGCTCAGAGTCTGAAAAAGTGCTTGTTCAACTGAGGTTGGAAATGGCTTTCTTGATGGAGCAGTTCCCACCTGCTTGATGAACTCATGCACCTTATATAAAGCAGTGAACAGGAAGGGAGAGTTCAGGATTCTCTGTCCAGAGTCACTTGCCCATAATGTCTCATTGAGGCACAAAGCACAAATGGGGCAAGAACATAAAATCAGGGTTACCTAAGGGACATTTAGAATAGGCTGGAGCTCACCTTGAGATGGGAGAGAAGGGAGAGTGAGGTTAATAAACCTTTGCCTCTATGCTTCTAACTTAAGGGGGGAGTGGTGGGGGGGAAGAGTTTAAAAAGGAAAGTAAGTTAATCTGGGTCCTACAATTACCTAAAGGTAACCTGTCCAATCCAGTAGGCAGAGATGCAGAGATTTTACAGAGCTCTAGGGAGCCCAGCCTCTTAACAGGCATGACCTGGATGAAGATCCCGACCAGGAGACTGAGAAAGGGCAGTCAAACATGAAGGAAGAAAAACAGGTGAGGTTGGACCCATGAAAACCTGGAGAGAAAAGAGTGGGAAGGAGAAGAAGACCCTGGATTCAATCCTGGGTCCGTTACTCTTCTCTCTTCATTCTACTTCACTCAGTGATCTCATCAGCTGCCATGGATTGAATCACCCTCTCCATGCTCATGATTTCTCAAATCTACCTATTCTGCCTAAAACCCTTTGCTGACCTCCAGTCTTTCATCTCTCGTTGCTTTGTTGATGTCACAAATTGGATGTCGTGTAGATATTTTCAGCTCAACATGTCCAAAACAGAACTCTTCATCTTCCCCCTATTCTTTCCCCTCCTACCTTCCCTATTACTGTAGAGGGCACCACCATCTTCCAGGCTCCTAACCTTGGCATCATCTTCAAATCCTAACTTCTGTCCAAGGGATTGCCAAAGATTGTCCAATTTACCTCTGCAACATCTCTTGTGGATTTCAGCTTTGCAGCACCTCTCATCAGTTTCACCTCTCCAACATCCCTTGCAGATTTCACCCTTCAACATCTCTCAGATTTCATCTTTGCAGCATCTCTGATCAGTTTTACCTCTCCAACATCTCTTGTCCATTTCAGCTTTGCAACATTTGTCATCAATTTCACCTCTCCAACATCTGTTATCCATTTCAGCTTTGCAGCACCTCTCATCAATTTCACCTCTCCAATATCTCTCACAGATTTCATCTTTACAGCATCTCTCATCGGTTTCACCTCTCCAATATGTCATGCAGATTTCACCCTTCAACGTCTCTTGCAGATTTCACCTTGGCACCATCTCTCCTCAGGCTCACCTCTGCAGCATCTTTCAAAAACAGAACTTTCTTCTCTGATGCTGCCCCTACCCTAGTCCAGGCCTCATCTCCTGTGCACTGTTGTTTTCTTATGACTCACCATTTATTTTATTTGTACAAAGTAGTGAAGAATCATACCATGGCTGGGGGAAAATGATGTTTTAGGATTTAAACAAGTTCTTTCATTTTGAAACATCTCTTTTGAAGGCTTGGGACTAGCAATCTTAGCTCCAGCATCTTTGGGTTTGGACTCAGCAGGCTTCCCAGCCTTGGAATCACTGGGCTCTGTGTCCTTAGAATCAGACTTGGCTGCCGTGGGATCAGACTTGGTGACCTTGATGGCAGACTTGGTGACCTTAAGGTCAGTGCGCTTTGGAGCCTTAGAGTCAGGCTTCATGATCCTGAAGCCTGGACGTTTGGTGGCAACCCTAGGGCCTGGATGCTTAGTGGCCACCTTGTGGCCAGCATGCTGGGCACTCGCCTCAGGGATCTTAGCCCTAAGAAGTTTGACCTCGAAGGCCTTGGTGGCTTCATGGCTTCTGCTTGGACCTTGGGAATTGTTTGGTTTCTTTGGTTTACATCTTCTTCAGCTCCTTCTTGTGTTTCTTGGCAAAGCATGTGTTTCTCAGAAACTTGGAGTTGACCCATCTCAGAGACATGTATCACCGTGACTTAGGTTTCCTGATGCCCTTTCTGTGCCATTTTTGTGATTGGTTGTGGCTAGTATGGTTCTTAGACTTAGCCATCTTTACACAACAACCTTCACTAACAGGCATTCCACCCACTAGAAGAAGTCAAAGCTAGAGACAGGATAGGTCATGCCTGCACTACTGCAGTATTTCCTGGTGGATGTGCCTCCCTCAAGTCTCTCCCTCCTCCTTCCAGTTGTCAAACTGATTTTCCTGAGGTGCAGGTCTATGCCACTCAACTCCTCAATAAACCTGTGACTCTCTATTGCCTCCAGGATCAAATACAGAATCCTCTCTGAACGAGAGTTCAAAACCCTCCCTAACCTAGCCCTCTCCTGCCTTTCCACTCGTCTCGCACTTCACTCCCCACTTCTTCAATCCAGTGACACTGGCCTCCTGACTCTTCCTTGCACATGACCGTCCATCTTCCATGCTGGGAATGTTGTCCCTCCTTTTTTCTGCTTCCCTAGCTCCCTTCAAGCACCAGTTAAAATCTTACCTTCTACAAGAAGCCTCCCCCAACTCGCCTTCATTCTGTCTTCTGCTGACTTTTTCCTCTTTTTCAGTACATTCTTTGTACTCATTTTTTGCACATTGTCTCTCTCATCAGATTGTGAGGCCCTTGAGGGCAGGCACCCTGTTTTTGTCTTTCTTTCTATTCCTACCTTTTAACACACCTGGTGCATGATAAGTATTTAATAAATATTTATTGACTGAATGATCCTATTAAAAGCTGCAGAGCGATGGATGGAGGATAAGGACTGAGAGAGGACTGAGAGAGGATCGGACAGTCAAGAAGTCACCAGTTTGGGTGGAATAATGAGGTTGGAGGCCAGACTACAGAGGGTAAAGAGAGTGAAAGAAAGGAAGTGAATGTGCCTCTTGTAGACAATGTACCCAATCAATAAACATTCCTCAATCCAGCAGAGGACATGAGGGACAGAAACATCCAAATGTGGTCAATGGTAACCTCATTTCTTACAGAAACACCAACACATCTGCTGCATTTTTAGTATTTTTGTTGTCTCCTTGGCAGTTTCGTTTTTGATATATACTCTCGGGGTGGTTCAATCTCACACCTAGATTGCTGGAAATTTAGCTTTTCCTTCCACAATTTTTCTCCGTTTTTATAAAGGCAGAGGGGATCTTTCTTCATGATCTTCCATCGCCCTAATTCAGGTTTTGGGAACGAGGTCATGTTCTAAACCTGTGTTGCCCTTGGTTGCCACATTTCTCTATTTGATAATGGGATCAGGTGGTGCTTGGCTAAATATTTTCTAGGATATTTTGACCTCCTCTAGGTGGCAATTGCTTTATGTTGATTCAATTTCTGCCCTTTCCTTCCTCTGTTTCCTACTTTTCACCACTTTTCACTTACTTGAGTGGGTCAAGTTGAAGCTATTTGGATTGCATGCCATCTTATCTTTCTCTCTAATTTGGGGGTTTTGTCCTCTGCTTTAACAAGATGATTTGACTGCAAAGATTATTCAGAAATGATTCCCACATCGATAACCAATCATTTCTTATCCATTAAGATACATTTTAGGCTGAGATTGTTTGGCATTTGACACACCCAGGGATTTCCTAC
This sequence comes from Notamacropus eugenii, assembly GCF_028372415.1. NCBI lineage: Eukaryota > Metazoa > Chordata > Mammalia > Diprotodontia > Macropodidae > Notamacropus > Notamacropus eugenii. The sequence continues at coordinate 297,017,082 of NC_092874.1, read as the reverse complement.
ACTCATGTTTTTTGTTTTTGTTTTTTAAATTAATTTATTTATTTAACTTTTAACATTCATTTTCACAAAATTATGGGTTCCAAATTTTCTCCCCATTTCTCCCCTTCCCCCTAAAACGCCAAGCATTCTAATTGCCCCAATCACCAGTCTGCCCTCTCTTCTTGCCCTTCCCTTGTCCCCATCTTCTCTTTTGTCCTGTAGGGCCAGATAACTTTCTATACCCCATTACCTGTATTTCTTATTTCCTAGTAGCAAGAAAAATACTTGACAGTTGTTCCTAAAACTTTGAATTCCAACTTCTCTTCATCCCTCCCTCCCCAACCATTCCCTTTGGGAAGGCAAGCAATTCACTATAGGCCATATCTGTGTAGTTTTGCAAGTGACTTCCATAATAGTCGTGTTGTGTAAGACTAACTATATTTCCCTCCATCCTATCCTGCCCCGCATTACTTCTATTCTCTCTTTTGATCCTGTCCCTCCCTAAGTGTTGACTTCAAATAGCTCCCTCCTTCCACTGCCCTCCATTCTGTCATCCCTCCCACCCTGCTGATCCCATTCTCCCCCACTTTCCTGTATTGTAGGATAGGTTTTCATACCAAAACGAGTGTGCATTTTATTCCTTCCTTTAGTCGAATGTGATGAGAGTAAGCTTCATGTTTTTCTCTCTCCTCCCCTCTTTTTCCCTCCACTGAAAAGTCTTTTGCTTGCCTCTTTTATGAGAAATAATTTGTCCCATTCCATTTCTCCCTTTCTCCTCCCAATACATTTCTCTCTTGCTGCTTAATTTCATTTCTTTAAGATATGATCTCATCCTATTTAATTCACTCTGTGCTCTGTGTGTGTGTGCATGTGTGTGTGTATGTGTAACCCTACCAACTACCCAAATACTGAAAAGTTTCAAGAGTTACAAATATTGTCTTTCCATGTAGGAATGTAAACAGTTCAACTTTAGTAAGTCCCTTTGACTTCTCTTTGCTGTTTACCTTTTCATGCTTCTCTTCATTCTTGTGTTTGAAAGTGAGATTTTCTTTTCAGCTCTGGTCTTTTCATCAAGAATGCTTAAAAGTCCTCTATTTTATTGAACGACCATTGTTTCCCCTGAAGTATTATACTCAGTTTTGCTGGGTAGGTGATTCTTGGTTTTGGTCCTACTTCCTTTGACTTTTGGAATATCATATTCCACGCCCTTTGATCCCTTAATGTAGAAGCTGCTAGATCTTGTGTTATCCTGATTGTATTGCCACAATATTTGAATTGTTTCTTTCCAGCTGCTTGCAATATTTTCTCCTTGACCTGGGAACTCTGGAATTTGGCCACAATGTTCCTAGGAGTTTCTCTTTTTGGATGTCTTTCAGGTGGTGATGGGTGGATTCTTTCAATATTTATTTTGCCCTCTCATTCGAGAATATCAGGGCAGTTTTCCTTGACAATTTCATGAAAGATGATGTCCAGGCTCTTGTTTTGATCACGGCTTTCAGGTAGTCCCATAATTTTTAAGTTGTCTCTCCTGGATCTATTTTCTAGGTCAGTGTTTTTCCAATGAGGTATTTCATGTTATCTTCCATTTGTTCATTCTTTTGGTTTTGTTTTGTGATTTCTTGGTTTCTCATAAAGTCATTAGCCTCCATCTGTTCCATTCTAATTTTGAAAGAACTATTTTCTTCAGTGAGCTTTTGGACATCCTTTTCCATTTGACTGATTCTGCTTTTTCAAGCATTCTTCTCCTCATTGGCTTGTTGAACCTCTTTTGCCAATTGAGTTAGGCTATTTTTAAAGGTGTTATTTTCTTCAGCATCTTTTTGGGTCTCTTTTAGCAAGGTGTTGACCTGCTTTTCCTGTTTTTCTTGCATCTCTCTCATTTCTCTTCCCAGTTTTCCCTCCACCTCTCTAACTTGATTTCCAAAATCCTTTTTGAGCTCTTCCATGGCCTCAGCCCATTGAATGTTGATTTTGGATGTTTGGGATACAGAAGCCTTGACTTCTATGTCTTTCCCTGATGGTAAGCCTCGTTCTTCCTCATCTGAAAGGATGGGAAGAGATGTCTGTTCACCAAGAAAGTAACCTTCTCTGGTCTTATTTTTTTTCCATTTTTTGGGCATTTTCCCAACCAGTTACTTGACTCTTGGGTCCTTTGTCAAGAGTAGGGTATACTTTGAGAATCTGTGAGATCTCAGTTGCTCCAAGGTGGCACGATCAAGCATGTGCTGCTCTGGACGCAGAAAGGGATTTTTATGTCCAGAATCTTAGCAATTACCTCTCCACAGCCACCTAGCCTCCAGTTCCATCAAGTCAGCACTGGGGGCTGATTTTCAGATAAGCTGTATGGGCAGGTGGAACGGGACGAGTTAGAGCCAACCCCTATCCATTTCAGGACGCCACACTGAGAGCCTGCCTAGATAACCTAGGGGCTTGTCAGTAGGGGTGGAACTAGATGGATTTCAGGAGGAAGGGTCTCGTCTTTGTTTGCAACGTGGCAGTTCTTTGTCCTGGCTCCGGATGTCCAGTGGAGAAGACACCCATATAAGGAAAGGTGATAGGTGATAGGTTCAATGTGAAAGGTGATAGCTGATAGGTTCAACGTAAGGCTTAGGAATGTTTTACATAAAGACTACATATGCATGTGAATGAGATGAAATACACGGAGTCTTCACCACCTTTGTCTCCCGCCCCATTTCATTACTCACGAGATCAAGGCCTCTTGCTGGACAAGAGCCTTGGGTCGCGGTCAGGGGTTCCCGTAAATGGTCTAGGGGACCCCAACAGGCAGGGCCGCCATTCAGTGTGAGACAAAGACCAGCTAGGCCAGGTCCTCCACCCAGGGCTGAGGTAAGACTCAGCTCTTCAGTGCCCCCAGGGGTTTTTACGCTGTATGGGCTGCTGTGCACCCTCTGTGGCTGCTGCCTGCTGCTGGAGCTATAGGAAGGCCCTTCTCCCTTCCTGGCCAACTGAATAAACCACATCACAGATCTTTGGCGCCTGTGGGTTGAGGGATCTGAGAACCTGCTGCTGCAACTGGAGATTCCACAACTGGAAATTCCACTCCTGAGGTGTCCTCCTTCCAGAGTCTCATCGCGTTGCTCCACGCCACATCAGGCGGGCAAGGCCAGGCTGGGCTCCATGCTCCGCGCAGCGTCCAGCTAAAACGATGTTTCTGTGGGCCTTTCAGGTCACCGTCGGCTGAAAATCTCCTCCACTCTGTTGTTCTCCACTTCTGCTGCTCCATGATTTGTTGAGAGTCCCTCTCTACAGGTATTTTGTGGGCTGTGTGGGGAGACCCTACATAAGTGTGTTTTTCTAGTCCCCCATCTTGGCTCCACCCCCCCACTCATGTTTTTTCATTTTAACGAAAATCCACCTCTGGTCTCCCTTATTTATGGGAAAAAAAAACCCTTATAATAAATATATACGATTCAAATTCCTGCAATTAAATTTTTTTCAATTCTTCTAACTCTTCCTGAAAGAAGTATTTCTGCTACATAGATGACTGAACTCTTTCCTTTCCTAATCCTAGGTTACACTTTGCAATGTCTTTTTTGCCATTTTCTCTGCCCACCTTTGCACTGAAATCACCAAATATCAAGGTGTATATTGACTTCATCTGGAGAAATCTACCGTTTATTTTCATAGAATTTCTTGACCTCATCTTTTGCTCTGATGTTGACTACAAAGCTCCAAGGAGGTTTCGGGAGCTGCTGTATTTGTGTTTGGCTAGTGAGATCTGTAAAGTAAGTAGGCTGAATCACCTGAGTCACTTCTTGTTTGTTAGATCCAATGATATCAATCCTTTTCTTGATTTCTCAAAGAGCCTGTGAGCCATCCTTCCATTTCCTGATTTCTGTGGCTTCATTTATAGCAAAAATGTCAATATTGATACACATGCTATCCTCCAATGGAATGCTGAATAGGAATCAATGGAGAAGGATCTCACATTTAAGGAAGTGCAGTTCAACTGAAGTTCAAACTATACCCAAAGGACTATACAACTGTGTTATATGTACCCTTTGACCCAGCAATACCACTACTAGGTCTGTATTCCAAAGAGATCATAAAGAAGGGAAAGGACCCACATGCACAAAAATGTTTATAGCAGCTTTTTGTGAGAGCAAAGTATTGGAAATTGAAGGGATGCTCATCGATTGGGAAATGGCTGAACAAGCTGGGGTGTATGAATGGAGTGGAATACTACTGTGCTATGAGAGTCATGAGTAGGCTGATTTCAGAAAAACCTGGAAAGGCTCACATGAACTCATGCTGAGTGAAGTGAGCAGAACTACGAGAACATTGTACACAGTAACAGCCACTTTGTGTGATAAGTAACTTTGATAGACTTCGTTCTTCTGAGAAGTACAAGGCTCTAAGACAATTCCAAAAGACTCGTTGGAAGAAATGACATCGACCTCCAGACAAAGAACTGTGAAGTCTGACTGCAGATTTAAGAGCACTATTTTTCTCTGTTTTTCTTTCTCGTTTTTCCCTTTTCTTCTGATTCTTCTTTCACAACATGACTAATGTGGAAACGCGCGTAATATGATTGTCCACATATAGCCTATATCAGAGCGTTTTCTGTCTTGGGGAAAGGGAAGGGGAGACGAAAGGAGAAAATGATTCTGGAACTCAAAACCTTATAAAAGTGAATGCTGAAAAGAAGTATTTTTTTAAATAGAAAAGAAAATGAGGTTCAAAGCTGCAATTTCATAGCCACCTTCTGCTTCCTTTTCTGACACTGTCTGTTATCACTGGAGTCCTACAAGAGGGATGCCCACAAATTTTGTCTTTTTGTTTTAGGAATTGCCATGGCCAAAAGTCACCACCTGGTGGCGAGCCCATAGCTAAGACTGCTCAGGATCCTCATGCTCCTATCTCAGCAGCCTCCTCTTGTCCGATGCCTTCCCTGCCCCAGTTGTCAGGGTTCTCGCCATCCTCATACTGACTCATTCATGTACACGGAACAGAAGAGACGCTCTCTGAGGACAGAGGCCACTTCACTGCTCTTTCTGTATCTCAGTCCCTACAATGTAGCAAGAACTTCTCAGATTATACAGAGCTGAATGGACTTACCACCTCCACACTGATCTGGGGCTTCCATTCCCCATTATCCATTGTGGTGTCCGATCCTTCCTATCCCAGAGATCATTCTCCTCAAAAGAGAAAATAGAAGTAAAGGAGAAGATTGTATCAGCTCATTTATGCCAATCCCTTCCTTGTACTTTCTCTTACCTGCAACATAGCTTGCTTGTAATGCACTCGCACGCACGCACACACACACACACACACACACACAAACACACACACACACGCAGAAATTTACACTTGAATCTAAAATATTGAAGCGAGTTAGACCTAATTATGGGAAATCGAATGATTCCAACCATTCTCAAGTTATTTCCATTTTTTTAAGAGCTGGAGTGGGAGGATAAGAAGGTAGTGTAATCGGCACCCAAATAAAGGATGTTGAGAAATAAAACAGATATTAAGGTATTTGTGGAATTCACACACGAGGTTTACGTGGACCCACTCCCCGCGCGCGCCCCCGCCCCAGCTCGCCACCGCTTTGCCCCCGCGCCCCATTGTCCGCCCGCCCCACGTTCGCCCCGCGTTCCCCCAATGTTCCTCCCGCGTGTCCACGGTAGCGTCCGACGCGGACGCGATCGCGGCTGGCGGGCGGGAGAGGGTCGGAGCCGTTTCTGCAGGTACCTTCTCTGCATGTACCCGGGCGGGTCAGGGCCGGGAGAGGAGGGGGCGGGGGAGGGGCCAGGGCTCGGGCACGGTGCCCTCCTCTGTGCCAGGACACGGCCGCACCCCCAAACCTGGGCACAGAGGCGGCCCCTCCCCTTGTCTGCCCCCCAAACCTGGGCACAGCTCTCCCGCCAGAGTTGCCCCTGGTGCAGCTGCCTCTGGTTCATCCCCTAACCTCTCCCCCAAATCCCCAGCATCCAGGGATGTCGGTAACTGAGTTGGGTCCCTCGGTGCCAGGCCTGCTTGCCCCCTTGCTTCCTCTCCCCACAAACAACCCCAAAATGGAGTTGCCCAGGCCCGGACTCACTTCCCAGTGCCAAGGCCTGGCATGCCTTTCCACCTCCCTCTGGGCCAAAGTTGTGTTGATTTTCCCAGTGAGTGTGTGCATACACGTGTCTGTGTGACTTGTGTGTATTTGGAGAGGGTGGGAGAGCTGGCAACAGTCCCGTGCCCAGACCTGATGCACCCTGTCCCCTGGCCCCAGATGCCCCCCTTGGCTGGCCAGACTGGGACTCATCACCCACTCTTTGCCTGGTCTTGGCCAGGCTCATCCTCCCAGTGCCAGAGGCCAGCTGCCCTCCAGCTTACCCTCTAACGTGGGGCATCCCCAGCCCGGGGATGATCCTCCCAGGATGAAGGCCCTGCTGCCCCTGGCTCACTGGGTGACCCTGCCAGAGCATCATGGCCCCCTTCCTAGTTCCTCCCTGAAGGAAATCCTCTCAGGCCACTGGCCACTTCCCTCCACTTCCCCTGAACTTTGCAGAGCTGAACCAAACTCAGACTCCCGGCACGTGCAAGTGATCCCTTTTCGTTGGGTTAGCAGATCCTGAAAAGGACTGTGGAGGGTGTTGTGGGTCATCGCTGGGCAGATGAGAGAAGGCCAGGCTGCTCCACGCTGGAGCTATTGAAAAGTGTCAATGTTTGTGGTTGAAACCTTACCAATCCCCCAGGCCCTTTCTGGGCAGCCTGGAAGAGTCTGTCCATCTCTGGCCCTGCAAATTCTGTTCACAGTCTGGGCAGATCCTGTGTGCTCACCAGCCTGAGCCAACAGGAGTCCATCCCTGTGGGTCAGTGACTGCCAGAGCAAGACAGTAGGTGGCCTTCAGATGAAAGTCACTTGGCTGGGGAGGCATGTGAAGGTTCAAGTCAGGGGGATGGTAGCATCTTGGCCTGACAGTCCCCAGGAGACTGTGGGAGACTAGTGAGATTCTGGGTAAAATCAGCTCTCATTTGCACATAACAGGATGGAGTGGGGTGAGTCAGGATAAAGCAGAGGGATGTAGGGGGCAGGTGCCCCAGGTTCTAACACCACCCTGGCCCTGCTGGTGACCATGTGATGGCAGATGAGGCAGTATCTTTCTAAACTGGGCTTTTATCCTCTCACATGAAAACAAAGGACTCTTCTTGATGAGCGCCACCTTATTGGGGGCCAGTACTGTGACTGCCTCTGAAATCTCCAAGGGCCCTTTCAATACTCATATTCTATGGTTGTAGGTCAGCATAGGAAGTAGTAGCAGAGAGAGAGTTCTGCCTTTACTGGGCCTGCAACCATGCCTTGTGCTGTTCAAAACATGGGGGTTTTTTGAGGGGGGGAGGGCAGAGCAGGGATTAGATTATGATGACAGAGGGTAGGGTTGGCTTTTCCCTTTGACTGTAGAATTCAGAATAGTCAAGAGCTTAGATTCTCTGTCTTTATGATACTGGAATGCTGAAGATAAGGCTACCTGGCAGACCGGGGGCTTTCCTTGGCAATTTGGGGGGTGCCCATACAGCCTTTTCAGGCCTCCCCTGGGATGTGGTTAGGTTTGTATCCACAACAGCCTGACTACTAGCTGTACTGCTTTGTTTGAGGCCTCGGGCAAAGACTCCACCCAAGCATGGGGGAGGGAGGGTGAGAGCTGATGCTGATGCCCGAGTGGGTGGGCATTCAAAGACTCCAGTGGGGCAGACTTGATTACCATGTGGGGGTGGAAGCTAGCAAGGGACATCAGGCCAGCTGTCTGCCTTGGCTGCTGCCGATTTCCCTCTTCCTGTCCTTGCCAAGTGGGCACCCCATCTTCAGAGAAGCTCACGGGTCGACCAAATGGGCTTCCTTAGCCAGGGAGACATGTGGTTTCTTGCTTTTTAGGACAAGTCTAGTAGGAACTCTCCCTGCTAGCCAAACCAGGCCTTCTTGTTCTCCCAACTGGCAGAGACATCCATTGGGGTCTCTGTCCCACGACCCAAGCAAGCATCTTGGAAATGAAAGCAGTAACCCCCAGAATACAGCTTCTGGCAAAGGTCACAGGCCCTCCAAAATCAAGGTTGGGTATATTAGAGATGGTTTTATAGCATGGATAGACTAGGAAACCAAGCTGAGATCCCCTACAACCTGGTCTCATCTGTAATCTGAGTTAGGGGTGGTCTAATTCATGTTCATGACATCCATGTCTCCTAAGGCTGGGACAGCCTCCCTTTTGTATCAGCCCTCTGTCACTGAAACTTTGCTTGTGCAATCCTTGACAATTCAGAAATCCCTGAGGAGGCAGTGAGGTTGGAGCTGAGGGAGCTGGGGGACAGGAAGGCCCAGGGCCTGCTTGGAGGCTCTTCCTGGTGGTATGGGGACCCCTGGAGAATTTACCACTTGTCTGTTTACTCATTTGTAAAATGAGTTCAATAATCCAGTTGTCCATTGAGGGCTCTTACTAAAGAAACACATGACCTAAGGGGTGGGGTTAGTATCTGATGGTTAGCTTGGACCCCATCCACCCTCCAGAATGATCACAGAACTGGGTGCTGTTGGGGATGAGGGGAAACAAAGACATGGAAGGGAAAGCAGGCCTTTCCCTCAGAGTTAACAACTATGGCGAGAAGGAAATTGTGTGTGTGCGAAGCGACCTGAGAACAATCCCAAGGCAAGTGTCAAAACCCCAGATTCAGTAAAGACACCAAGGGAGACATTCCAAATGGAGGCTGGAGAGAGAGTGGGGGCAGCGCTTCACCAGGGAAGCCACCTGCAAGAAGATGTCACGGCCAGCTCAGGCACAAAGCTGGCAGGCTTGGCCCTGGTGAGCAGCCACCCTCAGCGTCTGGGAGACACTTCAGAAACTCTTTAGGAAAGCGCCTCTCTGTCCCAGTGCAGCCAGCTTTCCTTTTGGAGGAATCCATCCCTCCCCTTCAACGTCTCCCCCATCAGGCTCTTCTCAGGGGGTCCCAGAAAATCACACCTAGTCAGTCAGTAAGCACAGCTTCTCATTACTTTTTGCTTCTTCCAGGAATTTCTAGCACTTCTAGAGTGAGATTTTGATGATGTCTCGACGCAGTCAGCGCCTGAGCCATCGTTACCATGTTGATGATGATGGAGGCAGCAGCAGCAGCAGCAGTGGAGGAAGTTCCCTGGTGGCTGGTCAGCACACTGCCTTCAAGGACAGCCCCTTAAGGTAAGCCACTCCACAGCGACCCTAGGTCATCTTCCAGATCACAACCACTCAGGGCAGCCAAGGGCCTGGCCAGCTTCCATGTGCACCTTTCTTTCCTGCCCCCATCTTTGGTGGAAACATCACTCTAGTGCTTTCTTTCCCCACAAATGCGAGAATTTCCTGTCCCCAGCACCGTCTCTTCCCCTTCTACCCCAACCTGGGCTGCTGCTGCCTTCACTCTCTGAGAACAGGAACTAGGGAGGGGTGACTTTGAGCATTGAGAGGGCCAGAAACTGAGGCTTAAAGCTGGGCAGGGAACAACCATCATGTGGCCCAGTACCCACGGTTTCTGGGGTGAGCTGCAGGGCCTAGCAAGAGCATAGGAAGCCATGGGGGTGATGGACCTGTGGGGGAGGAGACAGGTTCAGGTGGCTTTAGCTCCTCTTGTACCTCATCATGGTGGTTCCATTTGGAAAGAGGCCCTGCCTGGTCCATGGGAGCTGGGGATTTGTTCCAATGTTATAAAGGATTCATCTGTTGAAGGAATAAGAACAGAAGAGGGCTTTGGGGATCATTTCTTTTCATCCTAGAAGCTCCTTGAAAGTCTCTTCCTCCTCCAGGCCTTTCTCCCCCTGTTTTTCTCCTGCTTCATCTCCTTCACCCTCTTTCCTTTGCTCTTCATGCTTGGCGCCCCCCAGGACTCTGAAGAGGAAATCTGGCAGTGTGAAACGCCTCTCACCAGCCCCTCACCTGGGCCCTGCTTCCAATCCTCACACTACCTACTACAGTGAATCAGTGGTCAGCGAGTCCTACGTCAGGGGCCCCCGGGTCGCCTCGGTGGACAAAAGCTCCATCCTACAAGATCAGCTGGACAGCGATGTCTACTGGAGTGAACGTGGTGAGCTCTGGCCAGAGCTTGACAAACCCGAGGGCTTGGGCTGGGGAGAAGGAAGGAAGCTCCTCCCTGTCTTCTAAAGATTCCTAAGGAGGCTAGTGTCTGTTGGGAGTTACCTTACTCCTCCAGGTTGGCTCATCTCCCTGGATCCTCCCAGGTGGGAGATCCTTCCATTCTCCTGAAGCCCCTCAGTCCCATAGATGGCACTTTTCCAGATCTGGCTGACAATAACCATGCCTCCTAAGGCAGAAGGCCACCTGGTTTTGTGCAGCCAATGAGCTAAAAATCATCTTTACATGTTTCAGTAAAGTTCCATTACACTTAAAAACATAAAAAGTGTTCTTACCTCATACAGAAATAGGAAGGGGGCCGGATTTTGCCCTTGTGCAGAACTCCATTCCTGCCCTAAACCACATGGGGGGGTCTTCTGGGTTCAGACCCCCAAAGGGGTGGGAAGTCTGAATTCTGAAAAGTTCTGCCAGGTGTTCCACCTCTGGCAGCTGCTGTTGCTGGAAGCCTGAAGCTCCCTGCTTATCAGGCACCTCCATGCTCTGTGCAGGTGGGGACTTGGTGAGGAGGAGGAGAGGCCTGGGAGGTGCTGAGAAGAGTAAGATCAATGGACTGAATGAGGGCAAAGTCACCTATGATATCTATGGATCTTCCTCAGGATACTCCTCGGAGGATGACTCTGCAGGTAGGCAGCACTTCCTGCCTACTGGAACTCCATCCCCTGGACGCTGCCCCGTGTACTTTGAAGGGTGCCCCATCCAGGGGGGATGGGGAGAACATAGATTTCAGATAAAAGGATAGAGAACTCTGCAGTCTGGCTCCAGGTGGGGGTTTGGAGGTTGGGAGGGCCCAAGCCTCAGCATGGTAATGGGGATGCCTGAGGCCCACTTGTGTCTCCTTCTGGGTGGCTCCTCATGTCTTCACTTTCCTGCAGGGCACACACTTATGGACCAGCCTGGCTCAGCATCCTCATTAAGGAATGCTGCCTCCCAAGTTGGCGCTTTCTTGTGGGTGGCCATCACTTTTCCAGGTGGGTTCTGGGAGTGGGTGGGCACACTGCCCAGGGCAGTCCCTGCTGTGGGCCCATAAGAGCTTCCTCATTCCTACGCTGGGGCACACCAGGCCTGGGTGCTAACCCTAGGACAGTGTGTGGAGACAGGCTTTTATGGCAGGATCCCCAGGCACAGCTAGAAAGCCTTGGGAGATTCAAGGAGCAGCTGCAGAGTGGGCAGGCTGGGAGCAAGCTAACTCTGGGATAGGAGGGCGAAGCCTTTGAACCCCTCTGCTGGGACTTTTACAGGTTGGCTCTTTGGCCTGTTCTACTGGTGGCTGGGCACTACCTGCTACCGCCTGACCACAGCTGCCTCCCTGCTGGACGTCTTTGTCTTAACCAGGTCAGTGAGGCCTCCCTGGGCTCTGCCAGAACCAAAGAACCCATGCTTGAAAAAGCTTCACCACGCTTGAGCTCAGTTCAGCTTTTGAGACTTTTGTGCCATGAATCTTATGACAGAAGGTCAGGTCAGGGTCAGGGGTGTGCTGGAATCAGCTGGAACCAGCTTGAACCTGCTCCTGAGTGTCAGCTACCAGTCAGGGCTCCTCTGGGTATCTAGACTGAAGAAGAAGATGGGACAAGTTGTGTGTGCCTTCACCCCCTTCAGAACTGCTTGTTAACCCTTCCCCAGCACATGCCAATCCCCATGAGCACAGGTGCTGCTCTATTCCTGAGTATCTTGGAGGAGCTGTCCCCTCAGTAGTTCCTGCCTCTCATCTCCACTGACTCTGGTGGCTTCACCTTGGCCAGTTGGAAAGTCCTGAGCTCCCAGGGGTTGTAGTCTCTTCCCAGTCCTTCGGGTAGCCAGGCCATCCTTACAGTTTCTCTGTGGGGGGTCATGTCCAGGTTTCCAGGCAGCCTCCAGGGCTGTGTCCAGGAGCCTCTAGAGCAGGGGTAGGGAACCTGCGCTCTCCAGGCCACATGTAGCCTTCTAGGTCCTGGGGTGCAACCTTTGGACTGAGGCCAAGTTTTACAGAACAAATCCTTTTCTTAAGGAGATTTGTTCTTGGAAGTCTAGATTCAGTCAAAGGGCCACCCTTGAGGACCTCAAGTGCCACATGTGATCTCCAGGCTGCAGGTTCCCTATCTAGCTCTGGATTCTTGGGGCCACAGGCTAGGCCCAGGGAGACTAGCCAACCTTGTCAGGGCTTACTCCTTCCAAGTCCCAATTTGACAAGCACTGAAATGATTTAGCCAAAAGAAGCCTGCCCAATTCACTAGCATATAAGCACATTCCTGAGAGCCCTGGGAGGGAGATGCCTTCCACCAGCCCTGTCACCTTTCATAACAACATTCACACATTTGACCAAGGTCAAATTTTCTCCTTCCACTTGACCTCGAGGGCTGTCCATAAAAGCCCAGAGCTCCCCATCGTAGCTGTCCCAGGGTGGGGGCACACCCTTTGTTGGTTTCCTCAGCAGCTCAGGGAGGGTCGCACAGGAATCTGGTGGGGAAGACCAGGCACTAATGTCTCCTCCTTCATCCCCATGAAATCCAGGAGCTTTTCAACTCTGAAGAAGTTGTTTCTGCTTCTCTTGATGCTGTTGCTTCTGGCTTCGCTGGCTTACGGTGAGCCTTGCTGAGTCCCCAGGGCACCCTGCCAGCCCAGACAGACAAGGGCTTGGGGGCAGGGCTGCTGAACGCAAGTCTGGAAGACAGAGCTTTGAAGGGGAGCCTTTAGCCTTTAGGGGAAAAGGGACCCAGGCCTTGTATGGGAAAGTTCTTGTGCCTGAAATGGGATAGACGGCCTGTGTCTCCTCCTCTTGATCCAATCCCACAAGCCTTTCTTGTGCATCTTCTGTATGCAGGCCTCCCAGACTCATGCTGCATGCCTACTATGACAGTGCTGGCTTTACATGGGTGTTTGATCTGCCCCCTCAGTGGTCACTGTCAAGGCACTTGAGGGTGGGGGAACTGGTAGAAGAGCTGAGTCCACAATGAATGGGTTAGCTGGGCAGGACACAGCCAATGCCAGCTCTGGAGGCCTTTGCCCCTTCTCACTGGGGAGAATGGACAGGGTGGTCCTCCCTGGATGGTCCCAAAAGAGCTGTACTCTGTTCAGGAACCATGACATCACTTACCCCCTACTATGAGATGAAGCCCAGCTTGGGAATGGTGACACCACAAGCTGTCAGTTACCAGGACCTCTATTCAGCTGGCATCTCCTGAAAGCACTCTGATCCTCCAGAAGAGACAGGGCTGTATGTGGACCAGGCTTGGGACCAGGAGGCAGGACTTCTCCATGTCCTCTCCCCAGCTGCTTCTTGTCCCTCATTTTTCTCATAATCCAAAAGTGTGTAATGACTCCTGAAAGGATCATGAGAGATGCCTTTCCTGAAGGGTCTTGCCTTCCAGATCATGGGGCCCATAATGCATGCACCTTCCTTGGGCCAGGGTCTGAGCCCATGTGGATGTGACACTGCCAGACACAGTCCAGGTGTAGGTCCTCATCCTGGACATGTTTCCCTTCTGGTGCCTCAGCCTCTGCCTTCATTAGCCTTTCCTCCCATGTGCTAGGTGCTTGGTATTTTTACCCCTATGGACTACAGACATTCCACCCTGCTATGCTGTCCTGGTGGGCAGCAAAGGGCAGCAACAGGAGAGAGGAGGTGTGGGAAGCAGGAGAATCCACCCCATATTTCCAGGTGAGTGCCTGGGTGAGTGCCAGGAACACTTTGTGCAGGACAGGCAGACAGTCTGCTCACAACCAAGTCTGTTCCAATCAACCCCAGAATCACTCAGTCCACTACCATTTCTTAAGTGTGGCCTACTGTGTGTCAGGCACTGTGCTAAGGGATGGGAATTCAAAGAAAGAATTCAAACCCAAACAAGCCCACAGTCCCTGCCCTGAAGGAGTCCCCGAGTCATGAGGAAACAACTAGGTACAATGGAGATCTACCAGGACAGATGGGAGTGAAGCAGTAGAGGGAGTTGGCTATGCTGTTTCTTCTATGGCAGCCATACAGACTATTACCATACCATCTTTGAAGACAGTTCTGGCCTGGCAGGATCTTCCAGGTGGTGTCCTCTCCTAGCGCTGTCTTTGAAACAGCTCTGCAGCACTATGAGGCATCAGAGGAGGGGGAAGCAGGATTAGCCAGAGGAAGCTGCTTTTGTTTCCATTTTGTAATGAACAAAAGTCTGTTTTATTTCCCTTCTCCCTCTCCCACCCATTCAGAAAAATGAAAAGCAAACCACTTGTAACAAATGTGCAGAGTTAAGCAAACCAGTCCCTTTTTGGCCATGTCTAAAAGATCTATGTCTCCTTCTGCCTCCTGAGACCATCTCTCTGTCAGAAGTTGGGTCATTTTCCAGAAAAGTACTTGGTCACTGCATCGATCAGAGTTCTAAAGTCTTTCAAAGTTGCTTCTTTGTGGTTCTTCTCACTCTGCTCTGCACCAGTTCATACAAAGTCTTCTCAGGTTTCTCTCAATACCACCTATTTCATTGTTTCTTAGAGCACGGTTGTATTCAATCCTTACACCATAATTTATTCAGCTCTTGCCCAGTTCGGGGGCAAGCCAGTAGTTTCCATTTCTTTGTCTTTGCTGTTTGGGTGCCAAGTGTGTGTCATGCAGAAGATAGGTCATTCATCTCAGTGGTGACAGTCTCTTCTTAATGGTCTGTGCTGTGGGGCAAGAGATGAGAATATAAATCCAGGCTATAATGAAGCCTTCATTTAGTAACCTCGATTTATCCATGGATTTCCATCTCCAAACTCATCAATCTTTGCCCCAGGGCCACTCACAAGCAGCATTAGGAGACTCTCTCACCTTGGATATGCAGATCCCTGGGGAGCCAGGGTCAGAAAACCTGGGCTCAAGTTTGAGCTTTGCCACTTGCTAGCTTTGGGACCTGGGGCAGTTCAATGCCAACCTCTCAAGACTCAGCCTCCCGCGTTCCCCCGCTGCCTTCAACTGAAATCATAGTTGCCTCCCCCAAAAGGCCTTCCCTAACACCTTGTCACACAGTGAAGTGATTCTGGAGGGGGGGGTCTCCAGAAATTGGTAGCAGAGCCCAGACTATCAGAGTTGATCAAGCTGGGAAGACTTGAAGGCTGTGTGCAGATCCTGGTGTCTGCCCACCAGAAGCTTGGCCACCAGGTGATTGGATTTGGGGAGTCATGATGACTTGGGAAGCAGATAAAAAGACCAAACAACCTTTGCCTTCTGCAGCCACCTTCTGTTTGTGGACAGAGGTCAGGGGACCTCAGAGAAGGACAAAGAGTACTTGGTCTCCCTCAGTCCTCACACAGTCCAACCACAGTCTAAGTGGTTGACATTATTCCAGTGTAATCTGAGGGGTGACATGGAGTGGTGGGATAAAGGACATGGCTCTAGAAACAGCAACAGATGAGGTGCTGGATGTCAGATGCACAATGAGGTCCACGATTTTGGACACAGCCAGTGTCAGAATTTGATTTGTCTGACTTCTCATGTCAGCTGCAAGGAGTTTTTTTTTCAGATGTGGGGGGGAAAACAATCAGTGGAATGATCACTCACAGGCAGAAGAATTTGGAGGAGGCAAATCAGCCTCAAGGATTAGATTTCATCACATTTTTAAAGGCAACTAAAAAACCCCATAGTTGCTATTCCAAATGAGCATAAGGCAACAGAGGGCAAAGGAAGTCCAGGAGGAAGCTGAGAAGATCATTTTGTCCTTGTGACCCCAACACTCGGCATAGCCTGTTACACTTAGTGGGAGTGTATCAGTGTTTGTTGGCTGTCATTGTACTAAGCCCACAAAACAACGTGCAAGGGAAGAAGACACAACTATTATTTGTCAGTAAGAAAGTCCCCAGGCACAGGATACATGATCAGCACCAAAAGATGTCACAACGAAACCAAAGGACCATCTTCACGGAATGAGAAATGCTGGTTACACGAATCATTTCAGCATCAAGGACCAGATCAGTGACTGGGCCCCACAAAGGTCAAAATCCAGCAAGTTAGAAGAAAGGGGGACAAAAGGGGAAAAAACATACCGTACAGCTCCAACAGCTCCAGTCCTTCCTCTTCAGATGTGTCAACCACTCAGGCACGGCAAAAGGAACACTGACTCATAGCATCGTTTCCTAAGGATGTTTGACTGCTGCCCCAAAACATCACATTCCAGTGAGAAGGCCAGCAATCCTAGAGGCTGCCTCCCTCAGAGACCAGCGGCTCTTGGCAAGCAAAGAAACCAAAGGCAACACTGGATCTGAAAATAGGCCACTGGCGCAAGAGAAGAAGAGGGTGGTGACTAAAGGATACAAACAGTGGCCCCGTGAAACGGCAAACATCAGGAAGGGCCCTCAGCCTCCCTCTTCAGCTCAGTCCTGAGAGTGGAGGCCCCCAAATTCTTGAGGCAGCTCCTTCCCCTCTCAGTGACTCACCTTGTTAGGAAGCTGTTCCTGCCTCTGAAATGTGCCACAACTTCTACCTTGCCAGGACAAGCAAAGCAACTCTAACCCTGTCCATGTCCACAAAGTCTGAAAACCATTTTCATGTCTCCTCATCGTGTTGTGTGTTTCCAAAAGTTTTCTTGATATCATTGGTTTTTACTTAACCTACCTTTCCCAGTGTGTCTTCTCAGAAAGAGAAGCAGGGAATTTGGAAAAACCCTGTAAAGTTTGTGTGATCTACTAGTGAAAATCATTTTGAATTAGGTACATCTTTACACACACACACACACACACACACACACAAACGCACACATCCCACTGACTTTGAAGACTTGTCTCTAGCTTTTGCTTTCATGTGACCCACCTTGCTCAGTGTATCCTTCCCATTTTGCCCTCCCACAGAGCCAGCCCTTAAGCAAAAGAATAAACCAAAAAGGGGAAGAAAAGTTCAGCAGAACACAGCAGGCGAGCCCAGCATTAGATGCAGGTTCCCTGCCAGTATTTCCCACCCTAGCCAGGACGGGAAGGGAAGAAGATCCTCATGGGTCATGTCTGTTCTTTCCATTTCCATGGTTGTCTGTGGTGCTTGTTTTCTTGTTCTCCTCATTCATTTATTCCACTTTTCCCCAGTTCATGTAAGTCTTCTAATTAAGCAGAGTTGTGGCTTCGTACAGCATAGTCATATTTCCTTGTATCCATAAGCCACTCCTCTGTCAATGAGTTCTTTGCTACCAAAGAACTTTCTTAGTGGTTCAGTTGGTATGGCACTGAATAAGTTAATTTAGGTAGTTTTATCATTTTTATGCTACTGGCTTGACCTACCCACGAGGAGTGAGTACATCTCCAAATGTTGAGATCTCTACGTATGAAGAATGTTTTGTAATTGTGTTCATATAGTTCCTGTGTGTGTCTTGGCAGGCAAACTCTCAGGTTGTATACAGTATACAATTGTATACAGTTATTTTCAATGGAATTTCTCTTTCTATCTCTTCCTGCTGGATTTTCTTGATTAATATATAGAAATGCTGATGGTTTTGATGGGCTTCCAACTTTCTTTAAGTAATTGTTTGAACTGGTTTTGTTTTAAACTGGTTTTTTAGATGACTCTCTAGGGTTCTCTTGGTAAACCATTGTATCATCTACCAAAAGAGATAGTTTTGGTTCCTCATTGCAGTTTTTTCCCTTCAGTTTCTTTTCTGCCTTATTGCTATATCTAGCAGTTGCTGTAACTGGTACAACACTGAATAGCAATGGTTGGCAATGGACTTTCTTCCTTTACCGTGATCTTACTGGGAAGGCTTATCCCCATTACATATCATGCTTGCTCTTGGTTTTAGTTAGATAATACTTATTTTAAAGAAGACTCCATTTATTCCTGAGCTTTCTAGTGTTTTTCAACAGGGATGAGGCATTTTGTCAAAAGCTTTGTCTGCACCTGTTGAAATCATATAAATTTGTTGTTTATGTTATTGATATAATCAGTTACATTTATAGTTTTCCTAATAATTGACCCAGGCCCAACTTCTTGGTATCAATCCAGCTTGGTCACAGTGTCACAATATATCTTTGTGATATATTCCTGTAATCTCCTTTCTTAGCATTTAATATTTTTCATCAATATTCATTAAGGAAATTGATCTATAGTTCCCTTTCTTGGGGAGACGTGACTCTCCTTGGTTTGGGTATCAAGATTATATTTTTGTCATAGAAAGAATTTGATAAGATTCTATCTTTACCTGTTTTTCAAATCGTTTATTTAGTGTTGGAATTGATTACTTTTTAATCATTTGGAAAAATTTGATTTAGTCCTGGGGTTTTTTCTTAGAGAGATCATTTATAGCTTGTTTCGTTCCTTTTTCTAAGATGGGGTTATTTAAGGGCTCTGTTAAACAGGACTATTTATATTTGAAAAATTCATTTCATTTAGATTTTCATTTTTATTATTGGCATGTAGTTGGGCAACAAAGCTCCTAGTAATTACTTTTATTTTCTCTTCATAGATTGTAAATTCACTGTTTTCATTTTCTGATGTAATAATTTGGTTTTCTTTTGTAAAAATTAAATTAGCCAAGGATTTATCTATTTAATTGTTTTTCTCAAAGCTTATAGTTTTATTTATTAGTTCATTGGGGTTTTGTTCTTTCAATTTCGTTCATCTTTCTATCGATTCAAGATTTTAATTTTGGTGTTTAATTGGGAAGGGATTAATCTGTTGGTTTTCTAAATATTTTAGTTGCATGTCTAATTCTTTAATCTGTTTCTTTGTCTCTTTGATTGATGTAAGCATTTGAAAATATACATTTCCCTCTAAGTCCTGCATTGACTGCATCCCCAAAATTTAGTTATGTCATTGTCACCATGAAATTGTTAACCATTTCTATGATTTGTTCTTTGACTCATCCATTCTTTAGGATCCATTCTGTAAGATCCATTCTTTTTCTCCAACTCCTCTATTTGTGTATCTTTCTGTTTCAAGCATATTTCTTGTAAATAACATATTGTTGGATTCTGGTTTCTAATCCATTCAACTGTATTCTTCCATTTTATGAGTGAGTTCATCCCATTCCCATTCACAGTTGTGTTCATTAAATGTATATTTTTTTCCATGCTATTCTTTTACACTCATCCTTTTGTTTTTTACTCTGTCCCTTCTTCAGTAGTCTTTTGTTTCTGACCTTTGCCTCCCTTAATCTATCCCGTCATTCTTCCCTCCCCCTCACCTTTCTCTTAGACGCTTTTCCTCCTACTTCTCCTTGCGTAAAATGAATCTCTCCATCTCATTGTGTGTGTATGTGTATTCTTCCCTCTTTCAACCAGTTCAGATGAGAATAAGGTTCGTGTTGCCTGTTCCCCTCTTCTGTCCCTCCCATTGTATAAACTCTTTCTAGTGCACCCCATTTATGAGATAACTTTCCCCATTCTTTCTCTCCTTCCCCACAACCTTCCAGTGCATTTCTCTTCTCCACCCTTCCATTCTTTTGAGATCCTCACAACATAATACAGTCATTCAGGTCGCTATCTATTTAGACTGCTTCTAGGACCCGTGGTGATCATAAAATTCTGAAGTGGTTACATGTATCATCTTGCCACACAAGGGATCTAAACAATTTGCCCTTTTTTAGTGACTTGTGATTTCTCACTCATGTTCACCTTATTATTCTTCTCCTGAGTTCTGTGTTTGAATGTCAAATTTTCTATTCTGTTCTGGTCTTTTCATCAGGAATGCTTGAAAGTTCTCTATTTCAGGAAGGGTCCTTATTCCCCTGTAGGACGATACACAGTTTTGCTGGGTAGTTTAATCTTATTGTGGGCTCTAATCCTAGATCTTTTCCACTCCAGAATATGATATCCCAAGCCCTGTACTCCTTTAATGTGGAAGCTTCTAAATCTCATGTGTCCTGACAGTACTGGATTATTTCTCTCTGGCTATTTGCAGAATTTTCTCCTTGACCTGGCAGTTCTGGATTTAGAACAGTTGCTGGGAGTTTTCATGTAGGGGTTTCTTTCAGGAAATGATTTGTGGTTTCAAGTTCTACTTTGCCCTCTGATTCTAACACATCTGGGCATTTTCCTTTGTAATATCTTAAAATATTATGTTGAGCTCCTTTTTTGTTCCTGGCTTTTGGATAGACAAATGACTCTCCAATTCTCTCTCCTCAATCCATTTCTAGGTCATTGGAGTTTTGTATGAGATCCTATACATTTTCTCTTGAATTGATTTTATTTTTTGTTGTTGTCTCCTAGAGTTATTAGCTTCTATTTGCTCAGTTCTAATTTTTAAGGAATTCAGTATTTTTGTGCCTCTTTTACTAATTATTCATTCTTTTCTCATATCTTTCTTGTACCGCTTTTTAAAAATTTTTCCTCTTCCACTCTTAAAATCACTTTTTGTTCATTTTTATCTCATTCTTTAACTCTTCTAGGAATTCTTGTTCAACTCTTATCCAATCTACCCTTTTTCTTGGAGGATTTGCTTAAAGATATCTTCAAGTCATTGGCTTCTTCTGTCTTTCTGTCTTGAGCCATAGTAGCCCTTTGTGGTCAGGTTCAGTTTTGTTTACTCATTCTTCCAGCCTATTTCTTGACTATGAACTTGATGTTGGCATTGGGCTCAGCTCACCTCTGGGCTTTCTTAGTTCAGTCCGCAAACTTTCAGTGCTTCCATAGTGGTGATATCTGTTCACTGCTATTCTTGTCTGAGTTGTGCAAGTTCCTGACTCAGGTTTAGGTCTTCTGGCTTGCGGGTGCTGGAGTTTCTGTAGAATGTTATTGGACTCAGTCATTGTTAGCACACTTTGAGGTTCTGCAGGTTCAGAGGGACCGAACTTATTGACTCTTCTTGCGTCTGGGTCTCCTACCCGAGGTATCCCACTGAAGGACTAAAAGTGAACATTGAGTCCCCAGCTGTGCTCTGGGGCTCAGGTCCAGAACCTCTTTGCAGAACCCCTTTCTTGATCAGTGCTCAGCTAGGGCCTCGCTCACTCATAACTGCTCCTCTCAGCCCTACGTCTGTAGCCTAGAAGAGTCATTTGGCCCCCTTCATGCTCCCAGGATAGCCTGGGATCTGCTCCTGCTCAGGGATTCAGTTCTAGCCCTTTTACCATCCTTGGGCAATGAAATGCTTCCCACTGTCCTGGCTGCCATTATGTTGGGCTCCTGGCCAGCCCCCACCTCAGTGTCCACAGCTCTCTTATTTCTTAAGCTTCCCTGGGCTGGAGAAATGACGCACAGGGATGTTTTCTTGGCTTTCCTCATGAGAATGTGGTCTGGCACATTATCTAGATGGTTAGAGAGGAGGTGGGCTGGGCTCATCAAAAATGCCCACCCTCCCTCTGTTCTCTTGGTTCTGCCCCTGTGCTGTGTGGTTGGTGGGGAGGGGACCTTCTGCATGCTTAGCCTCCTTTGTACCTCTTGGGGAGGTCTCTGACCTGGCTTTTTGCCCTGAGCTCTCTCAGCTTCTTCGACATTTCGACCCTGGTGACCCTGGCCCTCCCTCATCACTCTCCTGGCTCACTGCAGCAGTGTCCTGAGTGGCCTCCCTGCCTCCAGTCTGTTCTGCACTCTGCTCTCAAAGGAACTTTCCTTAAGAACAGAGCAGACCAAGTGACTTCCCTCCTCAGTCAATGGCAGGGCCTCCCCTTTGCCCCCCAGAGGAAAACAGCCCCACCCTGTCTTTCCAGCCTTAGCCTCATTGGTCTTCTGTACTCCTTTCACACTCGGTGACCCTACCCAAATGGCTGCCCCCATGCTGAGAATTCATTCTGGTGCTCTTTCTTCCAGTCAGCCTGTCAACCCACATGTATTTATTAAGCACTTCCTCAGTGCCGGGTCCCGGCCTAGGGGACACAGGTACACAAAATGAAACCATTCCCATTGACCAGGAACTTCCATTCTCAGGCGGAGACCAACAATGCTTACGTTTTTGTAAATAGCGTAAGTGTGAAATGAAGAAATCTGCCGACAGCAGTTAAACGACCTGGTGGCTTTTAATGTCCTTGTCTCCTCCATTCAAATGGAAGTTCTTCGTACACAAGAAAGGTTTCCTTCTTGGTCCTTGTGTTCTCAGCACTCAGCCCCACCTCGGGCACACAGTGGTGCTTAACAAATGCCCAGTGCTCCTTGTTCCTCCTCCTAAGAGACTTTTCATCTTTGTGTGTTTTCCTCCTTGTTCCCAAGGCTGAACAGCATGTCCTGTCCAAGGTTCATGCCCTAGAAAGGCGGCTGGAAACTCTGGCTTCTGAATACTCTGCACGTTGGCAGAAGGAGGCCATCAGGCTGGAGTTGCTGGAGCTGCAGGGGGCCAGTGGGAATGGAGGTGGAAAAAGCCTGAGCCACGAGGATATTTCAACTCTCCTGGAGGGCCTGATGAGCCAATGGGAACCCACCCTGAAGAAGGACTTCCGTAGGGACACCACTGCCCACATCCAGGTGAGGAGAACGCTCTGCTAAGAAGACCAGGTCGGCAAGCCCAGCTAGTGGAAGGCATAGAGGTCTTGAGGTGAGGCAGCACTCTGGGCTTGGCAGGACCTGCCAAGTTCTCTGGGTCTTGTTGAACGCCTGTCTCCTTTTTTGTGGTCTCCAGGAAGCACTCACCACCCTCAGGGCAGAACATCGGCAAGATTTGGATAATGTTCTAAAGAAGATTTCTCAGGCATCCCAGGTAATCCAGAAGCTCTGACGCTTCTGGAGGCAGAGACACAGGGGATGGAGGGCGGGGGGGGGGGTCGCGGGGGGAGTGGGGCGGAGGGGTGGAGAGGGGGCAGAGACGTCTTGGGGGAGGTCACTTGTAGCTGGAAATGTTGGTGCTGCTGTCAGTAGACCTAACACTTGCTTACAGGTTTCTGGCCAGATTCCATACTTGTATGGGAGCATATTCGATTGACTCATTGTCCCTGAGAGCTCCTGTCTGAGGACTCTGGATCCCCTTGTCCGAAGGATAAGCAGAGAGCTTACTGATCTAAAGCAACCTAAGCCTCCTCCTGTAGCTCCTTTCTGGAACCCCTTTCCTGTACTGAGCACATCCATGCATGAAGACTAGGGAGGGATAAGATTGTCAATGAGAAGACTGTAACTCAACAGCTGAGTTTGAAACTCTTTTCAGGGACTGAGAAGTGACCTCACCTCTCTAGGGAAAGTGGTTCATGCCTAATCTCAGCTGAGTTGGGGTCTCTGTCAGATGCCTCCTCTTGGTGGGATGATAAGAGAGGAGTCCAGTCTTTGAAAGGTCTAGCCCAAACTCAAGGTCAAGATTTCTGGAGCCCAACAGTTTGCAGAGACTCAGATCCTCCTTAGCAGACAGAGGGTCCACCCAGAGGAGACAATGAGTCCCCAGAGTGTGGTTTGGTGTTTTCATCAGTCTCATTGTGCCATCATCTTCCTTACAGGAGCTGGAAAGCTGGGTGCTCCAGCTAAAATCTGAATGGCAGAGGTAAGGCCCCAAACTAACTGGCAAAGAGAAGAGGAGGGAAGGAAGGCTAGAAAACTAGACCAGAGAAAGCACCACTGAGATTCTCGGGGGGGGTGTCAGTAGAGCCAGAATACTTGGGTTAGCATGTCCATAGGATTAATCCCAGCTGGTAAGGACCTCAGAGAGCAGATGAGGGTCCTGAGGCCTGGGAGGGAAATGACTTGCCCAGGGTCACACAGGGAGTAAATGTCAGGGAAGACTTGCACCCAGATCTCTGGTTCTGTTCTTTCCCTTTGATAGTGGTTCTGCTTGACTCTATCCTGTGTCACTAGCCAGTGGCTGCCCTTCCCTTTTCCTTTTGTCACTGTCTAGTTTGGCCCAAGAAGCCCTCCAGGAAAACATATTAAAGGCTATGGGTCCACTGGAGGCCCAGCTGGCTGGCCTGAGACAGGAACTGGCAGCCCTGAGCCAGAGACAGGCTGCAGCGGCAGAGGAAGTAGACCTTTGGCCACAGAAGATGGCAGCCCTGCGCAGTGATGTGAGTCCTCCAGTCCACCACTTAGACCACATGTGCCCCTCTCTCCAAGGTGGGCTGCCTGAGCATCTGCCCAGGGAGACCCAACCCTCTAAGGTGTCCACTGGGGTCCAATGAGATCTTTTTTGGTAGACCTGAAAGCAGTGGAAAAATGCCAGTCACTTGGTTCACAACCGTCCCTTCCCTGGCACCAGGAAGACATGCATAGGCTCTGAGCTCTCAGAGTCTTTCTAGACACCCCCTCCCCAGGTCCCCTGTCCCGGCCCTCTTTCTTCCTTACCTCTACTGTTTTGTGGATGGTCTCTGGTGGTTTCTAGGTGGAGTCTCAGTTCCCAGCCTGGATCAGTCAGTACCTTCTTCGAGACAAGGGCGCTAAGGCTGGGCTTCTTCAGCTGGAGGAGGTACAGGCCCAACTTCGGGACCTGGAGCACAGAATCCTCACTCAGGTGGCAGAAGGGCAGGTCAAATCTGCCAGTGAAGCTGCTGCCAGCCTGAGGCTGACCCTTCACAAGGAAGGAGTGACTGGGGTCACAGAGGAGGTGAGGCCTGCCCCATTCCCTGTCTGCCTGTCGGAGGTCATGGGTTTGCCCTGAGAGGAGCCTCCAGGGAAGGAAGGGGAAGCCCTGGCAGAGCAGGTAGCACACGTGGCCCTCTGGTGAAAGGGCTGGGCCAGTTCTGCAGGCAGCTAGGCCCATGAGTCCATCCATGCCTGTCTTTTAGGATGTGCACCAGATTGTGAATGAGGCCCTGAAGAGATACAGTGAAGACCGCATTGGGCTAGTGGATTATGCCCTGGAGTCCTCAGGTAGGTAGCCTGTAGAAAGCCAGAGGGCTGGGGACATGATGGTTGCCCATTAAGGGACAGCAGGAATTAAAAACTCATGATGCTCCTTATGGGACGGGGCAGTTGAAGGGCTGATGTCCTGGCAGTGACCCCTCATCTTCAGGACTACCTCTGTGTCCTGCCAGCCCTCAGCTGCCCCCACCTCACTTCTCTCCCTCTTGTTCTTTCAGGGGCCAGCATCATCAGTAGCCGCTGCTCAGAGACCTATGATACCAAGACGGCCCTTCTCAGTCTGTTTGGCATCCCCTTGTGGTACTATTTCCAGTCCCCAAGAGCCATCCTCCAGGTATGACAGAACAAAGGGCCCCCAGCTTGGCTCTCTGCCATCTCCCACCTTCTGTGGGGGCTGGGCTCTCAAGGTGGGAGGATTACACAATGGAAATCTATTCCATTGGCTGCCCACCTGACTTGTCACCTGACTTGTCTTCTGCCCACAGCCAGATGTTTACCCTGGCAACTGCTGGGCATTCCGGGGCCCCCAGGGCTTTGCTGTGGTTCGATTATCTGCCCGCATCCACCTCAGTGCTGTCACCTTGGAGCATGTACCCAAAGCCCTGTCTCCCATCAGCAACATCCCTAGCGCCCCCAAGGATTTTGTCATCTTGGTGAGTATCTGAGCCTTGCAGCTCTCCATTCCAGTATGCCTGACAGCCATTTCTTAACAGCAGCATTGTGAGGTGAGGAATGGAAGGATGTGCCCATTTTACAGCTGGGATATTGAGGCTGGTCTCTGGACTCCACAACCAGCCCTTTCCCTGCTCCCCCTCTTCTTAGAGAGAAGCCAGAAGAGGACAGCTGACAGCAGTCAAGATTTCAATGCTGTCTCAGGGTCCTTTTATACAACTCCTTTATACATGGGTGCCTCCATGGCCAGGTGTCCCATGGGGGAGCTGAGTGGGGATGATGAGCACCATTCCCTACAGTCACCTCCTTAGGGCAGAGTTGGAATGTCCTCATAAGGAGGATGTGGGTGAAAAAAGTGGAGCCAGAGGAGAAGAAGAAACGTGTAGGGGAACAGGATGCTTCAGGACCTAAATCCTGATAGATGAAGAAACTGAGGCACCTACAATTAAATTGTGTGTCCCAAAGCCATTCAGCAGCTTAGGGGAAGAGGCAGAGAAGGAGGCCAGGGGCTTGGAGGGAAAAGGATCTGTCTACTGAGTTAGTGAGAGATGCTGGAAGGTGAGGGGACCAAAGAAGGAAACATCATGGTGGCTTTTGCTTTCTCCCCTTTACTCTCCCCAATGTATCCCCCCCTACACCCCCTTCCTCCTCCTCTTCCACCTCCTCCTCCACAACCTCCCCTTCCTTTGCCTCCCTGGATAGATCTGGATTCATATCCTAACAGCATGACCTTTCCTCTAACCCCCTCCCATCCATCCATCCATCCATCCATCCATCCATCCATCCATCCATCCCTTCCCTTTGCTTTTCCTTCTCTGTAGGGGCTAAATGAAGATTCACAGTCGGAAGGGGTGGCCCTCGGGCACTTTACCTATGATAATGCTGGGGAGTCCATTCAGACCTTCCACTTTCAGGTATGGAGGGCTGGCCCCACAGTGTCCCAGGGAGGCTGGTGCTCTTGAAGGCTAGTTCACCAGCCATGGGGATGCTGTGGCTTTGCTAGGAGCTGCAGTTTGAGCCAGGACCCCATGGTTCTGATAGCAACCTGAGGGATAACATTCAGCCACTGAAGAAGGCCTGGGGGGGACGGGCTCTGGGGTCAGGATGTCCACCAAGGGATCACGAGCCTTCCTGACCCCAGTCTCCTCTTCCCACAGGGCAATGACACAGCCCCATACCAGGTGGTCGAACTTCGGATCTTAAGCAACTGGGGTCACCCTGAGTACACCTGCATTTACCACTTCCGGGTCCATGGGAAGCCTGCCAATTAGCCTCTCCCCCCCAGGGCCTTTCCTCTCTTTCCCCCTTCAGCCCCTCCCCTCCCCCAGCAAGCACTTCATCCCACTTTCTCGCCCTCTCCCACACTTCATCCCTTATGGCCACTGTGGCTTCTGGGAGAGATACAAGGTGGGAGCCTACCACCATGGAGCAGTTTGGCCCCACCCTGCCCTCTCTGATGGAGAGGAGATCACCAGCTCAGCTATTTGTTTCACTCCCCATCCTCTTGAGGGTCAGGTGGCCCAGCTCCCTACCAGGCCCTGCCTGCCCTCAGGAGGTGTATACACAGCTATGTATGATATCTTGAAGGTGTGAGTCAAGACATCATGAGGGCCTTATTATGCTCAGCAGCACTCAGAACCACAGCTTAGGCCACCTTAGCTTACCTTGCCCAAGAGTCTAGGTCAAAGAACTTGGTTTATTGAGGGCATGACAACTTGGGCAGTTCCAAAGGGCAGACTGGTAGACAGTCTGTCTTGGGCATGCCCCAGCAGGTGGCTAAAGCTCCCGTCCATGGTAGCATGCATAGTTCTCTTTACCATGGGGCATGATGGGGGCAGTCTTTGAAATCTGAAGTATCTGGGACTGGCCACAATTCCCTGGTGTTAAGTTTATTGGGATAGAGTTGGGGTTAGTTTTTTGGAGTTAAGGCTGGGATGGGAGGGGAAGGGCAAATTCTTTGGCCCTGCGGGCCCATTGTATTATGTATATAGATATATATTTATATTTATACATAGATCTCTTTGTTCTTTGTTATCAGACAGAAAAGCTACGGGCTTCATTTCTGGCTTCCTCCCCCTGGGGCCCAGGGTGATATTCACTCCAGCTCCAGCTTGGGGTGGGGGGCAGGCTGTCAGGCACGGATCCTCACAGTGACATTGCCATCCTTCCTGCCTTTTACTGTAGGAGGGAAGGCAGGCCTTCACACCACAGGGCTGGCCACTGGTCCCTGAAGCAAGCAGGGGCACTCACTCATCTGCAGGCTTTGGGGGTCACCAGCAGACAGTGGCAGGCTGACCCTAGCTGGCCCTCAACCCAGTTTGCTCCCTCTGCTTCTGTTCGCTTACCAGGAAGCTGGCGTCTGAGCAGCCCTGCATAGGAACCTACAGATGGGGTCTTAGTTCTTCCCCATCACAAAGGCTACTGTTTAATTCTTTACTTTGATTTTTTAATCAACAAATTCTAATTTATGCCTATGCAAATATAAATTTTCCCTGGGATCTGTGGCTTCTCCTTGTCCACCTGTTGCTCTTGAGGCCAACTTGGAGTAGTGGGGAAAAGAAGGTGGTATTCTGGTAGAAACTCCCTGGTTAAAGGGTGGCTTCCTTGCTGCTGAGTGAGGCCTGGGAGGGATTGTCCTGGGCATCGAGAGGGAGCTAAGCCCAGGCCTGGGCTGGGAGAAGCAAAGCTGGGTAAGGGAACCAGAGGAGGCTTTCTCATTTCTGCCTGCTCCTTTAAAGCTCACCCAAGGCCTCTCCTGGTCTTAATCCTCCCTCAGTGCGCCCAAATTGATGTTTTATACTTCCTTGTGTGTGTCTGCATATCCATACATAAACACACACCTATCCAGACAGACATTCCTCTGTGTGCCTGCTCCATCTTTCAGGAGCAGGACAGCTTCCTAAGGAAAAGAGCTTTGTGTCTGCCTTGGTCTCCCCCATAGCTAGCACAAGGCCTGCCACCCAGCAGACACTTTATCTGAGCATTGCTATTCACTTCAACTCAGGTGTAAAGAAAGAATATACTCTACAGCCTTCTCAACAAGGGGTCACCAGCATGCCTTTGACAGCCTCCAGCAAGGGTTAAACACGTCACAAACTGCCAGCCGTCCTCTTCCACTTTCAGACAGCTCAAGTTGTTGGGAAATTTGTCCTGAAATCAGGCTGAAATCTATCTTTGGGCATCTTCCACCCACTATTCCTCGTTCTTTCATCCTGGGTCAAGCAGAACACGCTAATCCCCCTTCCACATCACTTTTCAAATAGTAGCATTAGAGAGTGGCTACTGCGTGCCAGCCACTGTGCCGAGCACTTTACAAATATCTCCTTTGATCCACACAACAACCCTGTGAGGTAGGCACCATTTCTAGACCCATTTTGCAGATGAGGAAATGTAGGCACAGAGGTGAAATGACTTGTCCAGGGTCACACAGCTGGTAAGTATCTGAGGGAGAATTTGAACTTGGATCTTCCTGCTTCCAGGTGCAGAGTTCCATCTCCTGTGCCACCTGAAGACAGTTCTCATGGTCCTCTGACAGCTTCTCAAGGGCCTTACACCATGTTCTTGGAGCCCTTCATCCTTCTGTTCACCCTTCTCTGAATGCACCTCACCTTGGTCATTTCTTTCCCACACTGTGATGCTCAGGCCTGAACACTGCCCTCTGGCTGTGGTCTCCTCAGGACAGACTTGGGCTGACCTATTACTGACCCCCCTTCCTAGATCGTAGGCCTCTCCATGCCCCTCAGGAAGGCACTGGTCATTCCAACCATCAAGTTTAACTAGTGATTCACACAGACACTGCTATCCCCTAAAATCCCCAAATCCTTTAACAGGAGCCATGGCTGCATCACCCTCCCCCACTCATTGGTTTTTCTTTTCTAATTCTTGTTGAGGACTCTGCTTTTACCTCCACTGGATATTTTCATTTGGATAGATCCTAAATTTTAGCTAGCTGAAACCTCCTCCATCCTATCAGTCATGTGACATCTCCACCCCTCCCTCCCAGCTCTAGCATTGGCACATTTGGACAAGCACACCTTGTGCTATTTCACTGAAGTCGTTGATAAAAATGCTGAACAAGCACGGAGAAAAGGGGAGATCCCTGGGGCAATCAGGACAATTCCCCTGAGACCTCCCAGGGAGCTGGCATCAGCTCATTAGCCAGCACTCGACAGGTAGGGCAATGTAACCCGTTAACCCTTTCCAAATCCACCTGTCATCTGAGATTCAGACTGTGCTAAAATCTGACTGCACTTTGCAGAATTGCTCTGATCCAAGCAAAGACTAGCAGCTCATCAGACACCATTTTACAAGGGATCTGGGATCTTGGCAGCGTAGGCAGGAAATGCACATTTTTATCCTGTGCAGTTCTGCCCTCCTGTCACGAAAACAAACTGCTTCGTGGACCAAAGGAGAGATAGTGCTCAGAGTCTGAAAAAGTGCTTGTTCAACTGAGGTTGGAAATGGCTTTCTTGATGGAGCAGTTCCCACCTGCTTGATGAACTCATGCACCTTATATAAAGCAGTGAACAGGAAGGGAGAGTTCAGGATTCTCTGTCCAGAGTCACTTGCCCATAATGTCTCATTGAGGCACAAAGCACAAATGGGGCAAGAACATAAAATCAGGGTTACCTAAGGGACATTTAGAATAGGCTGGAGCTCACCTTGAGATGGGAGAGAAGGGAGAGTGAGGTTAATAAACCTTTGCCTCTACGCTTCTAACTTAAGGGGGGAGTGGTGGGGGGGAAGAGTTTAAAAAGGAAAGTAAGTTAATCTGGGTCCTACAATTACCTAAAGGTAACCTGTCCAATCCAGTAGGCAGAGATGCAGAGATTTTACAGAGCTCTAGGGAGCCCAGCCTCTTAACAGGCATGACCTGGATGAAGATCCCGACCAGGAGACTGAGAAAGGGCAGTCAAACATGAAGGAAGAAAAACAGGTGAGGTTGGACCCATGAAAACCTGGAGAGAAAAGAGTGGGAAGGAGAAGAAGACCCTGGATTCAATCCTGGGTCCGTTACTCTTCTCTCTTCATTCTACTTCACTCAGTGATCTCATCAGCTGCCATGGATTGAATCACCCTCTCCATGCTCATGATTTCTCAAATCTACCTATTCTGCCTAAAACCCTTTGCTGACCTCCAGTCTTTTATCTCTCGTTGCTTTGTTGATGTCACAAATTGGATGTCGTGTAGATATTTTCAGCTCAACATGTCCAAAACAGAACTCTTCATCTTCCCCCTATTCTTTCCCCTCCTACCTTCCCTATTACTGTAGAGGGCACCACCATCTTCCAGGCTCCTAACCTTGGCATCATCTTCAAATCCTAACTTCTGTCCAAGGGATTGCCAAAGATTGTCCAATTTACCTCTGCAACATCTCTTGTGGATTTCAGCTTTGCAGCACCTCTCATCAGTTTCACCTCTCCAACATCCCTTGCAGATTTCACCCTTCAACATCTCTCAGATTTCATCTTTGCAGCATCTCTGATCAGTTTTACCTCTCCAACATCTCTTGTCCATTTCAGCTTTGCAACATTTGTCATCAATTTCACCTCTCCAACATCTCTTGTCCATTTCAGCTTTGCAGCACCTCTCATCAATTTCACCTCTCCAATATCTCTCACAGATTTCATCTTTACAGCATCTCTCATCGGTTTCACCTCTCCAATATGTCATGCAGATTTCACCCTTCAACGTCTCTTGCAGATTTCACCTTGGCACCATCTCTCCTCAGGCTCACCTCTGCAGCATCTTTCAAAAACAGAACTTTCTTCTCTGATGCTGCCCCTACCCTAGTCCAGGCCTCATCTCCTGTGCACTGTTGTTTTCTTATGACTCACCATTTATTTTATTTGTACAAAGTAGTGAAGAATCATACCATGGCTGGGGGAAAATGATGTTTTAGGATTTAAACAAGTTCTTTCATTTTGAAACATCTCTTTTGAAGGCTTGGGACTAGTAATTTTAGCTCCAGCATCTTTGGGTTTGGACTCAGCAGGCTTCCCAGCCTTGGAATCACTGGGCTCTGTGTCCTTAGAATCAGACTTGGCTGCCGTGGGATCAGACTTGGTGACCTTGATGGCAGACTTGGTGACCTTAAGGTCAGTGCGCTTTGGAGCCTTAGAGTCAGGCTTCATGATCCTGAAGCCTGGACGTTTGGTGGCAACCCTAGGGCCTGGATGCTTAGTGGCCATCTTGTGGCCAGCATGCTGGGCACTCGCCTCAGGGATCTTAGCCCTAAGAAGTTTGACCTCGAAGGCCTTGGTGGCTTCATGGCTTCTGCTTGGACCTTGGGAATTGTTTGGTTTTTTTGGTTTACATCTTCTTCAGCTCCTTCTTGTGTTTCTTGGCAAAGCATGTGTTTCTCAGAAACTTGGAGTTGACCCATCTCAGAGACATGTATCACCGTGACTTAGGTTTCCTGATGCCATTTCTGTGCCATTTTTGTGATTGGTTGTGGCTGGTGTGGTTCTTAGACTTAGCCATCTTTACACAACAACCTTCACTAACAGGCATTCCACCCACTAGAAGAAGTCAAAGCTAGAGACAGG
The DNA here is from genome assembly GCF_028372415.1 of Notamacropus eugenii. Classification (NCBI taxonomy): domain Eukaryota; kingdom Metazoa; phylum Chordata; class Mammalia; order Diprotodontia; family Macropodidae; genus Notamacropus; species Notamacropus eugenii. Next base: position 296,985,152 of record NC_092874.1, on the reverse strand, counting down.
AAAGGTCATGCCTGCACTACTGCAGTATTTCCTGGTGCATGTGCCTCCCTCAAGTCTCTCCCTCCTCCTTCCAGTTGTCAAACTGATTTTCCTGAGGTGCAGGTCTATGCCACTCAACTCCTCAATAAACCTGTGACTCTCTATTGCCTCCAGGATCAAATACAGAATCCTCTCTGAACGAGAGTTCAAAACCCTCCCTAACCTAGCCCTCTCCTGCCTTTCCACTCGTCTCCCACTTCACTCCCCACTTCTTCAATCCAGTGACACTGGCCTCCTGACTCTTCCTTGCACATGACCGTCCATCTTCCATGCTGGGAATGTTGTCCCTCCTTTTCTCTGCTTCCCTAGCTCCCTTCAAGCACCAGTTAAAATCTTACCTTCTACAAGAAGCCTCCCCCAACTCGCCTTCATTCTGTCTTCTGCTGACTTTTTCCTCTTTTTCAGTACATTCTTTGTACTCATTTTTTGCACATTGTCTCTCTCATCAGATTGTGAGGCCCTTGAGGGCAGGCACCCTGTTTTTGTCTTTCTTTCTATTCCTACCTTTTAACACACCTGGTGCATGATAAGTATTTAATAAATATTTATTGACTGAATGATCCTATTAAAAGCTGCAGAGCGATGGATGGAGGATGAGGACTGAGAGAGGACTGAGAGAGGATCGGACAGTCAAGAAGTCACCAGTTTGGGTGGAATAATGAGGTTGGAGGCCAGACTACAGAGGGTAAAGAGAGTGAAAGAAAGGAAGTGAATGTGCCTCTTGTAGACAATGTACCCAATCAATAAACATTCCTCAATCCAGCAGAGGACATGAGGGACAGAAACATCCAAATGTGGTCAATGGTAACCTCATTTCTTACACAAACACCAACACATCTGTTGCATTTTTAGTATTTTTTTGTCTCCTTGGCAGTTTCGTTTTTGATATATACTCTCGGGGTGGTTCAATCTCACACCTAGATTGCTGGAAATTTAGCTTTTCCTTCCACAATTTTTCTCCGTTTTTATAAAGGCAGAGGGGATCTTTCTTCATGATCTTCCATCGCCCTAATTCAGGTTTTGGGAACGAGGTCATGTTCTAAACCTGTGTTGCCCTTGGTTGCCACATTTCTCTATTTGATAATGGGATCAGGTGGTGCTTGGCTAAATATTTTCTAGGATATTTTGACCTCCTCTAGGTGGCAATTGCTTTATGTTGATTCAATTTCTGCCCTTTCCTTCCTCTGTTTCCTACTTTTCACCACTTTTCACTTACTTGAGTGGGTCAAGTTGAAGCTATTTGGATTGCATGCCATCTTATCTTTCTCTCTAATTTGGGGGTTTTGTCCTCTGCTTTAACAAGATGATTTGACTGCAAAGATTATTCAGAAATGATTCCCACATTGATAACCAATCATTTCTTATCCATTAAGATACATTTTAGGCTGAGATTGTTTGGCATTTGCCACATCCAGGGATTTCCTACACTCATGTTTTTTGTTTTTGTTTTTTAAATTAATTTATTTATTTAACTTTTAACATTCATTTTCACAAAATTTTGGGTTCCAAATTTTCTCCCCATTTCTCCCCTTCCCCCTAAAACGCCAAGCATTCTAATTGCCCCAATCACCAGTCTGCCCTCTCTTCTTGCCCTTCCCTTGTCCCCATCTTCTCTTTTGTCCTGTAGGGCCAGATAACTTTCTATACCCCATTACCTGTATTTCTTATTTCCTAGTAGCAAGAAAAATACTTGACAGTTGTTCCTAAAACTTTGAATTCCAACTTCTCTTCATCCCTCCCTCCCCAACCATTCCCTTTGGGAAGGCAAGCAATTCAATATAGGCCATATCTGTGTAGTTTTGCAAGTGACTTCCATAATAGTCGTGTTGTGTAAGACTAACTATATTTCCCTCCATCCTATCCTGCCCCGCATTGCTTCTATTCTCTCTTTTGATCCTGTCCCTCCCTAAGTGTTGACTTCAAATTGCTCCCTCCTTCCACTGCCCTCCCTTCTATCATCCCTCCCACCCTGCTGATCCCATTCTCCCCCACTTTCCTGTATTGTAGGATAGGTTTTCATACCAAAACAAGTGTGCATTTTATTCCTTCCTTTAGTCGAATGTGATGAGAGTAAGCTTCATGTTTTTCTCTCTCCTCCCCTCTTTTTCCCTCCACTGAAAAGTCTTTTGCTTGCCTCTTTTATGAGAAATAATTTGCCCCATTCCATTTCTCCCTGTCTCCTCCCAATATATTTCTCTCTTGCTGCTTAATTTCATTTCTTTAAGATATGATCCCATCCTATTTAATTCACTCTGTGCTCTGTGTGTGTGTGCGTGCGTGTGTGTGTGTGTGTGTAATCCTACCAACTACCCAAATACTGAAAAGTTTCAAGAGTTACAAATATTGTCTTTCCATGTAGGAATGTAAACAGTTCAACTTTAGTAAGTCCCTTTGACTTCTCTTTGCTGTTTACCTTTTCATGCTTCTCTTCATTCTTGTGTTTGAAAGTCAGATTTTCTTTTCAGCTCTGGTCTTTTCATCAAGAATGCTTGAAAGTCCTCTATTTTGTTGAAAGACCATTGTTTCCCCTGAAGTATTATACTCAGTTTTGCTGGGTAGGTGATTCTTGGTTATTTTCCTACTTCCTTTGACTTTGGGAATATCATATTCCACGCCCTTTGATCCCTTAATGTAGAGGCTGCTAGATCTTGTGTTATCCTGATTGTATTGCCACAATATTTGAATTGTTTCTTTCCAGCTGCTTGCAATATTTTCTCCTTGACCTGGGAACTCTGGAATTTGGCCACAATGTTCCTAGGAGTTTCTCTTTTTGGATGTCTTTCAGGTGGTGATGGGTGGATTCTTTCAATATTTATTTTGCCCTCTCATTCGAGAATATCAGGGCAGTTTTCCTTGATAATTTCATGAAAGATGATGTCCAGGCTCTTGTTTTGATCACGGCTTTCAGGTAGTCCCATAATTTTTAAATTGTCTCTCCTGGATCTATTTTCTAGGTCAGTGTTTTTCCAATGAGGTATTTCATGTTATCTTCCATTTGTTCATTCTTTTGGTTTTGTTTTGTGATTTCTTGGTTTCTCATAAAGTCATTAGCCTCCATCTGTTCCATTCTAATTTTGAAAGAACTATTTTCTTCAGTGAGCTTTTGGACATCCTTTTCCATTTGACTGATTCTGCTTTTTCAAGCATTCTTCTCCTCATTGGCTTGTTGAACCTCTTTTGCCAATTGAGTTAGGCTATTTTTAAAGGTGTTATTTTCTTCAGCATCTTTTTGGGTCTCTTTTAGCAAGGTGTTGACCTGCTTTTCCTGTTTTTCTTGCATCTCTCTCATTTCTCTTCCCAGTTTTCCCTCCACCTCTCTAACTTGATTTTCAAAATCCTTTTTGAGCTCTTCCATGGCCTCAGCCCATTGAATATTGATTTTGGATGTTTGGGATACAGAAGCCTTGACTTCTATGTCTTTCCCTGATGGTAAGCCTCGTTCTTCCTCATCTGAAAGGATGGGAAGAGATATCTGTTCACCAAGAAAGTAACCTTCTCTGGTCTTATTTTTTTTTCCATTTTTTGGGCATTTTCCCAACCAGTTACTTGACTCTTGGGTCCTTTGTCAAGAGTAGGGTATACTTTGAGAATCTGTGAGATCTCAGTTGCTCCAAGGTGGCACGATCAAGCATGTGCTGCTCTGGACGCAGAAAGGGATTTTTATGTCCAGAATCTTAGCAATTACCTCTCCACAGCCACCTAGCCTCCAGTTCCATCAAGTCAGCACTGGGGGCTGATTTTCAGATAAGCTGTATGGGCAGGTGGAACGGGACGAGTTAGAGCCAACCCCTATCCATTTCAGGACGCCACACTGAGAGCCTGCCTAGATAACCTAGGGGCTTGTCAGTAGGGGTGGAACTAGATGGATTTCAGGAGGAAGGGTCTCGTCTTTGTTTGCAACGTGGCAGTTCTTTGTCCTGGCTCCGGATGTCCAGTGGAGAAGACACCCATATAAGGAAAGGTGATAGGTGATAGGTTCAATGTGAAAGGTGATAGCTGATAGGTTCAACGTAAGGCTTAGGAATGTTTTACATAAAGACTACATATGCATGTGAATGAGATGAAATACACGGAGTCTTCACCACCTTTGTCTCCCGCCCCATTTCATTACTCACGAGATCAAGGCCTCTTGCAGGACAAGAGCCTTGGGTCGCGGTCAGGGGTTCCCGTAAATGGTCTAGGGGACCCCAACAGGCAGGGCCGCCATTCAGTGTGAGACAAAGACCAGCTAGGCCAGGTCCTCCACCCAGGGCTGAGGTAGGACTCAGCTCTTCAGTGCCCCCAGGGGTTTTTACGCTGTATGGGCTGCTGTGCACCCTCTGTGGCTGCTGCCTGCTGCTGGAGCTATAGGAAGGCCCTTCTCCCTTCCTGGCCAACTGAATAAACCACATCACAGATCTTTGGCGCCTGTGGGTTGAGGGATCTGAGAACCTGCTGCTGCAACTGGAGACTCCACAACTGGAAATTCCACTCCTGAGGTGTCCTCCTTCCAGAGTCTCATCGCGTTGCTCCACGCCACATCAGGCGGGCAAGGCCAGGCTGGGCTCCATGCTCCACGCAGCGTCCAGCTAAAACGATGTTTCTGTGGGCCTTTCAGGTCACCGTCGGCTGAAAATCTCCTCCACTCTGTTGTTCTCCACTTCTGCTGCTCCATGATTTGTTGAGAGTCCCTCTCTACAGGTATTTTGTGGGCTGTGTGGGGAGACCCTACATAAGTGTGTTTTTCTAGTCCCCCATCTTGGCTCCACCCCCCCACTCATGTTTTTTCATTTTAACGAAAATCCACCTCTGGTCTCCCTTATCTATGGGAAAAAAAACCCTTATAATAAATATATACAATTCAAATTCCTGCAATTAAATTTTTTTCAATTCTTCTAACTCTTCCTGAAACAAGTATTTCTGCTACATAGATGACTGAACTCTTTCCTTTCCTAATCCTAGGTTACAGTTCGCAATGTCTTTTTTGCCATTTTCTCTGCCCACCTTTGCACTGAAATCACCAAATATCAAGGTGTATATTGACTTCATCTGGAGAAATCTACCGTTTTTTTTCATAGAATTTCTTGACCTCATCTTTTGCTCTGATGTTGACTCCAAAGTTCCAAAGAGGTTTCGGGAGCTGCTGTATTTGCGTTTGGCTAATGAGATCTGTAAAGTAAGTAGGCTGAATCACCTGAGTCACTTCTTGTTTGTTAGATCCAATGATATCAATCCTTTTCTTGATTTCTCAAAGAGCCTGTGAGCCATCCTTCCATTTCCTGATTTCTGTGGCTTCATTTATAGCAAAAATGTCAATATTGATACACATGCTATCCTCCAATGGAATGCTGAATAGGAATCAATGGAGAAGGATCTCACATTTAAGGAAGTGCAGTTCAACTGAAGTTCAAACTATACCCAAAGGACTATACAACTGTGTTATATGTACCCTTTGACCCAGCAATACCACTACTAGGTCTGTATTCCAAAGAGATCATAAAGAAGGGAAAGGACCCACATGCACAAAAATGTTTATAGCAGCTTTTTGTGAGAGCAAAGTATTGGAAATTGAAGGGATGCTCATCGATTGGGAAATGGCTGAACAAGCTGGGGTGTATGAATGGAGTGGAATACTACTGTGCTATGAGAGTGATGAGTAGGCTGATTTCAGAAAAACCTGGAAAGGCTCACATGAACTCATGCTGAGTGAAGTGAGCAGAACTACGAGAACATTGTACACAGTAACAGCCACTTTGTGTGATAAGTAACTTTGATAGACTTCGTTCTTCTGAGAAGTACAAGGCTCTAAGACAATTCCAAAAGACTCGTTGGAAGAAATGACATCGACCTCCAGACAAAGAACTGTGAAGTCTGACTGCAGATTTAAGAGCACTATTTTTCTCTGTTTTTCTTTCTCGTTTTTCCCTTTTCTTCTGATTCTTCTTTCACAACATGACTAATGTGGAAACGCGCGTAATATGATTGTCCACATATAGCCTATATCAGAGCGTTTTCTGTCTTGGGGAAAGGGAAGGGGAGACGAAAGGAGAAAATGATTCTGGAACTCAAAACCTTATAAAAGTGAATGCTGAAAAGAAGTATTTTTTTAAATAGAAAAGAAAATGAGGTTCAAAGCTGCAATTTCATAGCCACCTTCTGCTTCCTTTTCTGACACTGTCTGTTATCACTGGAGTCCTACAAGAGGGATGCCCACAAATTTTGTCTTTTTGTTTTAGGAATTGCCATGGCCAAAAGTCACCACCTGGTGGCGAGCCCATAGCTAAGACTGCTCAGGATCCTCATGCTCCTATCTCAGCAGCCTCCTCTTGTCCGATGCCTTCCCTGCCCCAGTTGTCAGGGTTCTCGCCATCCTCATACTGACTCATTCATGTACACGGAACAGAAGAGACGCTCTCTGAGGACAGAGGCCACTTCACTGCTCTTTCTGTATCTCAGTCCCTACAATGTAGCAAGAACTTCTCAGATTATACAGAGCTGAATGGACTTACCACCTCCACACTGATCTGGGGCTTCCATTCCCCATTATCCATTGTGGTGTCCGATCCTTCCTATCCCAGAGATCATTCTCCTCAAAAGAGAAAATAGAAGTAAAGGAGAAGATTGTATCAGCTCATTTATGCCAATCCCTTCCTTGTACTTTCTCTTACCTGCAACATAGCTTGCTTGCAATGCACTCGCACGCACGCACACACACACACACACACACACACACACACACACACACGCAGAAATTTACACTTGAATCTAAAATATTGAAGCGAGTTAGACCTAATTATGGGAAATCGAATGATTCCAACCATTCTCAAGTTATTTCCATTTTTTTAAGAGCTGGAGTGGGAGGATAAGAAGGTAGTCTAATCGGCACCCAAATAAAGGATGTTGAGAAATAAAACAGATATTAAGGTACTTGTGGAATTCACACACGAGGTTTACGTGGACCCACTCCCCGCGCGCGCCCCCGCCCCAGCTCGCCACCGCTTTGCCCCCGCGCCCCATTGTCCGCCCGCCCCACGTTCGCCCCGCGTTCCCCCAATGTTCCTCCCGCGTGTCCACGGTAGCGGCCGACGCGGACGCGATCGCGGCTGGCGGGCGGGGGAGGGTCGGAGCCGTTTCTGCAGGTACCTTCTCTGCATGTACCCGGGCGGGTCAGGGCCGGGAGAGGAGGGGGCGGGGGAGGGGCCAGGGCTCGGGCACGGTGCCCTCCTCTGTGCCAGGACACGGCCGCCCCCCCAAACCTGGGCACAGAGGCGGCCCCTCCCCTTGTCTGCCCCCCAAACCTGGGCACAGCTCTCCCGCCAGAGTTGCCCCTGGTGCAGCTGCCTCTGGTTCATCCCCTAACCTCTCCCCCAAATCCCCAGCATCCAGGGATGTCGGTAACTGAGTTGGGTCCCTCGGTGCCAGGCCTGCTTGCCCCCTTGCTTCCTCTCCCCACAAACAACCCCAAAATGGAGTTGCCCAGGCCCGGACTCACTTCCCAGTGCCAAGGCCTGGCATGCCTTTCCACCTCCCTCTGGGCCAAAGTTGTGTTGATTTTCCCAGTGAGTGTGTGCATACACGTGTCTGTGTGACTTGTGTGTATTTGGAGAGAGTGGGAGAGCTGGCAACAGTCCCGTGCCCAGACCTGATGCACCCTGTCCCCTGGCCCCAGATGCCCCCCTTGGCTGGCCAGACTGGGACTCATCACCCACTCTTTGCCTGGTCTTGGCCAGGCTCATCCTCCCAGTGCCAGAGGCCAGCTGCCCTCCAGCTTACCCTCTAACGTGGGGCATCCCCAGCCCGGGGATGATCCTCCCAGGATGAAGGCCCTGCTGCCCCTGGCTCACTGGGTGACCCTGCCAGAGCATCATGGCCCCCTTCCTAGTTCCTCCCTGAAGGAAATCCTCTCAGGCCACTGGCCACTTCCCTCCACTTCCCCTGAACTTTGCAGAGCTGAACCAAACTCAGACTCCCGGCACGTGCAAGTGATCCCTTTTCTTTGGGTTAGCAGCTCCTGAAAAGGACTGTGGAGGGTGTTGTGGGTCATCGCTGGGCAGATGAGAGAAGGCCAGGCTGCTCCACGCTGGAGCTATTGAAAAGTGTCAATGTTTGTGGATGAAACCTTGCCAATCCCCCAGGCCCTTTCTGGGCAGCCTGGAAGAGTCTGTCCATCTCTGGCCCTGCAAATTCTGTTCACAGTCTGGGCAGATCCTGTGTGCTCACCAGCCTGAGCCAACAGGAGTCCATCCCTGTGGGTCAGTGACTGCCAGAGCAAGACAGTAGGTGGCCTTCAGATGAAAGTCACTTGGCTGGGGAGGCATGTGAAGGTTCAAGGCAGGGGGATGGTAGCATCTTGGCCTGACAGTCCCCAGGAGACTGTGGGAGACTAGTGAGATTGTGGGTAAAATCAGCTCTCATTTGCACATAACAGGATGGAGTGGGGTGAGTCAGGATAAAGCAGAGGGATGTAGGGGGCAGGTGCCCCAGGTTCTAACACCACCCTGGCCCTGCTGGTGACCATGTGATGGCAGATGAGGCAGTATCTTTCTAAACTGGGCTTTTATCCTCTCACATGAAAACAAAGGACTCTTCTTGATGAGCGCCACCTTATTGGGGGCCAGTACTGTGACTGCCTCTGAAATCTCCAAGGGCCCTTTCAATACTAATATTCTATGGTTGTAGGTCAGCATAGGAAGTAGTAGCAGAGAGAGAGTTCTGCCTTTACTGGGCCTGCAACCATGCCTTGTGCTGTTCAAAACATGGGGGTTTTTTGAGGGGGGGAGGGCAGAGCAGGGATTAGATTATGATGACAGAGGGTAGGGTTGGCTTTTCCCTTTGACTGTAGAATTCAGAATAGTCAAGAGCTTAGATTCTCTGTCTTTATGATACTGGAATGCTGAAGATAAGGCTACCTGGCAGACCGGGGGCTTTCCTTGGCAATTTGGGGGGTGCCCATACAGCCTTTTCAGGCCTCCCCTGGGATGTGGTTAGGTTTGTATCCACAACAGCCTGACTACTAGCTGTACTGCTTTGTTTGAGGCCTCGGGCAAAGACTCCACCCAAGCATGGGGGAGGGAGGGTGAGAGCTGATGCTGATGCCCGAGTGGGTGGGCATTCAAAGACTCCAGTGGGGCAGACTTGATTACCATGTGGGGGTGGAAGCTAGCAAGGGACATCAGGCCAGCTGTCTGCCTTGGCTGCTGGCGATTTCCCTCTTCCTGTCCTTGCCAAGTGGGCACCCCATCTTCAGAGAAGCTCACGGGTCGACCAAATGGGCTTCCTTAGCCAGGGAGACATGTGGTTTCTTGCTTTTTAGGACAAGTCTAGTAGGAACTCTCCCTGCTAGCCAAACCAGGCCTTCTTGTTCTCCCAACTGGCAGAGACATCCATTGGGGTCTCTGTCCCACGACCCAAGCAAGCATCTTGGAAATGAAAGCAGTAACCCCCAGAATACAGCTTCTGGCAAAGGTCACAGGCCCTCCAAAATCAAGGTTGGGTATATTAGAGATGGTTTTATAGCATGGATAGACTAGGAAACCAAGCTGAGATCCCCTACAACCTGGTCTCGTCTGTAATCTGAGTTAGGGGTGGTCTAATTCATGTTCATGACATCCATGTCTCCTAAGGCTGGGACAGCCTCCCTTTTGTATCAGCCCTCTGTCACTGAAACTTTGCTTGTGCAATCCTTGACAATTCAGAAATCCCTGAGGAGGCAGTGAGGTTGGAGCTGAGGGAGCTGGGGGACAGGAAGGCCCAGGGCCTGCTTGGAGGCTCTTCCTCCAAAGAGGTATGGGGACCCCTGGAGAATTTACCACTTGTCTGTTTACTCATTTGTAAAATGAGTTCAATAATCCAGTTGTCCATTGAGGGCTCTTACTAAAGAAACACATGACCTAAGGGGTGGGGTTAGTATCTGATGGTTAGCTTGGACCCCATCCACCCTCCAGAATGATCACAGAACTGGGTGCTGTTGGGGATGAGGGGAAACAAAGACATGGAAGGGAAAGCAGGCCTTTCCCTCAGAGTTAACAACTATGGCGAGAAGGAAATTGTGTGTGTGCGAAGCGACCTGAGAACAATCCCAAGGCAAGTGTCAAAACCCCAGATTCAGTAAAGACACCAAGGGAGACATTCCAAATGGAGGCTGGAGAGAGAGTGGGGGCAGCGCTTCACCAGGGAAGCCACCTGCAAGAAGATGTCACGGCCAGCTCAGGCACAAAGCTGGCAGGCTTGGCCCTGGTGAGCAGCCACCCTCAGCGTCTGGGAGACACTTCAGAAACTCTTTAGGAAAGCGCCTCTCTGTCCCAGTGCAGCCAGCTTTCCTTTTGGAGGAATCCATCCCTCCCCTTCAACGTCTCCCCCATCAGGCTCTTCTCAGGGGGTCCCAGAAAATCACACCTAGTCAGTCAGTAAGCACAGCTTCTCATTACTTTTTGCTTCTTCCAGGAATTTCTAGCACTTCTAGAGTGAGATTTTGATGATGTCTCGACGCAGTCAGCGCCTGAGCCATCGTTACCATGTTGATGATGATGGAGGCAGCAGCAGCAGCAGCAGTGGAGGAAGTTCCCTGGTGGCTGGTCAGCACACTGCCTTCAAGGACAGTCCCTTAAGGTAAGCCACTCCACAGCGACCCTAGGTCATCTTCCAGATCACAACCACTCAGGGCAGCCAAGGGCCTGGCCAGCTTCCATGTGCACCTTTCTTTCCTGCCCCCATCTTTGGTGGAAACATCACTCTAGTGCTTTCTTTCCCCACAAATGCGAGAATTTCCTGTCCCCAGCACCGTCTCTTCCCCTTCTACCCCAACCTGGGCTGCTGCTGCCTTCACTCTCTGAGAACAGGAACTAGGGAGGGGTGACTTTGAGCATTGAGAGGGCCAGAAACTGAGGCTTAAAGCTGGGCAGGGAACAACCACCCTGTGGCCCAGTACCCACGGTTTCTGGGGTGAGCTGCAGGGCCTAGCAAGAGCATAGGAAGCCATGGGGGTGATGGACCTGTGGGGGAGGAGACAGGTTCAGGTGGCTTTAGCTCCTCTTGTACCTCATCATGGTGGTTCCATTTGGAAAGAGGCCCTGCCTGGCCCATGGGAGCTGGGGATTTGTTCCAATGTTATAAAGGATTCATCTGTTGAAGGAATAAGAACAGAAGAGGGCTTTGGGGATCATTTCTTTTCATCCTAGAAGCTCCTTGAAAGTCTCTTCCTCCTCCAGGCCTTTCTCCCCCTGTTTTTCTCCTGCTTCATCTCCTTCACCCTCTTTCCTTTGCTCTTCATGCTTGGCGCCCCCCAGGACTCTGAAGAGGAAATCTGGCAGTGTGAAACGCCTCTCACCAGCCCCTCACCTGGGCCCTGCTTCCAATCCTCACACTACCTACTACAGTGAATCAGTGGTCAGCGAGTCCTACGTCAGGGGCCCCCGGGTCGCCTCGGTGGACAAAAGCTCCATCCTACAAGATCAGCTGGACAGCGATGTCTACTGGAGTGAACATGGTGAGCTCTGGCCAGAGCTTGACAAACCCGAGGGCTTGGGCTGGGGAGAAGGAAGGAAGCTCCTCCCTGTCTTCTAAAGATTCCTAAGGAGGCTAGTGTCTGTTGGGAGTTACCTTACTCCTCCAGGTTGGCTCATCTCCCTGGATCCTCCCAGGTGGGAGATCCTTCCATTCTCCTGAAGCCCCTCAGTCCCATAGATGGCACTTTTCCAGATCTGGGTGACAATAACCATGCCTCCTAAGGCAGAAGGCCACCTGGTTTTGTGCAGCCAATGAGCTAAAAATCATCTTTACATGTTTCAGTAAAGTTCCATTACACTTAAAAACATAAAAAGTGTTCTTACCTCATACAGAAATAGGAAGGGGGCCAGATTTTGCCCTTGTGCAGAACTCCATTCCTGCCCTAAACCACATGGGGGGGGCTTCTGGGTTCAGACCCCCAAAGGGGTGGGAAGTCTGAATTCTGAAAAGTTCTGCCAGGTGTTCCACCTCTGGCAGCTGCTGTTGCTGGAAGCCTGAAGCTCCCTGCTTATCAGGCACCTCCATGCTCTGTGCAGGTGGGGACTTGGTGAGGAGGAGGAGAGGCCTGGGAGGTGCTGAGAAGAGTAAGATCAATGGACTGAATGAGGGCAAAGTCACCTATGATATCTATGGATCTTCCTCAGGATACTCCTCGGAGGATGACTCTGCAGGTAGGCAGCACTTCCTGCCTACTGGAACTCCATCCCCTGGACGCTGCCCCGTGTACTTTGAAGGGTGCCCCATCCAGGGGGGATGGGGAGAACATAGATTTCAGATAAAAGGAGAGAGAGCTCTGCAGTCTGGCTCCAGGTGGGGGTTTGGAGGTTGGGAGGGCCCAAGCCTCAGCATGGTAATGGGGATGCCTGAGGCCCACTTGTGTCTCCTTCTGGGTGGCTCCTCATGTCTTCACTTTCCTGCAGGGCACACACTTATGGACCAGCCTGGCTCAGCATCCTCATTAAGGAATGCTGCCTCCCAAGTTGGCGCTTTCTTGTGGGTGGCCATCACTTTTCCAGGTGGGTTCTGGGAGTGGGTGGGCACACTGCCCAGGGCAGTCCCTGCTGTGGGCCCATAAGAGCTTCCTCATTCCTATGCTGGGGCACACCAGGCCTGGGTGCTAACCCTAGGACAGTGTGTGGAGACAGGCTTTTATGGCAGGATCCCCAGGCACAGCTAGAAAGCCTTGGGAGATTCAAGGAGCAGCTGCAGAGTGGGCAGGCTGGGAGCAAGCTAACTCTGGGATAGGAGGGCGAAGCCTTTGAACCCCTCTGCTGGGACTTTTACAGGTTGGCTCTTTGGCCTGTTCTACTGGTGGCTGGGCACTACCTGCTACCGCCTGACCACAGCTGCCTCCCTGCTGGACGTCTTTGTCTTAACCAGGTCAGTGAGGCCTCCCTGGGCTCTGCCAGAACCAAAGAACCCATGCTTGAAAAAGCTTCACCACCCTTGAGCTCAGTTCAGCTTTTGAGACTTTTGTGCCATGAATCTTATGACAGAAGGTCAGGTCAGGTTCAGGGGTGTGCTGGAATCAGCTGGAACCAGCTTGAACCTGCTCCTGAGTGTCAGCTACCAGTCAGGGCTCCTCTGGGTATCTAGACTGAAGAAGAAGATGGGACAAGTTGTGTGTGCCTTCACCTCCTTCAGAACTGCTTGTTAACCCTTCCCCAGCACATGCCAATCCCCATGAGCACAGGTGCTGCTCTATTCCTGAGTATCTTGGAGGAGCTGTCCCCTCAGTAGTTCCTGCCTCTCATCTCCACTGACTCTGGTGGCTTCACCTTGGCCAGTTGGAAAGTCCTGAGCTCCCAGGGGTTGTAGTCTCTTCCCAGTCCTTCGGGTAGCCAGGCCATCCTTACAGTTTCTCTGTGGGGGGTCATGTCCAGGTTTCCAGGCAGCCTCCAGGGCTGTGTCCAGGAGCCTCTAGAGCAGGGGTAGGGAACCTGCGCTCTCCAGGCCACATGTAGCCTTCTAGGTCCTGGGGTGCAACCTTTGGACTGAGGCCAAGTTTTACAGAACAAATCCTTTTCTTAAGGAGATTTGTTCTTGGAAGTCTAGATTCAGTCAAAGGGCCACCCTTGAGGACCTCAAGTGCCACATGTGATCTCCAGGCTGCAGGTTCCCTATCTAGCTCTGGATTCTTGGGGCCACAGGCTAGGCCCAGGGAGACTAGCCAACCTTGTCAGGGCTTACTCCTTCCAAGTCCCAATTTGACAAGCACTGAAATGATTTAGCCAAAAGAAGCCTGCCCAATTCACTAGCATATAAGCACATTCCTGAGAGCCCTGGGAGGGAGATGCCTTCCACCAGCCCTGTCACCTTTCATAACAACATTCACACATTTGACCAAGGTCAAATTTTCTCCTTCCACTTGACCTCGAGGGCTGTCCATAAAAGCCCAGAGCTCCCCATCGTAGCTGTCCCAGGGTGGGGGCACACCCTTTGTTGGTTTCCTCAGCAGCTCAGGGAGGGTCGCACAGGAATCTGGTGGGGAAGACCAGGCACTAATGTCTCCTCCTTCATCCCCATGAAATCCAGGAGCTTTTCAACTCTGAAGAAGTTGTTTCTGCTTCTCTTGATGCTGTTGCTTCTGGCTTCGCTGGCTTACGGTGAGCCTTGCTGAGTCCCCAGGGCACCCTGCCAGCCCAGACAGACAAGGGCTTGGGGGCAGGGCTGCTGAACGCAAGTCTGGAAGACAGAGCTTTGAAGGGGAGCCTTTAGCCTTTAGGGGAAAAGGGACCCAGGCCTTGTATGGGAAAGTTCTTGTGCCTGAAATGGGATAGACGGCCTGTGTCTCCTCCTCTTGATCCAATCCCACAAGCCTTTCTTGTGCATCTTCTGTATGCAGGCCTCCCAGACTCATGCTGCATGCCTACTATGACAGTGCTGGCTTTACATGGGTGTTTGATCTGCCCCCTCAGTGGTCACTGTCAAGGCACTTGAGGGTGGGGGAACTGGTAGAAGAGCTGAGTCCACAATGAATGGGTTAGCTGGGCAGGACACAGCCAATGCCAGCTCTGGAGGCCTTTGCCCCTTCTCACTGGGGAGAATGGACAGGGTGGTCCTCCCTGGATGGTCCCAAAAGAGCTGTACTCTGTTCAGGAACCATGACATCACTTACCCCCTACTATGAGATGAAGCCCAGCTTGGGAATGGTGACACCACAAGCTGTCAGTTACCAGGACCTCTATTCAGCTGGCATCTCCTGAAAGCACTCTGATCCTCCAGAAGAGACAGGGCTGTATGTGGACCAGGCTTGGGACCAGGAGGCAGGACTTCTCCATGTCCTCTCCCCAGCTGCTTCTTGTCCCTCATTTTTCTCATAATCCAAAAGTGTGTAATGACTCCTGAAAGGATCATGAGAGATGCCTTTCCTGAAGGGTCTTGCCTTCCAGATCATGGGGCCCATAATGCATGCACCTTCCTTGGGCCAGGGTCTGAGCCCATGTGGATGTGACACTGCCAGACACAGTCCAGGTGTAGGTCCTCATCCTGGACATGTTTCCCTTCTGGTGCCTCAGCCTCTGCCTTCATTAGCCTTTCCTCCCATGTGCTAGGTGCTTGGTATTTTTACCCCTATGGACTACAGACATTCCACCCTGCTATGCTGTCCTGGTGGGCAGCAAAGGGCAGCAACAGGAGAGAGGAGGTGTGGGAAGCAGGAGAATCCACCCCATATTTCCAGGTGAGTGCCTGGGTGAGTGCCAGGAACACTTTGTGCAGGACAGGCAGGCAGTCTGCTCACAACCAAGTCTGTTCCAATCAACCCCAGAATCACTCAGTCCACTACCATTTCTTAAGTGTGGCCTACTGTGTGTCAGGCACTGTGCTAAGGGATGGGAATTCAAAGAAAGAATTCAAACCCAAACAAACAAGCCCACAGTCCCTGCCCTGAAGGAGTCCCCGAGTCATGAGGAAACAACTAGGTACAATGGAGATCTACCAGGACAGATGGGAGTGAAGCAGTAGAGGGAGTTGGCTATGCTGTTTCTTCTATGGCAGCCATACAGACTATTACCATACCATCTTTGAAGACAGTTCTGGCCTGGCAGGATCTTCCAGGTGGTGTCCTCTCCTAGCGCTGTCTTTGAAACAGCTCTGCAGCACTATGAGGCATCAGAGGAGGGGGAAGCAGGATTAGCCAGAGGAAGCTGCTTTTGTTTCCATTTTGTAATGAACAAAAGTCTGTTTTATTTCCCTTCTCCCTCTCCCACCCATTCAGAAAAATGAAAAGCAAACCACTTGTAACAAATGTGCAGAGTTAAGCAAACCAGTCCCTTTTTGGCCATGTCTAAAAGATCTATGTCTCCTTCTGCCTCCTGAGACCATCTCTCCGTCAGAAGTTGGGTCATTTTCCAGAAAAGTACTTGGTCACTGCATCGATCAGAGTTCTAAAGTCTTTCAAAGTTGCTTCTTTGTGGTTCTTCTCACTCTGCTCTGCACCAGTTCATACAAAGTCTTCTCAGGTTTCTCTCAATACCACCTATTTCATTGTTTCTTAGAGCACGGTTGTATTCAATCCTTACACCATAATTTATTCAGCTCTTGCCCAGTTCGGGGGCAAGCCAGTAGTTTCCATTTCTTTGTCTTTGCTGTTTGGGTGCCAAGTGTGTGTCATGCAGAAGATAGGTCATTCATCTCAGTGGTGACAGTCTCTTCTTAATGGTCTGTGCTGTGGGGCAAGAGATGAGAATATAAATCCAGGCTATAATGAAGCCTTCATTTAGTAACCTCGATTTATCCATGGATTTCCATCTCCAAACTCATCAATCTTTGCACCAGGGCCACTCACAAGCAGCATTAGGAGACTCTCTCACCTTGGATATGCAGATCCCTGGGGAGCCAGGGTCAGAAAACCTGGGCTCAAGTTTGAGCTTTGCCACTTGCTAGCTTTGGGACCTGGGGCAGTTCAATGCCAACCTCTCAAGACTCAGCCTCCCGCGTTCCCCCGCTGCCTTCAACTGAAATCATAGTTGCCTCCCCCAAAAGGCCTTCCCTAACACCTTGTCACACAGTGAAGTGATTCTGGAGGGGGGGGGGTCTCCAGAAATTGGTAGCAGAGCCCAGACTATCAGAGTTGATCAAGCTGGGAAGACTTGAAGGCTGTGTGCAGATCCTGGTGTCTGCCCACCAGAAGCTTGGCCACCAGGTGATTGGATTTGGGGAGTCATGATGACTTGGGAAGCAGATAAAAAGACCAAACAACCTTTGCCTTCTGCAGCCACCTTCTGTTTGTGGACAGAGGTCAGGGGACCTCAGAGAAGGACAAAGAGTACTTGGTCTCCCTCAGTCCTCACACAGTCCAACCACAGTCTAAGTGGTTGACATTATTCCAGTGTAATCTGAGGGGTGACATGGAGTGGTGGGATAAAGGACATGGCTCTAGAAACAGCAACAGATGAGGTGCTGGATGTCAGATGCACAATGAGGTCCACGATTTTGGACACAGCCAGTGTCAGAATTTGATTTGTCTGACTTCTCATGTCAGCTGCAAGGAGTTTTTTTTTCAGATGTGGGGGGGAAAACAATCAGTGGAATGATCACTCACAGGCAGAAGAATTTGGAGGAGGCAAATCAGCCTCAAGGATTAGATTTCATCACATTTTTAAAGGCAACTAAAAAACCCCATAGTTGCTATTCCAAATGAGCATAAGGCAACAGAGGGCAAAGGAAGTCCAGGAGGAAGCTGAGAAGATCATTTTGTCCTTGTGACCCCAACACTCGGCATAGCCTGTTACACTTAGTGGGAGTGTATCAGTGTTTGTTGGCTGTCATTGTACTAAGTCCACAAAACAACGTGCAAGGGAAGAAGACACAACTATTATTTGTCAGTAAGAAAGTCCCCAGGCACAGGATACATGATCAGCACCAAAAGATGTCACAACGAAACCAAAGGACCATCTTCACGGAATGAGAAATGCTGGTTACACGAATCATTTCAGCATCAAGGACCAGATCAGTGACTGGGCCCCACAAAGGTCAAAATCCAGCAAGTTAGAAGAAAGGGGGACAAAAGGGGAAAAAACATACCGTACAGCTCCAACAGCTCCAGTCCTTCCTCTTCAGATGTGTCAACCACTCAGGCACGGCAAAAGGAACACTGACTCATAGCATCGTTTCCTAAGGATGTTTGACTGCTGCCCCAAAACATCACATTCCAGTGAGAAGGCCAGCAATCCTAGAGGCTGCCTCCCTCAGAGACCAGCGGCTCTTGGCAAGCAAAGAAACCAAAGGCAACACTGGATCTGAAAATAGGCCACTGGCGCAAGAGAAGAAGAGGGTGGTGACTAAAGGATACAAACAGTGGCCCCGTGAAACGGCAAACATCAGGAAGGGCCCTCAGCCTCCCTCTTCAGCTCAGTCCTGAGAGTGGAGGCCCCCAAATTCTTGAGGCAGCTCCTTCCCCTCTCAGTGACTCACCTTGTTAGGAAGCTGTTCCTGCCTCTGAAATGTGCCACAACTTCTACCTTGCCAGGACAAGCAAAGCAACTCTAACCCTGTCCATGTCCACAAAGTCTGAAAACCATTTTCACGTCTCCTCATCGTGTTGTGTGTTTCCAAAAGTTTTCTTGATATCATTGGTTTTTACTTAACCTACCTTTCCCAGTGTGTCTTCTCAGAAAGAGAAGCAGGGAATTTGGAAAAACCCTGAAAAGTTTGTGTGATCTACTAGTGAAAATCATTTTGAATTAGGTACATCTTTACACACACACACACACACACACACACACACACACACACACAAACGCACACATCCCACTGACTTTGAAGACTTGTCTCTAGCTTTTGCTTTCATGTGACCCACCTTGCTCAGTGTATCCTTCCCATTTTGCCCTCCCACAGAGCCAGCCCTTAAGCAAAAGAATAAACGAAAAAGGGGAAGAAAAGTTCAGCAGAACACAGCAGGCGAGCCCAGCATTAGATGCAGGTTCCCTGCCAGTATTTCCCACCCTAGCCAGGACGGGAAGGGAAGAAGATCCTCATGGGTCATGTCTGTTCTTTCCATTTCCATGGTTGTCTGTGGTGCTTGTTTTCTTGTTCTCCTCATTCATTTATTCCACTTTTCCCCAGTTCATGTAAGTCTTCTAATTAAGCAGAGTTGTGGCTTCGTACAGCATAGTCATATTTCCTTGTATCCATAAGCCACTCCTCTGTCAATGAGTTCTTTGCTACCAAAGAACTTTCTTAGTGGTTCAGTTGGTATGGCACTGAATAAGTTAATTTAGGTAGTTTTATCATTTTTATGCTACTGGCTTGACCTACCCACGAGGAGTGAGTACATCTCCAACTGTTGAGATCTCTACGTATGAAGAATGTTTTGTAATTGTGTTCATATAGTTCCTGTGTGTGTCTTGGCAGGCAAACTCTCAGGTTGTATACAGTATACAATTGTATACAGTTATTTTCAATGGAATTTCTCTTTCTATCTCTTCCTGCTGGATTTTCTTGATTAATATATAGAAATGCTGATGGTTTTGATGGGCTTCCAACTTTCTTTAAGTAATTGTTTGAACTGGTTTTGTTTTAAACTGGTTTTTTAGATGACTCTCTAGGGTTCTCTTGGTAAACCATTGTATCATCTACCAAAAGAGATAGTTTTGGTTCCTCATTGCAGTTTTTTCCCTTCAGTTTCTTTTCTGCCTTATTGCTATATCTAGCAGTTGCTGTAACTGGTACAACACTGAATAGCAATGGTTGGCAATGGACTTTCTTCCTTTACCGTGAACTTACTGGGAAGGCTTATCCCCATTACATATCATGCTTGCTCTTGGTTTTAGTTAGATAATACTTATTTTAAAGAAGACTCCATTTATTCCTGAGCTTTCTAGTGTTTTTCAACAGGGATGAGGCATTTTGTCAAAAGCTTTGTCTGCACCTGTTGAAATCATATAAATTTGTTGTTTATGTTATTGATATAATCAGTTACATTTATAGTTTTCCTAATAATTGACCCAGGCCCAACTTCTTGGTATCAATCCAGCTTGGTCACAGTGTCACAATATATCTTTGTGATATATTCCTGTAATCTCCTTTCTTAGCATTTAATATTTTTCATCAATATTCATTAAGGAAATTGATCTATAGTTCCCTTTCTTGGGGAGACGTGACTCTCCTTGGTTTGGGTATCAAGATTATATTTTTGTCATAGAAAGAATTTGATAAGATTCTATCTTTACCTGTTTTTCAAATCGTTTATTTAGTGTTGGAATTGATTACTTTTTAATCATTTGGAAAAATTTGATTTAGTCCTGGGGTTTTTTCTTAGAGAGATCATTTATAGCTTGTTTCGTTCCTTTTTCTAAGATGGGGTTATTTAAGGGCTCTGTTAAACAGGACTATTTATATTTGAAAAATTCATTTCATTTAGATTTTCATTTTTATTATTGGCATGTAGTTGGGCAACAAAGCTCCTAGTAATTACTTTTATTTTCTCTTCATAGATTGTAAATTCACTGTTTTCATTTTCTGATGTAATAATTTGGTTTTCTTTTGTAAAAATTAAATTAGCCAAGGATTTATCTATTTAATTGTTTTTCTCAAAGCTTATAGTTTTATTTATTAGTTCATTGGGGTTTTGTTCTTTCAATTTCGTTCATCTTTCTATCGATTCAAGATTTTAATTTTGGTGTTTAATTGGGAAGGGATTAATCTGTTGGTTTTCTAAATATTTTAGTTGCATGTCTAATTCTTTAATCTGTTTCTTTGTCTCTTTGATTGATGTAAGCATTTCAAAATATACATTTCCCTCTAAGTCCTGCATTGACTGCATCCCCAAAATTTAGTTATGTCATTGTCACCATGAAATTGTTAACCATTTCTATGATTTGTTCTTTGACTCATCCATTCTTTAGGATCCATTCTGTAAGATCCATTCTTTTTCTCCAACTCCTCTATTTGTGTATCTTTCTGTTTCAAGCATATTTCTTGTAAATAACATATTGTTGGATTCTGGTTTCTAATCCATTCAACTGTATTCTTCCATTTTATGAGTGAGTTCATCCCATTCCCATTCACAGTTGTGTTCATTAAATGTATATTTTTTTCCATGCTATTCTTTTACACTCATCCTTTTGTTTTTTACTCTGTCCCTTCTTCAGTAGTCTTTTGTTTCTGACCTTTGCCTCCCTTAATCTATCCCGTCATTCTTCCCTCCCCCTCACCTTTCTCTTAGACGCTTTTCCTCCTACTTCTCCTTGCGTAAAATGAATCTCTCCATCTCATTGTGTGTGTATGTGTATTCTTCCCTCTTTCAACCAGTTCAGATGAGAATAAGGTTCGTGTTGCCTGTTCCCCTCTTCTGTCCCTCCCATTGTATAAACTCTTTCTAGTGCACCCCATTTATGAGATAACTTTCCCCATTCTTTCTCTCCTTCCCCACAACCTTCCAGTGCATTTCTCTTCTCCACCCTTCCATTCTTTTGAGATCCTCACAACATAATACAGTCATTCAGGTCGCTATCTATTTAGACTGCTTCTAGGACCCGTGGTGATCATAAAATTCTGAAGTGGTTACATGTATCATCTTGCCACACAAGGGATCTAAACAATTTGCCCTTTTTTAGTGACTTGTGATTTCTCACTCATGTTCACCTTATTATTCTTCTCCTGAGTTCTGTGTTTGAATGTCAAATTTTCTATTCTGTTCTGGTCTTTTCATCAGGAATGCTTGAAAGTTCTCTATTTCAGGAAGGGTCCTTATTCCCCTGTAGGACGATACACAGTTTTGCTGGGTAGTTTAATCTTATTGTGGGCTCTAATCCTAGATCTTTTCCACTCCAGAATATGATATCCCAAGCCCTGTACTCCTTTAATGTGGAAGCTTCTAAATCTCATGTGTCCTGACAGTACTGGATTATTTCTCTCTGGCTATTTGCAGAATTTTCTCCTTGACCTGGCAGTTCTGGATTTAGAACAGTTGCTGGGAGTTTTCATGTAGGGGTTTCTTTCAGGAAATGATTTGTGGTTTCAAGTTCTACTTTGCCCTCTGATTCTAACACATCTGGGCATTTTCCTTTGTAATATCTTAAAATATTATGTTGAGCTCCTTTTTTGTTCCTGGCTTTTGGATAGACAAATGACTCTCCAATTCTCTCTCCTCAATCCATTTCTAGGTCATTGGAGTTTTGTATGAGATCCTATACATTTTCTCTTGAATTGATTTTATTTTTTGTTGTTGTCTCCTAGAGTTATTAGCTTCTATTTGCTCAGTTCTAATTTTTAAGGAATTCAGTATTTTTGTGCCTCTTTTACTAATTATTCATTCTCTTCTCATATCTTTCTTGTACCGCTTTTTAAAAATTTTTCCTCTTCCACTCTTAAAATCACTTTTTGTTCATTTTTATCTCATTCTTTAACTCTTCTAGGAATTCTTGTTCAACTCTTATCCAATCTACCCTTTTTCTTGGAGGATTTGCTTAAAGATATCTTCAAGTCATTGCCTTCTTCTGTCTTTCTGTCTTGAGCCATAGTAGCCCTTTGTGGTCAGGTTCAGTTTTGTTTACTCATTCTTCCAGCCTATTTCTTGACTATGAACTTGATGTTGGCATTGGGCTCAGCTCACCTCTGGGCTTTCTTAGTTCAGTCCGCAAACTTTCAGTGCTTCCATAGTGGTGATATCTGTTCACTGCTATTCTTGTCTGGGTTGTGCAAGTTCCTGACTCAGGTTTAGGTCTTCTGGCTTGCGGGTGCTGGAGTTTCTGTAGAATGTTATTGGACTCAGTCATTGTTAGCACACTTTGAGGTTCTGCAGGTTCAGAGGGACCGAACTTATTGACTCTTCTTGCGTCTGGGTCTCCTACCCGAGGTATCCCACTGCAGGACTAAAAGTGAACATTGAGCCCCCAGCTGTGCTCTGGGGCTCAGGTCCAGAACCTCTTTGCAGAACCCCTTTCTTGATCAGTGCTCAGCTAGGGCCTCGCTCACTCATAACTGCTCCTCTCAGCCCTACGTCTGTAGCCTAGAAGAGTCATTTGGCCCCCTTCATGCTCCCAGGATAGCCTGGGATCTGTTCCTGTTCAGGGATTCAGTTCTAGCCCTTTTACCATCCTTGGGCAATGAAATGCTTCCCACTGTCCTGGCTGCCATTATGTTGGGCTCCTGGCCAGCCCCCACCTCAGTGTCCACAGCTCTCTTATTTCTTAAGCTTCCCTGGGCTGGAGAAATGACGCACAGGGATGTTTTCTTGGCTTTCCTCATGAGAATGTGGTCTGGCACATTATCTAGATGGTTAGAGAGGAGGTGGGCTGGGCTCATCAAAAATGCCCACCCTCCCTCTGTTCTCTTGGTTCTGCCCCTGTGCTGTGTGGTTGGTGGGGAGGGGACCTTCTGCATGCTTAGCCTCCTTTGTACCTCTTGGGGAGGTCTCTGACCTGGCTTTTTGCCCTGAGCTCTCTCAGCTTCTTCGACATTTCGACCCTGGTGACCCTGGCCCTCCCTCATCACTCTCCTGGCTCACTGCCGCAGTGTCCTGAGTGGCCTCCCTGCCTCCAGTCTGTTCTGCACTCTGCTCTCAAAGGAACTTTCCTTAAGAACAGAGCAGACCAAGTGACTTCCCTCCTCAGTCAATGGCAGGGCCTCCCCTTTGCCCCCCAGAGGAAAACAGCCCCACCCTGTCTTTCCAGCCTTAGCCTCATTGGTCTTCTGTACTCCTTTCACACTCGGTGACCCTACCCAAATGGCTGCCCCCATGCTGAGAATTCATTCTGGTGCTCTTTCTTCCAGTCAGCCTGTCAACCCACATGTATTTATTAAGCACTTCCTCAGTGCCGGGTCCCGGCCTAGGGGACACAGGTACCCAAAATGAAACCATTCCCATTGACCAGGAACTTCCATTCTCAGGCGGAGACCAACAATGCTTACGTTTTTGTAAATAGCGTAAGTGTGAAATGAAGAAATCTGCCGACAGCAGTTAAACGACCTGGTGGCTTTTAATGTCCTTGTCTCCTCCATTCAAATGGAAGTTCTTCGTACACAAGAAAGGTTTCCTTCTTGGTCCTTGTGTTCTCAGCACTCAGCCCCACCTCGGGCACACAGTGGGTGCTTAACAAATGCCCAGTGCTCCTTGTTCCTCCTCCTAAGAGACTTTTCATCTTTGTGTGTTTTCCTCCTTGTTCCCAAGGCTGAACAGCATGTCCTGTCCAAGGTTCATGCCCTAGAAAGGCGGCTGGAAACTCTGGCTTCTGAATACTCTGCACGTTGGCAGAAGGAGGCCATCAGGCTGGAGTTGCTGGAGCTGCAGGGGGCCAGTGGGAATGGAGGTGGAAAAAGCCTGAGCCACGAGGATATTTCAACTCTCCTGGAGGGCCTGATGAGCCAATGGGAACCCACCCTGAAGAAGGACTTCCGTAGGGACACCACTGCCCACATCCAGGTGAGGAGAACGCTCTGCTAAGAAGACCAGGTCGGCAAGCCCAGCTAGTGGAAGGCATAGAGGTCTTGAGGTGAGGCAGCACTCTGGGCTTGGCAGGACCTGCCAAGTTCTCTGGGTCTTGTTGAATGCCTGTCTCCTTTTTTGTGGTCTCCAGGAAGCACTCACCACCCTCAGGGCAGAACATCGGCAAGATTTGGATAATGTTCTAAAGAAGATTTCTCAGGCATCCCAGGTAATCCAGAAGCTCTGACGCTTCTGGAGGCAGAGACACAGGGGATGGAGGGCGGGGGGGGGGGGGCGGGGGAAAGGGTGCGGGGAGGGGGGGAGAGGGGGCAGAGACGTCTTGGGGGAGGTCACTTGTAGCTGGAAATGTTGGTGCTGCTGTCAGTAGACCTAACACTTGCTTACAGGTTTCTGGCCAGATTCCATACTTGTATGGGAGCATATTCGATTGACTCATTGTCCCTGAGAGCTCCTGTCTGAGGACTCTGGATCCCCTTGTCCGAAGGATAAGCAGAGAGCTTACTGATCTAAAGCAACCTAAGCCTCCTCCTGTAGCTCCTTTCTGGAACCCCTTTCCTGTACTGAGCACATCCATGCATGAAGACTAGGGAGGGATAAGATTGTCAATGAGAAGACTGTAACTCAACAGCTGAGTTTGAAACTCTTTTCAGGGACTGAGAAGTGACCTCACCACTCTAGGGAAAGTGGTTCATGCCTAATCTCAGCTGAGTTGGGGTCTCTGTCAGATGCCTCCTCTTGGTGGGATGATAAGAGAGGAGTCCAGTCTTTGAAAGGTCTAGCCCAAACTCAAGGTCAAGATTTCTGGAGCCCAACAGTTTGCAGAGACTCAGATCCTCCTTAGCAGACAGAGGGTCCACCCAGAGGAGACAATGAGTCCCCAGAGTGTGGTTTGGTGTTTTCATCAGTCTCATTGTGCCATCATCTTCCTTACAGGAGCTGGAAAGCTGGGTGCTCCAGCTAAAATCTGAATGGCAGAGGTAAGGCCCCAAACTAACTGGCAAAGAGAAGAGGAGGGAAGGAAGGCTAGAAAACTAGACCAGAGAAAGCACCACTGAGATTCTCTGGGGGGGTGTCAGTAGAGCCAGAATACTTGGGTTAGCATGTCCATAGGATTAATCCCAGCTGGTAAGGACCTCAGAGAGCAGATGAGGGTCCTGAGGCCTGGGAGGGAAATGACTTGCCCAGGGTCACACAGGGAGTAAATGTCAGGGAAGACTTGCACCCAGATCTCTGGTTCTGTTCTTTCCCTTTGATAGTGGTTCTGCTTGACTCTATCCTGTGTCACTAGCCAGTGGCTGCCCTTCCCTTTTCCTTTTGTCACTGTCTAGTTTGGCCCAAGAAGCCCTCCAGGAAAACATATTAAAGGCTATGGGTCCACTGGAGGCCCAGCTGGCTGGCCTGGGACAGGAACTGGCAGCCCTGAGCCAGAGACAGGCTGCAGCGGCAGAGGAAGTAGACCTTTGGCCACAGAAGATGGCAGCCCTGCGCAGTGATGTGAGTCCTCCAGTCCACCACTTAGACCACATGTGCCCCTCTCTCCAAGGTGGGCTGCCTGAGCATCTGCCCAGGGAGACCCAACCCTCTAAGGTGTCCACTGGGGTCCAATGAGATCTTTTTTGGTAGACCTGAAAGCAGTGGAAAAATGCCAGTCACTTGGTTCACAACCGTCCCTTCCCTGGCACCAGGAAGACATGCATAGGCTCTGAGCTCTCAGAGTCTTTCTAGACACCCCCTCCCCAGGTCCCCTGTCCCGGCCCTCTTTCTTCCTTACCTCTACTGTTTTGTGGATGGTCTCTGGTGGTTTCT
This sequence comes from Notamacropus eugenii, assembly GCF_028372415.1. NCBI lineage: Eukaryota > Metazoa > Chordata > Mammalia > Diprotodontia > Macropodidae > Notamacropus > Notamacropus eugenii. The sequence continues at coordinate 296,959,432 of NC_092874.1, read as the reverse complement.
AGGTGGAGTCTCAGTTCCCAGCCTGGATCAGTCAGTACCTTCTTCGAGACAAGGGCGCTAAGGCTGGGCTTCTTCAGCTGGAGGAGGTACAGGCCCAACTTCGGGACCTGGAGCACAGAATCCTCACTCAGGTGGCAGAAGGGCAGGTCAAATCTGCCAGTGAAGCTGCTGCCAGCCTGAGGCTGACCCTTCACAAGGAAGGAGTGACTGGGGTCACAGAGGAGGTGAGGCCTGCCCCATTCCCTGTCTGCCTGTCGGAGGTCATGGGTTTGCCCTGAGAGGAGCCTCCAGGGAAGGAAGGGGAAGCCCTGGCAGAGCAGGTAGCACACGTGGCCCTCTGGTGAAAGGGCTGGGCCAGTTCTGCAGGCAGCTAGGCCCATGAGTCCATCCATGCCTGTCTTTTAGGATGTGCACCAGATTGTGAATGAGGCCCTGAAGAGATACAGTGAAGACCGCATTGGGCTAGTGGATTATGCCCTGGAGTCCTCAGGTAGGTAGCCTGTAGAAAGCCAGAGGGCTGGGGACATGATGGTTGCCCATTAAGGGACAGCAGGAATTAAAAACTCATGATGCCCCTTATGGGACGGGGCAGTTGAAGGGCTGATGCCCTGGCAGTGACCCCTCATCTTCAGGACTACCTCTGTGTCCTGCCAGCCCTCAGCTGCCCCCACCTCACTTCTCTCCCTCTTGTTCTTTCAGGGGCCAGCATCATCAGTAGCCGCTGCTCAGAGACCTATGATACCAAGACGGCCCTTCTCAGTCTGTTTGGCATCCCCTTGTGGTACTATTTCCAGTCCCCAAGAGCCATCCTCCAGGTATGACAGAACAAAGGGCCCCCAGCTTGGCTCTCTGCCATCTCCCACCTTCTGTGGGGGCTGGGCTCTCAAGGTGGGAGGATTACACAATGGAAATCTATTCCATTGGCTGCCCACCTGACTTGTCACCTGACTTGTCTTCTGCCCACAGCCAGATGTTTACCCTGGCAACTGCTGGGCATTCCGGGGCCCCCAGGGCTTTGCTGTGGTTCGATTATCTGCCCGCATCCACCTCACTGCTGTCACCTTGGAGCATGTACCCAAAGCCCTGTCTCCCATCAGCAACATCCCTAGCGCCCCCAAGGATTTTGTCATCTTGGTGAGTATCTGAGCCTTGCAGCTCTCCATTCCAGTATGCCTGACAGCCATTTCTTAACAGCAGCATTGTGAGGTGAGGAATGGAAGGATGTGCCCATTTTACAGCTGGGATATTGAGGCTGGTCTCTGGACTCCACAACCAGCCCTTTCCCTGCTCCCCCTCTTCTTAGAGAGAAGCCAGAAGAGGACAGCTGACAGCAGTCAAGATTTCAATGCTGTCTCAGGGTCCTTTTATACAACTCCTTTATACATGGGTGCCTCCATGGCCAGGTGTCCCATGGGGGAGCTGAGTGGGGATGATGAGCACCATTCCCTACAGTCACCTCCTTAGGGCAGAGTTGGAATGTCCTCATAAGGAGGATGTGGGTGAAAAAAGTGGAGCCAGAGGAGAAGAAGAAACGTGTAGGGGAACAGGATGCTTCAGGACCTAAATCCTGATAGATGAAGAAACTGAGGCACCTACAATTAAATTGTGTGTCCCAAAGCCATTCAGCAGCTTAGGGGAAGAGGCAGAGAAGGAGGCCAGGGGCTTGGAGGGAAAAGGATCTGTCTACTGAGTTAGTGAGAGATGCTGGAAGGTGAGGGGACCAAAGAAGGAAACATCATGGTGGCTTTTGCTTTCTCCCCTTTACTCTCCCCAATGTATCCCCCCCTACACCCCCTTCCTCCTCCTCTTCCACCTCCTCCTCCACAACCTCCCCTTCCTTTGCCTCCCTGGATTGATCTGGATTCATGTCCTAACAGCATGACCTTTCCTCTAACCCCCTCCCATCCATCCATCCATCCATCCATCCATCCATCCATCCATCCATCCCTTCCCTTTGCTTTTCCTTCTCTGTAGGGGCTAAATGAAGATTCACAGTCGGAAGGGGTGGCCCTCGGGCACTTTACCTATGATAATGCTGGGGAGTCCATTCAGACCTTCCACTTTCAGGTATGGAGGGCTGGCCCCACAGTGTCCCAGGGAGGCTGGTGCTCTTGAAGGCTAGTTCACCAGCCATGGGGATGCTGTGGCTTTGCTAGGAGCTGCAGTTTGAGCCAGGACCCCATGGTTCTGATAGCAACCTGAGGGATAACATTCAGCCACTGAAGAAGGCCTGGGGGGGACGGGCTCTGGGGTCAGGATGTCCACCAAGGGATCACGAGCCTTCCTGACCCCAGTCTCCTCTTCCCACAGGGCAATGACACAGCCCCATACCAGGTGGTCGAACTTCGGATCTTAAGCAACTGGGGTCACCCTGAGTACACCTGCATTTACCGCTTCCGGGTCCATGGGAAGCCTGCCAATTAGCCTCTCCCCCCCAGGGCCTTTCCCCTCTTTCCCCCTTCAGCCCCTCCCCTCCCCCAGCAAGCACTTCATCCCACTTTCTCGCCCTCTCCCACACTTCATCCCTTATGGCCACTGTGGCTTCTGGGAGAGATACAAGGTGGGAGCCTACCACCATGGAGCAGTTTGGCCCCACCCTGCCCTCTCTGATGGAGAGGAGATCACCAGCTCAGCTATTTGTTTCACTCCCCATCCTCTTGAGGGTCAGGTGGCCCAGCTCCCTACCAGGCCCTGCCTGCCCTCAGGAGGTGTATACAGAGCTATGTATGATATCTTGAAGGTGTGAGTCAAGACATCATGAGGGCCTTATTATGCTCAGCAGCACTCAGAACCACAGCTTAGGCCACCTTAGCTTACCTTGCCCAAGAGTCTAGGTCAAAGAACTTGGTTTATTGAGGGCATGACAACTTGGGCAGTTCCAAAGGGCAGACTGGTAGACAGTCTGTCTTGGGCATGCCCCAGCAGGTGGCTAAAGCTCCCGTCCATGGTAGCATGCATAGTTCTCTTTACCATGGGGCATGATGGGGGCAGTCTTTGAAATCTGAAGTATCTGGGACTGGCCACAATTCCCTGGTGTTAAGTTTATTGGGATAGAGTTGGGGTTAGTTTTTTGGAGTTAAGGCTGGGATGGGAGGGGAAGGGCAAATTCTTTGGCCCTGCGGGCCCATTGTATTATGTATATAGATAGATATTTATATTTATACATAGATCTCTTTGTTCTTTGTTATCAGACAGAAAAGCTACGGGCTTCATTTCCGGCTTCCTCCCCCTGGGGCCCAGGGTGATATTCACTCCAGCTCCAGCTTGGGGTGGGGGGCAGGCTGTCAGGCACGGATCCTCACAGTGACATTGCCATCCTTCCTGCCTTTTACTGTAGGAGGGAAGGCAGGCCTTCACACCACAGGGCTGGCCACTGGTCCCTGAAGCAAGCAGGGGCACTCACTCATCTGCAGGCTTTGGGGGTCACCAGCAGACAGTGGCAGGCTGACCCTAGCTGGCCCTCAACCCAGTTTGCTCCCTCTGCTTCTGTTCGCTTACCAGGAAGCTGGCGTCTGAGCAGCCCTGCATAGGAACCTACAGATGGGGTCTTAGTTCTTCCCCATCACAAAGGCTACTGTTTAATTCTTTACTTTGATTTTTTAATCAACAAATTCTAATTTATGCCTATGCAAATATAAATTTTCTCTGGGATCTGTGGCTTCTCCTTGTCCACCTGTTGCTCTTGAGGCCAACTTGGAGTAGTGGGGAAAAGAAGGTGGTATTCTGGTAGAAACTCCCTGGTTAAAGGGCGGCTTCCTTGCTGCTGAGTGAGGCCTGGGAGGGATTGTCCTGGGCATCGAGAGGGAGCTAAGCCCAGGCCTGGGCTGGGAGAAGCAAAGCTGGGTAAGGGAACCAGAGGAGGCTTTCTCATTTCTGCCTGCTCCTTTAAAGCTCACCCAAGGCCTCTCCTGGTCTTAATCCTCCCTCAGTGCGCCCAAATTGATGTTTTATACTTCCTTGTGTGTGTCTGCATATCCATACATAAACACACACCTATCCAGACAGACATTCCTCTGTGTGCCTGCTCCATCTTTCAGGAGCAGGACAGCTTTCTAAGGAAAAGAGCTTTGTGTCTGCCTTGGTCTCCCCCATAGCTAGCACAAGGCCTGCCACCCAGCAGACACTTTATCTGAGCATTGCTATTCACTTCAACTCAGGTGTAAAGAAAGAATATACTCTACAGCCTTCTCAACAAGGGGTCACCAGCATGCCTTTGACAGCTCCAGCAAGGGTTAAACACATCACAAACTGCCAGCCGTCCTCTTCCACTTTCAGACAGCTCAAGTTGTTGGGAAATTTGTCCTGAAATCAGGCTGAAATCTATCTTTGGGCATCTTCCACCCACTATTCCTCGTTCTTTCATCCTGGGTCAAGCAGAACACGCTAATCCCCCTTCCACATCACTTTTCAAATAGTAGCATTAGAGAGTGGCTACTGCGTGCCAGCCACTGTGCCGAGCACTTTACAAATATCTCCTTTGATCCACACAACAACCCTGTGAGGTAGGCACCATTTCTAGACCCATTTTGCAGATGAGGAAATGTAGGCACAGAGGTGAAATGACTTGTCCAGGGTCACACAGCTGGTAAGTATCTGAGGGAGAATTTGAACTTGGATCTTCCTGCTTCCAGGTGCAGAGTTCCATCTCCTGTGCCACCTGAAGACAGTTCTCATGGTCCTCTGACAGCTTCTCAAGGGCCTTACACCATGTTCTTGGAGCCCTTCATCCTTCTGTTCACCCTTCTCTGAATGCACCTCACCTTGGTCATTTCTTTCCCACACTGTGATGCTCAGGCCTGAACACTGCCCTCTGGCTGTGGTCTCCTCAGGACAGACTTGGGCTGACCTATTACTGACCCCCCTTCCTAGATCGTAGGCCTCTCCATGCCCCTCAGGAAGGCACTGGTCATTCCAACCATCAAGTTTAACTAGTGATTCACACAGACACTGCTATCCCCTAAAATCCCCAAATCCTTTAACAGGAGCCATGGCTGCATCACCCTCCCCCACTCATTGGTTTTTCTTTTCTAATTCTTGTTGAGGACTCTGCTTTTACCTCCACTGGATATTTTCATTTGGATAGAATCCTAAATTTTAGCTAGCTGAAACCTCCTCCATCCTATCAGTCATGTGACATCTCCACCCCTCCCTCCCAGCTCTAGCATTGGCACATTTGGACAAGCACACCTTGTGCTATTTCACTGAAGTCGTTGATAAAAATGCTGAACAAGCACGGAGAAAAGGGGAGATCCCTGGGGCAATCAGGACAATTCCCCTGAGACCTCCCAGGGAGCTGGCATCAGCTCATTAGCCAGCACTCGACAGGTAGGGCAATGTAACCCGTTAACCCTTTCCAAATCCACCTGTCATCTGAGATTCAGACTTTGCTAAAATCTGACTGCACTTTGCAGAATTGCTCTGATCCAAGCAAAGACTAGCAGCTCATCAGACACCATTTTACAAGGGATCTGGGATCTTGGCAGCGTAGGCAGGAAATGCACATTTTTATCCTGTGCAGTTCTGCCCTCCTGTCACGAAAACAAACTGCTTCGTGGACCAAAGGAGAGATAGTGCTCAGAGTCTGAAAAAGTGCTTGTTCAACTGAGGTTGGAAATGGCTTTCTTGATGGAGCAGTTCCCACCTGCTTGATGAACTCATGCACCTTATATAAAGCAGTGAACAGGAAGGGAGAGTTCAGGATTCTCTGTCCAGAGTCACTTGCCCATAATGTCTCATTGAGGCACAAAGCACAAATGGGGCAAGAACATAAAATCAGGGTTACCTAAGGGACATTTAGAATAGGCTGGAGCTCACCTTGAGATGGGAGAGAAGGGAGAGTGAGGTTAATAAACCTTTGCCTCTACGCTTCTAACTTAAGGGGGGAGTGGTGGGGGTGAAGAGTTTAAAAAGGAAAGTAAGTTAATCTGGGTCCTACAATTACCTAAAGGTAACCTGTCCAATCCAGTAGGCAGAGATGCAGAGATTTTACAGAGCTCTAGGGAGCCCAGCCTCTTAACAGGCATGACCTGGATGAAGATCCCGACCAGGAGACTGAGAAAGGGCAGTCAAACATGAAGGAAGAAAAACAGGTGAGGTTGGACCCATGAAAACCTGGAGAGAAAAGAGTGGGAAGGAGAAGAAGACCCTGGATTCAATCCTGGGTCCGTTACTCTTCTCTCTTCATTCTACTTCACTCAGTGATCTCATCAGCTGCCATGGATTGAATCACCCTCTCCATGCTCATGATTTCTCAAATCTACCTATTCTGCCTAAAACCCTTTGCTGACCTCCAGTCTTTCATCTCTCGTTGCTTTGTTGATGTCACAAATTGGATGTCGTGTAGATATTTTCAGCTCAACATGTCCAAAACAGAACTCTTCATCTTCCCCCTATTCTTTCCCCTCCTACCTTCCCTATTACTGTAGAGGGCACCACCATCTTCCAGGCTCCTAACCTTGGCATCATCTTCAAATCCTAACTTCTGTCCAAGGGATTGCCAAAGATTGTCCAATTTACCTCTGCAACATCTCTTGTGGATTTCAGCTTTGCAGCACCTCTCATCAGTTTCACCTCTCCAACATCCCTTGCAGATTTCACCCTTCAACATCTCTCAGATTTCATCTTTGCAGCATCTCTGATCAGTTTTACCTCTCCAACATCTCTTGTCCATTTCAGCTTTGCAACATTTGTCATCAATTTCACCTCTACAACATCTCTTGTCCATTTCAGCTTTGCAGCACCTCTCATCAATTTCACCTCTCCAATATCTCTCACAGATTTCATCTTTACAGCATCTCTCATCGGTTTCACCTCTCCAATATGTCATGCAGATTTCACCCTTCAACGTCTCTTGCAGATTTCACCTTGGCACCATCTCTCCTCAGGCTCACCTCTGCAGCATCTTTCAAAAACAGAACTTTCTTCTCTGATGCTGCCCCTACCCTAGTCCAGGCCTCATCTCCTGTGCACTGTTGTTTTCTTATGACTCACCATTTATTTTATTTGTACAAAGTAGTGAAGAATCATACCATGGCTGGGGGAAAATGATGTTTTAGGATTTAAACAAGTTCTTTCATTTTGAAACATCTCTTTTGAAGGCTTGGGACTAGCAATTTTAGCTCCAGCATCTTTGGGTTTGGACTCAGCAGGCTTCCCAGCCTTGGAATCACTGGGCTCTGTGTCCTTAGAATCAGACTTGGCTGCCGTGGGATCAGACTTGGTGACCTTGATGGCAGACTTGGTGACCTTAAGGTCAGTGCGCTTTGGAGCCTTAGAGTCAGGCTTCATGATCCTGAAGCCTGGACGTTTGGTGGCAACCCTAGGGCCTGGATGCTTAGTGGCCATCTTGTGGCCAGCATGCTGGGCACTCGCCTCAGGGATCTTAGCCCTAAGAAGTTTGACCTCGAAGGCCTTGGTGGCTTCATGGCTTCTGCTTGGACCTTGGGAATTGTTTGGTTTTTTTGGTTTACATCTTCTTCAGCTCCTTCTTGTGTTTCTTGGCAAAGCATGTGTTTCTCAGAAACTTGGAGTTGACCCATCTCAGAGACATGTATCACCGTGACTTAGGTTTCCTGATGCCATTTCTGTGCCATTTTTGTGATTGGTTGTGGCTGGTGTGGTTCTTAGACTTAGCCATCTTTACACAACAACCTTCACTAACAGGCATTCCACCCACTAGAAGAAGTCAAAGCTAGAGACAGGAAAGGTCATGCCTGCACTACTGCAGTATTTCCTGGTGCATGTGCCTCCCTCAAGTCTCTCCCTCCTCCTTCCAGTTGTCAAACTGATTTTCCTGAGGTGCAGGTCTATGCCACTCAACTCCTCAATAAACCTGTGACTCTCTATTGCCTCCAGGATCAAATACAGAATCCTCTCTGAACGAGAGTTCAAAACCCTCCCTAACCTAGCCCTCTCCTGCCTTTCCACTCGTCTCCCACTTCACTCCCCACTTCTTCAATCCAGTGACACTGGCCTCCTGACTCTTCCTTGCACATGACCGTCCATCTTCCATGCTGGGAATGTTGTCCCTCCTTTTCTCTGCTTCCCTAGCTCCCTTCAAGCACCAGTTAAAATCTTACCTTCTACAAGAAGCCTCCCCCAATTCGCCTTCATTCTGTCTTCTGCTGACTTTTTCCTCTTTTTCAGTACATTCTTTGTACTCATTTTTTGCACATTGTCTCTCTCATCAGATTGTGAGGCCCTTGAGGGCAGGCACCCTGTTTTTGTCTTTCTTTCTATTCCTACCTTTTAACACACCTGGCGCATGATAAGTATTTAATAAATATTTATTGACTGAATGATCCTATTAAAAGCTGCAGAGCGATGGATGGAGGATGAGGACTGAGAGAGGACTGAGAGAGGATCGGACAGTCAAGAAGTCACCAGTTTGGGTGGAATAATGAGGTTGGAGGCCAGACTACAGAGGGTAAAGAGAGTGAAAGAAAGGAAGTGAATGTGCCTCTTGTAGACAATGTACCCAATCAATAAACATTCCTCAATCCAGCAGAGGACATGAGGGACAGAAACATCCAAATGTGGTCAATGGTAACCTCATTTCTTACAGAAACACCAACACATCTGTTGCATTTTTAGTATTTTTTTGTCTCCTTGGCAGTTTCGTTTTTGATATATACTCTCAGGGTGGTTCAATCTCACACCTAGATTGCTGGAAATTTAGCTTTTCCTTCCACAATTTTTCTCCGTTTTTATAAAGGCAGAGGGGATCTTTCTTCATAATCTTCCATCGCCCTAATTCAGGTTTTGGGAACGAGGTCATGTTCTAAACCTGTGTTGCCCTTGGTTGCCACATTTCTCTATTTGATAATGGGATCAGGTGGTGCTTGGCTAAATATTTTCTAGGATATTTTGACCTCCTCTAGGTGGCAATTGCTTTATGTTGATTCAATTTCTGCCCTTTCCTTCCTCTGTTTCCTACTTTTCACCACTTTTCACTTACTTGAGTGGGTCAAGTTGAAGCTATTTGGATTGCATGCCATCTTATCTTTCTCTCTAATTTGGGGGTTTTGTCCTCTGCTTTAACAAGATGATTTGACTGCAAAGATTATTCAGAAATGATTCCCACATCGATAACCAATCATTTCTTATCCATTAAGATACATTTTAGGCTGAGATTGTTTGGCATTTGCCACATCCAGGGATTTCCTACACTCATGTTTTTTGTTTTTGTGTTTTAAATTAATTTATTTATTTAACTTTTAACATTCATTTTCACAAAATTTTGGGTTCCAAATTTTCTCCCCATTTCTCCCCTTCCCCCTAAAACGCCAAGCATTCTAATTGCCCCAATCACCAGTCTGCCCTCTCTTCTTGCCCTTCCCTTGTCCCCATCTTCTCTTTTGTCCTGTAGGGCCAGATAACTTTCTATACCCCATTACCTGTATTTCTTATTTCCTAGTAGCAAGAAAACTACTTGACAGTTGTTCCTAAAACTTTGAATTCCAACTTCTCTTCATCCCTCCCTCCCCAACCATTCCCTTTGGGAAGGCAAGCAATTCAATATAGGCCATATCTGTGTAGTTTTGCAAGTGACTTCCATAATAGTCGTGTTGTGTAAGACTAACTATATTTCCCTCCATCCTATCCTGCCCCGCATTGCTTCTATTCTCTCTTTTGATCCTGTCCCTCCCTAAGTGTTGACTTCAAATTGCTCCCTCCTTCCACTGCCCTCCCTTCTATCATCCCTCCCACCCTGCTGATCCCATTCTCCCCCACTTTCCTGTATTGTAGGATAGGTTTTCATACCAAAACGAGTGTGCATTTTATTCCTTCCTTTAGTCGAATGTGATGAGAGTAAGCTTCATGTTTTTCTCTCTCCTCCCCTCTTTTTCCCTCCACTGAAAAGTCTTTTGCTTGCCTCTTTTATGAGAAATAATTTGCCCCATTCCATTTCTCCCTTTCTCCTCCCAATATATTTCTCTCTTGCTGCTTAATTTCATTTCTTTAAGATATGATCCCATCCTATTTAATTCACTCTGTGCTCTGTGTGTGTGTGCGTGCGTGTGTCTGTGTATGTGTGTCTGTGTGTGTGTGTGTGTGTAATCCTACCAACTCCCCAAATACTGAAAAGTTTCAAGAGTTACAAATATTGTCTTTCCATGTAGGAATGTAAACAGTTCAACTTTAGTAAGTCCCTTTGACTTCTCTTTGCTGTTTACCTTTTCATGCTTCTCTTCATTCTTGTGTTTGAAAGTCAGCTTTTCTTTTCAGCTCTGGTCTTTTCATCAAGAATGCTTGAAAGTCCTCTATTTTGTTTAAAGACCATTGTTTCCCCTGAAGTATTATACTCAGTTTTGCTGGGTAGGTGATTCTTGGTTTTGGTCCTACTTCCTTTGACTTTGGGAATATCATATTCCACGCCCTTTGATCCCTTAATGTAGAAGCTGCTAGATCTTGTGTTATCCTGATTGTATTGCCACAATATTTGAATTGTTTCTTTCCAGCTGCTTGCAATATTTTCTCCTTGACCTGGGAACTCTGGAATTTGGCCACAATGTTCCTAGGAGTTTCTCTTTTTGGATGTCTTTCAGGTGGTGATGGGTGGATTCTTTCAATATTTATTTTGCCCTCTCATTCGAGAATATCAGGGCAGTTTTCCTTGATAATTTCATGAAAGATGATGTCCAGGCTCTTGTTTTGATCACGGCTTTCAGGTAGTCCCATAATTTTTAAATTGTCTCTCCTGGATCTATTTTCTAGGTCAGTGTTTTTCCAATGAGGTATTTCATGTTATCTTCCATTTGTTCATTCTTTTGGTTTTGTTTTGTGATTTCTTGGTTTCTCATAAAGTCATTAGCCTCCATCTGTTCCATTCTAATTTTGAAAGAACTATTTTCTTCAGTGAGCTTTTGGACATCCTTTTCCATTTGACTGATTCTGCTTTTTCAAGCATTCTTCTCCTCATTGGCTTGTTGAACCTCTTTTGCCAATTGAGTTAGGCTATTTTTAAAGGTGTTATTTTCTTCAGCATCTTTTTGGGTCTCTTTTAGCAAGGTGTTGACCTGCTTTTCCTGTTTTTCTTGCATCTCTCTCATTTCTCTTCCCAGTTTTCCCTCCACCTCTCTAACTTGATTTTCAAAATCCTTTTTGAGCTCTTCCATGGCCTCAGCCCCTTGAATATTGATTTTGGACGTTTGGGATACAGAAGCCTTGACTTCTATGTCTTTCCCTGATGGTAAGCCTCGTTCTTCCTCATCTGAAAGGATGGGAAGAGATATCTGTTCACCAAGAAAGTAACCTTCTCTGGTCTTATTTTTTTTTCCATTTTTTGGGCATTTTCCCAACCAGTTACTTGACTCTTGGGTCCTTTGTCAAGAGTAGGGTATACTTTGAGAATCTGTGAGATCTCAGTTGCTCCAAGGTGGCACGATCAAGCATGTGCTGCTCTGGACGCAGAAAGGGATTTTTATGTCCAGAATCTTAGCAATTACCTCTCCACAGCCACCTAGCCTCCAGTTCCATCAAGTCAGCACTGGGGGCTGATTTTCAGATAAGCTGTATGGGCAGGTGGAACGGGACGAGTTAGAGCCAACCCCTATCCATTTCAGGACGCCACACTGAGAGCCTGCCTAGATAACCTAGGGGCTTGTCAGTAGGGGTGGAACTAGATGGATTTCAGGAGGAAGGGTCTCGTCTTTGTTTGCAACGTGGCAGTTCTTTGTCCTGGCTCCAGATGTCCAGTGGAGAAGACACCCATATAAGGAAAGGTGATAGGTGATAGGTTCAATGTGAAAGGTGATAGCTGATAGGTTCAACGTAAGGCTTAGGAATGTTTTACATAAAGACTACATATGCATGTGAATGAGATGAAATACACGGAGTCTTCACCACCTTTGTCTCCCGCCCCATTTCATTACTCACGAGATCAAGGCCTCTTGCTGGACAAGAGCCTTGGGTCGCGGTCAGGGGTTCCCGTAAATGGTCTAGGGGACCCCAACAGGCAGGGCCGCCATTCAGTGTGAGACAAAGACCAGCTAGGCCAGGTCCTCCACCCAGGGCTGAGGTAAGACTCAGCTCTTCAGTGCCCCCAGGGGTTTTTACGCTGTATGGGCTGCTGTGCACTCTCTGTGGCTGCTGCCTGCTGCTGGAGCTATAGGAAGGCCCTTCTCCCTTCCTGGCCAACTGAATAAACCACATCACAGATCTTTGGCGCCTGTGGGTTGAGGGATCTGAGAACCTGCTGCTGCAACTGGAGACTCCACAACTGGAAATTCCACTCCTGAGGTGTCCTCCTTCCAGAGTCTCATCGCGTTGCTCCACGCCACATCAGGCGGGCAAGGCCAGGCTGGGCTCCACGCTCCGCTCAGCGTCCAGCTAAAACGATGTTTCTGTGGGCCTTTCAGGTCACCGTAGGCTGAAAATCTCCTCCAGTCTGTTGTTCTCCACTTCTGCTGCTCCATGATTTGTTGAGAGTCCCTCTCTACAGGTATTTTGTGGGCTGTGTGGGGAGACCCTACATAAGTGTGTTTTTCTAGTCCCCCATCTTGGCTCCGCCACCCCACTCATGTTTTTTCATTTTAACGAAAATCCACCTCTGGTCTCCCTTATCTATGGGAAAAAAACCCCTTATAATAAATATATACAATTCAAATTCCTGCAATTAAATTTTTTTCAATTCTTCTAACTCTTCCTGAAACAAGTATTTCTGCTACATAGATGACTGAACTCTTTCCTTTCCTAATCCTAGGTTACACTTTGCAATGTCTTTTTTGCCATTTTCTCTGCCCACCTTTGCACTGAAATCACCAAATATCAAGGTGTATATTGACTTCATCTGGAGAAATCTACCATTTTTTTCATAGAATTTCTTGACCTCATCTTTTGCTCTGATGTTGACTCCAAAGTTCCAAGGAGGTTTCGGGAGCTGCTGTATTTGCGTTTGGCTAATGAGATCTGTAAAGTAAGTCGGCTGAATCACCTGAGTCACTTCTTGTTTGTTAGATCCAATGATATCAATCCTTTTCTTGATTTCTCAAAGAGCCTGTGAGCCATCCTTCCATTTCCTGATTTCTGTGGCTTCATTTATAGCAAAAATGTCAATATTGATACACATGCTATCCTCCAATGGAATGCTGAATAGGAATCAATGGAGAAGGATCTCACATTTAAGGAAGTGCAGTTCAACTGAAGTTCAAACTATACCCAAAGGACTATACAACTGTGTTATATGTACCCTTTGACCCAGCAATACCACTACTAGGTCTGTATTCCAAAGAGATCATAAAGAAGGGAAAGGACCCACATGCACAAAAATGTTTATAGCAGCTTTTTGTGAGAGCAAAGTATTGGAAATTGAAGGGATGCTCATCGATTGGGAAATGGCTGAACAAGCTGGGGTGTATGAATGGAGTGGAATACTACTGTGCTATGAGAGTCATGAGTAGGCTGATTTCAGAAAAACCTGGAAAGGCTCACATGAACTCATGCTGAGTGAAGTGAGCAGAACTACGAGAACATTGTACACAGTAACAGCCACTTTGTGTGATAAGTAACTTTGATAGACTTCGTTCTTCTGAGAAGTACAAGGCTCTAAGACAATTCCAAAAGACTCGTTGGAAGAAATGACATCGACCTCCAGACAAAGAACTGTGAAGTCTGACTGCAGATTTAAGAGCACTATTTTTCTCTGTTTTTCTTTCTCGTTTTTCCCTTTTCTTCTGATTCTTCTTTCACAACATGACTAATGTGGAAACGCGCGTAATATGATTGTCCACATATAGCCTATATCAGAGCGTTTTCTGTCTTGGGGAAAGGGAAGGGGAGACGAAAGGAGAAAATGATTCTGGAACTCAAAACCTTATAAAAGTGAATGCTGAAAAGAAGTATTTTTTTAAATAGAAAAGAAAATGAGGTTCAAAGCTGCAATTTCATAGCCACCTTCTGCTTCCTTTTCTGACACTGTCTGTTATCACTGGAGTCCTACAAGAGGGATGCCCACAAATTTTGTCTTTTTGTTTTAGGAATTGCCATGGCCAAAAGTCACCACCTGGTGGCGAGCCCATAGCTAAGACTGCTCAGGATCCTCATGCTCCTATCTCAGCAGCCTCCTCTTGTCCGATGCCTTCCCTGCCCCAGTTGTCAGGGTTCTCGCCATCCTCATACTGACTCATTCATGTACACGGAACAGAAGAGACGCTCTCTGAGGACAGAGGCCACTTCACTGCTCTTTCTGTATCTCAGTCCCTACAATGTAGCAAGAACTTCTCAGATTATACAGAGCTGAATGGACTTACCACCTCCACACTGATCTGGGGCTTCCATTCCCCATTATCCATTGTGGTGTCCGATCCTTCCTATCCCAGAGATCATTCTCCTCAAAAGAGAAAATAGAAGTAAAGGAGAAGATTGTATCAGCTCATTTATGCCAATCCCTTCCTTGTACTTTCTCTTACCTGCAACATAGCTTGCTTGCAATGCACTCGCACGCACGCACACACACACACACACACACACACACACACACACACGCAGAAATTTACACTTGAATCTAAAATATTGAAGCGAGTTAGACCTAATTATGGGAAATCGAATGATTCCAACCATTCTCAAGTTATTTCCATTTTTTTAAGAGCTGGAGTGGGAGGATAAGAAGGTAGTCTAATCGGCACCCAAATAAAGGATGTTGAGAAATAAAACAGATATTAAGGTACTTGTGGAATTCACACACGAGGTTTACGTGGACCCACTCCCCGCGCGCGCCCCCGCCTCAGCTCGCCACCGCTTTGCCCCCGCGCCCCATTGTCCGCCCGCCCCACGTTCGCCCCGCGTTCCCCCAATGTTCCTCCCGCGTGTCCACGGTAGCGGCCGACGCGGACGCGATCGCGGCTGGCGGGCGGGGGAGGGTCGGAGCCGTTTCTGCAGGTACCTTCTCTGCATGTACCCGGGCGGGTCAGGGCCGGGAGAGGAGGGGGCGGGGGAGGGGCCACGGCTCGGGCACGGTGCCCTCCTCTGTGCCAGGACACGGCCGCCCCCCCAAACCTGGGCACAGAGGCGGCCCCTCCCCTTGTCTGCCCCCCAAACCTGGGCACAGCTCTCCCGCCAGAGTTGCCCCTGGTGCAGCTGCCTCTGGTTCATCCCCTAACCTCTCCCCCAAATCCCCAGCATCCAGGGATGTCGGTAACTGAGTTGGGTCCCTCGGTGCCAGGCCTGCTTGCCCCCTTGCTTCCTCTCCCCACAAACAACCCCAAAATGGAGTTGCCCAGGCCCGGACTCACTTCCCAGTGCCAAGGCCTAGCATGCCTTTCCACCTCCCTCTGGGCCAAAGTTGTGTTGATTTTCCCAGTGAGTGTGTGCATACACGTGTCTGTGTGACTTGTGTGTATTTGGAGAGGGTGGGAGAGCTGGCAACAGTCCCGTGCCCAGACCTGATGCACCCTGTCCCCTGGCCCCAGATGCACCCCTTGGCTGGCCAGACTGGGACTCATCACCCACTCTTTGCCTGGTCTTGGCCAGGCTCATCCTCCCAGTGCCAGAGGCCAGCTGCCCTCCAGCTTACCCTCTAACGTGGGGCAACCCCAGCCCGGGGATGATCCTCCCAGGATGAAGGGCCTGCTGCCCCTGGCTCACTGGGTGACCCTGCCGGAGCATCATGGCCCCCTTCCTAGTTCCTCCCTGAAAGAAATCCTCTCAGGCCACTGGCCACTTCCCTCCACTTCCCCTGAACTTTGCAGAGCTGAACCAAACTCAGACTCCCGGCACGTGCAAGTGATCCCTTTTCGTTGGGTTAGCAGATCCTGAAAAGGACTGTGGAGGGTGTTGTGGGTCATCGCTGGGCAGATGAGAGAAGGCCAGGCTGCTCCACGCTGGAGCTATTGAAAAGTGTCAATGTTTGTGGATGAAACCTTGCCAATCCCCCAGGCCCTTTCTGGGCAGCCTGGAAGAGTCTGTCCATCTCTGGCCCTGTAAATTCTGTTCACAGTCTGGGCAGATCCTGTGTGCTCACCAGCCTGAGCCAACAGGAGTCCATCCCTGTGGGTCAGTGACTGCCAGAGCAAGACAGTAGGTGGCCTTCAGATGAAAGTCACTTGGCTGGGGAGGCATGTGAAGGTTCAAGTCAGGGGGATGGTAGCATCTTGGCCTGACAGTCCCCAGGAGACTGTGGGAGACTAGTGAGATTCTGGGTAAAATCAGCTCTCATTTGCACATAACAGGATGGAGTGGGGTGAGTCAGGATAAAGCAGAGGGATGTAGGGGGCAGGTGCCCCAGGTTCTAACACCACCCTGGCCCTGCTGGTGACCATGTGATGGCAGATGAGGCAATATCTTTCTAAACTGGGCTTTTATCCTCTCACATGAAAACAAAGGACTCTTCTTGATGAGCGCCACCTTATTGGGGGCCAGTACTGTGACTGCCTCTGAAATCTCCAAGGGCCCTTTCAATACTCATATTCTATGGTTGTAGGTCAGCATAGGAAGTAGTAGCAGAGAGAGAGTTCTGCCTTTACTGGGCCTGCAACCATGCCTTGTGCTGTTCAAAACATGGGGGTTTTTTGAGGGGGGGAGGGCAGAGCAGGGATTAGATTATGATGACAGAGGGTAGGGTTGGCTTTTCCCTTTGACTGTAGAATTCAGAATAGTCAAGAGCTTAGATTCTCTGTCTTTATGATACTGGAATGCTGAAGATAAGGCTACCTGGCAGACCGGGGGCTTTCCTTGGCAATTTGGGGGGTGCCCATACAGCCTTTTCAGGCCTCCCCTGGGATGTGGTTAGGTTTGTATCCACAACAGCCTGACTACTAGCTGTACTGCTTTGTTTGAGGCCTCGGGCAAAGACTCCACCCAAGCATGGGGGAGGGAGGGTGAGAGCTGATGCTGATGCCCGAGTGGGTGGGCATTCAAAGACTCCAGTGGGGCAGACTTGATTACCATGTGGGGGTGGAAGCTAGCAAGGGACATCAGGCCAGCTGTCTGCCTTGGCTGCTGCCGATTTCCCTCTTCCTGTCCTTGCCAAGTGGGCACCCCATCTTCAGAGAAGCTCACGGGTCGACCAAATGGGCTTCCTTAGCCAGGGAGACATGTGGTTTCTTGCTTTTTAGGACAAGTCTAGTAGGAACTCTCCCTGCTAGCCAAACCAGGCCTTCTTGTTCTCCCAACTGGCAGAGACATCCATTGGGGTCTCTGTCCCACGACCCAAGCAAGCATCTTGGAAATGAAAGCAGTAACCCCCAGAATACAGCTTCTGGCAAAGGTCACAGGCCCTCCAAAATCAAGGTTGGGTATATTAGAGATGGTTTTATAGCATGGATAGACTAGGAAACCAAGCTGAGATCCCCTACAACCTGGTCTCGTCTGTAATCTGAGTTAGGGGTGGTCTAATTCATGTTCATGACATCCATGTCTCCTAAGGCTGGGACAGCCTCCCTTTTGTATCAGCCCTCTGTCACTGAAACTTTGCTTGTGCAATCCTTGACAATTCAGAAATCCCTGAGGAGGCAGTGAGGTTGGAGCTGAGGGAGCTGGGGGACAGGAAGGCCCAGGGCCTGCTTTGGAGGCTCTTCCTCCAAAGAGGTATGGGGACCCCTGGAGAATTTACCACTTGTCTGTTTACTCATTTGTAAAATGAGTTCAATAATCCAGTTGTCCATTGAGGGCTCTTACTAAAGAAACACATGACCTAAGGGGTGGGGTTAGTATCTGATGGTTAGCTTGGACCCCATCCACCCTCCAGAATGATCACAGAACTGGGTGCTGTTGGGGATGAGGGGAAACAAAGACATGGAAGGGAAAGCAGGCCTTTCCCTCAGAGTTAACAACTATGGCGAGAAGGAAATTGTGTGTGTGCGAAGCGACCTGAGAACAATCCCAAGGCAAGTGTCAAAACCCCAGATTCAGTAAAGACACCAAGGGAGACATTCCAAATGGAGGCTGGAGAGAGAGTGGGGGCAGCGCTTCACCAGGGAAGCCACCTGCAAGAAGATGTCACGGCCAGCTCAGGCACAAAGCTGGCAGGCTTGGCCCTGGTGAGCAGCCACCCTCAGCGTCTGGGAGACACTTCAGAAACTCTTTAGGAAAGCGCCTCTCTGTCCCAGTGCAGCCAGCTTTCCTTTTGGAGGAATCCATCCCTCCCCTTCAACGTCTCCCCCATCAGGCTCTTCTCAGGGGGTCCCAGAAAATCACACCTAGTCAGTCAGTAAGCACAGCTTCTCATTACTTTTTGCTTCTTCCAGGAATTTCTAGCACTTCTAGAGTGAGATTTTGATGATGTCTCGACGCAGTCAGCGCCTGAGCCATCGTTACCATGTTGATGATGATGGAGGCAGCAGCAGCAGCAGCAGTGGAGGAAGTTCCCTGGTGGCTGGTCAGCACACTGCCTTCAAGGACAGTCCCTTAAGGTAAGCCACTCCACAGCGGCCCTAGGTCATCTTCCAGATCACAACCACTCAGGGCAGCCAAGGGCCTGGCCAGCTTCCATGTGCACCTTTCTTTCCTGCCCCCATCTTTGGTGGAAACATCACTCTAGTGCTTTCTTTCCCCACAAATGCGAGAATTTCCTGTCCCCAGCACCGTCTCTTCCCCTTCTACCCCAACCTGGGCTGCTGCTGCCTTCACTCTCTGAGAACAGGAACTAGGGAGGGGTGACTTTGAGCATTGAGAGGGCCAGAAACTGAGGCTTAAAGCTGGGCAGGGAACAACCATCATGTGGCCCAGTACCCACGGTTTCTGGGGTGAGCTGCAGGGCCTAGCAAGAGCATAGGAAGCCATGGGGGTGATGGACCTGTGGGGGAGGAGACAGGTTCAGGTGGCTTTAGCTCCTCTTGTACCTCATCATGGTGGTTCCATTTGGAAAGAGGCCCTGCCTGGCCCATGGGAGCTGGGGATTTGTTCCAATGTTATAAAGGATTCATCTGTTGAAGGAATAAGAACAGAAGAGGGCTTTGGGGATCATTTCTTTTCATCCTAGAAGCTCCTTGAAAGTCTCTTCCTCCTCCAGGCCTTTCTCCCCCTGTTTTTCTCCTGCTTCATCTCCTTCACCCTCTTTCCTTTGCTCTTCATGCTTGGCGCCCCCTAGGACTCTGAAGAGGAAATCTGGCAGTGTGAAACGCCTCTCACCAGCCCCTCACCTGGGCCCTGCTTCCAATCCTCACACTACCTACTACAGTGAATCAGTGGTCAGCGAGTCCTACGTCAGGGGCCCCCGGGTCGCCTCGGTGGACAAAAGCTCCATCCTACAAGATCAGCTGGACAGCAATGTCTACTGGAGTGAATGTGGTGAGCTCTGGCCAGAGCTTGACAAACCCGAGGGCTTGGGCTGGGGAGAAGGAAGGAAGCTCCTCCCTGTCTTCTAAAGATTCCTAAGGAGGCTAGTGTCTGTTGGGAGTTACCTTACTCCTCCAGGTTGGCTCATCTCCCTGGATCCTCCCAGGTGGGAGATCCTTCCATTCTCCTGAAGCCCCTCAGTCCCATAGATGGCACTTTTCCAGATCTGGGTGACAATAACCATGCCTCCTAAGGCAGAAGGCCACCTGGTTTTGTGCAGCCAATGAGCTAAAAATCATCTTTACATGTTTCAGTAAAGTTCCATTACACTTAAAAACATAAAAAGTGTTCTTACCTCATACAGAAATAGGAAGGGGGCCGGATTTTGCCCTTGTGCAGAACTCCATTCCTGCCCTAAACCACATGGGGGGGGCTTCTGGGTTCAGACCCCCAAAGGGGTGGGAAGTCTGAATTCTGAAAAGTTCTGCCAGGTGTTCCACCTCTGGCAGCTGCTGTTGCTGGAAGCCTGAAGCTCCCTGCTTATCAGGCACCTCCATGCTCTGTGCAGGTGGGGACTTGGTGAGGAGGAGGAGAGGCCTGGGAGGTGCTGAGAAGAGTAAGATCAATGGACTGAATGAGGGCAAAGTCACCTATGATATCTATGGATCTTCCTCAGGATACTCCTCGGAGGATGACTCTGCAGGTAGGCAGCACTTCCTGCCTACTGGAACTCCATCCCCTGGACGCTGCCCCGTGTACTTTGAAGGGTGCCCCATCCAGGGGGGATGGGGAGAACATAGATTTCAGATAAAAGGAGAGAGAACTCTGCAGTCTGGCTCCAGGTGGGGGTTTGGAGGTTGGGAGGGCCCAAGCCTCAGCATGGTAATGGGGATGCCTGAGGCCCACTTGTGTCTCCTTCTGGGTGGCTCCTCATGTCTTCACTTTCCTGCAGGGCACACACTTATGGACCAGCCTGGCTCAGCATCCTCATTAAGGAATGCTGCCTCCCAAGTTGGCGCTTTCTTGTGGGTGGCCATCACTTTTCCAGGTGGGTTCTGGGAGTGGGTGGGCACACTGCCCAGGGCAGTCCCTGCTGTGGGCCCATAAGAGCTTCCTCATTCCTATGCTGGGGCACACCAGGCCTGGGTGCTAACCCTAGGACAGTGTGTGGAGACAGGCTTTTATGGCAGGATCCCCAGGCACAGCTAGAAAGCCTTGGGAGATTCAAGGAGCAGCTGCAGAGTGGGCAGGCTGGGAGCAAGCTAACTCTGGGATAGGAGGGCGAAGCCTTTGAACCCCTCTGCTGGGACTTTTACAGGTTGGCTCTTTGGCCTGTTCTACTGGTGGCTGGGCACTACCTGCTACCGCCTGACCACAGCTGCCTCCCTGCTGGACGTCTTTGTCTTAACCAGGTCAGTGAGGCCTCCCTGGGCTCTGCCAGAACCAAAGAACCCATGCTTGAAAAAGCTTCACCACCCTTGAGCTCAGTTCAGCTTTTGAGACTTTTGTGCCATGAATCTTATGACAGAAGGTCAGGTCAGGGTCAGGGGTGTGCTGGAATCAGCTGGAACCAGCTTGAACCTGCTCCTGAGTGTCAGCTACCAGTCAGGGCTCCTCTGGGTATCTAGACTGAAGAAGAAGATGGGACAAGTTGTGTGTGCCTTCACCTCCTTCAGAACTGCTTGTTAACCCTTCCCCAGCACATGCCAATCCCCATGAGCACAGGTGCTGCTCTATTCCTGAGTATCTTGGAGGAGCTGTCCCCTCAGTAGTTCCTGCCTCTCATCTCCACTGACTCTGGTGGCTTCACCTTGGCCAGTTGGAAAGTCCTGAGCTCCCAGGGGTTGTAGTCTCTTCCCAGTCCTTCGGGTAGCCAGGCCATCCTTACAGTTTCTCTGTGGGGGGTCATGTCCAGGTTTCCAGGCAGCCTCCAGGGCTGTGTCCAGGAGCCTGTAGAGCAGGGGTAGGGAACCTGCGCTCTCCAGGCCACATGTAGCCTTCTAGGTCCTGGGGTGCAACCTTTGGACTGAGGCCAAGTTTTACAGAACAAATCCTTTTCTTAAGGAGATTTGTTCTTGGAAGTCTAGATTCAGTCAAAGGGCCACCCTTGAGGACCTCAAGTGCCACATGTGATCTCCAGGCTGCAGGTTCCCTATCTAGCTCTGGATTCTTGGGGCCACAGGCTAGGCCCAGGGAGACTAGCCAACCTTGTCAGGGCTTACTCCTTCCAAGTCCCAATTTGACAAGCACTGAAATGATTTAGCCAAAAGAAGCCTGCCCAATTCACTAGCATATAAGCACATTCCTGAGAGCCCTGGGAGGGAGATGCCTTCCACCAGCCCTGTCACCTTTCATAACAACATTCACACATTTGACCAAGGTCAAATTTTCTCCTTCCACTTGACCTCGAGGGCTGTCCATAAAAGCCCAGAGCTCCCCATCGTAGCTGTCCCAGGGTGGGGGCACACCCTTTGTTGGTTTCCTCAGCAGCTCAGGGAGGGTCGCACAGGAATCTGGTGGGGAAGACCAGGCACTAATGTCTCCTCCTTCATCCCCATGAAATCCAGGAGCTTTTCAACTCTGAAGAAGTTGTTTCTGCTTCTCTTGATGCTGTTGCTTCTGGCTTCGCTGGCTTACGGTGAGCCTTGCTGAGTCCCCAGGGCACCCTGCCAGCCCAGACAGACAAGGGCTTGGGGGCAGGGCTGCTGAACGCAAGTCTGGAAGACAGAGCTTTGAAGGGGAGCCTTTAGCCTTTAGGGGAAAAGGGACCCAGGCCTTGTATGGGAAAGTTCTTGTGCCTGAAATGGGATAGACGGCCTGTGTCTCCTCCTCTTGATCCAATCCCACAAGCCTTTCTTGTGCATCTTCTGTATGCAGGCCTCCCAGACTCATGCTGCATGCCTACTATGACAGTGCTGGCTTTACATGGGTGTTTGATCTGCCCCCTCAGTGGTCACTGTCAAGGCACTTGAGGGTGGGGGAACTGGTAGAAGAGCTGAGTCCACAATGAATGGGTTAGCTGGGCAGGACACAGCCAATGCCAGCTCTGGAGGCCTTTGCCCCTTCTCACTGGGGAGAATGGACAGGGTGGTCCTCCCTGGATGGTCCCAAAAGAGCTGTACTCTGTTCAGGAACCATGACATCACTTACCCCCTACTATGAGATGAAGCCCAGCTTGGGAATGGTGACACCACAAGCTGTCAGTTACCAGGACCTCTATTCAGCTGGCATCTCCTGAAAGCACTCTGATCCTCCAGAAGAGACAGGGCTGTATGTGGACCAGGCTTGGGACCAGGAGGCAGGACTTCTCCATGTCCTCTCCCCAGCTGCTTCTTGTCCCTCATTTTTCTCATAATCCAAAAGTGTGTAATGACTCCTGAAAGGATCATGAGAGATGCCTTTCCTGAAGGGTCTTGCCTTCCAGATCATGGGGCCCATAATGCATGCACCTTCCTTGGGCCAGGGTCTGAGCCCATGTGGATGTGACACTGCCAGACACAGTCCAGGTGTAGGTCCTCATCCTGGACATGTTTCCCTTCTGGTGCCTCAGCCTCTGCCTTCATTAGCCTTTCCTCCCATGTGCTAGGTGCTTGGTATTTTTACCCCTATGGACTACAGACATTCCACCCTGCTATGCTGTCCTGGTGGGCAGCAAAGGGCAGCAACAGGAGAGAGGAGGTGTGGGAAGCAGGAGAATCCACCCCATATTTCCAGGTGAGTGCCTGGGTGAGTGCCAGGAACACTTTGTGCAGGACAGGCAGACAGTCTGCTCACAACCAAGTCTGTTCCAATCAACCCCAGAATCACTCAGTCCACTACCATTTCTTAAGTGTGGCCTACTGTGTGTCAGGCACTGTGCTAAGGGATGGGAATTCAAAGAAAGAATTCAAACCCAAACAAACAAGCCCACAGTCCCTGCCCTGAAGGAGTCCCCGAGTCATGAGGAAACAACTAGGTACAATGGAGATCTACCAGGACAGATGGGAGTGAAGCAGTAGAGGGAGTTGGCTATGCTGTTTCTTCTGTGGCAGCCATACAGACTATTACCATACCATCTTTGAAGACAGTTCTGGCCTGGCAGGATCTTCCAGGTGGTGTCCTCTCCTAGCGCTGTCTTTGAAACAGCTCTGCAGCACTATGAGGCATCAGAGGAGGGGGAAGCAGGATTAGCCAGAGGAAGCTGCTTTTGTTTCCATTTTGTAATGAACAAAAGTCTGTTTTATTTCCCTTCTCCCTCTCCCACCCATTCAGAAAAATGAAAAGCAAACCACTTGTAACAAATGTGCAGAGTTAAGCAAACCAGTCCCTTTTTGGCCATGTCTAAAAGATCTATGTCTCCTTCTGCCTCCTGAGGCCATCTCTCCGTCAGAAGTTGGGTCATTTTCCAGAAAAGTACTTGGTCACTGCATCGATCAGAGTTCTAAAGTCTTTCAAAGTTGCTTCTTTGTGGTTCTTCTCACTCTGCTCTGCACCAGTTCATACAAAGTCTTCTCAGGTTTCTCTCAATACCACCTATTTCATTGTTTCTTAGAGCACGGTTGTATTCAATCCTTACACCATAATTTATTCAGCTCTTGCCCAGTTCGGGGGCAAGCCAGTAGTTTCCATTTCTTTGTCTTTGCTGTTTGGGTGCCAAGTGTGTGTCATGCAGAAGATAGGTCATTCATCTCAGTGGTGACAGTCTCTTCTTAATGGTCTGTGCTGTGGGGCAAGAGATGAGAATATAAATCCAGGCTATAATGAAGCCTTCATTTAGTAACCTCGATTTATCCATGGATTTCCATCTCCAAACTCATCAATCTTTGCACCAGGGCCACTCACAAGCAGCATTAGGAGACTCTCTCACCTTGGATATGCAGATCCCTGGGGAGCCAGGGTCAGAAAACCTGGGCTCAAGTTTGAGCTTTGCCACTTGCTAGCTTTGGGACCTGGGGCAGTTCAATGCCAACCTCTCAAGACTCAGCCTCCCGCGTTCCCCCGCTGCCTTCAACTGAAATCATAGTTGCCTCCCCCAAAAGGCCTTCCCTAACACCTTGTCACACAGTGAAGTGATTCTGGAGGGGGGGGGGTCTCCAGAAATTGGTAGCAGAGCCCAGACTATCAGAGTTGATCAAGCTGGGAAGACTTGAAGGCTGTGTGCAGATCCTGGTGTCTGCCCACCAGAAGCTTGGCCACCAGGTGATTGGATTTGGGGAGTCATGATGACTTGGGAAGCAGATAAAAAGACCAAACAACCTTTGCCTTCTGCAGCCACCTTCTGTTTGTGGACAGAGGTCAGGGGACCTCAGAGAAGGACAAAGAGTACTTGGTCTCCCTCAGTCCTCACACAGTCCAACCACAGTCTAAGTGGTTGACATTATTCCTGTGTAATCTGAGGGGTGACATGGAGTGGTGGGATAAAGGACATGGCTCTAGAAACAGCAACAGATGAGGTGCTGGATGTCAGATGCACAATGAGGTCCACGATTTTGGACACAGCCAGTGTCAGAATTTGATTTGTCTGACTTCTCATGTCAGCTGCAAGGAGTTTTTTTTTCAGATGTGGGGGGGAAAACAATCAGTGGAATGATCACTCACAGGCAGAAGAATTTGGAGGAGGCAAATCAGCCTCAAGGATTAGATTTCATCACATTTTTAAAGGCAACTAAAAAACCCCATAGTTGCTATTCCAAATGAGCATAAGGCAACAGAGGGCAAAGGAAGTCCAGGAGGAAGCTGAGAAGATCATTTTGTCCTTGTGACCCCAACACTCGGCATAGCCTGTTACACTTAGTGGGAGTGTATCAGTGTTTGTTGGCTGTCATTGTACTAAGTCCACAAAACAACGTGCAAGGGAAGAAGACACAACTATTATTTGTCAGTAAGAAAGTCCCCAGGCACAGGATACATGATCAGCACCAAAAGATGTCACAACGAAACCAAAGGACCATCTTCACGGAATGAGAAATGCTGGTTACACGAATCATTTCAGCATCAAGGACCAGATCAGTGACTGGGCCCCACAAAGGTCAAAATCCAGCAAGTTAGAAGAAAGGGGGACAAAAGGGGAAAAAACATACCGTACAGCTCCAACAGCTCCAGTCCTTCCTCTTCAGATGTGTCAACCACTCAGGCACGGCAAAAGGAACACTGACTCATAGCATCGTTTCCTAAGGATGTTTGACTGCTGCTCCAAAACATCACATTCCAGTGAGAAGGCCAGCAATCCTAGAGGCTGCCTCCGTCAGAGACCAGCGGCTCTTGGCAAGCAAAGAAACCAAAGGCAACACTGGATCTGAAAATAGGCCACTGGCGCAAGAGAAGAAGAGGGTGGTGACTAAAGGATACAAACAGTGGCCCCGTGAAACGGCAAACATCAGGAAGGGCCCTCAGCCTCCCTCTTCAGCTCAGTCCTGAGAGTGGAGGCCCCCAAATTCTTGAGTCAGCTCCTTCCCCTCTCAGTGACTCACCTTGTTAGGAAGCTGTTCCTGCCTCTGAAATGTGCCACAACTTCTACCTTGCCAGGACAAGCAAAGCAACTCTAACCCTGTCCATGTCCACAAAGTCTGAAAACCATTTTCATGTCTCCTCATCGTGTTGTGTGTTTCCAAAAGTTTTCTTGATATCATTGGTTTTTACTTAACCTACCTTTCCCAGTGTGTCTTCTCAGAAAGAGAAGCAGGGAATTTGGAAAAACCCTGTAAAGTTTGTGTGACCTACTAGTGAAAATCATTTTGAATTAGGTACATCTTTACACACACACACACACACACACACACACACGCACACATCCCACTGACTTTGAAGACTTGTCTCTAGCTTTTGCTTTCATGTGACCCACCTTGCTCAGTGTATCCTTCCCATTTTGCCCTCCCACAGAGCCAGCCCTTAAGCAAAAGAATAAACCAAAAAGGGGAAGAAAAGTTCAGCAGAACACAGCAGGCGAGCCCAGCATTAGATGCAGGTTCCCTGCCAGTATTTCCCACCCTAGCCAGGACGGGAAGGGAAGAAGATCCTCATGTGTCATCTCTGTTCTTTCCATTTCCATGGTTGTCTGTGGTGCTTGTTTTCTTGTTCTCCTCATTCATTTATTCCACTTTTCCCCAGTTCATGTAAGTCTTCTAATTAAGCAGAGTTGTGGCTTCGTACAGCATAGTCATATTTCCTTGTATCCATAAGCCACTCCTCTGTCAATGAGTTCTTTGCTACCAAAGAACTTTCTTAGTGGTTCAGTTGGTATGGCACTGAATAAGTTAATTTAGGTAGTTTTATCATTTTTATGCTACTGGCTTGACCTACCCACGAGGAGTGAGTACATCTCCAACTGTTGAGATCTCTACGTATGAAGAATGTTTTGTAATTGTGTTCATATAGTTCCTGTGTGTGTCTTGGCAGGCAAACTCTCAGGTTGTATACAGTATACAATTGTATACAGTTATTTTCAATGGAATTTCTCTTTCTATCTCTTCCTGCTGGATTTTCTTGATTAATATATAGAAATGCTGATGGTTTTGATGGGCTTCCAACTTTCTTTAAGTAATTGTTTGAACTGGTTTTGTTTTAAACTGGTTTTTTAGATGACTCTCTAGGGTTCTCTTGGTAAACCATTGTATCATCTACCAAAAGAGATAGTTTTGGTTCCTCATTGCAGTTTTTTCCCTTCAGTTTCTTTTCTGCCTTATTGCTATATCTAGCAGTTGCTGTAACTGGTACAACACTGAATAGCAATGGTTGGCAATGGACTTTCTTCCTTTACCGTGATCTTACTGGGAAGGCTTATCCCCATTACATATCATGCTTGCTCTTGGTTTGAGTTAGATAATACTTATTTTAAAGAAGACTCCATTTATTCCTGTGCTTTCTAGTGTTTTTCAACAGGGATGAGGCATTTTGTCAAAAGCTTTGTCTGCACCTGTTGAAATCATATAAATTTGTTGTTTATGTTATTGATATAATCAGTTACATTTATAGTTTTCCTAATAATTGACCCAGGCCCAACTTCTTGGTATCAATCCAGCTTGGTCACAGTGTCACAATATATCTTTGTGATATATTCCTGTAATCTCCTTTCTTAGCATTTAATATTTTTCATCAATATTCATTAAGGAAATTGATCTATAGTTCCCTTTCTTGGGGAGACGTGACTCTCCTTGGTTTGGGTATCAAGATTATATTTTTGTCATAGAAAGAATTTGATAAGATTCTATCTTTACCTGTTTTTCAAATCGTTTATTTAGTGTTGGAATTGATTACTTTTTAATCATTTGGAAAAATTTGATTTAGTCCTGGGGTTTTTTCTTAGAGAGATCATTTATAGCTTGTTTCGTTCCTTTTTCTAAGATGGGGTTATTTAAGGGCTCTGTTAAACAGGACTATTTATATTTGAAAAATTCATTTCATTTAGATTTTCATTTTTATTATTGGCATGTAGTTGGGCAACAAAGCTCCTAGTAATTACTTTTATTTTCTCTTCATAGATTGTAAATTCACTGTTTTCATTTTCTGATGTAATAATTTGGTTTTCTTTTGTAAAAATTAAATTAGCCAAGGATTTATCTATTTAATTGTTTTTCTCACAGCTTATAGTTTTATTTATTAGTTCATTGGGGTTTTGTTCTTTCAATTTCGTTCATCTTTCTATCGATTCAAGATTTTAATTTTGGTGTTTAATTGGGAAGGGATTAATCTGTTGGTTTTCTAAATATTTTAGTTGCATGTCTAATTCTTTAATCTGTTTCTTTGTCTCTTTGATTGATGTAAGCATTTGAAAATATACATTTCCCTCTAAGTCCTGCATTGACTGCATCCCCAAAATTTAGTTATGTCATTGTCACCATGAAATTGTTAACCATTTCTATGATTTGTTCTTTGACTCATCCATTCTTTAGGATCCATTCTGTAAGATCCATTCTTTTTCTCCAACTCCTCTATTTGTGTATCTTTCTGTTTCAAGCATATTTCTTGTAAATAACATATTGTTGGATTCTGGTTTCTAATCCATTCAACTGTATTCTTCCATTTTATGAGTGAGTTCATCCCATTCCCATTCACAGTTGTGTTCATTAAATGTATATTTTTTTCCATGCTATTCTTTTACACTCATCCTTTTGTTTTTTACTCTGTCCCTTCTTCAGTAGTCTTTTGTTTCTGACCTTTGCCTCCCTTAATCTATCCCGTCATTCTTCCCTCCCCCTCACCTTTCTCTTAGACGCTTTTCCTCCTACTTCTCCTTGCGTAAAATGAATCTCTCCATCTCATTGTGTGTGTATGTGTATTCTTCCCTCTTTCAACCAGTTCAGATGAGAATAAGGTTCGTGTTGCCTGTTCCCCTCTTCTGTCCCTCCCATTGTATAAACTCTTTCTAGTGCACCCCATTTATGAGATAACTTTCCCCATTCTTTCTCTCCTTCCCCACAACCTTCCAGTGCATTTCTCTTCTCCACCCTTCCATTCTTTTGAGATCCTCACAACATAATACAGTCATTCAGGTCGCTATCTATTTAGACTGCTTCTAGGACCCGTGGTGATCATAAAATTCTGAAGTGGTTACATGTATCATCTTGCCACACAAGGGATCTAAACAATTTGCCCTTTTTTAGTGACTTGTGATTTCTCACTCATGTTCACCTTATTATTCTTCTCCTGAGTTCTGTGTTTGAATGTCAAATTTTCTATTCTGTTCTGGTCTTTTCATCAGGAATGCTTGAAAGTTCTCTATTTCACGAAGGGTCCTTATTCCCCTGTAGGACGATACACAGTTTTGCTGGGTAGTTTAATCTTATTGTGGGCTCTAATCCTAGATCTTTTCCACTCCAGAATATGATATCCCAAGCCCTGTACTCCTTTAATGTGGAAGCTTCTAAATCTCATGTGTCCTGACAGTACTGGATTATTTCTCTCTGGCTATTTGCAGAATTTTCTCCTTGACCTGGCAGTTCTGGATTTAGAACAGTTGCTGGGAGTTTTCATGTAGGGGTTTCTTTCAGGAAATGATTTGTGGTTTCAAGTTCTACTTTGCCCTCTGATTCTAACACATCTGGGCATTTTCCTTTGTAATATCTTAAAATATTATGTTGAGCTCCTTTTTTGTTCCTGGCTTTTGGATAGACAAATGACTCTCCAATTCTCTCTCCTCAATCCATTTCTAGGTCATTGGAGTTTTGTATGAGATCCTATACATTTTCTCTTGAATTGATTTTATTTTTTGTTGTTGTCTCCTAGAGTTATTAGCTTCTATTTGCTCAGTTCTAATTTTTAAGGAATTCAGTATTTTTGTGCCTCTTTTACTAATTATTCATTCTCTTCTCATATCTTTCTTGTACCGCTTTTTAAAAATTTTTCCTCTTCCACTCTTAAAATCACTTTTTGTTCATTTTTATCTCATTCTTTAACTCTTCTAGGAATTCTTGTTCAACTCTTATCCAATCTACCCTTTTTCTTGGAGGATTTGCTTAAAGATATCTTCAAGTCATTGCCTTCTTCTGTCTTTCTGTCTTGAGCCATAGTAGCCCTTTGTGGTCAGGTTCAGTTTTGTTTACTCATTCTTCCAGCCTATTTCTTGACTATGAACTTGATGTTGGCATTGGGCTCAGCTCACCTCTGGGCTTTCTTAGTTCAGTCCGCAAACTTTCAGTGCTTCCATAGTGGTGATATCTGTTCACTGCTATTCTTGTCTGAGTTGTGCAAGTTCCTGACTCAGGTTTAGGTCTTCTGGCTTGCGGGTGCTGGAGTTTCTGTAGAATGTTATTGGACTCAGTCATTGTTAGCACACTTTTAGGTTCTGCAGGTTCAGAGGGACCGAACTTATTGACTCTTCTTGCGTCTGGGTCTCCTACCCGAGGTATCCCACTGCAGGACTAAAAGTGAACATTGAGCCCCCAGCTGTGCTCTGGGGCTCAGGTCCAGAACCTCTTTGCAGAACCCCTTTCTTGATCAGTGCTCAGCTAGGGCCTCGCTCACTCATAACTGCTCCTCTCAGCCCTACGTCTGTAGCCTAGAAGAGTCATTTGGCCCCCTTCATGCTCCCAGGATAGCCTGGGATCTGCTCCTGCTCAGGGATTCAGTTCTAGCCCTTTTACCATCCTTGGGCAATGAAATGCTTCCCACTGTCCTGGCTGCCATTATGTTGGGCTCCTGGCCAGCCCCCACCTCAGTGTCCACAGCTCTCTTATTTCTTAAGCTTCCCTGGGCTGGAGAAATGACACACAGGGATGTTTTCTTGGCTTTCCTCATGAGAATGTGGTCTGGCACATTATCTAGATGGTTAGAGAGGAGGTGGGCTGGGCTCATCAAAAATGCCCACCCTCCCTCTGTTCTCTTGGTTCTGCCCCTGTGCTGTGTGGTTGGTGGGGAGGGGACCTTCTGCATGCTTAGCCTCCTTTGTACCTCTTGGGGAGGTCTCTGACCTGGCTTTTTGCCCTGAGCTCTCTCAGCTTCTTCGACATTTCGACCCTGGTGACCCTGGCCCTCCCTCATCACTCTCCTGGCTCACTGCCGCAGTGTCCTGAGTGGCCTCCCTGCCTGCAGTCTGTTCTGCACTCTGCTCTCAAAGGAACTTTCCTTAAGAACAGAGCAGACCAAGTGACTTCCCTCCTCAGTCAATGGCAGGGCCTCCCCTTTGCCCCCCAGAGGAAAACAGCCCCACCCTGTCTTTCCAGCCTTAGCCTCATTGGTCTTCTGTACTCCTTTCACACTCGGTGACCCTACCCAAATGGCTGCCCCCATGCTGAGAATTCATTCTGGTGCTCTTTCTTCCAGTCAGCCTGTCAACCCACATGTATTTATTAAGCACTTCCTCAGTGCCGGGTCCCGGCCTAGGGGACACAGGTACACAAAATGAAACCATTCCCATTGACCAGGAACTTCCATTCTCAGGCGGAGACCAACAATGCTTACGTTTTTGTAAATAGCGTAAGTGTGAAATGAAGAAATCTGCCGACAGCAGTTAAACGACCTGGTGGCTTTTAATGTCCTTGTCTCCTCCATTCAAATGGAAGTTCTTCGTACACAAGAAAGGTTTCCTTCTTGGTCCTTGTGTTCTCAGCACTCAGCCCCACCTCGGGCACACAGTGGGTGCTTAACAAATGCCCAGTGCTCCTTGTTCCTCCTCCTAAGAGACTTTTCATCTTTGTGTGTTTTCCTCCTTGTTCCCAAGGCTGAACAGCATGTCCTGTCCAAGGTTCATGCCCTAGAAAGGCGGCTGGAAACTCTGGCTTCTGAATACTCTGCACGTTGGCAGAAGGAGGCCATCAGGCTGGAGTTGCTGGAGCTGCAGGGGGCCAGTGGGAATGGAGGTGGAAAAAGCCTGAGCCACGAGGATATTTCAACTCTCCTGGAGGGCCTGATGAGCCAATGGGAACCCACCCTGAAGAAGGACTTCCGTAGGGACACCACTGCCCACATCCAGGTGAGGAGAACGCTCTGCTAAGAAGACCAGGTCGGCAAGCCCAGCTAGTGGAAGGCATAGAGGTCTTGAGGTGAGGCAGCACTCTGGGCTTGGCAGGACCTGCCAAGTTCTCTGGGTCTTGTTGAACGCCTGTCTCCTTTTTTGTGGTCTCCAGGAAGCACTCACCACCCTCAGGGCAGAACATCGGCAAGATTTGGATAATGTTCTAAAGAAGATTTCTCAGGCATCCCAGGTAATCCAGAAGCTCTGACGCTTCTGGAGGCAGAGACACAGGGGATGGAGGGCGGGGAGGGGGGGCACGGGGGGAGTGGGGCGAAGGGGTGGAGAGGGGGCAGAGACGTCTTGGGGGAGGTCACTTGTAGCTGGAAATGTTGGTGCTGCTGTCAGTAGACCTAACACTTGCTTACAGGTTTCTGGCCAGATTCCATACTTGTATGGGAGCATATTCGATTGACTCATTGTCCCTGAGAGCTCCTGTCTGAGGACTCTGGATCCCCTTGTCCGAAGGATAAGCAGAGAGCTTACTGATCTAAAGCAACCTAAGCCTCCTCCTGTAGCTCCTTTCTGGAACCCCTTTCCTGTACTGAGCACATCCATGCATGAAGACTAGGGAGGGATAAGATTGTCAATGAGAAGACTGTAACTCAACAGCTGAGTTTGAAACTCTTTTCAGGGACTGAGAAGTGACCTCACCACTCTAGGGAAAGTGGTTCATGCCTAATCTCAGCTGAGTTGGGGTCTCTGTCAGATGCCTCCTCTTGGTGGGATGATAAGAGAGGAGTCCAGTCTTTGAAAGGTCTAGCCCAAACTCAAGGTCAAGATTTCTGGAGCCCAACAGTTTGCAGAGACTCAGATCCTCCTTAGCAGACAGAGGGTCCACCCAGAGGACACAATGAGTCCCCAGAGTGTGGTTTGGTGTTTTCATCAGTCTCATTGTGCCATCATCTTCCTTACAGGAGCTGGAAAGCTGGGTGCTCCAGCTAAAATCTGAATGGCAGAGGTAAGGCCCCAAACTAACTGGCAAAGAGAAGAGGAGGGAAGGAAGGCTAGAAAACTAGACCAGAGAAAGCACCACTGAGATTCTCTGGGGGGGTGTCAGTAGAGCCAGAATACTTGGGTTAGCATGTCCATAGGATTAATCCCAGCTGGTAAGGACCTCAGAGAGCAGATGAGGGTCCTGAGGCCTGGGAGGGAAATGACTTGCCCAGGGTCACACAGGGAGTAAATGTCAGGGAAGACTTGCACCCAGATCTCTGGTTCTGTTCTTTCCCTTTGATAGTGGTTCTGCTTGACTCTATCCTGTGTCACTAGCCAGTGGCTGCCCTTCCCTTTTCCTTTTGTCACTGTCTAGTTTGGCCCAAGAAGCCCTCCAGGAAAACATATTAAAGGCTATGGGTCCACTGGAGGCCCAGCTGGCTGGCCTGAGACAGGAACTGGCAGCCCTGAGCCAGAGACAGGCTGCAGCGGCAGAGGAAGTAGACCTTTGGCCACAGAAGATGGCAGCCCTGCGCAGTGATGTGAGTCCTCCAGTCCACCACTTAGACCACATGTGCCCCTCTCTCCAAGGTGGGCTGCCTGAGCATCTGCCCAGGGAGACCCAACCCTCTAAGGTGTCCACTGGGGTCCAATGAGATCTTTTTTGGTAGACCTGAAAGCAGTGGGAAAATGCCAGTCACTTGGTTCACAACCGTCCCTTCCCTGGCACCAGGAAGACATGCATAGGCTCTGAGCTCTCAGAGTCTTTCTAGACACCCCCTCCCCAGGTCCCCTGTCCCGGCCCTCTTTCTTCCTTACCTCTACTGTTTTGTGGATGGTCTCTGGTGGTTTCTAGGTGGAGTCTCAGTTCCCAGCCTGGATCAGTCAGTACCTTCTTCGAGACAAGGGCGCTAAGGCTGGGCTTCTTCAGCTGGAGGAGGTACAGGCCCAACTTCGGGACCTGGAGCACAGAATCCTCACTCAGGTGGCAGAAGGGCAGGTCAAATCTGCCAGTGAAGCTGCTGCCAGCCTGAGGCTGACCCTTCACAAGGAAGGAGTGACTGGGGTCACAGAGGAGGTGAGGCCTGCCCCATTCCCTGTCTGCCTGTCGGAGGTCATGGGTTTGCCCTGAGAGGAGCCTCCAGGGAAGGAAGGGGAAGCCCTGGCAGAGCAGGTAGCACACGTGGCCCTCTGGTGAAAGGGCTGGGCCAGTTCTGCAGGCAGCTAGGCCCATGAGTCCATCCATGCCTGTCTTTTAGGATGTGCACCAGATTGTGAATGAGGCCCTGAAGAGATACAGTGAAGACCGCATTGGGCTAGTGGATTATGCCCTGGAGTCCTCAGGTAGGTAGCCTGTAGAAAGCCAGAGGGCTGGGGACATGATGGTTGCCCATTAAGGGACAGCAGGAATTAAAAACTCATGATGCCCCTTATGGGACGGGGCAGTTGAAGGGCTGATGCCCTGGCAGTGACCCCTCATCTTCAGGACTACCTCTGTGTCCTGCCAGCCCTCAGCTGCCCCCACCTCACTTCTCTCCCTCTTGTTCTTTCAGGGGCCAGCATCATCAGTAGCCGCTGCTCAGAGACCTATGATACCAAGACGGCCCTTCTCAGTCTGTTTGGCATCCCCTTGTGGTACTATTTCCAGTCCCCAAGAGCCATCCTCCAGGTATGACAGAACAAAGGGCCCCCAGCTTGGCTCTCTGCCATCTCCCACCTTCTGTGGGGGCTGGGCTCTCAAGGTGGGAGGATTACACAATGGAAATCTATTCCATTGGCTGCCCACCTGACTTGTCACCTGACTTGTCTTCTGCCCACAGCCAGATGTTTACCCTGGCAACTGCTGGGCATTCCGGGGCCCCCAGGGCTTTGCTGTGGTTCGATTATCTGCCCGCATCCACCTCACTGCTGTCACCTTGGAGCATGTACCCAAAGCCCTGTCTCCCATCAGCAACATCCCTAGCGCCCCCAAGGATTTTGTCATCTTGGTGAGTATCTGAGCCTTGCAGCTCTCCATTCCAGTATGCCTGACAGCCATTTCTTAACAGCAGCATTGTGAGGTGAGGAATGGAAGGATGTGCCCATTTTACAGCTGGGATATTGAGGCTGGTCTCTGGACTCCACAACCAGCCCTTTCCCTGCTCCCCCTCTTCTTAGAGAGAAGCCAGAAGAGGACAGCTGACAGCAGTCAAGATTTCAATGCTGTCTCAGGGTCCTTTTATACAACTCCTTTATACATGGGTGCCTCCATGGCCAGGTGTCCCATGGGGGAGCTGAGTGGGGATGATGAGCACCATTCCCTACAGTCACCTCCTTAGGGCAGAGTTGGAATGTCCTCATAAGGAGGATGTGGGTGAAAAAAGTGGAGCCAGAGGAGAAGAAGAAACGTGTAGGGGAACAGGATGCTTCAGGACCTAAATCCTGATAGATGAAGAAACTGAGGCACCTACAATTAAATTGTGTGTCCCAAAGCCATTCAGCAGCTTAGGGGAAGAGGCAGAGAAGGAGGCCAGGGGCTTGGAGGGAAAAGGATCTGTCTACTGAGTTAGTGAGAGATGCTGGAAGGTGAGGGGACCAAAGAAGGAAACATCATGGTGGCTTTTGCTTTCTCCCCTTTACTCTCCCCAATGTATCCCCCCCTACACCCCCTTCCTCCTCCTCTTCCACCTTCTCCTCCACAACCTCCCCTTCCTTTGCCTCCCTGGATAGATCTGGATTCATGTCTTAACAGCATGACCTTTCCTCTAACCCCCTCCCATCCATCCATCCATCCATCCATCCATCCATCCATCCATCCATCCCTTCCCTTTGCTTTTCCTTCTCTGTAGGGGCTAAATGAAGATTCACAGTCGGAAGGGGTGGCCCTCGGGCACTTTACCTATGATAATGCTGGGGAGTCCATTCAGACCTTCCACTTTCAGGTATGGAGGGCTGGCCCCACAGTGTCCCAGGGAGGCTGGTGCTCTTGAAGGCTAGATCACCAGCCATGGGGATGCTGTGGCTTTGCTAGGAGCTGCAGTTTGAGCCAGGACCCCATGGTTCTGATAGCAACCTGAGGGATAACATTCAGCCACTGAAGAAGGCCTGGGGGGGACGGGCTCTGGGGTCAGGATGTCCACCAAGGGATCACGAGCCTTCCTGACCCCAGTTTCCTCTTCCCACAGGGCAATGACACAGCCCCATACCAGGTGGTCGAACTTCGGATCTTAAGCAACTGGGGTCACCCTGAGTACACCTGCATTTACAGCTTCCGGGTCCATGGGAAGCCTGCCAATTAGCCTCTCCCCCCCAGGGCCTTTCCCCTCTTTCCCCCTTCAGCCCCTCCCCTCCCCCAGCAAGCACTTCATCCCACTTTCTCGCCCTCTCCCACACTTCATCCCTTATGGCCACTGTGACTTCTGGGAGAGATACAAGGTGGGAGCCTACCACCATGGAGCAGTTTGGCCCCACCCTGCCCTCTCTGATGGAGAGGAGATCACCAGCTCAGCTATTTGTTTCACTCCCCATCCTCTTGAGGGTCAGGTGGCCCAGCTCCCTACCAGGCCCTGCCTGCCCTCAGGAGGTGTATACACAGCTATGTATGATATCTTGAAGGTGTGAGTCAAGACATCATGAGGGCCTTATTATGCTCAGCAGCACTCAGAACCACAGCTTAGGCCACCTTAGCTTACCTTGCCCAAGAGTCTAGGTCAAAGAACTTGGTTTATTGAGGGCATGACAACTTGGGCAGTTCCAAAGGGCAGACTGGTAGACAGTCTGTCTTGGGCATGCCCCAGCAGGTGGCTAAAGCTCCCGTCCATGGTAGCATGCATAGTTCTCTTTACCATGGGGCATGATGGGGGCAGTCTTTGAAATCTGAAGTATCTGGGACTGGCCACAATTCCCTGGTGTTAAGTTTATTGGGATAGAGTTGGGGTTAGTTTTTTGGAGTTAAGGCTGGGATGGGAGGGGAAGGGCAAATTCTTTGGCCCTGCGGGCCCATTGTATTATGTATATAGATAGATATTTATATTTATACATAGATCTCTTTGTTCTTTGTTATCAGACAGAAAAGTTACGGGCTTCATTTCTGGCTTCCTCCCCCTGGGGCCCAGGGTGATATTCACTCCAGCTCCAGCTTGGGGTGGGGGGCAGGCTGTCAGGCACGGATCCTCACAGTGACATTGCCATCCTTCCTGCCTTTTACTGTAGGAGGGAAGGCAGGCCTTCACACCACAGGGCTGGCCACTGGTCCCTGAAGCAAGCAGGGGCACTCACTCATCTGCAGGCTTTGGGGGTCACCAGCAGACAGTGGCAGGCTGACCCTAGCTGGCCCTCAACCCAGTTTGCTCCCTCTGCTTCTGTTCGCTTACCAGGAAGCTGGCGTCTGAGCAGCCCTGCGTAGGAACCTACAGATGGGGTCTTAGTTCTTCCCCATCACAAAGGCTACTGTTTAATTCTTTACTTTGATTTTTTAATCAACAAATTCTAATTTATGCCTATGCAAATATAAATTTTCCCTGGGATCTGTGGCTTCTCCTTGTCCACCTGTTGCTCTTGAGGCCAACTTGGAGTAGTGGGGAAAAGAAGGTGGTATTCTGGTAGAAACTCCCTGGTTAAAGGGCGGCTTCCTTGCTGCTGAGTGAGGCCTGGGAGGGATTGTCCTGGGCATCGAGAAGGAGCTAAGCCCAGGCCTGGGCTGGGAGAAGCAAAGCTGGGTAAGGGAACCAGAGGAGGCTTTCTCATTTCTGCCTGCTCCTTTAAAGCTCACCCAAGGCCTCTCCTGGTCTTAATCCTCCCTCAGTGCGCCCAAATTTATGTTTTATACTTCCTTGTGTGTGTCTGCATATCCATACATAAACGCACACCTATCCAGACAGACATTCCTCTGTGTGCCTGCTCCATCTTTCAGGAGCAGGACAGCTTTCTAAGGAAAAGAGCTTTGTGTCTGCCTTGGTCTCCCCCATAGCTAGCACAAGGCCTGCCACCCAGCAGACACTTTATCTGAGCATTGCTATTCACTTCAACTCAGGTGTAAAGAAAGAATATACTCTACAGCCTTCTCAACAAGGGGTCACCAGCATGCCTTTGACAGCCTCCAGCAAGGGTTAAACACGTCACAAACTGCCAGCCGTCCTCTTCCACTTTCAGACAGCTCAAGTTGTTGGGAAATTTGTCCTGAAATCAGGCTGAAATCTATCTTTGGGCATCTTCCACCCACTATTCCTCGTTCTTTCATCCTGGGTCAAGCAGAACACGCTAATCCCCCTTCCACATCACTTTTCAAATAGTAGCATTAGAGAGTGGCTACTGCGTGCCAGCCACTGTGCCGAGCACTTTACAAATATCTCCTTTGATCCACACAACAACCCTGTGAGGTAGGCACCATTTCTAGACCCATTTTGCAGATGAGGAAATGTAGGCACAGAGGTGAAATGACTTGTCCAGGGTCACACAGCTGGTAAGTATCTGAGGGAGAATTTGAACTTGGATCTTCCTGCTTCCAGGTGCAGAGTTCCATCTCCTGTGCCACCTGAAGACAGTTCTCATGGTCCTCTGACAGCTTCTCAAGGGCCTTACACCATGTTCTTGGAGCCCTTCATCATTCTGTTCACCCTTCTCTGAATGCACCTCACCTTGGTCATTTCTTTCCCACACTGTGATGCTCAGGCCTGAACACTGCCCTCTAGCTGTGGTCTCCTCAGGACAGACTTGGGCTGACCTGTTACTGACCCCCCTTCCTAGATCGTAGGCCTCTCCATGCCCCTCAGGAAGGCACTGGTCATTCCAACCATCAAGTTTAACTAGTGATTCACACAGACACTGCTATCCCCTAAAATCCCCAAATCCTTTAACAGGAGCCATGGCTGCATCACCCTCCCCCACTCATTGGTTTTTCTTTTCTAATTCTTGTTGAGGACTCTGCTTTTACCTCCACTGGATATTTTCATTTGGATAGAATCCTAAATTTTAGCTAGCTGAAACCTCCTCCATCCTATCAGTCATGTGACATCTCGACCCCTCCCTCCCAGCTCTAGCATTGGCACATTTGGACAAGCACACCTTGTGCTATTTCACTGAAGTCGTTGATAAAAATGCTGAACAAGCACGGAGAAAAGGGGAGATCCCTGGGGCAATCAGGACAATTCCCCTGAGACCTCCCAGGGAGCTGGCATCAGCTCATTAGCCAGCACTCGACAGGTAGGGCAATGTAACCCGTTAACCCTTTCCAAATCCACCTGTCATCTGAGATTCAGACTGTGCTAAAATCTGACTGCACTTTGCAGAATTGCTCTGATCCAAGCAAAGACTAGCAGCTCATCAGACACCATTTTACAAGGGATCTGGGATCTTGGCAGCGTAGGCAGGAAATGCACATTTTTATCCTGTGCAGTTCTGCCCTCCTGTCACGAAAACAAACTGCTTCGTGGACCAAAGGAGAGATAGTGCTCAGAGTCTGAAAAAGTGCTTGTTCAACTGAGGTTGGAAATGGCTTTCTTGATGGAGCAGTTCCCACCTGCTTGATGAACTCATGCACCTTATATAAAGCAGTGAACAGGAAGGGAGAGTTCAGGATTCTCTGTCCAGAGTCACTTGCCCATAATGTCTCATTGAGGCACAAAGCACAAATGGGGCAAGAACATAAAATCAGGGTTACCTAAGGGACATTTAGAATAGGCTGGAGCTCACCTTGAGATGGGAGAGAAGGGAGAGTGAGGTTAATAAACCTTTGCCTCTACGCTTCTAACTTAAGGGGGGAGTGGTGGGGGGGAAGAGTTTAAAAAGGAAAGTAAGTTAATCTGGGTCCTACAATTACCTAAAGGTAACCTGTCCAATCCAGTAGGCAGAGATGCAGAGATTTTACAGAGCTCTAGGGAGCCCAGCCTCTTAACAGGCATGACCTGGATGAAGATCCCGACCAGGAGACTGAGAAAGGGCAGTCAAACATGAAGGAAGAAAAACAGGTGAGGTTGGACCCATGAAAACCTGGAGAGAAAAGAGTGGGAAGGAGAAGAAGACCCTGGATTCAATCCTGGGTCCGTTACTCTTCTCTCTTCATTCTACTTCACTCAGTGATCTCATCAGCTGCCATGGATTGAATCACCCTCTCCATGCTCATGATTTCTCAAATCTACCTATTCTGCCTAAAACCCCTTGCTGACCTCCAGTCTTTCATCTCTCGTTGCTTTGTTGATGTCACAAATTGGATGTCGTGTAGATATTTTCAGCTCAACATGTCCAAAACAGAACTCTTCATCTTCCCCCTATTCTTTCCCCTCCTACCTTCCCTATTACTGTAGAGGGCACCACCATCTTCCAGGCTCCTAACCTTGGCATCATCTTCAAATCCTAACTTCTGTCCAAGGGATTGCCAAAGATTGTCCAATTTACCTCTGCAACATCTCTTGTGGATTTCAGCTTTGCAGCACCTCTCATCAGTTTCACCTCTCCAACATCCCTTGCAGATTTCACCCTTCAACATCTCTCAGATTTCATCTTTGCAGCATCTCTGATCAGTTTTACCTCTCCAACATCTCTTGTCCATTTCAGCTTTGCAACATTTGTCATCAATTTCACCTCTCCAACATCTCTTGTCCATTTCAGCTTTGCAGCACCTCTCATCAATTTCACCTCTCCAATATCTCTCACAGATTTCATCTTTACAGCATCTCTCATCGGTTTCACCTCTCCAATATGTCATGCAGATTTCACCCTTCAACGTCTCTTGCAGATTTCACCTTGGCACCATCTCTCCTCAGGCTCACCTCTGCAGCATCTTTCAAAAACAGAACTTTCTTCTCTGATGCTGCCCCTACCCTAGTCCAGGCCTCATCTCCTGTGCACTGTTGTTTTCTTATGACTCACCATTTATTTTATTTGTACAAAGTAGTGAAGAATCATACCATGGCTGGGGGAAAATGATGTTTTAGGATTTAAACAAGTTCTTTCATTTTGAAACATCTCTTTTGAAGGCTTGGGACTAGTAATTTTAGCTCCAGCATCTTTGGGTTTGGACTCAGCAGGCTTCCCAGCCTTGGAATCACTGGGCTCTGTGTCCTTAGAATCAGACTTGGCTGCCGTGGGATCAGACTTGGTGACCTTGATGGCAGACTTGGTGACCTTAAGGTCAGTGCGCTTTGGAGCCTTAGAGTCAGGCTTCATGATCCTGAAGCCTGGACGTTTGGTGGCAGCCCTAGGGCCTGGATGCTTAGTGGCCATCTTGTGGCCAGCATGCTGGGCACTCGCCTCAGGGATCTTAGCCCTAAGAAGTTTGACCTCGAAGGCCTTGGTGGCTTCATGGCTTCTGCTTGGACCTTGGGAATTGTTTGGTTTTTTTGGTTTACATCTTCTTCAGCTCCTTCTTGTGTTTCTTGGCAAAGCATGTGTTTCTCAGAAACTTGGAGTTGACCCATCTCAGAGACATGTATCACCGTGACTTAGGTTTCCTGATGCCATTTCTGTGCCATTTTTGTGATTGGTTGTGGCTGGTATGGTTCTTAGACTTAGCCATCTTTACACAACAACCTTCACTAACAGGCATTCCACCCACTAGAAGAAGTCAAAGCTAGAGACAGGAAAGGTCATGCCTGCACTACTGCAGTATTTCCCGGTGGATGTGCCTCCCTCAAGTCTCTCCCTCCTCCTTCCAGTTGTCAAACTGATTTTCCTGAGGTGCAGGTCTATGCCACTCAACTCCTCAATAAACCTGTGACTCTCTATTGCCTCCAGGATCAAATACAGAATCCTCTCTGAACGAGAGTTCAAAACCCTCCCTAACCTAGCCCTCTCCTGCCTTTCCACTCGTCTCCCACTTCACTCCCCACTTCTTCAATCCAGTGACACTGGCCTCCTGACTCTTCCTTGCACATGACCGTCCATCTTCCATGCTGGGAATGTTGTCCCTCCTTTTCTCTGCTTCCCTAGCTCCCTTCAAGCACCAGTTA
Organism: Notamacropus eugenii; assembly: GCF_028372415.1. Lineage (NCBI taxonomy): Eukaryota > Metazoa > Chordata > Mammalia > Diprotodontia > Macropodidae > Notamacropus > Notamacropus eugenii. Next base: position 296,917,936 of record NC_092874.1, on the reverse strand, counting down.
AAAACTTACCTTCTACAAGAAGCCTCCCCCAACTCGCCTTCATTCTGTCTTCTGCTGACTTTTTCCTCTTTTTCAGTACATTCTTTGTACTCATTTTTTGCACGTTGTCTCTCTCATCAGATTGTGAGGCCCTTGAGGGCAGGCACCCTGTTTTTGTCTTTCTTTCTATTCCTACCTTTTAACACACCTGGTGCATGATAAGTATTTAATAAATATTTATTGACTGAATGATCCTATTAAAAGCTGCAGAGCGATGGATGGAGGATGAGGACTGAGAGAGGACTGAGAGAGGATCGGACAGTCAAGAAGTCACCAGTTTGGGTGGAATAATGAGGTTGGAGGCCAGACTACAGAGGGTAAAGAGAGTGAAAGAAAGGAAGTGAATGTGCCTCTTGTAGACAATGTACCCAATCAATAAACATTCCTCAATCCGGCAGAGTACATGAGGGACAGAAACATCCAAATGTGGTCAATGGTAACCTCATTTCTTACAGAAACACCAACACATCTGTTGCATTTTTAGTATTTTTGTTGTCTCCTTGGCAGTTTCGTTTTTGATATATACTCTCAGGGTGGTTCAATCTCACACCTAGATTGCTGGAAATTTAGCTTTTCCTTCCACAATTTTTCTCCGTTTTTATAAAGGCAGAGGGGATCTTTCTTCATGATCTTCCATCGCCCTAATTCAGGTTTTGGGAACGAGGTCATGTTCTAAACCTGTGTTGCCCTTGGTTGCCACATTTCTCTATTTGATAATGGGATCAGGTGGTGCTTGGCTAAATATTTTCTAGGATATTTTGACCTCCTCTAGGTGGCAATTGCTTTATGTTGATTCAATTTCTGCCCTTTCCTTCCTCTGTTTCCTACTTTTCACCACTTTTCACTTACTTGAGTGGGTCAAGTTGAAGCTATTTGGATTGCATGCCATCTTATCTTTCTCTCTAATTTGGGGGTTTTGTCCTCTGCTTTAACAAGATGATTTGACTGCAAAGATTATTCAGAAATGATTCCCACATCGATAACCAATCATTTCTTATCCATTAAGATACATTTTAGGCTGAGATTGTTTGGCATTTGCCACATCCAGGGATTTCCTACACTCATGTTTTTTGTTTTTGTGTTTTAAATTAATTTATTTATTTAACTTTTAACATTCATTTTCACAAAATTTTGGGTTCCAAATTTTCTCCCCATTTCTCCCCTTCCCCCTAAAACGCCAAGCATTCTAATTGCCCCAATCACCAGTCTGCCCTCTCTTCTTGCCCTTCCCTTGTCCCCATCTTCTCTTTTGTCCTGTAGGGCCAGATAACTTTCTATACCCCATTACCTGTATTTCTTATTTCCTAGTAGCAAGAAAAATACTTGACAGTTGTTCCTAAAACTTTGAATTCCAACTTCTCTTCATCCCTCCCTCCCCAACCATTCCCTTTGGGAAGGCAAGCAATTCAATATAGGCCATATCTGTGTAGTTTTGCAAGTGACTTCCATAATAGTCGTGTTATGTAAGACTCACTATATTTCCCTCCATCCTATCCTGCCCCGCATTGCTTCTATTCTCTCTTTTGATCCTGTCCCTCCCTAAGTGTTGACTTCAAATTGCTCCCTCCTTCCACTGCCCTCCCTTCTATCATACCTCCCACCCTGCTGATCCCATTCTCCCCCACTTTCCTGTATTGTAGGATAGGTTTTCATACCAAAACGAGTGTGCATTTTATTCCTTCCTTTAGTCGAATGTGATGAGAGTAAGCTTCATGTTTTTCTCTCTCCTCCCCTCTTTTTCCCTCCACTGAAAAGTCTTTTGCTTGCCTCTTTTATGAGAAATAATTTGCCCCATTCCATTTCTCCCTTTCTCCTCCCAATACATTTCTCTCTTGCTGCTTAATTTCATTTCTTTAAGATATGATCTCATCCTATTTAATTCACTCTGTGCTCTGTGTGTGTGTGCATGTGTGTGTGTATGTGTAACCCTACCAACTACCCAAATACTGAAAAGTTTCAAGAGTTACAAATATTGTCTTTCCATGTAGGAATGTAAACAGTTCAACTTTAGTAAGTCCCTTTGACTTCTCTTTGCTGTTTACCTTTTCATGCTTCTCTTCATTCTTGTGTTTGAAAGTGAGATTTTCTTTTCAGCTCTGGTCTTTTCATCAAGAATGCTTAAAAGTCCTCTATTTTATTGAATGACCATTGTTTCCCCTGAAGTATTATACTCAGTTTTGCTGGGTAGGTGATTCTTGGTTTTGGTCCTACTTCCTTTGACTTTGGGAATATCATATTCCACGCCCTTTGATCCCTTAATGTAGAAGCTGCTAGATCTTGTGTTATCCTGATTGTATTGCCACAATATTTGAATTGTTTCTTTCCAGCTGCTTGCAATATTTTCTCCTTGACCTGGGAACTCTGGAATTTGGCCACAATGTTCCTAGGAGTTTCTCTTTTTGGATGTCTTTCAGGTGGTGATGGGTGGATTCTTTCAATATTTATTTTGCCCTCTCATTCGAGAATATCAAGGCAGTTTTCCTTGATAATTTCATGAAAGATGATGTCCAGGCTCTTGTTTTGATCACGGCTTTCAGGTAGTCCCATAATTTTTAAATTGTCTCTCCTGGATCTATTTTCTAGGTCAGTGTTTTTCCAATGAGGTATTTCATGTTATCTTCCATTTGTTCATTCTTTTGGTTTTGTTTTGTGATTTCTTGGTTTCTCATAAAGTCATTAGCCTCCATCTGTTCCATTCTAATTTTGAAAGAACTATTTTCTTCAGTGAGCTTTTGGACATCCTTTTCCATTTGACTGATTCTGCTTTTTCAAGCATTCTTCTCCTCATTGGCTTGTTGAACCTCTTTTGCCAATTGAGTTAGGCTATTTTTAAAGGTGTTATTTTCTTCAGCATCTTTTTGGGTCTCTTTTAGCAAGGTGTTGACCTGCTTTTCCTGTTTTTCTTGCATCTCTCTCATTTCTCTTCCCAGTTTTCCCTCCACCTCTCTAACTTGATTTTCAAAATCCTTTTTGAGCTCTTCCATGGCCTCAGCCCATTGAATGTTGATTTTGGATGTTTGGGATACAGAAGCCTTGACTTCTATGTCTTTCCCTGATGGTAAGCCTCGTTCTTCCTCATCTGAAAGGATGGGAAGAGATGTCTGTTCACCAAGAAAGTAACCTTCTCTGGTCTTATCTTTTTTTCCATTTTTTGGGCATTTTCCCAACCAGTTACTTGACTCTTGGGTCCTTTGTCAAGAGTAGGGTATACTTTGAGAATCTGTGAGATCTCAGTTGCTCCAAGGTGGCACGATCAAGCATGTGCTGCTCTGGACGCAGAAAGGGATTTTTATGTCCAGAATCTTAGCAATTACCTCTCCACAGCCACCTAGCCTCCAGTTCCATCAAGTCAGCACTGGGGGCTGATTTTCAGATAAGCTGTATGGGCAGGTGGAACGGGACGAGTTAGAGCCAACCCCTATCCATTTCAGGACGCCACACTGAGAGCCTGCCTAGATAACCTAGGGGCTTGTCAGTAGGGGTGGAACTAGATGGATTTCAGGAGGAAGGGTCTCGTCTTTGTTTGCAACGTGGCAGTTCTTTGTCCTGGCTCCGGATGTCCAGTGGAGAAGACACCCATATAAGGAAAGGTGATAGGTGATAGGTTCAATGTGAAAGGTGATAGCTGATAGGTTCAACGTAAGGCTTAGGAATGTTTTACATAAAGACTACATATGCATGTGAATGAGATGAAATACAGGGAGTCTTCACCACCTTTGTCTCCCGCCCCATTTCATTACTCACGAGATCAAGGCCTCTTGCTGGACAAGAGCCTTGGGTCGCGGTCAGGGGTTCCCGTAAATGGTCTAGGGGACCCCAACAGGCAGGGCCGCCATTCAGTGTGAGACAAAGACCAGCTAGGCCAGGTCCTCCACCCAGGGCTGAGGTAAGACTCAGCTCTTCAGTGCCCCCAGGGGTTTTTACGCTGTATGGGCTGCTGTGCACCCTCTGTGGCTGCTGCCTGCTGCTGGAGCTATAGGAAGGCCCTGCTCCCTTCCTGGCCAACTGAATAAACCACATCACAGATCTTTGGCGCCTGTGGGTTGAGGGATCTGAGAACCTGCTGCTGCAACTGGAGATTCCACAACTGGAAATTCCACTCCTGAGGTGTCCTCCTTCCAGAGTCTCATCATGTTGCTCCACGTCACATCAGGCGGGCAAGGCCAGGCTGGGCTCCACGCTCCGCTCAGCGTCCAGCATAAACGATGTTTCTGTGGGCCTTTCAGGTCACCGTCGGCTGAAAATCTCCTCCACTCTGTTGTTCTCCACTTCTGCTGCTCCATGATTTGTTGAGAGTCCCTCTCTACAGGTATTTTGTGGGCTGTGTGGGGAGACCCTACATAAGTGTGTTTTTCTAGTCCCCCATCTTGGCTCCGCCCCCCCACTCATGCGTTTTCATATTAACGAAAATCCATCTCTGGTCTCCCTTATCTATGGGAAAAAAAACCCTTATAATAAATATATACAATTCAAATTCCTGCAATTAAATTTTTTTCAATTCTTCTAACTCTTCCTGAAACAAGTATTTCTGCTACATAGATGACTGAACTCTTTCCTTTCCTAATCCTAGGTTACACTTCGCAATGTCTTTTTTGCCATTTTCTCTGCCCACCTTTGCACTGAAATCACCAAATATCAAGGTGTATATTGACTTCATCTGGAGAAATCTACCGTTTTTTTTCATAGAATTTCTTGACCTCATCTTTTGCTCTGATGTTGACTCCAAAGCTCCAAGGAGGTTTTGGGAGCTGCTGTATTTGTGTTTGGCTAATGAGATCTGTAAAGTAAGTAGGCTGAATCACCTGAGTCACTTCTTGTTTGTTAGATCCAATGATATCAATCCTTTTCTTGATTTCTCAAAGAGCCTGTGAGCCATCCTTCCATTTCCTGATTTCTGTGGCTTCATTTATAGCAAAAATGTCAATATTGATACACATGCTATCCTCCAATGGAATGCTGAATAGGAATCAATGGAGAAGGATCTCACATTTAAGGAAGTGCAGTTCAACTGAAGTTCAAACTATACCCAAAGGACTATACAACTGTGTTATATGTACCCTTTGACCCAGCAATACCACTACTAGGTCTGTATTCCAAAGAGATCATAAAGAAGGGAAAGGACCCACATGCACAAAAATGTTTATAGCAGCTTTTTGTGAGAGCAAAGTATTGGAAATTGAAGGGATGCTCATCGATTGGGAAATGGCTGAACAAGCTGGGGTGTATGAATGGAGTGGAATACTACTGTGCTATGAGAGTCATGAGTAGGCTGATTTCAGAAAAACCTGAAAAGGCTCACATGAACTCATGCTGAGTGAAGTGAGCAGAACTACGAGAACATTGTACACAGTAACAGCCACTTTGTGTGATAAGTAACTTTGATAGACTTCGTTCTTCTGAGAAGTACAAGGCTCTAAGACAATTCCAAAAGACTCGTTGGAAGAAATGACATCGACCTCCAGACAAAGAACTGTGAAGTCTGACTGCAGATTTAAGAGCACTATTTTTCTCTGTTTTTCTTTCTCGTTTTTCCCTTTTCTTCTGATTCTTCTTTCACAACATGACTAATGTGGAAACGCGCGTAATATGATTGTCCACATATAGCCTGTATCAGAGCGTTTTCTGTCTTGGGGAAAGGGAAGGGGAGACAAAAGGAGAAAATGATTCTGGAACTCAAAACCTTATAAAAGTGAATGCTGAAAAGAAGTATTTTTTTAAATAGAAAAGAAAATGAGGTTCAAAGCTGCAATTTCATAGCCACCTTCTGCTTCCTTTTCTGACACTGTCTGTTATCACTGGAGTCCTGCAAGAGGGATGCCCACAAATTTTGTCTTTTTGTTTTAGGAATTGCCATGGCCAAAAGTCACCACCTGGTGGCGAGCCCATAGCTAAGACTGCTCAGGATCCTCATGCTCCTATCTCAGCAGCTCCTCTTGTCCGATGCCTTCCCTGCCCCAGTTGTCAGGGTTCTCGCCATCCTCATACTGACTCATTCATGTACACGGAACAGAAGAGACGCTCTCTGAGGACAGAGGCCACTTCACTGCTCTTTCTGTATCTCAGTCCCTACAATGTAGCAAGAACTTCTCAGATTATACAGAGCTGAATGGACTTACCACCTCCACACTGATCTGGGGCTTCCATTCCCCATTATCCATTGTGGTGTCCGATCCTTCCTATCCCAGAGATCATTCTCCTCAAAAGAGAAAATAGAAGTAAAGGAGAAGATTGTATCAGCTCATTTATGCCAATCCCTTCCTTGTACTTTCTCTTACCTGCAACATAGCTTGCTTGCAATGCACTCGCACGCACACACACACACACACACACACACACACGCAGAAATTTACACTTGAATCTAAAATATTGAAGCGAGTTAGACCTAATTATGGGAAATCGAATGATTCCAACCATTCTCAAGTTATTTCCATTTTTTTAAGAGCTGGAGTGGGAGGATAAGAAGGTAGTCTAATCGGCACCCAAATAAAGGATGTTGAGAAATAAAACAGATATTAAGGTACTTGTGGAATTCACACACGAGGTTTACGTGGACCCACTCCCCGCACGCGCCCCCGCCTCAGCTCGCCACCGCTTTGCCCCCGCGCCCCATTGTCCGCCCGCCCCACGTTCGCCCCGCGTTCCCCCAATGTTCCTCCCGCGTGTCCACGGTAGCGGCCGACGCGGACGCGATCGCGGCTGGCGGGCGGGGGAGGGTCGGAGCCGTTTCTGCAGGTACCTTCTCTGCATGTACCCGGGCGGGTCAGGGCCGGGAGAGGAGGGGGCGGGGGAGGGGCCACGGCTCGGGCACGGTGCCCTCCTCTGTGCCAGGACACGGCCGCCCCCCCAAACCTGGGCACAGAGGCGGCCCCTCCCCTTGTCTGCCCCCCAAACCTGGGCACAGCTCTCCCGCCAGAGTTGCCCCTGGTGCAGCTGCCTCTGGTTCATCCCCTAACCTCTCCCCCAAATCCCCAGCATCCAGGGATGTCGGTAACTGAGTTGGGTCCCTCGGTGCCAGGCCTGCTTGCCCCCTTGCTTCCTCTCCCCACAAACAACCCCAAAATGGAGTTGCCCAGGCCCGGACTCACTTCCCAGTGCCAAGGCCTGGCATGCCTTTCCACCTCCCTCTGGGCCAAAGTTGTGTTGATTTTCCCAGTGAGTGTGTGCATACACGTGTCTGTGTGACTTGTGTGTATTTGGAGAGAGTGGGAGAGCTGGCAACAGTCCCGTGCCCAGACCTGATGCACCCTGTCCCCTGGCCCCAGATGCCCCCCTTGGCTGGCCAGACTGGGACTCATCACCCACTCTTTGCCTGGTCTTGGCCAGGCTCATCCTCCCAGTGCCAGAGGCCAGCTGCCCTCCAGCTTACCCTCTAACGTGGGGCATCCCCAGCCCGGGGATGATCCTCCCAGGATGAAGGCCCTGCTGCCCCTGGCTCACTGGGTGACCCTGCCAGAGCATCATGGCCCCCTTCCTAGTTCCTCCCTGAAGGAAATCCTCTCAGGCCACTGGCCACTTCCCTCCACTTCCCCTGAACTTTGCAGAGCTGAACCAAACTCAGACTCCCGGCACGTGCAAGTGATCCCTTTTCTTTGGGTTAGCAGCTCCTGAAAAGGACTGTGGAGGGTGTTGTGGGTCATCGCTGGGCAGATGAGAGAAGGCCAGGCTGCTCCACGCTGGAGCTATTGAAAAGTGTCAATGTTTGTGGATGAAACCTTGCCAATCCCCCAGGCCCTTTCTGGGCAGCCTGGAAGAGTCTGTCCATCTCTGGCCCTGCAAATTCTGTTCACAGTCTGGGCAGATCCTGTGTGCTCACCAGCCTGAGCCAACAGGAGTCCATCCCTGTGGGTCAGTGACTGCCAGAGCAAGACAGTAGGTGGCCTTCAGATGAAAGTCACTTGGCTGGGGAGGCATGTGAAGGTTCAAGGCAGGGGGATGGTAGCATCTTGGCCTGACAGTCCCCAGGAGACTGTGGGAGACTAGTGAGATTCTGGGTAAAATCAGCTCTCATTTGCACATAACAGGATGGAGTGGGGTGAGTCAGGATAAAGCAGAGGGATGTAGGGGGCAGGTGCCCCAGGTTCTAACACCACCCTGGCCCTGCTGGTGACCATGTGATGGCAGATGAGGCAGTATCTTTCTAAACTGGGCTTTTATCCTCTCACATGAAAACAAAGGACTCTTCTTGATGAGCGCCACCTTATTGGGGGCCAGTACTGTGACTGCCTCTGAAATCTCCAAGGGCCCTTTCAATACTCATATTCTATGGTTGTAGGTCAGCATAGGAAGTAGTAGCAGAGAGAGAGTTCTGCCTTTACTGGGCCTGCAACCATGCCTTGTGCTGTTCAAAACATGGGGGTTTTTTGAGGGGGGGAGGGCAGAGCAGGGATTAGATTATGATGACAGAGGGTAGGGTTGGCTTTTCCCTTTGACTGTAGAATTCAGAATAGTCAAGAGCTTAGATTCTCTGTCTTTATGATACTGGAATGCTGAAGATAAGGCTACCTGGCAGACCGGGGGCTTTCCTTGGCAATTTGGGGGGTGCCCATACAGCCTTTTCAGGCCTCCCCTGGGATGTGGTTAGGTTTGTATCCACAACAGCCTGACTACTAGCTGTACTGCTTTGTTTGAGGCCTCGGGCAAAGACTCCACCCAAGCATGGGGGAGGGAGGGTGAGAGCTGATGCTGATGCCCGAGTGGGTGGGCATTCAAAGACTCCAGTGGGGCAGACTTGATTACCATGTGGGGGTGGAAGCTAGCAAGGGACATCAGGCCAGCTGTCTGCCTTGGCTGCTGCCGATTTCCCTCTTCCTGTCCTTGCCAAGTGGGCACCCCATCTTCAGAGAAGCTCACGGGTCGACCAAATGGGCTTCCTTAGCCAGGGAGACATGTGGTTTCTTGCTTTTTAGGACAAGTCTAGTAGGAACTCTCCCTGCTAGCCAAACCAGGCCTTCTTGTTCTCCCAACTGGCAGAGACATCCATTGGGGTCTCTGTCCCACGACCCAAGCAAGCATCTTGGAAATGAAAGCAGTAACCCCCAGAATACAGCTTCTGGCAAAGGTCACAGGCCCTCCAAAATCAAGGTTGGGTATATTAGAGATGGTTTTATAGCATGGATAGACTAGGAAACCAAGCTGAGATCCCCTACAACCTGGTCTCGTCTGTAATCTGAGTTAGGGGTGGTCTAATTCATGTTCATGACATCCATGTCTCCTAAGGCTGGGACAGCCTCCCTTTTGTATCAGCCCTCTGTCACTGAAACTTTGCTTGTGCAATCCTTGACAATTCAGAAATCCCTGAGGAGGCAGTGAGGTTGGAGCTGAGGGAGCTGGGGGACAGGAAGGCCCAGGGCCTGCTTTGGAGGCTCTTCCTCCAAAGAGGTATGGGGACCCCTGGAGAATTTACCACTTGTCTGTTTACTCATTTGTAAAATGAGTTCAATAATCCAGTTGTCCATTGAGGGCTCTTACTAAAGAAACACATGACCTAAGGGGTGGGGTTAGTATCTGATGGTTAGCTTGGACCCCATCCACCCTCCAGAATGATCACAGAACTGGGTGCTGTTGGGGATGAGGGGAAACAAAGACATGGAAGGGAAAGCAGGCCTTTCCCTCAGAGTTAACAACTATGGCGAGAAGGAAATTGTGTGTGTGTGCGAAGCGACCTGAGAACAATCCCAAGGCAAGTGTCAAAACCCCAGATTCAGTAAAGACACCAAGGGAGACATTCCAAATGGAGGCTGGAGAGAGAGTGGGGGCAGCGCTTCACCAGGGAAGCCACCTGCAAGAAGATGTCACGGCCAGCTCAGGCACAAAGCTGGCAGGCTTGGCCCTGGTGAGCAGCCACCCTCAGCGTCTGGGAGACACTTCAGAAACTCTTTAGGAAAGCGCCTCTCTGTCCCAGTGCAGCCAGCTTTCCTTTTGGAGGAATCCATCCCTCCCCTTCAACGTCTCCCCCATCAGGCTCTTCTCAGGGGGTCCCAGAAAATCACACCTAGTCAGTCAGTAAGCACAGCTTCTCATTACTTTTTGCTTCTTCCAGGAATTTCTAGCACTTCTAGAGTGAGATTTTGATGATGTCTCGACGCAGTCAGCGCCTGAGCCATCGTTACCATGTTGATGATGATGGAGGCAGCAGCAGCAGCAGCAGTGGAGGAAGTTCCCTGGTGGCTGGTCAGCACACTGCCTTCAAGGACAGTCCCTTAAGGTAAGCCACTCCACAGCGACCCTAGGTCATCTTCCAGATCACAACCACTCAGGGCAGCCAAGGGTCTGGCCAGCTTCCATGTGCACCTTTCTTTCCTGCCCCCATCTTTGGTGGAAACATCACTCTAGTGCTTTCTTTCCCCACAAATGCGAGAATTTCCTGTCCCCAGCACCGTCTCTTCCCCTTCTACCCCAACCTGGGCTGCTGCTGCCTTCACTCTCTGAGAACAGGAACTAGGGAGGGGTGACTTTGAGCATTGAGAGGGCCAGAAACTGAGGCTTAAAGCTGGGCAGGGAACAACCACCCTGTGGCCCAGTACCCACGGTTTCTGGGGTGAGCTGCAGGGCCTAGCAAGAGCATAGGAAGCCATGGGGGTGATGGACCTGTGGGGGAGGAGACAGGTTCAGGTGGCTTTAGCTCCTCTTGTACCTCATCATGGTGGTTCCATTTGGAAAGAGGCCCTGCCTGGCCCATGGGAGCTGGGGATTTGTTCCAATGTTATAAAGGATTCATCTGTTGAAGGAATAAGAACAGAAGAGGGCTTTGGGGATCATTTCTTTTCATCCTAGAAGCTCCTTGAAAGTCTCTTCCTCCTCCAGGCCTTTCTCCCCCTGTTTTTCTCCTGCTTCATCTCCTTCACCCTCTTTCCTTTGCTCTTCATGCTTGGCGCCCCCCAGGACTCTGAAGAGGAAATCTGGCAGTGTGAAACGCCTCTCACCAGCCCCTCACCTGGGCCCTGCTTCCAATCCTCACACTACCTACTACAGTGAATCAGTGGTCAGCGAGTCCTACGTCAGGGGCCCCCGGGTCGCCTCGGTGGACAAAAGCTCCATCCTACAAGATCAGCTGGACAGCGATGTCTACTGGAGTGAACGTGGTGAGCTCTGGCCAGAGCTTGACAAACCCGAGGGCTTGGGCTGGGGAGAAGGAAGGAAGCTCCTCCCTGTCTTCTAAAGATTCCTAAGGAGGCTAGTGTCTGTTGGGAGTTACCTTACTCCTCCAGGTTGGCTCATCTCCCTGGATCCTCCCAGGTGGGAGATCCTTCCATTCTCCTGAAGCCCCTCAGTCCCATAGATGGCACTTTTCCAGATCTGGGTGACAATAACCATGCCTCCTAAGGCAGAAGGCCACCTGGTTTTGTGCAGCCAATGAGCTAAAAATCATCTTTACATGTTTCAGTAAAGTTCCATTACACTTAAAAACATAAAAAGTGTTCTTACCTCATACAGAAATAGGAAGGGGGCCAGATTTTGCCCTTGTGCAGAACTCCATTCCTGCCCTAAACCACATGGGGGGGGCTTCTGGGTTCAGACCCCCAAAGGGGTGGGAAGTCTGAATTCTGAAAAGTTCTGCCAGGTGTTCCACCTCTGGCAGCTGCTGTTGCTGGAAGCCTGAAGCTCCCTGCTTATCAGGCACCTCCATGCTCTGTGCAGGTGGGGACTTGGTGAGGAGGAGGAGAGGCCTGGGAGGTGCTGAGAAGAGTAAGATCAATGGACTGAATGAGGGCAAAGTCACCTATGATATCTATGGATCTTCCTCAGGATACTCCTCGGAGGATGACTCTGCAGGTAGGCAGCACTTCCTGCCTACTGGAACTCCATCCCCTGGACGCTGCCCCGTGTACTTTGAAGGGTGCCCCATCCAGGGGGGATGGGGAGAACATAGATTTCAGATAAAAGGAGAGAGAGCTCTGCAGTCTGGCTCCAGGTGGGGGTTTGGAGGTTGGGAGGGCCCAAGCCTCAGCATGGTAATGGGGATGCCTGAGGCCCACTTGTGTCTCCTTCTGGGTGGCTCCTCATGTCTTCACTTTCCTGCAGGGCACACACTTATGGACCAGCCTGGCTCAGCATCCTCCTTAAGGAATGCTGCCTCCCAAGTTGGCGCTTTCTTGTGGGTGGCCATCACTTTCCCAGGTGGGTTCTGGGAGTGGGTGGGCACACTGCCCAGGGCAGTCCCTGCTGTGGGCCCATAAGAGCTTCCTCATTCCTACGCTGGGGCACACCAGGCCTGGGTGCTAACCCTAGGACAGTGTGTGGAGACAGGCTTTTATGGCAGGATCCCCAGGCACAGCTAGAGAGCCTTGGGAGATTCAAGGAGCAGCTGCAGAGTGAGCAGGCTGGGAGCAAGCTAACTCTGGGATAGGAGGGCGAAGCCTTTGAACCCCTCTGCTGGGACTTTTACAGGTTGGCTCTTTGGCCTGTTCTACTGGTGGCTGGGCACTACCTGCTACCGCCTGACCACAGCTGCCTCCCTGCTGGACATCTTTCTCTTAACCAGGTCAGTGAGGCTTCCCTGGGCTCTGCCAGAACCAAAGAACCCATGCTTGAAAAAGCTTCACCACGCTTGAGCTCAGTTCAGCTTTTGAGACTTTTGTGCCATGAATCTTATGACAGAAGGTCAGGTCAGGGTCAGGGGTGTGCTGGAATCAGCTGGAACCAGCTTGAACCTGCTCCTGAGTGTCAGCTACCAGTCAGGGCTCCTCTGGCTATCTAGACTGAAGAAGAAGATGGGACAAGTTGTGTGTGCCTTCACCTCCTTCAGAACTGCTTGTTAACCCTTCCCCAGCACATGCCAATCCCCATGAGCACAGGTGCTGCTCTATTCCTGAGTATCTTGGAGGAGCTGTCCCCTCAGTAGTTCCTGCCTCTCATCTCCACTGACTCTGGTGGCTTCACCTTGGCCAGTTGGAAAGTCCTGAGCTCCCAGGGGTTGTAGTCTCTTCCCAGTCCTTCGGGTAGCCAGGCCATCCTTACAGTTTCTCTGTGGGGGGTCATGTCCAGGTTTCCAGGCAGCCTCCAGGGCTGTGTCCAGGAGCCTCTAGAGCAGGGGTAGGGAACCTGCGCTCTCCAGGCCACATGTAGCCTTCTAGGTCCTGGGGTGCAACCTTTGGACTGAGGCCAAGTTTTACAGAACAAATCCTTTTCTTAAGGAGATTTGTTCTTGGAAGTCTAGATTCAGTCAAAGGGCCACCCTTGAGGACCTCAAGTGCCACATGTGATCTCCAGGCTGCAGGTTCCCTATCTAGCTCTGGATTCTTGGGGCCACAGGCTAGGCCCAGGGAGACTAGCCAAACTTGTCAGGGCTTACTCCTTCCAAGTCCCAATTTGACAAGCACTGAAATGATTTAGCCAAAAGAAGCCTGCCCAATTCACTAGCATATAAGCACATTCCTGAGAGCCCTGGGAGGGAGATGCCTTCCACCAGCCCTGTCACCTTTCATAACAACATTCACACATTTGACCAAGGTCAAATTTTCTCCTTCCACTTGACCTCGAGGGCTGTCCATAAAAGCCCAGAGCTCCCCATCGTAGCTGTCCCAGGGTGGGGGCACACCCTTTGTTGGTTTCCTCAGCAGCTCAGGGAGGGTCGCACAGGAATCTGGTGGGGAAGACCAGGCACTAATGTCTCCTCCTTCATCCCCATGAAATCCAGGAGCTTTTCAACTCTGAAGAAGTTGTTTCTGCTTCTCTTGATGCTGTTGCTTCTGGCTTCGCTGGCTTACGGTGAGCCTTGCTGAGTCCCCAGGGCACCCTGCCAGCCCAGACAGACAAGGGCTTGGGGGCAGGGCTGCTGAACGCAAGTCTGGAAGACAGAGCTTTGAAGGGGAGCCTTTAGCCTTTAGGGGAAAAGGGACCCAGGCCTTGTATGGGAAAGTTCTTGTGCCTGAAATGGGATAGACGGCCTGTGTCTCCTCCTCTTGATCCAATCCCACAAGCCTTTCTTGTGCATCTTCTGTATGCAGGCCTCCCAGACTCATGCTGCATGCCTACTATGACAGTGCTGGCTTTACATGGGTGTTTGATCTGCCCCCTCAGTGGTCACTGTCAAGGCACTTGAGGGTGGGGGAACTGGTAGAAGAGCTGAGTCCACAATGAATGGGTTAGCTGGGCAGGACACAGCCAATGCCAGCTCTGGAGGCCTTTGCCCCTTCTCACTGGGGAGAATGGACAGGGTGGTCCTCCCTGGATGGTCCCAAAAGAGCTGTACTCTGTTCAGGAACCATGACATCACTTACCCCCTACTATGAGATGAAGCCCAGCTTGGGAATGGTGACACCACAAGCTGTCAGTTACCAGGACCTCTATTCAGCTGGCATCTCCTGAAAGCACTCTGATCCTCCAGAAGAGACAGGGCTGTATGTGGACCAGGCTTGGGACCAGGAGGCAGGACTTCTCCATGTCCTCTCCCCAGCTGCTTCTTGTCCCTCATTTTTCTCATAATCCAAAAGTGTGTAATGACTCCTGAAAGGATCATGAGAGATGCCTTTCCTGAAGGGTCTTGCCTTCCAGATCATGGGGCCCATAATGCATGCACCTTCCTTGGGCCAGGGTCTGAGCCCATGTGGATGTGACACTGCCAGACACAGTCCAGGTGTAGGTCCTCATCCTGGACATGTTTCCCTTCTGGTGCCTCAGCCTCTGCCTTCATTAGCCTTTCCTCCCATGTGCTAGGTGCTTGGTATTTTTACCCCTATGGACTACAGACATTCCACCCTGCTATGCTGTCCTGGTGGGCAGCAAAGGGCAGCAACAGGAGAGAGGAGGTGTGGGAAGCAGGAGAATCCACCCCATATTTCCAGGTGAGTGCCTGGGTGAGTGCCAGGAACACTTTGTGCAGGACAGGCAGACAGTCTGCTCACAACCAAGTCTGTTCCAATCAACCCCAGAATCACTCAGTCCACTACCATTTCTTAAGTGTGGCCTACTGTGTGTCAGGCACTGTGCTAAGGGATGGGAATTCAAAGAAAGAATTCAAACCCAAACAAACAAGCCCACAGTCCCTGCCCTGAAGGAGTCCCCGAGTCATGAGGAAACAACTAGGTACAATGGAGATCTACCAGGACAGATGGGAGTGAAGCAGTAGAGGGAGTTGGCTATGCTGTTTCTTCTGTGGCAGCCATACAGACTATTACCATACCATCTTTGAAGACAGTTCTGGCCTGGCAGGATCTTCCAGGTGGTGTCCTCTCCTAGCGCTGTCTTTGAAACAGCTCTGCAGCACTATGAGGCATCAGAGGAGGGGGAAGCAGGATTAGCCAGAGGAAGCTGCTTTTGTTTCCATTTTGTAATGAACAAAAGTCTGTTTTATTTCCCTTCTCCCTCTCCCACCCATTCAGAAAAATGAAAAGCAAACCACTTGTAACAAATGTGCAGAGTTAAGCAAACCAGTCCCTTTTTGGCCATGTCTAAAAGATCTATGTCTCCTTCTGCCTCCTGAGACCATCTCTCCGTCAGAAGTTGGGTCATTTTCCAGAAAAGTACTTGGTCACTGCATCGATCAGAGTTCTAAAGTCTTTCAAAGTTGCTTCTTTGTGGTTCTTCTCACTCTGCTCTGCACCAGTTCATACAAAGTCTTCTCAGGTTTCTCTCAATACCACCTATTTCATTGTTTCTTAGAGCACGGTTGTATTCAATCCTTACACCATAATTTATTCAGCTCTTGCCCAGTTCGGGGGCAAGCCAGTAGTTTCCATTTCTTTGTCTTTGCTGTTTGGGTGCCAAGTGTGTGTCATGCAGAAGATAGGTCATTCATCTCAGTGGTGACAGTCTCTTCTTAATGGTCTGTGCTGTGGGGCAAGAGATGAGAATATAAATCCAGGCTATAATGAAGCCTTCATTTAGTAACCTCGATTTATCCATGGATTTCCATCTCCAAACTCATCAATCTTTGCACCAGGGTCACTCACAAGCAGCATTAGGAGACTCTCTCACCTTGGATATGCAGATCCCTGGGGAGCCAGGGTCAGAAAACCTGGGCTCAAGTTTGAGCTTTGCCACTTGCTAGCTTTGGGACCTGGGGCAGTTCAATGCCAACCTCTCAAGACTCAGCCTCCCGCGTTCCCCCGCTGCCTTCAACTGAAATCATAGTTGCCTCCCCCAAAAGGCCTTCCCTAACACCTTGTCACACAGTGAAGTGATTCTGGAGGGGGGGGGGTCTCCAGAAATTGGTAGCAGAGCCCAGACTATCAGAGTTGATCAAGCTGGGAAGACTTGAAGGCTGTGTGCAGATCCTGGTGTCTGCCCACCAGAAGCTTGGCCACCAGGTGATTGGATTTGGGGAGTCATGATGACTTGGGAAGCAGATAAAAAGACCAAACAACCTTTGCCTTCTGCAGCCACCTTCTGTTTGTGGACAGAGGTCAGGGGACCTCAGAGAAGGACAAAGAGTACTTGGTCTCCCTCAGTCCTCACACAGTCCAACCACAGTCTAAGTGGTTGACATTATTCCAGTGTAATCTGAGGGGTGACATGGAGTGGTGGGATAAAGGACATGGCTCTAGAAACAGCAACAGATGAGGTGCTGGATGTCAGATGCACAATGAGGTCCACGATTTTGGACACAGCCAGTGTCAGAATTTGATTTGTCTGACTTCTCATGTCAGCTGCAAGGAGTTTTTTTTTCAGATGTGGGGGGGAAAACAATCAGTGGAATGATCACTCACAGGCAGAAGAATTTGGAGGAGGCAAATCAGCCTCAAGGATTAGATTTCATCACATTTTTAAAGGCAACTAAAAAACCCCATAGTTGCTATTCCAAATGAGCATAAGGCAACAGAGGGCAAAGGAAGTCCAGGAGGAAGCTGAGAAGATCATTTTGTCCTTGTGACCCCAACACTCGGCATAGCCTGTTACACTTAGTGGGAGTGTATCAGTGTTTGTTGGCTGTCATTGTACTAAGTCCACAAAACAACGTGCAAGGGAAGAAGACACAACTATTATTTGTCAGTAAGAAAGTCCCCAGGCACAGGATACATGATCAGCACCAAAAGATGTCACAACGAAACCAAAGGACCATCTTCACGGAATGAGAAATGCTGGTTACACGAATCATTTCAGCATCAAGGACCAGATCAGTGACTGGGCCCCACAAAGGTCAAAATCCAGCAAGTTAGAAGAAAGGGGGACAAAAGGGGAAAAAACATACCGTACAGCTCCAACAGCTCCAGTCCTTCCTCTTCAGATGTGTCAACCACTCAGGCACGGCAAAAGGAACACTGACTCATAGCATCGTTTCCTAAGGATGTTTGACTGCTGCCCCAAAACATCACATTCCAGCGAGAAGGCCAGCAATCCTAGAGGCTGCCTCCCTCAGAGACCAGCGGCTCTTGGCAAGCAAAGAAACCAAAGGCAACACTGGATCTGAAAATAGGCCACTGGCGCAAGAGAAGAAGAGGGTGGTGACTAAAGGATACAAACAGTGGCCCCGTGAAACGGCAAACATCAGGAAGGGCCCTCAGCCTCCCTCTTCAGCTCAGTCCTGAGAGTGGAGGCCCCCAAATTCTTGAGGCAGCTCCTTCCCCTCTCAGTGACTCACCTTGTTAGGAAGCTGTTCCTGCCTCTGAAATGTGCCACAACTTCTACCTTGCCAGGACAAGCAAAGCAACTCTAACCCTGTCCATGTCCACAAAGTCTGAAAACCATTTTCATGTCTCCTCATCGTGTTGTGTGTTTCCAAAAGTTTTCTTGATATCATTGGTTTTTACTTAACCTACCTTTCCCAGTGTGTCTTCTCAGAAAGAGAAGCAGGGAATTTGGAAAAACCCTGTAAAGTTTGTGTGACCTACTAGTGAAAATCATTTTGAATTAGGTACATCTTTACACACACACACACACACACACACACACACACACACACACACACGCACACATCCCACTGACTTTGAAGACTTGTCTCTAGCTTTTGCTTTCATGTGACCCACCTTGCTCAGTGTATCCTTCCCATTTTGCCCTCCCACAGAGCCAGCCCTTAAGCAAAAGAATAAACCAAAAAGGGGAAGAAAAGTTCAGCAGAACACAGCAGGCGAGCCCAGCATTAGATGCAGGTTCCCTGCCAGTATTTCCCACCCTAGCCAGGACGGGAAGGGAAGAAGATCCTCATGGGTCATCTCTGTTCTTTCCATTTCCATGGTTGTCTGTGGTGCTTGTTTTCTTGTTCTCCTCATTTATTTATTCCACTTTTCCCCAGTTCATGTAAGTCTTCTAATTAAGCAGAGTTGTGGCTTCGTACAGCATAGTCATATTTCCTTGTATCCATAAGCCACTCCTCTGTCAATGAGTTCTTTGCTACCAAAGAACTTTCTTAGTGGTTCAGTTGGTATGGCACTGAATAAGTTAATTTAGGTAGTTTTATCATTTTTATGCTACTGGCTTGACCTACCCACGAGGAGTGAGTACATCTCCAACTGTTGAGATCTCTACGTATGAAGAATGTTTTGTAATTGTGTTCATATAGTTCCTGTGTGTGTCTTGGCAGGCAAACTCTCAGGTTGTATACAGTATACAATTGTATACAGTTATTTTCAATGGAATTTCTCTTTCTATCTCTTCCTGCTGGATTTTCTTGATTAATATATAGAAATGCTGATGGTTTTGATGGGCTTCCAACTTTCTTTAAGTAATTGTTTGAACTGGTTTTGTTTTAAACTGGTTTTTTAGATGACTCTCTAGGGTTCTCTTGGTAAACCATTGTATCATCTACCAAAAGAGATAGTTTTGGTTCCTCATTGCAGTTTTTTCCCTTCAGTTTCTTTTCTGCCTTATTGCTATATCTAGCAGTTGCTGTAACTGGTACAACACTGAATAGCAATGGTTGGCAATGGACTTTCTTCCTTTACCGTGATCTTACTGGGAAGGCTTATCCCCATTACATATCATGCTTGCTCTTGGTTTGAGTTAGATAATACTTATTTTAAAGAAGACTCCATTTATTCCTGTGCTTTCTAGTGTTTTTCAACAGGGATGAGGCATTTTGTCAAAAGCTTTGTCTGCACCTGTTGAAATCATATAAATTTGTTGTTTATGTTATTGATATAATCAGTTACATTTATAGTTTTCCTAATAATTGACCCAGGCCCAACTTCTTGGTATCAATCCAGCTTGGTCACAGTGTCACAATATATCTTTGTGATATATTCCTGTAATCTCCTTTCTTAGCATTTAATATTTTTCATCAATATTCATTAAGGAAATTGATCTATAGTTCCCTTTCTTGGGGAGACGTGACTCTCCTTGGTTTGGGTATCAAGATTATATTTTTGTCATAGAAAGAATTTGATAAGATTCTATCTTTACCTGTTTTTCAAATCGTTTATTTAGTGTTGGAATTGATTACTTTTTAATCATTTGGAAAAATTTGATTTAGTCCTGGGGTTTTTTCTTAGAGAGATCATTTATAGCTTGTTTCGTTCCTTTTTCTAAGATGGGGTTATTTAAGGGCTCTGTTAAACAGGACTATTTATATTTGAAAAATTCATTTCATTTAGATTTTCATTTTTATTATTGGCATGTAGTTGGGCAACAAAGCTCCTAGTAATTACTTTTATTTTCTCTTCATAGATTGTAAATTCACTGTTTTCATTTTCTGATGTAATAATTTGGTTTTCTTTTGTAAAAATTAAATTAGCCAAGGATTTATCTATTTAATTGTTTTTCTCAAAGCTTATAGTTTTATTTATTAGTTCATTGGGGTTTTGTTCTTTCAATTTCGTTCATCTTTCTATCGATTCAAGATTTTAATTTTGGTGTTTAATTGGGAAGGGATTAATCTGTTGGTTTTCTAAATATTTTAGTTGCATGTCTAATTCTTTAATCTGTTTCTTTCTCTCTTTGATTGATGTAAGCATTTCAAAATATACATTTCCCTCTAAGTCCTGCATTGACTGCATCCCCAAAATTTAGTTATGTCATTGTCACCATGAAATTGTTAACCATTTCTATGATTTGTTCTTTGACTCATCCATTCTTTAGGATCCATTCTGTAAGATCCATTCTTTTTCTCCAACTCCTCTATTTGTGTATCTTTCTGTTTCAAGCATATTTCTTGTAAATAACATATTGTTGGATTCTGGTTTCTAATCCATTCAACTGTATTCTTCCATTTTATGAGTGAGTTCATCCCATTCCCATTCACAGTTGTGTTCATTAAATGTATATTTTTTTCCATGCTATTCTTTTACACTCATCCTTTTGTTTTTTACTCTGTCCCTTCTTCAGTAGTCTTTTGTTTCTGACCTTTGCCTCCCTTAATCTATCCCGTCATTCTTCCCTCCCCCTCACCTTTCTCTTAGACGCTTTTCCTCCTACTTCTCCTTGCGTAAAATGAATCTCTCCATCTCATTGTGTGTGTATGTGTATTCTTCCCTCTTTCAACCAGTTCAGATGAGAATAAGGTTCGTGTTGCCTGTTCCCCTCTTCTGTCCCTCCCATTGTATAAACTCTTTCTAGTGCACCCCATTTATGAGATAACTTTCCCCATTCTTTCTCTCCTTCCCCACAACCTTCCAGTGCATTTCTCTTCTCCACCCTTCCATTCTTTTGAGATCCTCACAACATAATACAGTCATTCAGGTCGCTATCTATTTAGACTGCTTCTAGGACCCGTGGTGATCATAAAATTCTGAAGTGGTTACATGTATCATCTTGCCACACAAGGGATCTAAACAATTTGCCCTTTTTTAGTGACTTGTGATTTCTCACTCATGTTCACCTTATTATTCTTCTCCTGAGTTCTGTGTTTGAATGTCAAATTTTCTATTCTGTTCTGGTCTTTTCATCAGGAATGCTTGAAAGTTCTCTATTTCAGGAAGGGTCCTTATTCCCCTGTAGGACGATACACAGTTTTGCTGGGTAGTTTAATCTTATTGTGGGCTCTAATCCTAGATCTTTTCCACTCCAGAATATGATATCCCAAGCCCTGTACTCCTTTAATGTGGAAGCTTCTAAATCTCATGTGTCCTGACAGTACTGGATTATTTCTCTCTGGCTATTTGCAGAATTTTCTCCTTGACCTGGCAGTTCTGGATTTAGAACAGTTGCTGGGAGTTTTCATGTAGGGGTTTCTTTCAGGAAATGATTTGTGGTTTCAAGTTCTACTTTGCCCTCTGATTCTAACACATCTGGGCATTTTCCTTTGTAATATCTTAAAATATTATGTTGAGCTCCTTTTTTGTTCCTGGCTTTTGGATAGACAAATGACTCTCCAATTCTCTCTCCTCAATCCATTTCTAGGTCATTGGAGTTTTGTATGAGATCCTATACATTTTCTCTTGAATTGATTTTATTTTTTGTTGTTGTCTCCTAGAGTTATTAGCTTCTATTTGCTCAGTTCTAATTTTTAAGGAATTCAGTATTTTTGTGCCTCTTTTACTAATTATTCATTCTCTTCTCATATCTTTCTTGTACCGCTTTTTAAAAATTTTTCCTCTTCCACTCTTAAAATCACTTTTTGTTCATTTTTATCTCATTCTTTAACTCTTCTAGGAATTCTTGTTCAACTCTTATCCAATCTACCCTTTTTCTTGGAGGATTTGCTTAAAGATATCTTCAAGTCATTGCCTTCTTCTGTCTTTCTGTCTCGAGCCATAGTAGCCCTTTGTGGTCAGGTTCAGTTTTGTTTACTCATTCTTCCAGCCTATTTCTTGACTATGAACTTGATGTTGGCATTGGGCTCAGCTCACCTCTGGGCTTTCTTAGTTCAGTCCGCAAACTTTCAGTGCTTCCATAGTGGTGATATCTGTTCACTGCTATTCTTGTCTGAGTTGTGCAAGTTCCTGACTCAGGTTTAGGTCTTCTGGCTTACGGGTGCTGGAGTTTCTGTAGAATGTTATTGGACTCAGTCATTGTTAGCACACTTTGAGGTTCTGCAGGTTCAGAGGGACCGAACTTATTGACTCTTCTTGCGTCTGGGTCTCCTACCCGAGGTATCCCACTGCAGGACTAAAAGTGAACATTGAGCCCCCAGCTGTGCTCTGGGGCTCAGGTCCAGAACCTCTTTGCAGAACCCCTTTCTTGATCAGTGCTCAGCTAGGGCCTCGCTCACTCATAACTGCTCCTCTCAGCCTAGAAGAGTCATTTGGCCCCCTTCATGCTCCCAGGATAGCCTGGGATCTGCTCCTGCTCAGGGATTCAGTTCTAGCCCTTTTACCATCCTTGGGCAATGAAATGCTTCCCACTGTCCTGGCTGCCATTATGTTGGGCTCCTGGCCAGCCCCCACCTCAGTGTCCACAGCTCTCTTATTTCTTAAGCTTCCCTGGGCTGGAGAAATGACGCACAGGGATGTTTTCTTGGCTTTCCTCATGAGAATGTGGTCTGGCACATTATCTAGATGGTTAGAGAGGAGGTGGGCTGGGCTCATCAAAAATGCCCACCCTCCCTCTGTTCTCTTGGTTCTGCCCCTGTGCTGTGTGGTTGGTGGGGAGGGGACCTTCTGCATGCTTAGCCTCCTTTGTACCTCTTGGGGAGGTCTCTGACCTGGCTTTTTGTCCTGAGCTCTCCCAGCTTCTTTGCCATTTCCACCCTGGTGACCCTGGCCCTCCCTCATCACTCTCCTGGCTCACTGCCGCAGTGTCCTGAGTGGCCTCCTTGCCTCCAGTCTGTTCTGCACTCTGCTCTCAAAGGAACTTTCCTTAAGAACAGAGCAGACCAAGTGACTTCCCTCCTCAGTCAATGGCAGAGCCTCCCCTTTGCCCCCCAGAGGAAAACAGCCCCACCCTGTCTTTCCAGCCTTAGCCTCATTGGTCTTCTGTACTCCTTTCACACTCGGTGACCCTACCCAAATGGCTGCCCCCATGCTGAGAATTCATTCTGGTACTCTTTCTTCCAGTCAGCCTGTCAACCCACATGTATTTATTAAGCACTTCCTCAGTGCCGGGTCCCGGCCTAGGGGACACAGGTACACAAAATGAAACCATTCCCATTGACCAGGAACTTCCATTCTCAGGAGGAGACCAGCAATGTTTACGTTTTTGTAAATAGCGTAAGTGTGAAATGAAGAAATCTGCCGACAGCAGTTAAACGACCTGGTGGCTTTTAATGTCCTTGTCTCCTCCATTCAAATGGAAGTTCTTCGTACACAAGAAAGGTTTCCTTCTTGGTCCTTGTGTTCTCAGCACTCAGCCCCACCTCGGGCACACAGTGGTGCTTAACAAATGCCCAGTGCTCCTTGTTCCTCCTCCTAAGAGACTTTTCATCTTTGTGTGTTTTCCTCCTTGTTCCCAAGGCTGAACAGCATGTCCTGTCCAAGGTTCATGCCCTAGAAAGGCGGCTGGAAACTCTGGCTTCTGAATACTCTGCACGTTGGCAGAAGGAGGCCATCAGGCTGGAGTTGCTGGAGCTGCAGGGGGCCAGTGGGAATGGAGGTGGAAAAAGCCTGAGCCACGAGGATATTTCAACTCTCCTGGAGGGCCTGATGAGCCAATGGGAACCCACCCTGAAGAAGGACTTCCGTAGGGACACCACTGCCCACATCCAGGTGAGGAGAACGCTCTGCTAAGAAGACCAGGTCGGCAAGCCCAGCTAGTGGAAGGCATAGAGGTCTTGAGGTGAGGCAGCACTCTGGGCTTGGCAGGACCTGCCAAGTTCTCTGGGTCTTGTTGAACGCCTGTCTCCTTTTTTGTGGTCTCCAGGAAGCACTCACCACCCTCAGGGCAGAACATCGGCAAGATTTGGATAATGTTCTAAAGAAGATTTCTCAGGCATCCCAGGTAATCCAGAAGCTCTGACGCTTCTGGAGGCAGAGACACAGGGGATGGAGGGCGGGGGGGGGGGGCGCGGGGGGAGTGGGGCGGAGGGGTGGAGAGGGGGCAGAGACGTCTTGGGGGAGGTCACTTGTAGCTGGAAATGTTGGTGCTGCTGTCAGTAGACCTAACACTTGCTTACAGGTTTCTGGCCAGATTCCATACTTGTATGGGAGCATATTCGATTGACTCATTGTCCCTGAGAGCTCCTGTCTGAGGACTCTGGATCCCCTTGTCCGAAGGATAAGCAGAGAGCTTACTGATCTAAAGCAACCTAAGCCTCCTCCTGTAGCTCCTTTCTGGAACCCCTTTCCTGTACTGAGCACATCCATGCATGAAGACTAGGGAGGGATAAGATTGTCAATGAGAAGACTGTAACTCAACAGCTGAGTTTGAAACTCTTTTCAGGGACTGAGAAGTGACCTCACCACTCTAGGGAAAGTGGTTCATGCCTAATCTCAGCTGAGTTGGGGTCTCTGTCAGATGCCTCCTCTTGGTGGGATGATAAGAGAGGAGTCCAGTCTTTGAAAGGTCTAGCCCAAACTCAAGGTCAAGATTTCTGGAGCCCAACAGTTTGCAGAGACTCAGATCCTCCTTAGCAGACAGAGGGTCCACCCAGAGGAGACAATGAGTCCCCAGAGTGTGGTTTGGTGTTTTCATCAGTCTCATTGTGCCATCATCTTCCTTACAGGAGCTGGAAAGCTGGGTGCTCCAGCTAAAATCTGAATGGCAGAGGTAAGGCCCCAAACTAACTGGCAAAGAGAAGAGGAGGGAAGGAAGGCTAGAAAACTAGACCAGAGAAAGCACCACTGAGATTCTCTGGGGGGGTGTCAGTAGAGCCAGAATACTTGGGTTAGCATGTCCATAGGATTAATCCCAGCTGGTAAGGTCCTCAGAGAGCAGATGAGGGTCCTGAGGCCTGGGAGGGAAATGACTTGCCCAGGGTCACACAGGGAGTAAATGTCAGGGAAGACTTGCACCCAGATCTCTGGTTCTGTTCTTTCCCTTTGATAGTGGTTCTGCTTGACTCTATCCTGTGTCACTAGCCAGTGGCTGCCCTTCCCTTTTCCTTTTGTCACTGTCTAGTTTGGCCCAAGAAGCCCTCCAGGAAAACATATTAAAGGCTATGGGTCCACTGGAGGCCCAGCTGGCTGGCCTGAGACAGGAACTGGCAGCCCTGAGCCAGAGACAGGCTGCAGTGGCAGAGGAAGTAGACCTTTGGCCACAGAAGATGGCAGCCCTGCGCAGTGATGTGAGTCCTCCAGTCCACCACTTAGACCACATGTGCCCCTCTCTCCAAGGTGGGCTGCCTGAGCATCTGCCCAGGGAGACCCAACCCTCTAAGGTGTCCACTGGGGTCCAATGAGATCTTTTTTGGTAGACCTGAAAGCAGTGGAAAAATGCCAGTCACTTGGTTCACAGCCGTCCCTTCCCTGGCACCAGGAAGACATGCATAGGCTCTGAGCTCTCAGAGTCTTTCTAGACACCCCCTCCCCAGGTCCCCTGTCCCGGCCCTCTTTCTTCCTTACCTCTACTGTTTTGTGGATGGTCTCTGGTGGTTTCTAGGTGGAGTCTCAGTTCCCAGCCTGGATCAGTCAGTACCTTCTTCGAGACAAGGGCGCTAAGGCTGGGCTTCTTCAGCTGGAGGAGGTACAGGCCCAACTTCGGGACCTGGAGCACAGAATCCTCACTCAGGTGGCAGAAGGGCAGGTCAAATCTGCCAGTGAAGCTGCTGCCAGCCTGAGGCTGACCCTTCACAAGGAAGGAGTGACTGGGGTCACAGAGGAGGTGAGGCCTGCCCCATTCCCTGTCTGCCTGTCGGAGGTCATGGGTTTGCCCTGAGAGGAGCCTCCAGGGAAGGAAGGGGAAGCCCTGGCAGAGCAGGTAGCACACGTGGCCCTCTGGTGAAAGGGCTGGGCCAGTTCTGCAGGCAGCTAGGCCCATGAGTCCATCCATGCCTGTCTTTTAGGATGTGCACCAGATTGTGAATGAGGCCCTGAAGAGATACAGTGAAGACCGCATTGGGCTAGTGGATTATGCCCTGGAGTCCTCAGGTAGGTAGCCTGTAGAAAGCCAGAGGGCTGGGGACATGATGGTTGCCCATTAAGGGACAGCAGGAATTAAAAACTCATGATGCCCCTTATGGGACGGGGCAGTTGAAGGGCTGATGCCCTGGCAGTGACCCCTCATCTTCAGGACTACCTCTGTGTCCTGCCAGCCCTCAGCTGCCCCCACCTCACTTCTCTCCCTCTTGTTCTTTCAGGGGCCAGCATCATCAGTAGCCGCTGCTCAGAGACCTATGATACCAAGACGGCCCTTCTCAGTCTGTTTGGCATCCCCTTGTGGTACTATTTCCAGTCCCCAAGAGCCATCCTCCAGGTATGACAGAACAAAGGGCCCCCAGCTTGGCTCTCTGCCATCTCCCACCTTCTGTGGGGGCTGGGCTCTCAAGGTGGGAGGATTACACAATGGAAATCTATTCCATTGGCTGCCCACCTGACTTGTCACCTGACTTGTCTTCTGCCCACAGCCAGATGTTTACCCTGGCAACTGCTGGGCATTCCGGGGCCCCCAGGGCTTTGCTGTGGTTCGATTATCTGCCCGCATCCACCTCACTGCTGTCACCTTGGAGCATGTACCCAAAGCCCTGTCTCCCATCAGCAACATCCCTAGCGCCCCCAAGGATTTTGTCATCTTGGTGAGTATCTGAGCCTTGCAGCTCTCCATTCCAGTATGCCTGACAGCCATTTCTTAACAGCAGCATTGTGAGGTGAGGAATGGAAGGATGTGCCCATTTTACAGCTGGGATATTGAGGCTGGTCTCTGGACTCCACAACCAGCCCTTTCCCTGCTCCCCCTCTTCTTAGAGAGAAGCCAGAAGAGGACAGCTGACAGCAGTCAAGATTTCAATGCTGTCTCAGGGTCCTTTTATACAACTCCTTTATACATGGGTGCCTCCATGGCCAGGTGTCCCATGGGGGAGCTGAGTGGGGATGATGAGCACCATTCCCTACAGTCACCTCCTTAGGGCAGAGTTGGAATGTCCTCATAAGGAGGATGTGGGTGAAAAAAGTGGAGCCAGAGGAGAAGAAGAAACGTGTAGGGGAACAGGATGCTTCAGGACCTAAATCCTGATAGATGAAGAAACTGAGGCACCTACAATTAAATTGTGTGTCCCAAAGCCATTCAGCAGCTTAGGGGAAGAGGCAGAGAAGGAGGCCAGGGGCTTGGAGGGAAAAGGATCTGTCTACTGAGTTAGTGAGAGATGCTGGAAGGTGAGGGGACCAAAGAAGGAAACATCATGGTGGCTTTTGCTTTCTCCCCTTTACTCTCCCCAATGTATCCCCCCCTACACCCCCTTCCTCCTCCTCTTCCACCTTCTCCTCCACAACCTCCCCTTCCTTTGCCTCCCTGGATAGATCTGGATTCATGTCTTAACAGCATGACCTTTCCTCTAACCCCCTCCCATCCATCCATCCATCCATCCATCCATCCATCCATCCCTTCCCTTTGCTTTTCCTTCTCTGTAGGGGCTAAATGAAGATTCACAGTCGGAAGGGGTGGCCCTCGGGCACTTTACCTATGATAATGCTGGGGAGTCCATTCAGACCTTCCACTTTCAGGTATGGAGGGCTGGCCCCACAGTGTCCCAGGGAGGCTGGTGCTCTTGAAGGCTAGATCACCAGCCATGGGGATGCTGTGGCTTTGCTAGGAGCTGCAGTTTGAGCCAGGACCCCATGGTTCTGATAGCAACCTGAGGGATAACATTCAGCCACTGAAGAAGGCCTGGGGGGGACGGGCTCTGGGGTCAGGATGTCCACCAAGGGATCACGAGCCTTCCTGACCCCAGTTTCCTCTTCCCACAGGGCAATGACACAGCCCCATACCAGGTGGTCGAACTTCGGATCTTAAGCAACTGGGGTCACCCTGAGTACACCTGCATTTACCGCTTCCGGGTCCATGGGAAGCCTGCCAATTAGCCTCTCCCCCCCAGGGCCTTTCCCCTCTTTCCCCCTTCAGCCCCTCCCCTCCCCCAGCAAGCACTTCATCCCACTTTCTCGCCCTCTCCCACACTTCATCCCTTATGGCCACTGTGGCTTCTGGGAGAGATACAAGGTGGGAGCCTACCACCATGGAGCAGTTTGGCCCCACCCTGCCCTCTCTGATGGAGAGGAGATCACCAGCTCAGCTATTTGTTTCACTCCCCATCCTCTTGAGGGTCAGGTGGCCCAGCTCCCTACCAGGCCCTGCCTGCCCTCAGGAGGTGTATACACAGCTATGTATGATATCTTGAAGGTGTGAGTCAAGACATCATGAGGGCCTTATTATGCTCAGCAGCACTCAGAACCACAGCTTAGGCCACCTTAGCTTACCTTGCCCAAGAGTCTAGGTCAAAGAACTTGGTTTATTGAGGGCATGACAACTTGGGCAGTTCCAAAGGGCAGACTGGTAGACAGTCTGTCTTGGGCATGCCCCAGCAGGTGGCTAAAGCTCCCGTCCATGGTAGCATGCATAGTTCTCTTTACCATGGGGCATGATGGGGGCAGTCTTTGAAATCTGAAGTATCTGGGACTGGCCACAATTCCCTGGTGTTAAGTTTATTGGGATAGAGTTGGGGTTAGTTTTTTGGAGTTAAGGCTGGGATGGGAGGGGAAGGCAAATTCTTTGGCCCTGCGGGCCCATTGTATTATGTATATAGATAGATATTTATATTTATACATAGATCTCTTTGTTCTTTGTTATCAGACAGAAAAGCTACGGGCTTCATTTCTGGCTTCCTCCCCCTGGGGCCCAGGGTGATATTCACTCCAGCTCCAGCTTGGGGTGGGGGGCAGGCTGTCAGGCACGGATCCTCACAGTGACATTGCCATCCTTCCTGCCTTTTACTGTAGGAGGGAAGGCAGGCCTTCACACCACAGGGCTGGCCACTGGTCCCTGAAGCAAGCAGGGGCACTCACTCATCTGCAGGCTTTGGGGGTCACCAGCAGACAGTGGCAGGCTGACCCTAGCTGGCCCTCAACCCAGTTTGCTCCCTCTGCTTCTGTTCGCTTACCAGGAAGCTGGCGTCTGAGCAGCCCTGCGTAGGAACCTACAGATGGGGTCTTAGTTCTTCCCCATCACAAAGGCTACTGTTTAATTCTTTACTTTGATTTTTTAATCAACAAATTCTAATTTATGCCTATGCAAATATAAATTTTCCCTGGGATCTGTGGCTTCTCCTTGTCCACCTGTTGCTCTTGAGGCCAACTTGGAGTAGTGGGGAAAAGAAGGTGGTATTCTGGTAGAAACTCCCTGGTTAAAGGGTGGCTTCCTTGCTGCTGAGTGAGGCCTGGGAGGGATTGTCCTGGGCATCGAGAGGGAGCTAAGCCCAGGCCTGGGCTGGGAGAAGCAAAGCTGGGTAAGGGAACCAGAGGAGGCTTTCTCATTTCTGCCTACTCCTTTAAAGCTCACCCAAGGCCTCTCCTGGTCTTAATCCTCCCTCAGTGCGCCCAAATTGATGTTTTATACTTCCTTGTGTGTGTCTGCATATCCATACATAAACACACACCTATCCAGACAGACATTCCTCTGTGTGCCTGCTCCATCTTTCAGGAGCAGGACAGCTTTCTAAGGAAAAGAGCTTTGTGTCTGCCTTGGTCTCCCCCATAGCTAGCACAAGGCCTGCCACCCAGCAGACACTTTATCTGAGCATTGCTATTCACTTCAACTCAGGTGTAAAGAAAGAATATACTCTACAGCCTTCTCAACAAGGGGTCACCAGCATGCCTTTGACAGCTCCAGCAAGGGTTAAACACATCACAAACTGCCAGCCGTCCTCTTCCACTTTCAGACAGCTCAAGTTGTTGGGAAATTTGTCCTGAAATCAGGCTGAAATCTATCTTTGGGCATCTTCCACCCACTATTCCTCGTTCTTTCATCCTGGGTCAAGCAGAACACGCTAATCCCCCTTCCACATCACTTTTCAAATAGTAGCATTAGAGAGTGGCTACTGCGTGCCAGCCACTGTGCCGAGCACTTTACAAATATCTCCTTTGATCCACACAACAACCCTGTGAGGTAGGCACCATTTCTAGACCCATTTTGCAGATGAGGAAATGTAGGCACAGAGGTGAAATGACTTGTCCAGGGCCACACAGCTGGTAAGTATCTGAGGGAGAATTTGAACTTGGATCTTCCTGCTTCCAGGTGCAGAGTTCCATCTCCTGTGCCACCTGAAGACAGTTCTCATGGTCCTCTGACAGCTTCTCAAGGGCCTTACACCATGTTCTTGGAGCCCTTCATCATTCTGTTCACCCTTCTCTGAATGCACCTCACCTTGGTCATTTCTTTCCCACACTGTGATGCTCAGGCCTGAACACTGCCCTCTAGCTGTGGTCTCCTCAGGACAGACTTGGGCTGACCTATTACTGACCCCCCTTCCTAGATCGTAGGCCTCTCCATGCCCCTCAGGAAGGCACTGGTCATTCCAACCATCAAGTTTAACTAGTGATTCACACAGACACTGCTATCCCCTAAAATCCCCAAATCCTTTAACAGGAGCCATGGCTGCATCACCCTCCCCCACTCATTGGTTTTTCTTTTCTAATTCTTGTTGAGGACTCTGCTTTTACCTCCACTGGATATTTTCATTTGGATAGAATCCTAAATTTTAGCTAGCTGAAACCTCCTCCATCCTATCAGTCATGTGACATCTCGACCCCTCCCTCCCAGCTCTAGCATTGGCACATTTGGACAAGCACACCTTGTGCTATTTCACTGAAGTCGTTGATAAAAATGCTGAACAAGCACGGAGAAAAGGGGAGATCCCTGGGGCAATCAGGACAATTCCCCTGAGACCTCCCAGGGAGCTGGCATCAGCTCATTAGCCAGCACTCGACAGGTAGGGCAATGTAACCCGTTAACCCTTTCCAAATCCACCTGTCATCTGAGATTCAGACTTTGCTAAAATCTGACTGCACTTTGCAGAATTGCTCTGATCCAAGCAAAGACTAGCAGCTCATCAGACACCATTTTACAAGGGATCTGGGATCTTGGCAGCGTAGGCAGGAAATGCACATTTTTATCCTGTGCAGTTCTGCCCTCCTGTCACGAAAACAAACTGCTTCGTGGACCAAAGGAGAGATAGTGCTCAGAGTCTGAAAAAGTGCTTGTTCAACTGAGGTTGGAAATGGCTTTCTTGATGGAGCAGTTCCCACCTGCTTGATGAACTCATGCACCTTATATAAAGCAGTGAACAGGAAGGGAGAGTTCAGGATTCTCTGTCCAGAGTCACTTGCCCATAATGTCTCATTGAGGCACAAAGCACAAATGGGGCAAGAACATAAAATCAGGGTTACCTAAGGGACATTTAGAATAGGCTGGAGCTCACCTTGAGATGGGAGAGAAGGGAGAGTGAGGTTAATAAACCTTTGCCTCTACGCTTCTAACTTAAGGGGGGAGTGGTGGGGGGGAAGAGTTTAAAAAGGAAAGTAAGTTAATCTGGGTCCTACAATTACCTAAAGGTAACCTGTCCAATCCAGTAGGCAGAGATGCAGAGATTTTACAGAGCTCTAGGGAGCCCAGCCTCTTAACAGGCATGACCTGGATGAAGATCCCGACCAGGAGACTGAGAAAGGGCAGTCAAACATGAAGGAAGAAAAACAGGTGAGGTTGGACCCATGAAAACCTGGAGAGAAAAGAGTGGGAAGGAGAAGAAGACCCTGGATTCAATCCTGGGTCCGTTACTCTTCTCTCTTCATTCTACTTCACTCAGTGATCTCATCAGCTGCCATGGATTGAATCACCCTCTCCATGCTCATGATTTCTCAAATCTACCTATTCTGCCTAAAACCCCTTGCTGACCTCCAGTCTTTCATCTCTCGTTGCTTTGTTGATGTCACAAATTGGATGTCGTGTAGATATTTTCAGCTCAACATGTCCAAAACAGAACTCTTCATCTTCCCCCTATTCTTTCCCCTCCTACCTTCCCTATTACTGTAGAGGGCACCACCATCTTCCAGGCTCCTAACCTTGGCATCATCTTCAAATCCTAACTTCTGTCCAAGGGATTGCCAAAGATTGTCCAATTTACCTCTGCAACATCTCTTGTGGATTTCAGCTTTGCAGCACCTCTCATCAGTTTCACCTCTCCAACATCCCTTGCAGATTTCACCCTTCAACATCTCTCAGATTTCATCTTTGCAGCATCTCTGATCAGTTTTACCTCTCCAACATCTCTTGTCCATTTCAGCTTTGCAACATTTGTCATCAATTTCACCTCTCCAACATCTCTTGTCCATTTCAGCTTTGCAGCACCTCTCATCAATTTCACCTCTCCAATATCTCTCACAGATTTCATCTTTACAGCATCTCTCATCGGTTTCACCTCTCCAATATGTCATGCAGATTTCACCCTTCAACGTCTCTTGCAGATTTCACCTTGGCACCATCTCTCCTCAGGCTCACCTCTGCAGCATCTTTCAAAAACAGAACTTTCTTCTCTGATGCTGCCCCTACCCTAGTCCAGGCCTCATCTCCTGTGCACTGTTGTTTTCTTATGACTCACCATTTATTTTATTTGTACAAAGTAGTGAAGAATCATACCATGGCTGGGGGAAAATGATGTTTTAGGATTTAAACAAGTTCTTTCATTTTGAAACATCTCTTTTGAAGGCTTGGGACTAGTAATTTTAGCTCCAGCATCTTTGGGTTTGGACTCAGCAGGCTTCCCAGCCTTGGAATCACTGGGCTCTGTGTCCTTAGAATCAGACTTGGCTGCCGTGGGATCAGACTTGGTGACCTTGATGGCAGACTTGGTGACCTTAAGGTCAGTGCGCTTTGGAGCCTTAGAGTCAGGCTTCATGATCCTGAAGCCTGGACGTTTGGTGGCAGCCCTAGGGCCTGGATGCTTAGTGGCCATCTTGTGGCCAGCATGCTGGGCACTCGCCTCAGGGATCTTAGCCCTAAGAAGTTTGACCTCGAAGGCCTTGGTGGCTTCATGGCTTCTGCTTGGACCTTGGGAATTGTTTGGTTTTTTTGGTTTACATCTTCTTCAGCTCCTTCTTGTGTTTCTTGGCAAAGCATGTGTTTCTCAGAAACTTGGAGTTGACCCATCTCAGAGACATGTATCACCGTGACTTAGGTTTCCTGATGCCATTTCTGTGCCATTTTTGTGATTGGTTGTGGCTGGTATGGTTCTTAGACTTAGCCATCTTTACACAACAACCTTCACTAACAGGCATTCCACCCACTAGAAGAAGTCAAAGCTAGAGACAGGAAAGGTCATGCCTGCACTACTGCAGTATTTCCCGGTGGATGTGCCTCCCTCAAGTCTCTCCCTCCTCCTTCCAGTTGTCAAACTGATTTTCCTGAGGTGCAGGTCTATGCCACTCAACTCCTCAATAAACCTGTGACTCTCTATTGCCTCCAGGATCAAATACAGAATCCTCTCTGAACGAGAGTTCAAAACCCTCCCTAACCTAGCCCTCTCCTGCCTTTCCACTCGTCTCCCACTTCACTCCCCACTTCTTCAATCCAGTGACACTGGCCTCCTGACTCTTCCTTGCACATGACCGTCCATCTTCCATGCTGGGAATGTTGTCCCTCCTTTTCTCTGCTTCCCTAGCTCCCTTCAAGCACCAGTTAAAATCTTACCTTCTACAAGAAGCCTCCCCCAACTCGCCTTCATTCTGTCTTCTGCTGACTTTTTCCTCTTTTTCAGTACATTCTTTGTACTCATATTTTGCACGTTGTCTCTCTCATCAGATTGTGAGGCCCTTGAGGGCAGGCACCCTGTTTTTGTCTTTCTTTCTATTCCTACCTTTTAACACACCTGGTGCATGATAAGTATTTAATAAATATTTATTGACTGAATGATCCTATTAAAAGCTGCAGAGCGATGGATGGAGGATGAGGACTGAGAGAGGACTGAGAGAGGATCGGACAGTCAAGAAGTCACCAGTTTGGGTGGAATAATGAGGTTGGAGGCCAGACTACAGAGGGTAAAGAGAGTGAAAGAAAGGAAGTGAATGTGCCTCTTGTAGACAATGTACCCAATCAATAAACATTCCTCAATCCGGCAGAGTACATGAGGGACAGAAACATCCAAATGTGGTCAATGGTAACCTCATTTCTTACAGAAACACCAACACATCTGTTGCATTTTTAGTATTTTTGTTGTCTCCTTGGCAGTTTCGTTTTTGATATATACTCTCAGGGTGGTTCAATCTCACACCTAGATTGCTGGAAATTTAGCTTTTCCTTCCACAATTTTTCTCCGTTTTTATAAAGGCAGAGGGGATCTTTCTTCATGATCTTCCATCGCCCTAATTCAGGTTTTGGGAACGAGGTCATGTTCTAAACCTGTGTTGCCCTTGGTTGCCACATTTCTCTATTTGATAATGGGATCAGGTGGTGCTTGGCTAAATATTTTCTAGGATATTTTGACCTCCTCTAGGTGGCAATTGCTTTATGTTGATTCAATTTCTGCCCTTTCCTTCCTCTGTTTCCTACTTTTCACCACTTTTCACTTACTTGAGTGGGTCAAGTTGAAGCTATTTGGATTGCATGCCATCTTATCTTTCTCTCTAATTTGGGGGTTTTGTCCTCTGCTTTAACAAGATGATTTGACTGCAAAGATTATTCAGAAATGATTCCCACATCGATAACCAATCATTTCTTATCCATTAAGATACATTTTAGGCTGAGATTGTTTGGCATTTGCCACATCCAGGGATTTCCTACACTCATGTTTTTTGTTTTTGTGTTTTAAATTAATTTATTTATTTAACTTTTAACATTCATTTTCACAAAATTTTGGGTTCCAAATTTTCTCCCCATTTCTCCCCTTCCCCCTAAAACGCCAAGCATTCTAATTGCCCCAATCACCAGTCTGCCCTCTCTTCTTGCCCTTCCCTTGTCCCCATCTTCTCTTTTGTCCTGTAGGGCCAGATAACTTTCTATACCCCATTACCTGTATTTCTTATTTCCTAGTAGCAAGAAAAATACTTGACAGTTGTTCCTAAAACTTTGAATTCCAACTTCTCTTCATCCCTCCCTCCCCAACCATTCCCTTTGGGAAGGCAAGCAATTCAATATAGGCCATATCTGTGTAGTTTTGCAAGTGACTTCCATAATAGTCGTGTTGTGTAAGACTAACTATATTTCCCTCCATCCTATCCTGCCCCGCATTGCTTCTATTCTCTCTTTTGATCCTGTCCCTCCCTAAGTGTTGACTTCAAATTGCTCCCTCCTTCCACTGCCCTCCCTTCTACCATCCCTCCCACCCTGCTGATTCCATTCTCCCCCACTTTCCTGTATTGTAGGATAGGTTTTCATACCAAAACGAGTGTGCATTTTATTCCTTCCTTTAGTCGAATGTGATGAGAGTAAGCTTCATGTTTTTCTCTCTCCTCCTCTCTTTTTCCCTCCACTGAAAAGTCTTTTGCTTGCCTCTTTTATGAGAAATAATTTGCCCCATTCCATTTCTCCCTTTCTCCTCCCAATATATTTCTCTCTTGCTGCTTAATTTCATTTCTTTAAGATATGATCCCATCCTATTTAATTCACTCTGTGCTCTGTGTGTGTGTGCGTGCATGTGTCTGTGTGTGTGTGTGTGTGTGTGTGTAATCCTACCAACTCCCCAAATACTGAAAAGTTTCAAGAGTTACAAATATTGTCTTTCCATGTAGGAATGTAAACAGTTCAACTTTAGTAAGTCCCTTTGACTTCTCTTTGCTGTTTACCTTTTCATGCTTCTCTTCATTCTTGTGTTTGAAAGTCAGATTTTCTTTTCAGCTCTGGTCTTTTCATCAAGAATGCTTGAAAGTCCTCTATTTTGTTGAAAGACCATTGTTTCCCCTGAAGTATTATACTCAGTTTTGCTGGGTAGGTGATTCTTGGTTTTGGTCCTACTTCCTTTGACTTTGGGAATATCATATTCCACGCCCTTTGATCCCTTAATGTAGAAGCTGCTAGATCTTGTGTTATCCTGATTGTATTGCCACAATATTTGAATTGTTTCTTTCCAGCTGCTTGCAATATTTTCTCCTTGACCTGGGAACTCTGGAATTTGGCCACAATGTTCCTAGGAGTTTCTCTTTTTGGATGTCTTTCAGGTGGTGATGGGTGGATTCTTTCAATATTTATTTTGCCCTCTCATTCGAGAATATCAGGGCAGTTTTCCTTGATAATTTCATGAAAGATGATGTCCAGGCTCTTGTTTTGATCACGGCTTTCAGGTAGTCCCATAATTTTTAAATTGTCTCTCCTGGATCTATTTTCTAGGTCAGTGTTTTTCCAATGAGGTATTTCATGTTATCTTCCATTTGTTCATTCTTTTGGTTTTGTTTTGTGATTTCTTGGTTTCTCATAAAGTCATTAGCCTCCATCTGTTCCATTCTAATTTTGAAAGAACTATTTTCTTCAGTGAGCTTTTGGACATCCTTTTCCATTTGACTGATTCTGCTTTTTCAAGCATTCTTCTCCTCATTGGCTTGTTGAACCTCTTTTGCCAATTGAGTTAGGCTATTTTTAAAGGTGTTATTTTCTTCAGCATCTTTTTGGGTCTCTTTTAGCAAGGTGTTGACCTGCTTTTCCTGTTTTTCTTGCATCTCTCTCATTTCTCTTCCCAGTTTTCCCTCCACCTCTCTAACTTGATTTTCAAAATCCTTTTTGAGCTCTTCCATGGCCTCAGCCCATTGAATGTTGATTTTGGATGTTTGGGATACAGAAGCCTTGACTTCTATGTCTTTCCCTGATGGTAAGCCTCGTTCTTCCTCATCTGAAAGGATGGGAAGAGATGTCTGTTCACCAAGAAAGTAACCTTCTCTGGTCTTATCTTTTTTTCCATTTTTTGGGCATTTTCCCAACCAGTTACTTGACTCTTGGGTCCTTTGTCAAGAGTAGGGTATACTTTGAGAATCTGTGAGATCTCAGTTGCTCCAAGGTGGCACGATCAAGCATGTGCTGCTCTGGACGCAGAAAGGGATTTTTATGTCCAGAATCTTAGCAATTACCTCTCCACAGCCACCTAGCCTCCAGTTCCATCAAGTCAGCACTGGGGGCTGATTTTCAGATAAGCTGTATGGGCAGGTGTAACGGGACGAGTTAGAGCCAACCCCTATCCATTTCAGGACGCCACACTGAGAGCCTGCCTAGATAACCTAGGGGCTTGTCAGTAGGGGTGGAACTAGATGGATTTCAGGAGGAAGGGTCTCGTCTTTGTTTGCAACGTGGCAGTTCTTTGTCCTGGCTCCGGATGTCCAGTGGAGAAGACACCCATATAAGGAAAGGTGATAGGTGATAGGTTCAATGTGAAAGGTGATAGCTGATAGGTTCAACGTAAGGCTTAGGAATGTTTTACATAAAGACTACATATGCATGTGAATGAGATGAAATACACGGAGTCTTCACCACCTTTGTCTCCCGCCCCATTTCATTACTCACGAGATCAAGGCCTCTTGCTGGACAAGAGCCTTGGGTCGCGGTCAGGGGTTCCCGTAAATGGTCTAGGGGACCCCAACAGGCAGGGCCGCCATTCAGTGTGAGACAAAGACCAGCTAGGCCAGGTCCTCCACCCAGGGCTGAGGTAAGACTCAGCTCTTCAGTGCCCCCAGGGGTTTTTACGCTGTATGGGCTGCTGTGCACCCTCTGTGGCTGCTGCCTGCTGCTGGAGCTATAGGAAGGCCCTGCTCCCTTCCTGGCCAACTGAATAAACCACATCACAGATCTTTGGCGCCTGTGGGTTGAGGGATCTGAGAACCTGCTGCTGCAACTGGAGATTCCACAACTGGAAATTCCACTCCTGAGGTGTCCTCCTTCCAGAGTCTCATCATGTTGCTCCACGCCACATCAGGCGGGCAAGGCCAGGCTGGGCTCCACGCTCCGCTCAGCGTCCAGCATAAACGATGTTTCTGTGGGCCTTTCAGGTCACCGTCGGCTGAAAATCTCCTCCACTCTGTTGTTCTCCACTTCTGCTGCTCCATGATTTGTTGAGAGTCCCTCTCTACAGGTATTTTGTGGGCTGTGTGGGGAGACCCTACATAAGTGTGTTTTTCTAGTCCCCCATCTTGGCTCCGCCCCCCCACTCATGCGTTTTCATATTAACGAAAATCCATCTCTGGTCTCCCT
This sequence comes from Notamacropus eugenii, assembly GCF_028372415.1. Lineage (NCBI taxonomy): Eukaryota > Metazoa > Chordata > Mammalia > Diprotodontia > Macropodidae > Notamacropus > Notamacropus eugenii. Next base: position 296,880,070 of record NC_092874.1, on the reverse strand, counting down.
TATCTATGGGAAAAAAAACCCTTATAATAAATATATACAATTCAAATTCCTGCAATTAAATTTTTTTCAATTCTTCTAACTCTTCCAGAAACAAGTATTTCTGCTACATAGATGACTGAACTCTTTCCTTTCCTAATCCTAGGTTACACTTCGCAATGTCTTTTTTGCCATTTTCTCTGCCCACCTTTGCACTGAAATCACCAAATATCAAGATGTATATTGACTTCATCTGGAGAAATCTACCGTTTTTTTTCATAGAATTTCTTGACCTCATCTTTTGCTTTGATGTTGACTCCAAAGCTCCAAGGAGGTTTCGGGAGCTGCTGTATTTGTGTTTGGCTAATGAGATCTGTAAAGTAAGTAGGCTGAATCACCTGAGTCACTTCTTGTTTGTTAGATCCAATGATATCAATCCTTTTCTTGATTTCTCAAAGAGCCTGTGAGCCATCCTTCCATTTCCTGATTTCTGTGGCTTCATTTATAGCAAAAATGTCAATATTGATACACATGCTATCCTCCAATGGAATGCTGAATAGGAATCAATGGAGAAGGATCTCACATTTAAGGAAGTGCAGTTCAACTGAAGTTCAAACTATACCCAAAGGACTATACAACTGTGTTATATGTACCCTTTGACCCAGCAATACCACTACTAGGTCTGTATTCCAAAGAGATCATAAAGAAGGGAAAGGACCCACATGCACAAAAATGTTTATAGCAGCTTTTTGTGAGAGCAAAGTATTGGAAATTGAAGGGATGCTCATCGATTGGGAAATGGCTGAACAAGCTGGGGTGTATGAATGGAGTGGAATACTACTGTGCTATGAGAGTCATGAGTAGGCTGATTTCAGAAAAACCTGGAAAGGCTCACATGAACTCATGCTGAGTGAAGTGAGCAGAACTACGAGAACATTGTACACAGTAACAGCCACTTTGTGTGATAAGTAACTTTGATAGACTTCGTTCTTCTGAGAAGTACAAGGCTCTAAGACAATTCCAAAAGACTCGTTGGAAGAAATGACATCGACCTCCAGACAAAGAACTGTGAAGTCTGACTGCAGATTTAAGAGCACTATTTTTCTCTGTTTTTCTTTCTCGTTTTTCCCTTTTCTTCTGATTCTTCTTTCACAACATGACTAATGTGGAAACGCGCATAATATGATTGTCCACATATAGCCTATATCAGAGCGTTTTCTGTCTTGGGGAAAGGGAAGGGGAGACGAAAGGAGAAAATGATTCTGGAACTCAAAACCTTATAAAAGTGAATGCTGAAAAGAAGTATTTTTTTAAATAGAAAAGAAAATGAGGTTCAAAGCTGCAATTTCATAGCCACCTTCTGCTTCCTTTTCTGACACTGTCTGTTATCACTGGAGTCCTGCAAGAGGGATGCCCACAAATTTTGTCTTTTTGTTTTAGGAATTGCCATGGCCAAAAGTCACCACCTGGTGGCGAGCCCATAGCTAAGACTGCTCAGGATCCTCATGCTCCTATCTCAGCAGCCTCCTCTTGTCCGATGCCTTCCCTGCCCCAGTTGTCAGGGTTCTCGCCATCCTCATACTGACTCATTCATGTACACGGAACAGAAGAGACGCTCTCTGAGGACAGAGGCCACTTCACTGCTCTTTCTGTATCTCAGTCCCTACAATGTAGCAAGAACTTCTCAGATTATACAGAGCTGAATGGACTTACCACCTTCACACTGATCTGGGGCTTCCATTCCCCATTATCCATTGTGGTGTCCGATCCTTCCTATCCCAAAGATCATTCTCCTCAAAAGAGAAAATAGAAGTAAAGGAGAAGATTGTATCAGCTCATTTATGCCAATCCCTTCCTTGTACTTTCTCTTACCTGCAACATAGCTTGCTTGCAATGCACTCGCACGCACGCACACACACACACACACACACACGCAGAAATTTACACTTGAATCTAAAATATTGAAGCGAGTTAGACCTAATTATGGGAAATCGAATGATTCCAACCATTCTCAAGTTATTTCCATTTTTTTAAGAGCTGGAGTGGGAGGATAAGAAGGTAGTCTAATCTGCACCCAAATAAAGGATGTTGAGAAATAAAACAGATATTAAGGTACTTGTGGAATTCACACACGAGGTTTACGTGGACCCACTCCCCGCGCGCGCCCCCGCCTCAGCTCGCCACCGCTTTGCCCCCGCGCCCCATTGTCCGCCCGCCCCACGTTCGCCCCGCGTTCCCCCAATGTTCCTCCCGCGTGTCCACGGTAGCGTCCGACGCGGACGCGATCGCGGCTGGCGGGCGGGGGAGGGTCGGAGCCGTTTCTGCAGGTACCTTCTCTGCATGTACCCGGGCGGGTCAGGGCCGGGAGAGGAGGGGGCGGGGGAGGGGCCAGGGCTCGGGCACGGTGCCCTCCTCTGTGCCAGGACACGGCCGCCCCCCCAAACCTGGGCACAGAGGCGGCCCCTCCCCTTGTCTGCCCCCCAAACCTGGGCACAGCTCTCCCGCCAGAGTTGCCCCTGGTGCAGCTGCCTCTGGTTCATCCCCTAACCTCTCCCCCAAATCCCCAGCATCCAGGGATGTCGGTAACTGAGTTGGGTCCCTCGGTGCCAGGCCTGCTTGCTCCCTTGCTTCCTCTCCCCACAAACAACCCCAAAATGGAGTTGCCCAGGCCCGGACTCACTTCCCAGTGCCAAGGCCTGGCATGCCTTTCCACCTCCCTCTGGGCCAAAGTTGTGTTGATTTTCCCAGTGAGTGTGTGCATACACGTGTCTGTGTGACTTGTGTGTATTTGGAGAGAGTGGGAGAGCTGGCAACAGTCCCGTGCCCAGACCTGATGCACCCTGTCCCCTGGCCCCAGATGCCCCCCTTGGCTGGCCAGACTGGGACTCATCACCCACTCTTTGCCTGGTCTTGGCCAGGCTCATCCTCCCAGTGCCAGAGGCCAGCTGCCCTCCAGCTTACCCTCTAACGTGGGGCATCCCCAGCCCGGGGATGATCCTCCCAGGATGAAGGCCCTGCTGCCCCTGGCTCACTGGGTGACCCTGCCAGAGCATCATGGCCCCCTTCCTAGTTCCTCCCTGAAGGAAATCCTCTCAGGCCACTGGCCACTTCCCTCCACTTCCCCTGAACTTTGCAGAGCTGAACCAAACTCAGACTCCCGGCACGTGCAAGTGATCCCTTTTCTTTGGGTTAGCAGCTCCTGAAAAGGACTGTGGAGGGTGTTGTGGGTCATCGCTGGGCAGATGAGAGAAGGCCAGGCTGCTCCACGCTGGAGCTATTGAAAAGTGTCAATGTTTGTGGATGAAACCTTGCCAATCCCCCAGGCCCTTTCTGGGCAGCCTGGAAGAGTCTGTCCATCTCTGGCCCTGCAAATTCTGTTCACAGTCTGGGCAGATCCTGTGTGCTCACCAGCCTGAGCCAACAGGAGTCCATCCCTGTGGGTCAGTGACTGCCAGAGCAAGACAGTAGGTGGCCTTCAGATGAAAGTCACTTGGCTGGGGAGGCATGTGAAGGTTCAAGGCAGGGGGATGGTAGCATCTTGGCCTGACAGTCCCCAGGAGACTGTGGGAGACTAGTGAGATTCTGCGTAAAATCAGCTCTCATTTGCACATAACAGGATGGAGTGGGGTGAGTCAGGATAAAGCAGAGGGATGTAGGGGGCAGGTGCCCCAGGTTCTAACACCACCCTGGCCCTGCTGGTGACCATGTGATGGCAGATGAGGCAGTATCTTTCTAAACTGGGCTTTTATCCTCTCACATGAAAACAAAGGACTCTTCTTGATGAGCGCCACCTTATTGGGGGCCAGTACTGTGACTGCCTCTGAAATCTCCAAGGGCCCTTTCAATACTCATATTCTATGGTTGTAGGTCAGCATAGGAAGTAGTAGCAGAGAGAGAGTTCTGCCTTTACTGGGCCTGCAACCATGCCTTGTGCTGTTCAAAACATGGGGGTTTTTTGAGGGGGGGAGGGCAGAGCAGGGATTAGATTATGATGACAGAGGGTAGGGTTGGCTTTTCCCTTTGACTGTAGAATTCAGAATAGTCAAGAGCTTAGATTCTCTGTCTTTATGATACTGGAATGCTGAAGATAAGGCTACCTGGCAGACCGGGGGCTTTCCTTGGCAATTTGGGGGGTGCCCATACAGCCTTTTCAGGCCTCCCCTGGGATGTGGTTAGGTTTGTATCCACAACAGCCTGACTACTAGCTGTACTGCTTTGTTTGAGGCCTCGGGCAAAGACTCCACCCAAGCATGGGGGAGGGAGGGTGAGAGCTGATGCTGATGCCCGAGTGGGTGGGCATTCAAAGACTCCAGTGGGGCAGACTTGATTACCATGTGGGGGTGGAAGCTAGCAAGGGACATCAGGCCAGCTGTCTGCCTTGGCTGCTGCCGATTTCCCTCTTCCTGTCCTTGCCAAGTGGGCACCCCATCTTCAGAGAAGCTCACGGGTCGACCAAATGGGCTTCCTTAGCCAGGGAGACATGTGGTTTCTTGCTTTTTAGGACAAGTCTAGTAGGAACTCTCCCTGCTAGCCAAACCAGGCCTTCTTGTTCTCCCAACTGGCAGAGACATCCATTGGGGTCTCTGTCCCACGACCCAAGCAAGCATCTTGGAAATGAAAGCAGTAACCCCCAGAATACAGCTTCTGGCAAAGGTCACAGGCCCTCCAAAATCAAGGTTGGGTATATTAGAGATGGTTTTATAGCATGGATAGACTAGGAAACCAAGCTGAGATCCCCTACAACCTGGTCTCGTCTGTAATCTGAGTTAGGGGTGGTCTAATTCATGTTCATGACATCCATGTCTCCTAAGGCTGGGACAGCCTCCCTTTTGTATCAGCCCTCTGTCACTGAAACTTTGCTTGTGCAATCCTTGACAATTCAGAAATCCCTGAGGAGGCAGTGAGGTTGGAGCTGAGGGAGCTGGGGGACAGGAAGGCCCAGGGCCTGCTTTGGAGGCTCTTCCTCCAAAGAGGTATGGGGACCCCTGGAGAATTTACCACTTGTCTGTTTACTCATTTGTAAAATGAGTTCAATAATCCAGTTGTCCATTGAGGGCTCTTACTAAAGAAACACATGACCTAAGGGGTGGGGTTAGTATCTGATGGTTAGCTTGGACCCCATCCACCCTCCAGAATGATCACAGAACTGGGTGCTGTTGGGGATGAGGGGAAACAAAGACATGGAAGGGAAAGCAGGCCTTTCCCTCAGAGTTAACAACTATGGCGAGAAGGAAATTGTGTGTGTGCGAAGCGACCTGAGAACAATCCCAAGGCAAGTGTCAAAACCCCAGATTCAGTAAAGACACCAAGGGAGACATTCCAAATGGAGGCTGGAGAGAGAGTGGGGGCAGCGCTTCACCAGGGAAGCCACCTGCAAGAAGATGTCACGGCCAGCTCAGGCACAAAGCTGGCAGGCTTGGCCCTGGTGAGCAGCCACCCTCAGCGTCTGGGAGACACTTCAGAAACTCTTTAGGAAAGCGCCTCTCTGTCCCAGTGCAGCCAGCTTTCCTTTTGGAGGAATCCATCCCTCCCCTTCAACGTCTCCCCCATCAGGCTCTTCTCAGGGGGTCCCAGAAAATCACACCTAGTCAGTCAGTAAGCACAGCTTCTCATTACTTTTTGCTTCTTCCAGGAATTTCTAGCACTTCTAGAGTGAGATTTTGATGATGTCTCGACGCAGTCAGCGCCTGAGCCATCGTTACCATGTTGATGATGATGGAGGCAGCAGCAGCAGCAGCAGTGGAGGAAGTTCCCTGGTGGCTGGTCAGCACACTGCCTTCAAGGACAGTCCCTTAAGGTAAGCCACTCCACAGCGACCCTAGGTCATCTTCCAGATCACAACCACTCAGGGCAGCCAAGGGCCTGGCCAGCTTCCATGTGCACCTTTCTTTCCTGCCCCCATCTTTGGTGGAAACATCACTCTAGTGCTTTCTTTCCCCACAAATGCGAGAATTTCCTGTCCCCAGCACCGTCTCTTCCCCTTCTACCCCAACCTGGGCTGCTGCTGCCTTCACTCTCTGAGAACAGGAACTAGGGAGGGGTGACTTTGAGCATTGAGAGGGCCAGAAACTGAGGCTTAAAGCTGGGCAGGGAACAACCACCCTGTGGCCCAGTACCCACGGTTTCTGGGGTGAGCTGCAGGGCCTAGCAAGAGCATAGGAAGCCATGGGGGTGATGGACCTGTGGGGGAGGAGACAGGTTCAGGTGGCTTTAGCTCCTCTTGTACCTCATCATGGTGGTTCCATTTGGAAAGAGGCCCTGCCTGGCCCATGGGAGCTGGGGATTTGTTCCAATGTTATAAAGGATTCATCTGTTGAAGGAATAAGAACAGAAGAGGGCTTTGGGGATCATTTCTTTTCATCCTAGAAGCTCCTTGAAAGTCTCTTCCTCCTCCAGGCCTTTCTCCCCCTGTTTTTCTCCTGCTTCATCTCCTTCACCCTCTTTCCTTTGCTCTTCATGCTTGGCGCCCCCCAGGACTCTGAAGAGGAAATCTGGCAGTGTGAAACGCCTCTCACCAGCCCCTCACCTGGGCCCTGCTTCCAATCCTCACACTACCTACTACAGTGAATCAGTGGTCAGCGAGTCCTACGTCAGGGGCCCCCGGGTCGCCTCGGTGGACAAAAGCTCCATCCTACAAGATCAGCTGGACAGCGATGTCTACTGGAGTGAACGTGGTGAGCTCTGGCCAGAGCTTGACAAACCCGAGGGCTTGGGCTGGGGAGAAGGAAGGAAGCTCCTCCCTGTCTTCTAAAGATTCCTAAGGAGGCTAGTGTCTGTTGGGAGTTACCTTACTCCTCCAGGTTGGCTCATCTCCCTGGATCCTCCCAGGTGGGAGATCCTTCCATTCTCCTGAAGCCCCTCAGTCCCATAGATGGCACTTTTCCAGATCTGGGTGACAATAACCATGCCTCCTAAGGCAGAAGGCCACCTGGTTTTGTGCAGCCAATGAGCTAAAAATCATCTTTACATGTTTCAGTAAAGTTCCATTACACTTAAAAACATAAAAAGTGTTCTTACCTCATACAGAAATAGGAAGGGGGCCAGATTTTGCCCTTGTGCAGAACTCCATTCCTGCCCTAAACCACATGGGGGGGGCTTCTGGGTTCAGACCCCCAAAGGGGTGGGAAGTCTGAATTCTGAAAAGTTCTGCCAGGTGTTCCACCTCTGGCAGCTGCTGTTGCTGGAAGCCTGAAGCTCCCTGCTTATCAGGCACCTCCATGCTCTGTGCAGGTGGGGACTTGGTGAGGAGGAGGAGAGGCCTGGGAGGTGCTGAGAAGAGTAAGATCAATGGACTGAATGAGGGCAAAGTCACCTATGATATCTATGGATCTTCCTCAGGATACTCCTCGGAGGATGACTCTGCAGGTAGGCAGCACTTCCTGCCTACTGGAACTCCATCCCCTGGACGCTGCCCCGTGTACTTTGAAGGGTGCCCCATCCAGGGGGGATGGGGAGAACATAGATTTCAGATAAAAGGAGAGAGAGCTCTGCAGTCTGGCTCCAGGTTGGGGTTTGGAGGTTGGGAGGGCCCAAGCCTCAGCATGGTAATGGGGATGCCTGAGGCCCACTTGTGTCTCCTTCTGGGTGGCTCCTCATGTCTTCACTTTCCTGCAGGGCACACACTTATGGACCAGCCTGGCTCAGCATCCTCATTAAGGAATGCTGCCTCCCAAGTTGGCGCTTTCTTGTGGGTGGCCATCACTTTTCCAGGTGGGTTCTGGGAGTGGGTGGGCACACTGCCCAGGGCAGTCCCTGCTGTGGGCCCATAAGAGCTTCCTCATTCCTATGCTGGGGCACACCAGGCCTGGGTGCTAACCCTAGGACAGTGTGTGGAGACAGGCTTTTATGGCAGGATCCCCAGGCACAGCTAGAAAGCCTTGGGAGATTCAAGGAGCAGCTGCAGAGTGGGCAGGCTGGGAGCAAGCTAACTCTGGGATAGGAGGGCGAAGCCTTTGAACCCCTCTGCTGGGACTTTTACAGGTTGGCTCTTTGGCCTGTTCTACTGGTGGCTGGGCACTACCTGCTACCGCCTGACCACAGCTGCCTCCCTGCTGGACGTCTTTGTCTTAACCAGGTCAGTGAGGCCTCCCTGGGCTCTGCCAGAACCAAAGAACCCATGCTTGAAAAAGCTTCACCACCCTTGAGCTCAGTTCAGCTTTTGAGACTTTTGTGCCATGAATCTTATGACAGAAGGTCAGGTCAGGGTCAGGGGTGTGCTGGAATCAGCTGGAACCAGCTTGAACCTGCTCCTGAGTGTCAGCTACCAGTCAGGGCTCCTCTGGGTATCTAGACTGAAGAAGAAGATGGGACAAGTTGTGTGTGCCTTCACCTCCTTCAGAACTGCTTGTTAACCCTTCCCCAGCACATGCCAATCCCCATGAGCACAGGTGCTGCTCTATTCCTGAGTATCTTGGAGGAGCTGTCCCCTCAGTAGTTCCTGCCTCTCATCTCCACTGACTCTGGTGGCTTCACCTTGGCCAGTTGGAAAGTCCTGAGCTCCCAGGGGTTGTAGTCTCTTCCCAGTCCTTCGGGTAGCCAGGCCATCCTTACAGTTTCTCTGTGGGGGGTCATGTCCAGGTTTCCAGGCAGCCTCCAGGGCTGTGTCCAGGAGCCTCTAGAGCAGGGGTAGGGAACCTGCGCTCTCCAGGCCACATGTAGCCTTCTAGGTCCTGGGGTGCAACCTTTGGACTGAGGCCAAGTTTTACAGAACAAATCCTTTTCTTAAGGAGATTTGTTCTTGGAAGTCTAGATTCAGTCAAAGGGCCACCCTTGAGGACCTCAAGTGCCACATGTGATCTCCAGGCTGCAGGTTCCCTATCTAGCTCTGGATTCTTGGGGCCACAGGCTAGGCCCAGGGAGACTAGCCAACCTTGTCAGGGCTTACTCCTTCCAAGTCCCAATTTGACAAGCACTGAAATGATTTAGCCAAAAGAAGCCTGCCCAATTCACTAGCATATAAGCACATTCCTGAGAGCCCTGGGAGGGAGATGCCTTCCACCAGCCCTGTCACCTTTCATAACAACATTCACACATTTGACCAAGGTCAAATTTTCTCCTTCCACTTGACCTCGAGGGCTGTCCATAAAAGCCCAGAGCTCCCCATCGTAGCTGTCCCAGGGTGGGGGCACACCCTTTGTTGGTTTCCTCAGCAGCTCAGGGAGGGTCGCACAGGAATCTGGTGGGGAAGACCAGGCACTAATGTCTCCTCCTTCATCCCCATGAAATCCAGGAGCTTTTCAACTCTGAAGAAGTTGTTTCTGCTTCTCTTGATGCTGTTGCTTCTGGCTTCGCTGGCTTACGGTGAGCCTTGCTGAGTCCCCAGGGCACCCTGCCAGCCCAGACAGACAAGGGCTTGGGGGCAGGGCTGCTGAACGCAAGTCTGGAAGACAGAGCTTTGAAGGGGAGCCTTTAGCCTTTAGGGGAAAAGGGACCCAGGCCTTGTATGGGAAAGTTCTTGTGCCTGAAATGGGATAGACGGCCTGTGTCTCCTCCTCTTGATCCAATCCCACAAGCCTTTCTTGTGCATCTTCTGTATGCAGGCCTCCCAGACTCATGCTGCATGCCTACTATGACAGTGCTGGCTTTACATGGGTGTTTGATCTGCCCCCTCAGTGGTCACTGTCAAGGCACTTGAGGGTGGGGGAACTGGTAGAAGAGCTGAGTCCACAATGAATGGGTTAGCTGGGCAGGACACAGCCAATGCCAGCTCTGGAGGCCTTTGCCCCTTCTCACTGGGGAGAATGGACAGGGTGGTCCTCCCTGGATGGTCCCAAAAGAGCTGTACTCTGTTCAGGAACCATGACATCACTTACCCCCTACTATGAGATGAAGCCCAGCTTGGGAATGGTGACACCACAAGCTGTCAGTTACCAGGACCTCTATTCAGCTGGCATCTCCTGAAAGCACTCTGATCCTCCAGAAGAGACAGGGCTGTATGTGGACCAGGCTTGGGACCAGGAGGCAGGACTTCTCCATGTCCTCTCCCCAGCTGCTTCTTGTCCCTCATTTTTCTCATAATCCAAAAGTGTGTAATGACTCCTGAAAGGATCATGAGAGATGCCTTTCCTGAAGGGTCTTGCCTTCCAGATCATGGGGCCCATAATGCATGCACCTTCCTTGGGCCAGGGTCTGAGCCCATGTGGATGTGACACTGCCAGACACAGTCCAGGTGTAGGTCCTCATCCTGGACATGTTTCCCTTCTGGTGCCTCAGCCTCTGCCTTCATTAGCCTTTCCTCCCATGTGCTAGGTGCTTGGTATTTTTACCCCTATGGACTACAGACATTCCACCCTGCTATGCTGTCCTGGTGGGCAGCAAAGGGCAGCAACAGGAGAGAGGAGGTGTGGGAAGCAGGAGAATCCACCCCATATTTCCAGGTGAGTGCCTGGGTGAGTGCCAGGAACACTTTGTGCAGGACAGGCAGACAGTCTGCTCACAACCAAGTCTGTTCCAATCAACCCCAGAATCACTCAGTCCACTACCATTTCTTAAGTGTGGCCTACTGTGTGTCAGGCACTGTGCTAAGGGATGGGAATTCAAAGAAAGAATTCAAACCCAAACAAACAAGCCCACAGTCCCTGCCCTGAAGGAGTCCCCGAGTCATGAGGAAACAACTAGGTACAATGGAGATCTACCAGGACAGATGGGAGTGAAGCAGTAGAGGGAGTTGGCTATGCTGTTTCTTCTATGGCAGCCATACAGACTATTACCATACCATCTTTGAAGACAGTTCTGGCCTGGCAGGATCTTCCAGGTGGTGTCCTCTCCTAGCGCTGTCTTTGAAACAGCTCTGCAGCACTATGAGGCATCAGAGGAGGGGGAAGCAGGATTAGCCAGAGGAAGCTGCTTTTGTTTCCATTTTGTAATGAACAAAAGTCTGTTTTATTTCCCTTCTCCCTCTCCCACCCATTCAGAAAAATGAAAAGCAAACCACTTGTAACAAATGTGCAGAGTTAAGCAAACCAGTCCCTTTTTGGCCATGTCTAAAAGATCTATGTCTCCTTCTGCCTCCTGAGGCCATCTCTCCGTCAGAAGTTGGGTCATTTTCCAGAAAAGTACTTGGTCACTGCATCGATCAGAGTTCTAAAGTCTTTCAAAGTTGCTTCTTTGTGGTTCTTCTCACGCTGCTCTGCACCAGTTCATACAAAGTCTTCTCAGGTTTCTCTCAATACCACCTATTTCATTGTTTCTTAGAGCACGGTTGTATTCAATCCTTACACCATAATTTATTCAGCTCTTGCCCAGTTCGGGGGCAAGCCAGTAGTTTCCATTTCTTTGTCTTTGCTGTTTGGGTGCCAAGTGTGTGTCATGCAGAAGATAGGTCATTCATCTCAGTGGTGACAGTCTCTTCTTAATGGTCTGTGCTGTGGGGCAAGAGATGAGAATATAAATCCAGGCTATAATGAAGCCTTCATTTAGTAACCTCGATTTATCCATGGATTTCCATCTCCAAACTCATCAATCTTTGCACCAGGGCCACTCACAAGCAGCATTAGGAGACTCTCTCACCTTGGATATGCAGATCCCTGGGGAGCCAGGGTCAGAAAACCTGGGCTCAAGTTTGAGCTTTGCCACTTGCTAGCTTTGGGACCTGGGGCAGTTCAATGCCAACCTCTCAAGACTCAGCCTCCCGCGTTCCCCCGCTGCCTTCAACTGAAATCATAGTTGCCTCCCCCAAAAGGCCTTCCCTAACACCTTGTCACACAGTGAAGTGATTCTGGAGGGGGGGGGGGGTCTCCAGAAATTGGTAGCAGAGCCCAGACTATCAGAGTTGATCAAGCTGGGAAGACTTGAAGGCTGTGTGCAGATCCTGGTGTCTGCCCACCAGAAGCTTGGCCACCAGGTGATTGGATTTGGGGAGTCATGATGACTTGGGAAGCAGATAAAAAGACCAAACAACCTTTGCCTTCTGCAGCCACCTTCTGTTTGTGGACAGAGGTCAGGGGACCTCAGAGAAGGACAAAGAGTACTTGGTCTCCCTCAGTCCTCACACAGTCCAACCACAGTCTAAGTGGTTGACATTATTCCTGTGTAATCTGAGGGGTGACATGGAGTGGTGGGATAAAGGACATGGCTCTAGAAACAGCAACAGATGAGGTGCTGGATGTCAGATGCACAATGAGGTCCACGATTTTGGACACAGCCAGTGTCAGAATTTGATTTGTCTGACTTCTCATGTCAGCTGCAAGGAGTTTTTTTTTCAGATGTGGGGGGGAAACAATCAGTGGAATGATCACTCACAGGCAGAAGAATTTGGAGGAGGCAAATCAGCCTCAAGGATTAGATTTCATCACATTTTTAAAGGCAACTAAAAAACCCCATAGTTGCTATTCCAAATGAGCATAAGGCAACAGAGGGCAAAGGAAGTCCAGGAGGAAGCTGAGAAGATCATTTTGTCCTTGTGACCCCAACACTCGGCATAGCCTGTTACACTTAGTGGGAGTGTATCAGTGTTTGTTGGCTGTCATTGTACTAAGTCCACAAAACAACGTGCAAGGGAAGAAGACACAACTATTATTTGTCAGTAAGAAAGTCCCCAGGCACAGGATACATGATCAGCACCAAAAGATGTCACAACGAAACCAAAGGACCATCTTCACGGAATGAGAAATGCTGGTTACACGAATCATTTCAGCATCAAGGACCAGATCAGTGACTGGGCCCCACAAAGGTCAAAATCCAGCAAGTTAGAAGAAAGGGGGACAAAAGGGGAAAAAACATACCGTACAGCTCCAACAGCTCCAGTCCTTCCTCTTCAGATGTGTCAACCACTCAGGCACGGCAAAAGGAACACTGACTCATAGCATCGTTTCCTAAGGATGTTTGACTGCTGCCCCAAAACATCACATTCCAGTGAGAAGGCCAGCAATCCTAGAGGCTGCCTCCCTCAGAGACCAGCGGCTCTTGGCAAGCAAAGAAACCAAAGGCAACACTGGATCTGAAAATAGGCCACTGGCGCAAGAGAAGAAGAGGGTGGTGACTAAAGGATACAAACAGTGGCCCCGTGAAACGGCAAACATCAGGAAGGGCCCTCAGCCTCCCTCTTCAGCTCACTCCTGAGAGTGGAGGCCCCCAAATTCTTGAGGCAGCTCCTTCCCCTCTCAGTGACTCACCTTGTTAGGAAGCTGTTCCTGCCTCTGAAATGTGCCACAACTTCGACCTTGCCAGGACAAGCAAAGCAACTCTAACCCTGTCCATGTCCACAAAGTCTGAAAACCATTTTCATGTCTCCTCATCGTGTTGTGTGTTTCCAAAAGTTTTCTTGATATCATTGGTTTTTACTTAACCTACCTTTCCCAGTGTGTCTTCTCAGAAAGAGAAGCAAGGAATTTGGAAAAACCCTGCAAAGCTTGTGTGATCTACTAGTGAAAATCATTTTGAATTAGGTACATCTTTACACACACACACACACACACACACACACACACACACACACGCACACACATCCCACTGACTTTGAAGACTTGTCTCTAGCTTTTGCTTTCATGTGACCCACCTTGCTCAGTGTATCCTTCCCATTTTGCCCTCCCACAGAGCCAGCCCTTAAGCAAAAGAATAAACCAAAAAGGGGAAGAAAAGTTCAGCAGAACACAGCAGGCGAGCCCAGCATTAGATGCAGGTTCCCTGCCAGTATTTCCCACCCTAGCCAGGACGGGAAGGGAAGAAGATCCTCATGTGTCATCTCTGTTCTTTCCATTTCCATGGTTGTCTGTGGTGCTTGTTTTCTTGTTCTCCTCATTCATTTATTCCACTTTTCCCCAGTTCATGTAAGTCTTCTAATTAAGCAGAGTTGTGGCTTCGTACAGCATAGTCATATTTCCTTGTATCCATAAGCCACTCCTCTGTCAATGAGTTCTTTGCTACCAAAGAACTTTCTTAGTGGTTCAGTTGGTATGGCACTGAATAAGTTAATTTAGGTAGTTTTATCATTTTTATGCTACTGGCTTGACCTACCCACGAGGAGTGAGTACATCTCCAACTGTTGAGATCTCTACGTATGAAGAATGTTTTGTAATTGTGTTCATATAGTTCCTGTGTGTGTCTTGGCAGGCAAACTCTCAGGTTGTATACAGTATACAATTGTATACAGTTATTTTCAATGGAATTTCTCTTTCTATCTCTTCCTGCTGGATTTTCTTGATTAATATATAGAAATGCTGATGGTTTTGATGGGCTTCCAACTTTCTTTAAGTAATTGTTTGAACTGGTTTTGTTTTAAACTGGTTTTTTAGATGACTCTCTAGGGTTCTCTTGGTAAACCATTGTATCATCTACCAAAAGAGATAGTTTTGGTTCCTCATTGCAGTTTTTTCCCTTCAGTTTCTTTTCTGCCTTATTGCTATATCTAGCAGTTGCTGTAACTGGTACAACACTGAATAGCAATGGTTGGCAATGGACTTTCTTCCTTTACCGTGATCTTACTGGGAAGGCTTATCCCCATTACATATCATGCTTGCTCTTGGTTTCAGTTAGATAATACTTATTTTAAAGAAGACTCCATTTATTCCTGTGCTTTCTAGTGTTTTTCAACAGGGATGAGGCATTTTGTCAAAAGCTTTGTCTGCACCTGTTGAAATCATATAAATTTGTTGTTTATGTTATTGATATAATCAGTTACATTTATAGTTTTCCTAATAATTGACCCAGGCCCAACTTCTTGGTATCAATCCAGCTTGGTCACAGTGTCACAATATATCTTTGTGATATATTCCTGTAATCTCCTTTCTTAGCATTTAATATTTTTCATCAATATTCATTAAGGAAATTGATCTATAGTTCCCTTTCTTGGGGAGACGTGACTCTCCTTGGTTTGGGTATCAAGATTATATTTTTGTCATAGAAAGAATTTGATAAGATTCTATCTTTACCTGTTTTTCAAATCGTTTATTTAGTGTTGGAATTGATTACTTTTTAATCATTTGGAAAAATTTGATTTAGTCCTGGGGTTTTTTCTTAGAGAGATCATTTATAGCTTGTTTCGTTCCTTTTTCTAAGATGGGGTTATTTAAGGGCTCTGTTAAACAGGACTATTTATATTTGTAAAATTCATTTCATTTAGATTTTCATTTTTATTATTGGCATGTAGTTGGGCAACAAAGCTCCTAGTAATTACTTTTATTTTCTCTTCATAGATTGTAAATTCACTGTTTTCATTTTCTGATGTAATAATTTGGTTTTCTTTTGTAAAAATTAAATTAGCCAAGGATTTATCTATTTAATTGTTTTTCTCACAGCTTATAGTTTTATTTATTAGTTCATTGGGGTTTTGTTCTTTCAATTTCGTTCATCTTTCTATCGATTCAAGATTTTAATTTTGGTGTTTAATTGGGAAGGGATTAATCTGTTGGTTTTCTAAATATTTTAGTTGCATGTCTAATTCTTTAATCTGTTTCTTTGTCTCTTTGATTGATGTAAGCATTTGAAAATATACATTTCCCTCTAAGTCCTGCATTGACTGCATCCCCAAAATTTAGTTATGTCATTGTCACCATGAAATTGTTAACCATTTCTATGATTTGTTCTTTGACTCATCCATTCTTTAGGATCCATTCTGTAAGATCCATTCTTTTTCTCCAACTCCTCTATTTGTGTATCTTTCTGTTTCAAGCATATTTCTTGTAAATAACATATTGTTGGATTCTGGTTTCTAATCCATTCAACTGTATTCTTCCATTTTATGAGTGAGTTCATCCCATTCCCATTCACAGTTGTGTTCATTAAATGTATATTTTTTTCCATGCTATTCTTTTACACTCATCCTTTTGTTTTTTACTCTGTCCCTTCTTCAGTAGTCTTTTGTTTCTGACCTTTGCCTCCCTTAATCTATCCCGTCATTCTTCCCTCCCCCTCACCTTTCTCTTAGACGCTTTTCCTCCTACTTCTCCTTGGGTAAAATGAATCTCTCCATCTCATTGTGTGTGTATGTGTATTCTTCCCTCTTTCAACCAGTTCAGATGAGAATAAGGTTCGTGTTGCCTGTTCCCCTCTTCTGTCCCTCCCATTGTATAAACTCTTTCTAGTGCACCCCATTTATGAGATAACTTTCCCCATTCTTTCTCTCCTTCCCCACAACCTTCCAGTGCATTTCTCTTCTCCACCCTTCCATTCTTTTGAGATCCTCACAACATAATACAGTCATTCAGGTCGCTATCTATTTAGACTGCTTCTAGGACCCGTGGTGATCATAAAATTCTGAAGTGGTTACATGTATCATCTTGCCACACAAGGGATCTAAACAATTTGCCCTTTTTTAGTGACTTGTGATTTCTCACTCATGTTCACCTTATTATTCTTCTCCTGAGTTCTGTGTTTGAATGTCAAATTTTCTATTCTGTTCTGGTCTTTTCATCAGGAATGCTTGAAAGTTCTCTATTTCAGGAAGGGTCCTTATTCCCCTGTAGGACGATACACAGTTTTGCTGGGTAGTTTAATCTTATTGTGGGCTCTAATCCTAGATCTTTTCCACTCCAGAATATGATATCCCAAGCCCTGTACTCCTTTAATGTGGAAGCTTCTAAATCTCATGTGTCCTGACAGTACTGGATTATTTCTCTCTGGCTATTTGCAGAATTTTCTCCTTGACCTGGCAGTTCTGGATTTAGAACAGTTGCTGGGAGTTTTCATGTAGGGGTTTCTTTCAGGAAATGATTTGTGGTTTCAAGTTCTACTTTGCCCTCTGATTCTAACACATCTGGGCATTTTCCTTTGTAATATCTTAAAATATTATGTTGAGCTCCTTTTTTGTTCCTGGCTTTTGGATAGACAAATGACTCTCCAATTCTCTCTCCTCAATCCATTTCTAGGTCATTGGAGTTTTGTATGAGATCCTATACATTTTCTCTTGAATTGATTTTATTTTTTGTTGTTGTCTCCTAGAGTTATTAGCTTCTATTTGCTCAGTTCTAATTTTTAAGGAATTCAGTATTTTTGTGCCTCTTTTACTAATTATTCATTCTTTTCTCATATCTTTCTTGTACCGCTTTTTAAAAATTTTTCCTCTTCCACTCTTAAAATCACTTTTTGTTCATTTTTATCTCATTCTTTAACTCTTCTAGGAATTCTTGTTCAACTCTTATCCAATCTACCCTTTTTCTTGGAGGATTTGCTTAAAGATATCTTCAAGTCATTGGCTTCTTCTGTCTTTCTGTCTTGAGCCATAGTAGCCCTTTGTGGTCAGGTTCAGTTTTGTTTACTCATTCTTCCAGCCTATTTCTTGACTATGAACTTGATGTTGGCATTGGGCTCAGCTCACCTCTGGGCTTTCTTAGTTCAGTCCGCAAACTTTCAGTGCTTCCATAGTGGTGATATCTGTTCACTGCTATTCTTGTCTGAGTTGTGCAAGTTCCTGACTCAGGTTTAGGTCTTCTGGCTTGCGGGTGCTGGAGTTTCTGTAGAATGTTATTGGACTCAGTCATTGTTAGCACACTTTGAGGTTCTGCAGGTTCAGAGGGACCGAACTTATTGACTCTTCTTGCGTCTGGGTCTCCTACCCGAGGTATCCCACTGCAGGACTAAAAGTGAACATTGAGTCCCCAGCTGTGCTCTGGGGCTCAGGTCCAGAACCTCTTTGCAGAACCCCTTTCTTGATCAGTGCTCAGCTAGGGCCTCGCTCACTCATAACTGCTCCTCTCAGCCCTACGTCTGTAGCCTAGAAGAGTCATTTGGCCCCCTTCATGCTCCCAGGATAGCCTGGGATCTGCTCCTGCTCAGGGATTCAGTTCTAGCCCTTTTACCATCCTTGGGCAATGAAATGCTTCCCACTGTCCTGGCTGCCATTATGTTGGGCTCCTGGCCAGCCCCCACCTCAGTGTCCACAGCTCTCTTATTTCTTAAGCTTCCCTGGGCTGGAGAAATGACGCACAGGGATGTTTTCTTGGCTTTCCTCATGAGAATGTGGTCTGGCACATTATCTAGATGGTTAGAGAGGAGGTGGGCTGGGCTCATCAAAAATGCCCACCCTCCCTCTGTTCTCTTGGTTCTGCCCCTGTGCTGTGTGGTTGGTGGGGAGGGGACCTTCTGCATGCTTAGCCTCCTTTGTACCTCTTGGGGAGGTCTCTGACCTGGCTTTTTGCCCTGAGCTCTCTCAGCTTCTTCGACATTTCGACCCTGGTGACCCTGGCCCTCCCTCATCACTCTCCTGGCTCACTGCCGCAGTGTCCTGAGTGGCCTCCCTGCCTCCAGTCTGTTCTGCACTCTGCTCTCAAAGGAACTTTCCTTAAGAACAGAGCAGACCAAGTGACTTCCCTCCTCAGTCAATGGCAGGGCCTCCCCTTTGCCCCCCAGAGGAAAACAGCCCCACCCTGTCTTTCCAGCCTTAGCCTCATTGGTCTTCTGTACTCCTTTCACACTCGGTGACCCTACCCAAATGGCTGCCCCCATGCTGAGAATTCATTCTGGTGCTCTTTCTTCCAGTCAGCCTGTCAACCCACATGTATTTATTAAGCACTTCCTCAGTGCCGGGTCCCGGCCTAGGGGACACAGGTACCCAAAATGAAACCATTCCCATTGACCAGGAACTTCCATTCTCAGGCGGAGACCAACAATGCTTACGTTTTTGTAAATAGCGTAAGTGTGAAATGAAGAAATCTGCCGACAGCAGTTAAACGACCTGGTGGCTTTTAATGTCCTTGTCTCCTCCATTCAAATGGAAGTTCTTCGTACACAAGAAAGGTTTCCTTCTTGGTCCTTGTGTTCTCAGCACTCAGCCCCACCTCGGGCACACAGTGGTGCTTAACAAATGCCCAGTGCTCCTTGTTCCTCCTCCTAAGAGACTTTTCATCTTTGTGTGTTTTCCTCCTTGTTCCCAAGGCTGAACAGCATGTCCTGTCCAAGGTTCATGCCCTAGAAAGGCGGCTGGAAACTCTGGCTTCTGAATACTCTGCACGTTGGCAGAAGGAGGCCATCAGGCTGGAGTTGCTGGAGCTGCAGGGGGCCAGTGGGAATGGAGGTGGAAAAAGCCTGAGCCACGAGGATATTTCAACTCTCCTGGAGGGCCTGATGAGCCAATGGGAACCCACCCTGAAGAAGGACTTCCGTAGGGACACCACTGCCCACATCCAGGTGAGGAGAACGCTCTGCTAAGAAGACCAGGTCGGCAAGCCCAGCTAGTGGAAGGCATAGAGGTCTTGAGGTGAGGCAGCACTCTGGGCTTGGCAGGACCTGCCAAGTTCTCTGGGTCTTGTTGAACGCCTGTCTCCTTTTTTGTGGTCTCCAGGAAGCACTCACCACCCTCAGGGCAGAACATCGGCAAGATTTGGATAATGTTCTAAAGAAGATTTCTCAGGCATCCCAGGTAATCCAGAAGCTCTGACGCTTCTGGAGGCAGAGACACAGGGGATGGAGGGCGGGGGGGGGGGGGGGGGGAAAGGGTGCGGGGAGGGGGGGAGAGGGGGCAGAGACGTCTTGGGGGAGGTCACTTGTAGCTGGAAATGTTGGTGCTGCTGTCAGTAGACCTAACACTTGCTTACAGGTTTCTGGCCAGATTCCATACTTGTATGGGAGCATATTCGATTGACTCATTGTCCCTGAGAGCTCCTGTCTGAGGACTCTGGATCCCCTTGTCCGAAGGATAAGCAGAGAGCTTACTGATCTAAAGCAACCTAAGCCTCCTCCTGTAGCTCCTTTCTGGAACCCCTTTCCTGTACTGAGCACATCCATGCATGAAGACTAGGGAGGGATAAGATTGTCAATGAGAAGACTGTAACTCAACAGCTGAGTTTGAAACTCTTTTCAGGGACTGAGAAGTGACCTCACCACTCTAGGGAAAGTGGTTCATGCCTAATCTCAGCTGAGTTGGGGTCTCTGTCAGATGCCTCCTCTTGGTGGGATGATAAGAGAGGAGTCCAGTCTTTGAAAGGTCTAGCCCAAACTCAAGGTCAAGATTTCTGGAGCCCAACAGTTTTCAGAGACTCAGATCCTCCTTAGCAGACAGAGGGTCCACCCAGAGGAGACAATGAGTCCCCAGAGTGTGGTTTGGTGTTTTCATCAGTCTCATTGTGCCATCATCTTCCTTACAGGAGCTGGAAAGCTGGGTGCTCCAGCTAAAATCTGAATGGCAGAGGTAAGGCCCCAAACTAACTGGCAAAGAGAAGAGGAGGGAAGGAAGGCTAGAAAACTAGACCAGAGAAAGCACCACTGAGATTCTCTGGGGGGGTGTCAGTAGAGCCAGAATACTTGGGTTAGCATGTCCATAGGATTAATCCCAGCTGGTAAGGACCTCAGAGAGCAGATGAGGGTCCTGAGGCCTGGGAGGGAAATGACTTGCCCAGGGTCACACAGGGAGTAAATGTCAGGGAAGACTTGCACCCAGATCTCTGGTTCTGTTCTTTCCCTTTGATAGTGGTTCTGCTTGACTCTATCCTGTGTCACTAGCCAGTGGCTGCCCTTCCCTTTTCCTTTTGTCACTGTCTAGTTTGGCCCAAGAAGCCCTCCAGGAAAACATATTAAAGGCTATGGGTCCACTGGAGGCCCAGCTGGCTGGCCTGAGACAGGAACTGGCAGCCCTGAGCCAGAGACAGGCTGCAGCGGCAGAGGAAGTAGACCTTTGGCCACAGAAGATGGCAGCCCTGCGCAGTGATGTGAGTCCTCCAGTCCACCACTTAGACCACATGTGCCCCTCTCTCCAAGGTGGGCTGCCTGAGCATCTGCCCAGGGAGACCCAACCCTCTAAGGTGTCCACTGGGGTCCAATGAGATCTTTTTTGGTAGACCTGAAAGCAGTGGAAAAATGCCAGTCACTTGGTTCACAACCGTCCCTTCCCTGGCACCAGGAAGACATGCATAGGCTCTGAGCTCTCAGAGTCTTTCTAGACACCCCCTCCCCAGGTCCCCTGTCCCGGCCCTCTTTCTTCCTTACCTCTACTGTTTTGTGGATGGTCTCTGGTGGTTTCTAGGTGGAGTCTCAGTTCCCAGCCTGGATCAGTCAGTACCTTCTTCGAGACAAGGGCGCTAAGGCTGGGCTTCTTCAGCTGGAGGAGGTACAGGCCCAACTTCGGGACCTGGAGCACAGAATCCTCACTCAGGTGGCAGAAGGGCAGGTCAAATCTGCCAGTGAAGCTGCTGCCAGCCTGAGGCTGACCCTTCACAAGGAAGGAGTGACTGGGGTCACAGAGGAGGTGAGGCCTGCCCCATTCCCTGTCTGCCTGTCGGAGGTCATGGGTTTGCCCTGAGAGGAGCCTCCAGGGAAGGAAGGGGAAGCCCTGGCAGAGCAGGTAGCACACGTGGCCCTCTGGTGAAAGGGCTGGGCCAGTTCTGCAGGCAGCTAGGCCCATGAGTCCATCCATGCCTGTCTTTTAGGATGTGCACCAGATTGTGAATGAGGCCCTGAAGAGATACAGTGAAGACCGCATTGGGCTAGTGGATTATGCCCTGGAGTCCTCAGGTAGGTAGCCTGTAGAAAGCCAGAGGGCTGGGGACATGATGGTTGCCCATTAAGGGACAGCAGGAATTAAAAACTCATGATGCCCCTTATGGGACGGGGCAGTTGAAGGGCTGATGCCCTGGCAGTGACCCCTCATCTTCAGGACTACCTCTGTGTCCTGCCAGCCCTCAGCTGCCCCCACCTCACTTCTCTCCCTCTTGTTCTTTCAGGGGCCAGCATCATCAGTAGCCGCTGCTCAGAGACCTATGATACCAAGACGGCCCTTCTCAGTCTGTTTGGCATCCCCTTGTGGTACTATTTCCAGTCCCCAAGAGCCATCCTCCAGGTATGACAGAACAAAGGGCCCCCAGCTTGGCTCTCTGCCATCTCCCACCTTCTGTGGGGGCTGGGCTCTCAAGGTGGGAGGATTACACAATGGAAATCTATTCCATTGGCTGCCCACCTGACTTGTCACCTGACTTGTCTTCTGCCCACAGCCAGATGTTTACCCTGGCAACTGCTGGGCATTCCGGGGCCCCCAGGGCTTTGCTGTGGTTCGATTATCTGCCCGCATCCACCTCACTGCTGTCACCTTGGAGCATGTACCCAAAGCCCTGTCTCCCATCAGCAACATCCCTAGCGCCCCCAAGGATTTTGTCATCTTGGTGAGTATCTGAGCCTTGCAGCTCTCCATTCCAGTATGCCTGACAGCCATTTCTTAACAGCAGCATTGTGAGGTGAGGAATGGAAGGATGTGCCCATTTTACAGCTGGGATATTGAGGCTGGTCTCTGGACTCCACAACCAGCCCTTTCCCTGCTCCCCCTCTTCTTAGAGAGAAGCCAGAAGAGGACAGCTGACAGCAGTCAAGATTTCAATGCTGTCTCAGGGTCCTTTTATACAACTCCTTTATACATGGGTGCCTCCATGGCCAGGTGTCCCATGGGGGAGCTGAGTGGGGATGATGAGCACCATTCCCTACAGTCACCTCCTTAGGGCAGAGTTGGAATGTCCTCATAAGGAGGATGTGGGTGAAAAAAGTGGAGCCAGAGGAGAAGAAGAAACGTGTAGGGGAACAGGATGCTTCAGGACCTAAATCCTGATAGATGAAGAAACTGAGGCACCTACAATTAAATTGTGTATCCCAAGCCATTCAGCAGCTTAGGGGAAGAGGCAGAGAAGGAGGCCAGGGGCTTGGAGGGAAAAGGATCTGTCTACTGAGTTAGTGAGAGATGCTGGAAGGTGAGGGGACCAAAGAAGGAAACATCATGGTGGCTTTTGCTTTCTCCCCTTTACTCTCCCCAATGTATCCCCCCCTACACCCCCTTCCTCCTCCTCTTCCACCTCCTCCTCCACAACCTCCCCTTCCTTTGCCTCCCTGGATAGATCTGGATTCATGTCCTAACAGCATGACCTTTCCTCTAACCCCCTCCCATCCATCCATCCATCCATCCATCCCTTCCCTTTGCTTTTCCTTCTCTGTAGGGGCTAAATGAAGATTCACAGTCGGAAGGGGTGGCCCTCGGGCACTTTACCTATGATAATGCTGGGGAGTCCATTCAGACCTTCCACTTTCAGGTATGGAGGGCTGGCCCCACAG
The DNA here is from genome assembly GCF_028372415.1 of Notamacropus eugenii. NCBI lineage: Eukaryota > Metazoa > Chordata > Mammalia > Diprotodontia > Macropodidae > Notamacropus > Notamacropus eugenii. The sequence goes on along the minus strand of NC_092874.1, from coordinate 296,857,138 downwards.
TGTCCCAGGGAGGCTGGTGCTCTTGAAGGCTAGTTCACCAGCCATGGGGATGCTGTGGCTTTGCTAGGAGCTGCAGTTTGAGCCAGGACCCCATGGTTCTGATAGCAACCTGAGGGATAACATTCAGCCACTGAAGAAGGCCTGGGGGGGACGGGCTCTGGGGTCAGGATGTCCACCAAGGGATCACGAGCCTTCCTGACCCCAGTCTCCTCTTCCCACAGGGCAATGACACAGCCCCATACCAGGTGGTCGAACTTCGGATCTTAAGCAACTGGGGTCACCCTGAGTACACCTGCATTTACCGCTTCCGGGTCCATGGGAAGCCTGCCAATTAGCCTCTCCCCCCCAGGGCCTTTCCCCTCTTTCCCCCTTCAGCCCCTCCCCTCCCCCAGCAAGCACTTCATCCCACTTTCTCGCCCTCTCCCACACTTCATCCCTTATGGCCACTGTGGCTTCTGGGAGAGATACAAGGTGGGAGCCTACCACCATGGAGCAGTTTGGCCCCACCCTGCCCTCTCTGATGGAGAGGAGATCACCAGCTCAGCTATTTGTTTCACTCCCCATCCTCTTGAGGGTCAGGTGGCCCAGCTCCCTACCAGGCCCTGCCTGCCCTCAGGAGGTGTATACACAGCTATGTATGATATCTTGAAGGTGTGAGTCAAGACATCATGAGGGCCTTATTATGCTCAGCAGCACTCAGAACCACAGCTTAGGCCACCTTAGCTTACCTTGCCCAAGAGTCTAGGTCAAAGAACTTGGTTTATTGAGGGCATGACAACTTGGGCAGTTCCAAAGGGCAGACTGGTAGACAGTCTGTCTTGGGCATGCCCCAGCAGGTGGCTAAAGCTCCCGTCCATGGTAGCATGCATAGTTCTCTTTACCATGGGGCATGATGGGGGCAGTCTTTGAAATCTGAAGTATCTGGGACTGGCCACAATTCCCTGGTGTTAAGTTTATTGGGATAGAGTTGGGGTTAGTTTTTTGGAGTTAAGGCTGGGATGGGAGGGGAAGGGCAAATTCTTTGGCCCTGCGGGCCCATTGTATTATGTATATAGATAGATATTTATATTTATACATAGATCTCTTTGTTCTTTGTTATCAGACAGAAAAGCTACGGGCTTCATTTCTGGCTTCCTCCCCCTGGGGCCCAGGGTGATATTCACTCCAGCTCCAGCTTGGGCTGGGGGGCAGGCTGTCAGGCACGGATCCTCACAGTGACATTGCCATCCTTCCTGCCTTTTACTGTAGGAGGGAAGGCAGGCCTTCACACCACAGGGCTGGCCACTGGTCCCTGAAGCAAGCAGGGGCACTCACTCATCTGCAGGCTTTGGGGGTCACCAGCAGACAGTGGCAGGCTGACCCTAGCTGGCCCTCAACCCAGTTTGCTCCCTCTGCTTCTGTTCGCTTACCAGGAAGCTGGCGTCTGAGCAGCCCTGCATAGGAACCTACAGATGGGGTCTTAGTTCTTCCCCATCACAAAGGCTACTGTTTAATTCTTTACTTTGATTTTTTAATCAACAAATTCTAATTTATGCCTATGCAAATATAAATTTTCCCTGGGATCTGTGGCTTCTCCTTGTCCACCTGTTGCTCTTGAGGCCAATTTGGAGTAGTGGGGAAAAGAAGGTGGTATTCTGGTAGAAACTCCCTGGTTAAAGGGCGGCTTCCTTGCTGCTGAGTGAGGCCTGGGAGGGATTGTCCTGGGCATCGAGAGGGAGCTAAGCCCAGGCCTGGGCTGGGAGAAGCAAAGCTGGGTAAGGGAACCAGAGGAGGCTTTCTCATTTCTGCCTGCTCCTTTAAAGCTCACCCAAGGCCTCTCCTGGTCTTAATCCTCCCTCAGTGCGCCCAAATTGATGTTTTATACTTCCTTGTGTGTGTCTGCATATCCATACATAAACACACACCTATCCAGACAGACATTCCTCTGTGTGCCTGCTCCATCTTTCAGGAGCAGGACAGCTTTCTAAGGAAAAGAGCTTTGTGTCTGCCTTGGTCTCCCCCATAGCTAGCACAAGGCCTGCCACCCAGCAGACACTTTATCTGAGCATTGCTATTCACTTCAACTCAGGTGTAAAGAAAGAATATACTCTACAGCCTTCTCAACAAGGGGTCACCAGCATGCCTTTGACAGCCTCCAGCAAGGGTTAAACACGTCACAAACTGCCAGCCGTCCTCTTCCACTTTCAGACAGCTCAAGTTGTTGGGAAATTTGTCCTGAAATCAGGCTGAAATCTATCTTTGGGCATCTTCCACCCACTATTCCTCGTTCTTTCATCCTGGGTCAAGCAGAACACGCTAATCCCCCTTCCACATCACTTTTCAAATAGTAGCATTAGAGAGTGGCTACTGCGTGCCAGCCACTGTGCCGAGCACTTTACAAATATCTCCTTTGATCCACACAACAACCCTGTGAGGTAGGCACCATTTCTAGACCCATTTTGCAGATGAGGAAATGTAGGCACAGAGGTGAAATGACTTGTCCAGGGTCACACAGCTGGTAAGTATCTGAGGGAGAATTTGAACTTGGATCTTCCTGCTTCCAGGTGCAGAGTTCCATCTCCTGTGCCACCTGAAGACAGTTCTCATGGTCCTCTGACAGCTTCTCAAGGGCCTTACACCATGTTCTTGGAGCCCTTCATCCTTCTGTTCACCCTTCTCTGAATGCACCTCATCTTGGTCATTTCTTTCCCACACTGTGATGCTCAGGCCTGAACACTGCCCTCTAGCTGTGGTCTCCTCAGGACAGACTTGGGCTGACCTATTACTGACCCCCCTTCCTAGATCGTAGGCCTCTCCATGCCCCTCAGGAAGGCACTGGTCATTCCAACCATCAAGTTTAACTAGTGATTCACACAGACACTGCTATCCCCTAAAATCCCCAAATCCTTTAACAGGAGCCATGGCTGCATCACCCTCCCCCACTCATTGGTTTTTCTTTTCTAATTCTTGTTGAGGACTCTGCTTTTACCTCCACTGGATATTTTCATTTGGATAGAATCCTAAATTTTAGCTAGCTGAAACCTCCTCCATCCTATCAGTCATGTGACATCTCCACCCCTCCCTCCCAGCTCTAGCATTGGCACATTTGGACAAGCACACCTTGTGCTATTTCACTGAAGTCGTTGATAAAAATGCTGAACAAGCACGGAGAAAAGGGGAGATCCCTGGGGCAATCAGGACAATTCCCCTGAGACCTCCCAGGGAGCTGGCATCAGCTCATTAGCCAGCACTCGACAGGTAGGGCAATGTAACCCGTTAACCCTTTCCAAATCCACCTGTCATCTGAGATTCAGACTGTGCTAAAATCTGACTGCACTTTGCAGAATTGCTCTGATCCAAGCAAAGACTAGCAGCTCATCAGACACCATTTTACAAGGGATCTGGGATCTTGGCAGCGTAGGCAGGAAATGCACATTTTTATCCTGTGCAGTTCTGCCCTCCTGTCACGAAAACAAACTGCTTCGTGGACCAAAGGAGAGATAGTGCTCAGAGTCTGAAAAAGTGCTTGTTCAACTGAGGTTGGAAATGGCTTTCTTGATGGAGCAGTTCCCACCTGCTTGATGAACTCAGGCACCTTATATAAAGCAGTGAACAGGAAGGGAGAGTTCAGGATTCTCTGTCCAGAGTCACTTGCCCATAATGTCTCATTGAGGCACAAAGCACAAATGGGGCAAGAACATAAAATCAGGGTTACCTAAGGGACATTTAGAATAGGCTGGAGCTCACCTTGAGATGGGAGAGAAGGGAGAGTGAGGTTAATAAACCTTTGCCTCTATGCTTCTAACTTAAGGGGGGAGTGGTGGGGGGGAAGAGTTTAAAAAGGAAAGTAAGTTAATCTGGGTCCTACAATTACCTAAAGGTAACCTGTCCAATCCAGTAGGCAGAGATGCAGAGATTTTACAGAGCTCTAGGGAGCCCAGCCTCTTAACAGGCATGACCTGGATGAAGATCACGACCAGGAGACTGAGAAAGGGCAGTCAAACATGAAGGAAGAAAAACAGGTGAGGTTGGACTCATGAAAACCTGGAGAGAAAAGAGTGGGAAGGAGAAGAAGACCCTGGATTCAATCCTGGGTCCGTTACTCTTCTCTCTTCATTCTACTTCACTCAGTGATCTCATCAGCTGTCATGGATTGAATCACCCTCTCCATGCTCATGATTTCTCAAATCTACCTATTCTGCCTAAAACCCTGTGCTGACCTCCAGTCTTTCATCTCTCGTTGCTTTGTTGATGCCACAAATTGGATGTCGTGTAGACATTTTCAACTCAACATGTCCAAAACAGAACTCTTCATCTTCCCCCTATTCTTTCCCCTCCTACCTTCCCTATTACTGTAGAGGGCACCACCATCTTCCAGGCTCCTAACCTTGGCATCATCTTCAAATCCTAACTTCTGTCCAAGGGATTGCCAAAGATTGTCCAATTTACCTCTGCAACATCTCTTGTGGATTTCAGCTTTGCAGCACCTCTCATCAGTTTCACCTCTCCAACATCCCTTGCAGATTTCACCCTTCAACATCTCTCAGATTTCATCTTTGCAGCATCTCTGATCAGTTTTACCTCTCCAACATCTCTTGTCCATTTCAGCTTTGCAACATTTGTCATCAATTTCACCTCTCCAACATCTCTTGTCCATTTCAGCTTTGCAGCACCTCTCATCAATTTCACCTCTCCAATATCTCTCACAGATTTCATCTTTACAGCATCTCTCATCGGTTTCACCTCTCCAATATGTCATGCAGATTTCACCCTTCAACGTCTCTTGCAGATTTCACCTTGGCACCATCTCTCCTCAGGCTCACCTCTGCAGCATCTTTCAAAAACAGAACTTTCTTCTCTGATGCTGCCCCTACCCTAGTCCAGGCCTCATCTCCTGTGCACTGTTGTTTTCTTATGACTCACCATTTATTTTATTTGTACAAAGTAGTGAAGAATCATACCATGGCTGGGGGAAAATGATGTTTTAGGATTTAAACAAGTTCTTTCATTTTGAAACATCTCTTTTGAAGGCTTGGGACTAGCAATTTTAGCTCCAGCATCTTTGGGTTTGGACTCAGCAGGCTTCCCAGCCTTGGAATCACTGGGCTCTGTGTCCTTAGAATCAGACTTGGCTGCCGTGGGATCAGACTTGGTGACCTTGATGGCAGACTTGGTGACCTTAAGGTCAGTGCGCGTTGGAGCCTTAGAGTCAGGCTTCATGATCCTGAAGCCTGGACGTTTGGTGGCAACCCTAGGGCCTGGATGCTTAGTGGCCATCTTGTGGCCAGCATGCTGGGCACTCGCCTCAGAGATCTTAGCCCTAAGAAGTTTGACCTCGAAGGCCTTGGTGGCTTCATGGCTTCTGCTTGGACCTTGGGAATTGTTTGGTTTTTTTGGTTTACATCTTCTTCAGCTCCTTCTTGTGTTTCTTGGCAAAGCATGTGTTTCTCAGAAACTTGGAGTTGACCCATCTCAGAGACATGTATCACCGTGACTTAGGTTTCCTGATGCCATTTCTGTGCCATTTTTGTGATTGGTTGTGGCTGGTATGGTTCTTAGACTTAGCCATCTTTACACAACAACCTTCACTAACAGGCATTCCACCCACTAGAAGAAGTCAAAGCTAGAGACAGGAAAGGTCATGCCTGCACTACTGCAGTATTTCCTGGTGGATGTGCCTCCTTCAAGTCTCTCCCTCCTCCTTCCAGTTGTCAAACTGATTTTCCTGAGGTGCAGGTCTATGCCACTCAACTCCTCAATAAACCTGTGACTCTCTATTGCCTCCAGGATCAAATACAGAATCCTCTCTGAACGAGAGTTCAAAACCCTCCCTAACCTAGCCCTCTCCTGCCTTTCCACTCGTCTCCCACTTCACTCCCCACTTCTTCAATCCAGTGACACTGGCCTCCTGACTCTTCCTTGCACATGACCGTCCATCTTCCATGCTGGGAATGTTGTCCCTCCTTTTCTCTGCTTCCCTAGCTCCCTTCAAGCACCAGTTAAAATCTTACCTTCTACAAGAAACCTCCCCCAACTCGCCTTCATTCTGTCTTCTGCTGACTTTTTCCTCTTTTTCAGTACATTCTTTGTACTCATTTTTTGCACATTGTCTCTCTCATCAGATTGTGAGGCCCTTGAGGGCAGGCACCCTGTTTTTGTCTTTCTTTCTATTCCTACCTTTTAACACACCTGGTGCATGATAAGTATTTAATAAATATTTATTGACTGAATGATCCTATTAAAAGCTGCAGAGTGATGGATGGAGGATGAGGACTGAGAGAGGACTGAGAGAGGATCGGACAGTCAAGAAGTCACCAGTTTGGGTGGAATAATGAGGTTGGAGGCCAGACTACAGAGGGTAAAGAGAGTGAAAGAAAGGAAGTGAATGTGCCTCTTGTAGACAATGTACCCAATCAATAAACATTCCTCAATCCAGCAGAGGACATGAGGGACAGAAACATCCAAATGTGGTCAATGGTAACCTCATTTCTTACAGAAACACCAATACATCTGTTGCATTTTTAGTATTTTTGTTGTCTCCTTGGCAGTTTCGTTTTTGATATATACTCTCGGGGTGGTTCAATCTCACACCTAGATTGCTGGAAATTTAGCTTTTCCTTCCACAATTTTTCTCCGTTTTTATAAAGGCAGAGGGGATCTTTCTTCATGATCTTCCATCGCCCTAATTCAGGTTTTGGGAACGAGGTCATGTTCTAAACCTGTGTTGCCCTTGGTTGCCACATTTCTCTATTTGATAATGGGATCAGGTGGTGCTTGGCTAAATATTTTCTAGGATATTTTGACCTCCTCTAGGTGGCAATTGCTTTATGTTGATTCAATTTCTGCCCTTTCCTTCCTCTGTTTCCTACTTTTCACCACTTTTCACTTACTTGAGTGGGTCAAGTTGAAGCTATTTGGATTGCATGCCATCTTATCTTTCTCTCTAATTTGGGGGTTTTGTCCTCTGCTTTAACAAGATGATTTGACTGCAAAGATTATTCAGAAATGATTCCCACATCGATAACCAATCATTTCTTATCCATTAAGATACATTTTAGGCTGAGATTGTTTGGCATTTGCCACATCCAGGGATTTCCTACACTCATGTTTTTTGTTTTTGTGTTTTAAATTAATTTATTTATTTAACTTTTAACATTCATTTTCACAAAATTTTGGGTTCCAAATTTTCTCCCCATTTCTCCCCTTCCCCCTAAAACGCCAAGCATTCTAATTGCCCCAATCACCAGTCTGCCCTCTCTTCTTGCCCTTCCCTTGTCCCCATCTTCTCTTTTGTCCTGTAGGGCCAGATAACTTTCTATACCCCATTACCTGTATTTCTTATTTCCTAGTAGCAAGAAAAATACTTGACAGTTGTTCCTAAAACTTTGAATTCCAACTTCTCTTCATCCCTCCCTCCCCAACCATTCCCTTTGGGAAGGCAAGCAATTCACTATAGGCCATATCTGTGTAGTTTTGCAAGTGACTTCCATAATAGTCGTGTTGTGTAAGACTAACTATATTTCCCTCCATCCTATCCTGCCCCGCATTGCTTCTATTCTCTCTTTTGATCCTGTCCCTCCCTAAGTGTTGACTTCAAATTGCTCCCTCCTTCCACTGCCCTCCCTTCTATCATCCCTCCCACCCTGCTGATCCCATTCTCCCCCACTTTCCTGTATTGTAGGATAGGTTTTCATACCAAAACGAGTGTGCATTTTATTCCTTCCTTTAGTCGAATGTGATGAGAGTAAGCTTCATGTTTTTCTCTCTCCTCCCCTCTTTTTCCCTCCACTGAAAAGTCTTTTGCTTGCCTCTTTTATGAGAAATAATTTGCCCCATTCCATTTCTCCCTTTCTCCTCCCAATATATTTCTCTCTTGCTGCTTAATTTCATTTCTTTAAGATATGATCCCATCCTATTTAATTCACTCTGTGCTCTGTGTGTGTGTGCGTGCGTGTGTCTGTGTGTGTGTGTCTGTGTGTGTGTGTGTGTGTGTGTGTGTGTGTGTGTAATCCTACCAACTCCCCAAATACTGAAAAGTTTCAAGAGTTACAAATATTGTCTTTCCATGTAGGAATGTAAACAGTTCAACTTTAGTAAGTCCCTTTGACTTCTCTTTGCTGTTTACCTTTTCATGCTTCTCTTCATTCTTGTGTTTGAAAGTCAGATTTTCTTTTCAGCTCTGGTCTTTTCATCAAGAATGCTTGAAAGTCCTCTATTTTGTTGAAAGACCATTGTTTCCCCTGAAGTATTATACTCAGTTTTGCTGGGTAGGTGATTCTTGGTTATTTTCCTACTTCCTTTGACTTTGGGAATATCATATTCCACGCCCTTTGATCCCTTAATGTAGAGGCTGCTAGATCTTGTGTTATCCTGATTGTATTGCCACAATATTTGAATTGTTTCTTTCCAGCTGCTTGCAATATTTTCTCCTTGACCTGGGAACTCTGGAATTTGGCCACAATGTTCCTAGGAGTTTCTCTTTTTGGATGTCTTTCAGGTGGTGATGGGTGGATTCTTTCAATATTTATTTTGCCCTCTCATTCTAGAATATCAGGGCAGTTTTCCTTGATAATTTCATGAAAGATGATGTCCAGGCTCTTGTTTTGATCACGGCTTTCAGGTAGTCCCATAATTTTTAAATTGTCTCTCCTGGATCTATTTTCTAGGTCAGTGTTTTTCCAATGAGGTATTTCATGTTATCTTCCATTTGTTCATTCTTCTGGTTTTGTTTTGTGATTTCTTGGTTTCTCATAAAGTCATTAGCCTCCATCTGTTCCATTCTAATTTTGAAAGAACTATTTTCTTCAGTGAGCTTTTGGACATCCTTTTCCATTTGACTGATTCTGCTTTTTCAAGCATTCTTCTCCTCATTGGCTTGTTGAACCTCTTTTGCCAATTGAGTTAGGCTATTTTTAAAGGTGTTATTTTCTTCAGCATCTTTTTGGGTCTCTTTTAGCAAGGTGTTGACCTGCTTTTCTTGTTTTTCTTGCATCTCTCTCATTTCTCTTCCCAGTTTTCCCTCCACCTCTCTAACTTGATTTTCAAAATCCTTTTTGAGCTCTTCCATGGCCTCAGCCCATTGAATGTTGATTTTGGATGTTTGGGATACAGAAGCCTTGACTTCTATGTCTTTCCCTGATGGTAAGCCTCGTTCTTCCTCATCTGAAAGGATGGGAAGAGATATCTGTTCACCAAGAAAGTAACCTTCTCTGGTCTTATTTTTTTTCCATTTTTTGAGCATTTTCCCAACCAGTTACTTGACTCTTGGGTCCTTTGTCAAGAGTAGGGTATACTTTGAGAATCTGTGAGATCTCAGTTGCTCCAAGGTGGCACGATCAAGCATGTGCTGCTCTGGACGCAGAAAGGGATTTTTATGTCCAGAATCTTAGCAATTACCTCTCCACAGCCACCTAACCTCCAGTTCCATCAAGTCAGCACTGGGGGCTGATTTTCAGATAAGCTGTATGGGCAGGTGTAACGGGACGAGTTAGAGCCAACCCCTATCCATTTCAGGACGCCACACTGAGAGCCTGCCTAGATAACCTAGGGGCTTGTCAGTAGGGGTGGAACTAGATGGATTTCAGGAGGAAGGGTCTCGTCTTTGTTTGCAACGTGGCAGTTCTTTGTCCTGGCTCCGGATGTCCAGTGGAGAAGACACCCATATAAGGAAAGGTGATAGGTGATAGGTTCAATGTGAAAGGTGATAGCTGATAGGTTCAATGTAAGGCTTAGGAATGTTTTACATAAAGACTACATATGCATGTGAATGAGATGAAATAAACGGAGTCTTCACCACCTTCGTCTCCCGCCCCATTTCATTACTCACGAGATCAAGGCCTCTTGCTGGACAAGAGCCTTGGGTCGCGGTCAGGGGTTCCCGTAAATGGTCTAGGGGACCCCAACAGGCAGGGCCGCCATTCAGTGTGAGACAAAGACCAGCTAGGCCAGGTCCTCCACCCAGGGCTGAGGTAAGACTCAGCTCTTCAGTGCCCCCAGGGGTTTTTACGCTGTATGGGCTGCTGTGCACCCTCTGTGGCTGCTGCCTGCTGCTGGAGCTATAGGAAGGCCCTGCTCCCTTCCTGGCCAACTGAATAAACCACATCACAGATCTTTGGCGCCTGTGGGTTGAGGGATCTGAGAACCTGCTGCTGCAACTGGAGATTCCACAACTGGAAATTCCACTCCTGAGGTGTCCTCCTTCCAGAGTCTCATCATGTTGCTCCACGCCACATCAGGCGGGCAAGGCCAGGCTGGGCTCCACGCTCCGCTCAGCGTCCAGCTAAAACGATGTTTCTGTGGGCCTTTCAGGTCACCGTCGGCTGAAAATCTCCTCCACTCTGTTGTTCTCCACTTCTGCTGCTCCATGATTTGTTGAGAGTCCCTCTCTACAGGTATTTTGTGGGCTGTGTGGGGAGACCCTACATAAGTGTGTTTTTCTAGTCCCCCATCTTGGCTCCGCCACCCCACTCATGTTTTTTCATTTTAACGAAAATCCACCTCTGGTCTCCCTTATTTATGGGAAAAAAAAACCCTTATAATAAATATATACGATTCAAATTCCTGCAATTAAATTTTTTTCAATTCTTCTAACTCTTCCTGAAAGAAGTATTTCTGCTACATAGATGACTGAACTCTTTCCTTTCCTAATCCTAGGTTACACTTTGCAATGTCTTTTTTGCCATTTTCTCTGCCCACCTTTGCACTGAAATCACCAAATATCAAGGTGTATATTGACTTCATCTGGAGAAATCTACCGTTTATTTTCATAGAATTTCTTGACCTCATCTTTTGCTCTGATGTTGACTACAAAGCTCCAAGGAGGTTTCGGGAGCTGCTTTATTTGTGTTTGGCTAATGAGATCTGTAAAGTAAGTAGGCTGAATCACCTGAGTCACTTCTTGTTTGTTAGATCCAATGATATCAATCCTTTTCTTGATTTCTCAAAGAGCCTGTGAGCCATCCTTCCATTTCCTGATTTCTGTGGCTTCATTTATAGCAAAAATGTCAATATTGATACACATGCTATCCTCCAATGGAATGCTGAATAGGAATCAATGGAGAAGGATCTCACATTTAAGGAAGTGCAGTTCAACTGAAGTTCAAACTATACCCAAAGGACTATACAACTGTGTTATATGTACCCTTTGACCCAGCAATACCACTACTAGGTCTGTATTCCAAAGAGATCATAAAGAAGGGAAAGGACCCACATGCACAAAAATGTTTATAGCAGCTTTTTGTGAGAGCAAAGTATTGGAAATTGAAGGGATGCTCATCGATTGGGAAATGGCTGAACAAGCTGGGGTGTATGAATGGAGTGGAATACTACTGTGCTATGAGAGTCATGAGTAGGCTGATTTCAGAAAAACCTGGAAAGGCTCACATGAACTCATGCTGAGTGAAGTGAGCAGAACTACGAGAACATTGTACACAGTAACAGCCACTTTGTGTGATAAGTAACTTTGATAGACTTCGTTCTTCTGAGAAGTACAAGGCTCTAAGACAATTCCAAAAGACTCGTTGGAAGAAATGACATCGACCTCCAGACAAAGAACTGTGAAGTCTGACTGCAGATTTAAGAGCACTATTTTTCTCTGTTTTTCTTTCTCGTTTTTCCCTTTTCTTCTGATTCTTCTTTCACAACATGACTAATGTGGAAACGCGCGTAATATGATTGTCCACATATAGCCTATATCAGAGCGTTTTCTGTCTTGGGGAAAGGGAAGGGGAGACAAAAGGAGAAAATGATTCTGGAACTCAAAACCTTATAAAAGTGAATGCTGAAAAGAAGTATTTTTTTAAATAGAAAAGAAAATGAGGTTCAAAGCTGCAATTTCATAGCCACCTTCTGCTTCCTTTTCTGACACTGTCTGTTATCACTGGAGTCCTACAAGAGGGATGCCCACAAATTTTGTCTTTTTGTTTTAGGAATTGCCATGGCCAAAAGTCACCACCTGGTGGCGAGCCCATAGCTAAGACTGCTCAGGATCCTCATGCTCCTATCTCAGCAGCCTCCTCTTGTCCGATGCCTTCCCTGCCCCAGTTGTCAGGGTTCTCGCCATCCTCATACTGACTCATTCATGTACACGGAACAGAAGAGACGCTCTCTGAGGACAGAGGCCACTTCACTGCTCTTTCTGTATCTCAGTCCCTACAATGTAGCAAGAACTTCTCAGATTATACAGAGCTGAATGGACTTACCACCTCCACACTGATCTGGGGCTTCCATTCCCCATTATCCATTGTGGTGTCCGATCCTTCCTATCCCAGAGATCATTCTCCTCAAAAGAGAAAATAGAAGTAAAGGAGAAGATTGTATCAGCTCATTTATGCCAATCCCTTCCTTGTACTTTCTCTTACCTGCAACATAGCTTGCTTGCAATGCACTCGCACGCACGCACGCACACACACACACACACACACACACACACGCAGAAATTTACACTTGAATCTAAAATATTGAAGCGAGTTAGACCTAATTATGGGAAATCGAATGATTCCAACCATTCTCAAGTTATTTCCATTTTTTTAAGAGCTGGAGTGGGAGGATAAGAAGGTAGTCTAATCGGCACCCAAATAAAGGATGTTGAGAAATAAAACAGATATTAAGGTATTTGTGGAATTCACACACGAGGTTTACGTGGACCCACTCCCCGCGCGCGCCCCCGCCCCAGCTCGCCACCGCTTTGCCCCCGCGCCCCATTGTCCGCCCGCCCCACGTTCGCCCCGCGTTCCCCCAATGTTCCTCCCGCGTGTCCACGGTAGCGGCCGACGCGGACGCGATCGCGGCTGGCGGGCGGGGGAGGGTCGGAGCCGTTTCTGCAGGTACCTTCTCTGCATGTACCCGGGCGGGTCAGGGCCGGGAGAGGAGGGGGCGGGGGAGGGGCCAGGGCTCGGGCACGGTGCCCTCCTCTGTGCCAGGACACGGCCGCCCCCCCAAACCTGGGCACAGAGGCGGCCCCTCCCCTTGTCTGCCCCCCAAACCTGGGCACAGCTCTCCCGCCAGAGTTGCCCCTGGTGCAGCTGCCTCTGGTTCATCCCCTAACCTCTCCCCCAAATCCCCAGCATCCAGGGATGTCGGTAACTGAGTTGGGTCCCTCGGTGCCAGGCCTGCTTGCCCCCTTGCTTCCTCTCCCCAAAAACAACCCCAAAATGGAGTTGCCCAGGCCCGGACTCACTTCCCAGTGCCAAGGCCTGGCATGCCTTTCCACCTCCCTCTGGGCCAAAGTTGTGTTGATTTTCCCAGTGAGTGTGTGCATACACGTGTCTGTGTGACTTGTGTGTATTTGGAGAGGGTGGGAGAGCTGGCAACAGTCCCGTGCCCAGACCTGATGCACCCTGTCCCCTGGCCCCAGATGCCCCCCTTGGCTGGCCAGACTGGGACTCATCACCCACTCTTTGCCTGGTCTTGGCCAGGCTCATCCTCCCAGTGCCAGAGGCCAGCTGCCCTCCAGCTTACCCTCTAACGTGGGGCAACCCCAGCCCGGGGATGATCCTCCCAGGATGAAGGCCCTGCTGCCCCTGGCTCACTGGGTGACCCTGCCGGAGCATCATGGCCCCCTTCCTAGTTCCTCCCTGAAGGAAATCCTCTCAGGCCACTGGCCACTTCCCTCCACTTCCCCTGAACTTTGCAGAGCTGAACCAAACTCAGACTTGCGGCACGTGCAAGTGATCCCTTTTCGTTGGGTTAGCAGATCCTGAAAAGGACTGTGGAGGGTGTTGTGGGTCATCGCTGGGCAGATGAGAGAAGGCTGCTCCACGCTGGAGCTATTGAAAAGTGTCAATGTTTGTGGTTGAAACCTTACCAATCCCCCAGGCCCTTTCTGGGCAGCCTGGAAGAGTCTTTCCATCTCTGGCCCTGCAAATTCTGTTCACAGTCTGGGCAGATCCTGTGTGCTCACCAGCCTGAGCCAACAGGAGTCCATCCCTGTGGGTCAGTGACTGCCAGAGCAAGACAGTAGGTGGCCTTCAGATGAAAGTCACTTGGCTGGGGAGGCATGTGAAGGTTCAAGGCAGGGGGATGGTAGCATCTTGGCCTGACAGTCCCCAGGAGACTGTGGGAGACTAGTGAGATTCTGGGTAAAATCAGCTCTCATTTGCACATAACAGGATGGAGTGGGGTGAGTCAGGATAAAGCAGAGGGATGTAGGGGGCAGGTGCCCCAGGTTCTAACACCACCCTGGCCCTGCTGGTGACCATGTGATGGCAGATGAGGCAGTATCTTTCTAAACTGGGCTTTTATCCTCTCACATGAAAACAAAGGACTCTTCTTGATGAGCGCCACCTTATTGGGGGCCAGTACTGTGACTGCCTCTGAAATCTCCAAGGGCCCTTTCAATACTCATATTCTATGGTTGTAGGTCAGCATAGGAAGTAGTAGCAGAGAGAGAGTTCTGCCTTTACTGGGCCTGCAACCATGCCTTGTGCTGTTCAAAACATGGGGGTTTTTTGAGGGGGGGAGGGCAGAGCAGGGATTAGATTATGATGACAGAGGGTAGGGTTGGCTTTTCCCTTTGACTGTAGAATTCAGAATAGTCAAGAGCTTAGATTCTCTGTCTTTATGATACTGGAATGCTGAAGATAAGGCTACCTGGCAGACCGGGGGCTTTCCTTGGCAATTTGGGGGGTGCCCATACAGCCTTTTCAGGCCTCCCCTGGGATGTGGTTAGGTTTGTATCCACAACAGTCTGACTACTAGCTGTACTGCTTTGTTTGAGGCCTCGGGCAAAGACTCCACCCAAGCATGGGGGAGGGAGGGTGAGAGCTGATGCTGATGCCCGAGTGGGTGGGCATTCAAAGACTCCAGTGGGGCAGACTTGATTACCATGTGGGGGTGGAAGCTAGCAAGGGACATCAGGCCAGCTGTCTGCCTTGGCTGCTGCCGATTTCCCTCTTCCTGTCCTTGCCAAGTGGGCACCCTATCTTCAGAGAAGCTCACGGGTCGACCAAATGGGCTTCCTTAGCCAGGGAGACATGTGGTTTCTTGCTTTTTAGGACAAGTCTAGTAGGAACTCTCCCTGCTAGCCAAACCAGGCCTTCTTGTTCTCCCAACTGGCAGAGACATCCACTGGGGTCTCTGTCCCACGACCCAAGCAAGCATCTTGGAAATGAAAGCAGTAACCCCCAGAATACAGCTTCTGGCAAAGGTCACAGGCCCTCCAAAATCAAGGCTGGGTATATTAGAGATGGTTTTATAGCATGGATAGACTAGGAAACCAAGCTGAGATCCCCTACAACCTGGTCTCGTCTGTAATCTGAGTTAGGGGTGGTCTAATTCATGTTCATGACATCCATGTCTCCTAAGGCTGGGACAGCCTCCCTTTTGTGTCAGCCCTCTGTCACTGAAACTTTGCTTGTGCAATCCTTGACAATTCAGAAATCCCTGAGGAGGCAGTGAGGTTGGAGCTGAGGGAGCTGGGGGACAGGAAGGCCCAGGGCCTGCTTTGGAGGCTCTTCCTCCAAAGAGGTATGGGGACCCCTGGAGAATTTACCACTTGTCTGTTTACTCATTTGTAAAATGAGTTCAATAATCCAGTTGTCCATTGAGGGCTCTTACTAAAGAAACACATGACCTAAGGGGTGGGGTTAGTATCTGATGGTTAGCTTGGACCCCATCCACCCTCCAGAATGATCACAGAACTGGGTGCTGTTGGGGATGAGGGGAAACAAAGACATGGAAGGGAAAGCAGGCCTTTCCCTCAGAGTTAACAACTATGGCGAGAAGGAAATTGTGTGTGTGCGAAGCGACCTGAGAACAATCCCAAGGCAAGTGTCAAAACCCCAGATTCAGTAAAGACACCAAGGGAGACATTCCAAATGGAGGCTGGAGAGAGAGTGGGGGCAGCGCTTCACCAGGGAAGCCACCTGCAAGAAGATGTCACGGCCAGCTCAGGCACAAAGCTGGCAGGCTTGGCCCTGGTGAGCAGCCACCCTCAGCGTCTGGGAGACACTTCAGAAACTCTTTAGGAAAGCGCCTCTCTGTCCCAGTGCAGCCAGCTTTCCTTTTGGAGGAATCCATCCCTCCCCTTCAACGTCTCCCCCATCAGGCTCTTCTCAGGGGGTCCCAGAAAATCACACCTAGTCAGTCAGTAAGCACAGCTTCTCATTACTTTTTGCTTCTTCCAGGAATTTCTAGCACTTCTAGAGTGAGATTTTGATGATGTCTCGACGCAGTCAGCGCCTGAGCCATCGTTACCATGTTGATGATGATGGAGGCAGCAGCAGCAGCAGCAGTGGAGGAAGTTCCCTGGTGGCTGGTCAGCACACTGCCTTCAAGGACAGTCCCTTAAGGTAAGCCACTCCACAGCAGCCCTAGGTCATCTTCCAGATCACAACCACTCAGGGCAGCCAAGGGCCTGGCCAGCTTCCATGTGCACCTTTCTTTCCTGCCCCCATCTTTGGTGGAAACATCACTCTAGTGCTTTCTTTCCCCACAAATGCGAGAATTTCCTGTCCCCAGCACCGTCTCTTCCCCTTCTACCCCAACCTGGGCTGCTGCTGCCTTCACTCTCTGAGAACAGGAACTAGGGAGGGGTGACTTTGAGCATTGAGAGGGCCAGAAACTGAGGCTTAAAGCTGGGCAGGGAACAACCATCATGTGGCCCAGTACCCACGGTTTCTGGGGTGAGCTGCAGGGCCTAGCAAGAGCATAGGAAGCCATGGGGGTGATGGACCTGTGGGGGAGGAGACAGGTTCAGGTGGCTTTAGCTCCTCTTGTACCTCATCATGGTGGTTCCATTTGGAAAGAGGCCCTGCCTGGCCCATGGGAGCTGGGGATTTGTTCCAATGTTATAAAGGATTCATCTGTTGAAGGAATAAGAACAGAAGAGGGCTTTGGGGATCATTTCTTTTCATCCTAGAAGCTCCTTGAAAGTCTCTTCCTCCTCCAGGCCTTTCTCCCCCTGTTTTTCTCCTGCTTCATCTCCTTCACCCTCTTTCCTTTGCTCTTCATGCTTGGCGCCCCCCAGGACTCTGAAGAGGAAATCTGGCAGTGTGAAACGCCTCTCACCAGCCCCTCACCTGGGCCCTGCTTCCAATCCTCACACTACCTACTACAGTGAATCAGTGGTCAGCGAGTCCTACGTCAGGGGCCCCCGGGTCGCCTCGGTGGACAAAAGCTCCATCCTACAAGATCAGCTGCACAGCGATGTCTACTGGAGTGAACGTGGTGAGCTCTGGCCAGAGCTTGACAAACCCGAGGGCTTGGGCTGGGGAGAAGGAAGGGAGCTCCTCCCTGTCTTCTAAAGATTCCTAAGGAGGCTAGTGTCTGTTGGGAGTTACCTTACTCCTCCAGGTTGGCTCATCTCCCTGGATCCTCCCAGGTGGGAGATCCTTCCATTCTCCTGAAGCCCCTCAGTCCCATAGATGGCACTTTTCCAGATCTGGCTGACAATAACCATGCCTCCTAAGGCAGAAGGCCACCTGGTTTTGTGCAGCCAATGAGCTAAAAATCATCTTTACATGTTTCAGTAAAGTTCCATTACACTTAAAAACATAAAAAGTGTTCTTACCTCATACAGAAATAGGAAGGGGGCCGGATTTTGCCCTTGTGCAGAACTCCATTCCTGCCCTAAACCACATGGGGGGGGCTTCTGGGTTCAGACCCCCAAAGGGGTGGGAAGTCTGAATTCTGAAAAGTTCTGCCAGGTGTTCCACCTCTGGCAGCTGCTGTTGCTGGAAGCCTGAAGCTCCCTGCTTATCAGGCACCTCCATGCTCTGTGCAGGTGGGGACTTGGTGAGGAGGAGGAGAGGCCTGGGAGGTGCTGAGAAGAGTAAGATCAATGGACTGAATGAGGGCAAAGTCACCTATGATATCTATGGATCTTCCTCAGGATACTCCTCGGAGGATGACTCTGCAGGTAGGCAGCACTTCCTGCCTACTGGAACTCCATCCCCTGGACGCTGCCCCGTGTACTTTGAAGGGTGCCCCATCCAGGGGGGATGGGGAGAACATAGATTTCAGATAAAAGGATAGAGAACTCTGCAGTCTGGCTCCAGGTGGGGGTTTGGAGGTTGGGAGGGCCCAAGCCTCAGCATGGTAATGGGGATGCCTGAGGCCCACTTGTGTCTCCTTCTGGGTGGCTCCTCATGTCTTCACTTTCCTGCAGGGCACACACTTATGGACCAGCCTGGCTCAGCATCCTCATTAAGGAATGCTGCCTCCCAAGTTGGCGCTTTCTTGTGGGTGGCCATCACTTTTCCAGGTGGGTTCTGGGAGTGGGTGGGCACACTGCCCAGGGCAGTCCCTGCTGTGGGCCCATAAGAGCTTCCTCATTCCTATGCTGGGGCACACCAGGCCTGGGTGCTAACCCTAGGACAGTGTGTGGAGACAGGCTTTTATGGCAGGATCCCCAGGCACAGCTAGAAAGCCTTGGGAGATTCAAGGAGCAGCTGCAGAGTGGGCAGGCTGGGAGCAAGCTAACTCTGGGATAGGAGGGCGAAGCCTTTGAACCCCTCTGCTGGGACTTTTACAGGTTGGCTCTTTGGCCTGTTCTACTGGTGGCTGGGCACTACCTGCTACCGCCTGACCACAGCTGCCTCCCTGCTGGACGTCTTTGTCTTAACCAGGTCAGTGAGGCCTCCCTGGGCTCTGCCAGAACCAAAGAACCCATGCTTGAAAAAGCTTCACCACGCTTGAGCTCAGTTCAGCTTTTGAGACTTTTGTGCCATGAATCTTATGACAGAAGGTCAGGTCAGGGTCAGGGGTGTGCTGGAATCAGCTGGAACCAGCTTGAACCTGCTCCTGAGTGTCAGCTACCAGTCAGGGCTCCTCTGGGTATCTAGACTGAAGAAGAAGATGGGACAAGTTGTGTGTGCCTTCACCCCCTTCAGAACTGCTTGTTAACCCTTCCCCAGCACATGCCAATCCCCATGAGCACAGGTGCTGCTCTATTCCTGAGTATCTTGGAGGAGCTGTCCCCTCAGTAGTTCCTGCCTCTCATCTCCACTGACTCTGGTGGCTTCACCTTGGCCAGTTGGAAAGTCCTGAGCTCCCAGGGGTTGTAGTCTCTTCCCAGTCCTTCGGGTAGCCAGGCCATCCTTACAGTTTCTCTGTGGGGGGTCATGTCCAGGTTTCCAGGCAGCCTCCAGGGCTGTGTCCAGGAGCCTCTAGAGCAGGGGTAGGGAACCTGCGCTCTCCAGGCCACATGTAGCCTTCTAGGTCCTGGGGTGCAACCTTTGGACTGAGGCCAAGTTTTACAGAACAAATCCTTTTCTTAAGGAGATTTGTTCTTGGAAGTCTAGATTCAGTCAAAGGGCCACCCTTGAGGACCTCAAGTGCCACATGTGATCTCCAGGCTGCAGGTTCCCTATCTAGCTCTGGATTCTTGGGGCCACAGGCTAGGCCCAGGGAGACTAGCCAACCTTGTCAGGGCTTACTCCTTCCAAGTCCCAATTTGACAAGCACTGAAATGATTTAGCCAAAAGAAGCCTGCCCAATTCACTAGCATATAAGCACATTCCTGAGAGCCCTGGGAGGGAGATGCCTTCCACCAGCCCTGTCACCTTTCATAACAACATTCACACATTTGACCAAGGTCAAATTTTCTCCTTCCACTTGACCTCGAGGGCTGTCCATAAAAGCCCAGAGCTCCCCATCGTAGCTGTCCCAGGGTGGGGGCACACCCTTTGTTGGTTTCCTCAGCAGCTCAGGGAGGGTCGCACAGGAATCTGGTGGGGAAGACCAGGCACTAATGTCTCCTCCTTCATCCCCATGAAATCCAGGAGCTTTTCAACTCTGAAGAAGTTGTTTCTGCTTCTCTTGATGCTGTTGCTTCTGGCTTCGCTGGCTTACGGTGAGCCTTGCTGAGTCCCCAGGGCACCCTGCCAGCCCAGACAGACAAGGGCTTGGGGGCAGGGCTGCTGAACGCAAGTCTGGAAGACAGAGCTTTGAAGGGGAGCCTTTAGCCTTTAGGGGAAAAGGGACCCAGGCCTTGTATGGGAAAGTTCTTGTGCCTGAAATGGGATAGACGGCCTGTGTCTCCTCCTCTTGATCCAATCCCACAAGCCTTTCTTGTGCATCTTCTGTATGCAGGCCTCCCAGACTCATGCTGCATGCCTACTATGACAGTGCTGGCTTTACATGGGTGTTTGATCTGCCCCCTCAGTGGTCACTGTCAAGGCACTTGAGGGTGGGGGAACTGGTAGAAGAGCTGAGTCCACAATGAATGGGTTAGCTGGGCAGGACACAGCCAATGCCAGCTCTGGAGGCCTTTGCCCCTTCTCACTGGGGAGAATGGACAGGGTGGTCCTCCCTGGATGGTCCCAAAAGAGCTGTACTCTGTTCAGGAACCATGACATCACTTACCCCCTACTATGAGATGAAGCCCAGCTTGGGAATGGTGACACCACAAGCTGTCAGTTACCAGGACCTCTATTCAGCTGGCATCTCCTGAAAGCACTCTGATCCTCCAGAAGAGACAGGGCTGTATGTGGACCAGGCTTGGGACCAGGAGGCAGGACTTCTCCATGTCCTCTCCCCAGCTGCTTCTTGTCCCTCATTTTTCTCATAATCCAAAAGTGTGTAATGACTCCTGAAAGGATCATGAGAGATGCCTTTCCTGAAGGGTCTTGCCTTCCAGATCATGGGGCCCATAATGCATGCACCTTCCTTGGGCCAGGGTCTGAGCCCATGTGGATGTGACACTGCCAGACACAGTCCAGGTGTAGGTCCTCATCCTGGACATGTTTCCCTTCTGGTGCCTCAGCCTCTGCCTTCATTAGCCTTTCCTCCCATGTGCTAGGTGCTTGGTATTTTTACCCCTATGGACTACAGACATTCCACCCTGCTATGCTGTCCTGGTGGGCAGCAAAGGGCAGCAACAGGAGAGAGGAGGTGTGGGAAGCAGGAGAATCCACCCCATATTTCCAGGTGAGTGCCTGGGTGAGTGCCAGGAACACTTTGTGCAGGACAGGCAGACAGTCTGCTCACAACCAAGTCTGTTCCAATCAACCCCAGAATCACTCAGTCCACTACCATTTCTTAAGTGTGGCCTACTGTGTGTCAGGCACTGTGCTAAGGGATGGGAATTCAAAGAAAGAATTCAAACCCAAACAAACAAGCCCACAGTCCCTGCCCTGAAGGAGTCCCCGAGTCATGAGGAAACAACTAGGTACAATGGAGATCTACCAGGACAGATGGGAGTGAAGCAGTAGAGGGAGTTGGCTATGCTGTTTCTTCTATGGCAGCCATACAGACTATTACCATACCATCTTTGAAGACAGTTCTGGCCTGGCAGGATCTTCCAGGTGGTGTCCTCTCCTAGCGCTGTCTTTGAAACAGCTCTGCAGCACTATGAGGCATCAGAGGAGGGGGAAGCAGGATTAGCCAGAGGAAGCTGCTTTTGTTTCCATTTTGTAATGAACAAAAGTCTGTTTTATTTCCCTTCTCCCTCTCCCACCCATTCAGAAAAATGAAAAGCAAACCACTTGTAACAAATGTGCAGAGTTAAGCAAACCAGTCCCTTTTTGGCCATGTCTAAAAGATCTATGTCTCCTTCTGCCTCCTGAGGCCATCTCTCCGTCAGAAGTTGGGTCATTTTCCAGAAAAGTACTTGGTCACTGCATCGATCAGAGTTCTAAAGTCTTTCAAAGTTGCTTCTTTGTGGTTCTTCTCACTCTGCTCTGCACCAGTTCATACAAAGTCTTCTCAGGTTTCTCTCAATACCACCTATTTCATTGTTTCTTAGAGCACGGTTGTATTCAATCCTTACACCATAATTTATTCAGCTCTTGCCCAGTTCGGGGGCAAGCCAGTAGTTTCCATTTCTTTGTCTTTGCTGTTTGGGTGCCAAGTGTGTGTCATGCAGAAGATAGGTCATTCATCTCAGTGGTGACAGTCTCTTCTTAATGGTCTGTGCTGTGGGGCAAGAGATGAGAATATAAATCCAGGCTATAATGAAGCCTTCATTTAGTAACCTCGATTTATCCATGGATTTCCATCTCCAAACTCATCAATCTTTGCACCAGGGCCACTCACAAGCAGCATTAGGAGACTCTCTCACCTTGGATATGCAGATCCCTGGGGAGCCAGGGTCAGAAAACCTGGGCTCAAGTTTGAGCTTTGCCACTTGCTAGCTTTGGGACCTGGGGCAGTTCAATGCCAACCTCTCAAGACTCAGCATCCCGCGTTCCCCCGCTGCCTTCAACTGAAATCATAGTTGCCTCCCCCAAAAGGCCTTCCCTAACACCTTGTCACACAGTGAAGTGATTCTGGAGGGGGGGGGGTCTCCAGAAATTGGTAGCAGAGCCCAGACTATCAGAGTTGATCAAGCTGGGAAGACTTGAAGGCTGTGTGCAGATCCTGGTGTCTGCCCACCAGAAGCTTGGCCACCAGGTGATTGGATTTGGGGAGTCATGATGACTTGGGAAGCAGATAAAAAGACCAAACAACCTTTGCCTTCTGCAGCCACCTTCTGTTTGTGGACAGAGGTCAGGGGACCTCAGAGAAGGACAAAGAGTACTTGGTCTCCCTCAGTCCTCACACAGTCCAACCACAGTCTAAGTGGTTGACATTATTCCAGTGTAATCTGAGGGGTGACATGGAGTGGTGGGATAAAGGACATGGCTCTAGAAACAGCAACAGATGAGGTGCTGGATGTCAGATGCACAATGAGGTCCACGATTTTGGACACAGCCAGTGTCAGAATTTGATTTGTCTGACTTCTCATGTCAGCTGCAAGGAGTTTTTTTTTCAGATGTGGGGGGGAAAACAATCAGTGGAATGATCACTCACAGGCAGAAGAATTTGGAGGAGGCAAATCAGCCTCAAGGATTAGATTTCATCACATTTTTAAAGGCAACTAAAAAACCCCATAGTTGCTATCCCAAATGAGCATAAGGCAACAGAGGGCAAAGGAAGTCCAGGAGGAAGCTGAGAAGATCATTTTGTCCTTGTGACCCCAACACTCGGCATAGCCTGTTACACTTAGTGGGAGTGTATCAGTGTTTGTTGGCTGTCCTTGTACTAAGTCCACAAAACAACGTGCAAGGGAAGAAGACACAACTATTATTTGTCAGTAAGAAAGTCCCCAGGCACAGGATACATGATCAGCACCAAAAGATGTCACAACGAAACCAAAGGACCATCTTCACGGAATGAGAAATGCTGGTTACACGAATCATTTCAGCATCAAGGACCAGATCAGTGACTGGGCCCCACAAAGGTCAAAATCGAGCAAGTTAGAAGAAAGGGGGACAAAAGGGGAAAAAACATACCGTACAGCTCCAACAGCTCCAGTCCTTCCTCTTCAGATGTGTCAACCACTCAGGCACGGCAAAAGGAACACTGACTCATAGCATCGTTTCCTAAGGATGTTTGACTGCTGCCCCAAAACATCACATTCCAGTGAGAAGGCCAGCAATCCTAGAGGCTGCCTCCCTCAGAGACCAGCGGCTCTTGGCAAGCAAAGAAACCAAAGGCAACACTGGATCTGAAAATAGGCCACTGGCGCAAGAGAAGAAGAGGGTGGTGACTAAAGGATACAAACAGTGGCCCCGTGAAACGGCAAACATCAGGAAGGGCCCTCAGCCTCCCTCTTCAGCTCAGTCCTGAGAGTGGAGGCCCCCAAATTCTTGAGTCAGCTCCTTCCCCTTTCAGTGACTCACCTTGTTAGGAAGCTGTTCCTGCCTCTGAAATGTGCCACAACTTCTACCTTGCCAGGGCAAGCAAAGCAACTCTAACCCTGTCCATGTCCACAAAGTCTGAAAACCATTTTCATGTCTCCTCATCGTGTTGTGTGTTTCCAAAAGTTTTCTTGATATCATTGGTTTTTACTTAACCTACCTTTCCCAGTGTGTCTTCTCAGAAAGAGAAGCAAGGAATTTGGAAAAACCCTGCAAAGTTTGTGTGATCTACTAGTGAAAATCATTTTGAATTAGGTACATCTTTACACACACACACACACACACACACACACACACACACACACACACACACGCACACATCCCACTGACTTTGAAGACTTGTCTCTAGCTTTTGCTTTCATGTGACCCACCTTGCTCAGTGTATCCTTCCCATTTTGCCCTCCCACAGAGCCAGCCCTTAAGCAAAAGAATAAACCAAAAAGGGGAAGAAAAGTTCAGCAGAACACAGCAGGCGAGCCCAGCATTAGATGCAGGTTCCCTGCCAGTATTTCCCACCCTAGCCAGGACGGGAAGGGAAGAAGATCCTCATGTGTCATCTCTGTTCTTTCCATTTCCATGGTTGTCTGTGGTGCTTGTTTTCTTGTTCTCCTCATTCATTTATTCCACTTTTCCCCAGTTCATGTAAGTCTTCTAATTAAGCAGAGTTGTGGCTTCGTACAGCATAGTCATATTTCCTTGTATCCATAAGCCACTCCTCTGTCAATGAGTTCTTTGCTACCAAAGAACTTTCTTAGTGGTTCAGTTGGTATGGCACTGAATAAGTTAATTTAGGTAGTTTTATCATTTTTATGCTACTGGCTTGACCTACCCACGAGGAGTGAGTACATCTCCAACTGTTGAGATCTCTACGTATGAAGAATGTTTTGTAATTGTGTTCATATAGTTCCTGTGTGTGTCTTGGCAGGCAAACTCTCAGGTTGTATACAGTATACAATTGTATACAGTTATTTTCAATGGAATTTCTCTTTCTATCTCTTCCTGCTGGATTTTCTTGATTAATGTATAGAAATGCTGATGGTTTTGATGGGCTTCCAACTTTCTTTAAGTAATTGTTTGAACTGGTTTTGTTTTAAACTGGTTTTTTAGATGACTCTCTAGGGTTCTCTTGGTAAACCATTGTATCATCTACCAAAAGAGATAGTTTTGGTTCCTCATTGCAGTTTTTTCCCTTCAGTTTCTTTTCTGCCTTATTGCTATATCTAGCAGTTGCTGTAACTGGTACAACACTGAATAGCAATGGTTGGCAATGGACTTTCTTCCTTTACCGTGATCTTACTGGGAAGGCTTATCCCCATTACATATCATGCTTGCTCTTGGTTTTAGTTAGATAATACTTATTTTAAAGAAGACTCCATTTATTCCTGTGCTTTCTAGTGTTTTTCAACAGGGATGAGGCATTTTGTCAAAAGCTTTGTCTGCACCTGTTGAAATCATATAAATTTGTTGTTTATGTTATTGATATAATCAGTTACATTTATAGTTTTCCTAATAATTGACCCAGGCCCAACTTCTTGGTATCAATCCAGCTTGGTCACAGTGTCACAATATATCTTTGTGATATATTCCTGTAATCTCCTTTCTTAGCATTTAATATTTTTCATCAATATTCATTAATGAAATTGATCTATAGTTCCCTCTCTTGGGGAGACGTGACTCTCCTTGGTTTGGGTATCAAGATTATATTTTTGTCATAGAAAGAATTTGATAAGATTCTATCTTTACCTGTTTTTCAAATCGTTTATTTAGTGTTGGAATTGATTACTTTTTAATCATTTGGAAAAATTTGATTTAGTCCTGGGGTTTTTTCTTAGAGAGATCATTTATAGCTTGTTTCGTTCCTTTTTCTAAGATGGGGTTATTTAAGGGCTCTGTTAAACAGGACTATTTACATTTGTAAAATTCATTTCATTTAGATTTTCATTTTTATTATTGGCATGTAGTTGGGCAACAAAGCTCCTAGTAATTACTTTTATTTTCTCTTCATAGATTGTAAATTCACTGTTTTCATTTTCTGATGTAATAATTTGGTTTTCTTTTGTAAAAATTAAATTAGCCAAGGATTTATCTATTTAATTGTTTTTCTCAAAGCTTATAGTTTTATTTATTAGTTCATTGGGGTTTTGTTCTTTCAATTTCGTTCATCTTTCTATCGATTCAAGATTTTAATTTTGGTGTTTAATTGGGAAGGGATTAATCTGTTGGTTTTCTAAATATTTTAGTTGCATGTCTAATTCTTTAATCTGTTTCTTTGTCTCTTTGATTGATGTAAGCATTTGAAAATATACATTTCCCTCTAAGTCCTGCATTGACTACATCCCCAAAATTTAGTTATGTCATTGTCACCATGAAATTGTTAACCATTTCTATGATTTGTTCTTTGACTCATCCATTCTTTAGGATCCATTCTGTAAGATCCATTCTTTTTCTCCAACTCCTCTATTTGTGTATCTTTCTGTTTCAAGCATATTTCTTGTAAATAACATATTGTTGGATTCTGGTTTCTAATCCATTCAACTGTATTCTTCCATTTTATGAGTGAGTTCATCCCATTCCCATTCACAGTTGTGTTCATTAAATGTATATTTTTTTCCATGCTATTCTTTTACACTCATCCTTTTGTTTTTTACTCTGTCCCTTCTTCAGTAGTCTTTTGTTTCTGACCTTTGCCTCCCTTAATCTATCCCGTCATTCTTCCCTCCCCCTCACCTTTCTCTTAGACGCTTTTCCTCCTACTTCTCCTTGCGTAAAATGAATCTCTCCATCTCATTGTGTGTGTATGTGTATTCTTCCCTCTTTCAACCAGTTCAGATGAGAATAAGGTTCGTGTTGCCTGTTCCCCTCTTCTGTCCCTCCCATTGTATAAACTCTTTCTAGTGCACCCCATTTATGAGATAACTTTCCCCATTCTTTCTCTCCTTCCCCACAACCTTCCAGTGCATTTCTCTTCTCCACCCTTCCATTCTTTTGAGATCCTCACAACATAATACAGTCATTCAGGTCGCTATCTATTTAGACTGCTTCTAGGACCCGTGGTGATCATAAAATTCTGAAGTGGTTACATGTATCATCTTGCCACACAAGGGATCTAAACAATTTGCCCTTTTTTAGTGACTTGTGATTTCTCACTCATGTTCACCTTATTATTCTTCTCCTGAGTTCTGTGTTTGAATGTCAAATTTTCTATTCTGTTCTGGTCTTTTCATCAGGAATGCTTGAAAGTTCTCTATTTCAGGAAGGGTCCTTATTCCCCTGTAGGACGATACACAGTTTTGCTGGGTAGTTTAATCTTATTGTGGGCTCTAATCCTAGATCTTTTCCACTCCAGAATATGATATCCCAAGCCCTATACTCCTTTAATGTGGAAGCTTCTAAATCTCATGTGTCCTGACAGTACTGGATTATTTCTCTCTGGCTATTTGCAGAATTTTCTCCTTGACCTGGCAGTTCTGGATTTAGAACAGTTGCTGGGAGTTTTCATGTAGGGGTTTCTTTCAGGAAATGATTTGTGGTTTCAAGTTCTACTTTGCCCTCTGATTCTAACACATCTGGGCATTTTCCTTTGTAATATCTTAAAATATTATGTTGAGCTCCTTTTTTGTTCCTGGCTTTTGGATAGACAAATGACTCTCCAATTCTCTCTCCTCAATCCATTTCTAGGTCATTGGAGTTTTGTATGAGATCCTATACATTTTCTCTTGAATTGATTTTATTTTTTGTTGTTGTCTCCTAGAGTTATTAGCTTCTATTTGCTCAGTTCTAATTTTTAAGGAATTCAGTATTTTTGTGCCTCTTTTACTAATTATTCATTCTTTTCTCATATCTTTCTTGTACCGCTTTTTAAAAATTTTTCCTCTTCCACTCTTAAAATCACTTTTTGTTCATTTTTATCTCATTCTTTAACTCTTCTAGGAATTCTTGTTCAACTCTTATCCAATCTACCCTTTTTCTTGGAGGATTTGCTTAAAGATATCTTCAAGTCATTGCCTTCTTCTGTCTTTCTGTCTTGAGCCATAGTAGCCCTTTGTGGTCAGGTTCAGTTTTGTTTACTCATTCTTCCAGCCTATTTCTTGACTATGAACTTGATGTTGGCATT
This sequence comes from Notamacropus eugenii, assembly GCF_028372415.1. Lineage (NCBI taxonomy): Eukaryota > Metazoa > Chordata > Mammalia > Diprotodontia > Macropodidae > Notamacropus > Notamacropus eugenii. Next base: position 296,829,424 of record NC_092874.1, on the reverse strand, counting down.
GGGCTCAGCTCACCTCTGGGCTTTCTTAGTTCAGTCCGCAAACTTTCAGTGCTTCCATAGTGGTGATATCTGTTCACTGCTATTCTTGTCTGAGTTGTGCAAGTTCCTGACTCAGGTTTAGGTCTTCTGGCTTGCGGGTGCTGGAGTTTCTGTAGAATGTTATTGGACTCAGTCATTGTTAGCACACTTTGAGGTTCTGCAGGTTCAGAGGGACCGAACTTATTGACTCTTCTTGCGTCTGGGTCTCCTACCCGAGGTATCCCACTGCAGGACTAAAAGTGAACATTGAGCCCCCAGCTGTGCTCTGGGGCTCAGGTCCAGAACCTCTTTGCAGAACCCCTTTCTTGATCAGTGCTCAGCTAGGGCCTCGCTCACTCATAACTGCTCCTCTCAGCCTAGAAGAGTCATTTGGCCCCCTTCATGCTCCCAGGATAGCCTGGGATCTGCTCCTGCTCAGGGATTCAGTTCTAGCCCTTTTACCATCCTTGGGCAATGAAATGCTTCCCACTGTCCTGGCTGCCATTATGTTGGGCTCCTGGCCAGCCCCCACCTCAGTGTCCACAGCTCTCTTATTTCTTAAGCTTCCCTGGGCTGGAGAAATGACACACAGGGATGTTTTCTTGGCTTTCCTCATGAGAATGTGGTCTGGCACATTATCTAGATGGTTAGAGAGGAGGTGGGCTGGGCTCATCAAAAATGCCCACCCTCCCTCTGTTCTCTTGGTTCTGCCCCTGTGCTGTGTGGTTGGTGGGGAGGGGACCTTCTGCATGCTTAGCCTCCTTTGTACCTCTTGGGGAGGTCTCTGACCTGGCTTTTTGCCCTGAGCTCTCCCAGCTTCTTTGCCATTTCGACCCTGGTGACCCTGGCCCTCCCTCATCACTCTCCTGGCTCACTGCCGCAGTGTCCTGAGTGGCCTCCCTGCCTCCAGTCTGTTCTGCACTCTGCTCTCAAAGGAACTTTCCTTAAGAACAGAGCAGACCAAGTGACTTCCCTCCTCAGTCAATGGCAGGGCCTCCCCTTTGCCCCCCAGAGGAAAACAGCCCCACCCTGTCTTTCCAGCCTTAGCCTCATTGGTCTTCTGTACTCCTTTCACACTCGGTGACCCTACCCAAATGGCTGCCCCCATGCTGAGAATTCATTCTGGTGCTCTTTCTTCCAGTCAGCCTGTCAACCCACATGTATTTATTAAGCACTTCCTCAGTGCCGGGTCCCGGCCTAGGGGACACAGGTACCCAAAATGAAACCATTCCCATTGACCAGGAACTTCCATTCTCAGGCGGAGACCAACAATGCTTACGTTTTTGTAAATAGCGTAAGTGTGAAATGAAGAAATCTGCCGACAGCAGTTAAACGACCTGGTGGCTTTTAATGTCCTTGTCTCCTCCATTCAAATGGAAGTTCTTCGTACACAAGAAAGGTTTCCTTCTTGGTCCTTGTGTTCTCAGCACTCAGCCCCACCTCGGGCACACAGTGGTGCTTAACAAATGCCCAGTGCTCCTTGTTCCTCCTCCTAAGAGACTTTTCATCTTTGTGTGTTTTCCTCCTTGTTCCCAAGGCTGAACAGCATGTCCTGTCCAAGGTTCATGCCCTAGAAAGGCGGCTGGAAACTCTGGCTTCTGAATACTCTGCACGTTGGCAGAAGGAGGCCATCAGGCTGGAGTTGCTGGAGCTGCAGGGGGCCAGTGGGAATGGAGGTGGAAAAAGCCTGAGCCACGAGGATATTTCAACTCTCCTGGAGGGCCTGTTGAGCCGATGGGAACCCACCCTGAAGAAGGACTTCCGTAGGGACACCACTGCCCACATCCAGGTGAGGAGAACGCTCTGCTAAGAAGACCAGGTCGGCAAGCCCAGCTAGTGGAAGGCATAGAGGTCTTGAGGTGAGGCAGCACTCTGGGCTTGGCAGGACCTGCCAAGTTCTCTGGGTCTTGTTGAACGCCTGTCTCCTTTTTTGTGGTCTCCAGGAAGCACTCACCACCCTCAGGGCAGAACATCAGCAAGATTTGGATAATGTTCTAAAGAAGATTTCTCAGGCATCCCAGGTAATCCAGAAGCTCTGACGCTTCTGGAGGCAGAGACACAGGGGATGGAGGGCGGGGGGGGGGGGGGGGGGGAATGAAGGGGGGCGGGGGGGGGAGAGGGGGCAGAGACGTCTTGGGGGAGGTCACTTGTAGCTGGAAATGTTGGTGCTGCTGTCAGTAGACCTAACACTTGCTTACAGGTTTCTGGCCAGATTCCATACTTGTATGGGAGCATATTCGATTGACTCATTGTCCCTGAGAGCTCCTGTCTGAGGACTCTGGATCCCCTTGTCCGAAGGATAAGCAGAGAGCTTACTGATCTAAAGCAACCTAAGCCTCCTCCTGTAGCTCCTTTCTGGAACCCCTTTCCTGTACTGAGCACATCCATGCATGAAGACTAGGGAGGGATAAGATTGTCAATGAGAAGACTGTAACTCAACAGCTGAGTTTGAAACTCTTTTCAGGGACTGAGAAGTGACCTCACCACTCTAGGGAAAGTGGTTCATGCCTAATCTCAGCTGAGTTGGGGTCTCTGTCAGATGCCTCCTCTTGGTGGGATGATAAGAGAGGAGTCCAGTCTTTGAAAGGTCTAGCCCAAACTCAAGGTCAAGATTTCTGGAGCCCAACAGTTTGCAGAGACTCAGATCCTCCTTAGCAGACAGAGGGTCCACCCAGAGGAGACAATGAGTCCCCAGAGTGTGGTTTGGTGTTTTCATCAGTCTCATTGTGCCATCATCTTCCTTACAGGAGCTGGAAAGCTGGGTGCTCCAGCTAAAATCTGAATGGCAGAGGTAAGGCCCCAAACTAACTGGCAAAGAGAAGAGGAGGGAAGGAAGGCTAGAAAACTAGACCAGAGAAAGCACCACTGAGATTCTCTGGGGGGGTGTCAGTAGAGCCAGAATACTTGGGTTAGCATGTCCATAGGATTAATCCCAGCTGGTAAGGACCTCAGAGAGCAGATGAGGGTCCTGAGGCCTGGGAGGGAAATGACTTGCCCAGGGTCACACAGGGAGTAAATGTCAGGGAAGACTTGCACCCAGATCTCTGGTTCTGTTCTTTCCCTTTGATAGTGGTTCTGCTTGACTCTATCCTGTGTCACTAGCCAGTGGCTGCCCTTCCCTTTTCCTTTTGTCACTGTCTAGTTTGGCCCAAGAAGCCCTCCAGGAAAACATATTAAAGGCTATGGGTCCACTGGAGGCCCAGCTGGCTGGCCTGAGACAGGAACTGGCAGCCCTGAGCCAGAGACAGGCTGCAGTGGCAGAGGAAGTAGACCTTTGGCCACAGAAGATGGCAGCCCTGCGCAGTGATGTGAGTCCTCCAGTCCACCACTTAGACCACATGTGCCCCTCTCTCCAAGGTGGGCTGCCTGAGCATCTGCCCAGGGAGACCCAACCCTCTAAGGTGTCCACTGGGGTCCAATGAGATCTTTTTTGGTAGACCTGAAAGCAGTGGAAAAATGCCAGTCACTTGGTTCACAGCCGTCCCTTCCCTGGCACCAGGAAGACATGCATAGGCTCTGAGCTCTCAGAGTCTTTCTAGACACCCCCTCCCCAGGTCCCCTGTCCCGGCCCTCTTTCTTCCTTACCTCTACTGTTTTGTGGATGGTCTCTGGTGGTTTCTAGGTGGAGTCTCAGTTCCCAGCCTGGATCAGTCAGTACCTTCTTCGAGACAAGGGCGCTAAGGCTGGGCTTCTTCAGCTGGAGGAGGTACAGGCCCAACTTCGGGACCTGGAGCACAGAATCCTCACTCAGGTGGCAGAAGGGCAGGTCAAATCTGCCAGTGAAGCTGCTGCCAGCCTGAGGCTGACCCTTCACAAGGAAGGAGTGACTGGGGTCACAGAGGAGGTGAGGCCTGCCCCATTCCCTGTCTGCCTGTCGGAGGTCATGGGTTTGCCCTGAGAGGAGCCTCCAGGGAAGGAAGGGGAAGCCCTGGCAGAGCAGGTAGCACACGTGGCCCTCTGGTGAAAGGGCTGGGCCAGTTCTGCAGGCAGCTAGGCCCATGAGTCCATCCATGCCTGTCTTTTAGGATGTGCACCAGATTGTGAATGAGGCCCTGAAGAGATACAGTGAAGACCGCATTGGGCTAGTGGATTATGCCCTGGAGTCCTCAGGTAGGTAGCCTGTAGAAAGCCAGAGGGCTGGGGACATGATGGTTGCCCATTAAGGGACAGCAGGAATTAAAAACTCATGATGCCCCTTATGGGACGGGGCAGTTGAAGGGCTGATGCCCTGGCAGTGACCCCTCATCTTCAGGACTACCTCTGTGTCCTGCCAGCCCTCAGCTGCCCCCACCTCACTTCTCTCCCTCTTGTTCTTTCAGGGGCCAGCATCATCAGTAGCCGCTGCTCAGAGACCTATGATACCAAGACGGCCCTTCTCAGTCTGTTTGGCATCCCCTTGTGGTACTATTTCCAGTCCCCAAGAGCCATCCTCCAGGTATGACAGAACAAAGGGCCCCCAGCTTGGCTCTCTGCCATCTCCCACCTTCTGTGGGGGCTGGGCTCTCAAGGTGGGAGGATTACACAATGGAAATCTATTCCATTGGCTGCCCACCTGACTTGTCACCTGACTTGTCTTCTGCCCACAGCCAGATGTTTACCCTGGCAACTGCTGGGCATTCCGGGGCCCCCAGGGCTTTGCTGTGGTTCGATTATCTGCCCGCATCCACCTCACTGCTGTCACCTTGGAGCATGTACCCAAAGCCCTGTCTCCCATCAGCAACATCCCTAGCGCCCCCAAGGATTTTGTCATCTTGGTGAGTATCTGAGCCTTGCAGCTCTCCATTCCAGTATGCCTGACAGCCATTTCTTAACAGCAGCATTGTGAGGTGAGGAATGGAAGGATGTGCCCATTTTACAGCTGGGATATTGAGGCTGGTCTCTGGACTCCACAACCAGCCCTTTCCCTGCTCCCCCTCTTCTTAGAGAGAAGCCAGAAGAGGACAGCTGACAGCAGTCAAGATTTCAATGCTGTCTCAGGGTCCTTTTATACAACTCCTTTATACATGGGTGCCTCCATGGCCAGGTGTCCCATGGGGGAGCTGAGTGGGGATGATGAGCACCATTCCCTACAGTCACCTCCTTAGGGCAGAGTTGGAATGTCCTCATAAGGAGGATGTGGGTGAAAAAAGTGGAGCCAGAGGAGAAGAAGAAACGTGTAGGGGAACAGGATGCTTCAGGACCTAAATCCTGATAGATGAAGAAACTGAGGCACCTACAATTAAATTGTGTGTCCCAAGCCATTCAGCAGCTTAGGGGAAGAGGCAGAGAAGGAGGCCAGGGGCTTGGAGGGAAAAGGATCTGTCTACTGAGTTAGTGAGAGATGCTGGAAGGTGAGGGGACCAAAGAAGGAAACATCATGGTGGCTTTTGCTTTCTCCCCTTTACTCTCCCCAATGTATCCCCCCCTACACCCCCTTCCTCCTCCTCTTCCACCTCCTCCTCCACAACCTCCCCTTCCTTTGCCTCCCTGGATTGATCTGGATTCATGTCCTAACAGCATGACCTTTCCTCTAACCCCCTCCCATCCATCCATCCATCCATCCATCCATCCATCCATCCATCCCTTCCCTTTGCTTTTCCTTCTCTGTAGGGGCTAAATGAAGATTCACAGTCGGAAGGGGTGGCCCTCGGGCACTTTACCTATGATAATGCTGGGGAGTCCATTCAGACCTTCCACTTTCAGGTATGGAGGGCTGGCCCCACAGTGTCCCAGGGAGGCTGGTGCTCTTGAAGGCTAGATCACCAGCCATGGGGATGCTGTGGCTTTGCTAGGAGCTGCAGTTTGAGCCAGGACCCCATGGTTCTGATAGCAACCTGAGGGATAACATTCAGCCACTGAAGAAGGCCTGGGGGGGACGGGCTCTGGGGTCAGGATGTCCACCAAGGGATCACGAGCCTTCCTGACCCCAGTCTCCTCTTCCCACAGGGCAATGACACAGCCCCATACCAGGTGGTCGAACTTCGGATCTTAAGCAACTGGGGTCACCCTGAGTACACCTGCATTTACCGCTTCCGGGTCCATGGGAAGCCTGCCAATTAGCCTCTCCCCCCCAGGGCCTTTCCCCTCTTTCCCCCTTCAGCCCCTCCCCTCCCCCAGCAAGCACTTCATCCCACTTTCTCGCCCTCTCCCACACTTCATCCCTTATGGCCACTGTGGCTTCTGGGAGAGATACAAGGTGGGAGCCTACCACCATGGAGCAGTTTGGCCCCACCCTGCCCTCTCTGATGGAGAGGAGATCACCAGCTCAGCTATTTGTTTCACTCCCCATCCTCTTGAGGGTCAGGTGGCCCAGCTCCCTACCAGGCCCTGCCTGCCCTCAGGAGGTGTATACACAGCTATGTATGATATCTTGAAGGTGTGAGTCAAGACATCATGAGGGCCTTATTATGCTCAGCAGCACTCAGAACCACAGCTTAGGCCACCTTAGCTTACCTTGCCCAAGAGTCTAGGTCAAAGAACTTGGTTTATTGAGGGCATGACAACTTGGGCAGTTCCAAAGGGCAGACTGGTAGACAGTCTGTCTTGGGCATGCCCCAGCAGGTGGCTAAAGCTCCCGTCCATGGTAGCATGCATAGTTCTCTTTACCATGGGGCATGATGGGGGCAGTCTTTGAAATCTGAAGTATCTGGGACTGGCCACAATTCCCTGGTGTTAAGTTTATTGGGATAGAGTTGGGGTTAGTTTTTTGGAGTTAAGGCTGGGATGGGAGGGGAAGGGCAAATTCTTTGGCCCTGCGGGCCCATTGTATTATGTATATAGATAGATATTTATATTTATACATAGATCTCTTTGTTCTTTGTTATCAAACAGAAAAGCTACGGGCTTCATTTCCGGCTTCCTCCCCCTGGGGCCCAGGGTGATATTCACTCCAGCTCCAGCTTGGGCTGGGGGGCAGGCTGTCAGGCACGGATCCTCACAGTGACATTGCCATCCTTCCTGCCTTTTACTGTAGGAGGGAAGGCAGGCCTTCACACCACAGGGCTGGCCACTGGTCCCTGAAGCAAGCAGGGGCACTCACTCATCTGCAGGCTTTGGGGGTCACCAGCAGACAGTGGCAGGCTGACCCTAGCTGGCCCTCAACCCAGTTTGCTCCCTCTGCTTCTGTTCGCTTACCAGGAAGCTGGCGTCTGAGCAGCCCTGCATAGGAACCTACAGATGGGGTCTTAGTTCTTCCCCATCACAAAGGCTACTGTTTAATTCTTTACTTTGATTTTTTAATCAACAAATTCTAATTTATGCCTATGCAAATATAAATTTTCCCTGGGATCTGTGGCTTCTCCTTGTCCACCTGTTGCTCTTGAGGCCAACTTGGAGTAGTGGGGAAAAGAAGGTGGTATTCTGGTAGAAACTCCCTGGTTAAAGGGCGGCTTCCTTGCTGCTGAGTGAGGCCTGGGAGGGATTGTCCTGGGCATCGAGAGGGAGCTAAGCCCAGGCCTGGGCTGGGAGAAGCAAAGCTGGGTAAGGGAACCAGAGGAGGCTTTCTCATTTCTGCCTGCTCCTTTAAAGCTCACCCAAGGCCTCTCCTGGTCTTAATCCTCCCTCAGTGCGCCCAAATTGATGTTTTATACTTCCTTGTGTGTGTCTGCATATCCATACATAAACACACACCTATCCAGACAGACATTCCTCTGTGTGCCTGCTCCATCTTTCAGGAGCAGGACAGCTTTCTAAGGAAAAGAGCTTTGTGTCTGCCTTGGTCTCCCCCATAGCTAGCACAAGGCCTGCCACCCAGCAGACACTTTATCTGAGCATTGCTATTCACTTCAACTCAGGTGTAAAGAAAGAATATACTCTACAGCCTTCTCAACAAGGGGTCACCAGCATGCCTTTGACAGCCTCCAGCAAGGGTTAAACACGTCACAAACTGCCAGCCGTCCTCTTCCACTTTCAGACAGCTCAAGTTGTTGGGAAATTTGTCCTGAAATCAGGCTGAAATCTATCTTTGGGCATCTTCCACCCACTATTCCTCGTTCTTTCATCCTGGGTCAAGCAGAACACGCTAATCCCCCTTCCACATCACTTTTCAAATAGTAGCATTAGAGAGTGGCTACTGCGTGCCAGCCACTGTGCCGAGCACTTTACAAATATCTCCTTTGATCCACACAACAACCCTGTGAGGTAGGCACCATTTCTAGACCCATTTTGCAGATGAGGAAATGTAGGCACAGAGGTGAAATGACTTGTCCAGGGTCACACAGCTGGTAAGTATCTGAGGGAGAATTTGAACTTGGATCTTCCTGCTTCCAGGTGCAGAGTTCCATCTCCTGTGCCACCTGAAGACAGTTCTCATGGTCCTCTGACAGCTTCTCAAGGGCCTTACACCATGTTCTTGGAGCCCTTCATCATTCTGTTCACCCTTCTCTGAATGCACCTCACCTTGGTCATTTCTTTCCCACACTGTGATGCTCAGGCCTGAACACTGCCCTCTAGCTGTGGTCTCCTCAGGACAGACTTGGGCTGACCTGTTACTGACCCCCCTTCCTAGATCGTAGGCCTCTCCATGCCCCTCAGGAAGGCACTGGTCATTCCAACCATCAAGTTTAACTAGTGATTCACACAGACACTGCTATCCCCTAAAATCCCCAAATCCTTTAACAGGAGCCATGGCTGCATCACCCTCCCCCACTCATTGGTTTTTCTTTTCTAATTCTTGTTGAGGACTCTGCTTTTACCTCCACTGGATATTTTCATTTGGATAGAATCCTAAATTTTAGCTAGCTGAAACCTCCTCCATCCTATCAGTCATGTGACATCTCCACCCCTCCCTCCCAGCTCTAGCATTGGCACATTTGGACAAGCACACCTTGTGCTATTTCACTGAAGTCGTTGATAAAAATGCTGAACAAGCACGGAGAAAAGGGGAGATCCCTGGGGCAATCAGGACAATTCCCCTGAGACCTCCCAGGGAGCTGGCATCAGCTCATTAGCCAGCACTCGACAGGTAGGGCAATGTAACCCGTTAACCCTTTCCAAATCCACCTGTCATCTGAGATTCAGACTTTGCTAAAATCTGACTGCACTTTGCAGAATTGCTCTGATCCAAGCAAAGACTAGCAGCTCATCAGACACCATTTTACAAGGGATCTGGGATCTTGGCAGCGTAGGCAGGAAATGCACATTTTTATCCCGTGCAGTTCTGCCCTCCTGTCACGAAAACAAACTGCTTCGTGGACCAAAGGAGAGATAGTGCTCAGAGTCTGAAAAAGTGCTTGTTCAACTGAGGTTGGAAATGGCTTTCTTGATGGAGCAGTTCCCACCTGCTTGATGAACTCAGGCACCTTATATAAAGCAGTGAACAGGAAGGGAGAGTTCAGGATTCTCTGTCCAGAGTCACTTGCCCATAATGTCTCATTGAGGCACAAAGCACAAATGGGGCAAGAACATAAAATCAGGGTTACCTAAGGGACATTTAGAATAGGCTGGAGCTCACCTTGAGATGGGAGAGAAGGGAGAGTGAGGTTAATAAACCTTTGCCTCTACGCTTCTAACTTAAGGGGGGAGTGGTGGGGGGGAAGAGTTTAAAAAGGAAAGTAAGTTAATCTGGGTCCTACAATTACCTAAAGGTAACCTGTCCAATCCAGTAGGCAGAGATGCAGAGATTTTACAGAGCTCTAGGGAGCCCAGCCTCTTAACAGGCATGACCTGGATGAAGATCCCGACCAGGAGACTGAGAAAGGGCAGTCAAACATGAAGGAAGAAAAACAGGTGAGGTTGGACCCATGAAAACCTGGAGAGAAAAGAGTGGGAAGGAGAAGAAGACCCTGGATTCAATCCTGGGTCCGTTACTCTTCTCTCTTCATTCTACTTCACTCAGTGATCTCATCAGCTGCCATGGATTGAATCACCCTCTCCATGCTCATGATTTCTCAAATCTACCTATTCTGCCTAAAACCCTTTGCTGACCTCCAGTCTTTCATCTCTCGTTGCTTTGTTGATGTCACAAATTGGATGTCGTGTAGATATTTTCAGCTCAACATGTCCAAAACAGAACTCTTCATCTTCCCCCTATTCTTTCCCCTCCTACCTTCCCTATTACTGTAGAGGGCACCACCATCTTCCAGGCTCCTAACCTTGGCATCATCTTCAAATCCTAACTTCTGTCCAAGGGATTGCCAAAGATTGTCCAATTTACCTCTGCAACATCTCTTGTGGATTTCAGCTTTGCAGCACCTCTCATCAGTTTCACCTCTCCAACATCCCTTGCAGATTTCACCCTTCAACATCTCTCAGATTTCATCTTTGCAGCATCTCTGATCAGTTTTACCTCTCCAACATCTCTTGTCCATTTCAGCTTTGCAACATTTGTCATCAATTTCACCTCTCCAACATCTCTTGTCCATTTCAGCTTTGCAGCACCTCTCATCAATTTCACCTCTCCAATATCTCTCACAGATTTCATCTTTACAGCATCTCTCATCGGTTTCACCTCTCCAATATGTCATGCAGATTTCACCCTTCAACGTCTCTTGCAGATTTCACCTTGGCACCATCTCTCCTCAGGCTCACCTCTGCAGCATCTTTCAAAAACAGAACTTTCTTCTCTGATGCTGCCCCTACCCTAGTCCAGGCCTCATCTCCTGTGCACTGTTGTTTTCTTATGACTCACCATTTATTTTATTTGTACAAAGTAGTGAAGAATCATACCATGGCTGGGGGAAAATGATGTTTTAGGATTTAAACAAGTTCTTTCATTTTGAAACATCTCTTTTGAAGGCTTGGGACTAGCAATTTTAGCTCCAGCATCTTTGGGTTTGGACTCAGCAGGCTTCCCAGCCTTGGAATCACTGGGCTCTGTGTCCTTAGAATCAGACTTGGCTGCCGTGGGATCAGACTTGGTGACCTTGATGGCAGACTTGGTGACCTTAAGGTCAGTGCGCGTTGGAGCCTTAGAGTCAGGCTTCATGATCCTGAAGCCTGGACGTTTGGTGGCAACCCTAGGGCCTGGATGCTTAGTGGCCATCTTGTGGCCAGCATGCTGGGCACTCGCCTCAGGGATCTTAGCCCTAAGAAGTTTGACCTCGAAGGCCTTGGTGGCTTCATGGCTTCTGCTTGGACCTTGGGAATTGTTTGGTTTTTTTGGTTTACATCTTCTTCAGCTCCTTCTTGTGTTTCTTGGCAAAGCATGTGTTTCTCAGAAACTTGGAGTTGACCCATCTCAGAGACATGTATCACCGTGACTTAGGTTTCCTGATGCCATTTCTGTGCCATTTTTGTGATTGGTTGTGGCTGGTATGGTTCTTAGACTTAGCCATCTTTATACAACAACCTTCACTAACAGGCATTCCACCCACTAGAAGAAGTCAAAGCTAGAGACAGGAAAGGTCATGCCTGCACTACTGCAGTATTTCCTGGTGGATGTGCCTCCCTCAAGTCTCTCCCTCCTCCTTCCAGTTGTCAAACTGATTTTCCTGAGGTGCAGGTCTATGCCACTCAACTCCTCAATAAACCTGTGACTCTCTATTGCCTCCAGGATCAAATACAGAATCCTCTCTGAACGAGAGTTCAAAACCCTCCCTAACCTAGCCCTCTCCTGCCTTTCCACTCGTCTCGCACTTCACTCCCCACTTCTTCAATCCAGTGACACTGGCCTCCTGACTCTTCCTTGCACATGACCGTCCATCTTCCATGCTGGGAATGTTGTCCCTCCTTTTCTCTGCTTCCCTAGCTCCCTTCAAGCACCAGTTAAAATCTTACCTTCTACAAGAAACCTCCCCCAACTCGCCTTCATTCTGTCTTCTGCTGACTTTTTCCTCTTTTTCAGTACATTCTTTGTACTCATTTTTTGCACGTTGTCTCTCTCATCAGATTGTGAGTCCCTTGAGGGCAGGCACCCTGTTTTTGTCTTTCTTTCTATTCCTACCTTTTAACACACCTGGTGCATGATAAGTATTTAATAAATATTTATTGACTGAATGATCCTATTAAAAGCTGCAGAGTGATGGATGGAGGATGAGGACTGAGAGAGGACTGAGAGAGGATCGGACAGTCAAGAAGTCACCAGTTTGGGTGGAATAATGAGGTTGGAGGCCAGACTACAGAGGGTAAAGAGAGTGAAAGAAAGGAAGTGAATGTGCCTCTTGTAGACAATGTACCCAATCAATAAACATTCCTCAATCCAGCAGAGGACATGAGGGACAGAAACATCCAAATGTGGTCAATGGTAACCTCATTTCTTACAGAAACACCAACACATCTGTTGCATTTTTAGTATTTTTGTTGTCTCCTTGGCAGTTTCGTTTTTGATATATACTCTCGGGGTGGTTCAATCTCACACCTAGATTGCTGGAAATTTAGCTTTTCCTTCCACAATTTTTCTCCGTTTTTATAAAGGCAGAGGGGATCTTTCTTCATGATCTTCCATCGCCCTAATTCAGGTTTTGGGAACGAGGTCATGTTCTAAACCTGTGTTGCCCTTGGTTGCCACATTTCTCTATTTGATAATGGGATCAGGTGGTGCTTGGCTAAATATTTTCTAGGATATTTTGACCTCCTCTAGGTGGCAATTGCTTTATGTTGATTCAATTTCTGCCCTTTCCTTCCTCTGTTTCCTACTTTTCACCACTTTTCACTTACTTGAGTGGGTCAAGTTGAAGCTATTTGGATTGCATGCCATCTTATCTTTCTCTCTAATTTGGGGGTTTTGTCCTCTGCTTTAACAAGATGATTTGACTGCAAAGATTATTCAGAAATGATTCCCACATCGATAACCAATCATTTCTTATCCATTAAGATACATTTTAGGCTGAGATTGTTTGGCATTTGCCACATCCAGGGATTTCCTACACTCATGTTTTTTGTTTTTGTGTTTTAAATTAATTTATTTATTTAACTTTTAACATTCATTTTCACAAAATTTTGGGTTCCAAATTTTCTCCCCATTTCTCCCCTTCCCCCTAAAACGCCAAGCATTCTAATTGCCCCAATCACCAGTCTGCCCTCTCTTCTTGCCCTTCCCTTGTCCCCATCTTCTCTTTTGTCCTGTAGGGCCAGATAACTTTCTATACCCCATTACCTGTATTTCTTATTTCCTAGTAGCAAGAAAAATACTTGACAGTTGTTCCTAAAACTTTGAATTCCAACTTCTCTTCATCCCTCCCTCCCCAACCATTCCCTTTGGGAAGGCAAGCAATTCAATATAGGCCATATCTGTGTAGTTTTGCAAGTGACTTCCATAATAGTCGTGTTGTGTAAGACTAACTATATTTCCCTCCATCCTATCCTGCCCCGCATTGCTTCTATTCTCTCTTTTGATCCTGTCCCTCCCTAAGTGTTGACTTCAAATTGCTCCCTCCTTCCACTGCCCTCCCTTCTATCATCCCTCCCACCCTGCTGATCCCATTCTCCCCCACTTTCCTGTATTGTAGGATAGGTTTTCATACCAAAACGAGTGTGCATTTTATTCCTTCCTTTAGTCGAATGTGATGAGAGTAAGCTTCATGTTTTTCTCTCTCCTCCCCTCTTTTTCCCTCCACTGAAAAGTCTTTTGCTTGCCTCTTTTATGAGAAATAATTTGCCCCATTCCATTTCTCCCTGTCTCCTCCCAATATATTTCTCTCTTGCTGCTTAATTTCATTTCTTTAAGATATGATCCCATCCTATTTAATTCACTCTGTGCTCTGTGTGTGTGTGCGTGCGTGTGTCTGTGTGTGTGTGTCTGTGTGTGTGTGCGTGTGTGTGTGTGTGTGTGTGTAATCCTACCAACTCCCCAAATACTGAAAAGTTTCAAGAGTTACAAATATTGTCTTTCCATGTAGGAATGTAAACAGTTCAACTTTAGTAAGTCCCTTTGACTTCTCTTTGCTGTTTACCTTTTCATGCTTCTCTTCATTCTTGTGTTTGAAAGTCAGATTTTCTTTTCAGCTCTGGTCTTTTCATCAAGAATGCTTGAAAGTCCTCTATTTTGTTGAAAGACCATTGTTTCCCCCGAAGTATTATACTCAGTTTTGCTGGGTAGGTGATTCTTGGTTTTGGTCCTACTTCCTTTGACTTTGGGAATATCATATTCCACGCCCTTTGATCCCTTAATGTAGAAGCTGCTAGATCTTGTGTTATCCTGATTGTATTGCCACAATATTTGAATTGTTTCTTTCCAGCTGCTTGCAATATTTTCTCCTTGACCTGGGAACTCTGGAATTTGGCCACAATGTTCCTAGGAGTTTCTCTTTTTGGATGTCTTTCAGGTGGTGATGGGTGGATTCTTTCAATATTTATTTTGCCCTCTCATTCGAGAATATCAGGGCAGTTTTCCTTGATAATTTCATGAAAGATGATGTCCAGGCTCTTGTTTTGATCACGGCTTTCAAGTAGTCCCATAATTTTTAAATTGTCTCTCCTGGATCTATTTTCTAGGTCAGTGTTTTTCCAATGAGGTATTTCATGTTATCTTCCATTTGTTCATTCTTTTGGTTTTGTTTTGTGATTTCTTGGTTTCTCATAAAGTCATTAGCCTCCATCTGTTCCATTCTAATTTTGAAAGAACTATTTTCTTCAGTGAGCTTTTGGACATCCTTTTCCATTTGACTGATTCTGCTTTTTCAAGCATTCTTCTCCTCATTGGCTTGTTGAACCTCTTTTGCCAATTGAGTTAGGCTATTTTTAAAGGTGTTATTTTCTTCAGCATCTTTTTGGGTCTCTTTTAGCAAGGTGTTGATCTGCTTTTCCTGTTTTTCTTGCATCTCTCTCATTTCTCTTCCCAGTTTTCCCTCCACCTCTCTAACTTGATTTTCAAAATCCTTTTTGAGCTCTTCCATGGCCTCAGCCCCTTGAATATTGATTTTGGACGTTTGGGATACAGAAGCCTTGACTTCTATGTCTTTCCCTGATGGTAAGCCTCGTTCTTCCTCATCTGAAAGGATGGGAAGAGATATCTGTTCACCAAGAAAGTAACCTTCTCTGGTCTTATTTTTTTTTCCATTTTTTGGGCATTTTCCCAACCAGTTACTTGACTCTTGGGTCCTTTGTCAAGAGTAGGGTATACTTTGAGAATCTGTGAGATCTCAGTTGCTCCAAGGTGGCACGATCAAGCATGTGCTGCTCTGGACGCAGAAAGGGATTTTTATGTCCAGAATCTTAGCAATTACCTCTCCACAGCCACCTAGCCTCCAGTTCCATCAAGTCAGCACTGGGGGCTGATTTTCAGATAAGCTGTATGGGCAGGTGTAACGGGACGAGTTAGAGCCAACCCCTATCCATTTCAGGACGCCACACTGAGAGCCTGCCTAGATAACCTAGGGGCTTGTCAGTAGGGGTGGAACTAGATGGATTTCAGGAGGAAGGGTCTCGTCTTTGTTTGCAACGTGGCAGTTCTTTGTCCTGGCTCCGGATGTCCAGTGGAGAAGACACCCATATAAGGAAAGGTGATAGGTGATAGGTTCAATGTGAAAGGTAATAGCTGATAGGTTCAACGTAAGGCTTAGGAATGTTTTACATAAAGACTACATATGCATGTGAATGAGATGAAATAAACGGAGTCTTCACTACCTTTGTCTCCCACCCCATTTCATTACTCACGAGATCAAGGCCTCTTGCTGGACAAGAGCCTTGGGTCGCGGTCAGGGGTTCCCGTAAATGGTCTAGGGGACCCCAACAGGCAGGGCCGCCATTCAGTGTGAGACAAAGACCAGCTAGGCCAGGTCCTCCACCCAGGGCTGAGGTAAGACTCAGCTCTTCAGTGCCCCCAGGGGTTTTTACGCTGTATGGGCTGCTGTGCACTCTCTGTGGCTGCTGCCTGCTGCTGGAGCTATAGGAAGGCCCTTCTCCCTTCCTGGCCAACTGAATAAACCACATCACAGATCTTTGGCGCCTGTGGGTTGAGGGATCTGAGAACCTGCTGCTGCAACTGGAGACTCCACAACTGGAAATTCCACTCCTGAGGTGTCCTCCTTCCAGAGTCTCATCGCGTTGCTCCACGCCACATCAGGCGGGCAAGGCCAGGCTGGGCTCCACGCTCCGCTCAGCGTCCAGCACAAACGATGTTTCTGTGGGCCTTTCAGGTCACCGTAGGCTGAAAATCTCCTCCAGTCTGTTGTTCTCCACTTCTGCTGCTCCACGATTTGTTGAGAGTCCCTCTCTACAGGTATTTTGTGGGCTGTGTGGGGAGACCCTACATAAGTGTGTTTTTCTAGTCCCCCATCTTGGCTCCGCCACCCCACTCATGTTTTTTCATTTTAACGAAAATCCACCTCTGGTCTCCCTTATCTATGGGAAAAAAAACCCTTATAATAAATATATACAATTCAAATTCCTGCAATTAAATTTTTTTCAATTCTTCTAACTCTTCCTGAAACAAGTATTTCTGCTACATAGATGACTGAACTCTTTCCTTTCCTAATCCTAGGTTACACTTTGCAATGTCTTTTTTGCCATTTTCTCTGCCCACCTTTGCACTGAAATCACCAAATATCAAGGTGTATATTGACTTCATCTGGAGAAATCTACCATTTTTTTCATAGAATTTCTTGACCTCATCTTTTGCTCTGATGTTGACTCCAAAGTTCCAAGGAGGTTTCGGGAGCTGCTGTATTTGCGTTTGGCTAATGAGATCTGTAAAGTAAGTAGGCTGAATCACCTGAGTCACTTCTTGTTTGTTAGATCCAATGATATCAATCCTTTTCTTGATTTCTCAAAGAGCCTGTGAGCCATCCTTCCATTTCCTGATTTCTGTGGCTTCATTTATAGCAAAAATGTCAATATTGATACACATGCTATCCTCCAATGGAATGCTGAATAGGAATCAATGGAGAAGGATCTCACATTTAAGGAAGTGCAGTTCAACTGAAGTTCAAACTATACCCAAAGGACTATACAACTGTGTTATATGTACCCTTTGACCCAGCAATACCACTACTAGGTCTGTATTCCAAAGAGATCATAAAGAAGGGAAAGGACCCACATGCACAAAAATGTTTATAGCAGCTTTTTGTGAGAGCAAAGTATTGGAAATTGAAGGGATGCTCATCGATAGGGAAATGGCTGAACAAGCTGGGGTGTATGAATGGAGTGGAATACTACTGTGCTATGAGAGTGATGAGTAGGCTGATTTCAGAAAAACCTGGAAAGGCTCACATGAACTCATGCTGAGTGAAGTGAGCAGAACTACGAGAACATTGTACACAGTAACAGCCACTTTGTGTGATAAGTAACTTTGATAGACTTCGTTCTTCTGAGAAGTACAAGGCTCTAAGACAATTCCAAAAGACTCGTTGGAAGAAATGACATCGACCTCCAGACAAAGAACTGTGAAGTCTGACTGCAGATTTAAGAGCACTATTTTTCTCTGTTTTTCTTTCTCGTTTTTCCCTTTTCTTCTGATTCTTCTTTCACAACATGACTAATGTGGAAACGCGCGTAATATGATTGTCCACATATAGCCTATATCAGAGCGTTTTCTGTCTTGGGGAAAGGGAAGGGGAGACGAAAGGAGAAAATGATTCTGGAACTCAAAACCTTATAAAAGTGAATGCTGAAAAGAAGTATTTTTTTAAATAGAAAAGAAAATGAGGTTCAAAGCTGCAATTTCATAGCCACCTTCTGCTTCCTTTTCTGACACTGTCTGTTATCACTGGAGTCCTGCAAGAGGGATGCCCACAAATTTTGTCTTTTTGTTTTAGGAATTGCCATGGCCAAAAGTCACCACCTGGTGGCGAGCCCATAGCTAAGACTGCTCAGGATCCTCATGCTCCTATCTCAGCAGCCTCCTCTTGTCCGATGCCTTCCCTGCCCCAGTTGTCAGGGTTCTCGCCATCCTCATACTGACTCATTCATGTACACGGAACAGAAGAGACGCTCTCTGAGGACAGAGGCCACTTCACTGCTCTTTCTGTATCTCAGTCCCTACAATGTAGCAAGAACTTCTCAGATTATACAGAGCTGAATGGACTTACCACCTCCACACTGATCTGGGGCTTCCATTCCCCATTATCCATTGTGGTGTCCGATCCTTCCTATCCCAGAGATCATTCTCCTCAAAAGAGAAAATAGAAGTAAAGGAGAAGATTGTATCAGCTCATTTATGCCAATCCCTTCCTTGTACTTTCTCTTACCTGCAACATAGCTTGCTTGCAATGCACTCGCACGCACGCACACACACACACACACACACACACACACGCAGAAATTTACACTTGAATCTAAAATATTGAAGCGAGTTAGACCTAATTATGGGAAATCGAATGATTCCAACCATTCTCAAGTTATTTCCATTTTTTTAAGAGCTGGAGTGGGAGGATAAGAAGGTAGTCTAATCGGCACCCAAATAAAGGATGTTGAGAAATAAAACAGATATTAAGGTACTTGTGGAATTCACACACGAGGTTTACGTGGACCCACTCCCCGCGCGCGCCCCCGCCTCAGCTCGCCCCCGCTTTGCCCCCGCGCCCCATTGTCCGCCCGCCCCACGTTCGCCCCGCGTTCCCCCAATGTTCCTCCCGCGTATCCACGGTAGCGGCCGACGCGGACGCGATCGCGGCTGGCGGGCGGGGGAGGGTCGGAGCCGTTTCTGCAGGTACCTTCTCTGCATGTACCCGGGCGGGTCAGGGCCGGGAGAGGAGGGGGCGGGGGAGGGGCCAGGGCTCGGGCACGGTGCCCTCCTCTGTGCCAGGACACGGCCGCCCCCCCAAACCTGGGCACAGAGGCGGCCCCTCCCCTTGTCTGCCCCCCAAACCTGGGCACAGCTCTCCCGCCAGAGTTGCCCCTGGTGCAGCTGCCTCTGGTTCATCCCCTAACCTCTCCCCCAAATCCCCAGCATCCAGGGATGTCGGTAACTGAGTTGGGTCCCTCGGTGCCAGGCCTGCTTGCCCCCTTGCTTCCTCTCCCCACAAACAACCCCAAAATGGAGTTGCCCAGGCCCGGACTCACTTCCCAGTGCCAAGGCCTAGCATGCCTTTCCACCTCCCTCTGGGCCAAAGTTGTGTTGATTTTCCCAGTGAGTGTGTGCATACACGTGTCTGTGTGACTTGTGTGTATTTGGAGAGGGTGGGAGAGCTGGCAACAGTCCCGTGCCCAGACCTGATGCACCCTGTCCCCTGGCCCCAGATGCCCCCCTTGGCTGGCCAGACTGGGACTCATCACCCACTCTTTGCCTGGTCTTGGCCAGGCTCATCCTCCCAGTGCCAGAGGCCAGCTGCCCTCCAGCTTACCCTCTAACGTGGGGCATCCCCAGCCCGGGGATGATCCTCCCAGGATGAAGGCCCTGCTGCCCCTGGCTCACTGGGTGACCCTGCCAGAGCATCATGGCCCCCTTCCTAGTTCCTCCCTGAAGGAAATCCTCTCAGGCCACTGGCCACTTCCCTCCACTTCCCCTGAACTTTGCAGAGCTGAACCAAACTCAGACTCCCGGCACGTGCAAGTGATCCCTTTTCGTTGGGTTAGCAGATCCTGAAAAGGACTGTGGAGGGTGTTGTGGGTCATCGCTGGGCAGATGAGAGAAGGCCAGGCTGCTCCACGCTGGAGCTATTGAAAAGTGTCAATGTTTGTGGATGAAACCTTGCCAATCCCCCAGGCCCTTTCTGGGCAGCCTGGAAGAGTCTGTCCATCTCTGGCCCTGTAAATTCTGTTCACAGTCTGGGCAGATCCTGTGTGCTCACCAGCCTGAGCCAACAGGAGTCCATCCCTGTGGGTCAGTGACTGCCAGAGCAAGACAGTAGGTGGCCTTCAGATGAAAGTCACTTGGCTGGGGAGGCATGTGAAGGTTCAAGTCAGGGGGATGGTAGCATCTTGGCCTGACAGTCCCCAGGAGACTGTGGGAGACTAGTGAGATTCTGGGTAAAATCAGCTCTCATTTGCACATAACAGGATGGAGTGGGGTGAGTCAGGATAAAGCAGAGGGATGTAGGGGGCAGGTGCCCCAGGTTCTAACACCACCCTGGCCCTGCTGGTGACCATGTGATGGCAGATGAGGCAGTATCTTTCTAAACTGGGCTTTTATCCTCTCACATGAAAACAAAGGACTCTTCTTGATGAGCGCCACCTTATTGGGGGCCAGTACTGTGACTGCCTCTGAAATCTCCAAGGGCCCTTTCAATACTAATATTCTATGGTTGTAGGTCAGCATAGGAAGTAGTAGCAGAGAGAGAGTTCTGCCTTTACTGGGCCTGCAACCATGCCTTGTGCTGTTCAAAACATGGGGGTTTTTTGAGGGGGGGAGGGCAGAGCAGGGATTAGATTATGATGACAGAGGGTAGGGTTGGCTTTTCCCTTTGACTGTAGAATTCAGAATAGTCAAGAGCTTAGATTCTCTGTCTTTATGATACTGGAATGCTGAAGATAAGGCTACCTGGCAGACCGGGGGCTTTCCTTGGCAATTTGGGGGGTGCCCATACAGCCTTTTCAGGCCTCCCCTGGGATGTGGTTAGGTTTGTATCCACAACAGCCTGACTACTAGCTGTACTGCTTTGTTTGAGGCCTCGGGCAAAGACTCCACCCAAGCATGGGGGAGGGAGGGTGAGAGCTGATGCTGATGCCCGAGTGGGTGGGCATTCAAAGACTCCAGTGGGGCAGACTTGATTACCATGTGGGGGTGGAAGCTAGCAAGGGACATCAGGCCAGCTGTCTGCCTTGGCTGCTGCCAATTTCCCTCTTCCTGTCCTTGCCAAGTGGGCACCCCATCTTCAGAGAAGCTCACGGGTCGACCAAATGGGCTTCCTTAGCCAGGGAGACATGTGGTTTCTTGCTTTTTAGGACAAGTCTAGTAGGAACTCTCCCTGCTAGCCAAACCAGGCCTTCTTGTTCTCCCAACTGGCAGAGACATCCATTGGGGTCTCTGTCCCACGACCCAAGCAAGCATCTTGGAAATGAAAGCAGTAACCCCCAGAATACAGCTTCTGGCAAAGGTCACAGGCCCTCCAAAATCAAGGTTGGGTATATTAGAGATGGTTTTATAGCATGGATAGACTAGGAAACCAAGCTGAGATCCCCTACAACCTGGTCTCGTCTGTAATCTGAGTTAGGGGTGGTCTAATTCATGTTCATGACATCCATGTCTCCTAAGGCTGGGACAGCCTCCCTTTTGTATCAGCCCTCTGTCACTGAAACTTTGCTTGTGCAATCCTTGACAATTCAGAAATCCCTGAGGAGGCAGTGAGGTTGGAGCTGAGGGAGCTGGGGGACAGGAAGGCCCAGGGCCTGCTTTGGAGGCTCTTCCTCCAAAGAGGTATGGGGACCCCTGGAGAATTTACCACTTGTCTGTTTACTCATTTGTAAAATGAGTTCAATAATCCAGTTGTCCATTGAGGGCTCTTACTAAAGAAACACATGACCTAAGGGGTGGGGTTAGTATCTGATGGTTAGCTTGGACCCCATCCACCCTCCAGAATGATCACAGAACTGGGTGCTGTTGGGGATGAGGGGAAACAAAGACATGGAAGGGAAAGCAGGCCTTTCCCTCAGAGTTAACAACTATGGCGAGAAGGAAATTGTGTGTGTGTGTGAAGCGACCTGAGAACAATCCCAAGGCAAGTGTCAAAACCCCAGATTCAGTAAAGACACCAAGGGAGACATTCCAAATGGAGGTTGGAGAGAGAGTGAGGGCAGCGCTTCACCAGGGAAGCCACCTGCAAGAAGATGTCACGGCCAGCTCAGGCACAAAGCTGGCAGGCTTGGCCCTGGTGAGCAGCCACCCTCAGCGTCTGGGAGACACTTCAGAAACTCTTTAGGAAAGCGCCTCTCTGTCCCAGTGCAGCCAGCTTTCCTTTTGGAGGAATCCATCCCTCCCCTTCAACGTCTCCCCCATCAGGCTCTTCTCAGGGGGTCCCAGAAAATCACACCTAGTCAGTCAGTAAGCACAGCTTCTCATTACTTTTTGCTTCTTCCAGGAATTTCTAGCACTTCTAGAGTGAGATTTTGATGATGTCTCGACGCAGTCAGCGCCTGAGCCATCGTTACCATGTTGATGATGATGGAGGCAGCAGCAGCAGCAGCAGTGGAGGAAGTTCCCTGGTGGCTGGTCAGCACACTGCCTTCAAGGACAGTCCCTTAAGGTAAGCCACTCCACAGCGGCCCTAGGTCATCTTCCAGATCACAACCACTCAGGGCAGCCAAGGGCCTGGCCAGCTTCCATGTGCACCTTTCTTTCCTGCCCCCATCTTTGGTGGAAACATCACTCTAGTGCTTTCTTTCCCCACAAATGCGAGAATTTCCTGTCCCCAGCACCGTCTCTTCCCCTTCTACCCCAACCTGGGCTGCTGCTGCCTTCACTCTCTGAGAACAGGAACTAGGGAGGGGTGACTTTGAGCATTGAGAGGGCCAGAAACTGAGGCTTAAAGCTGGGCAGGGAACAACCATCATGTGGCCCAGTACCCACGGTTTCTGGGGTGAGCTGCAGGGCCTAGCAAGAGCATAGGAAGCCATGGGGGTGATGGACCTGTGGGGGAGGAGACAGGTTCAGGTGGCTTTAGCTCCTCTTGTACCTCATCATGGTGGTTCCATTTGGAAAGAGGCCCTGCCTGGCCCATGGGAGCTGGGGATTTGTTCCAATGTTATAAAGGATTCATCTGTTGAAGGAATAAGAACAGAAGAGGGCTTTGGGGATCATTTCTTTTCATCCTAGAAGCTCCTTGAAAGTCTCTTCCTCCTCCAGGCCTTTCTCCCCCTGTTTTTCTCCTGCTTCATCTCCTTCACCCTCTTTCCTTTGCTCTTCATGCTTGGCGCCCCCCAGGACTCTGAAGAGGAAATCTGGCAGTGTGAAACGCCTCTCACCAGCCCCTCACCTGGGCCCTGCTTCCAATCCTCACACTACCTACTACAGTGAATCAGTGGTCAGCGAGTCCTACGTCAGGGGCCCCCGGGTCGCCTCGGTGGACAAAAGCTCCATCCTACAAGATCAGCTGGACAGCGATGTCTACTGGAGTGAACGTGGTGAGCTCTGGCCAGAGCTTGACAAACCCGAGGGCTTGGGCTGGGGAGAAGGAAGGAAGCTCCTCCCTGTCTTCTAAAGATTCCTAAGGAGGCTAGTGTCTGTTGGGAGTTACCTTACTCCTCCAGGTTGGCTCATCTCCCTGGATCCTCCCAGGTGGGAGATCCTTCCATTCTCCTGAAGCCCCTCAGTCCCATAGATGGCACTTTTCCAGATCTGGGTGACAATAACCATGCCTCCTAAGGCAGAAGGCCACCTGGTTTTGTGCAGCCAATGAGCTAAAAATCATCTTTACATGTTTCAGTAAAGTTCCATTACACTTAAAAACATAAAAAGTGTTCTTACCTCATACAGAAATAGGAAGGGGGCCGGATTTTGCCCTTGTGCAGAACTCCATTCCTGCCCTAAACCACATGGGGGGGGCTTCTGGGTTCAGACCCCCAAAGGGGTGGGAAGTCTGAATTCTGAAAAGTTCTGCCAGGTGTTCCACCTCTGGCAGCTGCTGTTGCTGGAAGCCTGAAGCTCCCTGCTTATCAGGCACCTCCATGCTCTGTGCAGGTGGGGACTTGGTGAGGAGGAGGAGAGGCCTGGGAGGTGCTGAGAAGAGTAAGATCAATGGACTGAATGAGGGCAAAGTCACCTATGATATCTATGGATCTTCCTCAGGATACTCCTCGGAGGATGACTCTGCAGGTAGGCAGCACTTCCTGCCTACTGGAACTCCATCCCCTGGACGCTGCCCCGTGTACTTTGAAGGGTGCCCCATCCAGGGGGGATGGGGAGAACATAGATTTCAGATAAAAGGATAGAGAACTCTGCAGTCTGGCTCCAGGTGGGGGTTTGGAGGTTGGGAGGGCCCAAGCCTCAGCATGGTAATGGGGATGCCTGAGGCCCACTTGTGTCTCCTTCTGGGTGGCTCCTCATGTCTTCACTTTCCTGCAGGGCACACACTTATGGACCAGCCTGGCTCAGCATCCTCATTAAGGAATGCTGCCTCCCAAGTTGGCGCTTTCTTGTGGGTGGCCATCACTTTTCCAGGTGGGTTCTGGGAGTGGGTGGGCACACTGCCCAGGGCAGTCCCTGCTGTGGGCCCATAAGAGCTTCCTCATTCCTATGCTGGGGCACACCAGGCCTGGGTGCTAACCCTAGGACAGTGTGTGGAGACAGGCTTTTATGGCAGGATCCCCAGGCACAGCTAGAAAGCCTTGGGAGATTCAAGGAGCAGCTGCAGAGTGGGCAGGCTGGGAGCAAGCTAACTCTGGGATAGGAGGGCGAAGCCTTTGAACCCCTCTGCTGGGACTTTTACAGGTTGGCTCTTTGGCCTGTTCTACTGGTGGCTGGGCACTACCTGCTACCGCCTGACCACAGCTGCCTCCCTGCTGGACGTCTTTGTCTTAACCAGGTCAGTGAGGCCTCCCTGGGCTCTGCCAGAACCAAAGAACCCATGCTTGAAAAAGCTTCACCACGCTTGAGCTCAGTTCAGCTTTTGAGACTTTTGTGCCATGAATCTTATGACAGAAGGTCAGGTCAGGGTCAGGGGTGTGCTGGAATCAGCTGGAACCAGCTTGAACCTGCTCCTGAGTGTCAGCTACCAGTCAGGGCTCCTCTGGGTATCTAGACTGAAGAAGAAGATGGGACAAGTTGTGTGTGCCTTCACCCCCTTCAGAACTGCTTGTTAACCCTTCCCCAGCACATGCCAATCCCCATGAGCACAGGTGCTGCTCTATTCCTGAGTATCTTGGAGGAGCTGTCCCCTCAGTAGTTCCTGCCTCTCATCTCCACTGACTCTGGTGGCTTCACCTTGGCCAGTTGGAAAGTCCTGAGCTCCCAGGGGTTGTAGTCTCTTCCCAGTCCTTCGGGTAGCCAGGCCATCCTTACAGTTTCTCTGTGGGGGGTCATGTCCAGGTTTCCAGGCAGCCTCCAGGGCTGTGTCCAGGAGCCTCTAGAGCAGGGGTAGGGAACCTGCGCTCTCCAGGCCACATGTAGCCTTCTAGGTCCTGGGGTGCAACCTTTGGACTGAGGCCAAGTTTTACAGAACAAATCCTTTTCTTAAGGAGATTTGTTCTTGGAAGTCTAGATTCAGTCAAAGGGCCACCCTTGAGGACCTCAAGTGCCACATGTGATCTCCAGGCTGCAGGTTCCCTATCTAGCTCTGGATTCTTGGGGCCACAGGCTAGGCCCAGGGAGACTAGCCAAACTTGTCAGGGCTTACTCCTTCCAAGTCCCAATTTGACAAGCACTGAAATGATTTAGCCAAAAGAAGCCTGCCCAATTCACTAGCATATAAGCACATTCCTGAGAGCCCTGGGAGGGAGATGCCTTCCACCAGCCCTGTCACCTTTCATAACAACATTCACACATTTGACCAAGGTCAAATTTTCTCCTTCCACTTGACCTCGAGGGCTGTCCATAAAAGCCCAGAGCTCCCCATCGTAGCTGTCCCAGGGTGGGGGCACACCCTTTGTTGGTTTCCTCAGCAGCTCAGGGAGGGTCGCACAGGAATCTGGTGGGGAAGACCAGGCACTAATGTCTCCTCCTTCATCCCCATGAAATCCAGGAGCTTTTCAACTCTGAAGAAGTTGTTTCTGCTTCTCTTGATGCTGTTGCTTCTGGCTTCGCTGGCTTACGGTGAGCCTTGCTGAGTCCCCAGGGCACCCTGCCAGCCCAGACAGACAAGGGCTTGGGGGCAGGGCTGCTGAACGCAAGTCTGGAAGACAGAGCTTTGAAGGGGAGCCTTTAGCCTTTAGGGGAAAAGGGACCCAGGCCTTGTATGGGAAAGTTCTTGTGCCTGAAATGGGATAGACGGCCTGTGTCTCCTCCTCTTGATCCAATCCCACAAGCCTTTCTTGTGCATCTTCTGTATGCAGGCCTCCCAGACTCATGCTGCATGCCTACTATGACAGTGCTGGCTTTACATGGGTGTTTGATCTGCCCCCTCAGTGGTCACTGTCAAGGCACTTGAGGGTGGGGGAACTGGTAGAAGAGCTGAGTCCACAATGAATGGGTTAGCTGGGCAGGACACAGCCAATGCCAGCTCTGGAGGCCTTTGCCCCTTCTCACTGGGGAGAATGGACAGGGTGGTCCTCCCTGGATGGTCCCAAAAGAGCTGTACTCTGTTCAGGAACCATGACATCACTTACCCCCTACTATGAGATGAAGCCCAGCTTGGGAATGGTGACACCACAAGCTGTCAGTTACCAGGACCTCTATTCAGCTGGCATCTCCTGAAAGCACTCTGATCCTCCAGAAGAGACAGGGCTGTATGTGGACCAGGCTTGGGACCAGGAGGCAGGACTTCTCCATGTCCTCTCCCCAGCTGCTTCTTGTCCCTCATTTTTCTCATAATCCAAAAGTGTGTAATGACTCCTGAAAGGATCATGAGAGATGCCTTTCCTGAAGGGTCTTGCCTTCCAGATCATGGGGCCCATAATGCATGCACCTTCCTTGGGCCAGGGTCTGAGCCCATGTGGATGTGACACTGCCAGACACAGTCCAGGTGTAGGTCCTCATCCTGGACATGTTTCCCTTCTGGTGCCTCAGCCTCTGCCTTCATTAGCCTTTCCTCCCATGTGCTAGGTGCTTGGTATTTTTACCCCTATGGACTACAGACATTCCACCCTGCTATGCTGTCCTGGTGGGCAGCAAAGGGCAGCAACAGGAGAGAGGAGGTGTGGGAAGCAGGAGAATCCACCCCATATTTCCAGGTGAGTGCCTGGGTGAGTGCCAGGAACACTTTGTGCAGGACAGGCAGACAGTCTGCTCACAACCAAGTCTGTTCCAATCAACCCCAGAATCACTCAGTCCACTACCATTTCTTAAGTGTGGCCTACTGTGTGTCAGGCACTGTGCTAAGGGATGGGAATTCAAAGAAAGAATTCAAACCCAAACAAACAAGCCCACAGTCCCTGCCCTGAAGGAGTCCCCGAGTCATGAGGAAACAACTAGGTACAATGGAGATCTACCAGGACAGATGGGAGTGAAGCAGTAGAGGGAGTTGGCTATGCTGTTTCTTCTATGGCAGCCATACAGACTATTACCATACCATCTTTGAAGACAGTTCTGGCCTGGCAGGATCTTCCAGGTGGTGTCCTCTCCTAGCGCTGTCTTTGAAACAGCTCTGCAGCACTATGAGGCATCAGAGGAGGGGGAAGCAGGATTAGCCAGAGGAAGCTGCTTTTGTTTCCATTTTGTAATGAACAAAAGTCTGTTTTATTTCCCTTCTCCCTCTCCCACCCATTCAGAAAAATGAAAAGCAAACCACTTGTAACAAATGTGCAGAGTTAAGCAAACCAGTCCCTTTTTGGCCATGTCTAAAAGATCTATGTCTCCTTCTGCCTCCTGAGGCCATCTCTCCGTCAGAAGTTGGGTCATTTTCCAGAAAAGTACTTGGTCACTGCATCGATCAGAGTTCTAAAGTCTTTCAAAGTTGCTTCTTTGTGGTTCTTCTCACGCTGCTCTGCACCAGTTCATACAAAGTCTTCTCAGGTTTCTCTCAATACCACCTATTTCATTGTTTCTTAGAGCACGGTTGTATTCAATCCTTACACCATAATTTATTCAGCTCTTGCCCAGTTCGGGGGCAAGCCAGTAGTTTCCATTTCTTTGTCTTTGCTGTTTGGGTGCCAAGTGTGTGTCATGCAGAAGATAGGTCATTCATCTCAGTGGTGACAGTCTCTTCTTAATGGTCTGTGCTGTGGGGCAAGAGATGAGAATATAAATCCAGGCTATAATGAAGCCTTCATTTAGTAACCTCGATTTATCCATGGATTTCCATCTCCAAACTCATCAATCTTTGCACCAGGGCCACTCACAAGCAGCATTAGGAGACTCTCTCACCTTGGATATGCAGATCCCTGGGGAGCCAGGGTCAGAAAACCTGGGCTCAAGTTTGAGCTTTGCCACTTGCTAGCTTTGGGACCTGGGGCAGTTCAATGCCAACCTCTCAAGACTCAGCCTCCCGCGTTCCCCCGCTGCCTTCAACTGAAATCATAGTTGCCTCCCCCAAAAGGCCTTCCCTAACACCTTGTCACACAGTGAAGTGATTCTGGAGGGGGGGGGGGGTCTCCAGAAATTGGTAGCAGAGCCCAGACTATCAGAGTTGATCAAGCTGGGAAGACTTGAAGGCTGTGTGCAGATCCTGGTGTCTGCCCACCAGAAGCTTGGCCACCAGGTGATTGGATTTGGGGAGTCATGATGACTTGGGAAGCAGATAAAAAGACCAAACAACCTTTGCCTTCTGCAGCCACCTTCTGTTTGTGGACAGAGGTCAGGGGACCTCAGAGAAGGACAAAGAGTACTTGGTCTCCCTCAGTCCTCACACAGTCCAACCACAGTCTAAGTGGTTGACATTATTCCAGTGTAATCTGAGGGGTGACATGGAGTGGTGGGATAAAGGACATGGCTCTAGAAACAGCAACAGATGAGGTGCTGGATGTCAGATGCACAATGAGGTCCACGATTTTGGACACAGCCAGTGTCAGAATTTGATTTGTCTGACTTCTCATGTCAGCTGCAAGGAGTTTTTTTTTCAGATGTGGGGGGGAAAACAATCAGTGGAATGATCACTCACAGGCAGAAGAATTTGGAGGAGGCAAATCAGCCTCAAGGATTAGATTTCATCACATTTTTAAAGGCAACTAAAAAACCCCATAGTTGCTATTCCAAATGAGCATAAGGCAACAGAGGGCAAAGGAAGTCCAGGAGGAAGCTGAGAAGATCATTTTGTCCTTGTGACCCCAACACTCGGCATAGCCTGTTACACTTAGTGGGAGTGTATGAGTGTTTGTTGGCTGTCATTGTACTAAGTCCACAAAACAACGTGCAAGGGAAGAAGACACAACTATTATTTGTCAGTAAGAAAGTCCCCAGGCACAGGATACATGATCAGCACCAAAAGATGTCACAACGAAACCAAAGGACCATCTTCACGGAATGAGAAATGCTGGTTACACGAATCATTTCAGCATCAAGGACCAGATCAGTGACTGGGCCCCACAAAGGTCAAAATCGAGCAAGTTAGAAGAAAGGGGGACAAAAGGGGAAAAAACATACCGTACAGCTCCAACAGCTCCAGTCCTTCCTCTTCAGATGTGTCAACCACTCAGGCACGGCAAAAGGAACACTGACTCATAGCATCGTTTCCTAAGGATGTTTGACTGCTGCCCCAAAACATCACATTCCAGTGAGAAGGCCAGCAATCCTAGAGGCTGCCTCCCTCAGAGACCAGCGGCTCTTGGCAAGCAAAGAAACCAAAGGCAACACTGGATCTGAAAATAGGCCACTGGCGCAAGAGAAGAAGAGGGTGGTGACTAAAGGATACAAACAGTGGCCCCGTGAAACGGCAAACATCAGGAAGGGCCCTCAGCCTCCCTCTTCAGCTCAGTCCTGAGAGTGGAGGCCCCCAAATTCTTGAGGCAGCTCCTTCCCCTCTCAGTGACTCACCTTGTTAGGAAGCTGTTCCTGCCTCTGAAATGTGCCACAACTTCGACCTTGCCAGGACAAGCAAAGCAACTCTAACCCTGTCCATGTCCACAAAGTCTGAAAACCATTTTCACGTCTCCTCATCGTGTTGTGTGTTTCCAAAAGTTTTCTTGATATCATTGGTTTTTACTTAACCTACCTTTCCCAGTGTGTCTTCTCAGAAAGAGAAGCAAGGAATTTGGAAAAACCCTGCAAAGCTTGTGTGATCTACTAGTGAAAATCATTTTGAATTAGGTACATCTTTACACACACACACACACACACACACACACACACACACACACACACACACGCACACATCCCACTGACTTTGAAGACTTGTCTCTAGCTTTTGCTTTCATGTGACCCACCTTGCTCAGTGTATCCTTCCCATTTTGCCCTCCCACAGAGCCAGCCCTTAAGCAAAAGAATAAACCAAAAAGGGGAAGAAAAGTTCAGCAGAACACAGCAGGCGAGCCCAGCATTAGATGCAGGTTCCCTGCCAGTATTTCCCACCCTAGCCAGGACGGGAAGGGAAGAAGATCCTCATGGGTCATCTCTGTTCTTTCCATTTCCATGGTTGTCTGTGGTGCTTGTTTTCTTGTTCTCCTCATTCATTTATTCCACTTTTCCCCAGTTCATGTAAGTCTTCTAATTAAGCAGAGTTGTGGCTTCGTACAGCATAGTCATATTTCCTTGTATCCATAAGCCACTCCTCTGTCAATGAGTTCTTTGCTACCAAAGAACTTTCTTAGTGGTTCAGTTGGTATGGCACTGAATAAGTTAATTTAGGTAGTTTTATCATTTTTATGCTACTGGCTTGACCTACCCACGAGGAGTGAGTACATCTCCAACTGTTGAGATCTCTACGTATGAAGAATGTTTTGTAATTGTGTTCATATAGTTCCTGTGTGTGTCTTGGCAGGCAAACTCTCAGGTTGTATACAGTATACAATTGTATACAGTTATTTTCAATGGAATTTCTCTTTCTATCTCTTCCTGCTGGATTTTCTTGATTAATATATAGAAATGCTGATGGTTTTGATGGGCTTCCAACTTTCTTTAAGTAATTGTTTGAACTGGTTTTGTTTTAAACTGGTTTTTTAGATGACTCTCTAGGGTTCTCTTGGTAAACCATTGTATCATCTACCAAAAGAGATAGTTTTGGTTCCTCATTGCAGTTTTTTCCCTTCAGTTTCTTTTCTGCCTTATTGCTATATCTAGCAGTTGCTGTAACTGGTACAACACTGAATAGCAATGGTTGGCAATGGACTTTCTTCCTTTACCGTGATCTTACTGGGAAGGCTTATCCCCATTACATATCATGCTTGCTCTTGGTTTTAGTTAGATAATACTTATTTTAAAGAAGACTCCATTTATTCCTGTGCTTTCTAGTGTTTTTCAACAGGGATGAGGCATTTTGTCAAAAGCTTTGTCTGCACCTGTTGAAATCATATAAATTTGTTGTTTATGTTATTGATATAATCAGTTACATTTATAGTTTTCCTAATAATTGACCCAGGCCCAACTTCTTGGTATCAATCCAGCTTGGTCACAGTGTCACAATATATCTTTGTGATATATTCCTGTAATCTCCTTTCTTAGCATTTAATATTTTTCATCAATATTCATTAAGGAAATTGATCTATAGTTCCCTTTCTTGGGGAGACGTGACTCTCCTTGGTTTGGGTATCAAGATTATATTTTTGTCATAGAAAGAATTTGATAAGATTCTATCTTTACCTGTTTTTCAAATCGTTTATTTAGTGTTGGAATTGATTACTTTTTAATCATTTGGAAAAATTTGATTTAGTCCTGGGGTTTTTTCTTAGAGAGATCATTTATAGCTTGTTTCGTTCCTTTTTCTAAGATGGGGTTATTTAAGGGCTCTGTTAAACAGGACTATTTATATTTGAAAAATTCATTTCATTTAGATTTTCATTTTTATTATTGGCATGTAGTTGGGCAACAAAGCTCCTAGTAATTACTTTTATTTTCTCTTCATAGATTGTAAATTCACTGTTTTCATTTTCTGATGTAATAATTTGGTTTTCTTTTGTAAAAATTAAATTAGCCAAGGATTTATCTATTTAATTGTTTTTCTCACAGCTTATAGTTTTATTTATTAGTTCATTGGGGTTTTGTTCTTTCAATTTCGTTCATCTTTCTATCGATTCAAGATTTTAATTTTGGTGTTTAATTGGGAAGGGATTAATCTGTTGGTTTTCTAAATATTTTAGTTGCATGTCTAATTCTTTAATCTGTTTCTTTGTCTCTTTGATTGATGTAAGCATTTGAAAATATACATTTCCCTCTAAGTCCTGCATTGACTGCATCCCCAAAATTTAGTTATGTCATTGTCACCATGAAATTGTTAACCATTTCTATGATTTGTTCTTTGACTCATCCATTCTTTAGGATCCATTCTGTAAGATCCATTCTTTTTCTCCAACTCCTCTATTTGTGTATCTTTCTGTTTCAAGCATATTTCTTGTAAATAACATATTGTTGGATTCTGGTTTCTAATCCATTCAACTGTATTCTTCCATTTTATGAGTGAGTTCATCCCATTCCCATTCTCAGTTGTGTTCATTAAATGTATATTTTTTTCCATGCTATTCTTTTACACTCATCCTTTTGTTTTTTACTCTGTCCCTTCTTCAGTAGTCTTTTGTTTCTGACCTTTGCCTCCCTTAATCTATCCCGTCATTCTTCCCTCCCCCTCACCTTTCTCTTAGACGCTTTTCCTCCTACTTCTCCTTGCGTAAAATGAATCTCTCCATCTCATTGTGTGTGTATGTGTATTCTTCCCTCTTTCAACCAGTTCAGATGAGAATAAGGTTCGTGTTGCCTGTTCCCCTCTTCTGTCCCTCCCATTGTATAAACTCTTTCTAGTGCACCCCATTTATGAGATAACTTTCCCCATTCTTTCTCTCCTTCCCCACAACCTTCCAGTGCATTTCTCTTCTCCACCCTTACATTCTTTTGAGATCCTCACAACATAATACAGTCATTCAGGTCGCTATCTATTTAGACTGCTTCTAGGACCCGTGGTGATCATAAAATTCTGAAGTGGTTACATGTATCATCTTGCCACACAAGGGATCTAAACAATTTGCCCTTTTTTAGTGACTTGTGATTTCTCACTCATGTTCACCTTATTATTCTTCTCCTGAGTTCTGTGTTTGAATGTCAAATTTTCTATTCTGTTCTGGTCTTTTCATCAGGAATGCTTGAAAGTTCTCTATTTCAGGAAGGGTCCTTATTCCCCTGTAGGACGATACACAGTTTTGCTGGGTAGTTTAATCTTATTGTGGGCTCTAATCCTAGATCTTTTCCACTCCAGAATATGATATCCCAAGCCCTGTACTCCTTTAATGTGGAAGCTTCTAAATCTCATGTGTCCTGACAGTACTGGATTATTTCTCTCTGGCTATTTGCAGAATTTTCTCCTTGACCTGGCAGTTCTGGATTTAGAACAGTTGCTGGGAGTTTTCATGTAGGGGTTTCTTTCAGGAAATGATTTGTGGTTTCAAGTTCTACTTTGCCCTCTGATTCTAACACATCTGGGCATTTTCCTTTGTAATATCTTAAAATATTATGTTGAGCTCCTTTTTTGTTCCTGGCTTTTGGATAGACAAATGACTCTCCAATTCTCTCTCCTCAATCCATTTCTAGGTCATTGGAGTTTTGTATGAGATCCTATACATTTTCTCTTGAATTGATTTTATTTTTTGTTGTTGTCTCCTAGAGTTATTAGCTTCTATTTGCTCAGTTCTAATTTTTAAGGAATTCAGTATTTTTGTGCCTCTTTTACTAATTATTCATTCTTTTCTCATATCTTTCTTGTACCGCTTTTTAAAAATTTTTCCTCTTCCACTCTTAAAATCACTTTTTGTTCATTTTTATCTCATTCTTTAACTCTTCTAGGAATTCTTGTTCAACTCTTATCCAATCTACCCTTTTTCTTGGAGGATTTGCTTAAAGATATCTTCAAGTCATTGGCTTCTTCTGTCTTTCTGTCTTGAGCCATAGTAGCCCTTTGTGGTCAGGTTCAGTTTTGTTTACTCATTCTTCCAGCCTATTTCTTGACTATGAACTTGATGTTGGCATTGGGCTCAGCTCACCTCTGGGCTTTCTTAGTTCAGTCCGCAAACTTTCAGTGCTTCCATAGTGGTGATATCTGTTCACTGCTATTCTTGTCTGAGTTGTGCAAGTTCCTGACTCAGGTTTAGGTCTTCTGGCTTGCGGGTGCTGGAGTTTCTGTAGAATGTTATTGGACTCAGTCATTGTTAGCACACTTTGAGGTTCTGCAGGTTCAGAGGGACCGAACTTATTGACTCTTCTTGCGTCTGGGTCTCCTACCCGAGGTATCCCACTGAAGGACTAAAAGTGAACATTGAGTCCCCAGCTGTGCTCTGGGGCTCAGGTCCAGAACCTCTTTGCAGAACCCCTTTCTTGATCAGTGCTCAGCTAGGGCCTCGCTCACTCATAACTGCTCCTCTCAGCCCTACGTCTGTAGCCTAGAAGAGTCATTTGGCCCCCTTCATGCTCCCAGGATAGCCTGGGATCTGCTCCTGCTCAGGGATTCAGTTCTAGCCCTTTTACCATCCTTGGGCAATGAAATGCTTCCCACTGTCCTGGCTGCCATTATGTTGGGCTCCTGGCCAGCCCCCACCTCAGTGTCCACAGCTCTCTTATTTCTTAAGCTTCCCTGGGCTGGAGAAATGACGCACAGGGATGTTTTCTTGGCTTTCCTCATGAGAATGTGGTCTGGCACATTATCTAGATGGTTAGAGAGGAGGTGGGCTGGGCTCATCAAAAATGCCCACCCTCCCTCTGTTCTCTTGGTTCTGCCCCTGTGCTGTGTGGTTGGTGGGGAGGGGACCTTCTGCATGCTTAGCCTCCTTTGTACCTCTTGGGGAGGTCTCTGACCTGGCTTTTTGCCCTGAGCTCTCTCAGCTTCTTCGACATTTCGACCCTGGTGACCCTGGCCCTCCCTCATCACTCTCCTGGCTCACTGCAGCAGTGTCCTGAGTGGCCTCCCTGCCTCCAGTCTGTTCTGCACTCTGCTCTCAAAGGAACTTTCCTTAAGAACAGAGCAGACCAAGTGACTTCCCTCCTCAGTCAATGGCAGGGCCTCCCCTTTGCCCCCCAGAGGAAAACAGCCCCACCCTGTCTTTCCAGCCTTAGCCTCATTGGTCTTCTGTACTCCTTTCACACTCGGTGACCCTACCCAAATGGCTGCCCCCATGCTGAGAATTCATTCTGGTGCTCTTTCTTCCAGTCAGCCTGTCAACCCACATGTATTTATTAAGCACTTCCTCAGTGCCGGGTCCCGGCCTAGGGGACACAGGTACACAAAATGAAACCATTCCCATTGACCAGGAACTTCCATTCTCAGGCGGAGACCAACAATGCTTACGTTTTTGTAAATAGCGTAAGTGTGAAATGAAGAAATCTGCCGACAGCAGTTAAACGACCTGGTGGCTTTTAATGTCCTTGTCTCCTCCATTCAAATGGAAGTTCTTCGTACACAAGAAAGGTTTCCTTCTTGGTCCTTGTGTTCTCAGCACTCAGCCCCACCTCGGGCACACAGTGGTGCTTAACAAATGCCCAGTGCTCCTTGTTCCTCCTCCTAAGAGACTTTTCATCTTTGTGTGTTTTCCTCCTTGTTCCCAAGGCTGAACAGCATGTCCTGTCCAAGGTTCATGCCCTAGAAAGGCGGCTGGAAACTCTGGCTTCTGAATACTCTGCACGTTGGCAGAAGGAGGCCATCAGGCTGGAGTTGCTGGAGCTGCAGGGGGCCAGTGGGAATGGAGGTGGAAAAAGCCTGAGCCACGAGGATATTTCAACTCTCCTGGAGGGCCTGATGAGCCAATGGGAACCCACCCTGAAGAAGGACTTCCGTAGGGACACCACTGCCCACATCCAGGTGAGGAGAACGCTCTGCTAAGAAGACCAGGTCGGCAAGCCCAGCTAGTGGAAGGCATAGAGGTCTTGAGGTGAGGCAGCACTCTGGGCTTGGCAGGACCTGCCAAGTTCTCTGGGTCTTGTTGAACGCCTGTCTCCTTTTTTGTGGTCTCCAGGAAGCACTCACCACCCTCAGGGCAGAACATCGGCAAGATTTGGATAATGTTCTAAAGAAGATTTCTCAGGCATCCCAGGTAATCCAGAAGCTCTGACGCTTCTGGAGGCAGAGACACAGGGGATGGAGGGCGGGGGGGGGGGTCGCGGGGGGAGTGGGGCGGAGGGGTGGAGAGGGGGCAGAGACGTCTTGGGGGAGGTCACTTGTAGCTGGAAATGTTGGTGCTGCTGTCAGTAGACCTAACACTTGCTTACAGGTTTCTGGCCAGATTCCATACTTGTATGGGAGCATATTCGATTGACTCATTGTCCCTGAGAGCTCCTGTCTGAGGACTCTGGATCCCCTTGTCCGAAGGATAAGCAGAGAGCTTACTGATCTAAAGCAACCTAAGCCTCCTCCTGTAGCTCCTTTCTGGAACCCCTTTCCTGTACTGAGCACATCCATGCATGAAGACTAGGGAGGGATAAGATTGTCAATGAGAAGACTGTAACTCAACAGCTGAGTTTGAAACTCTTTTCAGGGACTGAGAAGTGACCTCACCTCTCTAGGGAAAGTGGTTCATGCCTAATCTCAGCTGAGTTGGGGTCTCTGTCAGATGCCTCCTCTTGGTGGGATGATAAGAGAGGAGTCCAGTCTTTGAAAGGTCTAGCCCAAACTCAAGGTCAAGATTTCTGGAGCCCAACAGTTTGCAGAGACTCAGATCCTCCTTAGCAGACAGAGGGTCCACCCAGAGGACACAATGAGTCCCCAGAGTGTGGTTTGGTGTTTTCATCAGTCTCATTGTGCCATCATCTTCCTTACAGGAGCTGGAAAGCTGGGTGCTCCAGCTAAAATCTGAATGGCAGAGGTAAGGCCCCAAACTAACTGGCAAAGAGAAGAGGAGGGAAGGAAGGCTAGAAAACTAGACCAGAGAAAGCACCACTGAGATTCTCTGGGGGGGTGTCAGTAGAGCCAGAATACTTGGGTTAGCATGTCCATAGGATTAATCCCAGCTGGTAAGGACCTCAGAGAGCAGATGAGGGTCCTGAGGCCTGGGAGGGAAATGACTTGCCCAGGGTCACACAGGGAGTAAATGTCAGGGAAGACTTGCACCCAGATCTCTGGTTCTGTTCTTTCCCTTTGATAGTGGTTCTGCTTGACTCTATCCTGTGTCACTAGCCAGTGGCTGCCCTTCCCTTTTCCTTTTGTCACTGTCTAGTTTGGCCCAAGAAGCCCTCCAGGAAAACATATTAAAGGCTATGGGTCCACTGGAGGCCCAGCTGGCTGGCCTGAGACAGGAACTGGCAGCCCTGAGCCAGAGACAGGCTGCAGCGGCAGAGGAAGTAGACCTTTGGCCACAGAAGATGGCAGCCCTGCGCAGTGATGTGAGTCCTCCAGTCCACCACTTAGACCACATGTGCCCCTCTCTCCAAGGTGGGCTGCCTGAGCATCTGCCCAGGGAGACCCAACCCTCTAAGGTGTCCACTGGGGTCCAATGAGATCTTTTTTGGTAGACCTGAAAGCAGTGGAAAAATGCCAGTCACTTGGTTCACAACCGTCCCTTCCCTGGCACCAGGAAGACATGCATAGGCTCTGAGCTCTCAGAGTCTTTCTAGACACCCCCTCCCCAGGTCCCCTGTCCCGGCCCTCTTTCTTCCTTACCTCTACTGTTTTGTGGATGGTCTCTGGTGGTTTCTAGGTGGAGTCTCAGTTCCCAGCCTGGATCAGTCAGTACCTTCTTCGAGACAAGGGCGCTAAGGCTGGGCTTCTTCAGCTGGAGGAGGTACAGGCCCAACTTCGGGACCTGGAGCACAGAATCCTCACTCAGGTGGCAGAAGGGCAGGTCAAATCTGCCAGTGAAGCTGCTGCCAGCCTGAGGCTGACCCTTCACAAGGAAGGAGTGACTGGGGTCACAGAGGAGGTGAGGCCTGCCCCATTCCCTGTCTGCCTGTCGGAGGTCATGGGTTTGCCCTGAGAGGAGCCTCCAGGGAAGGAAGGGGAAGCCCTGGCAGAGCAGGTAGCACACGTGGCCCTCTGGTGAAAGGGCTGGGCCAGTTCTGCAGGCAGCTAGGCCCATGAGTCCATCCATGCCTGTCTTTTAGGATGTGCACCAGATTGTGAATGAGGCCCTGAAGAGATACAGTGAAGACCGCATTGGGCTAGTGGATTATGCCCTGGAGTCCTCAGGTAGGTAGCCTGTAGAAAGCCAGAGGGCTGGGGACATGATGGTTGCCCATTAAGGGACAGCAGGAATTAAAAACTCATGATGCCCCTTATGGGACGGGGCAGTTGAAGGGCTGCCCTGGCAGTGACCCCTCATCTTCAGGACTACCTCTGTGTCCTGCCAGCCCTCAGCTGCCCCCACCTCACTTCTCTCCCTCTTGTTCTTTCAGGGGCCAGCATCATCAGTAGCCGCTGCTCAGAGACCTATGATACCAAGACGGCCCTTCTCAGTCTGTTTGGCATCCCCTTGTGGTACTATTTCCAGTCCCCAAGAGCCATCCTCCAGGTATGACAGAACAAAGGGCCCCCAGCTTGGCTCTCTGCCATCTCCCACCTTCTGTGGGGGCTGGGCTCTCAAGGTGGGAGGATTACACAATGGAAATCTATTCCATTGGCTGCCCACCTGACTTGTCACCTGACTTGTCTTCTGCCCACAGCCAGATGTTTACCCTGGCAACTGCTGGGCATTCCGGGGCCCCCAGGGCTTTGCTGTGGTTCGATTATCTGCCCGCATCCACCTCACTGCTGTCACCTTGGAGCATGTACCCAAAGCCCTGTCTCCCATCAGCAACATCCCTAGCGCCCCCAAGGATTTTGTCATCTTGGTGAGTATCTGAGCCTTGCAGCTCTCCATTCCAGTATGCCTGACAGCCATTTCTTAACAGCAGCATTGTGAGGTGAGGAATGGAAGGATGTGCCCATTTTACAGCTGGGATATTGAGGCTGGTCTCTGGACTCCACAACCAGCCCTTTCCCTGCTCCCCCTCTTCTTAGAGAGAAGCCAGAAGAGGACAGCTGACAGCAGTCAAGATTTCAATGCTGTCTCAGGGTCCTTTTATACAACTCCTTTATACATGGGTGCCTCCATGGCCAGGTGTCCCATGGGGGAGCTGAGTGGGGATGATGAGCACCATTCCCTACAGTCACCTCCTTAGGGCAGAGTTGGAATGTCCTCATAAGGAGGATGTGGGTGAAAAAAGTGGAGCCAGAGGAGAAGAAGAAACGTGTAGGGGAACAGGATGCTTCAGGACCTAAATCCTGATAGATGAAGAAACTGAGGCACCTACAATTAAATTGTGTGTCCCAAGCCATTCAGCAGCTTAGGGGAAGAGGCAGAGAAGGAGGCCAGGGGCTTGGAGGGAAAAGGATCTGTCTACTGAGTTAGTGAGAGATGCTGGAAGGTGAGGGGACCAAAGAAGGAAACATCATGGTGGCTTTTCCTTTCTCCCCTTTACTCTCCCCAATGTATCCCCCCCTACACCCCCTTCCTCCTCCTCTTCCACCTCCTCCTCCACAACCTCCCCTTCCTTTGCCTCCCTGGATAGATCTGGATTCATGTCCTAACAGCATGACCTTTCCTCTAACCCCCTCCCATCCATCCATCCATCCATCCATCCCTTCCCTTTGCTTTTCCTTCTCTGTAGGGGCTAAATGAAGATTCACAGTCGGAAGGGGTGGCCCTCGGGCACTTTACCTATGATAATGCTGGGGAGTCCATTCAGACCTTCCACTTTCAGGTATGGAGGGCTGGCCCCACAGTGTCCCAGGGAGGCTGGTGCTCTTGAAGGCTAGTTCACCAGCCATGGGGATGCTGTGGCTTTGCTAGGAGCTGCAGTTTGAGCCAGGACCCCATGGTTCTGATAGCAACCTGAGGGATAACATTCAGCCACTGAAGAAGGCCTGGGGGGGACGGGCTCTGGGGTCAGGATGTCCACCAAGGGATCACGAGCCTTCCTGACCCCAGTCTCCTCTTCCCACAGGGCAATGACACAGCCCCATACCAGGTGGTCGAACTTCGGATCTTAAGCAACTGGGGTCACCCTGAGTACACCTGCATTTACCGCTTCCGGGTCCATGGGAAGCCTGCCAATTAGCCTCTCCCCCCCAGGGCCTTTCCCCTCTTTCCCCCTTCAGCCCCTCCCCTCCCCCAGCAAGCACTTCATCCCACTTTCTCGCCCTCTCCCACACTTCATCCCTTATGGCCACTGTGGCTTCTGGGAGAGATACAAGGTGGGAGCCTACCACCATGGAGCAGTTTGGCCCCACCCTGCCCTCTCTGATGGAGAGGAGATCACCAGCTCAGCTATTTGTTTCACTCCCCATCCTCTTGAGGGTCAGGTGGCCCAGCTCCCTACCAGGCCCTGCCTGCCCTCAGGAGGTGTATACACAGCTATGTATGATATCTTGAAGGTGTGAGTCAAGACATCATGAGGGCCTTATTATGCTCAGCAGCACTCAGAACCACAGCTTAGGCCACCTTAGCTTACCTTGCCCAAGAGTCTAGGTCAAAGAACTTGGTTTATTGAGGGCATGACAACTTGGGCAGTTCCAAAGGGCAGACTGGTAGACAGTCTGTCTTGGGCATGCCCCAGCAGGTGGCTAAAGCTCCCGTCCATGGTAGCATGCATAGTTCTCTTTACCATGGGGCATGATGGGGGCAGTCTTTGAAATCTGAAGTATCTGGGACTGGCCACAATTCCCTGGTGTTAAGTTTATTGGGATAGAGTTGGGGTTAGTTTTTTGGAGTTAAGGCTGGGATGGGAGGGGAAGGGCAAATTCTTTGGCCCTGCGGGCCCATTGTATTATGTATATAGATAGATATTTATATTTATACATAGATCTCTTTGTTCTTTGTTATCAGACAGAAAAGCTACGGGCTTCATTTCTGGCTTCCTCCCCCTGGGGCCCAGGGTGATATTCACTCCAGCTCCAGCTTGGGCTGGGGGGCAGGCTGTCAGGCACGGATCCTCACAGTGACATTGCCATCCTTCCTGCCTTTTACTGTAGGAGGGAAGGCAGGCCTTCACACCACAGGGCTGGCCACTGGTCCCTGAAGCAAGCAGGGGCACTCACTCATCTGCAGGCTTTGGGGGTCACCAGCAGACAGTGGCAGGCTGACCCTAGCTGGCCCTCAACCCAGTTTGCTCCCTCTGCTTCTGTTCGCTTACCAGGAAGCTGGCGTCTGAGCAGCCCTGCATAGGAACCTACAGATGGGGTCTTAGTTCTTCCCCATCACAAAGGCTACTGTTTAATTCTTTACTTTGATTTTTTAATCAACAAATTCTAATTTATGCCTATGCAAATATAAATTTTCCCTGGGATCTGTGGCTTCTCCTTGTCCACCTGTTGCTCTTGAGGCCAATTTGGAGTAGTGGGGAAAAGAAGGTGGTATTCTGGTAGAAACTCCCTGGTTAAAGGGCGGCTTCCTTGCTGCTGAGTGAGGCCTGGGAGGGATTGTCCTGGGCATCGAGAGGGAGCTAAGCCCAGGCCTGGGCTGGGAGAAGCAAAGCTGGGTAAGGGAACCAGAGGAGGCTTTCTCATTTCTGCCTGCTCCTTTAAAGCTCACCCAAGGCCTCTCCTGGTCTTAATCCTCCCTCAGTGCGCCCAAATTGATGTTTTATACTTCCTTGTGTGTGTCTGCATATCCATACATAAACACACACCTATCCAGACAGACATTCCTCTGTGTGCCTGCTCCATCTTTCAGGAGCAGGACAGCTTTCTAAGGAAAAGAGCTTTGTGTCTGCCTTGGTCTCCCCCATAGCTAGCACAAGGCCTGCCACCCAGCAGACACTTTATCTGAGCATTGCTATTCACTTCAACTCAGGTGTAAAGAAAGAATATACTCTACAGCCTTCTCAACAAGGGGTCACCAGCATGCCTTTGACAGCCTCCAGCAAGGGTTAAACACGTCACAAACTGCCAGCCGTCCTCTTCCACTTTCAGACAGCTCAAGTTGTTGGGAAATTTGTCCTGAAATCAGGCTGAAATCTATCTTTGGGCATCTTCCACCCACTATTCCTCGTTCTTTCATCCTGGGTCAAGCAGAACACGCTAATCCCCCTTCCACATCACTTTTCAAATAGTAGCATTAGAGAGTGGCTACTGCGTGCCAGCCACTGTGCCGAGCACTTTACAAATATCTCCTTTGATCCACACAACAACCCTGTGAGGTAGGCACCATTTCTAGACCCATTTTGCAGATGAGGAAATGTAGGCACAGAGGTGAAATGACTTGTCCAGGGTCACACAGCTGGTAAGTATCTGAGGGAGAATTTGAACTTGGATCTTCCTGCTTCCAGGTGCAGAGTTCCATCTCCTGTGCCACCTGAAGACAGTTCTCATGGTCCTCTGACAGCTTCTCAAGGGCCTTACACCATGTTCTTGGAGCCCTTCATCCTTCTGTTCACCCTTCTCTGAATGCACCTCACCTTGGTCATTTCTTTCCCACACTGTGATGCTCAGGCCTGAAC
Source organism: Notamacropus eugenii (assembly GCF_028372415.1). NCBI lineage: Eukaryota > Metazoa > Chordata > Mammalia > Diprotodontia > Macropodidae > Notamacropus > Notamacropus eugenii. The sequence goes on along the minus strand of NC_092874.1, from coordinate 296,787,555 downwards.
ACTGCCCTCTGGCTGTGGTCTCCTCAGGACAGACTTGGGCTGACCTATTACTGACCCCCCTTCCTAGATCGTAGGCCTCTCCATGCCCCTCAGGAAGGCACTGGTCATTCCAACCATCAAGTTTAACTAGTGATTCACACAGACACTGCTATCCCCTAAAATCCCCAAATCCTTTAACAGGAGCCATGGCTGCATCACCCTCCCCCACTCATTGGTTTTTCTTTTCTAATTCTTGTTGAGGACTCTGCTTTTACCTCCACTGGATATTTTCATTTGGATAGAATCCTAAATTTTAGCTAGCTGAAACCTCCTCCATCCTATCAGTCATGTGACATCTCCACCCCTCCCTCCCAGCTCTAGCATTGGCACATTTGGACAAGCACACCTTGTGCTATTTCACTGAAGTCGTTGATAAAAATGCTGAACAAGCACGGAGAAAAGGGGAGATCCCTGGGGCAATCAGGACAATTCCCCTGAGACCTCCCAGGGAGCTGGCATCAGCTCATTAGCCAGCACTCGACAGGTAGGGCAATGTAACCCGTTAACCCTTTCCAAATCCACCTGTCATCTGAGATTCAGACTGTGCTAAAATCTGACTGCACTTTGCAGAATTGCTCTGATCCAAGCAAAGACTAGCAGCTCATCAGACACCATTTTACAAGGGATCTGGGATCTTGGCAGCGTAGGCAGGAAATGCACATTTTTATCCTGTGCAGTTCTGCCCTCCTGTCATGAAAACAAACTGCTTCGTGGACCAAAGGAGAGATAGTGCTCAGAGTCTGAAAAAGTTCTTGTTCAACTGAGGTTGGAAATGGCTTTCTTGATGGAGCAGTTCCCACCTGCTTGATGAACTCAGGCACCTTATATAAAGCAGTGAACAGGAAGGGAGAGTTCAGGATTCTCTGTCCAGAGTCACTTGCCCATAATGTCTCATTGAGGCACAAAGCACAAATGGGGCAAGAACATAAAATCAGGGTTACCTAAGGGACATTTAGAATAGGCTGGAGCTCACCTTGAGATGGGAGAGAAGGGAGAGTGAGGTTAATAAACCTTTGCCTCTATGCTTCTAACTTAAGGGGGGAGTGGTGGGGGGGAAGAGTTTAAAAAGGAAAGTAAGTTAATCTGGGTCCTACAATTACCTAAAGGTAACCTGTCCAATCCAGTAGGCAGAGATGCAGAGATTTTACAGAGCTCTAGGGAGCCCAGCCTCTTAACAGGCATGACCTGGATGAAGATCACGACCAGGAGACTGAGAAAGGGCAGTCAAACATGAAGGAAGAAAAACAGGTGAGGTTGGACTCATGAAAACCTGGAGAGAAAAGAGTGGGAAGGAGAAGAAGACCCTGGATTCAATCCTGGGTCCGTTACTCTTCTCTCTTCATTCTACTTCACTCAGTGATCTCATCAGCTGTCATGGATTGAATCACCCTCTCCATGCTCATGATTTCTCAAATCTACCTATTCTGCCTAAAACCCTGTGCTGACCTCCAGTCTTTCATCTCTCGTTGCTTTGTTGATGCCACAAATTGGATGTCGTGTAGACATTTTCAACTCAACATGTCCAAAACAGAACTCTTCATCTTCCCCCTATTCTTTCCCCTCCTACCTTCCCTATTACTGTAGAGGGCACCACCATCTTCCAGGCTCCTAACCTTGGCATCATCTTCAAATCCTAACTTCTGTCCAAGGGATTGCCAAAGATTGTCCAATTTACCTCTGCAACATCTCTTGTGGATTTCAGCTTTGCAGCACCTCTCATCAGTTTCACCTCTCCAACATCCCTTGCAGATTTCACCCTTCAACATCTCTCAGATTTCATCTTTGCAGCATCTCTGATCAGTTTTACCTCTCCAACATCTCTTGTCCATTTCAGCTTTGCAACATTTGTCATCAATTTCACCTCTCCAACATCTCTTGTCCATTTCAGCTTTGCAGCACCTCTCATCAATTTCACCTCTCCAATATCTCTCACAGATTTCATCTTTACAGCATCTCTCATCGGTTTCACCTCTCCAATATGTCATGCAGATTTCACCCTTCAACGTCTCTTGCAGATTTCACCTTGGCACCATCTCTCCTCAGGCTCACCTCTGCAGCATCTTTCAAAAACAGAACTTTCTTCTCTGATGCTGCCCCTACCCTAGTCCAGGCCTCATCTCCTGTGCACTGTTGTTTTCTTATGACTCACCATTTATTTTATTTGTACAAAGTAGTGAAGAATCATACCATGGCTGGGGGAAAATGATGTTTTAGGATTTAAACAAGTTCTTTCATTTTGAAACATCTCTTTTGAAGGCTTGGGACTAGCAATTTTAGCTCCAGCATCTTTGGGTTTGGACTCAGCAGGCTTCCCAGCCTTGGAATCACTGGGCTCTGTGTCCTTAGAATCAGACTTGGCTGCCGTGGGATCAGACTTGGTGACCTTGATGGCAGACTTGGTGACCTTAAGGTCAGTGCGCGTTGGAGCCTTAGAGTCAGGCTTCATGATCCTGAAGCCTGGACGTTTGGTGGCAACCCTAGGGCCTGGATGCTTAGTGGCCATCTTGTGGCCAGCATGCTGGGCACTCGCCTCAGAGATCTTAGCCCTAAGAAGTTTGACCTCGAAGGCCTTGGTGGCTTCATGGCTTCTGCTTGGACCTTGGGAATTGTTTGGTTTTTTTGGTTTACATCTTCTTCAGCTCCTTCTTGTGTTTCTTGGCAAAGCATGTGTTTCTCAGAAACTTGGAGTTGACCCATCTCAGAGACATGTATCACCGTGACTTAGGTTTCCTGATGCCATTTCTGTGCCATTTTTGTGATTGGTTGTGGCTGGTATGGTTCTTAGACTTAGCCATCTTTACACAACAACCTTCACTAACAGGCATTCCACCCACTAGAAGAAGTCAAAGCTAGAGACAGGAAAGGTCATGCCTGCACTACTGCAGTATTTCCTGGTGGATGTGCCTCCCTCAAGTCTCTCCCTCCTCCTTCCAGTTGTCAAACTGATTTTCCTGAGGTGCAGGTCTATGCCACTCAACTCCTCAATAAACCTGTGACTCTCTATTGCCTCCAGGATCAAATACAGAATCCTCTCTGAACGAGAGTTCAAAACCCTCCCTAACCTAGCCCTCTCCTGCCTTTCCACTCGTCTCCCACTTCACTCCCCACTTCTTCAATCCAGTGACACTGGCCTCCTGACTCTTCCTTGCACATGACCGTCCATCTTCCATGCTGGGAATGTTGTCCCTCCTTTTCTCTGCTTCCCTAGCTCCCTTCAAGCACCAGTTAAAATCTTACCTTCTACAAGAAACCTCCCCCAACTCGCCTTCATTCTGTCTTCTGCTGACTTTTTCCTCTTTCTCAGTACATTCTTTGTACTCATTTTTTGCACATTGTCTCTCTCATCAGATTGTGAGGCCCTTGAGGGCAGGCACCCTGTTTTTGTCTTTCTTTCTATTCCTACCTTTTAACACACCTGGTGCATGATAAGTATTTAATAAATATTTATTGACTGAATGATCCTATTAAAAGCTGCAGAGTGATGGATGGAGGATGAGGACTGAGAGAGGACTGAGAGAGGATCGGACAGTCAAGAAGTCACCAGTTTGGGTGGAATAATGAGGTTGGAGGCCAGACTACAGAGGGTAAAGAGAGTGAAAGAAAGGAAGTGAATGTGCCTCTTGTAGACAATGTACCCAATCAATAAACATTCCTCAATCCAGCAGAGGACATGAGGGACAGAAACATCCAAATGTGGTCAATGGTAACCTCATTTCTTACAGAAACACCAATACATCTGTTGCATTTTTAGTATTTTTGTTGTCTCCTTGGCAGTTTCGTTTTTGATATATACTCTCGGGGTGGTTCAATCTCACACCTAGATTGCTGGAAATTTAGCTTTTCCTTCCACAATTTTTCTCCGTTTTTATAAAGGCAGAGGGGATCTTTCTTCATGATCTTCCATCGCCCTAATTCAGGTTTTGGGAACGAGGTCATGTTCTAAACCTGTGTTGCCCTTGGTTGCCACATTTCTCTATTTGATAATGGGATCAGGTGGTGCTTGGCTAAATATTTTCTAGGATATTTTGACCTCCTCTAGGTGGCAATTGCTTTATGTTGATTCAATTTCTGCCCTTTCCTTCCTCTGTTTCCTACTTTTCACCACTTTTCACTTACTTGAGTGGGTCAAGTTGAAGCTATTTGGATTGCATGCCATCTTATCTTTCTCTCTAATTTGGGGGTTTTGTCCTCTGCTTTAACAAGATGATTTGACTGCAAAGATTATTCAGAAATGATTCCCACATCGATAACCAATCATTTCTTATCCATTAAGATACATTTTAGGCTGAGATTGTTTGGCATTTGCCACATCCAGGGATTTCCTACACTCATGTTTTTTGTTTTTGTGTTTTAAATTAATTTATTTATTTAACTTTTAACATTCATTTTCACAAAATTTTGGGTTCCAAATTTTCTCCCCATTTCTCCCCTTCCCCCTAAAACGCCAAGCATTCTAATTGCCCCAATCACCAGTCTGCCCTCTCTTCTTGCCCTTCCCTTGTCCCCATCTTCTCTTTTGTCCTGTAGGGCCAGATAACTTTCTATACCCCATTACCTGTATTTCTTATTTCCTAGTAGCAAGTAAAATACTTGACAGTTGTTCCTAAAACTTTGAATTCCAACTTCTCTTCATCCCTCCCTCCCCAACCATTCCCTTTGGGAAGGCAAGCAATTCAATATAGGCCATATCTGTGTAGTTTTGCAAGTGACTTCCATAATAGTCGTGTTGTGTAAGACTAACTATATTTCCCTCCATCCTATCCTGCCCCGCATTGCTTCTATTCTCTCTTTTGATCCTGTCCCTCCCTAAGTGTTGACTTCAAATTGCTCCCTCCTTCCACTGCCCTCCCTTCTATCATCCCTCCCACCCTGCTGATCCCATTCTCCCCCACTTTCCTGTATTGTAGGATAGGTTTTCATACCAAAACGAGTGTGCATTTTATTCCTTCCTTTAGTCGAATGTGATGAGAGTAAGCTTCATGTTTTTCTCTCTCCTCCCCTCTTTTTCCCTCCACTGAAAAGTCTTTTGCTTGCCTCTTTTATGAGAAATAATTTGCCCCATTCCATTTCTCCCTTTCTCCTCCCAATATATTTCTCTCTTGCTGCTTAATTTCATTTCTTTAAGATATGATCCCATCCTATTTAATTCACTCTGTGCTCTGTGTGTGTGTGCGTGCGTGTGTCTGTGTGTGTGTGTCTGTGTGTGTGTGTGTGTGTGTGTGTGTGTGTAATCCTACCAACTCCCCAAATACTGAAAAGTTTCAAGAGTTACAAATATTGTCTTTCCATGTAGGAATGTAAACAGTTCAACTTTAGTAAGTCCCTTTGACTTCTCTTTGCTGTTTACCTTTTCATGCTTCTCTTCATTCTTGTGTTTGAAAGTCAGATTTTCTTTTCAGCTCTGGTCTTTTCATCAAGAATGCTTGAAAGTCCTCTATTTTGTTGAAAGACCATTGTTTCCCCTGAAGTATTATACTCAGTTTTGCTGGGTAGGTGATTCTTGGTTATTTTCCTACTTCCTTTGACTTTGGGAATATCATATTCCACGCCCTTTGATCCCTTAATGTAGAGGCTGCTAGATCTTGTGTTATCCTGATTGTATTGCCACAATATTTGAATTGTTTCTTTCCAGCTGCTTGCAATATTTTCTCCTTGACCTGGGAACTCTGGAATTTGGCCACAATGTTCCTAGGAGTTTCTCTTTTTGGATGTCTTTCAGGTGGTGATGGGTGGATTCTTTCAATATTTATTTTGCCCTCTCATTCGAGAATATCAGGGCAGTTTTCCTTGATAATTTCATGAAAGATGATGTCCAGGCTCTTGTTTTGATCACGGCTTTCAGGTAGTCCCATAATTTTTAAACTGTCTCTCCTGGATCTATTTTCTAGGTCAGTGTTTTTCCAATGAGGTATTTCATGTTATCTTCCATTTGTTAATTCTTTTGGTTTTGTTTTGTGATTTCTTGGTTTCTCATAAAGTCATTAGCCTCCATCTGTTCCATTCTAATTTTGAAAGAACTATTTTCTTCAGTGAGCTTTTGGACATCCTTTTCCATTTGACTGATTCTGCTTTTTCAAGCATTCTTCTCCTCATTGGCTTTTTGAACCTCTTTTGCCAATTGACTTAGGCTATTTTTAAAGGTGTTATTTTCTTCAGCATCTTTTTGGGTCTCTTTTAGCAAGGTGTTGACCTGCTTTTCTTGTTTTTCTTGCATCTCTCTCATTTCTCTTCCCAGTTTTCCCTCCACCTCTCTAACTTGATTTTCAAAATGCTTTTTGAGCTCTTCCATGGCCTCAGCCCATTGAATGTTGATTTTGGATGTTTGGGATACAGAAGCCTTGACTTCTATGTCTTTCCCTGATGGTAAGCCTCGTTCTTCCTCATCTGAAAGGATGGGAAGAGATATCTGTTCACCAAGAAAGTAACCTTCTCTGGTCTTATTTTTTTTCCATTTTTTGAGCATTTTCCCAACCAGTTACTTGACTCTTGGGTCCTTTGTCAAGAGTAGGGTATACTTTGAGAATCTGTGAGATCTCAGTTGCTCCAAGGTGGCACGATCAAGCATGTGCTGCTCTGGACGCAGAAAGGGATTTTTATGTCCAGAATCTTAGCAATTACCTCTCCACAGCCACCTAGCCTCCAGTTCCATCAAGTCAGCACTGGGGGCTGATTTTCAGATAAGCTGTATGGGCAGGTGTAACGGGACGAGTTAGAGCCAACCCCTATCCATTTCAGGACGCCACACTGAGAGCCTGCCTAGATAACCTAGGGGCTTGTCAGTAGGGGTGGAACTAGATGGATTTCAGGAGGAAGGGTCTCGTCTTTGTTTGCAACGTGGCAGTTCTTTGTCCTGGCTCCAGATGTCCAGTGGAGAAGACACCCATATAAGGAAAGGTGATAGGTGATAGGTTCAATGTGAAAGGTGATAGCTGATAGGTTCAACGTAAGGCTTAGGAATGTTTTACATAAAGACTACATATGCATGTGAATGAGATGAAATAAACGGAGTCTTCACCACCTTCGTCTCCCGCCCCATTTCATTACTCACGAGATCAAGGCCTCTTGCTGGACAAGAGCCTTGGGTCGCGGTCAGGGGTTCCCGTAAATGGTCTAGGGGACCCCAACAGGCAGGGCCGCCATTCAGTGTGAGACAAAGACCAGCTAGGCCAGGTCCTCCACCCAGGGCTGAGGTAAGACTCAGCTCTTCAGTGCCCCCAGGGGTTTTTACGCTGTATGGGCTGCTGTGCACCCTCTGTGGCTGCTGCCTGCTGCTGGAGCTATAGGAAGGCCCTGCTCCCTTCCTGGCCAACTGAATAAACCACATCACAGATCTTTGGCGCCTGTGGGTTGAGGGATCTGAGAACCTGCTGCTGCAACTGGAGATTCCACAACTGGAAATTCCACTCCTGAGGTGTCCTCCTTCCAGAGTCTCATCATGTTGCTCCACGCCACATCAGGCGGGCAAGGCCAGGCTGGGCTCCACGCTCCGCTCAGCGTCCAGCTAAAACGATGTTTCTGTGGGCCTTTCAGGTCACCGTCGGCTGAAAATCTCCTCCACTCTGTTGTTCTCCACTTCTGCTGCTCCATGATTTGTTGAGAGTCCCTCTCTACAGGTATTTTGTGGGCTGTGTGGGGAGACCCTACATAAGTGTGTTTTTCTAGTCCCCCATCTTGGCTCCGCCACCCCACTCATGTTTTTTCATTTTAACGAAAATCCACCTCTGGTCTCCCTTATTTATGGGAAAAAAAAACCCTTATAATAAATATATGCGATCCAAATTCCTGCAATTAAATTTTTTTCAATTCTTCTAACTCTTCCTGAAAGAAGTATTTCTGCTACATAGATGACTGAACTCTTTCCTTTCCTAATCCTAGGTTACACTTTGCAATGTCTTTTTTGCCATTTTCTCTGCCCACCTTTGCACTGAAATCACCAAATATCAAGGTGTATATTGACTTCATCTGGAGAAATCTACCATTTTTTTCATAGAATTTCTTGACCTCATCTTTTGCTCTGATGTTGACTCCAAAGTTCCAAGGAGGTTTCGGGAGCTGCTGTATTTGCGTTTGGCTAATGAGATCTGTAAAGTAAGTAGGCTGAATCACCTGAGTCACTTCTTGTTTGTTAGATCCAATGATATCAATCCTTTTCTTGATTTCTCAAAGAGCCTGTGAGCCATCCTTCCATTTCCTGATTTCTGTGGCTTCATTTATAGCAAAAATGTCAATATTGATACACATGCTATCCTCCAATGGAATGCTGAATAGGAATCAATGGAGAAGGATCTCACATTTAAGGAAGTGCAGTTCAACTGAAGTTCAAACTATACCCAAAGGACTATACAACTGTGTTATATGTACCCTTTGACCCAGCAATACCACTACTAGGTCTGTATTCCAAAGAGATCATAAAGAAGGGAAAGGACCCACATGCACAAAAATGTTTATAGCAGCTTTTTGTGAGAGCAAAGTATTGGAAATTGAAGGGATGCTCATCGATTGGGAAATGGCTGAACAAGCTGGGGTGTATGAATGGAGTGGAATACTACTGTGCTATGAGAGTCATGAGTAGGCTGATTTCAGAAAAACCTGGAAAGGCTCACATGAACTCATGCTGAGTGAAGTGAGCAGAACTACGAGAACATTGTACACAGTAACAGCCACTTTGTGTGATAAGTAACTTTGATAGACTTCGTTCTTCTGAGAAGTACAAGGCTCTAAGACAATTCCAAAAGACTCGTTGGAAGAAATGACATCGACCTCCAGACAAAGAACTGTGAAGTCTGACTGCAGATTTAAGAGCACTATTTTTCTCTGTTTTTCTTTCTCGTTTTTCCCTTTTCTTCTGATTCTTCTTTCACAACATGACTAATGTGGAAACGCGCGTAATATGATTGTCCACATATAGCCTATATCAGAGCGTTTTCTGTCTTGGGGAAAGGGAAGGGGAGACAAAAGGAGAAAATGATTCTGGAACTCAAAACCTTATAAAAGTGAATGCTGAAAAGAAGTATTTTTTTAAATAGAAAAGAAAATGAGGTTCAAAGCTGCAATTTCATAGCCACCTTCTGCTTCCTTTTCTGACACTGTCTGTTATCACTGGAGTCCTGCAAGAGGGATGCCCACAAATTTTGTCTTTTTGTTTTAGGAATTGCCATGGCCAAAAGTCACCACCTGGTGGCGAGCCCATAGCTAAGACTGCTCAGGATCCTCATGCTCCTATCTCAGCAGCCTCCTCTTGTCCGATGCCTTCCCTGCCCCAGTTGTCAGGGTTCTCGCCATCCTCATACTGACTCATTCATGTACACGGAACAGAAGAGACGCTCTCTGAGGACAGAGGCCACTTCACTGCTCTTTCTGTATCTCAGTCCCTACAATGTAGCAAGAACTTCTCAGATTATACAGAGCTGAATGGACTTACCACCTCCACACTGATCTGGGGCTTCCATTCCCCATTATCCATTGTGGTGTCCGATCCTTCCTATCCCAGAGATCATTCTCCTCAAAAGAGAAAATAGAAGTAAAGGAGAAGATTGTATCAGCTCATTTATGCCAATCCCTTCCTTGTACTTTCTCTTACCTGCAACATAGCTTGCTTGCAATGCACTCGCACGCACGCACACACACACACACACACACACACACACACGCAGAAATTTACACTTGAATCTAAAATATTGAAGCGAGTTAGACCTAATTATGGGAAATCGAATGATTCCAACCATTCTCAAGTTATTTCCATTTTTTTAAGAGCTGGAGTGGGAGGATAAGAAGGTAGTCTAATCGGCACCCAAATAAAGGATGTTGAGAAATAAAACAGATATTAAGGTATTTGTGGAATTCACACACGAGGTTTACGTGGACCCACTCCCCGCGCGCGCCCCCGCCCCAGCTCGCCACCGCTTTGCCCCCGCGCCCCATTGTCCGCCCGCCCCACGTTCGCCCCGCGTTCCCCCAATGTTCCTCCCGCGTGTCCACGGTAGCGTCCGACGCGGACGCGATCGCGGCTGGCGGGCGGGGGAGGGTCGGAGCCGTTTCTGCAGGTACCTTCTCTGCATGTACCCGGGCGGGTCAGGGCCGGGAGAGGAGGGGGCGGGGGAGGGGCCAGGGCTCGGGCACGGTGCCCTCCTCTGTGCCAGGACACGGCCGCCCCCCCAAACCTGGGCACAGAGGCGGCCCCTCCCCTTGTCTGCCCCCCAAACCTGGGCACAGCTCTCCCGCCAGAGTTGCCCCTGGTGCAGCTGCCTCTGGTTCATCCCCTAACCTCTCCCCCAAATCCCCAGCATCCAGGGATGTCGGTAACTGAGTTGGGTCCCTCGGTGCCAGGCCTGCTTGCCCCCTTGCTTCCTCTCCCCACAAACAACCCCAAAATGGAGTTGCCCAGGCCCGGACTCACTTCCCAGTGCCAAGGCCTGGCATGCCTTTCCACCTCCCTCTGGGCCAAAGTTGTGTTGATTTTCCCAGTGAGTGTGTGCATACACGTGTCTGTGTGACTTGTGTGTATTTGGAGAGGGTGGGAGAGCTGGCAACAGTCCCGTGCCCAGACCTGATGCACCCTGTCCCCTGGCCCCAGATGCCCCCCTTGGCTGGCCAGACTGGGACTCATCACCCACTCTTTGCCTGGTCTTGGCCAGGCTCATCCTCCCAGTGCCAGAGGCCAGCTGCCCTCCAGCTTACCCTCTAACGTGGGGCATCCCCAGCCCGGGGATGATCCTCCCAGGATGAAGGCCCTGCTGCCCCTGGCTCACTGGGTGACCCTGCCAGAGCATCATGGCCCCCTTCCTAGTTCCTCCCTGAAGGAAATCCTCTCAGGCCACTGGCCACTTCCCTCCACTTCCCCTGAACTTTGCAGAGCTGAACCAAACTCAGACTCCCGGCACGTGCAAGTGATCCCTTTTCGTTGGGTTAGCAGATCCTGAAAAGGACTGTGGAGGGTGTTGTGGGTCATCGCTGGGCAGATGAGAGAAGGCCAGGCTGCTCCACGCTGGAGCTATTGAAAAGTGTCAATGTTTGTGGATGAAACCTTGCCAATCCCCCAGGCCCTTTCTGGGCAGCCTGGAAGAGTCTGTCCATCTCTGGCCCTGTAAATTCTGTTCACAGTCTGGGCAGATCCTGTGTGCTCACCAGCCTGAGCCAACAGGAGTCCATCCCTGTGGGTCAGTGACTGCCAGAGCAAGACAGTAGGTGGCCTTCAGATGAAAGTCACTTGGCTGGGGAGGCATGTGAAGGTTCAAGGCAGGGGGATGGTAGCATCTTGGCCTGACAGTCCCCAGGAGACTGTGGGAGACTAGTGAGATTCTGGGTAAAATCAGCTCTCATTTGCACATAACAGGATGGAGTGGGGTGAGTCAGGATAAAGCAGAGGGATGTAGGGGGCAGGTGCCCCAGGTTCTAACACCACCCTGGCCCTGCTGGTGACCATGTGATGGCAGATGAGGCAGTATCTTTCTAAACTGGGCTTTTATCCTCTCACATGAAAACAAAGGACTCTTCTTGATGAGCGCCACCTTATTGGGGGCCAGTACTGTGACTGCCTCTGAAATCTCCAAGGGCCCTTTCAATACTCATATTCTATGGTTGTAGGTCAGCATAGGAAGTAGTAGCAGAGAGAGAGTTCTGCCTTTACTGGGCCTGCAACCATGCCTTGTGCTGTTCAAAACATGGGGGTTTTTTGAGGGGGGGAGGGCAGAGCAGGGATTAGATTATGATGACAGAGGGTAGGGTTGGCTTTTCCCTTTGACTGTAGAATTCAGAATAGTCAAGAGCTTAGATTCTCTGTCTTTATGATACTGGAATGCTGAAGATAAGGCTACCTGGCAGACCGGGGGCTTTCCTTGGCAATTTGGGGGGTGCCCATACAGCCTTTTCAGGCCTCCCCTGGGATGTGGTTAGGTTTGTATCCACAACAGCCTGACTACTAGCTGTACTGCTTTGTTTGAGGCCTCGGGCAAAGACTCCACCCAAGCATGGGGGAGGGAGGGTGAGAGCTGATGCTGATGCCCGAGTGGGTGGGCATTCAAAGACTCCAGTGGGGCAGACTTGATTACCATGTGGGGGTGGAAGCTAGCAAGGGACATCAGGCCAGCTGTCTGCCTTGGCTGCTGCCGATTTCCCTCTTCCTGTCCTTGCCAAGTGGGCACCCCATCTTCAGAGAAGCTCACGGGTCGACCAAATGGGCTTCCTTAGCCAGGGAGACATGTGGTTTCTTGCTTTTTAGGACAAGTCTAGTAGGAACTCTCCCTGCTAGCCAAACCAGGCCTTCTTGTTCTCCCAACTGGCAGAGACATCCATTGGGGTCTCTGTCCCACGACCCAAGCAAGCATCTTGGAAATGAAAGCAGTAACCCCCAGAATACAGCTTCTGGCAAAGGTCACAGGCCCTCCAAAATCAAGGTTGGGTATATTAGAGATGGTTTTATAGCATGGATAGACTAGGAAACCAAGCTGAGATCCCCTACAACCTGGTCTCGTCTGTAATCTGAGTTAGGGGTGGTCTAATTCATGTTCATGACATCCATGTCTCCTAAGGCTGGGACAGCCTCCCTTTTGTATCAGCCCTCTGTCACTGAAACTTTGCTTGTGCAATCCTTGACAATTCAGAAATCCCTGAGGAGGCAGTGAGGTTGGAGCTGAGGGAGCTGGGGGACAGGAAGGCCCAGGGCCTGCTTTGGAGGCTCTTCCTCCAAAGAGGTATGGGGACCCCTGGAGAATTTACCACTTGTCTGTTTACTCATTTGTAAAATGAGTTCAATAATCCAGTTGTCCATTGAGGGCTCTTACTAAAGAAACACATGACCTAAGGGGTGGGGTTAGTATCTGATGGTTAGCTTGGACCCCATCCACCCTCCAGAATGATCACAGAACTGGGTGCTGTTGGGGATGAGGGGAAACAAAGACATGGAAGGGAAAGCAGGCCTTTCCCTCAGAGTTAACAACTATGGCGAGAAGGAAATTGTGTGTGTGCGAAGCGACCTGAGAACAATCCCAAGGCAAGTGTCAAAACCCCAGATTCAGTAAAGACACCAAGGGAGACATTCCAAATGGAGGTTGGAGAGAGAGTGAGGGCAGCGCTTCACCAGGGAAGCCACCTGCAAGAAGATGTCACGGCCAGCTCAGGCACAAAGCTGGCAGGCTTGGCCCTGGTGAGCAGCCACCCTCAGCGTCTGGGAGACACTTCAGAAACTCTTTAGGAAAGCGCCTCTCTGTCCCAGTGCAGCCAGCTTTCCTTTTGGAGGAATCCATCCCTCCCCTTCAACGTCTCCCCCATCAGGCTCTTCTCAGGGGGTCCCAGAAAATCACACCTAGTCAGTCAGTAAGCACAGCTTCTCATTACTTTTTGCTTCTTCCAGGAATTTCTAGCACTTCTAGAGTGAGATTTTGATGATGTCTCGACGCAGTCAGCGCCTGAGCCATCGTTACCATGTTGATGATGATGGAGGCAGCAGCAGCAGCAGCAGTGGAGGAAGTTCCCTGGTGGCTGGTCAGCACACTGCCTTCAAGGACAGTCCCTTAAGGTAAGCCACTCCACAGCGGCCCTAGGTCATCTTCCAGATCACAACCACTCAGGGCAGCCAAGGGCCTGGCCAGCTTCCATGTGCACCTTTCTTTCCTGCCCCCATCTTTGGTGGAAACATCACTCTAGTGCTTTCTTTCCCCACAAATGCGAGAATTTCCTGTCCCCAGCACCGTCTCTTCCCCTTCTACCCCAACCTGGGCTGCTGCTGCCTTCACTCTCTGAGAACAGGAACTAGGGAGGGGTGACTTTGAGCATTGAGAGGGCCAGAAACTGAGGCTTAAAGCTGGGCAGGGAACAACCATCATGTGGCCCAGTACCCACGGTTTCTGGGGTGAGCTGCAGGGCCTAGCAAGAGCATAGGAAGCCATGGGGGTGATGGACCTGTGGGGGAGGAGACAGGTTCAGGTGGCTTTAGCTCCTCTTGTACCTCATCATGGTGGTTCCATTTGGAAAGAGGCCCTGCCTGGCCCATGGGAGCTGGGGATTTGTTCCAATGTTATAAAGGATTCATCTGTTGAAGGAATAAGAACAGAAGAGGGCTTTGGGGATCATTTCTTTTCATCCTAGAAGCTCCTTGAAAGTCTCTTCCTCCTCCAGGCCTTTCTCCCCCTGTTTTTCTCCTGCTTCATCTCCTTCACCCTCTTTCCTTTGCTCTTCATGCTTGGCGCCCCCCAGGACTCTGAAGAGGAAATCTGGCAGTGTGAAACGCCTCTCACCAGCCCCTCACCTGGGCCCTGCTTCCAATCCTCACACTACCTACTACAGTGAATCAGTGGTCAGCGAGTCCTACGTCAGGGGCCCCCGGGTCGCCTCGGTGGACAAAAGCTCCATCCTACAAGATCAGCTGGACAGCGATGTCTACTGAAGTGAACGTGGTGAGCTCTGGCCAGAGCTTGACAAACCCGAGGGCTTGGGCTGGGGAGAAGGAAGGAAGCTCCTCCCTGTCTTCTAAAGATTCCTAAGGAGGCTAGTGTCTGTTGGGAGTTACCTTACTCCTCCAGGTTGGCTCATCTCCCTGGATCCTCCCAGGTGGGAGATCCTTCCATTCTCCTGAAGCCCCTCAGTCCCATAGATGGCACTTTTCCAGATCTGGGTGACAATAACCATGCCTCCTAAGGCAGAAGGCCACCTGGTTTTGTGCAGCCAATGAGCTAAAAATCATCTTTACATGTTTCAGTAAAGTTCCATTACACTTAAAAACATAAAAAGTGTTCTTACCTCATACAGAAATAGGAAGGGGGCCGGATTTTGCCCTTGTGCAGAACTCCATTCCTGCCCTAAACCACATGGGGGGGGCTTCTGGGTTCAGACCCCCAAAGGGGTGGGAAGTCTGAATTCTGAAAAGTTCTGCCAGGTGTTCCACCTCTGGCAGCTGCTGTTGCTGGAAGCCTGAAGCTCCCTGCTTATCAGGCACCTCCATGCTCTGTGCAGGTGGGGACTTGGTGAGGAGGAGGAGAGGCCTGGGAGGTGCTGAGAAGAGTAAGATCAATGGACTGAATGAGGGCAAAGTCACCTATGATATCTATGGATCTTCCTCAGGATACTCCTCGGAGGATGACTCTGCAGGTAGGCAGCACTTCCTGCCTACTGGAACTCCATCCCCTGGACGCTGCCCCGTGTACTTTGAAGGGTGCCCCATCCAGGGGGGATGGGGAGAACATAGATTTCAGATAAAAGGATAGAGAACTCTGCAGTCTGGCTCCAGGTGGGGGTTTGGAGGTTGGGAGGGCCCAAGCCTCAGCATGGTAATGGGGATGCCTGAGGCCCACTTGTGTCTCCTTCTGGGTGGCTCCTCATGTCTTCACTTTCCTGCAGGGCACACACTTATGGACCAGCCTGGCTCAGCATCCTCATTAAGGAATGCTGCCTCCCAAGTTGGCGCTTTCTTGTGGGTGGCCATCACTTTTCCAGGTGGGTTCTGGGAGTGGGTGGGCACACTGCCCAGGGCAGTCCCTGCTGTGGGCCCATAAGAGCTTCCTCATTCCTATGCTGGGGCACACCAGGCCTGGGTGCTAACCCTAGGACAGTGTGTGGAGACAGGCTTTTATGGCAGGATCCCCAGGCACAGCTAGAAAGCCTTGGGAGATTCAAGGAGCAGCTGCAGAGTGGGCAGGCTGGGAGCAAGCTAACTCTGGGATAGGAGGGCGAAGCCTTTGAACCCCTCTGCTGGGACTTTTACAGGTTGGCTCTTTGGCCTGTTCTACTGGTGGCTGGGCACTACCTGCTACCGCCTGACCACAGCTGCCTCCCTGCTGGACGTCTTTGTCTTAACCAGGTCAGTGAGGCCTCCCTGGGCTCTGCCAGAACCAAAGAACCCATGCTTGAAAAAGCTTCACCACGCTTGAGCTCAGTTCAGCTTTTGAGACTTTTGTGCCATGAATCTTATGACAGAAGGTCAGGTCAGGGTCAGGGGTGTGCTGGAATCAGCTGGAACCAGCTTGAACCTGCTCCTGAGTGTCAGCTACCAGTCAGGGCTCCTCTGGGTATCTAGACTGAAGAAGAAGATGGGACAAGTTGTGTGTGCCTTCACCCCCTTCAGAACTGCTTGTTAACCCTTCCCCAGCACATGCCAATCCCCATGAGCACAGGTGCTGCTCTATTCCTGAGTATCTTGGAGGAGCTGTCCCCTCAGTAGTTCCTGCCTCTCATCTCCACTGACTCTGGTGGCTTCACCTTGGCCAGTTGGAAAGTCCTGAGCTCCCAGGGGTTGTAGTCTCTTCCCAGTCCTTCGGGTAGCCAGGCCATCCTTACAGTTTCTCTGTGGGGGGTCATGTCCAGGTTTCCAGGCAGCCTCCAGGGCTGTGTCCAGGAGCCTCTAGAGCAGGGGTAGGGAACCTGCGCTCTCCAGGCCACATGTAGCCTTCTAGGTCCTGGGGTGCAACCTTTGGACTGAGGCCAAGTTTTACAGAACAAATCCTTTTCTTAAGGAGATTTGTTCTTGGAAGTCTAGATTCAGTCAAAGGGCCACCCTTGAGGACCTCAAGTGCCACATGTGATCTCCAGGCTGCAGGTTCCCTATCTAGCTCTGGATTCTTGGGGCCACAGGCTAGGCCCAGGGAGACTAGCCAACCTTGTCAGGGCTTACTCCTTCCAAGTCCCAATTTGACAAGCACTGAAATGATTTAGCCAAAAGAAGCCTGCCCAATTCACTAGCATATAAGCACATTCCTGAGAGCCCTGGGAGGGAGATGCCTTCCACCAGCCCTGTCACCTTTCATAACAACATTCACACATTTGACCAAGGTCAAATTTTCTCCTTCCACTTGACCTCGAGGGCTGTCCATAAAAGCCCAGAGCTCCCCATCGTAGCTGTCCCAGGGTGGGGGCACACCCTTTGTTGGTTTCCTCAGCAGCTCAGGGAGGGTCGCACAGGAATCTGGTGGGGAAGACCAGGCACTAATGTCTCCTCCTTCATCCCCATGAAATCCAGGAGCTTTTCAACTCTGAAGAAGTTGTTTCTGCTTCTCTTGATGCTGTTGCTTCTGGCTTCGCTGGCTTACGGTGAGCCTTGCTGAGTCCCCAGGGCACCCTGCCAGCCCAGACAGACAAGGGCTTGGGGGCAGGGCTGCTGAACGCAAGTCTGGAAGACAGAGCTTTGAAGGGGAGCCTTTAGCCTTTAGGGGAAAAGGGACCCAGGCCTTGTATGGGAAAGTTCTTGTGCCTGAAATGGGATAGACGGCCTGTGTCTCCTCCTCTTGATCCAATCCCACAAGCCTTTCTTGTGCATCTTCTGTATGCAGGCCTCCCAGACTCATGCTGCATGCCTACTATGACAGTGCTGGCTTTACATGGGTGTTTGATCTGCCCCCTCAGTGGTCACTGTCAAGGCACTTGAGGGTGGGGGAACTGGTAGAAGAGCTGAGTCCACAATGAATGGGTTAGCTGGGCAGGACACAGCCAATGCCAGCTCTGGAGGCCTTTGCCCCTTCTCACTGGGGAGAATGGACAGGGTGGTCCTCCCTGGATGGTCCCAAAAGAGCTGTACTCTGTTCAGGAACCATGACATCACTTACCCCCTACTATGAGATGAAGCCCAGCTTGGGAATGGTGACACCACAAGCTGTCAGTTACCAGGACCTCTATTCAGCTGGCATCTCCTGAAAGCACTCTGATCCTCCAGAAGAGACAGGGCTGTATGTGGACCAGGCTTGGGACCAGGAGGCAGGACTTCTCCATGTCCTCTCCCCAGCTGCTTCTTGTCCCTCATTTTTCTCATAATCCAAAAGTGTGTAATGACTCCTGAAAGGATCATGAGAGATGCCTTTCCTGAAGGGTCTTGCCTTCCAGATCATGGGGCCCATAATGCATGCACCTTCCTTGGGCCAGGGTCTGAGCCCATGTGGATGTGACACTGCCAGACACAGTCCAGGTGTAGGTCCTCATCCTGGACATGTTTCCCTTCTGGTGCCTCAGCCTCTGCCTTCATTAGCCTTTCCTCCCATGTGCTAGGTGCTTGGTATTTTTACCCCTATGGACTACAGACATTCCACCCTGCTATGCTGTCCTGGTGGGCAGCAAAGGGCAGCAACAGGAGAGAGGAGGTGTGGGAAGCAGGAGAATCCACCCCATATTTCCAGGTGAGTGCCTGGGTGAGTGCCAGGAACACTTTGTGCAGGACAGGCAGACAGTCTGCTCACAACCAAGTCTGTTCCAATCAACCCCAGAATCACTCAGTCCACTACCATTTCTTAAGTGTGGCCTACTGTGTGTCAGGCACTGTGCTAAGGGATGGGAATTCAAAGAAAGAATTCAAACCCAAACAAACAAGCCCACAGTCCCTGCCCTGAAGGAGTCCCCGAGTCATGAGGAAACAACTAGGTACAATGGAGATCTACCAGGACAGATGGGAGTGAAGCAGTAGAGGGAGTTGGCTATGCTGTTTCTTCTATGGCAGCCATACAGACTATTACCATACCATCTTTGAAGACAGTTCTGGCCTGGCAGGATCTTCCAGGTGGTGTCCTCTCCTAGCGCTGTCTTTGAAACAGCTCTGCAGCACTATGAGGCATCAGAGGAGGGGGAAGCAGGATTAGCCAGAGGAAGCTGCTTTTGTTTCCATTTTGTAATGAACAAAAGTCTGTTTTATTTCCCTTCTCCCTCTCCCACCCATTCAGAAAAATGAAAAGCAAACCACTTGTAACAAATGTGCAGAGTTAAGCAAACCAGTCCCTTTTTGGCCATGTCTAAAAGATCTATGTCTCCTTCTGCCTCCTGAGGCCATCTCTCCGTCAGAAGTTGGGTCATTTTCCAGAAAAGTACTTGGTCACTGCATCGATCAGAGTTCTAAAGTCTTTCAAAGTTGCTTCTTTGTGGTTCTTCTCACTCTGCTCTGCACCAGTTCATACAAAGTCTTCTCAGGTTTCTCTCAATACCACCTATTTCATTGTTTCTTAGAGCACGGTTGTATTCAATCCTTACACCATAATTTATTCAGCTCTTGCCCAGTTCGGGGGCAAGCCAGTAGTTTCCATTTCTTTGTCTTTGCTGTTTGGGTGCCAAGTGTGTGTCATGCAGAAGATAGGTCATTCATCTCAGTGGTGACAGTCTCTTCTTAATGGTCTGTGCTGTGGGGCAAGAGATGAGAATATAAATCCAGGCTATAATGAAGCCTTCATTTAGTAACCTCGATTTATCCATGGATTTCCATCTCCAAACTCATCAATCTTTGCACCAGGGCCACTCACAAGCAGCATTAGGAGACTCTCTCACCTTGGATATGCAGATCCCTGGGGAGCCAGGGTCAGAAAACCTGGGCTCAAGTTTGAGCTTTGCCACTTGCTAGCTTTGGGACCTGGGGCAGTTCAATGCCAACCTCTCAAGACTCAGCATCCCGCGTTCCCCCGCTGCCTTCAACTGAAATCATAGTTGCCTCCCCCAAAAGGCCTTCCCTAACACCTTGTCACACAGTGAAGTGATTCTGGAGGGGGGGGGGTCTCCAGAAATTGGTAGCAGAGCCCAGACTATCAGAGTTGATCAAGCTGGGAAGACTTGAAGGCTGTGTGCAGATCCTGGTGTCTGCCCACCAGAAGCTTGGCCACCAGGTGATTGGATTTGGGGAGTCATGATGACTTGGGAAGCAGATAAAAAGACCAAACAACCTTTGCCTTCTGCAGCCACCTTCTGGTTGTGGACAGAGGTCAGGGGACCTCAGAGAAGGACAAAGAGTACTTGGTCTCCCTCAGTCCTCACACAGTCCAACCACAGTCTAAGTGGTTGACATTATTCCAGTGTAATCTGAGGGGTGACATGGAGTGGTGGGATAAAGGACATGGCTCTAGAAACAGCAACAGATGAGGTGCTGGATGTCAGATGCACAATGAGGTCCACGATTTTGGACACAGCCAGTGTCAGAATTTGATTTGTCTGACTTCTCATGTCAGCTGCAAGGAGTTTTTTTTTCAGATGTGGGGGGGAAAACAATCAGTGGAATGATCACTCACAGGCAGAAGAATTTGGAGGAGGCAAATCAGCCTCAAGGATTAGATTTCATCACATTTTTAAAGGCAACTAAAAAACCCCATAGTTGCTATTCCAAATGAGCATAAGGCAACAGAGGGCAAAGGAAGTCCAGGAGGAAGCTGAGAAGATCATTTTGTCCTTGTGACCCCAACACTCGGCATAGCCTGTTACACTTAGTGGGAGTGTATCAGTGTTTGTTGGCTGTCCTTGTACTAAGTCCACAAAACAACGTGCAAGGGAAGAAGACACAACTATTATTTGTCAGTAAGAAAGTCCCCAGGCACAGGATACATGATCAGCACCAAAAGATGTCACAACGAAACCAAAGGACCATCTTCACGGAATGAGAAATGCTGGTTACACGAATCATTTCAGCATCAAGGACCAGATCAGTGACTGGGCCCCACAAAGGTCAAAATCCAGCAAGTTAGAAGAAAGGGGGACAAAAGGGGAAAAAACATACCGTACAGCTCCAACAGCTCCAGTCCTTCCTCTTCAGATGTGTCAACCACTCAGGCACGGCAAAAGGAACACTGACTCATAGCATCGTTTCCTAAGGATGTTTGACTGCTGCCCCAAAACATCACATTCCAGTGAGAAGGCCAGCAATCCTAGAGGCTGCCTCCCTCAGAGACGAGCGGCTCTTGGCAAGCAAAGAAACCAAAGGCAACACTGGATCTGAAAATAGGCCACTGGCGCAAGAGAAGAAGAGGGTGGTGACTAAAGGATACAAACAGTGGCCCCGTGAAACGGCAAACATCAGGAAGGGCCCTCAGCCTCCCTCTTCAGCTCAGTCCTGAGAGTGGAGGCCCCCAAATTCTTGAGTCAGCTCCTTCCCCTTTCAGTGACTCACCTTGTTAGGAAGCTGTTCCTGCCTCTGAAATGTGCCACAACTTCTACCTTGCCAGGGCAAGCAAAGCAACTCTAACCCTGTCCATGTCCACAAAGTCTGAAAACCATTTTCATGTCTCCTCATCGTGTTGTGTGTTTCCAAAAGTTTTCTTGATATCATTGGTTTTTACTTAACCTACCTTTCCCAGTGTGTCTTCTCAGAAAGAGAAGCAGGGAATTTGGAAAAACCCTGCAAAGCTTGTGTGATCTACTAGTGAAAATCATTTTGAATTAGGTACATCTTTACACACACACACACACACACACACACACACACACACACACACACGCACACATCCCACTGACTTTGAAGACTTGTCTCTAGCTTTTGCTTTCATGTGACCCACCTTGCTCAGTGTATCCTTCCCATTTTGCCCTCCCACAGAGCCAGCCCTTAAGCAAAAGAATAAACCAAAAAGGGGAAGAAAAGTTCAGCAGAACACAGCAGGCGAGCCCAGCATTAGATGCAGGTTCCCTGCCAGTATTTCCCACCCTAGCCAGGACGGGAAGGGAAGAAGATCCTCATGTGTCATCTCTGTTCTTTCCATTTCCATGGTTGTCTGTGGTGCTTGTTTTCTTGTTCTCCTCATTCATTTATTCCACTTTTCCCCAGTTCATGTAAGTCTTCTAATTAAGCAGAGTTGTGGCTTCGTACAGCATAGTCATATTTCCTTGTATCCATAAGCCACTCCTCTGTCAATGAGTTCTTTGCTACCAAAGAACTTTCTTAGTGGTTCAGTTGGTATGGCACTGAATAAGTTAATTTAGGTAGTTTTATCATTTTTATGCTACTGGCTTGACCTACCCACGAGGAGTGAGTACATCTCCAACTGTTGAGATCTCTACGTATGAAGAATGTTTTGTAATTGTGTTCATATAGTTCCTGTGTGTGTCTTGGCAGGCAAACTCTCAGGTTGTATACAGTATACAATTGTATACAGTTATTTTCAATGGAATTTCTCTTTCTATCTCTTCCTGCTGGATTTTCTTGATTAATGTATAGAAATGCTGATGGTTTTGATGGGCTTCCAACTTTCTTTAAGTAATTGTTTGAACTGGTTTTGTTTTAAACTGGTTTTTTAGATGACTCTCTAGGGTTCTCTTGGTAAACCATTGTATCATCTACCAAAAGAGATAGTTTTGGTTCCTCATTGCAGTTTTTTCCCTTCAGTTTCTTTTCTGCCTTATTGCTATATCTAGCAGTTGCTGTAACTGGTACAACACTGAATAGCAATGGTTGGCAATGGACTTTCTTCCTTTACCGTGATCTTACTGGGAAGGCTTATCCCCATTACATATCATGCTTGCTCTTGGTTTGAGTTAGATAATACTTATTTTAAAGAAGACTCCATTTATTCCTGTGCTTTCTAGTGTTTTTCAACAGGGATGAGGCATTTTGTCAAAAGCTTTGTCTGCACCTGTTGAAATCATATAAATTTGTTGTTTATGTTATTGATATAATCAGTTACATTTATAGTTTTCCTAATAATTGACCCAGGCCCAACTTCTTGGTATCAATCCAGCTTGGTCACAGTGTCACAATATATCTTTGTGATATATTCCTGTAATCTCCTTTCTTAGCATTTAATATTTTTCATCAATATTCATTAATGAAATTGATCTATAGTTCCCTCTCTTGGGGAGACGTGACTCTCCTTGGTTTGGGTATCAAGATTATATTTTTGTCATAGAAAGAATTTGATAAGATTCTATCTTTACCTGTTTTTCAAATCGTTTATTTAGTGTTGGAATTGATTACTTTTTAATCATTTGGAAAAATTTGATTTAGTCCTGGGGTTTTTTCTTAGAGAGATCATTTATAGCTTGTTTCGTTCCTTTTTCTAAGATGGGGTTATTTAAGGGCTCTGTTAAACAGGACTATTTACATTTGTAAAATTCATTTCATTTAGATTTTCATTTTTATTATTGGCATGTAGTTGGGCAACAAAGCTCCTAGTAATTACTTTTATTTTCTCTTCATAGATTGTAAATTCACTGTTTTCATTTTCTGATGTAATAATTTGGTTTTCTTTTGTAAAAATTAAATTAGCCAAGGATTTATCTATTTAATTGTTTTTCTCAAAGCTTATAGTTTTATTTATTAGTTCATTGGGGTTTTGTTCTTTCAATTTCGTTCATCTTTCTATCGATTCAAGATTTTAATTTTGGTGTTTAATTGGGAAGGGATTAATCTGTTGGTTTTCTAAATATTTTAGTTGCATGTCTAATTCTTTAATCTGTTTCTTTGTCTCTTTGATTGATGTAAGCATTTGAAAATATACATTTCCCTCTAAGTCCTGCATTGACTGCATCCCCAAAATTTAGTTATGTCATTGTCACCATGAAATTGTTAACCATTTCTATGATTTGTTCTTTGACTCATCCATTCTTTAGGATCCATTCTGTAAGATCCATTCTTTTTCTCCAACTCCTCTATTTGTGTATCTTTCTGTTTCAAGCATATTTCTTGTAAATAACATATTGTTGGATTCTGGTTTCTAATCCATTCAACTGTATTCTTCCATTTTATGAGTGAGTTCATCCCATTCCCATTCACAGTTGTGTTCATTAAATGTATATTTTTTTCCATGCTATTCTTTTACACTCATCCTTTTGTTTTTTACTCTGTCCCTTCTTCAGTAGTCTTTTGTTTCTGACCTTTGCCTCCCTTAATCTATCCCGTCATTCTTCCCTCCCCCTCACCTTTCTCTTAGACGCTTTTCCTCCTACTTCTCCTTGCGTAAAATGAATCTCTCCATCTCATTGTGTGTGTATGTGTATTCTTCCCTCTTTCAACCAGTTCAGATGAGAATAAGGTTCGTGTTGCCTGTTCCCCTCTTCTGTCCCTCCCATTGTATAAACTCTTTCTAGTGCACCCCATTTATGAGATAACTTTCCCCATTCTTTCTCTCCTTCCCCACAACCTTCCAGTGCATTTCTCTTCTCCACCCTTCCATTCTTTTGAGATCCTCACAACATAATACAGTCATTCAGGTCGCTATCTATTTAGACTGCTTCTAGGACCCGTGGTGATCATAAAATTCTGAAGTGGTTACATGTATCATCTTGCCACACAAGGGATCTAAACAATTTGCCCTTTTTTAGTGACTTGTGATTTCTCACTCATGTTCACCTTATTATTCTTCTCCTGAGTTCTGTGTTTGAATGTCAAATTTTCTATTCTGTTCTGGTCTTTTCATCAGGAATGCTTGAAAGTTCTCTATTTCAGGAAGGGTCCTTATTCCCCTGTAGGACGATACACAGTTTTGCTGGGTAGTTTAATCTTATTGTGGGCTCTAATCCTAGATCTTTTCCACTCCAGAATATGATATCCCAAGCCCTGTACTCCTTTAATGTGGAAGCTTCTAAATCTCATGTGTCCTGACAGTACTGGATTATTTCTCTCTGGCTATTTGCAGAATTTTCTCCTTGACCTGGCAGTTCTGGATTTAGAACAGTTGCTGGGAGTTTTCATGTAGGGGTTTCTTTCAGGAAATGATTTGTGGTTTCAAGTTCTACTTTGCCCTCTGATTCTAACACATCTGGGCATTTTCCTTTGTAATATCTTAAAATATTATGTTGAGCTCCTTTTTTGTTCCTGGCTTTTGGATAGACAAATGACTCTCCAATTCTCTCTCCTCAATCCATTTCTAGGTCATTGGAGTTTTGTATGAGATCCTATACATTTTCTCTTGAATTGATTTTATTTTTTGTTGTTGTCTCCTAGAGTTATTAGCTTCTATTTGCTCAGTTCTAATTTTTAAGGAATTCAGTATTTTTGTGCCTCTTTTACTAATTATTCATTCTTTTCTCATATCTTTCTTGTACCGCTTTTTAAAAATTTTTCCTCTTCCACTCTTAAAATCACTTTTTGTTCATTTTTATCTCATTCTTTAACTCTTCTAGGAATTCTTGTTCAACTCTTATCCAATCTACCCTTTTTCTTGGAGGATTTGCTTAAAGATATCTTCAAGTCATTGCCTTCTTCTGTCTTTCTGTCTTGAGCCATAGTAGCCCTTTGTGGTCAGGTTCAGTTTTGTTTACTCATTCTTCCAGCCTATTTCTTGACTATGAACTTGATGTTGGCATTGGGCTCAGCTCACCTCTGGGCTTTCTTAGTTCAGTCCGCAAACTTTCAGTGCTTCCATAGTGGTGATATCTGTTCACTGCTATTCTTGTCTGAGTTGTGCAAGTTCCTGACTCAGGTTTAGGTCTTCTGGCTTGCGGGTGCTGGAGTTTCTGTAGAATGTTATTGGACTCAGTCATTGTTAGCACACTTTGAGGTTCTGCAGGTTCAGAGGGACCGAACTTATTGACTCTTCTTGCGTCTGGGTCTCCTACCCGAGGTATCCCACTGCAGGACTAAAAGTGAACATTGAGCCCCCAGCTGTGCTCTGGGGCTCAGGTCCAGAACCTCTTTGCAGAACCCCTTTCTTGATCAGTGCTCAGCTAGGGCCTCGCTCACTCATAACTGCTCCTCTCAGCCCTACGTCTGTAGCCTAGAAGAGTCATTTGGCCCCCTTCATGCTCCCAGGATAGCCTGGGATCTGCTCCTGCTCAGGGATTCAGTTCTAGCCCTTTTACCATCCTTGGGCAATGAAATGCTTCCCACTGTCCTGGCTGCCATTATGTTGGGCTCCTGGCCAGCCCCCACCTCAGTGTCCACAGCTCTCTTATTTCTTAAGCTTCCCTGGGCTGGAGAAATGACGCACAGGGATGTTTTCTTGGCTTTCCTCATGAGAATGTGGTCTGGCACATTATCTAGATGGTTAGAGAGGAGGTGGGCTGGGCTCATCAAAAATGCCCACCCTCCCTCTGTTCTCTTGGTTCTGCCCCTGTGCTGTGTGGTTGGTGGGGAGGGGACCTTCTGCATGCTTAGCCTCCTTTGTACCTCTTGGGGAGGTCTCTGACCTGGCTTTTTGCCCTGAGCTCTCTCAGCTTCTTTGCCATTTCGACCCTGGTGACCCTGGCCCTCCCTCATCACTCTCCTGGCTCACTGCCGCAGTGTCCTGAGTGGCCTCCCTGCCTCCAGTCTGTTCTGCACTCTGCTCTCAAAGGAACTTTCCTTAAGAACAGAGCAGACCAAGTGACTTCCCTCCTCAGTCAATGGCAGGGCCTCCCCTTTGCCCCCCAGAGGAAAACAGCCCCACCCTGTCTTTCCAGCCTTAGCCTCATTGGTCTTCTGTACTCCTTTCACACTCGGTGACCCTACCCAAATGGCTGCCCCCATGCTGAGAATTCATTCTGGTGCTCTTTCTTCCAGTCAGCCTGTCAACCCACATGTATTTATTAAGCACTTCCTCAGTGCCGGGTCCCGGCCTAGGGGACACAGGTACCCAAAATGAAACCATTCCCATTGACCAGGAACTTCCATTCTCAGGCGGAGACCAACAATGCTTACGTTTTTGTAAATAGCGTAAGTGTGAAATGAAGAAATCTGCCGACAGCAGTTAAACGACCTGGTGGCTTTTAATGTCCTTGTCTCCTCCATTCAAATGGAAGTTCTTCGTACACAAGAAAGGTTTCCTTCTTGGTCCTTGTGTTCTCAGCACTCAGCCCCACCTCGGGCACACAGTGGTGCTTAACAAATGCCCAGTGCTCCTTGTTCCTCCTCCTAAGAGACTTTTCATCTTTGTGTGTTTTCCTCCTTGTTCCCAAGGCTGAACAGCATGTCCTGTCCAAGGTTCATGCCCTAGAAAGGCGGCTGGAAACTCTGGCTTCTGAATACTCTGCACGTTGGCAGAAGGAGGCCATCAGGCTGGAGTTGCTGGAGCTGCAGGGGGCCAGTGGGAATGGAGGTGGAAAAAGCCTGAGCCACGAGGATATTTCAACTCTCCTGGAGGGCCTGTTGAGCCGATGGGAACCCACCCTGAAGAAGGACTTCTGTAGGGACACCACTGCCCACATCCAGGTGAGGAGAACGCTCTGCTAAGAAGACCAGGTCGGCAAGCCCAGCTAGTGGAAGGCATAGAGGTCTTGAGGTGAGGCAGCACTCTGGGCTTGGCAGGACCTGCCAAGTTCTCTGGGTCTTGTTGAACGCCTGTCTCCTTTTTTGTGGTCTCCAGGAAGCACTCACCACCCTCAGGGCAGAACATCAGCAAGATTTGGATAATGTTCTAAAGAAGATTTCTCAGGCATCCCAGGTAATCCAGAAGCTCTGACGCTTCTGGAGGCAGAGACACAGGGGATGGAGGGCGGGGGGGGGGGGGGATGAAGGGGGGCGGGGCGGGGGAGAGGGGGCAGAGACGTCTTGGGGGAGGTCACTTGTAGCTGGAAATGTTGGTGCTGCTGTCAGTAGACCTAACACTTGCTTACAGGTTTCTGGCCAGATTCCATACTTGTATGGGAGCATATTCGATTGACTCATTGTCCCTGAGAGCTCCTGTCTGAGGACTCTGGATCCCCTTGTCCGAAGGATAAGCAGAGAGCTTACTGATCTAAAGCAACCTAAGCCTCCTCCTGTAGCTCCTTTCTGGAACCCCTTTCCTGTACTGAGCACATCCATGCATGAAGACTAGGGAGGGATAAGATTGTCAATGAGAAGACTGTAACTCAACAGCTGAGTTTGAAACTCTTTTCAGGGACTGAGAAGTGACCTCACCACTCTAGGGAAAGTGGTTCATGCCTAATCTCAGCTGAGTTGGGGTCTCTGTCAGATGCCTCCTCTTGGTGGGATGATAAGAGAGGAGTCCAGTCTTTGAAAGGTCTAGCCCAAACTCAAGGTCAAGATTTCTGGAGCCCAACAGTTTGCAGAGACTCAGATCCTCCTTAGCAGACAGAGGGTCCACCCAGAGGAGACAATGAGTCCCCAGAGTGTGGTTTGGTGTTTTCATCAGTCTCATTGTGCCATCATCTTCCTTACAGGAGCTGGAAAGCTGGGTGCTCCAGCTAAAATCTGAATGGCAGAGGTAAGGCCCCAAACTAACTGGCAAAGAGAAGAGGAGGGAAGGAAGGCTAGAAAACTAGACCAGAGAAAGCACCACTGAGATTCTCTGGGGGGGTGTCAGTAGAGCCAGAATACTTGGGTTAGCATGTCCATAGGATTAATCCCAGCTGGTAAGGACCTCAGAGAGCAGATGAGGGTCCTGAGGCCTGGGAGGGAAATGACTTGCCCAGGGTCACACAGGGAGTAAATGTCAGGGAAGACTTGCACCCAGATCTCTGGTTCTGTTCTTTCCCTTTGATAGTGGTTCTGCTTGACTCTATCCTGTGTCACTAGCCAGTGGCTGCCCTTCCCTTTTCCTTTTGTCACTGTCTAGTTTGGCCCAAGAAGCCCTCCAGGAAAACATATTAAAGGCTATGGGTCCACTGGAGGCCCAGCTGGCTGGCCTGAGACAGGAACTGGCAGCCCTGAGCCAGAGACAGGCTGCAGCGGCAGAGGAAGTAGACCTTTGGCCACAGAAGATGGCAGCCCTGCGCAGTGATGTGAGTCCTCCAGTCCACCACTTAGACCACATGTGCCCCTCTCTCCAAGGTGGGCTGCCTGAGCATCTGCCCAGGGAGACCCAACCCTCTAAGGTGTCCACTGGGGTCCAATGAGATCTTTTTTGGTAGACCTGAAAGCAGTGGAAAAATGCCAGTCACTTGGTTCACAACCGTCCCTTCCCTGGCACCAGGAAGACATGCATAGGCTCTGAGCTCTCAGAGTCTTTCTAGACACCCCCTCCCCAGGTCCCCTGTCCCAGCCCTCTTTCTTCCTTACCTCTACTGTTTTGTGGATGGTCTCTGGTGGTTTCTAGGTGGAGTCTCAGTTCCCAGCCTGGATCAGTCAGTACCTTCTTCGAGACAAGGGCGCTAAGGCTGGGCTTCTTCAGCTGGAGGAGGTACAGGCCCAACTTCGGGACCTGGAGCACAGAATCCTCACTCAGGTGGCAGAAGGGCAGGTCAAATCTGCCAGTGAAGCTGCTGCCAGCCTGAGGCTGACCCTTCACAAGGAAGGAGTGACTGGGGTCACAGAGGAGGTGAGGCCTGCCCCATTCCCTGTCTGCCTGTCGGAGGTCATGGGTTTGCCCTGAGAGGAGCCTCCAGGGAAGGAAGGGGAAGCCCTGGCAGAGCAGGTAGCACACGTGGCCCTCTGGTGAAAGGGCTGGGCCAGTTCTGCAGGCAGCTAGGCCCATGAGTCCATCCATGCCTGTCTTTTAGGATGTGCACCAGATTGTGAATGAGGCCCTGAAGAGATACAGTGAAGACCGCATTGGGCTAGTGGATTATGCCCTGGAGTCCTCAGGTAGGTAGCCTGTAGAAAGCCAGAGGGCTGGGGACATGATGGTTGCCCATTAAGGGACAGCAGGAATTAAAAACTCATGATGCCCCTTATGGGACGGGGCAGTTGAAGGGCTGATGCCCTGGCAGTGACCCCTCATCTTCAGGACTACCTCTGTGTCCTGCCAGCCCTCAGCTGCCCCCACCTCACTTCTCTCCCTCTTGTTCTTTCAGGGGCCAGCATCATCAGTAGCCGCTGCTCAGAGACCTATGATACCAAGACGGCCCTTCTCAGTCTGTTTGGCATCCCCTTGTGGTACTATTTCCAGTCCCCAAGAGCCATCCTCCAGGTATGACAGAACAAAGGGCCCCCAGCTTGGCTCTCTGCCATCTCCCACCTTCTGTGGGGGCTGGGCTCTCAAGGTGGGAGGATTACACAATGGAAATCTATTCCATTGGCTGCCCACCTGACTTGTCACCTGACTTGTCTTCTGCCCACAGCCAGATGTTTACCCTGGCAACTGCTGGGCATTCCGGGGCCCCCAGGGCTTTGCTGTGGTTCGATTATCTGCCCGCATCCACCTCACTGCTGTCACCTTGGAGCATGTACCCAAAGCCCTGTCTCCCATCAGCAACATCCCTAGCGCCCCCAAGGATTTTGTCATCTTGGTGAGTATCTGAGCCTTGCAGCTCTCCATTCCAGTATGCCTGACAGCCATTTCTTAACAGCAGCATTGTGAGGTGAGGAATGGAAGGATGTGCCCATTTTACAGCTGGGATATTGAGGCTGGTCTCTGGACTCCACAACCAGCCCTTTCCCTGCTCCCCCTCTTCTTAGAGAGAAGCCAGAAGAGGACAGCTGACAGCAGTCAAGATTTCAATGCTGTCTCAGGGTCCTTTTATACAACTCCTTTATACATGGGTGCCTCCATGGCCAGGTGTCCCATGGGGGAGCTGAGTGGGGATGATGAGCACCATTCCCTACAGTCACCTCCTTAGGGCAGAGTTGGAATGTCCTCATAAGGAGGATGTGGGTGAAAAAAGTGGAGCCAGAGGAGAAGAAGAAACGTGTAGGGGAACAGGATGCTTCAGGACCTAAATCCTGATAGATGAAGAAACTGAGGCACCTACAATTAAATTGTGTGTCCCAAGCCATTCAGCAGCTTAGGGGAAGAGGCAGAGAAGGAGGCCAGGGGCTTGGAGGGAAAAGGATCTGTCTACTGAGTTAGTGAGAGATGCTGGAAGGTGAGGGGACCAAAGAAGGAAACATCATGGTGGCTTTTCCTTTCTCCCCTTTACTCTCCCCAATGTATCCCCCCCTACACCCCCTTCCTCCTCCTCTTCCACCTCCTCCTCCACAACCTCCCCTTCCTTTGCCTCCCTGGATAGATCTGGATTCATGTCCTAACAGCATGACCTTTCCTCTAACCCCCTCCCATCCATCCATCCATCCATCCATCCCTTCCCTTTGCTTTTCCTTCTCTGTAGGGGCTAAATGAAGATTCACAGTCGGAAGGGGTGGCCCTCGGGCACTTTACCTATGATAATGCTGGGGAGTCCATTCAGACCTTCCACTTTCAGGTATGGAGGGCTGGCCCCACAGTGTCCCAGGGAGGCTGGTGCTCTTGAAGGCTAGATCACCAGCCATGGGGATGCTGTGGCTTTGCTAGGAGCTGCAGTTTGAGCCAGGACCCCATGGTTCTGATAGCAACCTGAGGGATAACATTCAGCCACTGAAGAAGGCCTGGGGGGGACGGGCTCTGGGGTCAGGATGTCCACCAAGGGATCACGAGCCTTCCTGACCCCAGTCTCCTCTTCCCACAGGGCAATGACACAGCCCCATACCAGGTGGTCGAACTTCGGATCTTAAGCAACTGGGGTCACCCTGAGTACACCTGCATTTACCGCTTCCGGGTCCATGGGAAGCCTGCCAATTAGCCTCTCCCCCCCAGGGCCTTTCCCCTCTTTCCCCCTTCAGCCCCTCCCCTCCCCCAGCAAGCACTTCATCCCACTTTCTCGCCCTCTCCCACACTTCATCCCTTATGGCCACTGTGGCTTCTGGGAGAGATACAAGGTGGGAGCCTACCACCATGGAGCAGTTTGGCCCCACCCTGCCCTCTCTGATGGAGAGGAGATCACCAGCTCAGCTATTTGTTTCACTCCCCATCCTCTTGAGGGTCAGGTGGCCCAGCTCCCTACCAGGCCCTGCCTGCCCTCAGGAGGTGTATACACAGCTATGTATGATATCTTGAAGGTGTGAGTCAAGACATCATGAGGGCCTTATTATGCTCAGCAGCACTCAGAACCACAGCTTAGGCCACCTTAGCTTACCTTGCCCAAGAGTCTAGGTCAAAGAACTTGGTTTATTGAGGGCATGACAACTTGGGCAGTTCCAAAGGGCAGACTGGTAGACAGTCTGTCTTGGGCATGCCCCAGCAGGTGGCTAAAGCTCCCGTCCATGGTAGCATGCATAGTTCTCTTTACCATGGGGCATGATGGGGGCAGTCTTTGAAATCTGAAGTATCTGGGACTGGCCACAATTCCCTGGTGTTAAGTTTATTGGGATAGAGTTGGGGTTAGTTTTTTGGAGTTAAGGCTGGGATGGGAGGGGAAGGGCAAATTCTTTGGCCCTGCGGGCCCATTGTATTATGTATATAGATAGATATTTATATTTATACATAGATCTCTTTGTTCTTTGTTATCAGACAGAAAAGCTACGGGCTTCATTTCCGGCTTCCTCCCCCTGGGGCCCAGGGTGATATTCACTCCAGCTCCAGCTTGGGGTGGGGGGCAGGCTGTCAGGCACGGATCCTCACAGTGACATTGCCATCCTTCCTGCCTTTTACTGTAGGAGGGAAGGCAGGCCTTCACACCACAGGGCTGGCCACTGGTCCCTGAAGCAAGCAGGGGCACTCACTCATCTGCAGGCTTTGGGGGTCACCAGCAGACAGTGGCAGGCTGACCCTAGCTGGCCCTCAACCCAGTTTGCTCCCTCTGCTTCTGTTCGCTTACCAGGAAGCTGGCGTCTGAGCAGCCCTGCATAGGAACCTACAGATGGGGTCTTAGTTCTTCCCCATCACAAAGGCTACTGTTTAATTCTTTACTTTGATTTTTTAATCAACAAATTCTAATTTATGCCTATGCAAATATAAATTTTCCCTGGGATCTGTGGCTTCTCCTTCTCCACCTGTTGCTCTTGAGGCCAACTTGGAGTAGTGGGGAAAAGAAGGTGGTATTCTGGTAGAAACTCCCTGGTTAAAGGGCGGCTTCCTTGCTGCTGAGTGAGGCCTGGGAGGGATTGTCCTGGGCATCGAGAGGGAGCTAAGCCCAGGCCTGGGCTGGGAGAAGCAAAGCTGGGTAAGGGAACCAGAGGAGGCTTTCTCATTTCTGCCTGCTCCTTTAAAGCTCACCCAAGGCCTCTCCTGGTCTTAATCCTCCCTCAGTGCGCCCAAATTGATGTTTTATACTTCCTTGTGTGTGTCTGCATATCCATACATAAACACACACCTATCCAGACAGACATTCCTCTGTGTGCCTGCTCCATCTTTCAGGAGCAGGACAGCTTTCTAAGGAAAAGAGCTTTGTGTCTGCCTTGGTCTCCCCCATAGCTAGCACAAGGCCTGCCACCCAGCAGACACTTTATCTGAGCATTGCTATTCACTTCAACTCAGGTGTAAAGAAAGAATAGGGATAAAGGCCTCATTTCTAGAATATATAGAGAACTGACCCAAATGTATAATCATACAAGTCATTCCCCAATTGATAAATGGTCAAAGGATATGAACAGGCAATTTTCAGAGGAAGAAATTAAAGCTATCTATAATCATATGAAAAAATGCTCTAAATCACTATTGGTTAGAGAGATGCAAATCAAAACAACTCTGAGGTACCACATCACACCTATAAGATTGGCAAACATGACAGAACAAGAAAATGATAAATGCTGGAGAGGATGTGGGAGAGTTGGAACACTAATTCATTGTTGGTGGAGCTGTGAGCGCATCCAACCATTCTGGAGAGCAATTTGGAACTATGCCCAAAGGGCTACAAAAATGTGCATACCCTTTGACCCAGCAATATCGCTACTAGGACTATATCCCCAAGAGATCATAAAAATGGGAAAGGGTCCCACATGTACAAAAATATTTATAGCAGCACTCTATGTAGTTGCCAAAAACTGGAAGTCAAGGGGATGTCCATCAATTGGGGAATGGCTGAATAAATTATGGTATATGAATGTAATGGAGTACTATTGTGCTATAAGAAATGATGAACAAGAAGACTTCAGAGAGGCCTGGAAGGACTTATATGACCTGATGCTGAGTGAAAGGAGCAGAACCAGGAGAACTTTATGCACAGCAACAACCACAGTGTGTGAGAGTTTTTTCTGGTAGACTTAGATTTTTGTAATAACACAAGAACTTCTGAAAAAAAAAAAAATCCCAATGGTGGACCTCAAGGCAAAATGCCTTTCACACTCAGAGAGAGAAATATGGAAGTCACTCACATAAAGTAGCAGATCATGTTTGTGTATGTGTATCTGTTTGTGTATCATGTTCTGATTTGTTATACGGATTCTTTCATTTATCTTAGTCTGACTACATAGCATGACTATAGTGAAAATATACTCAATAGGAAAGTATATGTAGAATCTATACAGAATTGTATGCAGTCGTGGGGAGGGAGGGAGGTAGTGGGGGGTGGGTGGGGAGGGATAAAATCGCAATTGTATGGCAGTGATTGTTAAACATTAAAAAAATTAAAAAATTAAAAAAAAAAAAAAAAAAAAAAGAAAGAATATACTCTACAGCCTTCTCAACAAGGGGTCACCAGCATGCCTTTGACAGCCTCCAGCAAGGGTTAAACACGTCACAAACTGCCAGCCGTCCTCTTCCACTTTCAGACAGCTCAAGTTGTTGGGAAATTTGTCCTGAAATCAGGCTGAAATCTATCTTTGGGCATCTTCCACCCACTATTCCTCGTTCTTTCATCCTGGGTCAAGCAGAACACGCTAATCCCCCTTCCACATCACTTTTCAAATAGTAGCATTAGAGAGTGGCTACTGCGTGCCAGCCACTGTGCCGAGCACTTTACAAATATCTCCTTTGATCCACACAACAACCCTGTGAGGTAGGCACCATTTCTAGACCCATTTTGCAGATGAGGAAATGTAGGCACAGAGGTGAAATGACTTGTCCAGGGTCACACAGCTGGTAAGTATCTGAGGGAGAATTTGAACTTGGATCTTCCTGCTTCCAGGTGCAGAGTTCCATCTCCTGTGCCACCTGAAGACAGTTCTCATGGTCCTCTGACAGCTTCTCAAGGGCCTTACACCATGTTCTTGGAGCCCTTCATCCTTCTGTTCACCCTTCTCTGAATGCACCTCACCTTGGTCATTTCTTTCCCACACTGTGATGCTCAGGCCTGAACACTGCCCTCTGGCTGTGGTCTCCTCAGGACAGACTTGGGCTGACCTATTACTGACCCCCCTTCCTAGATCGTAGGCCTCTCCATGCCCCTCAGGAAGGCACTGGTCATTCCAACCATCAAGTTTAACTAGTGATTCACACAGACACTGCTATCCCCTAAAATCCCCAAATCCTTTAACAGGAGCCATGGCTGCATCACCCTCCCCCACTCATTGGTTTTTCTTTTCTAATTCTTGTTGAGGACTCTGCTTTTACCTCCACTGGATATTTTCATTTGGATAGAATCCTAAATTTTAGCTAGCTGAAACCTCCTCCATCCTATCAGTCATGTGACATCTCCACCCCTCCCTCCCAGCTCTAGCATTGGCACATTTGGACAAGCACACCTTGTGCTATTTCACTGAAGTCGTTGATAAAAATGCTGAACAAGCACGGAGAAAAGGGGAGATCCCTGGGGCAATCAGGACAATTCCCCTGAGACCTCCCAGGGAGCTGGCATCAGCTCATTAGCCAGCACTCGACAGGTAGGGCAATGTAACCCGTTAACCCTTTCCAAATCCACCTGTCATCTGAGATTCAGACTTTGCTAAAATCTGACTGCACTTTGCAGAATTGCTCTGATCCAAGCAAAGACTAGCAGCTCATCAGGCACCATTTTACAAGGGATCTGGGATCTTGGCAGCGTAGGCAGGAAATGCACATTTTTATCCCGTGCAGTTCTGCCCTCCTGTCACGAAAACAAACTGCTTCGTGGACCAAAGGAGAGATAGTGCTCAGAGTCTGATAAAGTGCTTGTTCAACTGAGGTTGGAAATGGCTTTCTTGATGGAGCAGTTCCCACCTGCTTGATGAACTCATGCACCTTATATAAAGCAGTGAACAGGAAGGGAGAGTTCAGGATTCTCTGTCCAGAGTCACTTGCCCATAATGTCTCATTGAGGCACAAAGCACAAATGGGGCAAGAACATAAAATCAGGGTTACCTAAGGGACATTTAGAATAGGCTGGAGCTCACCTTGAGATGGGAGAGAAGGGAGAGTGAGGTTAATAAACCTTTGCCTCTATGCTTCTAACTTAAGGGGGGAGTGGTGGGGGGGAAGAGTTTAAAAAGGAAAGTAAGTTAATCTGGGTCCTACAATTACCTAAAGGTAACCTGTCCAATCCAGTAGGCAGAGATGCAGAGATTTTACAGAGCTCTAGGGAGCCCAGCCTCTTAACAGGCATGACCTGGATGAAGATCCCGACCAGGAGACTGAGAAAGGGCAGTCAAACATGAAGGAAGAAAAACAGGTGAGGTTGGACTCATGAAAACCTGGAGAGAAAAGAGTGGGAAGGAGAAGAAGACCCTGGATTCAATCCTGGGTCCGTTACTCTTCTCTCTTCATTCTACTTCACTCAGTGATCTCATCAGCTGCCATGGATTGAATCACCCTCTCCATGCTCATGATTTCTCAAATCTACCTATTCTGCCTAAAACCCTGTGCTGACCTCCAGTCTTTCATCTCTCGTTGCTTTGTTGATGCCACAAATTGGATGTCGTGTAGACATTTTCAACTCAACATGTCCAAAACAGAACTCTTCATATTCCCCCTGTTCTTTCCCCTCCTACCTTCCCTATTACTGTAGAGGGCACCACCATCTTCCAGGCTCCTAACCTTGGCATCATCTTCAAATCCTAACTTCTGTCCAAGGGATTGCCAAAGATTGTCCAATTTACCTCTGCAGCATCTCTTGTGGATTTCAGCTTTGCAGCACCTCTCATCAGTTTCACCTCTCCAACATCCCTTGCAGATTTCACCCTTCAACATCTCTCAGATTTCATCTTTGCAGCATCTCTGATCAGTTTTACCTCTCCAACATCTCTTGTCCATTTCAGCTTTGCAACATTTGTCATCAATTTCACCTCTCCAACATCTCTTGTCCATTTCAGCTTTGCAGCACCTCTCATCAATTTCACCTCTCCAATATCTCTCACAGATTTCATCTTTACAGCATCTCTCATCGGTTTCACCTCTCCAATATGTCATGCAGATTTCACCCTTCAACGTCTCTTGCAGATTTCACCTTGGCACCATCTCTCCTCAGGCTCACCTCTGCAGCATCTTTCAAAAACAGAACTTTCTTCTCTGATGCTGCCCCTACCCTAGTCCAGGCCTCATCTCCTGTGCACTGTTGTTTTCTTATGACTCACCATTTATTTTATTTGTACAAAGTAGTGAAGAATCATACCATGGCTGGGGGAAAATGATGTTTTAGGATTTAAACAAGTTCTTTCATTTTGAAACATCTCTATTGAAGGCTTGGGACTAGCAATCTTAGCTCCAGCATCTTTGGGTTTGGACTCAGCAGGCTTCCCAGCCTTGGAATCACTGGGCTCTGTGTCCTTAGAATCAGACTTGGCTGCCGTGGGATCAGACTTGGTGACCTTGATGGCAGACTTGGTGACCTTAAGGTCAGTGCGCTTTGGAGCCTTAGAGTCAGGCTTCATGATCCTGAAGCCTGGACGTTTGGTGGCAACCCTAGGACCTGGATGCTTAGTGGCCACCTTGTGGCCAGCATGCTGGGCACTTGCCTCAGGGATCTTAGCCCTAAGAAGTTTGACCTCGAAGGCCTTGGTGGCTTCATGGCTTCTGCTTGGACCTTGGGAATTGTTTGGTTTCTTTGGTTTACATCTTCTTCAGCTCCTTCTTGTGTTTCTTGGCAAAGCATGTGTTTCTCAGAAACTTGGAGTTGACCCATCTCAGAGACATGTATCACCGTGACTTAGGTTTCCTGATGCCATTTCTGTGCCATTTTTGTGATTGGTTGTGGCTAGTATGGTTCTTAGACTTAGCCATCTTTACACAACAACCTTCACTAACAGGCATTCCACCCACTAGAAGAAGTCAAAGCTAGAGACAGGAAAGGTCATGCCTGCACTACTGCAGTATTTCCTGGTGGATGTGCCTCCCTCAAGTCTCTCCCTCCTCCTTCCAGTTGTCAAACTGATTTTCCTGAGGTGCAGGTCTATGCCACTCAACTCCTCAATAAACCTGTGACTCTCTATTGCCTCCAGGATCAAATACAGAATCCTCTCTGAACGAGAGTTCAAAACCCTCCCTAACCTAGCCCTCTCCTGCCTTTCCACTCGTCTCCCACTTCACTCCCCACTTCTTCAATCCAGTGACACTGGCCTCCTGACTCTTCCTTGCACATGACCGTCCATCTTCCATGCTGGGAATGTTGTCCCTCCTTTTCTCTGCTTCCCTAGCTCCCTTCAAGCACCAGTTAAAATCTTACCTTCTACAAGAAGCCTCCCCCAACTCGCCTTCATTCTGTCTTCTGCTGACTTTTTCCTCTTTTTCAGTACATTCTTTGTACTCATTTTTTGCACATTGTCTCTCTCATCAGATTGTGAGGCCCTTGAGGGCAGGCACCCTGTTTTTGTCTTTCTTTCTATTCCTACCTTTTAACACACCTGGTGCATGATAAGTATTTAATAAATATTTATTGACTGAATGATCCTATTAAAAGCTGCAGAGCGATGGATGGAGGATAAGGACTGAGAGAGGACTGAGAGAGGATCGGACAGTCAAGAAGTCACCAGTTTGGGTGGAATAATGAGGTTGGAGGCCAGACTACAGAGGGTAAAGAGAGTGAAAGAAAGGAAGTGAATGTGCCTCTTGTAGACAATGTACCCAATCAATAAACATTCCTCAATCCAGCAGAGGACATGAGGGACAGAAACATCCAAATGTGGTCAATGGTAACCTCATTTCTTACAGAAACACCAACACATCTGCTGCATTTTTAGTATTTTTGTTGTCTCCTTGGCAGTTTCGTTTTTGATATATACTCTCGGGGTGGTTCAATCTCACACCTAGATTGCTGGAAATTTAGCTTTTCCTTCCACAATTTTTTTCCGTTTTTATAAAGGCAGAGGGGATCTTTCTTCATGATCTTCCATCGCCCTAATTCAGGTTTTGGGAACGAGGTCATGTTCTAAACCTGTGTTGCCCTTGGTTGCCACATTTCTCTATTTGATAATGGGATCAGGTGGTGCTTGGCTAAATATTTTCTAGGATATTTTGACCTCCTCTAGGTGGCAATTGCTTTATGTTGATTCAATTTCTGCCCTTTCCTTCCTCTGTTTCCTACTTTTCACCACTTTTCACTTACTTGAGTGGGTCAAGTTGAAGCTATTTGGATTGCATGCCATCTTATCTTTCTCTCTAATTTGGGGGTTTTGTCCTCTGCTTTAACAAGATGATTTGACTGCAAAGATTATTCAGAAATGATTCCCACATCGATAACCAATCATTTCTTATCCATTAAGATACATTTTAGGCTGAGATTGTTTGGCATTTGACACACCCAGGGATTTCCTACACTCATGTTTTTTGTTTTTGTTTTTTAAATTGATTTATTTATTTAACTTTTAACATTCATTTTCACAAAATTTTGGGTTCCAAATTTTCTCCCCATTTCTCCCCTTCCCCCTAAAACGCCAAGCATTCTAATTGCCCCAATCACCAGTCTGCCCTCTCTTCTTGCCC
The DNA here is from genome assembly GCF_028372415.1 of Notamacropus eugenii. NCBI lineage: Eukaryota > Metazoa > Chordata > Mammalia > Diprotodontia > Macropodidae > Notamacropus > Notamacropus eugenii. Next base: position 296,748,487 of record NC_092874.1, on the reverse strand, counting down.
TTCCCTTGTCCCCATCTTCTCTTTTGTCCTGTAGGGCCAGATAACTTTCTATACCCCATTACCTGTATTTCTTATTTCCTAGTAGCAAGAAAAATACTTGACAGTTGTTCCTAAAACTTTGAATTCCAACTTCTCTTCATCCCTCCCTCCCCAACCATTCCCTTTGGGAAGGCAAGCAATTCACTATAGGCCATATCTGTGTAGTTTTGCAAGTGACTTCCATAATAGTCGTGTTGTGTAAGACTAACTATATTTCCCTCCATCCTATCCTGCCCCGCATTGCTTCTATTCTCTCTTTTGATCCTGTCCCTCCCTAAGTGTTGACTTCAAATTGCTCCCTCCTTCCACTGCCCTCCATTCTGTCATCCCTCCCACCCTGCTGATCCCATTCTCCCCCACTTTCCTGTATTGTAGGATAGGTTTTCATACCAAAACGAGTGTGCATTTTATTCCTTCCTTTAGTCGAATGTGATGAGAGTAAGCTTCATGTTTTTCTCTCTCCTCCCCTCTTTTTCCCTCCACTGAAAAGTCTTTTGCTTGCCTCTTTTATGAGAAATAATTTGCCCCATTCCATTTCTCCCTTTCTCCTCCCAATACATTTCTCTCTTGCTGCTTAATTTCATTTCTTTAAGATATGATCTCATCCTATTTAATTCACTCTGTGCTCTGTGTGTGTGTGCGTGTGTGTGTGTATGTGTAACCCTACCAACTACCCAAATACTGAAAAGTTTCAAGAGTTACAAATATTGTCTTTCCATGTAGGAATGTAAACAGTTCAACTTTAGTAAGTCCCTTTGACTTCTCTTTGCTGTTTACCTTTTCATGCTTCTCTTCATTCTTGTGTTTGAAAGTGAGATTTTCTTTTCAGCTCTGGTCTTTTCATCAAGAATGCTTAAAAGTCCTCTATTTTATTGAATGACCATTGTTTCCCCTGAAGTATTATACTCAGTTTTGCTGGGTAGGTGATTCTTGGTTTTGGTCCTACTTCCTTTGACTTTGGGAATATCATATTCCACGCCCTTAGCTCCCTTAATGTAGAAGCTGCTAGATCTTGTGTTATCCTGATTGTATTGCCACAATATTTGAATTGTTTCTTTCCAGCTGCTTGCAATATTTTCTCCTTGACCTGGGAACTCTGGAATTTGGCCACAATGTTCCTAGGAGTTTCTCTTTTTGGATGTCTTTCAGGTGGTGATGGGTGGATTCTTTCAATATTTATTTTGCCCTCTCATTCGAGAATATCAGGGCAGTTTTCCTTGACAATTTCATGAAAGATGATGTCCAGGCTCTTGTTTTGATCACGGCTTTCAGGTAGTCCCATAATTTTTAAATTGTCTCTCCTGGATCTATTTTCTAGGTCAGTGTTTTTCCAATGAGGTATTTCATGTTATCTTCCATTTGTTCATTCTTTTGGTTTTGTTTTGTGATTTCTTGGTTTCTCATAAAGTCATTAGCCTCCACCTGTTCCATTCTAATTTTGAAAGAACTATTTTCTTCAGTGAGCTTTTGGACATCCTTTTCCATTTGACTGATTCTGCTTTTTCAAGCATTCTTCTCCTCATTGGCTTTTTGAACCTCTTTTGCCAATTGAGTTAGCCTATTTTTAAAGGTGTTATTTTCTTCAGCATCTTTTTGGGTCTCTTTTAGCAAGGTGTTGACCTGCTTTTCCTGTTTTTCTTGCATCTCTCTCATTTCTCTTCCCAGTTTTCCCTCCACCTCTCTAACTTGATTTCCAAAATCCTTTTTGAGCTCTTCCATGGCCTCAGCCCATTGAATGTTGATTTTGGATGTTTGGGATACAGAAGCCTTGACTTCTATGTCTTTCCCTGATGGTAAGCCTCGTTCATCCTCATCTGAAACGATGGGAAGAGATGTCTGTTCACCAAGAAAGTAACCTTCTCTGGTCTTATTTTTTTTTCCATTTTTTGGGCATTTTCCCAACCAGTTACTTGACTCTTGGGTCCTTTGTCAAGAGTAGGGTATACTTTGAGAATCTGTGAGATCTCAGTTGCTCCAAGGTGGCACGATCAAGCATGTGCTGCTCTGGACGCAGAAAGGGATTTTTATGTCCAGAATCTTAGCAATTACCTCTCCACAGCCACCTAGCCTCCAGTTCCATCAAGTCAGCACTGGGGGCTGATTTTCAGATAAGCTGTATGGGCAGGTGTAACGGGACGAGTTAGAGCCAACCCCTATCCATTTCAGGACGCCATACTGAGAGCCTGCCTAGATAACCTAGGGGCTTGTCAGTAGGGGTGGAACTAGATGGATTTCAGGAGGAAGGGTCTCGTCTTTGTTTGCAACGTGGCAGTTCTTTGTCCTGGCTCCGGATGTCCAGTGGAGAAGACACCCATATAAGGAAAGGTGATAGGTGATAGGTTCAATGTGAAAGGTGATAGCTGATAGGTTCAACGTAAGGCTTAGGAATGTTTTACATAAAGACTACATATGCATGTGAATGAGATGAAATAAACGGAGTCTTCACCACCTTTGTCTCCCGCCCCATTTCATTACTCACGAGATCAAGGCCTCTTGCTGGACAAGAGCCTTGGGTCGCGGTCAGGGGTTCCCGTAAATGGTCTAGGGGACCCCAACAGGCAGGGCCGCCATTCAGTGTGAGACAAAGACCAGCTAGGCCAGGTCCTCCACCCAGGGCTGAGGTAAGACTCAGCTCTTCAGTGCCCCCAGGGGTTTTTACGCTGTATGGGCTGCTGTGCACTCTCTGTGGCTGCTGCCTGCTGCTGGAGCTATAGGAAGGCCCTTCTCCCTTCCTGGCCAACTGAATAAACCACATCACAGATCTTTGGCGCCTGTGGGTTGAGGGATCTGAGAACCTGCTGCTGCAACTGGAGACTCCACAACTGGAAATTCCACTCCTGAGGTGTCCTCCTTCCAGAGTCTCATCGCGTTGCTCCACGCCACATCAGGCGGGCAAGGCCAGGCTGGGCTCCACGCTCCGCTCAGCGTCCAGCACAAACGATGTTTCTGTGGGCCTTTCAGGTCACCGTCGGCTGAAAATCTCCTCCACTCTGTTGTTCTCCGCTTCTGCTGCTCCACGATTTGTTGAGAGTCCCTCTCTACAGGTATTTTGTGGGCTGTGTGGGGAGACCCTACATAAGTGTGTTTTTCTAGTCCCCCATCTTGGCTCCGCCCCCCCACTCATGTTTTTTCATATTAACGAAAATCCACCTCTGGTCTCCCTTATCTATGGAAAAAAAACCCCTTATAATAAATATATACAATTCAAATTCCTGCAATTAAATTTTTTTCAATTCTTCTAACTCTTCCTGAAAGAAGTATTTCTGCTACATAGATGACTGAACTCTTTCCTTTCCTAATCCTAGGTTACACTTTGCAATGTCTTTTTTGCCATTTTCTCTGCCCACCTTTGCACTGAAATCACCAAATATCAAGGTGTATATTGACTTCATCTGGAGAAATCTACCGTTTTTTTTCATAGAATTTCTTGACCTCATCTTTTGCTCTGATGTTGACTCCAAAGCTCCAAGGAGGTTTCGGGAGCTGCTTTATTTGTGTTTGGCTAATGAGATCTGTAAAGTAAGTAGGCTGAATCACCTGAGTCACTTCTTGTTTGTTAGATCCAATGATATCAATCCTTTTCTTGATTTCTCAAAGAGCCTGTGAGCCATCCTTCCATTTCCTGATTTCTGTGGCTTCATTTATAGCAAAAATGTCAATATTGATACACATGCTATCCTCCAATGGAATGCTGAATAGGAATCAATGGAGAAGGATCTCACATTTAAGGAAGTGCAGTTCAACTGAAGTTCAAACTATACCCAAAGGACTATACAACTGTGTTATATGTACCCTTTGACCCAGCAATACCACTACTAGGTCTGTATTCCAAAGAGATCATAAAGAAGGGAAAGGACCCACATGCACAAAAATGTTTATAGCAGCTTTTTGTGAGAGCAAAGTATTGGAAATTGAAGGGATGCTCATCGATTGGGAAATGGCTGAACAAGCTGGGGTGTATGAATGGAGTGGAATACTACTGTGCTATGAGAGTCATGAGTAGGCTGATTTCAGAAAAACCTGGAAAGGCTCACATGAACTCATGCTGAGTGAAGTGAGCAGAACTACGAGAACATTGTACACAGTAACAGCCACTTTGTGTGATAAGTAACTTTGATAGACTTCGTTCTTCTGAGAAGTACAAGGCTCTAAGACAATTCCAAAAGACTCGTTGGAAGAAATGACATCGACCTCCAGACAAAGAACTGTGAAGTCTGACTGCAGATTTAAGAGCACTATTTTTCTCTGTTTTTCTTTCTCGTTTTTCCCTTTTCTTCTGATTCTTCTTTCACAACATGACTAATGTGGAAACGCGCGTAATATGATTGTCCACATATAGCCTATATCAGAGCGTTTTCTGTCTTGGGGAAAGGGAAGGGGAGACGAAAGGAGAAAATGATTCTGGAACTCAAAACCTTATAAAAGTGAATGCTGAAAAGAAGTATTTTTTTAAATAGAAAAGAAAATGAGGTTCAAAGCTGCAATTTCATAGCCACCTTCTGCTTCCTTTTCTGACACTGTCTGTTATCACTGGAGTCCTACAAGAGGGATGCCCACAAATTTTGTCTTTTTGTTTTAGGAATTGCCATGGCCAAAAGTCACCACCTGGTGGCGAGCCCATAGCTAAGACTGCTCAGGATCCTCATGCTCCTATCTCAGCAGCCTCCTCTTGTCCGATGCCTTCCCTGCCCCAGTTGTCAGGGTTCTCGCCATCCTCATACTGACTCATTCATGTACACGGAACAGAAGAGACGCTCTCTGAGGACAGAGGCCACTTCACTGCTCTTTCTGTATCTCAGTCCCTACAATGTAGCAAGAACTTCTCAGATTATACAGAGCTGAATGGACTTACCACCTCCACACTGATCTGGGGCTTCCATTCCCCATTATCCATTGTGGTGTCCGATCCTTCCTATCCCAGAGATCATTCTCCTCAAAAGAGAAAATAGAAGTAAAGGAGAAGATTGTATCAGCTCATTTATGCCAATCCCTTCCTTGTACTTTCTCTTACCTGCAACATAGCTTGCTTGCAATGCACTCGCACGCACGCACACACACACACACACACACACGCAGAAATTTACACTTGAATCTAAAATATTGAAGCGAGTTAGACCTAATTATGGGAAATCGAATGATTCCAACCATTCTCAAGTTATTTCCATTTTTTTAAGAGCTGGAGTGGGAGGATAAGAAGGTAGTCTAATCGGCACCCAAATAAAGGATGTTGAGAAATAAAACAGATATTAAGGTACTTGTGGAATTCACACACGAGGTTTACGTGGACCCACTCCCCGCGCGCGCCCCCGCCCCAGCTCGCCACCGCTTTGCCCCCGCGCCCCATTGTCCGCCCGCCCCACGTTCGCCCCGCGTTCCCCCAATGTTCCTCCCGCGTGTCCACGGTAGCGGCCGACGCGGACGCGATCGCGGCTGGCGGGCGGGGGAGGGTCGGAGCCGTTTCTGCAGGTACCTTCTCTGCATGTACCCGGGCGGGTCAGGGCCGGGAGAGGAGGGGGCGGGGGAGGGGCCAGGGCTCGGGCACGGTGCCCTCCTCTGTGCCAGGACACGGCCGCCCCCCCAAACCTGGGCACAGAGGCGGCCCCTCCCCTTGTCTGCCCCCCAAACCTGGGCACAGCTCTCCCGCCAGAGTTGCCCCTGGTGCAGCTGCCTCTGGTTCATCCCCTAACCTCTCCCCCAAATCCCCAGCATCCAGGGATGTCGGTAACTGAGTTGGGTCCCTCGGTGCCAGGCCTGCTTGCCCCCTTGCTTCCTCTCCCCACAAACAACCCCAAAATGGAGTTGCCCAGGCCCGGACTCACTTCCCAGTGCCAAGGCCTGGCATGCCTTTCCACCTCCCTCTGGGCCAAAGTTGTGTTGATTTTCCCAGTGAGTGTGTGCATACACGTGTCTGTGTGACTTGTGTGTATTTGGAGAGGGTGGGAGAGCTGGCAACAGTCCCGTGCCCAGACCTGATGCACCCTGTCCCCTGGCCCCAGATGCCCCCCTTGGCTGGCCAGACTGGGACTCATCACCCACTCTTTGCCTGGTCTTGGCCAGGCTCATCCTCCCAGTGCCAGAGGCCAGCTGCCCTCCAGCTTACCCTCTAACGTGGGGCATCCCCAGCCCGGGGATGATCCTCCCAGGATGAAGGCCCTGCTGCCCCTGGCTCACTGGGTGACCCTGCCAGAGCATCATGGCCCCCTTCCTAGTTCCTCCCTGAAGGAAATCCTCTCAGGCCACTGGCCACTTCCCTCCACTTCCCCTGAACTTTGCAGAGCTGAACCAAACTCAGACTCCCGGCACGTGCAAGTGATCCCTTTTCTTTGGGTTAGCGGCTCCTGAAAAGGACTGTGGAGGGTGTTGTGGGTCATCGCTGGGCAGATGAGAGAAGGCCAGGATGCTCCACGCTGGAGCTATTGAAAAGTGTCAATGTTTGTGGTTTGAAACCTTACCAATCCCCCAGGCCCTTTCTGGGCAGCCTGGAAGAGTCTGTCCATCTCTGGCCCTGCAAATTCTGTTCACAGTCTGGGCAGATCCTGTGTGCTCACCAGCCTGAGCCAACAGGAGTCCATCCCTGTGGGTCAGTGACTGCCAGAGCAAGACAGTAGGTGGCCTTCAGATGAAAGTCACTTGGCTGGGGAGGCATGTGAAGGTTCAAGGCAGGGGGATGGTAGCATCTTGGCCTGACAGTCCCCAGGAGACTGTGGGAGACTAGTGAGATTCTGGGTAAAATCAGCTCTCATTTGCACATAACAGGATGGAGTGGGGTGAGTCAGGATAAAGCAGAGGGATGTAGGGGGCAGGTGCTCCAGGTTCTAACACCACCCTGGCCCTGCTGGTGACCATGTGATGGCAGATGAGGCAGTATCTTTCTAAACTGGGCTTTTATCCTCTCACATGAAAACAAAGGACTCTTCTTGATGAGCGCCACCTTATTGGGGGCCAGTACTGTGACTGCCTCTGAAATCTCCAAGGGCCCTTTCAATACTAATATTCTATGGTTGTAGGTCAGCATAGGAAGTAGTAGCAGAGAGAGAGTTCTGCCTTTACTGGGCCTGCAACCATGCCTTGTGCTGTTCAAAACATGGGGGTTTTTTGAGGGGGGGAGGGCAGAGCAGGGATTAGATTATGATGACAGAGGGTAGGGTTGGCTTTTCCCTTTGACTGTAGAATTCAGAATAGTCAAGAGCTTAGATTCTCTGTCTTTATGATACTGGAATGCTGAAGATAAGGCTACCTGGCAGACCGGGGGCTTTCCTTGGCAATTTAGGGGGTGCCCATACAGCCTTTTCAGGCCTCCCCTGGGATGTGGTTAGGTTTGTATCCACAACAGCCTGACTACTAGCTGTACTGCTTTGTTTGAGGCCTCGGGCAAAGACTCCACCCAAGCATGGGGGAGGGAGGGTGAGAGCTGATGCTGATGCCCGAGTGGGTGGGCATTCAAAGACTCCAGTGGGGCAGACTTGATTACCATGTGGGGGTGGAAGCTAGCAAGGGACATCAGGCCAGCTGTCTGCCTTGGCTGCTGCCGATTTCCCTCTTCCTGTCCTTGCCAAGTGGGCACCCCATCTTCAGAGAAGCTCACGGGTCGACCAAATGGGCTTCCTTAGCCAGGGAGACATGTGGTTTCTTGCTTTTTAGGACAAGTCTAGTAGGAACTCTCCCTGCTAGCCAAACCAGGCCTTCTTGTTCTCCCAACTGGCAGAGACATCCACTGGGGTCTCTGTCCCACGACCCAAGCAAGCATCTTGGAAATGAAAGCAGTAACCCCCAGAATACAGCTTCTGGCAAAGGTCACAGGCCCTCCAAAATCAAGGTTGGGTATATTAGAGATGGTTTTATAGCATGGATAGACTAGGAAACCAAGCTGAGATCCCCTACAACCTGGTCTCGTCTGTAATCTGAGTTAGGGGTGGTCTAATTCATGTTCATGACATCCATGTCTCCTAAGGCTGGGACAGCCTCCCTTTTGTATCAGCCCTCTGTCACTGAAACTTTGCTTGTGCAATCCTTGACAATTCAGAAATCCCTGAGGAGGCAGTGAGGTTGGAGCTGAGGGAGCTGGGGGACAGGAAGGCCCAGGGCCTGCTTTGGAGGCTCTTCCTCCAAAGAGGTATGGGGACCCCTGGAGAATTTACCACTTGTCTGTTTACTCATTTGTAAAATGAGTTCAATAATCCAGTTGTCCATTGAGGGCTCTTACTAAAGAAACACATGACCTAAGGGGTGGGGTTAGTATCTGATGGTTAGCTTGGACCCCATCCACCCTCCAGAATGATCACAGAACTGGGTGCTGTTGGGGATGAGGGGAAACAAAGACATGGAAGGGAAAGCAGGCCTTTCCCTCAGAGTTAACAACTATGGCGAGAAGGAAATTGTGTGTGTGCGAAGCGACCTGAGAACAATCCCAAGGCAAGTGTCAAAACCCCAGATTCAGTAAAGACACCAAGGGAGACATTCCAAATGGAGGCTGGAGAGAGAGTGGGGGCAGCGCTTCACCAGGGAAGCCACCTGCAAGAAGATGTCACGGCCAGCTCAGGCACAAAGCTGGCAGGCTTGGCCCTGGTGAGCAGCCACCCTCAGCGTCTGGGAGACACTTCAGAAACTCTTTAGGAAAGCGCCTCTCTGTCCCAGTGCAGCCAGCTTTCCTTTTGGAGGAATCCATCCCTCCCCTTCAACGTCTCCCCCATCAGGCTCTTCTCAGGGGGTCCCAGAAAATCACACCTAGTCAGTCAGTAAGCACAGCTTCTCATTACTTTTTGCTTCTTCCAGGAATTTCTAGCACTTCTAGAGTGAGATTTTGATGATGTCTCGACGCAGTCAGCGCCTGAGCCATCGTTACCATGTTGATGATGATGGAGGCAGCAGCAGCAGCAGCAGTGGAGGAAGTTCCCTGGTGGCTGGTCAGCACACTGCCTTCAAGGACAGTCCCTTAAGGTAAGCCACTCCACAGCGACCCTAGGTCATCTTCCAGATCACAACCACTCAGGGCAGCCAAGGGCCTGGCCAGCTTCCATGTGCACCTTTCTTTCCTGCCCCCATCTTTGGTGGAAACATCACTCTAGTGCTTTCTTTCCCCACAAATGCGAGAATTTCCTGTCCCCAGCACCGTCTCTTCCCCTTCTACCCCAACCTGGGCTGCTGCTGCCTTCACTCTCTGAGAACAGGAACTAGGGAGGGGTGACTTTGAGCATTGAGAGGGCCAGAAACTGAGGCTTAAAGCTGGGCAGGGAACAACCACCCTGTGGCCCAGTACCCACGGTTTCTGGGGTGAGCTGCAGGGCCTAGCAAGAGCATAGGAAGCCATGGGGGTGATGGACCTGTGGGGGAGGAGACAGGTTCAGGTGGCTTTAGCTCCTCTTGTACCTCATCATGGTGGTTCCATTTGGAAAGAGGCCCTGCCTGGCCCATGGGAGCTGGGGATTTGTTCCAATGTTATAAAGGATTCATCTGTTGAAGGAATAAGAACAGAAGAGGGCTTTGGGGATCATTTCTTTTCATCCTAGAAGCTCCTTGAAAGTCTCTTCCTCCTCCAGGCCTTTCTCCCCCTGTTTTTCTCCTGCTTCATCTCCTTCACCCTCTTTCCTTTGCTCTTCATGCTTGGCGCCCCCCAGGACTCTGAAGAGGAAATCTGGCAGTGTGAAACGCCTCTCACCAGCCCCTCACCTGGGCCCTGCTTCCAATCCTCACACTACCTACTACAGTGAATCAGTGGTCAGCGAGTCCTACGTCAGGGGCCCCCGGGTCGCCTCGGTGGACAAAAGCTCCATCCTACAAGATCAGCTGGACAGCGATGTCTACTGGAGTGAACGTGGTGAGCTCTGGCCAGAGCTTGACAAACCCGAGGGCTTGGGCTGGGGAGAAGGAAGGAAGCTCCTCCCTGTCTTCTAAAGATTCCTAAGGAGGCTAGTGTCTGTTGGGAGTTACCTTACTCCTCCAGGTTGGCTCATCTCCCTGGATCCTCCCAGGTGGGAGATCCTTCCATTCTCCTGAAGCCCCTCAGTCCCATAGATGGCACTTTTCCAGATCTGGGTGACAATAACCATGCCTCCTAAGGCAGAAGGCCACCTGGTTTTGTGCAGCCAATGAGCTAAAAATCATCTTTACATGTTTCAGTAAAGTTCCATTACACTTAAAAACATAAAAAGTGTTCTTACCTCATACAGAAATAGGAAGGGGGCCGGATTTTGCCCTTGTGCAGAACTCCATTCCTGCCCTAAACCACATGTGGGGGGGCTTCTGGGCTCAGACCCCCAAAGGGGTGGGAAGTCTGACTTCTGAAAAGTTCTGCCAGGTGTTCCACCTCTGGCAGCTGCTGTTGCTGGAAGCCTGAAGCTCCCTGCTTATCAGGCACCTCCATGCTCTGTGCAGGTGGGGACTTGGTGAGGAGGAGGAGAGGCCTGGGAGGTGCTGAGAACAGCAAGATCAATGGACTGAATGAGGGCAAAGTCACCTATGATATCTGTGGATCTTCCTCAGGATACTCCTCGGAGGATGACTCTGCAGGTAGGCAGCACTTCCTGCCTACTGGAACTCCATCCCCTGGACGCTGCCCCGTGTACTTTGAAGGGTGCCCCATCCAGGGGGGATGGGGAGAACATAGATTTCAGATAAAAGGATAGAGAACTCTGCAGTCTGGCTCCAGGTGGGGGTTTGGAGGTTGGGAGGGCCCAAGCCTCAGCATGGTAATGGGGATGCCTGAGGCCCACTTGTGTCTCCTTCTGGGTGGCTCCTCATGTCTTCACTTTCCTGCAGGGCACACACTTATGGACCAGCCTGGCTCAGCATCCTCATTAAGGAATGCTGCCTCCCAAGTTGGCGCTTTCTTGTGGGTGGCCATCACTTTTCCAGGTGGGTTCTGGGAGTGTGTGGGCACACTGCCCAGGGCAGTCCCTGCTGTGGGCCCATAAGAGCTTCCTCATTCCTATGCTGGGGCACACCAGGCCTGGGTGCTAACCCTAGGACAGTGTGTGGAGACAGGCTTTTATGGCAGGATCCCCAGGCACAGCTAGAGAGCCTTGGGAGATTCAAGGAGCAGCTGCAGAGTGAGCAGGCTGGGAGCAAGCTAACTCTGGGATAGGAGGGCGAAGCCTTTGAACCCCTCTGCTGGGACTTTTACAGGTTGGCTCTTTGGCCTGTTCTACTGGTGGCTGGGCACTAACTGCTACCGCCTGACCACAGCTGCCTCCCTGCTGGACGTCTTTGTCTTAACCAGGTCAGTGAGGCTTCCCTGGGCTCTGCCAGAACCAAAGAACCCATGCTTGAAAAAGCTTCACCACGCTTGAGCTCAGTTCAGCTTTTGAGACTTTTGTGCCATGAATCTTATGACAGAAGGTCAGGTCAGGGTCAGGGGTGTGCTGGAATCAGCTGGAACCAGCTTGAACTTGCTCCTGAGTGTCAGCTACCAGTCAGGGCTCCTCTGGGTATCTAGACTGAAGAAGAAGATGGGACAAGTTGTGTGTGCCTTCACCTCCTTCAGAACTGCTTGTTAACCCTTCCCCAGCACATGCCAATCCCCATGAGCACAGGTGCTGCTCTATTCCTGAGTATCTTGGAGGAGCTGTCCCCTCAGTAGTTCCTGCCTCTCATCTCCACTGACTCTGGTGGCTTCACCTTGGCCAGTTGGAAAGTCCTGAGCTCCCAGGGGTTGTAGTCTCTTCCCAGTCCTTCGGGTAGCCAGGCCATCCTTACAGTTTCTCTGTGGGGGGTCATGTCCAGGTTTCCAGGCAGCCTCCAGGGCTGTGTCCAGGAGCCTCTAGAGCAGGGGTAGGGAACCTGCGCTCTCCAGGCCACATGTAGCCTTCTAGGTCCTGGGGTGCAACCTTTGGACTGAGGCCAAGTTTTACAGAACAAATCCTTTTCTTAAGGAGATTTGTTCTTGGAAGTCTAGATTCAGTCAAAGGGCCACCCTTGAGGACCTCAAGTGCCACATGTGATCTCCAGGCTGCAGGTTCCCTATCTAGCTCTGGATTCTTGGGGCCACAGGCTAGGCCCAGGGAGACTAGCCAACCTTGTCAGGGCTTACTCCTTCCAAGTCCCAATTTGACAAGCACTGAAATGATTTAGCCAAAAGAAGCCTGCCCAATTCACTAGCATATAAGCACATTCCTGAGAGCCCTGGGAGGGAGATGCCTTCCACCAGCCCTGTCACCTTTCATAACAACATTCACACATTTGACCAAGGTCAAATTTTCTCCTTCCACTTGACCTCGAGGGCTGTCCATAAAAGCCCAGAGCTCCCCACCGTAGCTGTCCCAGGGTGGGGGCACACCCTTTGTTGGTTTCCTCAGCAGCTCAGGGAGGGTCGCACAGGAATCTGGTGGGGAAGACCAGGCACTAATGTCTCCTCCTTCATCCCCATGAAATCCAGGAGCTTTTCAACTCTGAAGAAGTTGTTTCTGCTTCTCTTGATGCTGTTGCTTCTGGCTTCGCTGGCTTACGGTGAGCCTTGCTGAGTCCCCAGGGCACCCTGCCAGCCCAGACAGACAAGGGCTTGGGGGCAGAGCTGCTGAACGCAAGTCTGGAAGACAGAGCTTTGAAGGGGAGCCTTTAGCCTTTAGGGGAAAAGGGACCCAGGCCTTGTATGGGAAAGTTCTTGTGCCTGAAATGGGATAGACGGCCTGTGTCTCCTCCTCTTGATCCAATCCCACAAGCCTTTCTTGTGCATCTTCTGTATGCAGGCCTCCCAGACTCATGCTGCATGCCTACTATGACAGTGCTGGCTTTACATGGGTGTTTGATCTGCCCCCTCAGTGGTCACTGTCAAGGCACTTGAGGGTGGGGGAACTGGTAGAAGAGCTGAGTCCACAATGAATGGGTTAGCTGGGCAGGACACAGCCAATGCCAGCTCTGGAGGCCTTTGCCCCTTCTCACTGGGGAGAATGGACAGGGTGGTCCTCCCTGGATGGTCCCAAAAGAGCTGTACTCTGTTCAGGAACCATGACATCACTTACCCCCTACTATGAGATGAAGCCCAGCTTGGGAATGGTGACACCACAAGCTGTCAGTTACCAGGACCTCTATTCAGCTGGCATCTCCTGAAAGCACTCTGATCCTCCAGAAGAGACAGGGCTGTATGTGGACCAGGCTTGGGACCAGGAGGCAGGACTTCTCCATGTCCTCTCCCCAGCTGCTTCTTGTCCCTCATTTTTCTCATAATCCAAAAGTGTGTAATGACTCCTGAAAGGATCATGAGAGATGCCTTTCCTGAAGGGTCTTGCCTTCCAGATCATGGGGCCCATAATGCATGCACCTTCCTTGGGCCAGGGTCTGAGCCCATGTGGATGTGACACTGCCAGACACAGTCCAGGTGTAGGTCCTCATCCTGGACATGTTTCCCTTCTGGTGCCTCAGCCTCTGCCTTCATTAGCCTTTCCTCCCATGTGCTAGGTGCTTGGTATTTTTACCCCTATGGACTACAGACATTCCACCCTGCTATGCTGTCCTGGTGGGCAGCAAAGGGCAGCAACAGGAGAGAGGAGGTGTGGGAAGCAGGAGAATCCACCCCATATTTCCAGGTGAGTGCCTGGGTGAGTGCCAGGAACACTTTGTGCAGGACAGGCAGACAGTCTGCTCACAACCAAGTCTGTTCCAATCAACCCCAGAATCACTCAGTCCACTACCATTTCTTAAGTGTGGCCTACTGTGTGTCAGGCACTGTGCTAAGGGATGGGAATTCAAAGAAAGAATTCAAACCCAAACAAACAAGCCCACAGTCCCTGCCCTGAAGGAGTCCCCGAGTCATGAGGAAACAACTAGGTACAATGGAGATCTACCAGGACAGATGGGAGTGAAGCAGTAGAGGGAGTTGGCTATGCTGTTTCTTCTGTGGCAGCCATACAGACTATTACCATACCATCTTTGAAGACAGTTCTGGCCTGGCAGGATCTTCCAGGTGGTGTCCTCTCCTAGCGCTGTCTTTGAAACAGCTCTGCAGCACTATGAGGCATCAGAGGAGGGGGAAGCAGGATTAGCCAGAGGAAGCTGCTTTTGTTTCCATTTTGTAATGAACAAAAGTCTGTTTTATTTCCCTTCTCCCTCTCCCACCCATTCAGAAAAATGAAAAGCAAACCACTTGTAACAAATGTGCAGAGTTAAGCAAACCAGTCCCTTTTTGGCCATGTCTAAAAGATCTATGTCTCCTTCTGCCTCCTCAGGCCATCTCTCTGTCAGAAGTTGGGTCATTTTCCAGAAAAGTACTTGGTCACTGCATCGATCAGAGTTCTAAAGTCTTTCAAAGTTGCTTCTTTGTGGTTCTTCTCACTCTGCTCTGCACCAGTTCATACAAAGTCTTCTCAGGTTTCTCTCAATACCACCTATTTCATTGTTTCTTAGAGCACGGTTGTATTCAATCCTTACACCATAATTTATTCAGCTCTTGCCCAGTTCGGGGGCAAGCCAGTAGTTTCCATTTCTTTGTCTTTGCTGTTTGGGTGCCAAGTGTGTGTCATGCAGAAGATAGGTCATTCATCTCAGTGGTGACAGTCTCTTCTTAATGGTCTGTGCTGTGGGTCAAGAGATGAGAATATAAATCCAGGCTATAATGAAGCCTTCATTTAGTAACCTCGATTTATCCATGGATTTCCATCTCCAAATTCATCAATCTTTGCACCAGGGCCACTCACAAGCAGCATTAGGAGACTCTCTCACCTTGGATATGCAGATCCCTGGGGAGCCAGGGTCAGAAAACCTGGGCTCAAGTTTGAGCTTTGCCACTTGCTAGCTTTGGGACCTGGGGCAGTTCAATGCCAACCTCTCAAGACTCAGCCTCCCGCGTTCCCCCGCTGCCTTCAACTGAAATCATAGTTGCCTCCCCCAAAAGGCCTTCCCTAACACCTTGTCACACAGTGAAGTGATTCTGGGGGGGTCTCCAGAAATTGGTAGCAGAGCCCAGACTATCAGAGTTGATCAAGCTGGGAAGACTTGAAGGCTGTGTGCAGATCCTGGTGTCTGCCCACCAGAAGCTTGGCCACCAGGTGATTGGATTTGGGGAGTCATGATGACTTGGGAAGCAGATAAAAAGACCAAACAACCTTTGCCTTCTGCAGCCACCTTCTGTTTGTGGACAGAGGTCAGGGGACCTCAGAGAAGGACAAAGAGTACTTGGTCTCCCTCAGTCCTCACACAGTCCAACCACAGTCTAAGTGGTTGACATTATTCCTGTGCAATCTGAGGGGTGACATGGAGTGGTGGGATAAAGGACATGGCTCTAGAAACAGCAACAGATGAGGTGCTGGATGTCAGATTCACAATGAGGTCCACGATTTTGGACACAGCCAGTGTCAGAATTTGATTTGTCTGACTTCTCATGTCAGCTGCAAGGAGTTTTTTTTCAGATGTGGGGGGGAAAACAATCAGTGGAATGATCACTCACAGGCAGAAGAATTTGGAGGAGGCAAATCAGCCTCAAGGATTAGATTTCATCACATTTTTAAAGGCAACTTAAAAACCCCATAGTTGCTATTCCAAATGAGCATAAGGCAACAGAGGGCAAAGGAAGTCCAGGAGGAAGCTGAGAAGATCATTTTGTCCTTGTGACCCCAACACTCGGCATAGCCTGTTACACTTAGTGGGAGTGTATCAGTGTTTGTTGGCTGTCATTGTACTAAGTCCACAAAACAACGTGCAAGGGAAGAAGACACAACTATTATTTGTCAGTAAGAAAGTCCCCAGGCACAGGATACATGATCAGCACCAAAAGATGTCACAACGAAACCAAAGGACCATCTTCACGGAATGAGAAATGCTGGTTACACGAATCATTTCAGCATCAAGGACCAGATCAGTGACTGGGCCCCACAAAGGTCAAAATCGAGCAAGTTAGAAGAAAGGGGGACAAAAGGGGAAAAAACATACCGTACAGCTCCAACAGCTCCAGTCCTTCCTCTTCAGATGTGTCAACCACTCAGGCACGGCAAAAGGAACACTGACTCATAGCATCGTTTCCTAAGGATGTTTGACTGCTGCCCCAAAACATCACATTCCAGTGAGAAGGCCAGCAATCCTAGAGGCTGCCTCCCTCAGAGACCAGCGGCTCTTGGCAAGCAAAGAAACCAAAGGCAACGCTGGATCTGAAAATAGGCCACTGGCGCAAGAGAAGAAGAGGGTGGTGACTAAAGGATACAAACAGTGGCCCCGTGAAACGGCAAACATCAGGAAGGGCCCTCAGCCTCCCTCTTCAGCTCAGTCCTGAGAGTGGAGGCCCCCAAATTCTTGAGGCAGCTCCTTCCCCTCTCAGTGACTCACCTTGTTAGGAAGCTGTTCTTGCCTCTGAAATGTGCCACAACTTCTACCTTGCCAGGACAAGCAAAGCAACTCTAACCCCGTCCATGTCCACAAAGTCTGAAAACCGTTTTCACGTCTCCTCATCGTGTTGTGTGTTTCCAAAAGTTTTCTTGATATCATTGGTTTTTACTTAACCTACCTTTCCCAGTGTGTCTTCTCAGAAAGAGAAGCAGGGAATTTGGAAAAACCCTGCAAAGCTTGTGTGATCTACTAGTGAAAATCATTTTGAATTAGGTACATCTTTACACACACACACACACACACACACACACACACACGCACACATCCCACTGACTTTGAAGACTTGTCTCTAGCTTTTGCTTTCATGTGACCCACCTTGCTCAGTGTATCCTTCCCATTTTGCCCTCCCACAGAGCCAGCCCTTAAGCAAAAGAATAAACCAAAAAGGGGAAGAAAAGTTCAGCAGAACACAGCAGGCGAGCCCAGCATTAGATGCAGGTTCCCTGCCAGTATTTCCCACCCTAGCCAGGACGGGAAGGGAAGAAGATCCTCATGGGTCATGTCTGTTCTTTCCATTTCCATGGTTGTCTGTGGTGCTTGTTTTCTTGTTCTCCTCATTCATTTATTCCACTTTTCCCCAGTTCATGTAAGTCTTCTAATTAAGCAGAGTTGTGGCTTCGTACAGCATAGTCAAATTTCCTTGTATCCATAAGCCACTCCTCTGTCAATGAGTTCTTTGCTACCAAAGAACTTTCTTAGTGGTTCAATTGGTATGGCACTGAATAAGTTAATTTAGGTAGTTTTATCATTTTTATGCTACTGGCTTGACCTACCCACGAGGAGTGAGTACATCTCCAACTGTTGAGATCTCTACGTATGAAGAATGTTTTGTAATTGTGTTCATATAGTTCCTGTGTGTGTCTTGGCAGGCAAACTCTCAGGTTGTATACAGTATACAATTGTATACAGTTATTTTCAATGGAATTTCTCTTTCTATCTCTTCCTGCTGGATTTTCTTGATTAATATATAGAAATGCTGATGGTTTTGATGGGCTTCCAACTTTCTTTAAGTAATTGTTTGAACTGGTTTTGTTTTAAACTGGTTTTTTTAGATGACTCTCTAGGGTTCTCTTGGTAAACCATTGTATCATCTACCAAAAGAGATAGTTTTGGTTCCTCATTGCAGTTTTTTCCCTTCAGTTTCTTTTCTGCCTTATTGCTATATCTAGCAGTTGCTGTAACTGGTACAACACTGAATAGCAATGGTTGGCAATGGACTTTCTTCCTTTACCGTGATCTTACTGGGAAGGCTTATCCCCATTACATATCATGCTTGCTCTTGGTTTTAGTTAGATAATACTTATTTTAAAGAAGACTCCATTTATTCCTGTGCTTTCTAGTGTTTTTCAACAGGGATGAGGCATTTTGTCAAAAGCTTTGTCTGCACCTGTTGAAATCATATAAATTTGTTGTTTATGTTATTGATATAATCAGTTACATTTATAGTTTTCCTAATAATTGACCCAGGCCCAACTTCTTGGTATCAATCCAGCTTGGTCACAGTGTCACAATATATCTTTGTGATATATTCCTGTAATCTCCTTTCTTAGCATTTAATATTTTTCATCAATATTCATTAATGAAATTGATCTATAGTTCCCTCTCTTGGGGAGACGTGACTCTCCTTGGTTTGGGTATCAAGATTATATTTTTGTCATAGAAAGAATTTGATAAGATTCTATCTTTACCTGTTTTTCAAATAGTTTATTTAGTGTTGGAATTGATTACTTTTTAATCATTTGGAAAAATTTGATTTAGTCCTGGGGTTTTTTCTTAGAGAGATCATTTATAGCTTGTTTCGTTCCTTTTTCTAAGATGGGGTTATTTAAGGGCTCTGTTAAACAGGACTATTTACATTTGTAAAATTCATTTCATTTAGATTTTCATTTTTATTATTGGCATGTAGTTGGGCAACAAAGCTCCTAGTAATTACTTTTATTTTCTCTTCATAGATTGTAAATTCACTGTTTTCATTTTCTGATGTAATAATTTGGTTTTCTTTTGTAAAAATTAAATTAGCCAAGGATTTATCTATTTAATTGTTTTTCTCAAAGCTTATAGTTTTATTTATTAGTTCATTGGGGTTTTGTTCTTTCAATTTCGTTCATCTTTCTATCGATTCAAGATTTTAATTTTGGTGTTTAATTGGGAAGGGATTAATCTGTTGGTTTTCTAAATATTTTAGTAGCATGTCTAATTCTTTAATCTGTTTCTTTCTCTCTTTGATTGATGTAAGCATTTCAAAATATACATTTCCCTCTAAGTCCTGCATTGACTGCATCCCCAAAATTTAGTTATGTCATTGTCACCATGAAATTGTTAACCATCCATTCTTTAGGATCCATTCTGCAAGATCCATTCTTTTTCTCCAACTCCTCTATTTGTGTATCTTTCTGTTTCAAGCATATTTCTTGTAAATAACATATTGTTGGATTCTGGTTTCTAATCCATTCAACTGTATTCTTCCATTTTATGAGTGAGTTCATCCCATTCCCATTCACAGTTGTGTTCATTAAATGTATATTTTTTTCCATGCTATTCTTTTACACTCATCCTTTTGTTTTTTACTCTGTCCCTTCTTCAGTAATCTTTTGTTTCTGACCTTTGCCTCCCTTAATCTATCCCGTCATTCTTCCCTCCCCCTCACCTTTCTCTTAGACGCTTTTCCTCCTACTTCTCCTTGGGTAAAATGAATCTCTCCATCTAATTGTGTGTATATGTGTATTCTTCCCTCTTTCAACCAGTTCAGATGAGAATAAGGTTCGTGTTGCCTGTTCCCCTCTTCTGTCCCTCCCATTGTATAAACTCTTTCTAGTGCACCCCATTTATGAGATAACTTTCTCCATTCTTTCTCTCCTTCCCCACAACCTTCCAGTGCATTTCTCTTCTCCACCCTTCCATTCTTTTGAGATCCTCACAACATAATACAGTCATTCAGGTCGCTATCTATTTAGACTGCTTCTAGGACCCGTGGTGATCATAAAATTCTGAAGTGGTTACATGTATCATCTTGCCACACAAGGGATCTAAACAATTTGCCCTTTTTTAGTGACTTGTGATTTCTCACTCATGTTCACCTTATTATTCTTCTCCTGAGTTCTGTGTTTGAATGTCAAATTTTCTATTCTGTTCTGGTCTTTTCATCAGGAATGCTTGAAAGTTCTCTATTTCAGGAAGGGTCCTTATTCCCCTGTAGGACGATACACAGTTTTGCTGGGTAGTTTAATCTTATTGTGGGCTCTAATCCTAGATCTTTTCCACTCCAGAATATGATATCCCAAGCCCTGTACTCCTTTAATGTGGAAGCTTCTAAATCTCATGTGTCCTGACAGTACTGGATTATTTCTCTCTGGCTATTTGCAGAATTTTCTCCTTGACCTGGCAGTTCTGGATTTAGAACAGTTGCTGGGAGTTTTCATGTAGGGGTTTCTTTCAGGAAATGATTTGTGGTTTCAAGTTCTACTTTGCCCTCTGATTCTAACACATCTGGGCATTTTCCTTTGTTGAGCTCCTTTTTTGTTCCTGGCTTTTGGATAGACAAATGACTCTCCAATTCTCTCTCCTCAATCCATTTCTAGGTCATTGGAGTTTTGTATGAGATCCTATACATTTTCTCTTGAATTGATTTTATTTTTTGTTGTTGTCTCCTAGAGTTATTAGCTTCTATTTGCTCAGTTCTAATTTTTAAGGAATTCAGTATTTTTGTGCCTCTTTTACTAATTATTCATTCTTTTCTCATATCTTTCTTGTACCGCTTTTTAAAAATTTTTCCTCTTCCACTCTTAAAATCACTTTTTGTTCATTTTTATCTCATTCTTTAACTCTTCTAGGAATTCTTGTTCAACTCTTATCCAATCTACCCTTTTTCTTGGAGGATTTGCTTAAAGATATCTTCAAGTCATTGGCTTCTTCTGTCTTTCTGTCTTGAGCCATAGTAGCCCTTTGTGGTCAGGTTCAGTTTTGTTTACTCATTCTTCCAGCCTATTTCTTGACTATGAACTTGATGTTGGCATTGGGCTCAGCTCACCTCTGGGCTTTCTTAGTTCAGTCCGCAAACTTTCAGTGCTTCCATAGTGGTGATATCTGTTCACTGCTATTCTTGTCTGAGTTGTGCAAGTTCCTGACTCAGGTTTAGGTCTTCTGGCTTGGGGGTGCTGGAGTTTCTGTAGAATGTTATTGGACTCAGTCATTGTTAGCACACTTTGAGGTTCTGCAGGTTCAGAGGGACCGAACTTATTGACTCTTCTTGTGTCTGGGTCTCCTACCCGAGGTATCCCACTGCAGGACTAAAAGTGAACATTGAGCCCCCAGCTGTGCTCTGGGGCTCAGGTCCAGAACCTCTTTGCAGAACCCCTTTCTTGATCAGTGCTCAGCTAGGGCCTCGCTCACTCATAACTGCTCCTCTCAGCCCTATGTCTGTAGCCTAGAAGAGCCATTTGGCCCACTTCATGCTCCCAGGATAGCCTGGGATCTGCTCCTGCTCAGGGATTCAGTTCTAGCCCTTTTACCATCCTTGGGCAATGAAATGCTTCCCACTGTCCTGGCTGCCATTATGTTGGGCTCCTGGCCAGCCCCCACCTCAGTGTCCACAGCTCTCTTATTTCTTAAGCTTCCCTGGGCTGGAGAAATGACGCACAGGGATGTTTTCTTGGCTTTCCTCATGAGAATGTGGTCTGGCACATTATCTAGATGGTTAGAGAGGAGGTGGGCTGGGCTCATCAAAAATGCCCACCCTCCCTCTGTTCTCTTGGTTCTGCCCCTGTGCTGTGTGGTTGGTGGGGAGGGGACCTTCTGCATGCTTAGCCTCCTTTGTACCTCTTGGGGAGGTCTCTGACCTGGCTTTTTGCCCTGAGCTCTCTCAGCTTCTTTGCCATTTCGACCCTGGTGACCCTGGCCCTCCCTCATCACTCTCCTGGCTCACTGCCGCAGTGTCCTGAGTGGCCTCCCTGCCTCCAGTCTGTTCTGCACTCTGCTCTCAAAGGAACTTTCCTTAAGAACAGAGCAGACCAAGTGACTTCCCTCCTCAGTCAATGGCAGGGCCTCCCCTTTGCCCCCCAGAGGAAAACAGCCCCACCCTGTCTTTCCAGCCTTAGCCTCATTGGTCTTCTGTACTCCTTTCACACTCGGTGACCCTACCCAAATGGCTGCCCCCATGCTGAGAATTCATTCTGGTGCTCTTTCTTCCAGTCAGCCTGTCAACCCACATGTATTTATTAAGCACTTCCTCAGTGCCGGGTCCCGGCCTAGGGGACACAGGTACACAAAATGAAACCATTCCCATTGATCAGGAACTTCCATTCTCAGGCGGAGACCAACAATGCTTACGTTTTTGTAAATAGCGTAAGTGTGAAATGAAGAAATCTGCCGACAGCAGTTAAACGACCTGGTGGCTTTTAATGTCCTTGTCTCCTCCATTCAAATGGAAGTTCTTCGTACACAAGAAAGGTTTCCTTCTTGGTCCTTGTGTTCTCAGCACTCAGCCCCACCTCGGGCACACAGTGGTGCTTAACAAATGCCCAGTGCTCCTTGTTCCTCCTCCTAAGAGACTTTTCATCTTTGTGTGTTTTCCTCCTTGTTCCCAAGGCTGAACAGCATGTCCTGTCCAAGGTTCATGCCCTAGAAAGGCGGCTGGAAACTCTGGCTTCTGAATACTCTGCACGTTGGCAGAAGGAGGCCATCAGGCTGGAGTTGCTGGAGCTGCAGGGGGCCAGTGGGAATGGAGGTGGAAAAAGCCTGAGCCACGAGGATATTTCAACTCTCCTGGAGGGCCTGATGAGCCAATGGGAACCCACCCTGAAGAAGGACTTCCGTAGGGACACCACTGCCCACATCCAGGTGAGGAGAACGCTCTGCTAAGAAGACCAGGTCGGCAAGCCCAGCTAGTGGAAGGCATAGAGGTCTTGAGGTGAGGCAGCACTCTGGGCTTGGCAGGACCTGCCAAGTTCTCTGGGTCTTGTTGAACGCCTGTCTCCTTTTTTGTGGTCTCCAGGAAGCACTCACCACCCTCAGGGCAGAACATCGGCAAGATTTGGATAATGTTCTAAAGAAGATTTCTCAGGCATCCCAGGTAATCCAGAAGCTCTGACGCTTCTGGAGGCAGAGACACAGGGGATGGAGGGTGGGGGGGGGGGGGCGGGGGAAAGGGTGCGGGGAGTGGGGGAGAGGGGGCAGAGACGTCTTGGGGGAGGTCACTTGTAGCTGGAAATGTTGGTGCTGCTGTCAGTAGACCTAACACTTGCTTACAGGTTTCTGGCCAGATTCCATACTTGTATGGGAGCATATTCGATTGACTCATTGTCCCTGAGAGCTCCTGTCTGAGGACTCTGGATCCCCTTGTCCGAAGGATAAGCAGAGAGCTTACTGATCTAAAGCAACCTAAGCCTCCTCCTGTAGCTCCTTTCTGGAACCCCTTTCCTGTACTGAGCACATCCATGCATGAAGACTAGGGAGGGATAAGATTGTCAATGAGAAGACTGTAACTCAACAGCTGAGTTTGAAACTCTTTTCAGGGACTGAGAAGTGACCTCACCACTCTAGGGAAAGTGGTTCATGCCTAATCTCAGCTGAGTTGGGGTCTCTGTCAGATGCCTCCTCTTGGTGGGATGATAAGAGAGGAGTCCAGTCTTTGAAAGGTCTAGCCCAAACTCAAGGTCAAGATTTCTGGAGCCCAACAGTTTGCAGAGACTCAGATCCTCCTTAGCAGACAGAGGGTCCACCCAGAGGAGACAATGAGTCCCCAGAGTGTGGTTTGGTGTTTTCATCAGTCTCATTGTGCCATCATCTTCCTTACAGGAGCTGGAAAGCTGGGTGCTCCAGCTAAAATCTGAATGGCAGAGGTAAGGCCCCAAACTAACTGGCAAAGAGAAGAGGAGGGAAGGAAGGCTAGAAAACTAGACCAGAGAAAGCACCACTGAGATTCTCTGGGGGGGTGTCAGTAGAGCCAGAATACTTGGGTTAGCATGTCCATAGGATTAATCCCAGCTGGTAAGGACCTCAGAGAGCAGATGAGGGTCCTGAGGCCTGGGAGGGAAATGACTTGCCCAGGGTCACACAGGGAGTAAATGTCAGGGAAGACTTGCACCCAGATCTCTGGTTCTGTTCTTTCCCTTTGATAGTGGTTCTGCTTGACTCTATCCTGTGTCACTAGCCAGTGGCTGCCCTTCCCTTTTCCTTTTGTCACTGTCTAGTTTGGCCCAAGAAGCCCTCCAGGAAAACATATTAAAGGCTATGGGTCCACTGGAGGCCCAGCTGGCTGGCCTGAGACAGGAACTGGCAGCCCTGAGCCAGAGACAGGCTGCAGCGGCAGAGGAAGTAGACCTTTGGCCACAGAAGATGGCAGCCCTGCGCAGTGATGTGAGTCCTCCAGTCCACCACTTAGACCACATGTGCCCCTCTCTCCAAGGTGGGCTGCCTGAGCATCTGCCCAGGGAGACCCAACCCTCTAAGGTGTCCACTGGGGTCCAATGAGATCTTTTTTGGTAGACCTGAAAGCAGTGGGAAAATGCCAGTCACTTGGTTCACAGCCGTCCCTTCCCTGGCACCAGGAAGACATGCATAGGCTCTGAGCTCTCAGAGTCTTTCTAGACACCCCCTCCCCAGGTCCCCTGTCCCGGCCCTCTTTCTTCCTTACCTCTACTGTTTTGTGGATGGTCTCTGGTGGTTTCTAGGTGGAGTCTCAGTTCCCAGCCTGGATCAGTCAGTACCTTCTTCGAGACAAGGGCGCTAAGGCTGGGCTTCTTCAGCTGGAGGAGGTACAGGCCCAACTTCGGGACCTGGAGCACAGAATCCTCACTCAGGTGGCAGAAGGGCAGGTCAAATCTGCCAGTGAAGCTGCTGCCAGCCTGAGGCTGACCCTTCACAAGGAAGGAGTGACTGGGGTCACAGAGGAGGTGAGGCCTGCCCCATTCCCTGTCTGCCTGTCGGAGGTCATGGGTTTGCCCTGAGAGGAGCCTCCAGGGAAGGAAGGGGAAGCCCTGGCAGAGCAGGTAGCACACGTGGCCCTCTGGTGAAAGGGCTGGGCCAGTTCTGCAGGCAGCTAGGCCCATGAGTCCATCCATGCCTGTCTTTTAGGATGTGCACCAGATTGTGAATGAGGCCCTGAAGAGATACAGTGAAGACCGCATTGGGCTAGTGGATTATGCCCTGGAGTCCTCAGGTAGGTAGCCTGTAGAAAGCCAGAGGGCTGGGGACATGATGGTTGCCCATTAAGGGACAGCAGGAATTAAAAACTCATGATGCCCCTTATGGGACGGGGCAGTTGAAGGGCTGCCCTGGCAGTGACCCCTCATCTTCAGGACTACCTCTGTGTCCTGCCAGCCCTCAGCTGCCCCCACCTCACTTCTCTCCCTCTTGTTCTTTCAGGGGCCAGCATCATCAGTAGCCGCTGCTCAGAGACCTATGATACCAAGACGGCCCTTCTCAGTCTGTTTGGCATCCCCTTGTGGTACTATTTCCAGTCCCCAAGAGCCATCCTCCAGGTATGACAGAACAAAGGGCCCCCAGCTTGGCTCTCTGCCATCTCCCACCTTCTGTGGGGGCTGGGCTCTCAAGGTGGGAGGATTACACAATGGAAATCTATTCCATTGGCTGCCCACCTGACTTGTCACCTGACTTGTCTTCTGCCCACAGCCAGATGTTTACCCTGGCAACTGCTGGGCATTCCGGGGCCCCCAGGGCTTTGCTGTGGTTCGATTATCTGCCCGCATCCACCTCACTGCTGTCACCTTGGAGCATGTACCCAAAGCCCTGTCTCCCATCAGCAACATCCCTAGCGCCCCCAAGGATTTTGTCATCTTGGTGAGTATCTGAGCCTTGCAGCTCTCCATTCCCGTATGCCTGACAGCCATTTCTTAACAGCAGCATTGTGAGGTGAGGAATGGAAGGATGTGCCCATTTTACAGCTGGGATATTGAGGCTGGTCTCTGGACTCCACAACCAGCCCTTTCCCTGCTCCCCCTCTTCTTAGAGAGAAGCCAGAAGAGGACAGCTGACAGCAGTCAAGATTTCAATGCTGTCTCAGGGTCCTTTTATACAACTCCTTTATACATGGGTGCCTCCATGGCCAGGTGTCCCATGGGGGAGCTGAGTGGGGATGATGAGCACCATTCCCTACAGTCACCTCCTTAGGGCAGAGTTGGAATGTCCTCATAAGGAGGATGTGGGTGAAAAAAGTGGAGCCAGAGGAGAAGAAACGTGTAGGGGAACAGGATGCTTCAGGACCTAAATCCTGATAGATGAAGAAACTGAGGCACCTACAATTAAATTGTGTGTCCCAAGCCATTCAGCAGCTTAGGGGAAGAGGCAGAGAAGGAGGCCAGGGGCTTGGAGGGAAAAGGATCTGTCTACTGAGTTAGTGAGAGATGCTGGAAGGTGAGGGGACCAAAGAAGGAAACATCATGGTGGCTTTTCCTTTCTCCCCTTTACTCTCCCCAATGTATCCCCCCCTACACCCCCTTCCTCCTCCTCTTCCACCTCCTCCTCCACAACCTCCCCTTCCTTTGCCTCCCTGGATAGATCTGGATTCATGTCCTAACAGCATGACCTTTCCTCTAACCCCCTCCCATCCATCCATCCATCCATCCATCCCTTCCCTTTGCTTTTCCTTCTCTGTAGGGGCTAAATGAAGATTCACAGTCGGAAGGGGTGGCCCTCGGGCACTTTACCTATGATAATGCTGGGGAGTCCATTCAGACCTTCCACTTTCAGGTATGGAGGGCTGGCCCCACAGTGTCCCAGGGAGGCTGGTGCTCTTGAAGGCTAGTTCACCAGCCATGGGGATGCTGTGGCTTTGCTAGGAGCTGCAGTTTGAGCCAGGACCCCATGGTTCTGATAGCAACCTGAGGGATAACATTCAGCCACTGAAGAAGGCCTGGGGGGGACGGGCTCTGGGGTCAGGATGTCCACCAAGGGATCACAAGCCTTCCTGACCCCAGTCTCCTCTTCCCACAGGGCAATGACACAGCCCCATACCAGGTGGTCGAACTTCGGATCTTAAGCAACTGGGGTCACCCTGAGTACACCTGCATTTACCGCTTCCGGGTCCATGGGAAGCCTGCCAATTAGCCTCTCCCCCCCAGGGCCTTTCCTCTCTTTCCCCCTTCAGACCCTCCCCTCCCCCAGCAAGCACTTCATCCCACTTTCTCGCCCTCTCCCACACTTCATCCCTTATGGCCACTGTGGCTTCTGGGAGAGATACAAGGTGGGAGCCTACCACCATGGAGCAGTTTGGCCCCACCCTGCCCTCTCTGATGGAGAGGAGATCACCAGCTCAGCTATTTGTTTCACTCCCCATCCTCTTGAGGGTCAGGTGGCCCAGCTCCCTACCAGGCCCTGCCTGCCCTCAGGAGGTGTATACACAGCTATGTATGATACGTTGAAGGTGTGAGTCAAGACATCATGAGGGCCTTATTATGCTCAGCAGCACTCAGAACCACAGCTTAGGCCACCTTAGCTTACCTTGCCCAAGAGTCTAGGTCAAAGAACTTGGTTTATTGAGGGCATGACAACTTGGGCAGTTCCAAAGGGCAGACTGGTAGACAGTCTGTCTTGGGCATGCCCCAGCAGGTGGCTAAAGCTCCCGTCCATGGTAGCATGCATAGTTCTCTTTACCATGGGGCATGATGGGGGCAGTCTTTGAAATCTGAAGTATCTGGGACTGGCCACAATTCCCTGGTGTTAAGTTTATTGGGATAGAGTTGGGGTTAGTTTTTTGGAGTTAAGGCTGGGATGGGAGGGGAAGGGCAAATTCTTTGGCCCTGCGGGCCCATTGTATTATGTATATAGATAGATATTTATATTTATACATAGATCTCTTTGTTCTTTGTTATCAGACAGAAAAGCTACGGGCTTCATTTCCGGCTTCCTCCCCCTGGGGCCCAGGGTGATATTCACTCCAGCTCCAGCTTGGGGTGGGGGGCAGGCTGTCAGGCACGGATCCTCACAGTGACATTGCCATCCTTCCTGCCTTTTACTGTAGGAGGGAAGGCAGGCCTTCACACCACAGGGCTGGCCACTGGTCCCTGAAGCAAGCAGGGGCACTCACTCATCTGCAGGCTTTGGGGGTCACCAGCAGACAGTGGCAGGCTGACCCTAGCTGGCCCTCAACCCAGTTTGCTCCCTCTGCTTCTGTTCGCTTACCAGGAAGCTGGCGTCTGAGCAGCCCTGCGTAGGAACCTACAGATGGGGTCTTAGTTCTTCCCCATCACAAAGGCTACTGTTTAATTCTTTACTTTGATTTTTTAATCAACAAATTCTAATTTATGCCTATGCAAATATAAATTTTCCCTGGGATCTGTGGCTTCTCCTTGTCCACCTGTTGCTCTTGAGGCCAACTTGGAGTAGTGGGGAAAAGAAGGTGGTATTCTGGTAGAAACTCCCTGGTTAAAGGGCGGCTTCCTTGCTGCTGAGTGAGGCCTGGGAGGGATTGTCCTGGGCATCGAGAGGGAGCTAAGCCCAGGCCTGGGCTGGGAGAAGCAAAGCTGGGTAAGGGAACCAGAGGAGGCTTTCTCATTTCTGCCTGCTCCTTTAAAGCTCACCCAAGGCCTCTCCTGGTCTTAATCCTCCCTCAGTGTGCCCAAATTGATGTTTTATACTTCCTTGTGTGTGTCTGCATATCCATACATAAACACACACCTATCCAGACAGACATTCCTCTGTGTGCCTGCTCCATCTTTCAGGAGCAGGACAGCTTTCTAAGGAAAAGAGCTTTGTGTCTGCCTTGGTCTCCCCCATAGCTAGCACAAGGCCTGCCACCCAGCAGACACTTTATCTGAGCATTGCTATTCACTTCAACTCAGGTGTAAAGAAAGAATATACTCTACAGCCTTCTCAACAAGGGGTCACCAGCATGCCTTTGACAGCTCCAGCAAGGGTTAAACACGTCACAAACTGCCAGCCGTCCTCTTCCACTTTCAGACAGCTCAAGTTGTTGGGAAATTTGTCCTGAAATCAGGCTGAAATCTATCTTTGGGCATCTTCCACCCACTATTCCTCGTTCTTTCATCCTGGGTCAAGCAGAACACGCTAATCCCCCTTCCACATCACTTTTCAAATAGTAGCATTAGAGAGTGGCTACTGCGTGCCAGCCACTGTGCCGAGCACTTTACAAATATCTCCTTTGATCCACACAACAACCCTGTGAGGTAGGCACCATTTCTAGACCCATTTTGCAGATGAGGAAATGTAGGCACAGAGGTGAAATGACTTGTCCAGGGTCACACAGCTGGTAAGTATCTGAGGGAGAATTTGAACTTGGATCTTCCTGCTTCCAGGTGCAGAGTTCCATCTCCTGTGCCACCTGAAGACAGTTCTCATGGTCCTCTGACAGCTTCTCAAGGGCCTTACACCATGTTCTTGGAGCCCTTCATCCTTCTGTTCACCCTTCTCTGAATGCACCTCACCTTGGTCATTTCTTTCCCACACTGTGATGCTCAGGCCTGAACACTGCCCTCTGGCTGTGGTCTCCTCAGGACAGACTTGGGCTGACCTATTACTGACCCCCCTTCCTAGATCGTAGGCCTCTCCATGCCCCTCAGGAAGGCACTGGTCATTCCAACCATCAAGTTTAACTAGTGATTCACACAGACACTGCTATCCCCTAAAATCCCCAAATCCTTTAACAGGAGCCATGGCTGCATCACCCTCCCCCACTCATTGGTTTTTCTTTTCTAATTCTTGTTGAGGACTCTGCTTTTACCTCCACTGGATATTTTCATTTGGATAGAATCCTAAATTTTAGCTAGCTGAAACCTCCTCCATCCTATCAGTCATGTGACATCTCCACCCCTCCCTCCCAGCTCTAGCATTGGCACATTTGGACAAGCACACCTTGTGCTATTTCACTGAAGTCGTTGATAAAAATGCTGAACAAGCACGGAGAAAAGGGGAGATCCCTGGGGCAATCAGGACAATTCCCCTGAGACCTCCCAGGGAGCTGGCATCAGCTCATTAGCCAGCACTCGACAGGTAGGGCAATGTAACCCGTTAACCCTTTCCAAATCCACCTGTCATCTGAGATTCAGACTGTGCTAAAATCTGACTGCACTTTGCAGAATTGCTCTGATCCAAGCAAAGACTAGCAGCTCATCAGACACCATTTTACAAGGGATCTGGGATCTTGGCAGCGTAGGCAGGAAATGCACATTTTTATCCTGTGCAGTTCTGCCCTCCTGTCACGAAAACAAACTGCTTCGTGGACCAAAGGAGAGATAGTGCTCAGAGTCTGAAAAAGTGCTTGTTCAACTGAGGTTGGAAATGGCTTTCTTGATGGAGCAGTTCCCACCTGCTTGATGAACTCATGCACCTTATATAAAGCAGTGAACAGGAAGGGAGAGTTCAGGATTCTCTGTCCAGAGTCACTTGCCCATAATGTCTCATTGAGGCACAAAGCACAAATGGGGCAAGAACATAAAATCAGGGTTACCTAAGGGACATTTAGAATAGGCTGGAGCTCACCTTGAGATGGGAGAGAAGGGAGAGTGAGGTTAATAAACCTTTGCCTCTATGCTTCTAACTTAAGGGGGGAGTGGTGGGGGGGAAGAGTTTAAAAAGGAAAGTAAGTTAATCTGGGTCCTACAATTACCTAAAGGTAACCTGTCCAATCCAGTAGGCAGAGATGCAGAGATTTTACAGAGCTCTAGGGAGCCCAGCCTCTTAACAGGCATGACCTGGATGAAGATCCCGACCAGGAGACTGAGAAAGGGCAGTCAAACATGAAGGAAGAAAAACAGGTGAGGTTGGACTCATGAAAACCTGGAGAGAAAAGAGTGGGAAGGAGAAGAAGACCCTGGATTCAATCCTGGGTCCGTTACTCTTCTCTCTTCATTCTACTTCACTCAGTGATCTCATCAGCTGCCATGGATTGAATCACCCTCTCCATGCTCATGATTTCTCAAATCTACCTATTCTGCCTAAAACCCTTTGCTGACCTCCAGTCTTTCATCTCTCGTTGCTTTGTTGATGCCACAAATTGGATGTCGTGTAGATATTTTCAGCTCAACATGTCCAAAACAGAACTCTTCATCTTCCCCCTATTCTTTCCCCTCCTACCTTCCCTATTACTGTAGAAGGCACCACCATCTTCCAGGCTCCTAACCTTGGCATCATCTTCAAATCCTAACTTCTGTCCAAGGGATTGCCAAAGATTGTCCAATTTACCTCTGCAACATCTCTTGTGGATTTCAGCTTTGTAGCACCTCTCATCAGTTTCACCTCTCCAACATCCCTTGCAGATTTCACCCTTCAACATCTCTCAGATTTCAGCTTTGCAGCATCTCTGATCAGTTTTACCTCTCCAACATCTCTTGTCCATTTCAGCTTTGCAACATTTGTCATCAATTTCACCTCTCCAACATCTCTTGTCCATTTCAGCTTTGCAGCACCTCTCATCAATTTCACCTCTCCAATATCTCTCACAGATTTCATCTTTACAGCATCTCTCATCGGTTTCACCTCTCCAATATGTCATGCAGATTTCACCCTTCAATGTCTCTTGCAGATTTCACCTTGGCACCATCTCTCCTCAGGCTCACCTCTGCAGCATCTTTCAAAAACAGAACTTTCTTCTCTGATGCTGCCCCTACCCTAGTCCAGGCCTCATCTCCTGTGCACTGTTGTTTTCTTATGACTCACCATTTATTTTATTTGTACAAAGTAGTGAAGAATCATACCATGGCTGGGGGAAAATGATGTTTTAGGATTTAAACAAGTTCTTTCATTTTGAAACATCTCTTTTGAACGCTTGGGACTAGCAATTTTAGCTCCAGCATCTTTGGGTTTGGACTCAGCAGGCTTCCCAGCCTTGGAATCACTGGGCTCTGTGTCCTTAGAATCAGACTTGGCTGCCGTGGGATCAGACTTGGTGACCTTGATGGCAGACTTGGTGACCTTAAGGTCAGTGCGCTTTGGAGCCTTAGAGTCAGGCTTCATGATCCTGAAGCCTGGACGTTTGGTGGCAACCCTAGGGCCTGGATGCTTAGTGGCCATCTTGTGGCCAGCATGCTGGGCACTCGCCTCAGGGATCTTAGCCCTAAGAAGTTTGACCTCGAAGGCCTTGGTGGCTTCATGGCTTCTGCTTGGACCTTGGGAATTGTTTGGTTTTTTTGGTTTACATCTTCTTCAGCTCCTTCTTGTGTTTCTTGGCAAAGCATGTGTTTCTCAGAAACTTGGAGTTGACCCATCTCAGAGACATGTATCACCGTGACTTAGGTTTCCTGATGCCATTTCTGTGCCATTTTTGTGATTGGTTGTGGCTGGTATGGTTCTTAGACTTAGCCATCTTTACACAACAACCTTCACTAACAGGCATTCCACCCACTAGAAGAAGTCAAAGCTAGAGACAGGAAAGGTCATGTCTGCACTACTGCAGTATTTCCCGGTGCATGTGCCTCCCTCAAGTCTCTCCCTCCTCCTTCCAGTTGTCAAACTGATTTTCCTGAGGTGCAGGTCTATGCCACTCAACTCCTCAATAAACCTGTGACTCTCTATTGCCTCCAGGATCAAATACAGAATCCTCTCTGAACGAGAGTTCAAAACCCTCCCTAACCTAGCCCTCTCCTGCCTTTCCACTCGTCTCGCACTTCACTCCCCACTTCTTCAATCCAGTGACACTGGCCTCCTGACTCTTCCTTGCACATGACCGTCCATCTTCCATGCTGGGAATGTTGTCCCTCCTTTTCTCTGCTTCCCTAGCTCCCTTCAAGCACCAGTTAAAATCTTACCTTCTACAAGAAGCCTCCCCCAACTCGCCTTCATTCTGTCTTCTGCTGACTTTTTCCTCTTTTTCAGTACATTCTTTGTACTCATTTTTTGCACGTTGTCTCTCTCATCAGATTGTGAGGCCCTTGAGGGCAGGCACCCTGTTTTTGTCTTTCTTTCTATTCCTACCTTTTAACACACCTGGTGCATGATAAGTATTTAATAAATATTTATTGACTGAATGATCCTATTAAAAGCTGCAGAGTGATGGATGGAGGATGAGGACTGAGAGAGGACTGAGAGAGGATCGGACAGTCAAGAAGTCACCAGTTTGGGTGGAATAATGAGGTTGGAGGCCAGACTACAGAGGGTAAAGAGAGTGAAAGAAAGGAAGTGAATGTGCCTCTTGTAGACAATGTACCCAATCAATAAACATTCCTCAATCCAGCAGAGGACATGAGGGACAGAAACATCCAAATGTGGTCAATGGTAACCTCATTTCTTACAGAAACACCAACACATCTGTTGCATTTTTAGTATTTTTGTTGTCTCCTTGGCAGTTTCGTTTTTGATATATACTCTCGGGGTGGTTCAATCTCACACCTAGATTGCTGGAAATTTAGCTTTTCCTTCCACAATTTTTCTCCGTTTTTATAAAGGCAGAGGGGATCTTTCTTCATGATCTTCCATCGCCCTAATTCAGGTTTTGGGAACGAGGTCATGTTCTAAACCTGTGTTGCCCTTGGTTGCCACATTTCTCTATTTGATAATGGGATCAGGTGGTGCTTGGCTAAATATTTTCTAGGATATTTTGACCTCCTCTAGGTGGCAATTGCTTTATGTTGATTCAATTTCTGCCCTTTCCTTCCTCTGTTTCCTACTTTTCACCACTTTTCACTTACTTGAGTGGGTCAAGTTGAAGCTATTTGGATTGCATGCCATCTTATCTTTCTCTCTAATTTGGGGGTTTTGTCCTCTGCTTTAACAAGATGATTTGACTGCAAAGATTATTCAGAAATGATTCCCACATCGATAACCAATCATTTCTTATCCATTAAGATACATTTTAGGCTGAGATTGTTTGGCATTTGACACACCCAGGGATTTCCTACACTCATGTTTTTTGTTTTTGTTTTTTAAATTAATTTATTTATTTAACTTTTAACATTCATTTTCACAAAATTATGGGTTCCAAATTTTCTCCCCATTTCTCCCCTTCCCCCTAAAACGCCAAGCATTCTAATTGCCCCAATCACCAGTCTGCCCTCTCTTCTTGCCCTTCCCTTGTCCCCATCTTCTCTTTTGTCCTGTAGGGCCAGATAACTTTCTATACCCCATTACCTGTATTTCTTATTTCCTAGTAGCAAGAAAAATACTTGACAGTTGTTCCTAAAACTTTGAATTCCAACTTCTCTTCATCCCTCCCTCCCCAACCATTCCCTTTGGGAAGGCAAGCAATTCACTATAGGCCATATCTGTGTAGTTTTGCAAGTGACTTCCATAATAGTCGTGTTGTGTAAGACTAACTATATTTCCCTCCATCCTATCCTGCCCCGCATTGCTTCTATTCTCTCTTTTGATCCTGTCCCTCCCTAAGTGTTGACTTCAAATTGCTCCCTCCTTCCACTGCCCTCCATTCTGTCATCCCTCCCACCCTGCTGATCCCATTCTCCCCCACTTTCCTGTATTGTAGGATAGGTTTTCATACCAAAACGAGTGTGCATTTTATTCCTTCCTTTAGTCGAATGTGATGAGAGTAAGCTTCATGTTTTTCTCTCTCCTCCCCTCTTTTTCCCTCCACTGAAAAGTCTTTTGCTTGCCTCTTTTATGAGAAATAATTTGCCCCATTCCATTTCTCCCTTTCTCCTCCCAATACATTTCTCTCTTGCTGCTTAATTTCATTTCTTTAAGATATGATCTCATCCTATTTAATTCACTCTGTGCTCTGTGTGTGTGTGCGTGTGTGTGTGTATGTGTAACCCTACCAACTACCCAAATACTGAAAAGTTTCAAGAGTTACAAATATTGTCTTTCCATGTAGGAATGTAAACAGTTCAACTTTAGTAAGTCCCTTTGACTTCTCTTTGCTGTTTACCTTTTCATGCTTCTCTTCATTCTTGTGTTTGAAAGTCAGATTTTCTTTTCAGCTCTGGTCTTTTCATCAAGAATGCTTGAAAGTCCTCTATTTTGTTGAAAGACCATTGTTTCCCCTGAAGTATTATACTCAGTTTTGCTGGGTAGGTGATTCTTGGTTTTGGTCCTACTTCCTTTGACTTTGGGAATATCATATTCCACGCCCTTTGATCCCTTAATGTAGAGGCTGCTAGATCTTGTGTTATCCTGATTGTATTGCCACAATATTTGAATTGTTTCTTTCCAGCTGCTTGCAATATTTTCTCCTTGACCTGGGAACTCTGGAATTTGGCCACAATGTTCCTAGGAGTTTCTCTTTTTGGATGTCTTTCAGGTGGTGATGGGTGGATTCTTTCAATATTTATTTTGCCCTCTCATTCGAGAATATCAGGGCAGTTTTCCTTGATAATTTCATGAAAGATGATGTCCAGGCTCTTGTTTTGATCACGGCTTTCAGGTAGTCCCATAATTTTTAAATTGTCTCTCCTGGATCTATTTTCTAGGTCAGTGTTTTTCCAATGAGGTATTTCATGTTATCTTCCATTTGTTCATTCTTTTGGTTTTGTTTTGTGATTTCTTGGTTTCTCATAAAGTCATTAGCCTCCATCTGTTCCATTCTAATTTTGAAAGAACTATTTTCTTCAGTGAGCTTTTGGACATCCTTTTCCATTTGACTGATTCTGCTTTTTCAAGCATTCTTCTCCTCATTGGCTTTTTGAACCTCTTTTGCCAATTGAGTTAGCCTATTTTTAAAGGTGTTATTTTCTTCAGCATCTTTTTGGGTCTCTTTTAGCAAGGTGTTGACCTGCTTTTCCTGTTTTTCTTGCATCTCTCTCATTTCTCTTCCCAGTTTTCCCTCCACCTCTCTAACTTGATTTTCAAAATCCTTTTTGAGCTCTTCCATGGCCTCAGCCCATTGAATATTGATTTTGGATGTTTGGGATACAGAAGCCTTGACTTCTATGTCTTTCCCTGATGGTAAGCCTCGTTCTTCCTCATCTGAAAGGATGGGAAGAGATATCTGTTCACCAAGAAAGTAACCTTCTCTGGTCTTATTTTTTTTCCATTTTTTGAGCATTTTCCCAACCAGTTACTTGACTCTTGGGTCCTTTGTCAAGAGTAGGGTATACTTTGAGAATCTGTGAGATCTCAGTTGCTCCAAGGTGGCACGATCAAGCATGTGCTGCTCTGGACGCAGAAAGGGATTTTTATGTCCAGAATCTTAGCCATTACCTCTCCACAGCCACCTAGCCTCCAGTTCCATCAAGTCAGCACTGGGGGCTGATTTTCAGATAAGCTGTATGGGCAGGTGTAACGGGACGAGTTAGAGCCAACCCCTATCCATTTCAGGACGCCACACTGAGAGCCTGCCTAGATAACCTAGGGGCTTGTCAGTAGGGGTGGAACTAGATGGATTTCAGGAGGAAGGGTCTCGTCTTTGTTTGCAACGTGGCAGTTCTTTGTCCTGGCTCCGGATGTCCAGTGGAGAAGACACCCATATAAGGAAAGGTGATAGGTGATAGGTTCAATGTGAAAGGTGATAGCTGATAGGTTCAACGTAAGGCTTAGGAATGTTTTACATAAAGACTACATATGCATGTGAATGAGATGAAATACACGGAGTCTTCACCACCTTTGTCTCCCGCCCCATTTCATTACTCACGAGATCAAGGCCTCTTGCTGGACAAGAGCCTTGGGTCGCGGTCAGGGGTTCCCGTAAATGGTCTAGGGGACCCCAACAGGCAGGGCCGCCATTCAGTGTGAGACAAAGACCAGCTAGGCCAGGTCCTCCACCCAGGGCTGAGGTAAGACTCAGCTCTTCAGTGCCCCCAGGGGTTTTTACGCTGTATGGGCTGCTGTGCACCCTCTGTGGCTGCTGCCTGCTGCTGGAGCTATAGGAAGGCCCTGCTCCCTTCCTGGCCAACTGAATAAACCACATCACAGATCTTTGGCGCCTGTGGGTTGAGGGATCTGAGAACCTGCTGCTGCAACTGGAGATTCCACAACTGGAAATTCCACTCCTGAGGTGTCCTCCTTCCAGAGTCTCATCGCGTTGCTCCACGCCACATCAGGCGGGCAAGGCCAGGCTGGGCTCCATGCTCCGCGCAGCGTCCAGCTAAAACGATGTTTCTGTGGGCCTTTCAGGTCACCGTCGGCTGAAAATCTCCTCCACTCTGTTGTTCTCCACTTCTGCTGCTCCATGATTTGTTGAGAGTCCCTCTCTACAGGTATTTTGTGGGCTGTGTGGGGAGACCCTACATAAGTGTGTTTTTCTAGTCCCCCATCTTGGCTCCACCACCCCACTCATGTTTTTTCATTTTAACGAAAATCCACCTCTGGTCTCCCTTATTTATGGGAAAAAAAACCCCTTATAATAAATATATACAATTCAAATTCCTGCAATTAAATTTTTTTCAATTCTTCTAACTCTTCCTGAAAGAAGTATTTCTGCTACATAGATGACTGAACTCTTTCCTTTCCTAATCCTAGGTTACACTTTGCAATGTCTTTTTTGCCATTTTCTCTGCCCACCTTTGCACTGAAATCACCAAATATCAAGGTGTATATTGACTTCATCTGGAGAAATCTACCGTTTTTTTTCATAGAATTTCTTGACCTCATCTTTTGCTCTGATGTTGACTCCAAAGCTCCAAGGAGGTTTTGGGAGCTGCTGTATTTGTGTTTGGCTAATGAGATCTGTAAAGTAAGTAGGCTGAATCACCTGAGTCACTTCTTGTTTGTTAGATCCAATGATATCAATCCTTTTCTTGATTTCTCAAAGAGCCTGTGAGCCATCCTTCCATTTCCTGATTTCTGTGGCTTCATTTATAGCAAAAATGTCAATATTGATACACATGCTATCCTCCAATGGAATGCTGAATAGGAATCA
Organism: Notamacropus eugenii; assembly: GCF_028372415.1. Taxonomy (NCBI): domain Eukaryota; kingdom Metazoa; phylum Chordata; class Mammalia; order Diprotodontia; family Macropodidae; genus Notamacropus; species Notamacropus eugenii. The sequence goes on along the minus strand of NC_092874.1, from coordinate 296,711,427 downwards.
ATGGAGAAGGATCTCACATTTAAGGAAGTGCAGTTCAACTGAAGTTCAAACTATACCCAAAGGACTATACAACTGTGTTATATGTACCCTTTGACCCAGCAATACCACTACTAGGTCTGTATTCCAAAGAGATCATAAAGAAGGGAAAGGACCCACATGCACAAAAATGTTTATAGCAGCTTTTTGTGAGAGCAAAGTATTGGAAATTGAAGGGATGCTCATCGATTGGGAAATGGCTGAACAAGCTGGGGTGTATGAATGGAGTGGAATACTACTGTGCTATGAGAGTGATGAGTAGGCTGATTTCAGAAAAACCTGGAAAGGCTCACATGAACTCATGCTGAGTGAAGTGAGCAGAACTACGAGAACATTGTACACAGTAACAGCCACTTTGTGTGATAAGTAACTTTGATAGACTTCGTTCTTCTGAGAAGTACAAGGCTCTAAGACAATTCCAAAAGACTCGTTGGAAGAAATGACATCGACCTCCAGACAAAGAACTGTGAAGTCTGACTGCAGATTTAAGAGCACTATTTTTCTCTGTTTTTCTTTCTCGTTTTTCCCTTTTCTTCTGATTCTTCTTTCACAACATGACTAATGTGGAAACGCGCGTAATATGATTGTCCACATATAGCCTATATCAGAGCGTTTTCTGTCTTGGGGAAAGGGAAGGGGAGACGAAAGGAGAAAATGATTCTGGAACTCAAAACCTTATAAAAGTGAATGCTGAAAAGAAGTATTTTTTTAAATAGAAAAGAAAATGAGGTTCAAAGCTGCAATTTCATAGCCACCTTCTGCTTCCTTTTCTGACACTGTCTGTTATCACTGGAGTCCTGCAAGAGGGATGCCCACAAATTTTGTCTTTTTGTTTTAGGAATTGCCATGGCCAAAAGTCACCACCTGGTGGCGAGCCCATAGCTAAGACTGCTCAGGATCCTCATGCTCCTATCTCAGCAGCCTCCTCTTGTCCGATGCCTTCCCTGCCCCAGTTGTCAGGGTTCTCGCCATCCTCATACTGACTCATTCATGTACACGGAACAGAAGAGACGCTCTCTGAGGACAGAGGCCACTTCACTGCTCTTTCTGTATCTCAGTCCCTACAATGTAGCAAGAACTTCTCAGATTATACAGAGCTGAATGGACTTACCACCTCCACACTGATCTGGGGCTTCCATTCCCCATTATCCATTGTGGTGTCCGATCCTTCCTATCCCAGAGATCATTCTCCTCAAAAGAGAAAATAGAAGTAAAGGAGAAGATTGTATCAGCTCATTTATGCCAATCCCTTCCTTGTACTTTCTCTTACCTGCAACATAGCTTGCTTGCAATGCACTCGCACGCACGCACACACACACACACACACACACACAAACACACACACACACGCAGAAATTTACACTTGAATCTAAAATATTGAAGCGAGTTAGACCTAATTATGGGAAATCGAATGATTCCAACCATTCTCAAGTTATTTCCATTTTTTTAAGAGCTGGAGTGGGAGGATAAGAAGGTAGTCTAATCGGCACCCAAATAAAGGATGTTGAGAAATAAAACAGATATTAAGGTACTTGTGGAATTCACACACGAGGTTTACGTGGACCCACTCCCCGCGCGCGCCCCCGCCCCAGCTCGCCACCGCTTTGCCCCCGCGCCCCATTGTCCGCCCGCCCCACGTTCGCCCCGCGTTCCCCCAATGTTCCTCCCGCGTGTCCACGGTAGCGTCCGACGCGGACGCGATCGCGGCTGGCGGGCGGGGGAGGGTCGGAGCCGTTTCTGCAGGTACCTTCTCTGCATGTACCCGGGCTGGTCAGGGCCGGGAGAGGAGGGGGCGGGGGAGGGGCCACGGCTCGGGCACGGTGCCCTCCTCTGTGCCAGGACACGGCCGCCCCCCCAAACCTGGGCACAGAGGCGGCCCCTCCCCTTGTCTGCCCCCCAAACCTGGGCACAGCTCTCCCGCCAGAGTTGCCCCTGGTGCAGCAGCCTCTGGTTCATCCCCTAACCTCTCCCCCAAATCCCCAGCATCCAGGGATGTCGGTAACTGAGTTGGGTCCCTCGGTGCCAGGCCTGCTTGCCCCCTTGCTTCCTCTCCCCACAAACAACCCCAAAATGGAGTTGCCCAGGCCCGGACTCACTTCCCAGTGCCAAGGCCTGGCATGCCTTTCCACCTCCCTCTGGGCCAAAGTTGTGTTGATTTTCCCAGTGAGTGTGTGCATACACGTGTCTGTGTGACTTGTGTGTATTTGGAGAGGGTGGGAGAGCTGGCAACAGTCCCGTGCCCAGACCTGATGCACCCTGTCCCCTGGCCCCAGATGCCCCCCTTGGCTGGCCAGACTGGGACTCATCACCCACTCTTTGCCTGGTCTTGGCCAGGCTCATCCTCCCAGTGCCAGAGGCCAGCTGCCCTCCAGCTTACCCTCTAACGTGGGTCATCCCCAGCCCGGGGATGATCCTCCCAGGATGAAGGCCCTGCTGCCCCTGGCTCACTGGGTGACCCTGCCAGAGCATCATGGCCCCCTTCCTAGTTCCTCCCTGAAGGAAATCCTCTCAGGCCACTGGCCACTTCCCTCCACTTCCCCTGAACTTTGCAGAGCTGAACCAAACTCAGACTCCCGGCACGTGCAAGTGATCCCTTTTCGTTGGGTTAGCAGCTCCTGAAAAGGACTGTGGAGGGTGTTGTGGGTCATCGCTGGGCAGATGAGAGAAGGCCAGGCTGCTCCACGCTGGAGCTATTGAAAAGTGTCAATGTTTGTGGTTGAAACCTTACCAATCCCCCAGGCCCTTTCTGGGCAGCCTGGAAGAGTCTGTCCATCTCTGGCCCTGCAAATTCTGTTCACAGTCTGGGCAGATCCTGTGTGCTCACCAGCCTGAGCCAACAGGAGTCCATCCTTGTGGGTCAGTGACTGCCAGAGCAAGACAGTAGGTGGCCTTCAGATGAAAGTCACTTGGCTGGGGAGGCATGTGAAGGTTCAAGGCAGGGGGATGGTAGCATCTTGGCCTGACAGTCCCCAGGAGACTGTGGGAGACTAGTGAGATTCTGGGTAAAATCAGCTCTCATTTGCACATAACAGGATGGAGTGGGGTGAGTCAGGATAAAGCAGAGGGATGTAGGGGGCAGGTGCCCCAGGTTCTAACACCACCCTGGCCCTGCTGGTGACCATGTGATGGCAGATGAGGCAGTATCTTTCTAAACTGGGCTTTTATCCTCTCACATGAAAACAAAGGACTCTTCTTGATGAGCGCCACCTTATTGGGGGCCAGTACTGTGACTGCCTCTGAAATCTCCAAGGGCCCTTTCAATACTCATATTCTATGGTTGTAGGTCAGCATAGGAAGTAGTAGCAGAGAGAGAGTTCTGCCTTTACTGGGCCTGCAACCATGCCTTGTGCTGTTCAAAACATGGGGGTTTTTTGAGGGGGGGAGGGCAGAGCAGGGATTAGATTATGATGACAGAGGGTAGGGTTGGCTTTTCCCTTTGACTGTAGAATTCAGAATAGTCAAGAGCTTAGATTCTCTGTCTTTATGATACTGGAATGCTGAAGATAAGGCTACCTGGCAGACCGGGGGCTTTCCTTGGCAATTTAGGGGGTGCCCATACAGCCTTTTCAGGCCTCCCCTGGGATGTGGTTAGGTTTGTATCCACAACAGTCTGACTACTAGCTGTACTGCTTTGTTTGAGGCCTCGGGCAAAGACTCCACCCAAGCATGGGGGAGGGAGGGTGAGAGCTGATGCTGATGCCCGAGTGGGTGGGCATTCAAAGACTCCAGTGGGGCAGACTTGATTACCATGTGGGGGTGGAAGCTAGCAAGGGACATCAGGCCAGCTGTCTGCCTTGGCTGCTGCCGATTTCCCTCTTCCTGTCCTTGCCAAGTGGGCACCCCATCTTCAGAGAAGCTCACGGGTCGACCAAATGGGCTTCCTTAGCCAGGGAGACATGTGGTTTCTTGCTTTTTAGGACAAGTCTAGTAGGAACTCTCCCTGCTAGCCAAACCAGGCCTTGTTGTTCTCCCAACTGGCAGAGACATCCATTGGGGTCTCTGTCCCACGACCCAAGCAAGCATCTTGGAAATGAAAGCAGTAACCCCCAGAATACAGCTTCTGGCAAAGGTCACAGGCCCTCCAAAATCAAGGTTGGGTATATTAGAGATGGTTTTATAGCATGGATAGACTAGGAAACCAAGCTGAGATCCCCTACAACCTGGTCTCATCTGTAATCTGAGTTAGGGGTGGTCTAATTCATGTTCATGACATCCATGTCTCCTAAGGCTGGGACAGCCTCCCTTTTGTATCAGCCCTCTGTCACTGAAACTTTGCTTGTGCAATCCTTGACAATTCAGAAATCCCTGAGGAGGCAGTGAGGTTGGAGCTGAGGGAGCTGGGGGACAGGAAGGCCCAGGGCCTGCTTTGGAGGCTCTTCCTCCAAAGAGGTATGGGGACCCCTGGAGAATTTACCACTTGTCTGTTTACTCATTTGTAAAATGAGTTCAATAATCCAGTTGTCCATTGAGGGCTCTTACTAAAGAAACACATGACCTAAGGGGTGGGGTTAGTATCTGATGGTTAGCTTGGACCCCATCCACCCTCCAGAATGATCACAGAACTGGGTGCTGTTGGGGATGAGGGGAAACAAAGACATGGAAGGGAAAGCAGGCCTTTCCCTCAGAGTTAACAACTATGGCGAGAAGGAAATTGTGTGTGTGTGAAGCGACCTGAGAACAATCCCAAGGCAAGTGTCAAAACCCCAGATTCAGTAAAGACACCAAGGGAGACATTCCAAATGGAGGCTGGAGAGAGAGTGGGGGCAGCGCTTCACCAGGGAAGCCACCTGCAAGAAGATGTCACGGCCAGCTCAGGCACAAAGCTGGCAGGCTTGGCCCTGGTGAGCAGCCACCCTCAGCGTCTGGGAGACACTTCAGAAACTCTTTAGGAAAGCGCCTCTCTGTCCCAGTGCAGCCAGCTTTCCTTTTGGAGGAATCCATCCCTCCCCTTCAACGTCTCCCCCATCAGGCTCTTCTCAGGGGGTCCCAGAAAATCACACCTAGTCAGTCAGTAAGCACAGCTTCTCATTACTTTTTGCTTCTTCCAGGAATTTCTAGCACTTCTAGAGTGAGATTTTGATGATGTCTCGACGCAGTCAGCGCCTGAGCCATCGTTACCATGTTGATGATGATGGAGGCAGCAGCAGCAGCAGCAGTGGAGGAAGTTCCCTGGTGGCTGGTCAGCACACTGCCTTCAAGGACAGTCCCTTAAGGTAAGCCACTCCACAGCAGCCCTAGGTCATCTTCCAGATCACAACCACTCAGGGCAGCCAAGGGCCTGGCCAGCTTCCATGTGCACCTTTCTTTCCTGCCCCCATCTTTGGTGGAAACATCACTCTAGTGCTTTCTTTCCCCACAAATGCGAGAATTTCCTGTCCCCAGCACCGTCTCTTCCCCTTCTACCCCAACCTGGGCTGCTGCTGCCTTCACTCTCTGAGAACAGGAACTAGGGAGGGGTGACTTTGAGCATTGAGAGGGCCAGAAACTGAGGCTTAAAGCTGGGCAGGGAACAACCATCATGTGGCCCAGTACCCACGGTTTCTGGGGTGAGCTGCAGGGCCTAGCAAGAGCATAGGAAGCCATGGGGGTGATGGACCTGTGGGGGAGGAGACAGGTTCAGGTGGCTTTAGCTCCTCTTGTACCTCATCATGGTGGTTCCATTTGGAAAGAGGCCCTGCCTGGCCCATGGGAGCTGGGGATTTGTTCCAGTGTTATAAAGGATTCATCTGTTGAAGGAATAAGAACAGAAGAGGGCTTTAGGGATCATTTCTTTTCATCCTAGAAGCTCCTTGAAAGTCTCTTCCTCCTCCAGGCCTTTCTCCCCCTGTTTTTCTCCTGCTTCATCTCCTTCACCCTCTTTCCTTTGCTCCATGCTTGGCGCCCCCCAGGACTCTGAAGAGGAAATCTGGCAGTGTGAAACGCCTCACACCAGCCCCTCACCTGGGCCCTGCTTCCAATCCTCACACTACCTACTACAGTGAATCAGTGGTCAGCGAGTCCTACGTCAGGGGCCCCCGGGTCACCTCGGTGGACAAAAGCTCCATCCTACAAGATCAGCTGGACAGCGATGTCTACTGGAGTGAACGTGGTGAGCTCTGGCCAGAGCTTGACAAACCCGAGGGCTTGGGCTGGGGAGAAGGAAGGAAGCTCCTCCCTGTCTTCTAAAGATTCCTAAGGAGGCTAGTGTCTGTTGGGAGTTACCTTACTCCTCCAGGTTGGCTCATCTCCCTGGATCCTCCCAGGTGGGAGATCCTTCCATTCTCCTGAAGCCCCTCAGTCCCACAGATGGCACTTTTCCAGATCTGGGTGACAATAACCATGCCTCCTAAGGCAGAAGGCCACCTGGTTTTGTGCAGCCAATGAGCTAAAAATCATCTTTACATGTTTCAGTAAAGTTCCATTACACTTAAAAACATAAAAAGTGTTCTTACCTCATACAGAAATAGGAAGGGGGCCAGATTTTGCCCTTGTGCAGAACTCCATTCCTGCCCTAAACCACATGGGGGGGGGGGGCTTATGAGTTCAGACCCCCAAAGGGGTGGGAAGTCTGAATTCTGAAAAGTTCTGCCAGGTGTTCCACCTCTGGCAGCTGCTGTTGCTGGAAGCCTGAAGCTCCCTGCTTATCAGGCACCTCCATGCTCTGTGCAGGTGGGGACTTGGTGAGGAGGAGGAGAGGCCTGGGAGGTGCTGAGAAGAGTAAGATCAATGGACTGAATGAGGGCAAAGTCACCTATGATATCTATGGATCTTCCTCAGGATACTCCTCGGAGGATGACTCTGCAGGTAGGCAGCACTTCCTGCCTACTGGAACTCCATCCCCTGGACGCTGCCCCGTGTACTTTGAAGGGTGCCCCATCCAGGGGGGATGGGGAGAACATAGATTTCAGATAAAAGGAGAGAGAACTCTGCAGTCTGGCTCCAGGTGGGGGTTTGGAGGTTGGGAGGGCCTAAGCCTCAGCATGGTAATGGGGATGCCTGAGGCCCACTTGTGTCTCCTTCTGGGTGGCTCCTCATGTCTTCACTTTCCTGCAGGGCACACACTTATGGACCAGCCTGGCTCAGCATCCTCCTTAAGGAATGCTGCCTCCCAAGTTGGCGCTTTCTTGTGGGTGGCCATCACTTTCCCAGGTGGGTTCTGGGAGTGGGTGGGCACACTGCCCAGGGCAGTCCCTGCTGTGGGCCCATAAGAGCTTCCTCATTCCTACGCTGGGGCACACCAGGCCTGGGTGCTAACCCTAGGACAGTGTGTGGAGACAGGCTTTTATGGCAGGATCCCCAGGCACAGCTAGAGAGCCTTGGGAGATTCAAGGAGCAGCTGCAGAGTGAGCAGGCTGGGAGCAAGCTAACTCTGGGATAGGAGGGCGAAGCCTTTGAACCCCTCTGCTGGGACTTTTACAGGTTGGCTCTTTGGCCTGTTCTACTGGTGGCTGGGCACTACCTGCTACCGCCTGACCACAGCTGCCTCCCTGCTGGACATCTTTCTCTTAACCAGGTCAGTGAGGCTTCCCTGGGCTCTGCCAGAACCAAAGAACCCATGCTTGAAAAAGCTTCACCACGCTTGAGCTCAGTTCAGCTTTTGAGACTTTTGTGCCATGAATCTTATGACAGAAGGTCAGGTCAGGGTCAGGGGTGTGCTGGAATCAGCTGGAACCAGCTTGAACCTGCTCCTGAGTGTCAGCTACCAGTCAGGGCTCCTCTGGGTATCTAGACTGAAGAAGAAGATGGGACAAGTTGTGTGTGCCTTCACCTCCTTCAGAACTGCTTGTTAACCCTTCCCCAGCACATGCCAATCCCCATGAGCACAGGTGCTGCTCTATTCCTGAGTATCTTGGAGGAGCTGTCCCCTCAGTAGTTCCTGCCTCTCATCTCCACTGACTCTGGTGGCTTCACCTTGGCCAGTTGGAAAGTCCTGAGCTCCCAGGGGTTGTAGTCTCTTCCCAGTCCTTCGGGTAGCCAGGCCATCCTTACAGTTTCTCTGTGGGGGGTCATGTCCAGGTTTCCAGGCAGCCTCCAGGGCTGTGTCCAGGAGCCTCTAGAGCAGGGGTAGGGAACCTGCGCTCTCCAGGCCACATGTAGCCTTCTAGGTCCTGGGGTGCAACCTTTGGACTGAGGCCAAGTTTTACAGAACAAATCCTTTTCTTAAGGAGATTTGTTCTTGGAAGTCTAGATTCAGTCAAAGGGCCACCCTTGAGGACCTCAAGTGCCACATGTGATCTCCAGGCTGCAGGTTCCCTATCTAGCTCTGGATTCTTGGGGCCACAGGCTAGGCCCAGGGAGACTAGCCAACCTTGTCAGGGCTTACTCCTTCCAAGTCCCAATTTGACAAGCACTGAAATGATTTAGCCAAAAGAAGCCTGCCCAATTCACTAGCATATAAGCACATTCCTGAGAGCCCTGGGAGGGAGATGCCTTCCACCAGCCCTGTCACCTTTCATAACAACATTCACACATTTGACCAAGGTCAAATTTTCTCCTTCCACTTGACCTCGAGGGCTGTCCATAAAAGCCCAGAGCTCCCCATCGTAGCTGTCCCAGGGTGGGGGCACACCCTTTGTTGGTTTCCTCAGCAGCTCAGGGAGGGTCGCACAGGAATCTGGTGGGGAAGACCAGGCACTAATGTCTCCTCCTTCATCCCCATGAAATCCAGGAGCTTTTCAACTCTGAAGAAGTTGTTTCTGCTTCTCTTGATGCTGTTGCTTCTGGCTTCGCTGGCTTACGGTGAGCCTTGCTGAGTCCCCAGGGCACCCTGCCAGCCCAGACAGACAAGGGCTTGGGGGCAGGGCTGCTGAACGCAAGTCTGGAAGACAGAGCTTTGAAGGGGAGCCTTTAGCCTTTAGGGGAAAAGGGACCCAGGCCTTGTATGGGAAAGTTCTTGTGCCTGAAATGGGATAGACGGCCTGTGTCTCCTCCTCTTGATCCAATCCCACAAGCCTTTCTTGTGCATCTTCTGTATGCAGGCCTCCCAGACTCATGCTGCATGCCTACTATGACAGTGCTGGCTTTACATGGGTGTTTGATCTGCCCCCTCAGTGGTCACTGTCAAGGCACTTGAGGGTGGGGGAACTGGTAGAAGAGCTGAGTCCACAATGAATGGGTTAGCTGGGCAGGACACAGCCAATGCCAGCTCTGGAGGCCTTTGCCCCTTCTCACTGGGGAGAATGGACAGGGTGGTCCTCCCTGGATGGTCCCAAAAGAGCTGTACTCTGTTCAGGAACCATGACATCACTTACCCCCTACTATGAGATGAAGCCCAGCTTGGGAATGGTGACACCACAAGCTGTCAGTTACCAGGACCTCTATTCAGCTGGCATCTCCTGAAAGCACTCTGATCCTCCAGAAGAGACAGGGCTGTATGTGGACCAGGCTTGGGACCAGGAGGCAGGACTTCTCCATGTCCTCTCCCCAGCTGCTTCTTGTCCCTCATTTTTCTCATAATCCAAAAGTGTGTAATGACTCCTGAAAGGATCATGAGAGATGCCTTTCCTGAAGGGTCTTGCCTTCCAGATCATGGGGCCCATAATGCATGCACCTTCCTTGGGCCAGGGTCTGAGCCCATGTGGATGTGACACTGCCAGACACAGTCCAGGTGTAGGTCCTCATCCTGGACATGTTTCCCTTCTGGTGCCTCAGCCTCTGCCTTCATTAGCCTTTCCTCCCATGTGCTAGGTGCTTGGTATTTTTACCCCTATGGACTACAGACATTCCACCCTGCTATGCTGTCCTGGTGGGCAGCAAAGGGCAGCAACAGGAGAGAGGAGGTGTGGGAAGCAGGAGAATCCACCCCATATTTCCAGGTGAGTGCCTGGGTGAGTGCCAGGAACACTTTGTGCAGGACAGGCAGACAGTCTGCTCACAACCAAGTCTGTTCCAATCAACCCCAGAATCACTCAGTCCACTACCATTTCTTAAGTGTGGCCTACTGTGTGTCAGGCACTGTGCTAAGGGATGGGAATTCAAAGAAAGAATTCAAACCCAAACAAACAAGCCCACAGTCCCTGCCCTGAAGGAGTCCCCGAGTCATGAGGAAACAACTAGGTACAATGGAGATCTACCAGGACAGATGGGAGTGAAGCAGTAGAGGGAGTTGGCTATGCTGTTTCTTCTGTGGCAGCCATACAGACTATTACCATACCATCTTTGAAGACAGTTCTGGCCTGGCAGGATCTTCCAGGTGGTGTCCTCTCCTAGCGCTGTCTTTGAAACAGCTCTGCAGCACTATGAGGCATCAGAGGAGGGGGAAGCAGGATTAGCCAGAGGAATCTGCTTTTGTTTCCATTTTGTAATGAACAAAAGTCTGTTTTATTTCCCTTCTCCCTCTCCCACCCATTCAGAAAAATGAAAAGCAAACCACTTGTAACAAATGTGCAGAGTTAAGCAAACCAGTCCCTTTTTGGCCATGTCTAAAAGATCTATGTCTCCTTCTGCCTCCTGAGGCCATCTCTCCGTCAGAAGTTGGGTCATTTTCCAGAAAAGTACTTGGTCACTGCATCGATCAGAGTTCTAAAGTCTTTCAAAGTTGCTTCTTTGTGGTTCTTCTCACTCTGCTCTGCACCAGTTCATACAAAGTCTTCTCAGGTTTCTCTCAATACCACCTATTTCATTGTTTCTTAGAGCACGGTTGTATTCAATCCTTACACCATAATTTATTCAGCTCTTGCCCAGTTCGGGGGCAAGCCAGTAGTTTCCATTTCTTTGTCTTTGCTGTTTGGGTGCCAAGTGTGTGTCATGCAGAAGATAGGTCATTCATCTCAGTGGTGACAGTCTCTTCTTAATGGTCTGTGCTGTGGGGCAAGAGATGAGAATATAAATCCAGGCTATAATGAAGCCTTCATTTAGTAACCTCGATTTATCCATGGATTTCCATCTCCAAACTCATCAATCTTTGCACCAGGGCCACTCACAAGCAGCATTAGGAGACTCTCTCACCTTGGATATGCAGATCCCTGGGGAGCCAGGGTCAGAAAACCTGGGCTCAAGTTTGAGCTTTGCCACTTGCTAGCTTTGGGACCTGGGGCAGTTCAATGCCAACCTCTCAAGACTCAGCCTCCCGCGTTCCCCCGCTGCCTTCAACTGAAATCATAGTTGCCTCCCCCAAAAGGCCTTCCCTAACACCTTGTCACACAGTGAAGTGATTCTGGAGGGGGGGGGGTCTCCAGAAATTGGTAGCAGAGCCCAGACTATCAGAGTTGATCAAGCTGGGAAGACTTGAAGGCTGTGTGCAGATCCTGGTGTCTGCCCACCAGAAGCTTGGCCACCAGGTGATTGGATTTGGGGAGTCATGATGACTTGGGAAGCAGATAAAAAGACCAAACAACCTTTGCCTTCTGCAGCCACCTTCTGTTTGTGGACAGAGGTCAGGGGACCTCAGAGAAGGACAAAGAGTACTTGGTCTCCCTCAGTCCTCACACAGTCCAACCACAGTCTAAGTGGTTGACATTATTCCAGTGTAATCTGAGGGGTGACATGGAGTGGTGGGATAAAGGACATGGCTCTAGAAACAGCAACAGATGAGGTGCTGGATGTCAGATGCACAATGAGGTCCACGATTTTGGACACAGCCAGTGTCAGAATTTGATTTGTCTGACTTCTCATGTCAGCTGCAAGGAGTTTTTTTTTCAGATGTGGGGGGGAAACAATCAGTGGAATGATCACTCACAGGCAGAAGAATTTGGAGGAGGCAAATCAGCCTCAAGGATTAGATTTCATCACATTTTTAAAGGCAACTAAAAAACCCCATAGTTGCTATTCCAAATGAGCATAAGGCAACAGAGGGCAAAGGAAGTCCAGGAGGAAGCTGAGAAGATCATTTTGTCCTTGTGACCCCAACACTCGGCATAGCCTGTTACACTTAGTGGGAGTGTATCAGTGTTTGTTGGCTGTCATTGTACTAAGTCCACAAAACAACGTGCAAGGGAAGAAGACACAACTATTATTTGTCAGTAAGAAAGTCCGCAGGCACAGGATACATGATCAGCACCAAAAGATGTCACAACGAAACCAAAGGACCATCTTCACGGAATGAGAAATGCTGGTTACACGAATCATTTCAGCATCAAGGACCAGATCAGTGACTGGGCCCCACAAAGGTCAAAATCCAGCAAGTTAGAAGAAAGGGGGACAAAAGGGGAAAAAACATACCGTACAGCTCCAACAGCTCCAGTCCTTCCTCTTCAGATGTGTCAACCACTCAGGCACGGCAAAAGGAACACTGACTCATAGCATCGTTTCCTAAGGATGTTTGACTGCTGCCCCAAAACATCACATTCCAGTGAGAAGGCCAGCAATCCTAGAGGCTGCCTCCGTCAGAGACCAGCGGCTCTTGTCAAGCAAAGAAACCAAAGGCAACACTGGATCTGAAAATAGGCCACTGGCGCAAGAGAAGAAGAGGGTGGTGACTAAAGGATACAAACAGTGGACCCGTGAAACGAAAACATCAGGAAGGGCCCTCAGCCTCCCTCTTCAGCTCAGTCCTGAGAGTGGAGGCCCCCAAATTCTTGAGGCAGCTCCTTCCCCTCTCAGTGACTCACCTTGTTAGGAAGCTGTTCCTGCCTCTGAAATGTGCCACAACTTCTACCTTGCCAGGACAAGCAAAGCAACTCTAACCCTGTCCATGTCCACAAAGTCTGAAAACCATTTTCATGTCTCCTCATCGTGTTGTGTGTTTCCAAAAGTTTTCTTGATATCATTGGTTTTTACTTAACCTACCTTTCCCAGTGTGTCTTCTCAGAAAGAGAAGCAGGGAATTTGGAAAAACCCTGGAAAGCTTGTGTGATCTACTAGTGAAAATCATTTTGAATTAGGTACATCTTTACACACACACACACACACACACACACACACACACACACACAAACGCACACATCCCACTGACTTTGAAGACTTGTCTCTAGCTTTTGCTTTCATGTGACCCACCTTGCTCAGTGTATCCTTCCCATTTTGCCCTCCCACAGAGCCAGCCCTTAAGCAAAAGAATAAACCAAAAAGGGGAAGAAAAGTTCAGCAGAACACAGCAGGCGAGCCCAGCATTAGATGCAGGTTCCCTGCCAGTATTTCCCACCCTAGCCAGGACGGGAAGGGAAGAAGATCCTCATGGGTCATCTCTGTTCTTTCCATTTCCATGGTTGTCTGTGGTGCTTGTTTTCTTGTTCTCCTCATTCATTTATTCCACTTTTCCCCAGTTCATGTAAGTCTTCTAATTAAGCAGAGTTGTGGCTTCGTACAGCATAGTCATATTTCCTTGTATCCATAAGCCACTCCTCTGTCAATGAGTTCTTTGCTACCAAAGAACTTTCTTAGTGGTTCAGTTGGTATGGCACTGAATAAGTTAATTTAGGTAGTTTTATCATTTTTATGCTACTGGCTTGACCTACCCACGAGGAGTGAGTACATCTCCAACTGTTGAGATCTCTACGTATGAAGAATGTTTTGTAATTGTGTTCATATAGTTCCTGTGTGTGTCTTGGCAGGCAAACTCTCAGGTTGTATACAGTATACAATTGTATACAGTTATTTTCAATGGAATTTCTCTTTCTATCTCTTCCTGCTGGATTTTCTTGATTAATATATAGAAATGCTGATGGTTTTGATGGGCTTCCAACTTTCTTTAAGTAATTGTTTGAACTGGTTTTGTTTTAAACTGGTTTTTTAGATGACTCTCTAGGGTTCTCTTGGTAAACCATTGTATCATCTACCAAAAGAGATAGTTTTGGTTCCTCATTGCAGTTTTTTCCCTTCAGTTTCTTTTCTGCCTTATTGCTATATCTAGCAGTTGCTGTAACTGGTACAACACTGAATAGCAATGGTTGGCAATGGACTTTCTTCCTTTACCGTGATCTTACTGGGAAGGCTTATCCCCATTACATATCATGCTTGCTCTTGGTTTTAGTTAGATAATACTTATTTTAAAGAAGACTCCATTTATTCCTGTGCTTTCTAGTGTTTTTCAACAGGGATGAGGCATTTTGTCAAAAGCTTTGTCTGCACCTGTTGAAATCATATAAATTTGTTGTTTATGTTATTGATATAATCAGTTACATTTATAGTTTTCCTAATAATTGACCCAGGCCCAACTTCTTGGTATCAATCCAGCTTGGTCACAGTGTCACAATATATCTTTGTGATATATTCCTGTAATCTCCTTTCTTAGCATTTAATATTTTTCATCAATATTCATTAAGGAAATTGATCTATAGTTCCCTTTCTTGGGGAGACGTGACTCTCCTTGGTTTGGGTATCAAGATTATATTTTTGTCATAGAAAGAATTTGATAAGATTCTATCTTTACCTGTTTTTCAAATCGTTTATTTAGTGTTGGAATTGATTACTTTTTAATCATTTGGAAAAATTTGATTTAGTCCTGGGGTTTTTTCTTAGAGAGATCATTTATAGCTTGTTTCGTTCCTTTTTCTAAGATGGGGTTATTTAAGGGCTCTGTTAAACAGGACTATTTATATTTGTAAAATTCATTTCATTTAGATTTTCATTTTTATTATTGGCATGTAGTTGGGCAACAAAGCTCCTAGTAATTACTTTTATTTTCTCTTCATAGATTGTAAATTCACTGTTTTCATTTTCTGATGTAATAATTTGGTTTTCTTTTGTAAAAATTAAATTAGCCAAGGATTTATCTATTTAATTGTTTTTCTCAAAGCTTATAGTTTTATTTATTAGTTCATTGGGGTTTTGTTCTTTCAATTTCGTTCATCTTTCTATCGATTCAAGATTTTAATTTTGGTGTTTAATTGGGAAGGGATTAATCTGTTGGTTTTCTAAATATTTTAGTTGCATGTCTAATTCTTTAATCTGTTTCTTTGTCTCTTTGATTGATGTAAGCATTTGAAAATATACATTTCCCTCTAAGTCCTGCATTGACTGCATCCCCAAAATTTAGTTATGTCATTGTCACCATGAAATTGTTAACCATTTCTATGATTTGTTCTTTGACTCATCCATTCTTTAGGATCCATTCTGTAAGATCCATTCTTTTTCTCCAACTCCTCTATTTGTGTATCTTTCTGTTTCAAGCATATTTCTTGTAAATAACATATTGTTGGATTCTGGTTTCTAATCCATTCAACTGTATTCTTCCATTTTATGAGTGAGTTCATCCCATTCCCATTCACAGTTGTGTTCATTAAATGTATATTTTTTACCATGCTATTCTTTTACACTCATCCTTTTGTTTTTTACTCTGTCCCTTCTTCGGTAGTCTTTTGTTTCTGACCTTTGCCTCCCTTAATCTATCCCGTCATTCTTCCCTCCCCCTCACCTTTCTCTTAGACGCTTTTCCTCCTACTTCTCCTTGGGTAAAATGAATCTCTCCATCTCATTGTGTGTGTATGTGTATTCTTCCCTCTTTCAACCAGTTCAGATGAGAATAAGGTTCGTGTTGCCTGTTCCCCTCTTCTGTCCCTCCCATTGTATAAACTCTTTCTAGTGCACCCCATTTATGAGATAACTTTCCCCATTCTTTCTCTCCTTCCCCACAACCTTCCAGTGCATTTCTCTTCTCCACCCTTCCATTCTTTTGAGATCCTCACAACATAATACAGTCATTCAGGTCGCTATCTATTTAGACTGCTTCTAGGACCCGTGGTGATCATAAAATTCTGAAGTGGTTACATGTATCATCTTGCCACACAAGGGATCTAAACAATTTGCCCTTTTTTAGTGACTTGTGATTTCTCACTCATGTTCACCTTATTATTCTTCTCCTGAGTTCTGTGTTTGAATGTCAAATTTTCTATTCTGTTCTGGTCTTTTCATCAGGAATGCTTGAAAGTTCTCTATTTCAGGAAGGGTCCTTATTCCCCTGTAGGACGATACACAGTTTTGCTGGGTAGTTTAATCTTATTGTGGGCTCTAATCCTAGATCTTTTCCACTCCAGAATATGATATCCCAAGCCCTGTACTCCTTTAATGTGGAAGCTTCTAAATCTCATGTGTCCTGACAGTACTGGATTATTTCTCTCTGGCTATTTGCAGAATTTTCTCCTTGACCTGGCAGTTCTGGATTTAGAACAGTTGCTGGGAGTTTTCATGTAGGGGTTTCTTTCAGGAAATGATTTGTGGTTTCAAGTTCTACTTTGCCCTCTGATTCTAACACATCTGGGCATTTTCCTTTGTAATATCTTAAAATATTATGTTGAGCTCCTTTTTTGTTCCTGGCTTTTGGATAGACAAATGACTCTCCAATTCTCTCTCCTCAATCCATTTCTAGGTCATTGGAGTTTTGTATGAGATCCTATACATTTTCTCTTGAATTGATTTTATTTTTTGTTGTTGTCTCCTAGAGTTATTAGCTTCTATTTGCTCAGTTCTAATTTTTAAGGAATTCAGTATTTTTGTGCCTCTTTTACTAATTATTCATTCTTTTCTCATATCTTTCTTGTACCGCTTTTTAAAAATTTTTCCTCGTCCACTCTTAAAATCACTTTTTGTTCATTTTTATCTCATTCTTTAACTCTTCTAGGAATTCTTGTTCAACTCTTATCCAATCTACCCTTTTTCTTGGAGGATTTGCTTAAAGATATCTTCAAGTCATTGGCTTCTTCTGTCTTTCTGTCTTGAGCCATAGTAGCCCTTTGTGGTCAGGTTCAGTTTTGTTTACTCATTCTTCCAGCCTATTTCTTGACTATGAACTTGATGTTGGCATTGGGCTCAGCTCACCTCTGGGCTTTCTTAGTTCAGTCCGCAAACTTTCAGTGCTTCCATAGTGGTGATATCTGTTCACTGCTATTCTTGTCTGAGTTGTGCAAGTTCCTGACTCAGGTTTAGGTCTTCTGGCTTGCGGGTGCTGGAGTTTCTGTAGAATGTTATTGGACTCAGTCATTGTTAGCACACTTTGAGGTTCTGCAGGTTCAGAGGGACCGAACTTATTGACTCTTCTTGCGTCTGGGTCTCCTACCCGAGGTATCCCACTGCAGGACTAAAAGTGAACATTGAGTCCCCAGCTGTGCTCTGGGGCTCAGGTCCAGAACCTCTTTGCAGAACCCCTTTCTTGATCAGTGCTCAGCTAGGGCCTCGCTCACTCATAACTGCTCCTCTCAGCCCTACGTCTGTAGCCTAGAAGAGTCATTTGGCCCCCTTCATGCTCCCAGGATAGCCTGGGATCTGCTCCTGCTCAGGGATTCAGTTCTAGCCCTTTTACCATCCTTGGGCAATGAAATGCTTCCCACTGTCCTGGCTGCCATTATGTTGGGCTCCTGGCCAGCCCCCACCTCAGTGTCCACAGCTCTCTTATTTCTTAAGCTTCCCTGGGCTGGAGAAATGACGCACAGGGATGTTTTCTTGGCTTTCCTCATGAAAATGTGGTCTGGCACATTATCTAGATGGTTAGAGAGGAGGTGGGCTGGGCTCATCAAAAATGCCCACCCTCCCTCTGTTCTCTTGGTTCTGCCCCTGTGCTGTGTGGTTGGTGGGGAGGGGACCTTCTGCATGCTTAGCCTCCTTTGTACCTCTTGGGGAGGTCTCTGACCTGGCTTTTTGCCCTGAGCTCTCTCAGCTTCTTTGCCATTTCGACCCTGGTGACCCTGGCCCTCCCTCATCACTCTCCTGGCTCACTGCCGCAGTGTCCTGAGTGGCCTCCCTGCCTCCAGTCTGTTCTGCACTCTGCTCTCAAAGGAACTTTCCTTAAGAACAGAGCAGACCAAGTGACTTCCCTCCTCAGTCAATGGCAGGGCCTCCCCTTTGCCCCCCAGAGGAAAACAGCCCCACCCTGTCTTTCCAGCCTTAGCCTCATTGGTCTTCTGTACTCCTTTCACACTCGGTGACCCTACCCAAATGGCTGCCCCCATGCTGAGAATTCATTCTGGTGCTCTTTCTTCCAGTCAGCCTGTCAACCCACATGTATTTATTAAGCACTTCCTCAGTGCCGGGTCCCGGCCTAGGGGACACAGGTACACAAAATGAAACCATTCCCATTGACCAGGAACTTCCATTCTCAGGCGGAGACCAACAATGCTTACGTTTTTGTAAATAGCGTAAGTGTGAAATGAAGAAATCTGCCGACAGCAGTTAAACGACCTGGTGGCTTTTAATGTCCTTGTCTCCTCCATTCAAATGGAAGTTCTTCGTACACAAGAAAGGTTTCCTTCTTGGTCCTTGTGTTCTCAGCACTCAGCCCCACCTCGGGCACACAGTGGTGCTTAACAAATGCCCAGTGCTCCTTGTTCCTCCTCCTAAGAGACTTTTCATCTTTGTGTGTTTTCCTCCTTGTTCCCAAGGCTGAACAGCATGTCCTGTCCAAGGTTCATGCCCTAGAAAGGCGGCTGGAAACTCTGGCTTCTGAATACTCTGCACGTTGGCAGAAGGAGGCCATCAGGCTGGAGTTGCTGGAGCTGCAGGGGGCCAGTGGGAATGGAGGTGGAAAAAGCCTGAGCCACGAGGATATTTCAACTCTCCTGGAGGGCCTGATGAGCCGATGGGAACCCACCCTGAAGGAGGACTTCCGTAGGGACACCACTGCCCACATCCAGGTGAGGAGAACGCTCTGCTAAGAAGACCAGGTCGGCAAGCCCAGCTAGTGGAAGGCATAGAGGTCTTGAGGTGAGGCAGCACTCTGGGCTTGGCAGGACCTGCCAAGTTCTCTGGGTCTTGTTGAACGCCTGTCTCCTTTTTTGTGGTCTCCAGGAAGCACTCACCACCCTCAGGGCAGAACATCGGCAAGATTTGGATAATGTTCTAAAGAAGATTTCTCAGGCATCCCAGGTAATCCAGAAGCTCTGACGCTTCTGGAGGCAGAGACACAGGGGATGGAGGGCGGGGGGGTGGGGCGGGGGAAAGGGTGCGGGGAGTGGGGGAGAGGGGGCAGAGACGTCTTGGGGGAGGTCACTTGTAGCTGGAAATGTTGGTGCTGCTGTCAGTAGACCTAACACTTGCTTACAGGTTTCTGGCCAGATTCCATACTTGTATGGGAGCATATTCGATTGACTCATTGTCCCTGAGAGCTCCTGTCTGAGGACTCTGGATCCCCTTGTCCGAAGGATAAGCAGAGAGCTTACTGATCTAAAGCAACCTAAGCCTCCTCCTGTAGCTCCTTTCTGGAACCCCTTTCCTGTACTGAGCACATCCATGCATGAAGACTAGGGAGGGATAAGATTGTCAATGAGAAGACTGTAACTCAACAGCTGAGTTTGAAACTCTTTTCAGGGACTGAGAAGTGACCTCACCACTCTAGGGAAAGTGGTTCATGCCTAATCTCAGCTGAGTTGGGGTCTCTCTCAGATGCCTCCTCTTGGTGGGATGATAAGAGAGGAGTCCAGTCTTTGAAAGGTCTAGCCCAAACTCAAGGTCAAGATTTCTGGAGCCCAACAGTTTGCAGAGACTCAGATCCTCCTTAGCAGACAGAGGGTCCACCCAGAGGAGACAATGAGTCCCCAGAGTGTGGTTTGGTGTTTTCATCAGTCTCATTGTGCCATCATCTTCCTTACAGGAGCTGGAAAGCTGGGTGCTTCAGCTAAAATCTGAATGGCAGAGGTAAGGCCCCAAACTAACTGGCAAAGAGAAGAGGAGGGAAGGAAGGCTAGAAAACTAGACCAGAGAAAGCACCACTGAGATTCTCTGGGGGGGTGTCAGTAGAGCCAGAATACTTGGGTTAGCATGTCCATAGGATTAATCCCAGCTGGTAAGGACCTCAGAGAGCAGATGAGGGTCCTGAGGCCTGGGAGGGAAATGACTTGCCCAGGGTCACACAGGGAGTAAATGTCAGGGAAGACTTGCACCCAGATCTCTGGTTCTGTTCTTTCCCTTTGATAGTGGTTCTGCTTGACTCTATCCTGTGTCACTAGCCAGTGGCTGCCCTTCCCTTTTCCTTTTGTCACTGTCTAGTTTGGCCCAAGAAGCCTTCCAGGACAACATATTAAAGGCTATGGGTCCACTGGAGGCCCAGCTGGCTGGCCTGAGACAGGAACTGGTAGCCCTGAGCCAGAGACAGGCTGCAGTGGCAGAGGAAGTAGACCTTTGGCCACAGAAGATGGCAGCCCTGCGCAGTGATGTGAGTCCTCCAGTCCACCACTTAGACCACATGTGCCCCTCTCTCCAAGGTGGGCTGCCTGAGCATCTGCCCAGGGAGACCCAACCCTCTAAGGTGTCCACTGGGGTCCAATGAGATCTTTTTTGGTAGACCTGAAAGCAGTGGAAAAATGCCAGTCACTTGGTTCACAACCGTCCCTTCCCTGGCACCAGGAAGACATGCATAGGCTCTGAGCTCTCAGAGTCTTTCTAGACACCCCCTCCCCAGGTCCCCTGTCCCGGCCCTCTTTCTTCCTTACCTCTACTGTTTTGTGGATGGTCTCTGGTGGTTTCTAGGTGGAGTCTCAGTTCCCAGCCTGGATCAGTCAGTACCTTCTTCGAGACAAGGGCGCTAAGGCTGGGCTTCTTCAGCTGGAGGAGGTACAGGCCCAACTTCGGGACCTGGAGCACAGAATCCTCACTCAGGTGGCAGAAGGGCAGGTCAAATCTGCCAGTGAAGCTGCTGCCAGCCTGAGGCTGACCCTTCACAAGGAAGGAGTGACTGGGGTCACAGAGGAGGTGAGGCCTGCCCCATTCCCTGTCTGCCTGTCGGAGGTCATGGGTTTGCCCTGAGAGGAGCCTCCAGGGAAGGAAGGGGAAGCCCTGGCAGAGCAGGTAGCACACGTGGCCCTCTGGTGAAAGGGCTGGGCCAGTTCTGCAGGCAGCTAGGCCCATGAGTCCATCCATGCCTGTCTTTTAGGATGTGCACCAGATTGTGAATGAGGCCCTGAAGAGATACAGTGAAGACCGCATTGGGCTAGTGGATTATGCCCTGGAGTCCTCAGGTAGGTAGCCTGTAGAAAGCCAGAGGGCTGGGGACATGATGGTTGCCCATTAAGGGACAGCAGGAATTAAAAACTCATGATGCCCCTTATGGGACGGGGCAGTTGAAGGGCTGATGCCCTGGCAGTGACCCCTCATCTTCAGGACTACCTCTGTGTCCTGCCAGCCCTCAGCTGCCCCCACCTCACTTCTCTCCCTCTTGTTCTTTCAGGGGCCAGCATCATCAGTAGCCGCTGCTCAGAGACCTATGATACCAAGACGGCCCTTCTCAGTCTGTTTGGCATCCCCTTGTGGTACTATTTCCAGTCCCCAAGAGCCATCCTCCAGGTATGACAGAACAAAGGGCCCCCAGCTTGGCTCTCTGCCATCTCCCACCTTCTGTGGGGGCTGGGCTCTCAAGGTGGGAGGATTACACAATGGAAATCTATTCCATTGGCTGCCCACCTGACTTGTCACCTGACTTGTCTTCTGCCCACAGCCAGATGTTTACCCTGGCAACTGCTGGGCATTCCGGGGCCCCCAGGGCTTTGCTGTGGTTCGATTATCTGCCCGCATCCACCTCACTGCTGTCACCTTGGAGCATGTACCCAAAGCCCTGTCTCCCATCAGCAACATCCCTAGCGCCCCCAAGGATTTTGTCATCTTGGTGAGTATCTGAGCCTTGCAGCTCTCCATTCCAGTATGCCTGACAGCCATTTCTTAACAGCAGCATTGTGAGGTGAGGAATGGAAGGATGTGCCCATTTTACAGCTGGGATATTGAGGCTGGTCTCTGGACTCCACAACCAGCCCTTTCCCTGCTCCCCCTCTTCTTAGAGAGAAGCCAGAAGAGGACAGCTGACAGCAGTCAAGATTTCAATGCTGTCTCAGGGTCCTTTTATACAACTCCTTTATACATGGGTGCCTCCATGGCCAGGTGTCCCATGGGGGAGCTGAGTGGGGATGATGAGCACCATTCCCTACAGTCACCTCCTTAGGGCAGAGTTGGAATGTCCTCATAAGGAGGATGTGGGTGAAAAAAGTGGAGCCAGAGGAGAAGAAGAAACGTGTAGGGGAACAGGATGCTTCAGGACCTAAATCCTGATAGATGAAGAAACTGAGGCACCTACAATTAAATTGTGTGTCCCAAGCCATTCAGCAGCTTAGGGGAAGAGGCAGAGAAGGAGGCCAGGGGCTTGGAGGGAAAAGGATCTGTCTACTGAGTTAGTGAGAGATGCTGGAAGGTGAGGGGACCAAAGAAGGAAACATCATGGTGGCTTTTCCTTTCTCCCCTTTACTCTCCCCAATGTATCCCCCCCTACACCCCCTTCCTCCTCCTCTTCCACCTCCTCCTCCACAACCTCCCCTTCCTTTGCCTCCCTGGATAGATCTGGATTCATGTCCTAACAGCATGACCTTTCCTCTAACCCCCTCCCATCCATCCATCCATCCATCCATCCCTTCCCTTTGCTTTTCCTTCTCTGTAGGGGCTAAATGAAGATTCACAGTCGGAAGGGGTGGCCCTCGGGCACTTTACCTATGATAATGCTGGGGAGTCCATTCAGACCTTCCACTTTCAGGTATGGAGGGCTGGCCCCACAGTGTCCCAGGGAGGCTGGTGCTCTTGAAGGCTAGATCACCAGCCATGGGGATGCTGTGGCTTTGCTAGGAGCTGCAGTTTGAGCCAGGACCCCATGGTTCTGATAGCAACCTGAGGGATAACATTCAGCCACTGAAGAAGGCCTGGGGGGGACGGGCTCTGGGGTCAGGATGTCCACCAAGGGATCACGAGCCTTCCTGACCCCAGTCTCCTCTTCCCACAGGGCAATGACACAGCCCCATACCAGGTGGTCGAACTTCGGATCTTAAGCAACTGGGGTCACCCTGAGTACACCTGCATTTACCGCTTCCGCGTCCATGGGAAGCCTGCCAATTAGCCTCTCCCCCCCAGGGCCTTTCCCCTCTTTCCCCCTTCAGCCCCTCCCCTCCCCCAGCAAGCACTTCATCCCACTTTCTCGCCCTCTCCCACACTTCATCCCTTATGGCCACTGTGGCTTCTGGGAGAGATACAAGGTGGGAGCCTACCACCATGGAGCAGTTTGGCCCCACCCTGCCCTCTCTGATGGAGAGGAGATCACCAGCTCAGCTATTTGTTTCACTCCCCATCCTCTTGAGGGTCAGGTGGCCCAGCTCCCTACCAGGCCCTGCCTGCCCTCAGGAGGTGTATACACAGCTATGTATGATATCTTGAAGGTGTGAGTCAAGACATCATGAGGGCCTTATTATGCTCAGCAGCACTCAGAACCACAGCTTAGGCCACCTTAGCTTACCTTGCCCAAGAGTCTAGGTCAAAGAACTTGGTTTATTGAGGGCATGACAACTTGGGCAGTTCCAAAGGGCAGACTGGTAGACAGTCTGTCTTGGGCATGCCCCAGCAGGTGGCTAAAGCTCCCGTCCATGGTAGCATGCATAGTTCTCTTTACCATGGGGCATGATGGGGGCAGTCTTTGAAATCTGAAGTATCTGGGACTGGCCACAATTCCCTGGTGTTAAGTTTATTGGGATAGAGTTGGGGTTAGTTTTTTGGAGTTAAGGCTGGGATGGGAGGGGAAGGGCAAATTCTTTGGCCCTGCGGGCCCATTGTATTATGTATATAGATAGATATTTATATTTATACATAGATCTCTTTGTTCTTTGTTATCAGACAGAAAAGCTACGGGCTTCATTTCCGGCTTCCTCCCCCTGGGGCCCAGGGTGATATTCACTCCAGCTCCAGCTTGGGGTGGGGGGCAGGCTGTCAGGCACGGATCCTCACAGTGACATTGCCATCCTTCCTGCCTTTTACTGTAGGAGGGAAGGCAGGCCTTCACACCACAGGGCTGGCCACTGGTCCCTGAAGCAAGCAGGGGCACTCACTCATCTGCAGGCTTTGGGGGTCACCAGCAGACAGTGGCAGGCTGACCCTAGCTGGCCCTCAACCCAGTTTGCTCCCTCTGCTTCTGTTCGCTTACCAGGAAGCTGGCGTCTGAGCAGCCCTGCATAGGAACCTACAGATGGGGTCTTAGTTCTTCCCCATCACAAAGGCTACTGTTTAATTCTTTACTTTGATTTTTTAATCAACAAATTCTAATTTATGCCTATGCAAATATAAATTTTCCCTGGGATCTGTGGCTTCTCCTTGTCCACCTGTTGCTCTTGAGGCCAACTTGGAGTAGTGGGGAAAAGAAGGTGGTATTCTGGTAGAAACTCCCTGGTTAAAGGGCGGCTTCCTTGCTGCTGAGTGAGGCCTGGGAGGGATTGTCCTGGGCATCGAGAGGGAGCTAAGCCCAGGCCTGGGCTGGGAGAAGCAAAGCTGGGTAAGGGAACCAGAGGAGGCTTTCTCATTTCTGCCTGCTCCTTTAAAGCTCACCCAAGGCCTCTCCTGGTCTTAATCCTCCCTCAGTGTGCCCAAATTGATGTTTTATACTTCCTTGTGTGTGTCTGCATATCCATACATAAACACACACCTATCCAGACAGACATTCCTCTGTGTGCCTGCTCCATCTTTCAGGAGCAGGACAGCTTTCTAAGGAAAAGAGCTTTGTGTCTGCCTTGGTCTCCCCCATAGCTAGCACAAGGCCTGCCACCCAGCAGACACTTTATCTGAGCATTGCTATTCACTTCAACTCAGGTGTAAAGAAAGAATATACTCTACAGCCTTCTCAACAAGGGGTCACCAGCATGCCTTTGACAGCTCCAGCAAGGGTTAAACACGTCACAAACTGCCAGCCGTCCTCTTCCACTTTCAGACAGCTCAAGTTGTTGGGAAATTTGTCCTGAAATCAGGCTGAAATCTATCTTTGGGCATCTTCCACCCACTATTCCTCGTTCTTTCATCCTGGGTCAAGCAGAACACGCTAATCCCCCTTCCACATCACTTTTCAAATAGTAGCATTAGAGAGTGGCTACTGCGTGCCAGCCACTGTGCCGAGCACTTTACAAATATCTCCTTTGATCCACACAACAACCCTGTGAGGTAGGCACCATTTCTAGACCCATTTTGCAGATGAGGAAATGTAGGCACAGAGGTGAAATGACTTGTCCAGGGTCACACAGCTGGTAAGTATCTGAGGGAGAATTTGAACTTGGATCTTCCTGCTTCCAGGTGCAGAGTTCCATCTCCTGTGCCACCTGAAGACAGTTCTCATGGTCCTCTGACAGCTTCTCAAGGGCCTTACACCATGTTCTTGGAGCCCTTCATCCTTCTGTTCACCCTTCTCTGAATGCACCTCACCTTGGTCATTTCTTTCCCACACTGTGATGCTCAGGCCTGAACACTGCCCTCTGGCTGTGGTCTCCTCAGGACAGACTTGGGCTGACCTATTACTGACCCCCCTTCCTAGATCGTAGGCCTCTCCATGCCCCTCAGGAAGGCACTGGTCATTCCAACCATCAAGTTTAACTAGTGATTCACACAGACACTGCTATCCCCTAAAATCCCCAAATCCTTTAACAGGAGCCATGGCTGCATCACCCTCCCCCACTCATTGGTTTTTCTTTTCTAATTCTTGTTGAGGACTCTGCTTTTACCTCCACTGGATATTTTCATTTGGATAGAATCCTAAATTTTAGCTAGCTGAAACCTCCTCCATCCTATCAGTCATGTGACATCTCCACCCCTCCCTCCCAGCTCTAGCATTGGCACATTTGGACAAGCACACCTTGTGCTATTTCACTGAAGTCGTTGATAAAAATGCTGAACAAGCACGGAGAAAAGGGGAGATCCCTGGGGCAATCAGGACAATTCCCCTGAGACCTCCCAGGGAGCTGGCATCAGCTCATTAGCCAGCACTCGACAGGTAGGGCAATGTAACCCGTTAACCCTTTCCAAATCCACCTGTCATCTGAGATTCAGACTGTGCTAAAATCTGACTGCACTTTGCAGAATTGCTCTGATCCAAGCAAAGACTAGCAGCTCATCAGACACCATTTTACAAGGGATCTGGGATCTTGGCAGCGTAGGCAGGAAATGCACATTTTTATCCTGTGCAGTTCTGCCCTCCTGTCACGAAAACAAACTGCTTCGTGGACCAAAGGAGAGATAGTGCTCAGAGTCTGAAAAAGTTCTTGTTCAACTGAGGTTGGAAATGGCTTTCTTGATGGAGCAGTTCCCACCTGCTTGATGAACTCATGCACCTTATATAAAGCAGTGAACAGGAAGGGAGAGTTCAGGATTCTCTGTCCAGAGTCACTTGCCCATAATGTCTCATTGAGGCACAAAGCACAAATGGGGCAAGAACATAAAATCAGGGTTACCTAAGGGACATTTAGAATAGGCTGGAGCTCACCTTGAGATGGGAGAGAAGGGAGAGTGAGGTTAATAAACCTTTGCCTCTATGCTTCTAACTTAAGGGGGGAGTGGTGGGGGGGAAGAGTTTAAAAAGGAAAGTAAGTTAATCTGGGTCCTACAATTACCTAAAGGTAACCTGTCCAATCCAGTAGGCAGAGATGCAGAGATTTTACAGAGCTCTAGGGAGCCCAGCCTCTTAACAGGCATGACCTGGATGAAGATCCCGACCAGGAGACTGAGAAAGGGCAGTCAAACATGAAGGAAGAAAAACAGGTGAGGTTGGACTCATGAAAACCTGGAGAGAAAAGAGTGGGAAGGAGAAGAAGACCCTGGATTCAATCCTGGGTCCGTTACTCTTCTCTCTTCATTCTACTTCACTCAGTGATCTCATCAGCTGTCATGGATTGAATCACCCTCTCCATGCTCATGATTTCTCAAATCTACCTATTCTGCCTAAAACCCTGTGCTGACCTCCAGTCTTTCATCTCTCGTTGCTTTGTTGATGCCACAAATTGGATGTCGTGTAGACATTTTCAACTCAACATGTCCAAAACAGAACTCTTCATCTTCCCCCTATTCTTTCCCCTCCTACCTTCCCTATTACTGTAGAGGGCACCACCATCTTCCAGGCTCCTAACCTTGGCATCATCTTCAAATCCTAACTTCTGTCCAAGGGATTGCCAAAGATTGTCCAATTTACCTCTGCAACATCTCTTGTGGATTTCAGCTTTGCAGCACCTCTCATCAGTTTCACCTCTCCAACATCCCTTGCAGATTTCACCCTTCAACATCTCTCAGATTTCATCTTTGCAGCATCTCTGATCAGTTTTACCTCTCCAACATCTCTTGTCCATTTCAGCTTTGCAACATTTGTCATCAATTTCACCTCTCCAACATCTCTTGTCCATTTCAGCTTTGCAGCACCTCTCATCAATTTCACCTCTCCAATATCTCTCACAGATTTCATCTTTACAGCATCTCTCATCGGTTTCACCTCTCCAATATGTCATGCAGATTTCACCCTTCAACGTCTCTTGCAGATTTCACCTTGGCACCATCTCTCCTCAGGCTCACCTCTGCAGCATCTTTCAAAAACAGAACTTTCTTCTCTGATGCTGCCCCTACCCTAGTCCAGGCCTCATCTCCTGTGCACTGTTGTTTTCTTATGACTCACCATTTATTTTATTTGTACAAAGTAGTGAAGAATCATACCATGGCTGGGGGAAAATGATGTTTTAGGATTTAAACAAGTTCTTTCATTTTGAAACATCTCTTTTGAAGGCTTGGGACTAGCAATTTTAGCTCCAGCATCTTTGGGTTTGGACTCAGCAGGCTTCCCAGCCTTGGAATCACTGGGCTCTGTGTCCTTAGAATCAGACTTGGCTGCCGTGGGATCAGACTTGGTGACCTTGATGGCAGACTTGGTGACCTTAAGGTCAGTGCGCTTTGGAGCCTTAGAGTCAGGCTTCATGATCCTGAAGCCTGGACGTTTGGTGGCAACCCTAGGGCCTGGATGCTTAGTGGCCATCTTGTGGCCAGCATGCTGGGCACTCGCCTCAGGGATCTTAGCCCTAAGAAGTTTGACCTCGAAGGCCTTGGTGGCTTCATGGCTTCTGCTTGGACCTTGGGAATTGTTTGGTTTTTTTGGTTTACATCTTCTTCAGCTCCTTCTTGTGTTTCTTGGCAAAGCATGTGTTTCTCAGAAACTTGGAGTTGACCCATCTCAGAGACATGTATCACCGTGACTTAGGTTTCCTGATGCCATTTCTGTGCCATTTTTGTGATTGGTTGTGGCTGGTATGGTTCTTAGACTTAGCCATCTTTATACAACAACCTTCACTAACAGGCATTCCACCCACTAGAAGAAGTCAAAGCTAGAGACAGGAAAGGTCATGCCTGCACTACTGCAGTATTTCCTGGTGGATGTGCCTCCCTCAAGTCTCTCCCTCCTCCTTCCAGTTGTCAAACTGATTTTCCTGAGGTGCAGGTCTATGCCACTCAACTCCTCAATAAACCTGTGACTCTCTATTGCCTCCAGGATCAAATACAGAATCCTCTCTGAACGAGAGTTCAAAACCCTCCCTAACCTAGCCCTCTCCTGCCTTTCCACTCGTCTCCCACTTCACTCCCCACTTCTTCAATCCAGTGACACTGGCCTCCTGACTCTTCCTTGCACATGACCGTCCATCTTCCATGCTGGGAATGTTGTCCCTCCTTTTCTCTGCTTCCCTAGCTCCCTTCAAGCACCAGTTAAAATCTTACCTTCTACAAGAAACCTCCCCCAACTCGCCTTCATTCTGTCTTCTGCTGACTTTTTCCTCTTTTTCAGTACATTCTTTGTACTCATTTTTTGCACGTTGTCTCTCTCATCAGATTGTGAGGCCCTTGAGGGCAGGCACCCTGTTTTTGTCTTTCTTTCTATTCCTACCTTTTAACACACCTGGTGCATGATAAGTATTTAATAAATATTTATTGACTGAATGATCCTATTAAAAGCTGCAGAGCGATGGATGGAGGATGAGGACTGAGAGGGGACTGAGAGAGGATCGGACAGTCAAGAAGTCACCAGTTTGGGTGGAATAATGAGGTTGGAGGCCAGACTACAGAGGGTAAAGAGAGTGAAAGAAAGGAAGTGAATGTGCCTCTTGTAGACAATGTACCCAATCAATAAACATTCCTCAATCCAGCAGAGGACATGAGGGACAGAAACATCCAAATGTGGTCAATGGTAACCTCATTTCTTACAGAAACACCAACACATCTGTTGCATTTTTAGTATTTTTGTTGTCTCCTTGGCAGTTTCGTTTTTGATATATACTCTCGGGGTGGTTCAATCTCACACCTAGATTGCTGGAAATTTAGCTTTTCCTTCCACAATTTTTCTCCGTTTTTATAAAGGCAGAGGGGATCTTTCTTCATGATCTTCCATCGCCCTAATTCAGGTTTTGGGAACGAGGTCATGTTCTAAACCTGTGTTGCCCTTGGTTGCCACATTTCTCTATTTGATAATGGGATCAGGTGGTGCTTGGCTAAATATTTTCTAGGATATTTTGACCTCCTCTAGGTGGCAATTGCTTTATGTTGATTCAATTTCTGCCCTTTCCTTCCTCTGTTTCCTACTTTTCACCACTTTTCACTTACTTGAGTGGGTCAAGTTGAAGCTATTTGGATTGCATGCCATCTTATCTTTCTCTCTAATTTGGGGGTTTTGTCCTCTGCTTTAACAAGATGATTTGACTGCAAAGATTATTCAGAAATGATTCCCACATCGATAACCAATCATTTCTTATCCATTAAGATACATTTTAGGCTGAGATTGTTTGGCATTTGCCACATCCAGGGATTTCCTACACTCATGTTTTTTGTTTTTGTGTTTTAAATTAATTTATTTATTTAACTTTTAACATTCATTTTCACAAAATTTTGGGTTCCAAATTTTCTCCCCATTTCTCCCCTTCCCCCTAAAACGCCAAGCATTCTAATTGCCCCAATCACCAGTCTGCCCTCTCTTCTTGCCCTTCCCTTGTCCCCATCTTCTCTTTTGTCCTGTAGTGCCAGATAACTTTCTATACCCCATTACCTGTATTTCTTATTTCCTAGTAGCAAGAAAAATACTTGACAATTGTTCCTAAAACTTTGAATTCCAACTTCTCTTCATCCCTCCCTCCCCAACCATTCCCTTTGGGAAGGCAAGCAATTCACTATAGGCCATATCTGTGTAGTTTTGCAAGTGACTTCCATAATAGTCGTGTTGTGTAAGACTAACTATATTTCCCTCCATCCTATCCTGCTCCGCATTGCTTCTATTCTCTCTTTTGATCCTGTCCCTCCCTAAGTGTTGACTTCAAATTGCTCCCTCCTTCCACTGCCCTCCCTTCTATCATCCCTCCCACCCTGCTGATCCCATTCTCCCCCACTTTCCTGTATTGTAGGATAGGTTTTCATACCAAAACGAGTGTGCATTTTATTCCTTCCTTTAGTCGAATGTGATGAGAGTAAGCTTCATGTTTTTCTCTCTCCTCCCCTCTTTTTCCCTCCACTGAAAAGTCTTTTGCTTGCCTCTTTTATGAGAAATAATTTGCCCCATTCCATTTCTCCCTTTCTCCTCCCAATATATTTCTCTCTTGCTGCTTAATTTCATTTCTTTAAGATATGATCCCATCCTATTTAATTCACTCTGTGCTCTGTGTGTGTGTGCGTGCGTGTGTCTGTGTGTGTGTGTCTGTGTGTGTGTGTGTGTGTGTGTGTGTGTAATCCTACCAACTCCCCAAATACTGAAAAGTTTCAAGAGTTACAAATATTGTCTTTCCATGTAGGAATGTAAACAGTTCAACTTTAGTAAGTCCCTTTGACTTCTCTTTGCTGTTTACCTTTTCATGCTTCTCTTCATTCTTGTGTTTGAAAGTCAGATTTTCTTTTCAGCTCTGGTCTTTTCATCAAGAATGCTTGAAAGTCCTCTATTTTGTTGAAAGACCATTGTTTCCCCTGAAGTATTATACTCAGTTTTGCTGGGTAGGTGATTCTTGGTTTTGGTCCTACTTCCTTTGACTTTGGGAATATCATATTCCACGCCCTTTGATCCCTTAATGTAGAGGCTGCTAGATCTTGTGTTATCCTGATTGTATTGCCACAATATTTGAATTGTTTCTTTCCAGCTGCTTGCAATATTTTCTCCTTGACCTGGGAACTCTGGAATTTGGCCACAATGTTCCTAGGAGTTTCTCTTTTTGGATGTCTTTCAGGTGGTGATGGGTGGATTCTTTCAATATTTATTTTGCCCTCTCATTCGAGAATATCAGGGCAGTTTTCCTTGATAATTTCATGAAAGATGATGTCCAGGCTCTTGTTTTGATCACGGCTTTCAGGTAGTCCCATAATTTTTAAATTGTCTCTCCTGGATCTATTTTCTAGGTCAGTGTTTTTCCAATGAGGTATTTCATGTTATCTTCCATTTGTTCATTCTTTTGGTTTTGTTTTGTGATTTCTTGGTTTCTCATAAAGTCATTAGCCTCCATCTGTTCCATTCTAATTTTGAAAGAACTATTTTCTTCAGTGAGCTTTTGGACATCCTTTTCCATTTGACTGATTCTGCTTTTTCAAGCATTCTTCTCCTCATTGGCTTTTTGAACCTCTTTTGCCAATTGAGTTAGGCTATTTTTAAAGGTGTTATTTTCTTCAGCATCTTTTTGGGTCTCTTTTAGCAAGGTGTTGACCTGCTTTTCCTGTTTTTCTTGCATCTCTCTCATTTCTCTTCCCAGTTTTCCCTCCACCTCTCTAACTTGATTTTCAAAATCCTTTTTGAGCTCTTCCATGGCCTCAGCCCATTGAATGTTGATTTTGGATGTTTGGGATACAGAAGCCTTGACTTCTATGTCTTTCCCTGATGGTAAGCCTCGTTCTTCCTCATCTGAAAGGATGGGAAGAGATATCTGTTCACCAAGAAAGTAACCTTCTCTGGTCTTATTTTTTTTCCATTTTTTGAGCATTTTCCCAACCAGTTACTTGACTCTTGGGTCCTTTGTCAAGAGTAGGGTATACTTTGAGAATCTGTGAGATCTCAGTTGCTCCAAGGTGGCACGATCAAGCATGTGCTGCTCTGGACGCAGAAAGGGATTTTTATGTCCAGAATCTTAGCAATTACCTCTCCACAGCCACCTAGCCTCCAGTTCCATCAAGTCAGCACTGGGGGCTGATTTTCAGATAAGCTGTATGGGCAGGTGTAACGGGACGAGTTAGAGCCAACCCCTATCCATTTCAGGACGCCACACTGAGAGCCTGCCTAGATAACCTAGGGGCTTGTCAGTAGGGGTGGAACTAGATGGATTTCAGGAGGAAGGGTCTCGTCTTTGTTTGCAACGTGGCAGTTCTTTGTCCTGGCTCCGGATGTCCAGTGGAGAAGACACCCATATAAGGAAAGGTGATAGGTGATAGGTTCAATGTGAAAGGTGATAGCTGATAGGTTCAACGTAAGGCTTAGGAATGTTTTACATAAAGACTACATATGCATGTGAATGAGATGAAATAAACGGAGTCTTCACCACCTTTGTCTCCCGCCCCATTTCATTACTCACGAGATCAAGGCCTCTTGCTGGACAAGAGCCTTGGGTCGCGGTCAGGGGTTCCCGTAAATGGTCTAGGGGACCCCAACAGGCAGGGCCGCCATTCAGTGTGAGACAAAGACCAGCTAGGCCAGGTCCTACACCCAGGGCTGAGGTAAGACTCAGCTCTTCAGTGCCCCCAGGGGTTTTTACGCTGTATGGGCTGCTGTGCACCCTCTGTGGCTGCTGCCTGCTGCTGGAGCTATAGGAAGGCCCTGCTCCCTTCCTGGCCAACTGAATAAACCACATCACAGATCTTTGGCGCCTGTGGGTTGAGGGATCTGAGAACCTGCTGCTGCAACTGGAGATTCCACAACTGGAAATTCCACTCCTGAGGTGTCCTCCTTCCAGAGTCTCATCATGTTGCTCCACGCCACATCAGGCGGGCAAGGCCAGGCTGGGCTCCACGCTCCGCTCAGCGTCCAGCTAAAACGATGTTTCTGTGGGCCTTTCAGGTCACCGTCGGCTGAAAATCTCCTCCACTCTGTTGTTCTCCACTTCTGCTGCTCCATGATTTGTTGAGAGTCCCTCTCTACAGGTATTTTGTGGGCTGTGTGGGGAGACCCTACATAAGTGTGTTTTTCTAGTCCCCCATCTTGGCTCCGCCACCCCACTCATGTTTTTTCATTTTAACGAAAATCCACCTCTGGTCTCCCTTATTTATGGGAAAAAAAAACCCTTATAATAAATATATACGATTCAAATTCCTGCAATTAAATTTTTTTCAATTCTTCTAACTCTTCCTGAAAGAAGTATTTCTGCTACATAGATGACTGAACTCTTTCCTTTCCTAATCCTAGGTTACACTTTGCAATGTCTTTTTTGCCATTTTCTCTGCCCACCTTTGCACTGAAATCACCAAATATCAAGGTGTATATTGACTTCATCTGGAGAAATCGACCGTTTATTTTCATAGAATTTCTTGACCTCATCTTTTGCTCTGATGTTGACTACAAAGCTCCAAGGAGGTTTCGGGAGCTGCTGTATTTGTGTTTGGCTAATGAGATCTGTAAAGTAAGTAGGCTGAATCACCTGAGTCACTTCTTGTTTGTTAGATCCAATGATATCAATCCTTTTCTTGATTTCTCAAAGAGCCTGTGAGCCATCCTTCCATTTCCTGATTTCTGTGGCTTCATTTATAGCAAAAATGTCAATATTGATACACATGCTATCCTCCAATGGAATGCTGAATAGGAATCAATGGAGAAGGATCTCACATTTAAGGAAGTGCAGTTCAACTGAAGTTCAAACTATACCCAAAGGACTATACAACTGTGTTATATGTACCCTTTGACCCAGCAATACCACTACTAGGTCTGTATTCCAAAGAGATCATAAAGAAGGGAAAGGACCCACATGCACAAAAATGTTTATAGCAGCTTTTTGTGAGAGCAAAGTATTGGAAATTGAAGGGATGCTCATCGATTGGGAAATGGCTGAACAAGCTGGGGTGTATGAATGGAGTGGAATACTACTGTGCTATGAGAGTGATGAGTAGGCTGATTTCAGAAAAACCTGGAAAGGCTCACATGAACTCATGCTGAGTGAAGTGAGCAGAACTACGAGAACATTGTACACAGTAACAGCCACTTTGTGTGATAAGTAACTTTGATAGACTTCGTTCTTCTGAGAAGTACAAGGCTCTAAGACAATTCCAAAAGACTCGTTGGAAGAAATGACATCGACCTCCAGACAAAGAACTGTGAAGTCTGACTGCAGATTTAAGAGCACTATTTTTCTCTGTTTTTCTTTCTCGTTTTTCCCTTTTCTTCTGATTCTTCTTTCACAACATGACTAATGTGGAAACGCGCGTAATATGATTGTCCACATATAGCCTATATCAGAGCGTTTTCTGTCTTGGGGAAAGGGAAGGGGAGACGAAAGGAGAAAATGATTCTGGAACTCAAAACCTTATAAAAGTGAATGCTGAAAAGAAGTATTTTTTTAAATAGAAAAGAAAATGAGGTTCAAAGCTGCAATTTCATAGCCACCTTCTGCTTCCTTTTCTGACACTGTCTGTTATCACTGGAGTCCTGCAAGAGGGATGCCCACAAATTTTGTCTTTTTGGTTTAGGAATTGCCATGGCCAAAAGTCACCACCTGGTGGCGAGCCCATAGCTAAGACTGCTCAGGATCCTCATGCTCCTATCTCAGCAGCCTCCTCTTGTCCGATGCCTTCCCTGCCCCAGTTGTCAGGGTTCTCGCCATCCTCATACTGACTCATTCATGTACACGGAACAGAAGAGACGCTCTCTGAGGACAGAGGCCACTTCACTGCTCTTTCTGTATCTCAGTCCCTACAATGTAGCAAGAACTTCTCAGATTATACAGAGCTGAATGGACTTACCACCTCCACACTGATCTGGGGCTTCCATTCCCCATTATCCATTGTGGTGTCCGATCCTTCCTATCCCAGAGATCATTCTCCTCAAAAGAGAAAATAGAAGTAAAGGAGAAGATTGTATCAGCTCATTTATGCCAATCCCTTCCTTGTACTTTCTCTTACCTGCAACATAGCTTGCTTGCAATGCACTCGCACGCACGCACACACACACACACACACACACAAACACACACACACACGCAGAAATTTACACTTGAATCTAAAATATTGAAGCGAGTTAGACCTAATTATGGGAAATCGAATGATTCCAACCATTCTCAAGTTATTTCCATTTTTTTAAGAGCTGGAGTGGGAGGATAAGAAGGTAGTCTAATCGGCACCCAAATAAAGGATGTTGAGAAATAAAACAGATATTAAGGTACTTGTGGAATTCACACACGAGGTTTACGTGGACCCACTCCCCGCGCGCGCCCCCGCCCCAGCTCGCCACCGCTTTGCCCCCGCGCCCCATTGTCCGCCCGCCCCACGTTCGCCCCGCGTTCCCCCAATGTTCCTCCCGCGTGTCCACGGTAGCGGCCGACGCGGACGCGATCGCGGCTGGCGGGCGGGGGAGGGTCGGAGCCGTTTCTGCAGGTACCTTCTCTGCATGTACCCGGGCGGGTCAGGGCCGGGAGAGGAGGGGGCGGGGGAGGGGCCACGGCTCGGGCACGGTGCCCTCCTCTGTGCCAGGACACGGCCGCCCCCCCAAACCTGGGCACAGAGGCGGCCCCTCCCCTTGTCTGCCCCCCAAACCTGGGCACAGCTCTCCCGCCAGAGTTGCCCCTGGTGCAGCTGCCTCTGGTTCATCCCCTAACCTCTCCCCCAAATCCCCAGCATCCAGGGATGTCGGTAACTGAGTTGGGTCCCTCGGTGCCAGGCCTGCTTGCCCCCTTGCTTCCTCTCCCCACAAACAACCCCAAAATGGAGTTGCCCAGGCCCGGACTCACTTCCCAGTGCCAAGGCCTAGCATGCCTTTCCACCTCCCTCTGGGCCAAAGTTGTGTTGATTTTCCCAGTGAGTGTGTGCATACACGTGTCTGTGTGACTTGTGTGTATTTGGAGAGGGTGGGAGAGCTGGCAACAGTCCCGTGCCCAGACCTGATGCACCCTGTCCCCTGGCCCCAGATGCCCCCCTTGGCTGGCCAGACTGGGACTCATCACCCACTCTTTGCCTGGTCTTGGCCAGGCTCATCCTCCCAGTGCCAGAGGCCAGCTGCCCTCCAGCTTACCCTCTAACGTGGGGCAACCCCAGCCCGGGGATGATCCTCCCAGGATGAAGGGCCTGCTGCCCCTGGCTCACTGGGTGACCCTGCCGGAGCATCATGGGCTCCTTCCTAGTTCCTCCCTGAAGGAAATCCTCTCAGGCCACTGGCCACTTCCCTCCACTTCCCCTGAACTTTGCAGAGCTGAACCAAACTCAGACTCCCGGCACGTGCAAGTGATCCCTTTTCGTTGGGTTAGCAGATCCTGAAAAGGACTGTGGAGGGTGTTGTGGGTCATCGCTGGGCAGATGAGAGAAGGCCAGGCTGCTCCACGCTGGAGCTATTGAAAAGTGTCAATGTTTGTGGTTGAAACCTTACCAATCCCCCAGGCCCTTTCTGGGCAGCCTGGAAGAGTCTGTCCATCTCTGGCCCTGCAAATTCTGTTCACAGTCTGGGCAGATCCTGTGTGCTCACCAGCCTGAGCCAACAGGAGTCCATCCCTGTGGGTCAGTGACTGCCAGAGCAAGACAGTAGGTGGCCTTCAGATGAAAGTCACTTGGCTGGGGAGGCATGTGAAGGTTCAAGGCAGGGGGATGGTAGCATCTTGGCCTGACAGTCCCCAGGAGACTGTGGGAGACTAGTGAGATTCTGGGTAAAATCAGCTCTCATTTGCACATAACAGGATGGAGTGGGGTGAGTCAGGATAAAGCAGAGGGATGTAGGGGGCAGGTGCCCCAGGTTCTAACACCACCCTGGCCCTGCTGGTGACCATGTGATGGCAGATGAGGCAGTATCTTTCTAAACTGGGCTTTTATCCTCTCACATGAAAACAAAGG
Source organism: Notamacropus eugenii (assembly GCF_028372415.1). Classification (NCBI taxonomy): domain Eukaryota; kingdom Metazoa; phylum Chordata; class Mammalia; order Diprotodontia; family Macropodidae; genus Notamacropus; species Notamacropus eugenii. The sequence goes on along the minus strand of NC_092874.1, from coordinate 296,674,773 downwards.
ACTCTTCTTGATGAGCGCCACCTTATTGGGGGCCAGTACTGTGACTGCCTCTGAAATCTCCAAGGGCCCTTTCAATACTCATATTCTATGGTTGTAGGTCAGCATAGGAAGTAGTAGCAGAGAGAGAGTTCTGCCTTTACTGGGCCTGCAACCATGCCTTGTGCTGTTCAAAACATGGGGGTTTTTTGAGGGGGGGAGGGCAGAGCAGGGATTAGATTATGATGACAGAGGGTAGGGTTGGCTTTTCCCTTTGACTGTAGAATTCAGAATAGTCAAGAGCTTAGATTCTCTGTCTTTATGATACTGGAATGCTGAAGATAAGGCTACCTGGCAGACCGGGGGCTTTCCTTGGCAATTTGGGGGGTGCCCATACAGCCTTTTCAGGCCTCCCCTGGGATGTGGTTAGGTTTGTATCCACAACAGCCTGACTACTAGCTGTACTGCTTTGTTTGAGGCCTCGGGCAAAGACTCCACCCAAGCATGGGGGAGGGAGGGTGAGAGCTGATGCTGATGCCCGAGTGGGTGGGCATTCAAAGACTCCAGTGGGGCAGACTTGATTACCATGTGGGGGTGGAAGCTAGCAAGGGACATCAGGCCAGCTGTCTGCCTTGGCTGCTGCCGATTTCCCTCTTCCTGTCCTTGCCAAGTGGGCACCCTATCTTCAGAGAAGCTCACGGGTCGACCAAATGGGCTTCCTTAGCCAGGGAGACATGTGGTTTCTTGCTTTTTAGGACAAGTCTAGTAGGAACTCTCCCTGCTAGCCAAACCAGGCCTTCTTGTTCTCCCAACTGGCAGAGACATCCACTGGGGTCTCTGTCCCACGACCCAAGCAAGCATCTTGGAAATGAAAGCAGTAACCCCCAGAATACAGCTTCTGGCAAAGGTCACAGGCCCTCCAAAATCAAGGCTGGGTATATTAGAGATGGTTTTATAGCATGGATAGACTAGGAAACCAAGCTGAGATCCCCTACAACCTGGTCTCGTCTGTAATCTGAGTTAGGGGTGGTCTAATTCATGTTCATGACATCCATGTCTCCTAAGGCTGGGACAGCCTCCCTTTTGTGTCAGCCCTCTGTCACTGAAACTTTGCTTGTGCAATCCTTGACAATTCAGAAATCCCTGAGGAGGCAGTGAGGTTGGAGCTGAGGGAGCTGGGGGACAGGAAGGCCCAGGGCCTGCTTTGGAAGCTCTTCCTGGTGGTATGGGGACCCCTGGAGAATTTACCACTTGTCTGTTTACTCATTTGTAAAATGAGTTCAATAATCCAGTTGTCCATTGAGGGCTCTTACTAAAGAAACACATGACCTAAGGGGTGGGGTTAGTATCTGATGGTTAGCTTGGACCCCATCCACCCTCCAGAATGATCACAGAACTGGGTGCTGTTGGGGATGAGGGGAAACAAAGACATGGAAGGGAAAGCAGGCCTTTCCCTCAGAGTTAACAACTATGGCGAGAAGGAAATTGTGTGTGTGCGAAGCGACCTGAGAACAATCCCAAGGCAAGTGTCAAAACCCCAGATTCAGTAAAGACACCAAGGGAGACATTCCAAATGGAGGCTGGAGAGAGAGTGGGGGCAGCGCTTCACCAGGGAAGCCACCTGCAAGAAGATGTCACGGCCAGCTCAGGCACAAAGCTGGCAGGCTTGGCCCTGGTGAGCAGCCACCCTCAGCGTCTGGGAGACACTTCAGAAACTCTTTAGGAAAGCGCCTCTCTGTCCCAGTGCAGCCAGCTTTCCTTTTGGAGGAATCCATCCCTCCCCTTCAACGTCTCCCCCATCAGGCTCTTCTCAGGGGGTCCCAGAAAATCACACCTAGTCAGTCAGTAAGCACAGCTTCTCATTACTTTTTGCTTCTTCCAGGAATTTCTAGCACTTCTAGAGTGAGATTTTGATGATGTCTCGACGCAGTCAGCGCCTGAGCCATCGTTACCATGTTGATGATGATGGAGGCAGCAGCAGCAGCAGCAGTGGAGGAAGTTCCCTGGTGGCTGGTCAGCACACTGCCTTCAAGGACAGTCCCTTAAGGTAAGCCACTCCACAGCGGCCCTAGGTCATCTTCCAGATCACAACCACTCAGGGCAGCCAAGGGCCTGGCCAGCTTCCATGTGCACCTTTCTTTCCTGCCCCCATCTTTGGTGGAAACATCACTCTAGTGCTTTCTTTCCCCACAAATGCGAGAATTTCCTGTCCCCAGCACCGTCTCTTCCCCTTCTACCCCAACCTGGGCTGCTGCTGCCTTCACTCTCTGAGAACAGGAACTAGGGAGGGGTGACTTTGAGCATTGAGAGGGCCAGAAACTGAGGCTTAAAGCTGGGCAGGGAACAACCATCATGTGGCCCAGTACCCACGGTTTCTGGGGTGAGCTGCAGGGCCTAGCAAGAGCATAGGAAGCCATGGGGGTGATGGACCTGTGGGGGAGGAGACAGGTTCAGGTGGCTTTAGCTCCTCTTGTACCTCATCATGGTGGTTCCATTTGGAAAGAGGCCCTGCCTGGCCCATGGGAGCTGGGGATTTGTTCCAATGTTATAAAGGATTCATCTGTTGAAGGAATAAGAACAGAAGAGGGCTTTGGGGATCATTTCTTTTCATCCTAGAAGCTCCTTGAAAGTCTCTTCCTCCTCCAGGCCTTTCTCCCCCTGTTTTTCTCCTGCTTCATCTCCTTCACCCTCTTTCCTTTGCTCTTCATGCTTGGCGCCCCCCAGGACTCTGAAGAGGAAATCTGGCAGTGTGAAACGCCTCTCACCAGCCCCTCACCTGGGCCCTGCTTCCAATCCTCACACTACCTACTACAGTGAATCAGTGGTCAGCGAGTCCTACGTCAGGGGCCCCCGGGTCGCCTCGGTGGACAAAAGCTCCATCCTACAAGATCAGCTGGACAGCGATGTCTACTGGAGTGAACGTGGTGAGCTCTGGCCAGAGCTTGACAAACCCGAGGGCTTGGGCTGGGGAGAAGGAAGGAAGCTCCTCCCTGTCTTCTAAAGATTCCTAAGGAGGCTAGTGTCTGTTGGGAGTTACCTTACTCCTCCAGGTTGGCTCATCTCCCTGGATCCTCCCAGGTGGGAGATCCTTCCATTCTCCTGAAGCCCCTCAGTCCCACAGATGGCACTTTTCCAGATCTGGGTGACAATAACCATGCCTCCTAAGGCAGAAGGCCACCTGGTTTTGTGCAGCCAATGAGCTAAAAATCATCTTTACATGTTTCAGTAAAGTTCCATTACACTTAAAAACATAAAAAGTGTTCTTACCTCATACAGAAATAGGAAGGGGGCCAGATTTTGCCCTTGTGCAGAACTCCATTCCTGCCCTAAACCACATGGGGGGGGCTTCTGGGTTCAGACCCCCAAAGGGGTGGGAAGTCTGAATTCTGAAAAGTTCTGCCAGGTGTTCCACCTCTGGCAGCTGCTGTTGCTGGAAGCCTGAAGCTCCCTGCTTATCAGGCACCTCCATGCTCTGTGCAGGTGGGGACTTGGTGAGGAGGAGGAGAGGCCTGGGAGGTGCTGAGAAGAGTAAGATCAATGGACTGAATGAGGGCAAAGTCACCTATGATATCCATGGATCTTCCTCAGGATACTCCTCGGAGGATGACTCTGCAGGTAGGCAGCACTTCCTGCCTACTGGAACTCCATCCCCTGGACGCTGCCCCGTGTACTTTGAAGGGTGCCCCATCCAGGGGGGATGGGGAGAACATAGATTTCAGATAAAAGGATAGAGAACTCTGCAGTCTGGCTCCAGGTGGGGGTTTGGAGGTTGGGAGGGCCCAAGCCTCAGCATGGTAATGGGGATGCCTGAGGCCCACTTGTGTCTCCTTCTGGGTGGCTCCTCATGTCTTCACTTTCCTGCAGGGCACACACTTATGGACCAGCCTGGCTCAGCATCCTCATTAAGGAATGCTGCCTCCCAAGTTGGCGCTTTCTTGTGGGTGGCCATCACTTTTCCAGGTGGGTTCTGGGAGTGGGTGGGCACACTGCCCAGGGCAGTCCCTGCTGTGGGCCCATAAGAGCTTCCTCATTCCTATGCTGGGGCACACCAGGCCTGGGTGCTAACCCTAGGACAGTGTGTGGAGACAGGCTTTTATGGCAGGATCCCCAGGCACAGCTAGAAAGCCTTGGGAGATTCAAGGAGCAGCTGCAGAGTGGGCAGGCTGGGAGCAAGCTAACTCTGGGATAGGAGGGCGAAGCCTTTGAACCCCTCTGCTGGGACTTTTACAGGTTGGCTCTTTGGCCTGTTCTACTGGTGGCTGGGCACTACCTGCTACCGCCTGACCACAGCTGCCTCCCTGCTGGACGTCTTTGTCTTAACCAGGTCAGTGAGGCCTCCCTGGGCTCTGCCAGAACCAAAGAACCCATGCTTGAAAAAGCTTCACCACCCTTGAGCTCAGTTCAGCTTTTGAGACTTTTGTGCCATGAATCTTATGACAGAAGGTCAGGTCAGGGTCAGGGGTGTGCTGGAATCAGCTGGAACCAGCTTGAACCTGCTCCTGAGTGTCAGCTACCAGTCAGGGCTCCTCTGGGTATCTAGACTGAAGAAGAAGATGGGACAAGTTGTGTGTGCCTTCACCTCCTTCAGAACTGCTTGTTAACCCTTCCCCAGCACATGCCAATCCCCATGAGCACAGGTGCTGCTCTATTCCTGAGTATCTTGGAGGAGCTGTCCCCTCAGTAGTTCCTGCCTCTCATCTCCACTGACTCTGGTGGCTTCACCTTGGCCAGTTGGAAAGTCCTGAGCTCCCAGGGGTTGTAGTCTCTTCCCAGTCCTTCGGGTAGCCAGGCCATCCTTACAGTTTCTCTGTGGGGGGTCATGTCCAGGTTTCCAGGCAGCCTCCAGGGCTGTGTCCAGGAGCCTGTAGAGCAGGGGTAGGGAACCTGCGCTCTCCAGGCCACATGTAGCCTTCTAGGTCCTGGGGTGCAACCTTTGGACTGAGGCCAAGTTTTACAGAACAAATCCTTTTCTTAAGGAGATTTGTTCTTGGAAGTCTAGATTCAGTCAAAGGGCCACCCTTGAGGACCTCAAGTGCCACATGTGATCTCCAGGCTGCAGGTTCCCTCTCTAGCTCTGGATTCTTGGGGCCACAGGCTAGGCCCAGGGAGACTAGCCAACCTTGTCAGGGCTTACTCCTTCCAAGTCCCAATTTGACAAGCACTGAAATGATTTAGCCAAAAGAAGCCTGCCCAATTCACTAGCATATAAGCACATTCCTGAGAGCCCTGGGAGGGAGATGCCTTCCACCAGCCCTGTCACCTTTCATAACAACATTCACACATTTGACCAAGGTCAAATTTTCTCCTTCCACTTGACCTCGAGGGCTGTCCATAAAAGCCCAGAGCTCCCCATCGTAGCTGTCCCAGGGTGGGGGCACACCCTTTGTTGGTTTCCTCAGCAGCTCAGGGAGGGTCGCACAGGAATCTGGTGGGGAAGACCAGGCACTAATGTCTCCTCCTTCATCCCCATGAAATCCAGGAGCTTTTCAACTCTGAAGAAGTTGTTTCTGCTTCTCTTGATGCTGTTGCTTCTGGCTTCGCTGGCTTACGGTGAGCCTTGCTGAGTCCCCAGGGCACCCTGCCAGCCCAGACAGACAAGGGCTTGGGGGCAGGGCTGCTGAACGCAAGTCTGGAAGACAGAGCTTTGAAGGGGAGCCTTTAGCCTTTAGGGGAAAAGGGACCCAGGCCTTGTATGGGAAAGTTCTTGTGCCTGAAATGGGATAGACGGCCTGTGTCTCCTCCTCTTGATCCAATCCCACAAGCCTTTCTTGTGCATCTTCTGTATGCAGGCCTCCCAGACTCATGCTGCATGCCTACTATGACAGTGCTGGCTTTACATGGGTGTTTGATCTGCCCCCTCAGTGGTCACTGTCAAGGCACTTGAGGGTGGGGGAACTGGTAGAAGAGCTGAGTCCACAATGAATGGGTTAGCTGGGCAGGACACAGCCAATGCCAGCTCTGGAGGCCTTTGCCCCTTCTCACTGGGGAGAATGGACAGGGTGGTCCTCCCTGGATGGTCCCAAAAGAGCTGTACTCTGTTCAGGAACCATGACATCACTTACCCCCTACTATGAGATGAAGCCCAGCTTGGGAATGGTGACACCACAAGCTGTCAGTTACCAGGACCTCTATTCAGCTGGCATCTCCTGAAAGCACTCTGATCCTCCAGAAGAGACAGGGCTGTATGTGGACCAGGCTTGGGACCAGGAGGCAGGACTTCTCCATGTCCTCTCCCCAGCTGCTTCTTGTCCCTCATTTTTCTCATAATCCAAAAGTGTGTAATGACTCCTGAAAGGATCATGAGAGATGCCTTTCCTGAAGGGTCTTGCCTTCCAGATCATGGGGCCCATAATGCATGCACCTTCCTTGGGCCAGGGTCTGAGCCCATGTGGATGTGACACTGCCAGACACAGTCCAGGTGTAGGTCCTCATCCTGGACATGTTTCCCTTCTGGTGCCTCAGCCTCTGCCTTCATTAGCCTTTCCTCCCATGTGCTAGGTGCTTGGTATTTTTACCCCTATGGACTACAGACATTCCACCCTGCTATGCTGTCCTGGTGGGCAGCAAAGGGCAGCAACAGGAGAGAGGAGGTGTGGGAAGCAGGAGAATCCACCCCATATTTCCAGGTGAGTGCCTGGGTGAGTGCCAGGAACACTTTGTGCAGGACAGGCAGACAGTCTGCTCACAACCAAGTCTGTTCCAATCAACCCCAGAATCACTCAGTCCACTACCATTTCTTAAGTGTGGCCTACTGTGTGTCAGGCACTGTGCTAAGGGATGGGAATTCAAAGAAAGAATTCAAACCCAAACAAACAAGCCCACAGTCCCTGCCCTGAAGGAGTCCCCGAGTCATGAGGAAACAACTAGGTACAATGGAGATCTACCAGGACAGATGGGAGTGAAGCAGTAGAGGGAGTTGGCTATGCTGTTTCTTCTGTGGCAGCCATACAGACTATTACCATACCATCTTTGAAGACAGTTCTGGCCTGGCAGGATCTTCCAGGTGGTGTCCTCTCCTAGCGCTGTCTTTGAAACAGCTCTGCAGCACTATGAGGCATCAGAGGAGGGGGAAGCAGGATTAGCCAGAGGAATCTGCTTTTGTTTCCATTTTGTAATGAACAAAAGTCTGTTTTATTTCCCTTCTCCCTCTCCCACCCATTCAGAAAAATGAAAAGCAAACCACTTGTAACAAATGTGCAGAGTTAAGCAAACCAGTCCCTTTTTGGCCATGTCTAAAAGATCTATGTCTCCTTCTGCCTCCTGAGGCCATCTCTCCGTCAGAAGTTGGGTCATTTTCCAGAAAAGTACTTGGTCACTGCATCGATCAGAGTTCTAAAGTCTTTCAAAGTTGCTTCTTTGTGGTTCTTCTCACTCTGCTCTGCACCAGTTCATACAAAGTCTTCTCAGGTTTCTCTCAATACCACCTATTTCATTGTTTCTTAGAGCACGGTTGTATTCAATCCTTACACCATAATTTATTCAGCTCTTGCCCAGTTCGGGGGCAAGCCAGTAGTTTCCATTTCTTTGTCTTTGCTGTTTGGGTGCCAAGTGTGTGTCATGCAGAAGATAGGTCATTCATCTCAGTGGTGACAGTCTCTTCTTAATGGTCTGTGCTGTGGGGCAAGAGATGAGAATATAAATCCAGGCTATAATGAAGCCTTCATTTAGTAACCTCGATTTATCCATGGATTTCCATCTCCAAACTCATCAATCTTTGCACCAGGGCCACTCACAAGCAGCATTAGGAGACTCTCTCACCTTGGATATGCAGATCCCTGGGGAGCCAGGGTCAGAAAACCTGGGCTCAAGTTTGAGCTTTGCCACTTGCTAGCTTTGGGACCTGGGGCAGTTCAATGCCAACCTCTCAAGACTCAGCCTCCCGCGTTCCCCCGCTGCCTTCAACTGAAATCATAGTTGCCTCCCCCAAAAGGCCTTCCCTAACACCTTGTCACACAGTGAAGTGATTCTGGAGGGGGGGGGGTCTCCAGAAATTGGTAGCAGAGCCAAGACTATCAGAGTTGATCAAGCTGGGAAGACTTGAAGGCTGTGTGCAGATCCTGGTGTCTGCCCACCAGAAGCTTGGCCACCAGGTGATTGGATTTGGGGAGTCATGATGACTTGGGAAGCAGATAAAAAGACCAAACAACCTTTGCCTTCTGCAGCCACCTTCTGTTTGTGGACAGAGGTCAGGGGACCTCAGAGAAGGACAAAGAGTACTTGGTCTCCCTCAGTCCTCACACAGTCCAACCACAGTCTAAGTGGTTGACATTATTCCAGTGTAATCTGAGGGGTGACATGGAGTGGTGGGATAAAGGACATGGCTCTAGAAACAGCAACAGATGAGGTGCTGGATGTCAGATGCACAATGAGGTCCACGATTTTGGACACAGCCAGTGTCAGAATTTGATTTGTCTGACTTCTCATGTCAGCTGCAAGGAGTTTTTTTTTCAGATGTGGGGGGGAAAACAATCAGTGGAATGATCACTCACAGGCAGAAGAATTTGGAGGAGGCAAATCAGCCTCAAGGATTAGATTTCATCACATTTTTAAAGGCAACTAAAAAACCCCATAGTTGCTATTCCAAATGAGCATAAGGCAACAGAGGGCAAAGGAAGTCCAGGAGGAAGCTGAGAAGATCATTTTGTCCTTGTGACCCCAACACTCGGCATAGCCTGTTACACTTAGTGGGAGTGTATCAGTGTTTGTTGGCTGTCCTTGTACTAAGTCCACAAAACAACGTGCAAGGGAAGAAGACACAACTATTATTTGTCAGTAAGAAAGTCCCCAGGCACAGGATACATGATCAGCACCAAAAGATGTCACAACGAAACCAAAGGACCATCTTCACGGAATGAGAAATGCTGGTTACACGAATCATTTCAGCATCAAGGACCAGATCAGTGACTGGGCCCCACAAAGGTCAAAATCGAGCAAGTTAGAAGAAAGGGGGACAAAAGGGGAAAAAACATACCGTACAGCTCCAACAGCTCCAGTCCTTCCTCTTCAGATGTGTCAACCACTCAGGCACGGCAAAAGGAACACTGACTCATAGCATCGTTTCCTAAGGATGTTTGACTGCTGCCCCAAAACATCACATTCCAGTGAGAAGGCCAGCAATCCTAGAGGCTGCCTCCGTCAGAGACCAGCGGCTCTTGGCAAGCAAAGAAACCAAAGGCAACACTGGATCTGAAAATAGGCCACTGGCGCAAGAGAAGAAGAGGGTGGTGACTAAAGGATACAAACAGTGGCCCCGTGAAACAGCAAACATCAGGAAGGGCCCTCAGCCTCCCTCTTCAGCTCAGTCCTGAGAGTGGAGGCCCCCAAATTCTTGAGTCAGCTCCTTCCCCTCTCAGTGACTCACCTTGTTAGGAAGCTGTTCCTGCCTCTGAAATGTGCCACAACTTCTACCTTGCCAGGACAAGCAAAGCAACTCTAACCCTGTCCATGTCCACAAAGTCTGAAAACCATTTTCACGTCTCCTCATCGTGTTGTGTGTTTCCAAAAGTTTTCTTGATATCATTGGTTTTTACTTAACCTACCTTTCCCAGTGTGTCTTCTCAGAAAGAGAAGCAGGGAATTTGGAAAAACCCTGCAAAGCTTGTGTGATCTACTAGTGAAAATCATTTTGAATTAGGTACATCTTTACACACACACACACACACACACACACACACAAACGCACACATCCCACTGACTTTGAAGACTTGTCTCTAGCTTTTGCTTTCATGTGACCCACCTTGCTCAGTGTATCCTTCCCATTTTGCCCTCCCACAGAGCCAGCCCTTAAGCAAAAGAATAAACCAGAAAGGGGAAGAAAAGTTCAGCAGAACACAGCAGGCGAGCCCAGCATTAGATGCAGGTTCCCTGCCAGTATTTCCCACCCTAGCCAGGACGGGAAGGGAAGAAGATCCTCATGGGTCATGTCTGTTCTTTCCATTTCCATGGTTGTCTGTGGTGCTTGTTTTCTTGTTCTCCTCATTCATTTATTCCACTTTTCCCCAGTTCATGTAAGTCTTCTAATTAAGCAGAGTTGTGGCTTCGTACAGCATAGTCATATTTCCTTGTATCCATAAGCCACTCCTCTGTCAATGAGTTCTTTGCTACCAAAGAACTTTCTTAGTGGTTCAATTGGTATGGCACTGAATAAGTTAATTTAGGTAGTTTTATCATTTTTATGCTACTGGCTTGACCTACCCACGAGGAGTGAGTACATCTCCAACTGTTGAGATCTCTACGTATGAAGAATGTTTTGTAATTGTGTTCATATAGTTCCTGTGTGTGTCTTGGCAGGCAAACTCTCAGGTTGTATACAGTATACAATTGTATACAGTTATTTTCAATGGAATTTCTCTTTCTATCTCTTCCTGCTGGATTTTCTTGATTAATATATAGAAATGCTGATGGTTTTGATGGGCTTCCAACTTTCTTTAAGTAATTGTTTGAACTGGTTTTGTTTTAAACTGGTTTTTTAGATGACTCTCTAGGGTTCTCTTGGTAAACCATTGTATCATCTACCAAAAGAGATAGTTTTGGTTCCTCATTGCAGTTTTTTCCCTTCAGTTTCTTTTCTGCCTTATTGCTATATCTAGCAGTTGCTGTAACTGGTACAACACTGAATAGCAATGGTTGGCAATGGACTTTCTTCCTTTACCGTGATCTTACTGGGAAGGCTTATCCCCATTACATATCATGCTTGCTCTTGGTTTTAGTTAGATAATACTTATTTTAAAGAAGACTCCATTTATTCCTGTGCTTTCTAGTGTTTTTCAACAGGGATGAGGCATTTTGTCAAAAGCTTTGTCTGCACCTGTTGAAATCATATAAATTTGTTGTTTATGTTATTGATATAATCAGTTACATTTATAGTTTTCCTAATAATTGACCCAGGCCCAACTTCTTGGTATCAATCCAGCTTGGTCACAGTGTCACAATATATCTTTGTGATATATTCCTGTAATCTCCTTTCTTAGCATTTAATATTTTTCATCAATATTCATTAAGGAAATTGATCTATAGTTCCCTTTCTTGGGGAGACGTGACTCTCCTTGGTTTGGGTATCAAGATTATATTTTTGTCATAGAAAGAATTTGATAAGATTCTATCTTTACCTGTTTTTCAAATCGTTTATTTAGTGTTGGAATTGATTACTTTTTAATCATTTGGAAAAATTTGATTTAGTCCTGGGGTTTTTTCTTAGAGAGATCATTTATAGCTTGTTTCGTTCCTTTTTCTAAGATGGGGTTATTTAAGGGCTCTGTTAAACAGGACTATTTATATTTGTAAAATTCATTTCATTTAGATTTTCATTTTTATTATTGGCATGTAGTTGGGCAACAAAGCTCCTAGTAATTACTTTTATTTTCTCTTCATAGATTGTAAATTCACTGTTTTCATTTTCTGATGTAATAATTTGGTTTTCTTTTGTAAAAATTAAATTAGCCAAGGATTTATCTATTTAATTGTTTTTCTCAAAGCTTATAGTTTTATTTATTAGTTCATTGGGGTTTTGTTCTTTCAATTTCGTTCATCTTTCTATCGATTCAAGATTTTAATTTTGGTGTTTAATTGGGAAGGGATTAATCTGTTGGTTTTCTAAATATTTTAGTTGCATGTCTAATTCTTTAATCTGTTTCTTTGTCTCTTTGATTGATGTAAGCATTTGAAAATATACATTTCCCTCTAAGTCCTGCATTGACTGCATCCCCAAAATTTAGTTATGTCATTGTCACCATGAAATTGTTAACCATTTCTATGATTTGTTCTTTGACTCATCCATTCTTTAGGATCCATTCTGTAAGATCCATTCTTTTTCTCCAACTCCTCTATTTGTGTATCTTTCTGTTTCAAGCATATTTCTTGTAAATAACATATTGTTGGATTCTGGTTTCTAATCCATTCAACTGTATTCTTCCATTTTATGAGTGAGTTCATCCCATTCCCATTCACAGTTGTGTTCATTAAATGTATATTTTTTTCCATGCTATTCTTTTACACTCATCCTTTTGTTTTTTACTCTGTCCCTTCTTCAGTAGTCTTTTGTTTCTGACCTTTGCCTCCCTTAATCTATCCCGTCATTCTTCCCTCCCCCTCACCTTTCTCTTAGACGCTTTTCCTCCTACTTCTCCTTGCGTAAAATGAATCTCTCCATCTCATTGTGTGTGTATGTGTATTCTTCCCTCTTTCAACCAGTTCAGATGAGAATAAGGTTCGTGTTGCCTGTTCCCCTCTTCTGTCCCTCCCATTGTATAAACTCTTTCTAGTGCACCCCATTTATGAGATAACTTTCCCCATTCTTTCTCTCCTTCCCCACAACCTTCCAGTGCATTTCTCTTCTCCACCCTTCCATTCTTTTGAGATCCTCACAACATAATACAGTCATTCAGGTCGCTATCTATTTAGACTGCTTCTAGGACCCGTGGTGATCATAAAATTCTGAAGTGGTTACATGTATCATCTTGCCACACAAGGGATCTAAACAATTTGCCCTTTTTTAGTGACTTGTGATTTCTCACTCATGTTCACCTTATTATTCTTCTCCTGAGTTCTGTGTTTGAATGTCAAATTTTCTATTCTGTTCTGGTCTTTTCATCAGGAATGCTTGAAAGTTCTCTATTTCAGGAAGGGTCCTTATTCCCCTGTAGGACGATACACAGTTTTGCTGGGTAGTTTAATCTTATTGTGGGCTCTAATCCTAGATCTTTTCCACTCCAGAATATGATATCCCAAGCCCTGTACTCCTTTAATGTGGAAGCTTCTAAATCTCATGTGTCCTGACAGTACTGGATTATTTCTCTCTGGCTATTTGCAGAATTTTCTCCTTGACCTGGCAGTTCTGGATTTAGAACAGTTGCTGGGAGTTTTCATGTAGGGGTTTCTTTCAGGAAATGATTTGTGGTTTCAAGTTCTACTTTGCCCTCTGATTCTAACACATCTGGGCATTTTCCTTTGTAATATCTTAAAATATTATGTTGAGCTCCTTTTTTGTTCCTGGCTTTTGGATAGACAAATGACTCTCCAATTCTCTCTCCTCAATCCATTTCTAGGTCATTGGAGTTTTGTATGAGATCCTATACATTTTCTCTTGAATTGATTTTATTTTTTGTTGTTGTCTCCTAGAGTTATTAGCTTCTATTTGCTCAGTTCTAATTTTTAAGGAATTCAGTATTTTTGTGCCTCTTTTACTAATTATTCATTCTTTTCTCATATCTTTCTTGTACCGCTTTTTAAAAATTTTTCCTCTTCCACTCTTAAAATCACTTTTTGTTCATTTTTATCTCATTCTTTAACTCTTCTAGGAATTCTTGTTCAACTCTTATCCAATCTACCCTTTTTCTTGGAGGATTTGCTTAAAGATATCTTCAAGTCATTGGCTTCTTCTGTCTTTCTGTCTTGAGCCATAGTAGCCCTTTGTGGTCAGGTTCAGTTTTGTTTACTCATTCTTCCAGCCTATTTCTTGACTATGAACTTGATGTTGGCATTGGGCTCAGCTCACCTCTGGGCTTTCTTAGTTCAGTCCACAAACTTTCAGTGCTTCCATAGTGGTGATATCTGTTCACTGCTATTCTTGTCTGAGTTGTGCATGTTCCTGACTCAGGTTTAGGTCTTCTGGCTTGCGGGTGCTGGAGTTTCTGTAGAATGTTATTGGACTCAGTCATTGTTAGCACACTTTGAGGTTCTGCAGGTTCAGAGGGACCGAACTTATTGACTCTTCTTGCGTCTGGGTCTCCTACCCGAGGTATCCCACTGCAGGACTAAAAGTGAACATTGAGCCCCCAGCTGTGCTCTGGGGCTCAGGTCCAGAACCTCTTTGCAGAACCCCTTTCTTGATCAGTGCTCAGCTAGGGCCTCGCTCACTCATAACTGCTCCTCTCAGCCCTACGTCTGTAGCCTAGAAGAGTCATTTGGCCCCCTTCATGCTCCCAGGATAGCCTGGGATCTGCTCCTGCTCAGGGATTCAGTTCTAGCCCTTTTACCATCCTTGGGCAATGAAATGCTTCCCACTGTCCTGGCTGCCATTATGTTGGGCTCCTGGCCAGCCCCCACCTCAGTGTCCACAGCTCTCTTATTTCTTAAGCTTCCCTGGGCTGGAGAAATGACGCACAGGGATGTTTTCTTGGCTTTCCTCATGAGAATGTGGTCTGGCACATTATCTAGATGGTTAGAGAGGAGGTGGGCTGGGCTCATCATAAATGCCCACCCTCCCTCTGTTCTCTTGGTTCTGCCCCTGTGCTGTGTGGTTGGTGGGGAGGGGACCTTCTGCATGCTTAGCCTCCTTTGTACCTCTTGGGGAGGTCTCTGACCTGGCTTTTTGCCCTGAGCTCTCTCAGCTTCTTTGCCATTTCGACCCTGGTGACCCTGGCCCTCCCTCATCACTCTCCTGGCTCACTGCCGCAGTGTCCTGAGTGGCCTCCCTGCCTCCAGTCTGTTCTGCACTCTGCTCTCAAAGGAACTTTCCTTAAGAACAGAGCAGACCAAGTGACTTCCCTCCTCAGTCAATGGCAGGGCCTCCCCTTTGCCCCCCAGAGGAAAACAGCCCCACCCTGTCTTTCCAGCCTTAGCCTCATTGGTCTTCTGTACTCCTTTCACACTCGGTGACCCTACCCAAATGGCTGCCCCCATGCTGAGAATTCATTCTGGTGCTCTTTCTTCCAGTCAGCCTGTCAACCCACATGTATTTATTAAGCACTTCCTCAGTGCCGGGTCCCGGCCTAGGGGACACAGGTACCCAAAATGAAACCATTCCCATTGACCAGGAACTTCCATTCTCAGGCGGAGACCAACAATGCTTACGTTTTTGTAAATAGCGTAAGTGTGAAATGAAGAAATCTGCCGACAGCAGTTAAACGACCTGGTGGCTTTTAATGTCCTTGTCTCCTCCATTCAAATGGAAGTTCTTCGTACACAAGAAAGGTTTCCTTCTTGGTCCTTGTGTTCTCAGCACTCAGCCCCACCTCGGGCACACAGTGGTGCTTAACAAATGCCCAGTGCTCCTTGTTCCTCCTCCTAAGAGACTTTTCATCTTTGTGTGTTTTCCTCCTTGTTCCCAAGGCTGAACAGCATGTCCTGTCCAAGGTTCATGCCCTAGAAAGGCGGCTGGAAACTCTGGCTTCTGAATACTCTGCACGTTGGCAGAAGGAGGCCATCAGGCTGGAGTTGCTGGAGCTGCAGGGGGCCAGTGGGAATGGAGGTGGAAAAAGCCTGAGCCACGAGGATATTTCAACTCTCCTGGAGGGCCTGATGAGCCAATGGGAACCCACCCTGAAGAAGGACTTCCGTAGGGACACCACTGCCCACATCCAGGTGAGGAGAACGCTCTGCTAAGAAGACCAGGTCGGCAAGCCCAGCTAGTGGAAGGCATAGAGGTCTTGAGGTGAGGCAGCACTCTGGGCTTGGCAGGACCTGCCAAGTTCTCTGGGTCTTGTTGAACGCCTGTCTCCTTTTTTGTGGTCTCCAGGAAGCACTCACCACCCTCAGGGCAGAACATCGGCAAGATTTGGATAATGTTCTAAAGAAGATTTCTCAGGCATCCCAGGTAATCCAGAAGCTCTGACGCTTCTGGAGGCAGAGACACAGGGGATGGAGGGCGGGGGGAGGGCGGGCGGGGGAAAGGGTGCGGGGAGGGGGGGAGAGGGGGCAGAGACGTCTTGGGGGAGGTCACTTGTAGCTGGAAATGTTGGTGCTGCTGTCAGTAGACCTAACACTTGCTTACAGGTTTCTGGCCAGATTCCATACTTGTATGGGAGCATATTCGATTGACTCATTGTCCCTGAGAGCTCCTGTCTGAGGACTCTGGATCCCCTTGTCCGAAGGATAAGCAGAGAGCTTACTGATCTAAAGCAACCTAAGCCTCCTCCTTAGCTCCTTTCTGGAACCCCTTTCCTGTACTGAGCACATCCATGCATGAAGACTAAGGAGGGATAAGATTGTCAATGAGAAGACTGTAACTCAACAGCTGAGTTTGAAACTCTTTTCAGGGACTGAGAAGTGACCTCACCACTCTAGGGAAAGTGGTTCATGCCTAATCTCAGCTGAGTTGGGGTCTCTGTCAGATGCCTCCTCTTGGTGGGATGATAAGAGAGGAGTCCAGTCTTTGAAAGGTCTAGCCCAAACTCAAGGTCAAGATTTCTGGAGCCCAACAGTTTGCAGAGACTCAGATCCTCCTTAGCAGACAGAGGGTCCACCCAGAGGAGACAATGAGTCCCCAGAGTGTGGTTTGGTGTTTTCATCAGTCTCATTGTGCCATCATCTTCCTTACAGGAGCTGGAAAGCTGGGTGCTCCAGCTAAAATCTGAATGGCAGAGGTAAGGCCCCAAACTAACTGGCAAAGAGAAGAGGAGGGAAGGAAGGCTAGAAAACTAGACCAGAGAAAGCACCACTGAGATTCTCTGGGGGGGTGTCAGTAGAGCCAGAATACTTGGGTTAGCATGTCCATAGGATTAATCCCAGCTGGTAAGGACCTCAGAGAGCAGATGAGGGTCCTGAGGCCTGGGAGGGAAATGACTTGCCCAGGGTCACACAGGGAGTAAATGTCAGGGAAGACTTGCACCCAGATCTCTGGTTCTGTTCTTTCCCTTTGATAGTGGTTCTGCTTGACTCTATCCTGTGTCACTAGCCAGTGGCTGCCCTTCCCTTTTCCTTTTGTCACTGTCTAGTTTGGCCCAAGAAGCCCTCCAGGAAAACATATTAAAGGCTATGGGTCCACTGGAGGCCCAGCTGGCTGGCCTGAGACAGGAACTGGCAGCCCTGAGCCAGAGACAGGCTGCAGTGGCAGAGGAAGTAGACCTTTGGCCACAGAAGATGGCAGCCCTGCGCAGTGATGTGAGTCCTCCAGTCCACCACTTAGACCACATGTGCCCCTCTCTCCAAGGTGGGCTGCCTGAGCATCTGCCCAGGGAGACCCAACCCTCTAAGGTGTCCACTGGGGTCCAATGAGATCTTTTTTGGTAGACCTGAAAGCAGTGGAAAAATGCCAGTCACTTGGTTCACAGCCGTCCCTTCCCTGGCACCAGGAAGACATGCATAGGCTCTGAGCTCTCAGAGTCTTTCTAGACACCCCCTCCCCAGGTCCCCTGTCCCGGCCCTCTTTCTTCCTTACCTCTACTGTTTTGTGGATGGTCTCTGGTGGTTTCTAGGTGGAGTCTCAGTTCCCAGCCTGGATCAGTCAGTACCTTCTTCGAGACAAGGGCGCTAAGGCTGGGCTTCTTCAGCTGGAGGAGGTACAGGCCCAACTTCGGGACCTGGAGCACAGAATCCTCACTCAGGTGGCAGAAGGGCAGGTCAAATCTGCCAGTGAAGCTGCTGCCAGCCTGAGGCTGACCCTTCACAAGGAAGGAGTGACTGGGGTCACAGAGGAGGTGAGGCCTGCCCCATTCCCTGTCTGCCTGTCGGAGGTCATGGGTTTGCCCTGAGAGGAGCCTCCAGGGAAGGAAGGGGAAGCCCTGGCAGAGCAGGTAGCACACGTGGCCCTCTGGTGAAAGGGCTGGGCCAGTTCTGCAGGCAGCTAGGCCCATGAGTCCATCCATGCCTGTCTTTTAGGATGTGCACCAGATTGTGAATGAGGCCCTGAAGAGATACAGTGAAGACCGCATTGGGCTAGTGGATTATGCCCTGGAGTCCTCAGGTAGGTAGCCTGTAGAAAGCCAGAGGGCTGGGGACATGATGGTTGCCCATTAAGGGACAGCAGGAATTAAAAACTCATGATGCCCCTTATGGGACGGGGCAGTTGAAGGGCTGATGCCCTGGCAGTGACCCCTCATCTTCAGGACTACCTCTGTGTCCTGCCAGCCCTCAGCTGCCCCCACCTCACTTCTCTCCCTCTTGTTCTTTCAGGGGCCAGCATCATCAGTAGCCGCTGCTCAGAGACCTATGATACCAAGACGGCCCTTCTCAGTCTGTTTGGCATCCCCTTGTGGTACTATTTCCAGTCCCCAAGAGCCATCCTCCAGGTATGACAGAACAAAGGGCCCCCAGCTTGGCTCTCTGCCATCTCCCACCTTCTGTGGGGGCTGGGCTCTCAAGGTGGGAGGATTACACAATGGAAATCTATTCCATTGGCTGCCCACCTGACTTGTCACCTGACTTGTCTTCTGCCCACAGCCAGATGTTTACCCTGGCAACTGCTGGGCATTCCGGGGCCCCCAGGGCTTTGCTGTGGTTCGATTATCTGCCCGCATCCACCTCACTGCTGTCACCTTGGAGCATGTACCCAAAGCCCTGTCTCCCATCAGCAACATCCCTAGCGCCCCCAAGGATTTTGTCATCTTGGTGAGTATCTGAGCCTTGCAGCTCTCCATTCCCGTATGCCTGACAGCCATTTCTTAACAGCAGCATTGTGAGGTGAGGAATGGAAGGATGTGCCCATTTTACAGCTGGGATATTGAGGCTGGTCTCTGGACTCCACAACCAGCCCTTTCCCTGCTCCCCCTCTTCTTAGAGAGAAGCCAGAAGAGGACAGCTGACAGCAGTCAAGATTTCAATGCTGTCTCAGGGTCCTTTTATACAACTCCTTTATACATGGGTGCCTCCATGGCCAGGTGTCCCATGGGGGAGCTGAGTGGGGATGATGAGCACCATTCCCTACAGTCACCTCCTTAGGGCAGAGTTGGAATGTCCTCATAAGGAGGATGTGGGTGAAAAAAGTGGAGCCAGAGGAGAAGAAGAAACGTGTAGGGGAACAGGATGCTTCAGGACCTAAATCCTGATAGATGAAGAAACTGAGGCACCTACAATTAAATTGTGTGTCCCAAAGCCATTCAGCAGCTTAGGGGAAGAGGCAGAGAAGGAGGCCAGGGGCTTGGAGGGAAAAGGATCTGTCTACTGAGTTAGTGAGAGATGCTGGAAGGTGAGGGGACCAAAGAAGGAAACATCATGGTGGCTTTTGCTTTCTCCCCTTTACTCTCCCCAATGTATCCCCCCCTACACCCCCTTCCTCCTCCTCTTCCACCTTCTCCTCCACAACCTCCCCTTCCTTTGCCTCCCTGGATAGATCTGGATTCATGTCTTAACAGCATGACCTTTCCTCTAACCCCCTCCCATCCATCCATCCATCCATCCATCCATCCATCCATCCATCCATCCATCCCTTCCCTTTGCTTTTCCTTCTCTGTAGGGGCTAAATGAAGATTCACAGTCGGAAGGGGTGGCCCTCGGGCACTTTACCTATGATAATGCTGGGGAGTCCATTCAGACCTTCCACTTTCAGGTATGGAGGGCTGGCCCCACAGTGTCCCAGGGAGGCTGGTGCTCTTGAAGGCTAGATCACCAGCCATGGGGATGCTGTGGCTTTGCTAGGAGCTGCAGTTTGAGCCAGGACCCCATGGTTCTGATAGCAACCTGAGGGATAACATTCAGCCACTGAAGAAGGCCTGGGGGGGACGGGCTCTGGGGTCAGGATGTCCACCAAGGGATCACGAGCCTTCCTGACCCCAGTCTCCTCTTCCCACAGGGCAATGACACAGCCCCATACCAGGTGGTCGAACTTCGGATCTTAAGCAACTGGGGTCACCCTGAGTACACCTGCATTTACCGCTTCCGGGTCCATGGGAAGCCTGCCAATTAGCCTCTCCCCCCCAGGGCCTTTCCCCTCTTTCCCCCTTCAGCCCCTCCCCTCCCCCAGCAAGCACTTCATCCCACTTTCTCGCCCTCTCCCACACTTCATCCCTTATGGCCACTGTGGCTTCTGGGAGAGATACAAGGTGGGAGCCTACCACCATGGAGCAGTTTGGCCCCACCCTGCCCTCTCTGATGGAGAGGAGATCACCAGCTCAGCTATTTGTTTCACTCCCCATCCTCTTGAGGGTCAGGTGGCCCAGCTCCCTACCAGGCCCTGCCTGCCCTCAGGAGGTGTATACACAGCTATGTATGATATCTTGAAGGTGTGAGTCAAGACATCATGAGGGCCTTATTATGCTCAGCAGCACTCAGAACCACAGCTTAGGCCACCTTAGCTTACCTTGCCCAAGAGTCTAGGTCAAAGAACTTGGTTTATTGAGGGCATGACAACTTGGGCAGTTCCAAAGGGCAGACTGGTAGACAGTCTGTCTTGGGCATGCCCCAGCAGGTGGCTAAAGCTCCCGTCCATGGTAGCATGCATAGTTCTCTTTACCATGGGGCATGATGGGGGCAGTCTTTGAAATCTGAAGTATCTGGGACTGGCCACAATTCCCTGGTGTTAAGTTTATTGGGATAGAGTTGGGGTTAGTTTTTTGGAGTTAAGGCTGGGATGGGAGGGGAAGGGCAAATTCTTTGGCCCTGCGGGCCCATTGTATTATGTATATAGATAGATATTTATATTTATACATAGACCTCTTTGTTCTTTGTTATCAGACAGAAAAGCTACGGGCTTCATTTCTGGCTTCCTCCCCCTGGGGCCCAGGGTGATATTCACTCCAGCTCCAGCTTGGGCTGGGGGGCAGGCTGTCAGGCACGGATCCTCACAGTGACATTGCCATCCTTCCTGCCTTTTACTGTAGGAGGGAAGGCAGGCCTTCACACCACAGGGCTGGCCACTGGTCCCTGAAGCAAGCAGGGGCACTCACTCATCTGCAGGCTTTGGGGGTCACCAGCAGACAGTGGCAGGCTGACCCTAGCTGGCCATCAACCCAGTTTGCTCCATCTGCTTCTGTTCGCTTACCAGGAAGCTGGCGTCTGAGCAGCCCTGCATAGGAACCTATAGATGGGGTCTTAGTTCTTTCCCATCACAAAGGCTACTGTTTAATTCTTTACTTTGATTTTTTAATCAACAAATTCTAATTTATGCCTATGCAAATATAAATTTTCTCTGGGATCTGTGGCTTCTCCTTGTCCACCTGTTGCTCTTGAGGCCAACTTGGAGTAGTGGGGAAAAGAAGGTGGTATTCTGGTAGAAACTCCCTGGTTAAAGGGCGGCTTCCTTGCTGCTGAGTGAGGCCTGGGAGGGATTGTCCTGGGCATCGAGAGGGAGCTAAGCCCAGGCCTGGGCTGGGAGAAGCAAAGCTGGGTAAGGGAACCAGAGGAGGCTTTCTCATTTCTGCCTGCTCCTTTAAAGCTCACCCAAGGCCTCTCCTGGTCTTAATCCTCCCTCAGTGTGCCCAAATTGATGTTTTATACTTCCTTGTGTGTGTCTGCATATCCATACATAAACACACACCTATCCAGACAGACATTCCTCTGTGTGCCTGCTCCATCTTTCAGGAGCAGGACAGCTTTCTAAGGAAAAGAGCTTTGTGTCTGCCTTGGTCTCCCCCATAGCTAGCACAAGGCCTGCCACCCAGCAGACACTTTATCTGAGCATTGCTATTCACTTCAACTCAGGTGTAAAGAAAGAATATACTCTACAGCCTTCTCAACAAGGGGTCACCAGCATGCCTTTGACAGCTCCAGCAAGGGTTAAACACATCACAAACTGCCAGCCGTCCTCTTCCACTTTCAGACAGCTCAAGTTGTTGGGAAATTTGTCCTGAAATCAGGCTGAAATCTATCTTTGGGCATCTTCCACCCACTATTCCTCGTTCTTTCATCCTGGGTCAAGCAGAACACGCTAATCCCCCTTCCACATCACTTTTCAAATAGTAGCATTAGAGAGTGGCTACTGCGTGCCAGCCACTGTGCCGAGCACTTTACAAATATCTCCTTTGATCCACACAACAACCCTGTGAGGTAGGCACCATTTCTAGACCCATTTTGCAGATGAGGAAATGTAGGCACAGAGGTGAAATGACTTGTCCAGGGTCACACAGCTGGTAAGTATCTGAGGGAGAATTTGAACTTGGATCTTCCTGCTTCCAGGTGCAGAGTTCCATCTCCTGTGCCACCTGAAGACAGTTCTCATGGTCCTCTGACAGCTTCTCAAGGGCCTTACACCATGTTCTTGGAGCCCTTCATCATTCTGTTCACCCTTCTCTGAATGCACCTCACCTTGGTCATTTCTTTCCCACACTGTGATGCTCAGGCCTGAACACTGCCCTCTAGCTGTGGTCTCCTCAGGACAGACTTGGGCTGACCTGTTACTGACCCCCCTTCCTAGATCGTAGGCCTCTCCATGCCCCTCAGGAAGGCACTGGTCATTCCAACCATCAAGTTTAACTAGTGATTCACACAGACACTGCTATCCCCTAAAATCCCCAAATCCTTTAACAGGAGCCATGGCTGCATCACCCTCCCCCACTCATTGGTTTTTCTTTTCTAATTCTTGTTGAGGACTCTGCTTTTACCTCCACTGGATATTTTCATTTGGATAGAATCCTAAATTTTAGCTAGCTGAAACCTCCTCCATCCTATCAGTCATGTGACATCTCCACCCCTCCCTCCCAGCTCTAGCATTGGCACATTTGGACAAGCACACCTTGTGCTATTTCACTGAAGTCGTTGATAAAAATGCTGAACAAGCACGGAGAAAAGGGGAGATCCCTGGGGCAATCAGGACAATTCCCCTGAGACCTCCCAGGGAGCTGGCATCAGCTCATTAGCCAGCACTCGACAGGTAGGGCAATGTAACCCGTTAACCCTTTCCAAATCCACCTGTCATCTGAGATTCAGACTGTGCTAAAATCTGACTGCACTTTGCAGAATTGCTCTGATCCAAGCAAAGACTAGCAGCTCATCAGACACCATTTTACAAGGGATCTGGGATCTTGGCAGCGTAGGCAGGAAATGCACATTTTTATCCTGTGCAGTTCTGCCCTCCTGTCACGAAAACAAACTGCTTCGTGGACCAAAGGAGAGATAGTGCTCAGAGTCTGAAAAAGTGCTTGTTCAACTGAGGTTGGAAATGGCTTTCTTGATGGAGCAGTTCCCACCTGCTTGATGAACTCATGCACCTTATATAAAGCAGTGAACAGGAAGGGAGAGTTCAGGATTCTCTGTCCAGAGTCACTTGCCCATAATGTCTCATTGAGGCACAAAGCACAAATGGGGCAAGAACATAAAATCAGGGTTACCTAAGGGACATTTAGAATAGGCTGGAGCTCACCTTGAGATGGGAGAGAAGGGAGAGTGAGGTTAATAAACCTTTGCCTCTATGCTTCTAACTTAAGGGGGGAGTGGTGGGGGGGAAGAGTTTAAAAAGGAAAGTAAGTTAATCTGGGTCCTACAATTACCTAAAGGTAACCTGTCCAATCCAGTAGGCAGAGATGCAGAGATTTTACAGAGCTCTAGGGAGCCCAGCCTCTTAACAGGCATGACCTGGATGAAGATCCCGACCAGGAGACTGAGAAAGGGCAGTCAAACATGAAGGAAGAAAAACAGGTGAGGTTGGACTCATGAAAACCTGGAGAGAAAAGAGTGGGAAGGAGAAGAAGACCCTGGATTCAATCCTGGGTCCGTTACTCTTCTCTCTTCATTCTACTTCACTCAGTGATCTCATCAGCTGCCATGGATTGAATCACCCTCTCCATGCTCATGATTTCTCAAATCTACCTATTCTGCCTAAAACCCTGTGCTGACCTCCAGTCTTTCATCTCTCGTTGCTTTGTTGATGCCACAAATTGGATGTCGTGTAGACATTTTCAACTCAACATGTCCAAAACAGAACTCGTCATCTTCCCCCTATTCTTTCCCCTCCTACCTTTCCTATTACTGTAGAGGGCACCACCATCTTCCAGGCTCCTAACCTTGGCATCATCTTCAAATCCTAACTTCTGTCCAAGGGATTGCCAAAGATTGTCCAATTTACCTCTGCAACATCTCTTGTGGATTTCAGCTTTGCAGCACCTCTCATCAGTTTCACCTCTCCAACATCCCTTGCAGATTTCACCCTTCAACATCTCTCAGATTTCATCTTTGCAGCATCTCTGATCAGTTTTACCTCTCCAACATCTCTTGTCCATTTCAGCTTTGCAACATTTGTCATCAATTTCACCTCTCCAACATCTCTTGTCCATTTCAGCTTTGCAGCACCTCTCATCAATTTCACCTCTCCAATATCTCTCACAGATTTCATCTTTACAGCATCTCTCATCGGTTTCACCTCTCCAATATGTCATGCAGATTTCACCCTTCAACGTCTCTTGCAGATTTCACCTTGGCACCATCTCTCCTCAGGCTCACCTCTGCAGCATCTTTCAAAAACAGAACTTTCTTCTCTGATGCTGCCCCTACCCTAGTCCAGGCCTCATCTCCTGTGCACTGTTGTTTTCTTATGACTCACCATTTATTTTATTTGTACAAAGTAGTGAAGAATCATACCATGGCTGGGGGAAGATGATGTTTTAGGATTTAAACAAGTTCTTTCATTTTGAAACATCTCTTTTGAAGGCTTGGGACTAGTAATTTTAGCTCCAGCATCTTTGGGTTTGGACTCAGCAGGCTTCCCAGCCTTGGAATCACTGGGCTCGGTGTCCTTAGAATCAGACTTGGCTGCCGTGGGATCAGACTTGGTGACCTTGATGGCAGACTTGGTGACCTTAAGGTCAGTGCGCTTTGGAGCCTTAGAGTCAGGCTTCATGATCCTGAAGCCTGGACGTTTGGTGGCAGCCCTAGGGCCTGGATGCTTAGTGGCCATCTTGTGGCCAGCGTGCTGGGCACTCGCCTCAGGGATCTTAGCCCTAAGAAGTTTGACCTCGAAGGCCTTGGTGGCTTCATGGCTTCTGCTTGGACCTTGGGAATTGTTTGGTTTTTTTGGTTTACATCTTCTTCAGCTCCTTCTTGTGTTTCTTGGCAAAGCATGTGTTTCTCAGAAACTTGGAGTTGACCCATCTCAGAGACATGTATCACCGTGACTTAGGTTTCCTGATGCCATTTCTGTGCCATTTTTGTGATTGGTTGTGGCTGGTATGGTTCTTAGACTTAGCCATCTTTATACAACAACCTTCACTAACAGGCATTCCACCCACTAGAAGAAGTCAAAGCTAGAGACAGGAAAGGTCATGCCTGCACTACTGCAGTATTTCCTGGTGGATGTGCCTCCCTCAAGTCTCTCCCTCCTCCTTCCAGTTGTCAAACTGATTTTCCTGAGGTGCAGGTCTATGCCACTCAACTCCTCAATAAACCTGTGACTCTCTATTGCCTCCAGGATCAAATACAGAATCCTCTCTGAACGAGAGTTCAAAACCCTCCCTAACCTAGCCCTCTCCTGCCTTTCCACTCGTCTCCCACTTCACTCCCCACTTCTTCAATCCAGTGACACTGGCCTCCTGACTCTTCCTTGCACATGACCGTCCATCTTCCATGCTGGGAATGTTGTCCCTCCTTTTCTCTGCTTCCCTAGCTCCCTTCAAGCACCAGTTAAAATCTTACCTTCTACAAGAAACCTCCCCCAACTCGCCTTCATTCTGTCTTCTGCTGACTTTTTCCTCTTTTTCAGTACATTCTTTGTACTCATTTTTTGCACGTTGTCTCTCTCATCAGATTGTGAGGCCCTTGAGGGCAGGCACCCTGTTTTTGTCTTTCTTTCTATTCCTACCTTTTAACACACCTGGTGCATGATAAGTATTTAATAAATATTTATTGACTGAATGATCCTATTAAAAGCTGCAGAGCGATGGATGGAGGATGAGGACTGAGAGGGGACTGAGAGAGGATCGGACAGTCAAGAAGTCACCAGTTTGGGTGGAATAATGAGGTTGGAGGCCAGACTACAGAGGGTAAAGAGAGTGAAAGAAAGGAAGTGAATGTGCCTCTTGTAGACAATGTACCCAATCAATAAACATTCCTCAATCCAGCAGAGGACATGAGGGACAGAAACATCCAAATGTGGTCAATGGTAACCTCATTTCTTACAGAAACACCAACACATCTGTTGCATTTTTAGTATTTTTGTTGTCTCCTTGGCAGTTTCGTTTTTGATATATACTCTCGGGGTGGTTCAATCTCACACCTAGATTGCTGGAAATTTAGCTTTTCCTTCCACAATTTTTCTCCGTTTTTATAAAGGCAGAGGGGATCTTTCTTCATGATCTTCCATCGCCCTAATTCAGGTTTTGGGAACGAGGTCATGTTCTAAACCTGTGTTGCCCTTGGTTGCCACATTTCTCTATTTGATAATGGGATCAGGTGGTGCTTGGCTAAATATTTTCTAGGATATTTTGACCTCCTCTAGGTGGCAATTGCTTTATGTTGATTCAATTTCTGCCCTTTCCTTCCTCTGTTTCCTACTTTTCACCACTTTTCACTTACTTGAGTGGGTCAAGTTGAAGCTATTTGGATTGCATGCCATCTTATCTTTCTCTCTAATTTGGGGGTTTTGTCCTCTGCTTTAACAAGATGATTTGACTGCAAAGATTATTCAGAAATGATTCCCACATCGATAACCAATCATTTCTTATCCATTAAGATACATTTTAGGCTGAGATTGTTTGGCATTTGCCACATCCAGGGATTTCCTACACTCATGTTTTTTGTTTTTGTGTTTTAAATTAATTTATTTATTTAACTTTTAACATTCATTTTCACAAAATTTTGGGTTCCAAATTTTCTCCCCATTTCTCCCCTTCCCCCTAAAACGCCAAGCATTCTAATTGCCCCAATCACCAGTCTGCCCTCTCTTCTTGCCCTTCCCTTGTCCCCATCTTCTCTTTTGTCCTGTAGGGCCAGATAACTTTCTATACCCCATTACCTGTATTTCTTATTTCCTAGTAGCAAGAAAAATACTTGACAGTTGTTCCTAAAACTTTGAATTCCAACTTCTCTTCATCCCTCCCTCCCCAACCATTCCCTTTGGGAAGGCAAGCAATTCACTATAGGCCATATCTGTGTAGTTTTGCAAGTGACTTCCATAATAGTCGTGTTGTGTAAGACTAACTATATTTCCCTCCATCCTATCCTGCTCCGCATTGCTTCTATTCTCTCTTTTGATCCTGTCCCTCCCTAAGTGTTGACTTCAAATTGCTCCCTCCTTCCACTGCCCTCCCTTCTATCATCCCTCCCACCCTGCTGATCCCATTCTCCCCCACTTTCCTGTATTGTAGGATAGGTTTTCATACCAAAACGAGTGTGCATTTTATTCCTTCCTTTAGTCGAATGTGATGAGAGTAAGCTTCATGTTTTTCTCTCTCCTCCCCTCTTTTTCCCTCCACTGAAAAGTCTTTTGCTTGCCTCTTTTATGAGAAATAATTTGCCCCATTCCATTTCTCCCTGTCTCCTCCCAATATATTTCTCTCTTGCTGCTTAATTTCATTTCTTTAAGATATGATCCCATCCTATTTAATTCACTCTGTGCTCTGTGTGTGTGTGCGTGTGTGTGTGTGTGTGTGTGTAATCCTACCAACTCCCCAAATACTGAAAAGTTTCAAGAGTTACAAATATTGTCTTTCCATGTAGGAATGTAAACAGTTCAACTTTAGTAAGTCCCTTTGACTTCTCTTTGCTGTTTACCTTTTCATGCTTCTCTTCATTCTTGTGTTTGAAAGTCAGATTTTCTTTTCAGCTCTGGTCTTTTCATCAAGAATGCTTGAAAGTCCTCTATTTTGTTGCAAGACCATTGTTTCCCCTGACGTATTATACTCAGTTTTGCTGGGTAGGTGATTCTTGGTTTTGGTCCTACTTCCTTTGACTTTGGGAATATCATATTCCACGCCCTTTGATCCCTTAATGTAGAAGCTGCTAGATCTTGTGTTATCCTGATTGTATTGCCACAATATTTGAATTGTTTCTTTCCAGCTGCTTGCAATATTTTCTCCTTGACCTGGGAACTCTGGAATTTGGCCACAATGTTCCTAGGAGTTTCTCTTTTTGGATGTCTTTCAGGTGGTGATGGGTGGATTCTTTCAATATTTATTTTGCCCTCTCATTCGAGAATATCAGGGCAGTTTTCCTTGATAATTTCATGAAAGATGATGTCCAGGCTCTTGTTTTGATCACGGCTTTCAGGTAGTCCCATAATTTTTAAATTGTCTCTCCTGGATCTATTTTCTAGGTCAGTGTTTTTCCAATGAGGTATTTCATGTTATCTTCCATTTGTTCATTCTTTTGGTTTTGTTTTGTGATTTCTTGGTTTCTCATAAAGTCATTAGCCTCCATCTGTTCCATTCTAATTTTGAAAGAACTATTTTCTTCAGTGAGCTTTTGGACATCCTTTTCCATTTGACTGATTCTGCTTTTTCAAGCATTCTTCTCCTCATTGGCTTTTTGAACCTCTTTTGCCAATTGAGTTAGGCTATTTTCAAAGGTGTTATTTTCTTCAGCATCTTTTTGGGTCTCTTTTAGCAAGGTGTTGACCTGCTTTTCCTGTTTTTCTTGCATCTCTCTCATTTCTCTTCCCAGTTTTCCCTCCACCTCTCTAACTTGATTTTCAAAATCCTTTTTGAGCTCTTCCATGGCCTCAGCCCATTGAATGTTGATTTTGGATGTTTGGGATACAGAAGCCTTGACTTCTATGTCTTTCCCTGATGGTAAGCCTCGTTCTTCCTCATCTGAAAGGATGGGAAGAGATGTCTGTTCACCAAGAAAGTAACCTTCTCTGGTCTTATCTTTTTTTCCATTTTTTGGGCATTTTCCCAACGAGTTACTTGACTCTTGGGTCCTTTGTCAAGAGTAGGGTATACTTTGAGAATCTGTGAGATCTCAGTTGCTCCAAGGTGGCACGATCAAGCATGTGCTGCTCTGGACGCAGAAAGGGATTTTTATGTCCAGAATCTTAGCAATTACCTCTCCACAGCCACCTAGCCTCCAGTTCCATCAAGTCAGCACTGGGGGCTGATTTTCAGATAAGCTGTATGGGCAGGTGTAACGGGACGAGTTAGAGCCAACCCCTATCCATTTCAGGACGCCACACTGAGAGCCTGCCTAGATAACCTAGGGGCTTGTCAGTAGGGGTGGAACTAGATGGATTTCAGGAGGAAGGGTCTCGTCTTTGTTTGCAACGTGGCAGTTCTTTGTCCTGGCTCCGGATGTCCAGTGGAGAAGACACCCATATAAGGAAAGGTGATAGGTGATAGGTTCAATGTGAAAGGTGATAGCTGATAGGTTCAACGTAAGGCTTAGGAATGTTTTACATAAAGACTACATATGCATGTGAATGAGATGAAATACACGGAGTCTTCACCACCTTTGTCTCCCGCCCCATTTCATTACTCACGAGATCAAGGCCTCTTGCTGGACAAGAGCCTTGGGTCGCGGTCAGGGGTTCCCGTAAATGGTCTAGGGGACCCCAACAGGCAGGGCCGCCATTCAGTGTGAGACAAAGACCAGCTAGGCCAGGTCCTCCACCCAGGGCTGAGGTAAGACTCAGCTCTTCAGTGCCCCCAGGGGTTTTTACGCTGTATGGGCTGCTGTGCACTCTCTGTGGCTGCTGCCTGCTGCTGGAGCTATAGGAAGGCCCTGCTCCCTTCCTGGCCAACTGAATAAACCACATCACAGATCTTTGGCGCCTGTGGGTTGAGGGATCTGAGAACCTGCTGCTGCAACTGGAGATTCCACAACTGGAAATTCCACTCCTGAGGTGTCCTCCTTCCAGAGTCTCATCATGTTGCTCCACGCCACATCAGGCGGGCAAGGCCAGGCTGGGCTCCACGCTCCGCTCAGCGTCCAGCATAAACGATGTTTCTGTGGGCCTTTCAGGTCACCGTCGGCTGAAAATCTCCTCCACTCTGTTGTTCTCCACTTCTGCTGCTCCATGATTTGTTGAGAGTCCCTCTCTACAGGTATTTTGTGGGCTGTGTGGGGAGACCCTACATAAGTGTGTTTTTCTAGTCCCCCATCTTGGCTCCGCCACCCCACTCATGCGTTTTCATATTAACGAAAATCCATCTCTGGTCTCCCTTATCTATGGGAAAAAAAACCCTTATAATAAATATATACAATTCAAATTCCTGCAATTAAATTTTTTTCAATTCTTCTAACTCTTCCTGAAACAAGTATTTCTGCTACATAGATGACTGAACTCTTTCCTTTCCTAATCCTAGGTTACACTTCGCAATGTCTTTTTTGCCATTTTCTCTGCCCACCTTTGCACTGAAATCACCAAATATCAAGGTGTATATTGACTTCATCTGGAGAAATCTACCGTTTTTTTTCATAGAATTTCTTGACCTCATCTTTTGCTCTGATGTTGACTCCAAAGCTCCAAGGAGGTTTTGGGAGCTGCTGTATTTGTGTTTGGCTAATGAGATCTGTAAAGTAAGTAGGCTGAATCACCTGAGTCACTTCTTGTTTGTTAGATCCAATGATATCAATCCTTTTCTTGATTTCTCAAAGAGCCTGTGAGCCATCCTTCCATTTCCTGATTTCTGTGGCTTCATTTATAGCAAAAATGTCAATATTGATACACATGCTATCCTCCAATGGAATGCTGAATAGGAATCAATGGAGAAGGATCTCACATTTAAGGAAGTGCAGTTCAACTGAAGTTCAAACTATACCCAAAGGACTATACAACTGTGTTATATGTACCCTTTGACCCAGCAATACCACTACTAGGTCTGTATTCCAAAGAGATCATAAAGAAGGGAAAGGACCCACATGCACAAAAATGTTTATAGCAGCTTTTTGTGAGAGCAAAGTATTGGAAATTGAAGGGATGCTCATCGATAGGGAAATGGCTGAACAAGCTGGGGTGTATGAATGGAGTGGAATACTACTGTGCTATGAGAGTGATGAGTAGGCTGATTTCAGAAAAACCTGGAAAGGCTCACATGAACTCATGCTGAGTGAAGTGAGCAGAACTACGAGAACATTGTACACAGTAACAGCCACTTTGTGTGATAAGTAACTTTGATAGACTTCGTTCTTCTGAGAAGTACAAGGCTCTAAGACAATTCCAAAAGACTCGTTGGAAGAAATGACATCGACCTCCAGACAAAGAACTGTGAAGTCTGACTGCAGATTTAAGAGCACTATTTTTCTCTGTTTTTCTTTCTCGTTTTTCCCTTTTCTTCTGATTCTTCTTTCACAACATGACTAATGTGGAAACGCGCATAATATGATTGTCCACATATAGCCTATATCAGAGCGTTTTCTGTCTTGGGGAAAGGGAAGGGGAGACGAAAGGAGAAAATGATTCTGGAACTCAAAACCTTATAAAAGTGAATGCTGAAAAGAAGTATTTTTTTAAATAGAAAAGAAAATGAGGTTCAAAGCTGCAATTTCATAGCCACCTTCTGCTTCCTTTTCTGACACTGTCTGTTATCACTGGAGTCCTGCAAGAGGGATGCCCACAAATTTTGTCTTTTTGTTTTAGGAATTGCCATGGCCAAAAGTCACCACCTGGTGGCGAGCCCATAGCTAAGACTGCTCAGGATCCTCATGCTCCTATCTCAGCAGCCTCCTCTTGTCCGATGCCTTCCCTGCCCCAGTTGTCAGGGTTCTCGCCATCCTCATACTGACTCATTCATGTACACGGAACAGAAGAGACGCTCTCTGAGGACAGAGGCCACTTCACTGCTCTTTCTGTATCTCAGTCCCTACAATGTAGCAAGAACTTCTCAGATTATACAGAGCTGAATGGACTTACCACCTCCACACTGATCTGGGGCTTCCATTCCCCATTATCCATTGTGGTGTCCGATCCTTCCTATCCCAGATATCATTCTCCTCAAAAGAGAAAATAGAAGTAAAGGAGAAGATTGTATCAGCTCATTTATGCCAATCCCTTCCTTGTACTTTCTCTTACCTGCAACATAGCTTGCTTGCAATGCACTCGCACGCACGCACACACACATACACACACACACACACGCAGAAATTTACACTTGAATCTAAAATATTGAAGCGAGTTAGACCTAATTATGGGAAACCGAATGATTCCAACCATTCTCAAGTTATTTCCATTTTTTTAAGAGCTGGAGTGGGAGGATAAGAAGGTAGTCTAATCGGCACCCAAATAAAGGAGGTTGAGAAATAAAACAGATATTAAGGTACTTGTGGAATTCACACACGAGGTTTACGTGGACCCACTCCCCGCGCGCGCCCGCGCCCCATTGTCCGCCCGCCCCACGTTCGCCCCGCGTTCCCCCAATGTTCCTCCCGCGTGTCCACGGTAGCGGCCGACGCGGACGCGATCGCGGCTGGCGGGCGGGGGAGGGTCGGAGCCGTTTCTGCAGGTACCTTCTCTGCATGTACCCGGGCGGGTCAGGGCCGGGAGAGGAGGGGGCGGGGGAGGGGCCACGGCTCGGGCACGGTGCCCTCCTCTGTGCCAGGACACGGCCGCCCCCCCAAACCTGGGCACAGAGGCGGCCCCTCCCCTTGTCTGCCCCCCAAACCTGGGCACAGCTCTCCCGCCAGAGTTGCCCCTGGTGCAGCTGCCTCTGGTTCATCCCCTAACCTCTCCCCCAAATCCCCAGCATCCAGGGATGTCGGTAACTGAGTTGGGTCCCTCGGTGCCAGGCCTGCTTGCCCCCTTGCTTCCTCTCCCCACAAACAACCCCAAAATGGAGTTGCCCAGGCCCGGACTCACTTCCCAGTGCCAAGGCCTGGCATGCCTTTCCACCTCCCTCTGGGCCAAAGTTGTGTTGATTTTCCCAGTGAGTGTGTGCATACACGTGTCTGTGTGACTTGTGTGTATTTGGAGAGGGTGGGAGAGCTGGCAACAGTCCCGTGCCCAGACCTGATGCACCCTGTCCCCTGGCCCCAGATGCCCCCCTTGGCTGGCCAGACTGGGACTCATCACCCACTCTTTGCCTGGTCTTGGCCAGGCTCATCCTCCCAGTGCCAGAGGCCAGCTGCCCTCCAGCTTACCCTCTAACGTGGGGCATCCCCAGCCCGGGGATGATCCTCCCAGGATGAAGGCCCTGTTGCCCCTGGCTCACTGGGTGACCCTGCCAGAGCATCATGGCCCCCTTCCTAGTTCCTCCCTGAAGGAAATCCTCTCAGGCCACTGGCCACTTCCCTCCACTTCCCCTGAACTTTGCAGAGCTGAACCAAACTCAGACTCCCGGCACGTGCAAGTGATCCCTTTTCGTTGGGTTAGCAGATCCTGAAAAGGACTGTGGAGGGTGTTGTGGGTCATCGCTGGGCAGATGAGAGAAGGCCAGGCTGCTCCACGCTGGAGCTATTGAAAAGTGTCAATGTTTGTGGTTGAAACCTTACCAATCCCCCAGGCCCTTTCTGGGCAGCCTGGAAGAGTCTGTCCATCTCTGGCCCTGCAAATTCTGTTCACAGTCTGGGCAGATCCTGTGTGCTCACCAGCCTGAGCCAACAGGAGTCCATCCCTGTGGGTCAGTGACTGCCAGAGCAAGACAGTAGGTGGCCTTCAGATGAAAGTCACTTGGCTGGGGAGGCATGTGAAGGTTCAAGGCAGGGGGATGGTAGCATCTTGGCCTGACAGTCCCCAGGAGACTGTGGGAGACTAGTGAGATTCTGGGTAAAATCAGCTCTCATTTGCACATAACAGGATGGAGTGGGGTGAGTCAGGATAAAGCAGAGGGATGTAGGGGGCAGGTGCCCCAGGTTCTAACACCACCCTGGCCCTGCTGGTGACCATGTGATGGCAGATGAGGCAGTATCTTTCTAAACTGGGCTTTTATCCTCTCACATGAAAACAAAGGACTCTTCTTGATGAGCGCCACCTTATTGGGGGCCAGTACTGTGACTGCCTCTGAAATCTCCAAGGGCCCTTTCAATACTCATATTCTATGGTTGTAGGTCAGCATAGGAAGTAGTAGCAGAGAGAGAGTTCTGCCTTTACTGGGCCTGCAACCATGCCTTGTGCTGTTCAAAACATGGGGGTTTTTTGAGGGGGGGAGGGCAGAGCAGGGATTAGATTATGATGACAGAGGGTAGGGTTGGCTTTTCCCTTTGACTGTAGAATTCAGAATAGTCAAGAGCTTAGATTCTCTGTCTTTATGATACTGGAATGCTGAAGATAAGGCTACCTGGCAGACCGGGGGCTTTCCTTGGCAATTTGGGGGGTGCCCATACAGCCTTTTCAGGCCTCCCCTGGGATGTGGTTAGGTTTGTATCCACAACAGCCTGACTACTAGCTGTACTGCTTTGTTTGAGGCCTCGGGCAAAGACTCCACCCAAGCATGGGGGAGGGAGGGTGAGAGCTGATGCTGATGCCCGAGTGGGTGGGCATTCAAAGACTCCAGTGGGGCAGACTTGATTACCATGTGGGGGTGGAAGCTAGCAAGGGACATCAGGCCAGCTGTCTGCCTTGGCTGCTGCCGATTTCCCTCTTCCTGTCCTTGCCAAGTGGGCACCCCATCTTCAGAGAAGCTCACGGGTCGACCAAATGGGCTTCCTTAGCCAGGGAGACATGTGGTTTCTTGCTTTTTAGGACAAGTCTAGTAGGAACTCTCCCTGCTAGCCAAACCAGGCCTTCTTGTTCTCCCAACTGGCAGAGACATCCATTGGGGTCTCTGTCCCACGACCCAAGCAAGCATCTTGGAAATGAAAGCAGTAACCCCCAGAATACAGCTTCTGGCAAAGGTCACAGGCCCTCCAAAATCAAGGTTGGGTATATTAGAGATGGTTTTATAGCATGGATAGACTAGGAAACCAAGCTGAGATCCCCTACAACCTGGTCTCGTCTGTAATCTGAGTTAGGGGTGGTCTAATTCATGTTCATGACATCCATGTCTCCTAAGGCTGGGACAGCCTCCCTTTTGTATCAGCCCTCTGTCACTGAAACTTTGCTTGTGCAATCCTTGACAATTCAGAAATCCCTGAGGAGGCAGTGAGGTTGGAGCTGAGGGAGCTGGGGGACAGGAAGGCCCAGGGCCTGCTTTGGAGGCTCTTCCTCCAAAGAGGTATGGGGACCCCTGGAGAATTTACCACTTGTCTGTTTACTCATTTGTAAAATGAGTTCAATAATCCAGTTGTCCATTGAGGGCTCTTACTAAAGAAACACATGACCTAAGGGGTGGGGTTAGTATCTGATGGTTAGCTTGGACCCCATCCACCCTCCAGAATGATCACAGAACTGGGTGCTGTTGGGGATGAGGGGAAACAAAGACATGGAAGGGAAAGCAGGCCTTTCCCTCAGAGTTAACAACTATGGCGAGAAGGAAATTGTGTGTGTGTGTGAAGCGACCTGAGAACAATCCCAAGGCAAGTGTCAAAACCCCAGATTCAGTAAAGACACCAAGGGAGACATTCCAAATGGAGGCTGGAGAGAGAGTGGGGGCAGCGCTTCACCAGGGAAGCCACCTGCAAGAAGATGTCACGGCCAGCTCAGGCACAAAGCTGGCAGGCTTGGCCCTGGTGAGCAGCCACCCTCAGCGTCTGGGAGACACTTCAGAAACTCTTTAGGAAAGCGCCTTTCTGTCCCAGTGCAGCCAGCTTTCCTTTTGGAGGAATCCATCCCTCCCCTTCAACGTCTCCCCCATCAGGCTCTTCTCAGGGGGTCCCAGAAAATCACACCTAGTCAGTCAGTAAGCACAGCTTCTCATTACTTTTTGCTTCTTCCAGGAATTTCTAGCACTTCTAGAGTGAGATTTTGATGATGTCTCGACGCAGTCAGCGCCTGAGCCATCGTTACCATGTTGATGATGATGGAGGCAGCAGCAGCAGCAGCAGTGGAGGAAGTTCCCTGGTGGCTGGTCAGCACACTGCCTTCAAGGACAGTCCCTTAAGGTAAGCCACTCCACAGCGACCCTAGGTCATCTTCCAGATCACAACCACTCAGGGCAGCCAAGGGCCTGGCCAGCTTCCATGTGCACCTTTCTTTCCTGCCCCCATCTTTGGTGGAAACATCACTCTAGTGCTTTCTTTCCCCACAAATGCGAGAATTTCCTGTCCCCAGCACCGTCTCTTCCCCTTCTACCCCAACCTGGGCTGCTGCTGCCTTCACTCTCTGAGAACAGGAACTAGGGAGGGGTGACTTTGAGCATTGAGAGGGCCAGAAACTGAGGCTTAAAGCTGGGCAGGGAACAACCATCATGTGGCCCAGTACCCACGGTTTCTGGGGTGAGCTGCAGGGCCTAGCAAGAGCATAGGAAGCCATGGGGGTGATGGACCTGTGGGGGAGGAGACAGGTTCAGGTGGCTTTAGCTCCTCTTGTACCTCATCATGGTGGTTCCATTTGGAAAGAGGCCCTGCCTGGCCCATGGGAGCTGGGGATTTGTTCCAATGTTATAAAGGATTCATCTGTTGAAGGAATAAGAACAGAAGAGGGCTTTGGGGATCATTTCTTTTCATCCTAGAAGCTCCTTGAAAGTCTCTTCCTCCTCCAGGCCTTTCTCCCCCTGTTTTTCTCCTGCTTCATCTCCTTCACCCTCTTTCCTTTGCTCTTCATGCTTGGCGCCCCCCAGGACTCTGAAGAGGAAATCTGGCAGTGTGAAACGCCTCTCACCAGCCCCTCACCTGGGCCCTGCTTCCAATCCTCACACTACCTACTACAGTGAATCAGTGGTCAGCGAGTCCTACGTCAGGGGCCCCCGGGTCGCCTCGGTGGACAAAAGCTCCATCCTACAAGATCAGCTGGACAGCGATGTCTACTGGAGTGAACGTGGTGAGCTCTGGCCAGAGCTTGACAAACCCGAGGGCTTGGGCTGGGGAGAAGGAAGGAAGCTCCTCCCTGTCTTCTAAAGATTCCTAAGGAGGCTAGTGTCTGTTGGGAGTTACCTTACTCCTCCAGGTTGGCTCATCTCCCTGGATCCTCCCAGGTGGGAGATCCTTCCATTCTCCTGAAGCCCCTCAGTCCCATAGATGGCACTTTTCCAGATCTGGCTGACAATAACCATGCCTCCTAAGGCAGAAGGCCACCTGGTTTTGTGCAGCCAATGAGCTAAAAATCATCTTTACATGTTTCAGTAAAGTTCCATTACACTTAAAAACATAAAAAGTGTTCTTACCTCATACAGAAATAGGAAGGGGGCCAGATTTTGCCCTTGTGCAGAACTCCATTCCTGCCCTAAACCACATGGGGGGGGGCTTCTGGGTTCAGACCCCCAAAGGGGTGGGAAGTCTGAATTCTGAAAAGTTCTGCCAGGTGTTCCATCTCTGGCAGCTGCTGTTGCTGGAAGCCTGAAGCTCCCTGCTTATCAGGCACCTCCATGCTCTGTGCAGGTGGGGACTTGGTGAGGAGGAGGAGAGGCCTGGGAGGTGCTGAGAAGAGTAAGATCAATGGACTGAATGAGGGCAAAGTCACCTATGATATCTATGGATCTTCCTCAGGATACTCCTCGGAGGATGACTCTGCAGGTAGGCAGCACTTCCTGCCTACTGGAACTCCATCCCCTGGACGCTGCCCCGTGTACTTTGAAGGGTGCCCCATCCAGGGGGGATGGGGAGAACATAGATTTCAGATAAAAGGAGAGAGAGCTCTGCAGTCTGCCTCCAGGTGGGTGTTTGGAGGTTGGGAGGGCCCAAGCCTCAACATGGTAATGGGGATGCCTGAGGCCCACTTGTGTCTCCTTCTGGGTGGCTCCTCATGTCTTCACTTTCCTGCAGGGCACACACTTATGGACCAGCCTGGCTCAGCATCCTCATTAAGGAATGCTGCCTCCCAAGTTGGCGCTTTCTTGTGGGTGGCCATCACTTTTCCAGGTGGGTTCTGGGAGTGGGTGGGCACACTGCCCAGGGCAGTCCCTGCTGTGGGCCCATAAGAGCTTCCTCATTCCTATGCTGGGGCACACCAGGCCTGGGTGCTAACCCTAGGACAGTGTGTGGAGACAGGCTTTTATGGCAGGATCCCCAGGCACAGCTAGAAAGCCTTGGGAGATTCAAGGAGCAGCTGCAGAGTGGGCAGGCTGGGAGCAAGCTAACTCTGGGATAGGAGAGCGAAGCCTTTGAACCCCTCTGCTGGGACTTTTACAGGTTGGCTCTTTGGCCTGTTCTACTGGTGGCTGGGCACTACCTGCTACCGCCTGACCACAGCTGCCTCCCTGCTGGACGTCTTTGTCTTAACCAGGTCAGTGAGGCCTCCCTGGGCTCTGCCAGAACCAAAGAACCCATGCTTGAAAAAGCTTCACCACCCTTGAGCTCAGTTCAGCTTTTGAGACTTTTGTGCCATGAATCTTATGACAGAAGGTCAGGTCAGGGTCAGGGGTGTGCTGGAATCAGCTGGAACCAGCTTGAACCTGCTCCTGAGTGTCAGCTACCAGTCAGGGCTCCTCTGGGTATCTAGACTGAAGAAGAAGATGGGACAAGTTGTGTGTGCCTTCACCTCCTTCAGAACTGCTTGTTAACCCTTCCCCAGCACATGCCAATCCCCATGAGCACAGGTGCTGCTCTATTCCTGAGTATCTTGGAGGAGCTGTCCCCTCAGTAGTTCCTGCCTCTCATCTCCACTGACTCTGGTGGCTTCACCTTGGCCAGTTGGAAAGTCCTGAGCTCCCAGGGGTTGTAGTCTCTTCCCAGTCCTTCGGGTAGCCAGGCCATCCTTACAGTTTCTCTGTGGGGGGTCATGTCCAGGTTTCCAGGCAGCCTCCAGGGCTGTGTCCAGGAGCCTGTAGAGCAGGGGTAGGGAACCTGCGCTCTCCAGGCCACATGTAGCCTTCTAGGTCCTGGGGTGCAACCTTTGGACTGAGGCCAAGTTTTACAGAACAAATCCTTTTCTTAAGGAGATTTGTTCTTGGAAGTCTAGATTCAGTCAAAGGGCCACCCTTGAGGACCTCAAGTGCCACATGTGATCTCCAGGCTGCAGGTTCCCTATCTAGCTCTGGATTCTTGGGGCCACAGGCTAGGCCCAGGGAGACTAGCCAACCTTGTCAGGGCTTACTCCTTCCAAGTCCCAATTTGACAAGCACTGAAATGATTTAGCCAAAAGAAGCCTGCCCAATTCACTAGCATATAAGCACATTCCTGAGAGCCCTGGGAGGGAGATGCCTTCCACCAGCCCTGTCACCTTTCATAACAACATTCACACATTTGACCAAGGTCAAATTTTCTCCTTCCACTTGACCTCGAGGGCTGTCCATAAAAGCCCAGAGCTCCCCATCGTAGCTGTCCCAGGGTGGGGGCACACCCTTTGTTGGTTTCCTCAGCAGCTCAGGGAGGGTCGCACAGGAATCTGGTGGGGAAGACCAGGCACTAATGTCTCCTCCTTCATCCCCATGAAATCCAGGAGCTTTTCAACTCTGAAGAAGTTGTTTCTGCTTCTCTTGATGCTGTTGCTTCTGGCTTCGCTGGCTTACGGTGAGCCTTGCTGAGTCCCCAGGGCACCCTGCCAGCCCAGACAGACAAGGGCTTGGGGGCAGGGCTGCTGAACGCAAGTCTGGAAGACAGAGCTTTGAAGGGGAGCCTTTAGCCTTTAGGGGAAAAGGGACCCAGGCCTTGTATGGGAAAGTTCTTGTGCCTGAAATGGGATAGACGGCCTGTGTCTCCTCCTCTTGATCCAATCCCACAAGCCTTTCTTGTGCATCTTCTGTATGCAGGCCTCCCAGACTCATGCTGCATGCCTACTATGACAGTGCTGGCTTTACATGGGTGTTTGATCTGCCCCCTCAGTGGTCACTGTCAAGGCACTTGAGGGTGGGGGAACTGGTAGAAGAGCTGAGTCCACAATGAATGGGTTAGCTGGGCAGGACACAGCCAATGCCAGCTCTGGAGGCCTTTGCCCCTTCTCACTGGGGAGAATGGACAGGGTGGTCCTCCCTGGATGGTCCCAAAAGAGCTGTACTCTGTTCAGGAACCATGACATCACTTACCCCCTACTATGAGATGAAGCCCAGCTTGGGAATGGTGACACCACAAGCTGTCAGTTACCAGGACCTCTATTCAGCTGGCATCTCCTGAAAGCACTCTGATCCTCCAGAAGAGACAGGGCTGTATGTGGACCAGGCTTGGGACCAGGAGGCAGGACTTCTCCATGTCCTCTCCCCAGCTGCTTCTTGTCCCTCATTTTTCTCATAATCCAAAAGTGTGTAATGACTCCTGAAAGGATCATGAGAGATGCCTTTCCTGAAGGGTCTTGCCTTCCAGATCATGGGGCCCATAATGCATGCACCTTCCTTGGGCCAGGGTCTGAGCCCATGTGGATGTGACACTGCCAGACACAGTCCAGGTGTAGGTCCTCATCCTGGACATGTTTCCCTTCTGGTGCCTCAGCCTCTGCCTTCATTAGCCTTTCCTCCCATGTGCTAGGTGCTTGGTATTTTTACCCCTATGGACTACAGACATTCCACCCTGCTATGCTGTCCTGGTGGGCAGCAAAGGGCAGCAACAGGAGAGAGGAGGTGTGGGAAGCAGGAGAATCCACCCCATATTTCCAGGTGAGTGCCTGGGTGAGTGCCAGGAACACTTTGTGCAGGACAGGCAGACAGTCTGCTCACAACCAAGTCTGTTCCAATCAACCCCAGAATCACTCAGTCCACTACCATTTCTTAAGTATGGCCTACTGTGTGTCAGGCACTGTGCTAAGGGATGGGAATTCAAAGAAAGAATTCAAACCCAAACAAACAAGCCCACAGTCCCTGCCCTGAAGGAGTCCCCGAGTCATGAGGAAACAACTAGGTACAATGGAGATCTACC
This sequence comes from Notamacropus eugenii, assembly GCF_028372415.1. Lineage (NCBI taxonomy): Eukaryota > Metazoa > Chordata > Mammalia > Diprotodontia > Macropodidae > Notamacropus > Notamacropus eugenii. The sequence goes on along the minus strand of NC_092874.1, from coordinate 296,634,534 downwards.
AGGACAGATGGGAGTGAAGCAGTAGAGGGAGTTGGCTATGCTGTTTCTTCTATGGCAGCCATACAGACTATTACCATACCATCTTTGAAGACAGTTCTGGCCTGGCAGGATCTTCCAGGTGGTGTCCTCTCCTAGCGCTGTCTTTGAAACAGCTCTGCAGCACTATGAGGCATCAGAGGAGGGGGAAGCAGGATTAGCCAGAGGAAGCTGCTTTTGTTTCCATTTTGTAATGAACAAAAGTCTGTTTTATTTCCCTTCTCCCTCTCCCACCCATTCAGAAAAATGAAAAGCAAACCACTTGTAACAAATGTGCAGAGTTAAGCAAACCAGTCCCTTTTTGGCCATGTCTAAAAGATCTATGTCTCCTTCTGCCTCCTGAGGCCATCTCTCCGTCAGAAGTTGGGTCATTTTCCAGAAAAGTACTTGGTCACTGCATCGATCAGAGTTCTAAAGTCTTTCAAAGTTGCTTCTTTGTGGTTCTTCTCACTCTGCTCTGCACCAGTTCATACAAAGTCTTCTCAGGTTTCTCTCAATACCACCTATTTCATTGTTTCTTAGAGCACGGTTGTATTCAATCCTTACACCATAATTTATTCAGCTCTTGCCCAGTTCGGGGGCAAGCCAGTAGTTTCCATTTCTTTGTCTTTGCTGTTTGGGTGCCAAGTGTGTGTCATGCTGAAGATACGTCATTCATCTCAGTGGTGACAGTCTCTTCTTAATGGTCTGTGCTGTGGGGCAAGAGATGAGAATATAAATCCAGGCTATAATGAAGCCTTCATTTAGTAACCTCGATTTATCCATGGATTTCCATCTCCAAACTCATCAATCTTTGCACCAGGGCCACTCACAAGCAGCATTAGGAGACTCTCTCACCTTGGATATGCAGATCCCTGGGGAGCCAGGGTCAGAAAACCTGGGCTCAAGTTTGAGCTTTGCCACTTGCTAGCTTTGGGACCTGGGGCAGTTCAATGCCAACCTCTCAAGACTCAGCCTCCCGCGTTCCCCCGCTGCCTTCAACTGAAATCATAGTTGCCTCCCCCAAAAGGCCTTCCCTAACACCTTGTCACACAGTGAAGTGATTCTGGAGGGGGGGGGTCTCCAGAAATTGGTAGAAGCCCAGACTATCAGAGTTGATCAAGCTGGGAAGACTTGAAGGCTGTGTGCAGATCCTGGTGTCTGCCCACCAGAAGCTTGGCCACCAGGTGATTAGATTTGGGGAGTCATGATGACTTGGGAAGCAGATAAAAAGACCAAACAACCTTTGCCTTCTGCAGCCACCTTCTGGTTGTGGACAGAGGTCAGGGGACCTCAGAGAAGGACAAAGAGTACTTGGTCTCCCTCAGTCCTCACACAGTCCAACCACAGTCTAAGTGGTTGACATTATTCCTGTGTAATCTGAGGGGTGACATGGAGTGGTGGGATAAAGGACATGGCTCTAGAAACAGCAACAGATGAGGTGCTGGATGTCAGATGCACAATGAGGTCCACGATTTTGGACACAGCCAGTGTCAGAATTTGATTTGTCTGACTTCTCATGTCAGCTGCAAGGAGTTTTTTTTTCAGATGTGGGGGGGAAAACAATCAGTGGAATGATCACTCACAGGCAGAAGAATTTGGAGGAGGCAAATCAGCCTCAAGGATTAGATTTCATCACATTTTTAAAGGCAACTAAAAAACCCCATAGTTGCTATTCCAAATGAGCATAAGGCAACAGAGGGCAAAGGAAGTCCAGGAGGAAGCTGAGAAGATCATTTTGTCCTTGTGACCCCAACACTCGGCATAGCCTGTTACACTTAGTGGGAGTGTATCAGTGTTTGTTGGCTGTCCTTGTACTAAGTCCACAAAACAACGTGCAAGGGAAGAAGACACAACTATTATTTGTCAGTAAGAAAGTCCCCAGGCACAGGATACATGATCAGCACCAAAAGATGTCACAACGAAACCAAAGGACCATCTTCACGGAATGAGAAATGCTGGTTACACGAATCATTTCAGCATCAAGGACCAGATCAGTGACTGGGCCCCACAAAGGTCAAAATCCAGCAAGTTAGAAGAAAGGGGGACAAAAGGGGAAAAAACATACCGTACAGCTCCAACAGCTCCAGTCCTTCCTCTTCAGATGTGTCAACCACTGAGGCACGGCAAAAGGAACACTGACTCATAGCATCGTTTCCTAAGGATGTTTGACTGCTGCCCCAAAACATCACATTCCAGTGAGAAGGCCAGCAATCCTAGAGGCTGCCTCCGTCAGAGACCAGCGGCTCTTGGCAAGCAAAGAAACCAAAGGCAACACTGGATCTGAAAATAGGCCACTGGCGCAAGAGAAGAAGAGGGTGGTGACTAAAGGATACAAACAGTGGCCCCGTGAAACGGCAAACATCAGGAAGGGCCCTCAGCCTCCCTCTTCAGCTCAGTCCTGAGAGTGGAGGCCCCCAAATTCTTGAGGCAGCTCCTTCCCCTCTCAGTGACTCACCTTGTTAGGAAGCTGTTCCTGCCTCTGAAATGTGCCACAACTTCTACCTTGCCAGGACAAGCAAAGCAACTCTAACCCTGTCCATGTCCACAAAGTCTGAAAACCATTTTCATGTCTCCTCATCGTGTTGTGTGTTTCCAAAAGTTTTCTTGATATCATTGGTTTTTACTTAACCTACCTTTCCCAGTGTGTCTTCTCAGAAAGAGAAGCAAGGAATTTGGAAAAACCCTGCAAAGCTTGTGTGATCTACTAGTGAAAATCATTTTGAATTAGGTACATCTTTACACACACACACACACACACACACACACACACACACACACACACGCACACATCCCACTGACGTTGAAGACTTGTCTCTAGCTTTTGCTTTCATGTGACCCACCTTGCTCAGTGTATCCTTCCCATTTTGCCCTCCCACAGAGCCAGCCCTTAAGCAAAAGAATAAACCAAAAAGGGGAAGAAAAGTTCAGCAGAACACAGCAGGCGAGCCCGGCATTAGATGCAGGTTCCCTGCCAGTATTTCCCACCCTAGCCAGGACGGGAAGGGAAGAAGATCCTCATGGGTCATGTCTGTTCTTTCCATTTCCATGGTTGTCTGTGGTGCTTGTTTTCTTGTTCTCCTCATTCATTTATTCCACTTTTCCCCAGTTCATGTAAGTCTTCTAATTAAGCAGAGTTGTGGCTTCGTACAGCATAGTCATATTTCCTTGTATCCATAAGCCACTCCTCTGTCAATGAGTTCTTTGCTACCAAAGATCTTTCTTAGTGGTTCAGTTGGTATGGCACTGAATAAGTTAATTTAGGTAGTTTTATCATTTTTATGCTACTGGCTTGACCTACCCACGAGGAGTGAGTACATCTCCAACTGTTGAGATCTCTACGTATGAAGAATGTTTTGTAATTGTGTTCATATAGTTCCTGTGTGTGTCTTGGCAGGCAAACTCTCAGGTTGTATACAGTATACAATTGTATACAGTTATTTTCAATGGAATTTCTCTTTCTATCTCTTCCTGCTGGATTTTCTTGATTAATATATAGAAATGCTGATGGTTTTGATGGGCTTCCAACTTTCTTTAAGTAATTGTTTGAACTGGTTTTGTTTTAAACTGGTTTTTTAGATGACTCTCTAGGGTTCTCTTGGTAAACCATTGTATCATCTACCAAAAGAGATAGTTTTGGTTCCTCATTGCAGTTTTTTCCCTTCAGTTTCTTTTCTGCCTTATTGCTATATCTAGCAGTTGCTGTAACTGGTACAACACTGAATAGCAATGGTTGGCAATGGACTTTCTTCCTTTACCGTGATCTTACTGGGAAGGCTTATCCCCATTACATATCATGCTTGCTCTTGGTTTTAGTTAGATAATACTTATTTTAAAGAAGACTCCATTTATTCCTGTGCTTTCTAGTGTTTTTCAACAGGGATGAGGCATTTTGTCAAAAGCTTTGTCTGCACCTGTTGAAATCATATAAATTTGTTGTTTATGTTATTGATATAATCAGTTACATTTATAGTTTTCCTAATAATTGACCCAGGCCCAACTTCTTGGTATCAATCCAGCTTGGTCACAGTGTCACAATATATCTTTGTGATATATTCCTGTAATCTCCTTTCTTAGCATTTAATATTTTTCATCAATATTCATTAAGGAAATTGATCTATAGTTCCCTTTCTTGGGGAGACGTGACTCTCCTTGGTTTGGGTATCAAGATTATATTTTTGTCATAGAAAGAATTTGATAAGATTCTATCTTTACCTGTTTTTCAAATCGTTTATTTAATGTTGGAATTGATTACTTTTTAATCATTTGGAAAAATTTGATTTAGTCCTGGGGTTTTTTCTTAGAGAGATCATTTATAGCTTGTTTCGTTCCTTTTTCTAAGATGGGGTTATTTAAGGGCTCTGTTAAACAGGACTATTTATATTTGAAAAATTCATTTCATTTAGATTTTCATTTTTATTATTGGCATGTAGTTGGGCAACAAAGCTCCTAGTAATTACTTTTATTTTCTCTTCATAGATTGTAAATTCACTGTTTTCATTTTCTGATGTAATAATTTGGTTTTCTTTTGTAAAAATTAAATTAGCCAAGGATTTATCTATTTAATTGTTTTTCTCAAAGCTTATAGTTTTATTTATTAGTTCATTGGGGTTTTGTTCTTTCAATTTCGTTCATCTTTCTATCGATTCAAGATTTTAATTTTGGTGTTTAATTGGGAAGGGATTAATCTGTTGGTTTTCTAAATATTTTAGTTGCATGTCTAATTCTTTAATCTGTTTCTTTGTCTCTTTGATTGATGTAAGCATTTGAAAATATACATTTCCCTCTAAGTCCTGCATTGACTGCATCCCCAAAATTTAGTTATGTCATTGTCACCATGAAATTGTTAACCATTTCTATGATTTGTTCTTTGACTCATCCATTCTTTAGGATCCATTCTGTAAGATCCATTCTTTTTCTCCAACTCCTCTATTTGTGTATCTTTCTGTTTCAAGCATATTTCTTGTAAATAACATATTGTTGGATTCTGGTTTCTAATCCATTCAACTGTATTCTTCCATTTTATGAGTGAGTTCATCCCATTCCCATTCACAGTTGTGTTCATTAAATGTATATTTTTTTCCATGCTATTCTTTTACACTCATCCTTTTGTTTTTTACTCTGTCCCTTCTTCAGTAGTCTTTTGTTTCTGACCTTTGCCTCCCTTAATCTATCCCGTCATTCTTCCCTCCCCCTCACCTTTCTCTTAGACGCTTTTCCTCCTACTTCTCCTTGGGTAAAATGAATCTCTCCATCTCATTGTGTGTGTATGTGTATTCTTCCCTCTTTCAACCAGTTCAGATGAGAATAAGGTTCGTGTTGCCTGTTCCCCTCTTCTGTCCCTCCCATTGTATAAACTCTTTCTAGTGCACCCCATTTATGAGATAACTTTCCCCATTCTTTCTCTCCTTCCCCACAACCTTCCAGTGCATTTCTCTTCTCCACCCTTCCATTCTTTTGAGATCCTCACAACATAATACAGTCATTCAGGTCGCTATCTATTTAGACTGCTTCTAGGACCCGTGGTGATCATAAAATTCTGAAGTGGTTACATGTATCATCTTGCCACACAAGGGATCTAAACAATTTGCCCTTTTTTAGTGACTTGTGATTTCTCACTCATGTTCACCTTATTATTCTTCTCCTGAGTTCTGTGTTTGAATGTCAAATTTTCTATTCTGTTCTGGTCTTTTCATCAGGAATGCTTGAAAGTTCTCTATTTCAGGAAGGGTCCTTATTCCCCTGTAGGACGATACACAGTTTTGCTGGGTAGTTTAATCTTATTGTGGGCTCTAATCCTAGATCTTTTCCACTCCAGAATATGATATCCCAAGCCCTGTACTCCTTTAATGTGGAAGCTTCTAAATCTCATGTGTCCTGACAGTACTGGATTATTTCTCTCTGGCTATTTGCAGAATTTTCTCCTTGACCTGGCAGTTCTGGATTTAGAACAGTTGCTGGGAGTTTTCATGTAGGGGTTTCTTTCAGGAAATGATTTGTGGTTTCAAGTTCTACTTTGCCCTCTGATTCTAACACATCTGGGCATTTTCCTTTGTAATATCTTAAAATATTATGTTGAGCTCCTTTTTTGTTCCTGGCTTTTGGATAGACAAATGACTCTCCAATTCTCTCTCCTCAATCCATTTCTAGGTCATTGGAGTTTTGTATGAGATCCTATACATTTTCTCTTGAATTGATTTTATTTTTTGTTGTTGTCTCCTAGAGTTATTAGCTTCTATTTGCTCAGTTCTAATTTTTAAGGAATTCAGTATTTTTGTGCCTCTTTTACTAATTATTCATTCTTTTCTCATATCTTTCTTGTACCGCTTTTTAAAAATTTTTCCTCTTCCACTCTTAAAATCACTTTTTGTTCATTTTTATCTCATTCTTTAACTCTTCTAGGAATTCTTGTTCAACTCTTATCCAATCTACCCTTTTTCTTGGAGGATTTGCTTAAAGATATCTTCAAGTCATTGGCTTCTTCTGTCTTTCTGTCTTGAGCCATAGTAGCCCTTTGTGGTCAGGTTCAGTTTTGTTTACTCATTCTTCCAGCCTATTTCTTGACTATGAACTTGATGTTGGCATTGGGCTCAGCTCACCTCTGGGCTTTCTTAGTTCAGTCCGCAAACTTTCAGTGCTTCCATAGTGGTGATATCTGTTCACTGCTATTCTTGTCTGAGTTGTGCAAGTTCCTGACTCAGGTTTAGGTCTTCTGGCTTGCGGGTGCTGGAGTTTCTGTAGAATGTTATTGGACTCAGTCATTGTTAGCACACTTTGAGGTTCTGCAGGTTCAGAGGGACCGAACTTATTGACTCTTCTTGCGTCTGGGTCTCCTACACGAGGTATCCCACTGCAGGACTAAAAGTGAACATTGAGTACCCAGCTGTGCTCTGGGGCTCAGGTCCAGAACCTCTTTGCAGAACCCCTTTCTTGATCAGTGCTCAGCTAGGGCCTCGCTCACTCATAACTGCTCCTCTCAGCCCTACGTCTGTAGCCTAGAAGAGTCATTTGGCCCCCTTCATGCTCCCAGGATAGCCTGGGATCTGTTCCTGCTCAGGGATTCAGTTCTAGCCCTTTTACCATCCTTGGGCAATGAAATGCTTCCCACTGTCCTGGCTGCCATTATGTTGGGCTCCTGGCCAGCCCCCACCTCAGTGTCCACAGCTCTCTTATTTCTTAAGCTTCCCTGGGCTGGAGAAATGACGCACAGGGATGTTTTCTTGGCTTTCCTCATGAGAATGTGGTCTGGCACATTATCTAGATGGTTAGAGAGGAGGTGGGCTGGGCTCATCAAAAATGCCCACCCTCCCTCTGTTCTCTTGGTTCTGCCCCTGTGCTGTGTGGTTGGTGGGGAGGGGACCTTCTGCATGCTTAGCCTCCTTTGTACCTCTTGGGGAGGTCTCTGACCTGGCTTTTTGCCCTGAGCTCTCTCAGCTTCTTTGCCATTTCGACCCTGGTGACCCTGGCCCTCCCTCATCACTCTCCTGGCTCACTGCAGCAGTGTCCTGAGTGGCCTCCTTGCCTCCAGTCTGTTCTGCACTCTGCTCTCAAAGGAACTTTCCTTAAGAACAGAGCAGACCAAGTGACTTCCCTCCTCAGTCAATGGCAGAGCCTCCCCTTTGCCCCCCAGAGGAAAACAGCCCCACCCTGTCTTTCCAGCCTTAGCCTCATTGGTCTTCTGTACTCCTTTCACACTCGGTGACCCTACCCAAATGGCTGCCCCCATGCTGAGAATTCATTCTGGTGCTCTTTCTTCCAGTCAGCCTGTCAACCCACATGTATTTATTAAGCACTTCCTCAGTGCCGGGTCCCGGCCTAGGGGACACAGGTACACAAAATGAAACCATTCCCATTGACCAGGAACTTCCATTCTCAGGAGGAGACCAGCAATGTTTACGTTTTTGTAAATAGCGTAAGTGTGAAATGAAGAAATCTGCCGACAGCAGTTAAACGACCTGGTGGCTTTTAATGTCCTTGTCTCCTCCATTCAAATGGAAGTTCTTCGTACACAAGAAAGGTTTCCTTCTTGGTCCTTGTGTTCTCAGCACTCAGCCCCACCTCGGGCACACAGTTGGTGCTTAACAAATGCCCAGTGCTCCTTGTTCCTCCTCCTAAGAGACTTTTCATCTTTGTGTGTTTTCCTCCTTGTTCCCAAGGCTGAACAGCATGTCCTGTCCAAGGTTCATGCCCTAGAAAGGCGGCTGGAAACTCTGGCTTCTGAATACTCTGCACGTTGGCAGAAGGAGGCCATCAGGCTGGAGTTGCTGGAGCTGCAGGGGGCCAGTGGGAATGGAGGTGGAAAAAGCCTGAGCCACGAGGATATTTTAACTCTCCTGGAGGGCCTGATGAGGCGATGGGAACCCACCCTGAAGGAGGACTTCCGTAGGGACACCACTGCCCACATCCAGGTGAGGAGAACGCTCTGCTAAGAAGACCAGGTCGGCAAGCCCAGCTAGTGGAAGGCATAGAGGTCTTGAGGTGAGGCAGCACTCTGGGCTTGGCAGGACCTGCCAAGTTCTCTGGGTCTTGTTGAACGCCTGTCTCCTTTTTTGTGGTCTCCAGGAAGCACTCACCACCCTCAGGGCAGAACATCGGCAAGATTTGGATAATGTTCTAAAGAAGATTTCTCAGGCATCCCAGGTAATCCAGAAGCTCTGACGCTTCTGGAGGCAGAGACACAGGGGATGGAGGGCGGGGGGGGGGGGGGGGGCGGGGCGAGGGGGGCGGGGGGGGAGAGAGGGGGCAGAGACGTCTTGGGGGAGGTCACTTGTAGCTGGAAATGTTGGTGCTGCTGTCAGTAGACCTAACACTTGCTTACAGGTTTCTGGCCAGATTCCATACTTGTATGGGAGCATATTCGATTGACTCATTGTCCCTGAGAGCTCCTGTCTGAGGACTCTGGATCCCCTTGTCCGAAGGATAAGCAGAGAGCTTACTGATCTAAAGCAACCTAAGCCTCCTCCTGTAGCTCCTTTCTGGAACCCCTTTCCTGTACTGAGCACATCCATGCATGAAGACTAGGGAGGGATAAGATTGTCAATGAGAAGACTGTAACTCAACAGCTGAGTTTGAAACTCTTTTCAGGGACTGAGAAGTGACCTCACCACTCTAGGGAAAGTGGTTCATGCCTAATCTCAGCTGAGTTGGGGTCTCTGTCAGATGCCTCCTCTTGGTGGGATGATAAGAGAGGAGTCCAGTCTTTGAAAGGTCTAGCCCAAACTCAAGGTCAAGATTTCTGGAGCCCAACAGTTTGCAGAGACTCAGATCCTCCTTAGCAGACAGAGGGTCCACCCAGAGGAGACAATGAATCCCCAGAGTGTGGTTTGGTGTTTTCATCAGTCTCATTGTGCCATCATCTTCCTTACAGGAGCTGGAAAGCTGGGTGCTCCAGCTAAAATCTGAATGGCAGAGGTAAGGCCCCAAACTAACTGGCAAAGAGAAGAGGAGGGAAGGAAGGCTAGAAAACTAGACCAGAGAAAGCACCACTGAGATTCTCTGGGGGGGTGTCAGTAGAGCCAGAATACTTGGGTTAGCATGTCCATAGGATTAATCCCAGCTGGTAAGGACCTCAGAGAGCAGATGAGGGTCCTGAGGCCTGGGAGGGAAATGACTTGCCCAGGGTCACACAGGGAGTAAATGTCAGGGAAGACTTGCACCCAGATCTCTGGTTCTGTTCTTTCCCTTTGATAGTGGTTCTGCTTGACTCTATCCTGTGTCACTAGCCAGTGGCTGCCCTTCCCTTTTCCTTTTGTCACTGTCTAGTTTGGCCCAAGAAGCCCTCCAGGAAAACATATTAAAGGCTATGGGTCCACTGGAGGCCCAGCTGGCTGGCCTGAGACAGGAACTGGCAGCCCTGAGCCAGAGACAGGCTGCAGTGGCAGAGGAAGTAGACCTTTGGCCACAGAAGATGGCAGCCCTGCGCAGTGATGTGAGTCCTCCAGTCCACCACTTAGACCACATGTGCCCCTCTCTCCAAGGTGGGCTGCCTGAGCATCTGCCCAGGGAGACCCAACCCTCTAAGGTGTCCACTGGGGTCCAATGAGATCTTTTTTGGTAGACCTGAAAGCAGTGGAAAAATGCCAGTCACTTGGTTCACAACCGTCCCTTCCCTGGCACCAGGAAGACATGCATAGGCTCTGAGCTCTCAGAGTCTTTCTAGACACCCCCTCCCCAGGTCCCCTGTCCCGGCCCTCTTTCTTCCTTACCTCTACTGTTTTGTGGATGGTCTCTGGTGGTTTCTAGGTGGAGTCTCAGTTCCCAGCCTGGATCAGTCAGTACCTTCTTCGAGACAAGGGCGCTAAGGCTGGGCTTCTTCAGCTGGAGGAGGTACAGGCCCAACTTCGGGACCTGGAGCACAGAATCCTCACTCAGGTGGCAGAAGGGCAGGTCAAATCTGCCAGTGAAGCTGCTGCCAGCCTGAGGCTGACCCTTCACAAGGAAGGAGTGACTGGGGTCACAGAGGAGGTGAGGCCTGCCCCATTCCCTGTCTGCCTGTCGGAGGTCATGGGTTTGCCCTGAGAGGAGCCTCCAGGGAAGGAAGGGGAAGCCCTGGCAGAGCAGGTAGCACACGTGGCCCTCTGGTGAAAGGGCTGGGCCAGTTCTGCAGGCAGCTAGGCCCATGAGTCCAACCATGCCTGTCTTTTAGGATGTGCACCAGATTGTGAATGAGGCCCTGAAGAGATACAGTGAAGACCGCATTGGGCTAGTGGATTATGCCCTGGAGTCCTCAGGTAGGTAGCCTGTAGAAAGCCAGAGGGCTGGGGACATGATGGTTGCCCATTAAGGGACAGCAGGAATTAAAAACTCATGATGCCCCTTATGGGACGGGGCAGTTGAAGGGCTGATGCCCTGGCAGTGACCCCTCATCTTCAGGACTACCTCTGTGTCCTGCCAGCCCTCAGCTGCCCCCACCTCACTTCTCTCCCTCTTGTTCTTTCAGGGGCCAGCATCATCAGTAGCCGCTGCTCAGAGACCTATGATACCAAGACGGCCCTTCTCAGTCTGTTTGGCATCCCCTTGTGGTACTATTTCCAGTCCCCAAGAGCCATCCTCCAGGTATGACAGAACAAAGGGCCCCCAGCTTGGCTCTCTGCCATCTCCCACCTTCTGTGGGGGCTGGGCTCTCAAGGTGGGAGGATTACACAATGGAAATCTATTCCATTGGCTGCCCACCTGACTTGTCACCTGACTTGTCTTCTGCCCACAGCCAGATGTTTACCCTGGCAACTGCTGGGCATTCCGGGGCCCCCAGGGCTTTGCTGTGGTTCGATTATCTGCCCGCATCCACCTCACTGCTGTCACCTTGGAGCATGTACCCAAAGCCCTGTCTCCCATCAGCAACATCCCTAGCGCCCCCAAGGATTTTGTCATCTTGGTGAGTATCTGAGCCTTGCAGCTCTCCATTCCCGTATGCCTGACAGCCATTTCTTAACAGCAGCATTGTGAGGTGAGGAATGGAAGGATGTGCCCATTTTACAGCTGGGATATTGAGGCTGGTCTCTGGACTCCACAACCAGCCCTTTCCCTGCTCCCCCTCTTCTTAGAGAGAAGCCAGAAGAGGACAGCTGACAGCAGTCAAGATTTCAATGCTGTCTCAGGGTCCTTTTATACAACTCCTTTATACATGGGTGCCTCCATGGCCAGGTGTCCCATGGGGGAGCTGAGTGGGGATGATGAGCACCATTCCCTACAGTCACCTCCTTAGGGCAGAGTTGGAATGTCCTCATAAGGAGGATGTGGGTGAAAAAAGTGGAGCCAGAGGAGAAGAAGAAACGTGTAGGGGAACAGGATGCTTCAGGACCTAAATCCTGATAGATGAAGAAACTGAGGCACCTACAATTAAATTGTGTGTCCCAAAGCCATTCAGCAGCTTAGGGGAAGAGGCAGAGAAGGAGGCCAGGGGCTTGGAGGGAAAAGGATCTGTCTACTGAGTTAGTGAGAGATGCTGGAAGGTGAGGGGACCAAAGAAGGAAACATCATGGTGGCTTTTGCTTTCTCCCCTTTACTCTCCCCAATGTATCCCCCCCTACACCCCCTTCCTCCTCCTCTTCCACCTTCTCCTCCACAACCTCCCCTTCCTTTGCCTCCCTGGATAGATCTGGATTCATGTCTTAACAGCATGACCTTTCCTCTAACCCCCTCCCATCCATCCATCCATCCATCCATCCATCCATCCATCCCTTCCCTTTGCTTTTCCTTCTCTGTAGGGGCTAAATGAAGATTCACAGTCGGAAGGGGTGGCCCTCGGGCACTTTACCTATGATAATGCTGGGGAGTCCATTCAGACCTTCCACTTTCAGGTATGGAGAGCTGGCCCCACAGTGTCCCAGGGAGGCTGGTGCTCTTGAAGGCTAGATCACCAGCCATGGGGATGCTGTGGCTTTGCTAGGAGCTGCAGTTTGAGCCAGGACCCCATGGTTCTGATAGCAACCTGAGGGATAACATTCAGCCACTGAAGAAGGCCTGGGGGGGACGGGCTCTGGGGTCAGGATGTCCACCAAGGGATCACGAGCCTTCCTGACCCCAGTCTCCTCTTCCCACAGGGCAATGACACAGCCCCATACCAGGTGGTCGAACTTCGGATCTTAAGCAACTGGGGTCACCCTGAGTACACCTGCATTTACCGCTTCCGGGTCCATGGGAAGCCTGCCAATTAGCCTCTCCCCCCCAGGGCCTTTCCCCTCTTTCCCCCTTCAGCCCCTCCCCTCCCCCAGCAAGCACTTCATCCCACTTTCTCGCCCTCTCCCACACTTCATCCCTTATGGCCACTGTGGCTTCTGGGAGAGATACAAGGTGGGAGCCTACCACCATGGAGCAGTTTGGCCCCACCCTGCCCTCTCTGATGGAGAGGAGATCACCAGCTCAGCTATTTGTTTCACTCCCCATCCTCTTGAGGGTCAGGTGGCCCAGCTCCCTACCAGGCCCTGCCTGCCCTCAGGAGGTGTATACACAGCTATGTATGATATCTTGAAGGTGTGAGTCAAGACATCATGAGGGCCTTATTATGCTCAGCAGCACTCAGAACCACAGCTTAGGCCACCTTAGCTTACCTTGCCCAAGAGTCTAGGTCAAAGAACTTGGTTTATTGAGGGCATGACAACTTGGGCAGTTCCAAAGGGCAGACTGGTAGACAGTCTGTCTTGGGCATGCCCCAGCAGGTGGCTAAAGCTCCCGTCCATGGTAGCATGCATAGTTCTCTTTACCATGGGGCATGATGGGGGCAGTCTTTGAAATCTGAAGTATCTGGGACTGGCCACAATTCCCTGGTGTTAAGTTTATTGGGATAGAGTTGGGGTTAGTTTTTTGGAGTTAAGGCTGGGATGGGAGGGGAAGGGCAAATTCTTTGGCCCTGCGGGCCCATTGTATTATGTATATAGATAGATATTTATATTTATACATAGATCTCTTTGTTCTTTGTTATCAGACAGAAAAGCTACGGGCTTCATTTCCGGCTTCCTCCCCCTGGGGCCCAGGGTGATATTCACTCCAGCTCCAGCTTGGGGTGGGGGGCAGGCTGTCAGGCACGGATCCTCACAGTGACATTGCCATCCTTCCTGCCTTTTACTGTAGGAGGGAAGGCAGGCCTTCACACCACAGGGCTGGCCACTGGTCCCTGAAGCAAGCAGGGGCACTCACTCATCTGCAGGCTTTGGGGGTCACCAGCAGACAGTGGCAGGCTGACCCTAGCTGGCCCTCAACCCAGTTTGCTCCCTCTGCTTCTGTTCGCTTACCAGGAAGCTGGCGTCTGAGCAGCCCTGCGTAGGAACCTACAGATGGGGTCTTAGTTCTTCCCCATCACAAAGGCTACTGTTTAATTCTTTACTTTGATTTTTTAATCAACAAATTCTAATTTATGCCTATGCAAATATAAATTTTCCCTGGGATCTGTGGCTTCTCCTTGTCCACCTGTTGCTCTTGAGGCCAACTTGGAGTAGTGGGGAAAAGAAGGTGGTATTCTGGTAGAAACTCCCTGGTTAAAGGGCGGCTTCCTTGCTGCTGAGTGAGGCCTGGGAGGGATTGTCCTGGGCATCGAGAGGGAGCTAAGCCCAGGCCTGGGCTGGGAGAAGCAAAGCTGGGTAAGGGAACCAGAGGAGGCTTTCTCATTTCTGCCTGCTCCTTTAAAGCTCACCCAAGGCCTCTCCTGGTCTTAATCCTCCCTCAGTGCGCCCAAATTGATGTTTTATACTTCCTTGTGTGTGTCTGCATATCCATACATAAACACACACCTATCCAGACAGACATTCCTCTGTGTGCCTGCTCCATCTTTCAGGAGCAGGACAGCTTTCTAAGGAAAAGAGCTTTGTGTCTGCCTTGGTCTCCCCCATAGCTAGCACAAGGCCTGCCACCCAGCAGACACTTTATCTGAGCATTGCTATTCACTTCAACTCAGGTGTAAAGAAAGAATATACTCTACAGCCTTCTCAACAAGGGGTCACCAGCATGCCTTTGACAGCCTCCAGCAAGGGTTAAACACGTCACAAACTGCCAGCCGTCCTCTTCCACTTTCAGACAGCTCAAGTTGTTGGGAAATTTGTCCTGAAATCAGGCTGAAATCTATCTTTGGGCATCTTCCACCCACTATTCCTCGTTCTTTCATCCTGGGTCAAGCAGAACACGCTAATCCCCCTTCCACATCACTTTTCAAATAGTAGCATTAGAGAGTGGCTACTGCGTGCCAGCCACTGTGCCGAGCACTTTACAAATATCTCCTTTGATCCACACAACAACCCTGTGAGGTAGGCACCATTTCTAGACCCATTTTGCAGATGAGGAAATGTAGGCACAGAGGTGAAATGACTTGTCCAGGGTCACACAGCTGGTAAGTATCTGAGGGAGAATTTGAACTTGGATCTTCCTGCTTCCAGGTGCAGAGTTCCATCTCCTGTGCCACCTGAAGACAGTTCTCATGGTCCTCTGACAGCTTCTCAAGGGCCTTACACCATGTTCTTGGAGCCCTTCATCCTTCTGTTCACCCTTCTCTGAATGCACCTCACCTTGGTCATTTCTTTCCCACACTGTGATGCTCAGGCCTGAACACTGCCCTCTGGCTGTGGTCTCCTCAGGACAGACTTGGGCTGACCTATTACTGACCCCCCTTCCTAGATCGTAGGCCTCTCCATGCCCCTCAGGAAGGCACTGGTCATTCCAACCATCAAGTTTAACTAGTGATTCACACAGACACTGCTATCCCCTAAAATCCCCAAATCCTTTAACAGGAGCCATGGCTGCATCACCCTCCCCCACTCATTGGTTTTTCTTTTCTAATTCTTGTTGAGGACTCTGCTTTTACCTCCACTGGATATTTTCATTTGGATAGAATCCTAAATTTTAGCTAGCTGAAACCTCCTCCATCCTATCAGTCATGTGACATCTCGACCCCTCCCTCCCAGCTCTAGCATTGGCACATTTGGACAAGCACACCTTGTGCTATTTCACTGAAGTCGTTGATAAAAATGCTGAACAAGCACGGAGAAAAGGGGAGATCCCTGGGGCAATCAGGACAATTCCCCTGAGACCTCCCAGGGAGCTGGCATCAGCTCATTAGCCAGCACTCGACAGGTAGGGCAATGTAACCCGTTAACCCTTTCCAAATCCACCTGTCATCTGAGATTCAGACTGTGCTAAAATCTGACTGCACTTTGCAGAATTGCTCTGATCCAAGCAAAGACTAGCAGCTCATCAGACACCATTTTACAAGGGATCTGGGATCTTGGCAGCGTAGGCAGGAAATGCACATTTTTATCCTGTGCAGTTCTGCCCTCCTGTCACGAAAACAAACTGCTTCGTGGACCAAAGGAGAGATAGTGCTCAGAGTCTGAAAAAGTTCTTGTTCAACTGAGGTTGGAAATGGCTTTCTTGATGGAGCAGTTCCCACCTGCTTGATGAACTCAGGCACCTTATATAAAGCAGTGAACAGGAAGGGAGAGTTCAGGATTCTCTGTCCAGAGT
Organism: Notamacropus eugenii; assembly: GCF_028372415.1. Classification (NCBI taxonomy): domain Eukaryota; kingdom Metazoa; phylum Chordata; class Mammalia; order Diprotodontia; family Macropodidae; genus Notamacropus; species Notamacropus eugenii. The sequence continues at coordinate 296,618,571 of NC_092874.1, read as the reverse complement.
CACTTGCCCATAATGTCTCATTGAGGCACAAAGCACAAATGGGGCAAGAACATAAAATCAGGGTTACCTAAGGGACATTTAGAATAGGCTGGAGCTCACCTTGAGATGGGAGAGAAGGGAGAGTGAGGTTAATAAACCTTTGCCTCTATGCTTCTAACTTAAGGGGGGAGTGGTGGGGGGGAAGAGTTTAAAAAGGAAAGTAAGTTAATCTGGGTCCTACAATTACCTAAAGGTAACCTGTCCAATCCAGTAGGCAGAGATGCAGAGATTTTACAGAGCTCTAGGGAGCCCAGCCTCTTAACAGGCATGACCTGGATGAAGATCCCGACCAGGAGACTGAGAAAGGGCAGTCAAACATGAAGGAAGAAAAACAGGTGAGGTTGGACTCATGAAAACCTGGAGAGAAAAGAGTGGGAAGGAGAAGAAGACCCTGGATTCAATCCTGGGTCCGTTACTCTTCTCTCTTCATTCTACTTCACTCAGTGATCTGATCAGCTGCCATGGATTGAATCACCCTCTCCATGCTCATGATTTCTCAAATCTACCTATTCTGCCTAAAATCCTGTGCTGACCTCCAGTCTTTCATCTCTCGTTGCTTTGTTGATGCCACAAATTGGATGTCGTGTAGACATTTTCAACTCAACATGTCCAAAACAGAACTCTTCATCTTCCCCCTATTCTTTCCCCTCCTACCTTCCCTATTACTGTAGAGGGCACCACCATCTTCCAGGCTCCTAACCTTGGCATCATCTTCAAATCCTAACTTCTGTCCAAGGGATTGCCAAAGATTGTCCAATTTACCTCTGCAACATCTCTTGTGGATTTCAGCTTTGCAGCACCTCTCATCAGTTTCACCTCTCCAACATCCCTTGCAGATTTCACCCTTCAACATCTCTCAGATTTCATCTTTGCAGCATCTCTGATCAGTTTTACCTCTCCAACATCTCTTGTCCATTTCAGCTTTGCAACATTTGTCATCAATTTCACCTCTCCAACATCTCTTGTCCATTTCAGCTTTGCAGCACCTCTCATCAATTTCACCTCTCCAATATCTCTCACAGATTTCATCTTTACAGCATCTCTCATCGGTTTCACCTCTCCAATATGTCATGCAGATTTCACCCTTCAACGTCTCTTGCAGATTTCACCTTGGCACCATCTCTCCTCAGGCTCACCTCTGCAGCATCTTTCAAAAACAGAACTTTCTTCTCTGATGCTGCCCCTACCCTAGTCCAGGCCTCATCTCCTGTGCACTGTTGTTTTCTTATGACTCACCATTTATTTTATTTGTACAAAGTAGTGAAGAATCATACCATGGCTGGGGGAAGATGATGTTTTAGGATTTAAACAAGTTCTTTCATTTTGAAACATCTCTTTTGAAGGCTTGGGACTAGTAATTTTAGCTCCAGCATCTTTGGGTTTGGACTCAGCAGGCTTCCCAGCCTTGGAATCACTGGGCTCTGTGTCCTTAGAATCAGACTTGGCTGCCGTGGGATCAGACTTGGTGACCTTGATGGCAGACTTGGTGACCTTAAGGTCAGTGCGCTTTGGAGCCTTAGAGTCAGGCTTCATGATCCTGAAGCCTGGACGTTTGGTGGCAGCCCTAGGGCCTGGATGCTTAGTGGCCATCTTGTGGCCAGCATGCTGGGCACTCGCCTCAGGGATCTTAGCCCTAAGAAGTTTGACCTCGAAGGCCTTGGTGGCTTCATGGCTTCTGCTTGGACCTTGGGAATTGTTTGGTTTTTTTGGTTTACATCTTCTTCAGCTCCTTCTTGTGTTTCTTGGCAAAGCATGTGTTTCTCAGAAACTTGGAGTTGACCCATCTCAGAGACATGTATCACCGTGACTTAGGTTTCCTGATGCCATTTCTGTGCCATTTTTGTGATTGGTTGTGGCTGGTATGGTTCTTAGACTTAGCCATCTTTACACAACAACCTTCACTAACAGGCATTCCACCCACTAGAAGAAGTCAAAGCTAGAGACAGGAAAGGTCATGCCTGCACTACTGCAGTATTTCCCGGTGGATGTGCCTCCCTCAAGTCTCTCCCTCCTCCTTCCAGATGTCAAACTGATTTTCCTGAGGTGCAGGTCTATGCCACTCAACTCCTCAATAAACCTGTGACTCTCTATTGCCTCCAGGATCAAATACAGAATCCTCTCTGAACGAGAGTTCAAAACCCTCCCTAACCTAGCCCTCTCCTGCCTTTCCACTCGTCTCCCACTTCACTCCCCACTTCTTCAATCCAGTGACACTGGCCTCCTGACTCTTCCTTGCACATGACCGTCCATCTTCCATGCTGGGAATGTTGTCCCTCCTTTTCTCTGCTTCCCTAGCTCCCTTCAAGCACCAGTTAAAATCTTACCTTCTACAAGAAGCCTCCCCCAACTCGCCTTCATTCTGTCTTCTGCTGACTTTTTCCTCTTTTTCAGTACATTCTTTGTACTCATTTTTTGCACGTTGTCTCTCTCATCAGATTGTGAGGCCCTTGAGGGCAGGCACCCTGTTTTTGTCTTTCTTTCTATTCCTACCTTTTAACACACCTGGTGCATGATAAGTATTTAATAAATATTTATTGACTGAATGATCCTATTAAAAGCTGCAGAGCGATGGATGGAGGATGAGGACTGAGAGAGGACTGAGAGAGGATCGGACAGTCAAGAAGTCACCAGTTTGGGTGGAATAATGAGGTTGGAGGCCAGACTACAGAGGGTAAAGAGAGTGAAAGAAAGGAAGTGAATGTGCCTCTTGTAGACAATGTACCCAATCAATAAACATTCCTCAATCCAGCAGAGGACATGAGGGACAGAAACATCCAAATGTGGTCAATGGTAACCTCATTTCTTACACAAACACCAACACATCTGTTGCATTTTTAGTATTTTTGTTGTCTCCTTGGCAGTTTCGTTTTTGATATATACTCTCGGGGTGGTTCAATCTCACACCTAGATTGCTGGAAATTTAGCTTTTCCTTCCACAATTTTTCTCCGTTTTTATAAAGGCAGAGGGGATCTTTCTTCATGATCTTCCATCGCCCTAATTCAGGTTTTGGGAACGAGGTCATGTTCTAAACCTGTGTTGCCCTTGGTTGCCACATTTCTCTATTTGATAATGGGATCAGGTGGTGCTTGGCTAAATATTTTCTAGGATATTTTGACCTCCTCTAGGTGGCAATTGCTTTATGTTGATTCAATTTCTGCCCTTTCCTTCCTCTGTTTCCTACTTTTCACCACTTTTCACTTACTTGAGTGGGTCAAGTTGAAGCTATTTGGATTGCATGCCATCTTATCTTTCTCTCTAATTTGGGGGTTTTGTCCTCTGCTTTAACAAGATGATTTGACTGCAAAGATTATTCAGAAATGATTCCCACATCGATAACCAATCATTTCTTATCCATTAAGATACATTTTAGGCTGAGATTGTTTGGCATTTGACACACCCAGGGATTTCCTACACTCATGTTTTTTGTTTTTGTTTTTTAAATTAATTTATTTATTTAACTTTTAACATTCATTTTCACGAAATTTTGGGTTCCAAATTTTCTCCCCATTTCTCCCCTTCCCCCTAAAACGCCAAGCATTCTAATTGCCCCAATCACCAGTCTGCCCTCTCTTCTTGCCCTTCCCTTGTCCCCATCTTCTCTTTTGTCCTGTAGGGCCAGATAACTTTCTATACCCCATTACCTGTATTTCTTATTTCCTAGTAGCAAGAAAAATACTTGACAGTTGTTCCTAAAACTTTGAATTCCAACTTCTCTTCATCCCTCCCTCCCCAACCATTCCCTTTGGGAAGGCAAGCAATTCAATATAGGCCATATCTGTGTAGTTTTGCAAGTGACTTCCATAATAGTCGTGTTGTGTAAGACTAACTATATTTCCCTCCATCCTATCCTGCCCCGCATTGCTTCTATTCTCTCTTTTGATCCTGTCCCTCCCTAAGTGTTGACTTCAAATTGCTCCCTCCTTCCACTGCCCTCCCTTCTATCATCCCTCCCACCCTGCTGATCCCATTCTCCCCCACTTTCCTGTATTGTAGGATAGGTTTTCATACCAAAACGAGTGTGCATTTTATTCCTTCCTTTAGTCGAATGTGATGAGAGTAAGCTTCATGTTTTTCTCTCTCCTCCCCTCTTTTTCCCTCCACTGAAAAGTCTTTTGCTTGCCTCTTTTATGAGAAATAATTTGCCCCATTCCATTTCTCCCTTTCTCCTCCCAATACATTTTTCTCTTGCTGCTTAATTTCATTTCTTTAAGATATGATCCCATCCTATTTAATTCACTCTGTGCTCTGTGTGTGTGTGCGTGTGCGTGTCTGTGTGTGCAATCCTACCAACTCCCGAAATACTGAAAAGTTTCAAGAGTTACAAATATTGTCTTTCCATGTAGGAATGTAAACAGTTCAACTTTAGTAAGTCCCTTTGACTTCTCTTTGCTGTTTACCTTTTCATGCTTCTCTTCATTCTTGTGTTTGAAAGTCAGATTTTCTTTTCAGCTCTGGTCTTTCCATCAAGAATGCTTGAAAGTCCTCTATTTTGTTGCAAGGCCATTGTTTCCCCTGAAGTATTATACTCAGTTTTGCTGGGTAGGTGATTCTTGGTTTTGGTCCTACTTCCTTTGACTTTGGGAATATCATATTCCACGCTCTTTGATCCCTTAATGTAGAAGCTGCTAGATCTTGTGTTATCCTGATTGTATTGCCACAATATTTGAATTGTTTCTTTCCAGCTGCTTGCAATATTTTCTCCTTGACCTGGGAACTCTGGAATTTGGCCACAATGTTCCTAGGAGTTTCTCTTTTTGGATGTCTTTCAGGTGGTGATGGGTGGATTCTTTCAATATTTATTTTGCCCTCTCATTCTAGAATATCAGGGCAGTTTTCCTTGATAATTTCATGAAAGATGATGTCCAGGCTCTTGTTTTGATCACGGCTTTCAGGTAGTCCCATAATTTTTAAATTGTCTCTCCTGGATCTATTTTCTAGGTCAGTGTTTTTCCAATGAGGTATTTCATGTTATCTTCCATTTGTTCATTCTTTTGGTTTTGTTTTGTGATTTCTTGGTTTCTCATAAAGTCATTAGCCTCCATCTGTTCCATTCTAATTTTGAAAGAACTATTTTCTTCAGTGAGCTTTTGGACATCCTTTTCCATTTGACTGATTCTGCTTTTTCAAGCATTCTTCTCCTCATTGGCTTTTTGAAATTCTTTTGCCAATTGAGTTAGGCTATTTTTAAAGGTGTTATTTTCTTCAGCATCTTTTTGGTTCTCTTTTAGCAAGGTGTTGACCTGCTTTTCCTGTTTTTCTTGCATCTCTCTCATTTCTCTTCCCAGTTTTCCCTCCACCTCTCTAACTTGATTTTCAAAATCCTTTTTGAGCTCTTCCATGGCCTCAGCCCCTTGAATATTGATTTTGGACGTTTGGGATACAGAAGCCTTGACTTCTATGTCTTTCCCTGATGGTAAGCCTCGTTCTTCCTCATCTGAAAGGATGGGAAGAGATGTCTGTTCACCACGAAAGTAACCTTCTCTGGTCTTATTTTTTTTTTCCATTTTTTGGGCATTTTCCCAACCAGTTACTTGACTCTTGGGTCCTTTGTCAAGAGTAGGGTATACTTTGAGAATCTGTGAGATCTCAGTTGCTCCAAGGTGGCACGATCAAGCATGTGCTGCTCTGGACGCAGAAAGGGATTTTTATGTCCAGAATCTTAGCAATTACCTCTCCACAGCCATCTAGCCTCCAGTTCCATCAAGTCAGCACTGGGGGCTTATTTTCAGATAAGCTGTATGGGCAGGTGTAACGGGATGAGTTAGAGCCAACCCCTATCCATTTCAGGACGCCATACTGAGAGCCTGCCTAGATAACCTAGGGGCTTGTCAGTAGGGGTGGAACTAGATGGATTTCAGGAGGAAGGGTCTCGTCTTTGTTTGCAACGTGGCAGTTCTTTGTCCTGGCTCCGGATGTCCAGTGGAGAAGACACCCATATAAGGAAAGGTGATAGGTGATAGGTTCAATGTGAAAGGTGATAGCTGATAGGTTCAACGTAAGGCTTAGGAATGTTTTACATAAAGACTACATATGCATGTGAATGAGATGAAATAAACGGAGTCTTCACCACCTTCGTCTCCCGCCCCATTTCATTACTCACGAGATCAAGGCCTCTTGCTGGACAAGAGCCTTGGGTCGCGGTCAGGGGTTCCCGTAAATGGTCTAGGGGACCCCAACAGGCAGGGCCGCCATTCAGTGTGAGACAAAGACCAGCTAGGCCAGGTCCTCCACCCAGGGCTGAGGTAAGACTCAGCTCTTCAGTGCCCCCAGGGGTTTTTACGCTGTATGGGCTGCTGTGCACTCTCTGTGGCTGCTGCCTGCTGCTGGAGCTATAGGAAGGCCCTTCTCCCTTCCTGGCCAACTGAATAAACCACATCACAGATCTTTGGCGCCTGTGGGTTGAGGGATCTGAGAACCTGCTGCTGCAACTGGAGACTCCACAACTGGAAATTCCACTCCTGAGGTGTCCTCCTTCCAGAGTCTCATCGCGTTGCTCCACGCCACATCAGGCGGGCAAGGCCAGGCTGGGCTCCACGCTCCGCTCAGCGTCTAGCACAAACGAAGTTTCTGTGGGCCTTTCAGGTCACCGTAGGCTGAAAATCTCCTCCAGTCTGTTGTTCTCCACTTCTGCTGCTCCACGATTTGTTGAGAGTCCCTCTCTACAGGTATTTTGTGGGCTGTGTGGGGAGACCCTACATAAGTGTGTTTTTCTAGTCCCCCATCTTGGCTCCGCCACCCCACTCATGTTTTTTCATTTTAACGAAAATCCACCTCTGGTCTCCCTTATCTATGGGAAAAAAAACCCTTATAATAAATATATACAATTCAAATTCCTGCAATTAAATTTTTTTCAATTCTTCTAACTCTTCCTGAAAGAAGTATTTCTGCTACATAGATGACTGAACTCTTTCCTTTCCTAATCCTAGGTTACACTTTGCAATGTCTTTTTTGCCATTTTCTCTGCCCACCTTTGCACTGAAATCACCAAATATCAAGGTGTATATTGACTTCATCTGGAGAAATCTACCATTTTTTTCATAGAATTTCTTGACCTCATCTTTTGCTTTGATGTTGACTCCAAAGTTGCAAGGAGGTTTCGGGAGCTGCTATATTTGCGTTTGGCTAATGAGATCTGTAAAGTAAGTAGGCTGAATCACCTGAGTCACTTCTTGTTTGTTAGATCCAATGATATCAATCCTTTTCTTGATTTCTCAAAGAGCCTGTGAGCCATCCTTCCATTTCCTGATTTCTGTGGCTTCATTTATAGCAAAAATGTCAATATTGATACACATGCTATCCTCCAATGGAATGCTGAATAGGAATCAATGGAGAAGGATCTCACATTTAAGGAAGTGCAGTTCAACTGAAGTTCAAACTATACCCAAAGGACTATACAACTGTGTTATATGTACCCTTTGACCCAGCAATACCACTACTAGGTCTGTATTCCAAAGAGATCATAAAGAAGGGAAAGGACCCACATGCACAAAAATGTTTATAGCAGCTTTTTGTGAGAGCAAAGTATTGGAAATTGAAGGGATGCTCATCGATTGGGAAATGGCTGAACAAGCTGGGGTGTATGAATGGAGTGGAATACTACTGTGCTATGAGAGTGATGAGTAGGCTGATTTCAGAAAAACCTGGAAAGGCTCACATGAACTCATGCTGAATGAAGTGAGCAGAACTACGAGAACATTGTACACAGTAACAGCCACTTTGTGTGATAAGTAACTTTGATAGACTTCGTTCTTCTGAGAAGTACAAGGCTCTAAGACAATTCCAAAAGACTCGTTGGAAGAAATGACATCGACCTCCAGACAAAGAACTGTGAAGTCTGACTGCAGATTTAAGAGCACTATTTTTCTCTGTTTTTCTTTCTCGTTTTTCCCTTTTCTTCTGATTCTTCTTTCACAACATGACTAATGTGGAAACGCGCGTAATATGATTGTCCACATATAGCCTATATCAGAGCGTTTTCTGTCTTGGGGAAAGGGAAGGGGAGACGAAAGGAGAAAATAATTGTGGAACTCAAAACCTTATAAAAGTGAATGCTGAAAAGAAGTATTTTTTTAAATACAAAAGAAAATGAGGTTCAAAGCTGCAATTTCATAGCCACCTTCTGCTTCCTTTTCTGACACTGTCTGTTATCACTGGAGTCCTGCAAGAGGGATGCCCACAAATTTTGTCTTTTTGGTTTAGGAATTGCCATGGCCAAAAGTCACCACCTGGTGGCGAGCCCATAGCTAAGACTGCTCAGGATCCTCATGCTCCTATCTCAGCAGCCTCCTCTTGTCCGATGCCTTCCCTGCCCCAGTTGTCAGGGTTCTCGCCATCCTCATACTGACTCATTCATGTACACGGAACAGAAGAGACGCTCTCTGAGGACAGAGGCCACTTCACTGCTCTTTCTGTATCTCAGTCCCTACAATGTAGCAAGAACTTCTCAGATTATACAGAGCTGAATGGACTTACCACCTCCACACTGATCTGGGGCTTCCATTCCCCATTATCCATTGTGGTGTCCGATCCTTCCTATCCCAGATATCATTCTCCTCAAAAGAGAAAATAGAAGTAAAGGAGAAGATTGTATCAGCTCATTTATGCCAATCCCTTCCTTGTACTTTCTCTTACCTGCAACATAGCTTGCTTGCAATGCACTCGCACGCACGCACGCACACACACACACACACACACACACACACGCAGAAATTTACACTTGAATCTAAAATATTGAAGCGAGTTAGACCTAATTATGGGAAATCGAATGATTCCAACCATTCTCAAGTTATTTCCATTTTTTTAAGAGCTGGAGCGGGAGGATAAGAAGGTAGTCTAATCGGCACCCAAATAAAGGATGTTGAGAAATAAAACAGATATTAAGGTACTTGTGGAATTCACACACGAGGTTTACGTGGACCCACTCCCCGCGCGCGCCCCCGCCCCAGCTCGCCACCGCTTTGCCCCCGCGCCCCATTGTCCGCCCGCCCCACGTTCGCCCCGCGTTCCCCCAATGTTCCTCCCGCGTGTCCACGGTAGCGGCCGACGCGGACGCGATCGCGGCTGGCGGGCGGGGGAGGGTCGGAGCCGTTTCTGCAGGTACCTTCTCTGCATGTACCCGGGCGGGTCAGGGCCGGGAGAGGAGGGGGCGGGGGAGGGGCCAGAGCTCGGGCACGGTGCCCTCCTCTGTGCCAGGACACGGCCGCCCCCCCAAACCTGGGCACAGAGGCGGCCCCTCCCCTTGTCTGCCCCCCAAACCTGGGCACAGCTCTCCCGCCAGAGTTGCCCCTGGTGCAGCAGCCTCTGGTTCATCCCCTAACCTCTCCCCCAAATCCCCAGCATCCAGGGATGTCGGTAACTGAGTTGGGTCCCTCGGTGCCAGGCCTGCTTGCCCCCTTGCTTCCTCTCCCCTCAAACAACCCCAAAATGGAGTTGCCCAGGCCCGGACTCACTTCCCAGTGCCAAGGCCTGGCATGCCTTTCCACCTCCCTCTGGGCCAAAGTTGTGTTGATTTTCCCAGTGAGTGTGTGCATACACGTGTCTGTGTGACTTGTGTGTATTTGGAGAGGGTGGGAGAGCTGGCAACAGTCCCGTGCCCAGACCTGATGCACCCTGTCCCCTGGCCCCAGATGCCCCCCTTGGCTGGCCAGACTGGGACTCATCACCCACTCTTTGCCTGGTCTTGGCCAGGCTCATCCTCCCAGTGCCAGAGGCCAGCTGCCCTCCAGCTTACCCTCTAACGTGGGGCAACCCCAGCCCGGGGATGATCCTCCCAGGATGAAGGCCCTGCTGCCCCTGGCTCACTGGGTGACCCTGCCGGAGCATCATGGCCCCCTTCCTAGTTCCTCCCTGAAGGAAATCCTCTCAGGCCACTGGCCACTTCCCTCCACTTCCCCTGAACTTTGCAGAGCTGAACCAAACTCAGACTCCCGGCACGTGCAAGTGATCCCTTTTCGTTGGGTTAGCAGATCCTGAAAAGGACTGTGGAGGGTGTTGTGGGTCATCGCTGGGCAGATGAGAGAAGGCCAGGCTGCTCCACGCTGGAGCTATTGAAAAGTGTCAATGTTTGTGGTTGAAACCTTACCAATCCCCCAGGCCCTTTCTGGGCAGCCTGGAAGAGTCTGTCCATCTCTGGCCCTGCAAATTCTGTTCACAGTCTGGGCAGATCCTGTGTGCTCACCAGCCTGAGCCAACAGGAGTCCATCCCTGTGGGTCAGTGACTGCCAGAGCAAGACAGTAGGTGGCCTTCAGATGAAAGTCACTTGGCTGGGGAGGCATGTGAAGGTTCAAGGCAGGGGGATGGTAGCATCTTGGCCTGACAGTCCCCAGGAGACTGTGGGAGACTAGTGAGATTCTGGGTAAAATCAGCTCTCATTTGCACATAACAGGATGGAGTGGGGTGAGTCAGGATAAAGCAGAGGGATGTAGGGGGCAGGTGCCCCAGGTTCTAACACCACCCTGGCCCTGCTGGTGACCATGTGATGGCAGATGAGGCAGTATCTTTCTAAACTGGGCTTTTATCCTCTCACATGAAAACAAAGGACTCTTCTTGATGAGTGCCACCTTATTGGGGGCCAGTACTGTGACTGCCTCTGAAATCTCCAAGGGCCCTTTCAATACTCATATTCTATGGTTGTAGGTCAGCATAGGAAGTAGTAGCAGAGAGAGAGTTCTGCCTTTACTGGGCCTGCAACCATGCCTTGTGCTGTTCAAAACATGGGGGTTTTTTGAGGGGGGGAGGGCAGAGCAGGGATTAGATTATGATGACAGAGGGTAGGGTTGGCTTTTCCCTTTGACTGTAGAATTCAGAATAGTCAAGAGCTTAGATTCTCTGTCTTTATGATACTGGAATGCTGAAGATAAGGCTACCTGGCAGACCGGGGGCTTTCCTTGGCAATTTGGGGGGTGCCCATACAGCCTTTTCAGGCCTCCCCTGGGATGTGGTTAGGTTTGTATCCACAACAGCCTGACTACTAGCTGTACTGCTTTGTTTGAGGCCTCGGGCAAAGACTCCACCCAAGCATGGGGGAGGGAGGGTGAGAGCTGATGCTGATGCCCGAGTGGGTGGGCATTCAAAGACTCCAGTGGGGCAGACTTGATTACCATGTGGGGGTGGAAGCTAGCAAGGGACATCAGGCCAGCTGTCTGCCTTGGCTGCTGCCAATTTCCCTCTTCCTGTCCTTGCCAAGTGGGCACCCCATCTTCAGAGAAGCTCACGGGTCGACCAAATGGGCTTCCTTAGCCAGGGAGACATGTGGTTTCTTGCTTTTTAGGACAAGTCTAGTAGGAACTCTCCCTGCTAGCCAAACCAGGCCTTCTTGTTCTCCCAACTGGCAGAGACATCCATTGGGGTCTCTGTCCCACGACCCAAGCAAGCATCTTGGAAATGAAAGCAGTAACCCCCAGAATACAGCTTCTGGCAAAGGTCACAGGCCCTCCAAAATCAAGGTTGGGTATATTAGAGATGGTTTTATAGCATGGATAGACTAGGAAACCAAGCTGAGATCCCCTACAACCTGGTCTCGTCTGTAATCTGAGTTAGGGGTGGTCTAATTCATGTTCATGACATCCATGTCTCCTAAGGCTGGGACAGCCTCCCTTTTGTATCAGCCCTCTGTCACTGAAACTTTGCTTGTGCAATCCTTGACAATTCAGAAATCCCTGAGGAGGCAGTGAGGTTGGAGCTGAGGGAGCTGGGGGACAGGAAGGCCCAGGGCCTGCTTTGGAGGCTCTTCCTCCAAAGAGGTATGGGGACCCCTGGAGAATTTACCACTTGTCTGTTTACTCATTTGTAAAATGAGTTCAATAATCCAGTTGTCCATTGAGGGCTCTTACTAAAGAAACACATGACCTAAGGGGTGGGGTTAGTATCTGATGGTTAGCTTGGACCCCATCCACCCTCCAGAATGATCACAGAACTGGGTGCTGTTGGGGATGAGGGGAAACAAAGACATGGAAGGGAAAGCAGGCCTTTCCCTCAGAGTTAACAACTATGGCGAGAAGGAAATTGTGTGTGTGCGAAGCGACCTGAGAACAATCCCAAGGCAAGTGTCAAAACCCCAGATTCAGTAAAGACACCAAGGGAGACATTCCAAATGGAGGCTGGAGAGAGAGTGGGGGCAGCGCTTCACCAGGGAAGCCACCTGCAAGAAGATGTCACGGCCAGCTCAGGCACAAAGCTGGCAGGCTTGGCCCTGGTGAGCAGCCACCCTCAGCGTCTGGGAGACACTTCAGAAACTCTTTAGGAAAGCGCCTCTCTGTCCCAGTGCAGCCAGCTTTCCTTTTGGAGGAATCCATCCCTCCCCTTCAACGTCTCCCCCATCAGGCTCTTCTCAGGGGGTCCCAGAAAATCACACCTAGTCAGTCAGTAAGCACAGCTTCTCATTACTTTTTGCTTCTTCCAGGAATTTCTAGCACTTCTAGAGTGAGATTTTGATGATGTCTCGACGCAGTCAGCGCCTGAGCCATCGTTACCATGTTGATGATGATGGAGGCAGCAGCAGCAGCAGCAGTGGAGGAAGTTCCCTGGTGGCTGGTCAGCACACTGCCTTCAAGGACAGTCCCTTAAGGTAAGCCACTCCACAGCGGCCCTAGGTCATCTTCCAGATCACAACCACTCAGGGCAGCCAAGGGCCTGGCCAGCTTCCATGTGCACCTTTCTTTCCTGCCCCCATCTTTGGTGGAAACATCACTCTAGTGCTTTCTTTCCCCACAAATGCGAGAATTTCCTGTCCCCAGCACCGTCTCTTCCCCTTCTACCCCAACCTGGGCTGCTGCTGCCTTCACTCTCTGAGAACAGGAACTAGGGAGGGGTGACTTTGAGCATTGAGAGGGCCAGAAACTGAGGCTTAAAGCTGGGCAGGGAACAACCATCATGTGGCCCAGTACCCACGGTTTCTGGGGTGAGCTGCAGGGCCTAGCAAGAGCATAGGAAGCCATGGGGGTGATGGACCTGTGGGGGAGGAGACAGGTTCAGGTGGCTTTAGCTCCTCTTGTACCTCATCATGGTGGTTCCATTTGGAAAGAGGCCCTGCCTGGCCCATGGGAGCTGGGGATTTGTTCCAATGTTATAAAGGATTCATCTGTTGAAGGAATAAGAACAGAAGAGGGCTTTGGGGATCATTTCTTTTCATCCTAGAAGCTCCTTGAAAGTCTCTTCCTCCTCCAGGCCTTTCTCCCCCTGTTTTTCTCCTGCTTCATCTCCTTCACCCTCTTTCCTTTGCTCTTCATGCTTGGCGCCCCCCAGGATTCTGAAGAGGAAATCTGGCAGTGTGAAACGCCTCTCACCAGCCCCTCACCTGGGCCCTGCTTCCAATCCTCACACTACCTACTACAGTGAATCAGTGGTCAGCGAGTCCTACGTCAGGGGCCCCCGGGTCGCCTCGGTGGACAAAAGCTCCATCCTACAAGATCAGCTGAACAGCGATGTCTACTGGAGTGAACGTGGTGAGCTCTGGCCAGAGCTTGACAAACCCGAGGGCTTGGGCTGGGGAGAAGGAAGGGAGCTCCTCCCTGTCTTCTAAAGATTCCTAAGGAGGCTAGTGTCTGTTGGGAGTTACCTTACTCCTCCAGGTTGGCTCATCTCCCTGGATCCTCCCAGGTGGGAGATCCTTCCATTCTCCTGAAGCCCCTCAGTCCCATAGATGGCACTTTTCCAGATCTGGCTGACAATAACCATGCCTCCTAAGGCAGAAGGCCACCTGGTTTTGTGCAGCCAATGAGCTAAAAATCATCTTTACATGTTTCAGTAAAGTTCCATTACACTTAAAAACATAAAAAGTGTTCTTACCTCATACAGAAATAGGAAGGGGGCCGGATTTTGCCCTTGTGCAGAACTCCATTCCTGCCCTAAACCACATGGGGGGGGCTTCTGGGTTCAGACCCCCAAAGGGGTGGGAAGTCTGAATTCTGAAAAGTTCTGCCAGGTGTTCCACCTCTGGCAGCTGCTGTTGCTGGAAGCCTGAAGCTCCCTGCTTATCAGGCACCTCCATGCTCTGTGCAGGTGGGGACTTGGTGAGGAGGAGGAGAGGCCTGGGAGGTGCTGAGAAGAGTAAGATCAATGGACTGAATGAGGGCAAAGTCACCTATGATATCTATGGATCTTCCTCAGGATACTCCTCGGAGGATGACTCTGCAGGTAGGCAGCACTTCCTGCCTACTGGAACTCCATCCCCTGGACGCTGCCCCGTGTACTTTGAAGGGTGCCCCATCCAGGGGGGATGGGGAGAACATAGATTTCAGATAAAAGGATAGAGAACTCTGCAGTCTGGCTCCAGGTGGGGGTTTGGAGGTTGGGAGGGCCCAAGCCTCAGCATGGTAATGGGGATGCCTGAGGCCCACTTGTGTCTCCTTCTGGGTGGCTCCTCATGTCTTCACTTTCCTGCAGGGCACACACTTATGGACCAGCCTGGCTCAGCATCCTCATTAAGGAATGCTGCCTCCCAAGTTGGCGCTTTCTTGTGGGTGGCCATCACTTTTCCAGGTGGGTTCTGGGAGTGGGTGGGCACACTGCCCAGGGCAGTCCCTGCTGTGGGCCCATAAGAGCTTCCTCATTCCTATGCTGGGGCACACCAGGCCTGGGTGCTAACCCTAGGACAGTGTGTGGAGACAGGCTTTTATGGCAGGATCCCCAGGCACAGCTAGAAAGCCTTGGGAGATTCAAGGAGCAGCTGCAGAGTGGGCAGGCTGGGAGCAAGCTAACTCTGGGATAGGAGGGCGAAGCCTTTGAACCCCTCTGCTGGGACTTTTACAGGTTGGCTCTTTGGCCTGTTCTACTGGTGGCTGGGCACTACCTGCTACCGCCTGACCACAGCTGCCTCCCTGCTGGACGTCTTTGTCTTAACCAGGTCAGTGAGGCCTCCCTGGGCTCTGCCAGAACCAAAGAACCCATGCTTGAAAAAGCTTCACCACGCTTGAGCTCAGTTCAGCTTTTGAGACTTTTGTGCCATGAATCTTATGACAGAAGGTCAGGTCAGGGTCAGGGGTGTGCTGGAATCAGCTGGAACCAGCTTGAACCTGCTCCTGAGTGTCAGCTACCAGTCAGGGCTCCTCTGGGTATCTAGACTGAAGAAGAAGATGGGACAAGTTGTGTGTGCCTTCACCTCCTTCAGAACTGCTTGTTAACCCTTCCCCAGCACATGCCAATCCCCATGAGCACAGGTGCTGCTCTATTCCTGAGTATCTTGGAGGAGCTGTCCCCTCAGTAGTTCCTGCCTCTCATCTCCACTGACTCTGGTGGCTTCACCTTGGCCAGTTGGAAAGTCCTGAGCTCCCAGGGGTTGTAGTCTCTTCCCAGTCCTTCGGGTAGCCAGGCCATCCTTACAGTTTCTCTGTGGGGGGTCATGTCCAGGTTTCCAGGCAGCCTCCAGGGCTGTGTCCAGGAGCCTGTAGAGCAGGGGTAGGGAACCTGCGCTCTCCAGGCCACATGTAGCCTTCTAGGTCCTGGGGTGCAACCTTTGGACTGAGGCCAAGTTTTACAGAACAAATCCTTTTCTTAAGGAGATTTGTTCTTGGAAGTCTAGATTCAGTCAAAGGGCCACCCTTGAGGACCTCAAGTGCCACATGTGATCTCCAGGCTGCAGGTTCCCTATCTAGCTCTGGATTCTTGGGGCCACAGGCTAGGCCCAGGGAGACTAGCCAACCTTGTCAGGGCTTACTCCTTCCAAGTCCCAATTTGACAAGCACTGAAATGATTTAGCCAAAAGAAGCCTGCCCAATTCACTAGCATATAAGCACATTCCTGAGAGCCCTGGGAGGGAGATGCCTTCCACCAGCCCTGTCACCTTTCATAACAACATTCACACATTTGACCAAGGTCAAATTTTCTCCTTCCACTTGACCTCGAGGGCTGTCCATAAAAGCCCAGAGCTCCCCATCGTAGCTGTCCCAGGGTGGGGGCACACCCTTTGTTGGTTTCCTCAGCAGCTCAGGGAGGGTCGCACAGGAATCTGGTGGGGAAGACCAGGCACTAATGTCTCCTCCTTCATCCCCATGAAATCCAGGAGCTTTTCAACTCTGAAGAAGTTGTTTCTGCTTCTCTTGATGCTGTTGCTTCTGGCTTCGCTGGCTTACGGTGAGCCTTGCTGAGTCCCCAGGGCACCCTGCCAGCCCAGACAGACAAGGGCTTGGGGGCAGGGCTGCTGAACGCAAGTCTGGAAGACAGAGCTTTGAAGGGGAGCCTTTAGCCTTTAGGGGAAAAGGGACCCAGGCCTTGTATGGGAAAGTTCTTGTGCCTGAAATGGGATAGACGGCCTGTGTCTCCTCCTCTTGATCCAATCCCACAAGCCTTTCTTGTGCATCTTCTGTATGCAGGCCTCCCAGACTCATGCTGCATGCCTACTATGACAGTGCTGGCTTTACATGGGTGTTTGATCTGCCCCCTCAGTGGTCACTGTCAAGGCACTTGAGGGTGGGGGAACTGGTAGAAGAGCTGAGTCCACAATGAATGGGTTAGCTGGGCAGGACACAGCCAATGCCAGCTCTGGAGGCCTTTGCCCCTTCTCACTGGGGAGAATGGACAGGGTGGTCCTCCCTGGATGGTCCCAAAAGAGCTGTACTCTGTTCAGGAACCATGACATCACTTACCCCCTACTATGAGATGAAGCCCAGCTTGGGAATGGTGACACCACAAGCTGTCAGTTACCAGGACCTCTATTCAGCTGGCATCTCCTGAAAGCACTCTGATCCTCCAGAAGAGACAGGGCTGTATGTGGACCAGGCTTGGGACCAGGAGGCAGGACTTCTCCATGTCCTCTCCCCAGCTGCTTCTTGTCCCTCATTTTTCTCATAATCCAAAAGTGTGTAATGACTCCTGAAAGGATCATGAGAGATGCCTTTCCTGAAGGGTCTTGCCTTCCAGATCATGGGGCCCATAATGCATGCACCTTCCTTGGGCCAGGGTCTGAGCCCATGTGGATGTGACACTGCCAGACACAGTCCAGGTGTAGGTCCTCATCCTGGACATGTTTCCCTTCTGGTGCCTCAGCCTCTGCCTTCATTAGCCTTTCCTCCCATGTGCTAGGTGCTTGGTATTTTTACCCCTATGGACTACAGACATTCCACCCTGCTATGCTGTCCTGGTGGGCAGCAAAGGGCAGCAACAGGAGAGAGGAGGTGTGGGAAGCAGGAGAATCCACCCCATATTTCCAGGTGAGTGCCTGGGTGAGTGCCAGGAACACTTTGTGCAGGACAGGCAGACAGTCTGCTCACAACCAAGTCTGTTCCAATCAACCCCAGAATCACTCAGTCCACTACCATTTCTTAAGTGTGGCCTACTGTGTGTCAGGCACTGTGCTAAGGGATGGGAATTCAAAGAAAGAATTCAAACCCAAACAAACAAGCCCACAGTCCCTGCCCTGAAGGAGTCCCTGAGTCATGAGGAAACAACTAGGTACAATGGAGATCTACCAGGACAGATGGGAGTGAAGCAGTAGAGGGAGTTGGCTATGCTGTTTCTTCTATGGCAGCCATACAGACTATTACCATACCATCTTTGAAGACAGTTCTGGCCTGGCAGGATCTTCCAGGTGGTGTCCTCTCCTAGCGCTGTCTTTGAAACAGCTCTGCAGCACTATGAGGCATCAGAGGAGGGGGAAGCAGGATTAGCCAGAGGAAGCTGCTTTTGTTTCCATTTTGTAATGAACAAAAGTCTGTTTTATTTCCCTTCTCCCTCTCCCACCCATTCAGAAAAATGAAAAGCAAACCACTTGTAACAAATGTGCAGAGTTAAGCAAACCAGTCCCTTTTTGGCCATGTCTAAAAGATCTATGTCTCCTTCTGCCTCCTCAGGCCATCTCTCTGTCAGAAGTTGGGTCATTTTCCAGAAAAGTACTTGGTCACTGCATCGATCAGAGTTCTAAAGTCTTTCAAAGTTGCTTCTTTGTGGTTCTTCTCACTCTGCTCTGCACCAGTTCATACAAAGTCTTCTCAGGTTTCTCTCAATACCACCTATTTCATTGTTTCTTAGAGCACGGTTGTATTCAATCCTTACACCATAATTTATTCAGCTCTTGCCCAGGTCGGGGGCAAGCCAGTAGTTTCCATTTCTTTGTCTTTGCTGTTTGGGTGCCAAGTGTGTGTCATGCAGAAGATACGTCATTCATCTCAGTGGTGACAGTCTCTTCTTAATGGTCTGTGCTGTGGGGCAAGAGATGAGAATATAAATCCAGGCTATAATGAAGCCTTCACTTAGTAACCTCGATTTATCCATGGATTTCCATCTCCAAACTCATCAATCTTTGCACCAGGGCCACTCACAAGCAGCATTAGGAGACTCTCTCACCTTGGATATGCAGATCCCTGGGGAGCCAGGGTCAGAAAACCTGGGCTCAAGTTTGAGCTTTGCCACTTGCTAGCTTTGGGACCTGGGGCAGTTCAATGCCAACCTCTCAAGACTCAGCCTCCCGCGTTCCCCCGCTGCCTTCAACTGAAATCATAGTTGCCTCCCCCAAAAGGCCTTCCCTAACACCTTGTCACACAGTGAAGTGATTCTGGAGGGGGGGGGTCTCCAGAAATTGGTAGCAGAGCCCAGACTATCAGAGTTGATCAAGCTGGGAAGACTTGAAGGCTGTGTGCAGATCCTGGTGTCTGCCCACCAGAAGCTTGGCCACCAGGTGATTGGATTTGGGGAGTCATGATGACTTGGGAAGCAGATAAAAAGACCAAACAACCTTTGCCTTCTGCAGCCACCTTCTGTTTGTGGACAGAGGTCAGGGGACCTCAGAGAAGGACAAAGAGTACTTGGTCTCCCTCAGTCCTCACACAGTCCAACCACAGTCTAAGTGGTTGACATTATTCCAGTGTAATCTGAGGGGTGACATGGAGTGGTGGGATAAAGGACATGGCTCTAGAAACAGCAACAGATGAGGTGCTGGATGTCAGATGCACAATGAGGTCCACGATTTTGGACACAGCCAGTGTCAGAATTTGATTTGTCTGACTTCTCATGTCAGCTGCAAGGAGTTTTTTTTTCAGATGTGGGGGGGAAAACAATCAGTGGAATGATCACTCACAGGCAGAAGAATTTGGAGGAGGCAAATCAGCCTCAAGGATTAGATTTCATCACATTTTTAAAGGCAACTAAAAAACCCCATAGTTGCTATTCCAAATGAGCATAAGGCAACAGAGGGCAAAGGAAGTCCAGGAGGAAGCTGAGAAGATCATTTTGTCCTTGTGACCCCAACACTCGGCATAGCCTGTTACACTTAGTGGGAGTGTATCAGTGTTTGTTGGCTGTCATTGTACTAAGTCCACAAAACAACGTGCAAGGGAAGAAGACACAACTATTATTTGTCAGTAAGAAAGTCCCCAGGCACAGGATACATGATCAGCACCAAAAGATGTCACAACGAAACCAAAGGACCATCTTCACGGAATGAGAAATGCTGGTTACACGAATCATTTCAGCATCAAGGACCAGATCAGTGACTGGGCCCCACAAAGGTCAAAATCCAGCAAGTTAGAAGAAAGGGGGACAAAAGGGGAAAAAACATACCGTACAGCTCCAACAGCTCCAGTCCTTCCTCTTCAGATGTGTCAACCACTGAGGCACGGCAAAAGGAACACTGACTCATAGCATCGTTTCCTAAGGATGTTTGACTGCTGCCCCAAAACATCACATTCCAGTGAGAAGGCCAGCAATCCTAGAGGCTGCCTCCGTCAGAGACCAGCGGCTCTTGGCAAGCAAAGAAACCAAAGGCAACACTGGATCTGAAAATAGGCCACTGGCGCAAGAGAAGAAGAGGGTGGTGACTAAAGGATACAAACAGTGGCCCCGTGAAACGGCAAACATCAGGAAGGGCCCTCAGCCTCCCTCTTCAGCTCAGTCCTGAGAGTGGAGGCCCCCAAATTCTTGAGGCAGCTCCTTCCCCTCTCAGTGACTCACCTTGTTAGGAAGCTGTTCCTGCCTCTGAAATGTGCCACAACTTCTACCTTGCCAGGACAAGCAAAGCAACTCTAACCCTGTCCATGTCCACAAAGTCTGAAAACCATTTTCATGTCTCCTCATCGTGTTGTGTGTTTCCAAAAGTTTTCTTGATATCATTGGTTTTTACTTAACCTACCTTTCCCAGTGTGTCTTCTCAGAAAGAGAAGCAAGGAATTTGGAAAAACCCTGCAAAGCTTGTGTGATCTACTAGTGAAAATCATTTTGAATTAGGTACATCTTTACACACACACACACACACACACACACACACACACACACACACACACACGCACACATCCCACTGACTTTGAAGACTTGTCTCTAGCTTTTGCTTTCATGTGACCCACCTTGCTCAGTGTATCCTTCCCATTTTGCCCTCCCACAGAGCCAGCCCTTAAGCAAAAGAATAAACCAAAAAGGGGAAGAAAAGTTCAGCAGAACACAGCAGGCGAGCCCAGCATTAGATGCAGGTTCCCTGCCAGTATTTCCCACCCTAGCCAGGACGGGAAGGGAAGAAGATCCTCATGTGTCATCTCTGTTCTTTCCATTTCCATGGTTGTCTGTGGTGCTTGTTTTCTTGTTCTCCTCATTCATTTATTCCACTTTTCCCCAGTTCATGTAAGTCTTCTAATTAAGCAGAGTTGTGGCTTCGTACAGCATAGTCATATTTCCTTGTATCCATAAGCCACTCCTCTGTCAATGAGTTCTTTGCTACCAAAGAACTTTCTTAGTGGTTCAGTTGGTATGGCACTGAATAAGTTAATTTAGGTAGTTTTATCATTTTTATGCTACTGGCTTGACCTACCCACGAGGAGTGAGTACATCTCCAACTGTTGAGATCTCTACGTATGAAGAATGTTTTGTAATTGTGTTCATATAGTTCCTGTGTGTGTCTTGGCAGGCAAACTCTCAGGTTGTATACAGTATACAATTGTATACAGTTATTTTCAATGGAATTTCTCTTTCTATCTCTTCCTGCTGGATTTTCTTGATTAATATATAGAAATGCTGATGGTTTTGATGGGCTTCCAACTTTCTTTAAGTAATTGTTTGAACTGGTTTTGTTTTAAACTGGTTTTTTAGATGACTCTCTAGGGTTCTCTTGGTAAACCATTGTATCATCTACCAAAAGAGATAGTTTTGGTTCCTCATTGCAGTTTTTTCCCTTCAGTTTCTTTTCTGCCTTATTGCTATATCTAGCAGTTGCTGTAACTGGTACAACACTGAATAGCAATGGTTGGCAATGGACTTTCTTCCTTTACCGTGATCTTACTGGGAAGGCTTATCCCCATTACATATCATGCTTGCTCTTGGTTTTAGTTAGATAATACTTATTTTAAAGAAGACTCCATTTATTCCTGTGCTTTCTAGTGTTTTTCAACAGGGATGAGGCATTTTGTCAAAAGCTTTGTCTGCACCTGTTGAAATCATATAAATTTGTTGTTTATGTTATTGATATAATCAGTTACATTTATAGTTTTCCTAATAATTGACCCAGGCCCAACTTCTTGGTATCAATCCAGCTTGGTCACAGTGTCACAATATATCTTTGTGATATATTCCTGTAATCTCCTTTCTTAGCATTTAATATTTTTCATCAATATTCATTAAGGAAATTGATCTATAGTTCCCTTTCTTGGGGAGACGTGACTCTCCTTGGTTTGGGTATCAAGATTATATTTTTGTCATAGAAAGAATTTGATAAGATTCTATCTTTACCTGTTTTTCAAATCGTTTATTTAGTGTTGGAATTGATTACTTTTTAATCATTTGGAAAAATTTGATTTAGTCCTGGGGTTTTTTCTTAGAGAGATCATTTATAGCTTGTTTCGTTCCTTTTTCTAAGATGGGGTTATTTAAGGGCTCTGTTAAACAGGACTATTTACATTTGTAAAATTCATTTCATTTAGATTTTCATTTTTATTATTGGCATGTAGTTGGGCAACAAAGCTCCTAGTAATTACTTTTATTTTCTCTTCATAGATTGTAAATTCACTGTTTTCATTTTCTGATGTAATAATTTGGTTTTCTTTTGTAAAAATTAAATTAGCCAAGGATTTATCTATTTAATTGTTTTTCTCAAAGCTTATAGTTTTATTTATTAGTTCATTGGGGTTTTGTTCTTTCAATTTCGTTCATCTTTCTATCGATTCAAGATTTTAATTTTGGTGTTTAATTGGGAAGGGATTAATCTGTTGGTTTTCTAAATATTTTAGTTGCATGTCTAATTCTTTAATCTGTTTCTTTGTCTCTTTGATTGATGTAAGCATTTGAAAATATACATTTCCCTCTAAGTCCTGCATTGACTGCATCCCCAAAATTTAGTTATGTCATTGTCACCATGAAATTGTTAACCATTTCTATGATTTGTTCTTTGACTCATCCATTCTTTAGGATCCATTCTGTAAGATCCATTCTTTTTCTCCAACTCCTCTATTTGTGTATCTTTCTGTTTCAAGCATATTTCTTGTAAATAACATATTGTTGGATTCTGGTTTCTAATCCATTCAACTGTATTCTTCCATTTTATGAGTGAGTTCATCCCATTCCCATTCACAGTTGTGTTCATTAAATGTATATTTTTTTCCATGCTATTCTTTTACACTCATCCTTTTGTTTTTTACTCTGTCCCTTCTTCAGTAGTCTTTTGTTTCTGACCTTTGCCTCCCTTAATCTATCCCGTCATTCTTCCCTCCCCCTCACCTTTCTCTTAGACGCTTTTCCTCCTACTTCTCCTTGCGTAAAATGAATCTCTCCATCTCATTGTGTGTGTATGTGTATTCTTCCCTCTTTCAACCAGTTCAGATGAGAATAAGGTTCGTGTTGCCTGTTCCCCTCTTCTGTCCCTCCCATTGTATAAACTCTTTCTAGTGCACCCCATTTATGAGATAACTTTCCCCATTCTTTCTCTCCTTCCCCACAACCTTCCAGTGCATTTCTCTTCTCCACCCTTCCATTCTTTTGAGATCCTCACAACATAATACAGTCATTCAGGTCGCTATCTATTTAGACTGCTTCTAGGACCCGTGGTGATCATAAAATTCTGAAGTGGTTACATGTATCATCTTGCCACACAAGGGATCTAAACAATTTGCCCTTTTTTAGTGACTTGTGATTTCTCACTCATGTTCACCTTATTATTCTTCTCCTGAGTTCTGTGTTTGAATGTCAAATTTTCTATTCTGTTCTGGTCTTTTCATCAGGAATGCTTGAAAGTTCTCTATTTCAGGAAGGGTCCTTATTCCCCTGTAGGACGATACACAGTTTTGCTGGGTAGTTTAATCTTATTGTGGGCTCTAATCCTAGATCTTTTCCACTCCAGAATATGATATCCCAAGCCCTGTACTCCTTTAATGTGGAAGCTTCTAAATCTCATGTGTCCTGACAGTACTGGATTATTTCTCTCTGGCTATTTGCAGAATTTTCTCCTTGACCTGGCAGTTCTGGATTTAGAACAGTTGCTGGGAGTTTTCATGTAGGGGTTTCTTTCAGGAAATGATTTGTGGTTTCAAGTTCTACTTTGCCCTCTGATTCTAACACATCGGGGCATTTTCCTTTGTAATATCTTAAAATATTATGTTGAGCTCCTTTTTTGTTCCTGGCTTTTGGATAGACAAATGACTCTCCAATTCTCTCTCCTCAATCCATTTCTAGGTCATTGGAGTTTTGTATGAGATCCTATACATTTTCTCTTGAATTGATTTTATTTTTTGTTGTTGTCTCCTAGAGTTATTAGCTTCTATTTGCTCAGTTCTAATTTTTAAGGAATTCAGTATTTTTGTGCCTCTTTTACTAATTATTCATTCTTTTCTCATATCTTTCTTGTACCGCTTTTTAAAAATTTTTCCTCTTCCACTCTTAAAATCACTTTTTGTTCATTTTTATCTCATTCTTTAACTCTTCTAGGAATTCTTGTTCAACTCTTATCCAATCTACCCTTTTTCTTGGAGGATTTGCTTAAAGATATCTTCAAGTCATTGGCTTCTTCTGTCTTTCTGTCTTGAGCCATAGTAGCCCTTTGTGGTCAGGTTCAGTTTTGTTTACTCATTCTTCCAGCCTATTTCTTGACTATGAACTTGATGTTGGCATTGGGCTCAGCTCACCTCTGGGCTTTCTTAGTTCAGTCCGCAAACTTTCAGTGCTTCCATAGTGGTGATATCTGTTCACTGCTATTCTTGTCTGAGTTGTGCAAGTTCCTGACTCAGGTTTAGGTCTTCTGGCTTGCGGGTGCTGGAGTTTCTGTAGAATGTTATTGGACTCAGTCATTGTTAGCACACTTTGAGGTTCTGCAGGTTCAGAGGGACCGAACTTATTGACTCTTCTTGCGTCTGGGTCTCCTACCCGAGGTATCCCACTGCAGGACTAAAAGTGAACATTGAGTACCCAGCTGTGCTCTGGGGCTCAGGTCCAGAACCTCTTTGCAGAACCCCTTTCTTGATCAGTGCTCAGCTAGGGCCTCGCTCACTCATAACTGCTCCTCTCAGCCCTACGTCTGTAGCCTAGAAGAGTCATTTGGCCCCCTTCATGCTCCCAGGATAGCCTGGGATCTGCTCCTGCTCAGGGATTCAGTTCTAGCCCTTTTACCATCCTTGGGCAATGAAATGCTTCCCACTGTCCTGGCTGCCATTATGTTGGGCTCCTGGCCAGCCCCCACCTCAGTGTCCACAGCTCTCTTATTTCTTAAGCTTCCCTGGGCTGGAGAAATGACGCACAGGGATGTTTTCTTGGCTTTCCTCATGAGAATGTGGTCTGGCACATTATCTAGATGGTTAGAGAGGAGGTGGGCTGGGCTCATCAAAAATGCCCACCCTCCCTCTGTTCTCTTGGTTCTGCCCCTGTGCTGTGTGGTTGGTGGGGAGGGGACCTTCTGCATGCTTAGCCTCCTTTGTACCTCTTGGGGAGGTCTCTGACCTGGCTTTTTGCCCTGAGCTCTCTCAGCTTCTTCGACATTTCGACCCTGGTGACCCTGGCCCTCCCTCATCACTCTCCTGGCTCACTGCCGCAGTGTCCTGAGTGGCCTCCCTGCCTCCAGTCTGTTCTGCACTCTGCTCTCAAAGGAACTTTCCTTAAGAACAGAGCAGACCAAGTGACTTCCCTCCTCAGTCAATGGCAGGGCCTCCCCTTTGCCCCCCAGAGGAAAACAGCCCCACCCTGTCTTTCCAGCCTTAGCCTCATTGGTCTTCTGTACTCCTTTCACACTCGGTGACCCTACCCAAATGGCTGCCCCCATGCTGAGAATTCATTCTGGTGCTCTTTCTTCCAGTCAGCCTGTCAACCCACATGTATTTATTAAGCACTTCCTCAGTGCCGGGTCCCGGCCTAGGGGACACAGGTACACAAAATGAAACCATTCCCATTGACCAGGAACTTCCATTCTCAGGCGGAGACCAACAATGCTTACGTTTTTGTAAATAGCGTAAGTGTGAAATGAAGAAATCTGCCGACAGCAGTTAAACGACCTGGTGGCTTTTAATGTCCTTGTCTCCTCCATTCAAATGGAAGTTCTTCGTACACAAGAAAGGTTTCCTTCTTGGTCCTTGTGTTCTCAGCACTCAGCCCCACCTCGGGCACACAGTGGTGCTTAACAAATGCCCAGTGCTCCTTGTTCCTCCTCCTAAGAGACTTTTCATCTTTGTGTGTTTTCCTCCTTGTTCCCAAGGCTGAACAGCATGTCCTGTCCAAGGTTCATGCCCTAGAAAGGCGGCTGGAAACTCTGGCTTCTGAATACTCTGCACGTTGGCAGAAGGAGGCCATCAGGCTGGAGTTGCTGGAGCTGCAGGGGGCCAGTGGGAATGGAGGTGGAAAAAGCCTGAGCCACGAGGATATTTCAACTCTCCTGGAGGGCCTGATGAGCCAATGGGAACCCACCCTGAAGAAGGACTTCCGTAGGGACACCACTGCCCACATCCAGGTGAGGAGAACGCTCTGCTAAGAAGACCAGGTCGGCAAGCCCAGCTAGTGGAAGGCATAGAGGTCTTGAGGTGAGGCAGCACTCTGGGCTTGGCAGGACCTGCCAAGTTCTCTGGGTCTTGTTGAACGCCTGTCTCCTTTTTTGTGGTCTCCAGGAAGCACTCACCACCCTCAGGGCAGAACATCGGCAAGATTTGGATAATGTTCTAAAGAAGATTTCTCAGGCATCCCAGGTAATCCAGAAGCTCTGACGCTTCTGGAGGCAGAGACACAGGGGATGGAGGGCGGGGGGGGGGGGGGGCGGGGGAAAAGGTGCGGGGAGGTGGGGAGAGGGGGCAGAGACGTCTTGGGGGAGGTCACTTGTAGCTGGAAATGTTGGTGCTGCTGTCAGTAGACCTAACACTTGCTTACAGGTTTCTGGCCAGATTCCATACTTGTATGGGAGCATATTCGATTGACTCATTGTCCCTGAGAGCTCCTGTCTGAGGACTCTGGATCCCCTTGTCCGAAGGATAAGCAGAGAGCTTACTGATCTAAAGCAACCTAAGCCTCCTCCTGTAGCTCCTTTCTGGAACCCCTTTCCTGTACTGAGCACATCCATGCATGAAGACTAGGGAGGGATAAGATTGTCAATGAGAAGACTGTAACTCAACAGCTGAGTTTGAAACTCTTTTCAGGGACTGAGAAGTGACCTCACCACTCTAGGGAAAGTGGTTCATGCCTAATCTCAGCTGAGTTGGGGTCTCTGTCAGATGCCTCCTCTTGGTGGGATGATAAGAGAGGAGTCCAGTCTTTGAAAGGTCTAGCCCAAACTCAAGGTCAAGATTTCTGGAGCCCAACAGTTTGCAGAGACTCAGATCCTCCTTAGCAGACAGAGGGTCCACCCAGAGGAGACAATGAGTCCCCAGAGTGTGGTTTGGTGTTTTCATCAGTCTCATTGTGCCATCATCTTCCTTACAGGAGCTGGAAAGCTGGGTGCTCCAGCTAAAATCTGAATGGCAGAGGTAAGGCCCCAAACTAACTGGCAAAGAGAAGAGGAGGGAAGGAAGGCTAGAAAACTAGACCAGAGAAAGCACCACTGAGATTCTCTGGGGGGGTGTCAGTAGAGCCAGAATACTTGGGTTAGCATGTCCATAGGATTAATCCCAGCTGGTAAGGACCTCAGAGAGCAGATGAGGGTCCTGAGGCCTGGGAGGGAAATGACTTGCCCAGGGTCACACAGGGAGTAAATGTCAGGGAAGACTTGCACCCAGATCTCTGGTTCTGTTCTTTCCCTTTGATAGTGGTTCTGCTTGACTCTATCCTGTGTCACTAGCCAGTGGCTGCCCTTCCCTTTTCCTTTTGTCACTGTCTAGTTTGGCCCAAGAAGCCCTCCAGGAAAACATATTAAAGGCTATGGGTCCACTGGAGGCCCAGCTGGCTGGCCTGAGACAGGAACTGGCAGCCCTGAGCCAGAGACAGGCTGCAGTGGCAGAGGAAGTAGACCTTTGGCCACAGAAGATGGCAGCCCTGCGCAGTGATGTGAGTCCTCCAGTCCACCACTTAGACCACATGTGCCCCTCTCTCCAAGGTGGGCTGCCTGAGCATCTGCCCAGGGAGACCCAACCCTCTAAGGTGTCCACTGGGGTCCAATGAGATCTTTTTTGGTAGACCTGAAAGCAGTGGAAAAATGCCAGTCACTTGGTTCACAACCGTCCCTTCCCTGGCACCAGGAAGACATGCATAGGCTCTGAGCTCTCAGAGTCTTTCTAGACACCCCCTCCCCAGGTCCCCTGTCCCAGCCCTCTTTCTTCCTTACCTCTACTGTTTTGTGGATGGTCTCTGGTGGTTTCTAGGTGGAGTCTCAGTTCCCAGCCTGGATCAGTCAGTACCTTCTTCGAGACAAGGGCGCTAAGGCTGGGCTTCTTCAGCTGGAGGAGGTACAGGCCCAACTTCGGGACCTGGAGCACAGAATCCTCACTCAGGTGGCAGAAGGGCAGGTCAAATCTGCCAGTGAAGCTGCTGCCAGCCTGAGGCTGACCCTTCACAAGGAAGGAGTGACTGGGGTCACAGAGGAGGTGAGGCCTGCCCCATTCCCTGTCTGCCTGTCGGAGGTCATGGGTTTGCCCTGAGAGGAGCCTCCAGGGAAGGAAGGGGAAGCCCTGGCAGAGCAGGTAGCACACGTGGCCCTCTGGTGAAAGGGCTGGGCCAGTTCTGCAGGCAGCTAGGCCCATGAGTCCATCCATGCCTGTCTTTTAGGATGTGCACCAGATTGTGAATGAGGCCCTGAAGAGATACAGTGAAGACCGCATTGGGCTAGTGGATTATGCCCTGGAGTCCTCAGGTAGGTAGCCTGTAGAAAGCCAGAGGGCTGGGGACATGATGGTTGCCCATTAAGGGACAGCAGGAATTAAAAACTCATGATGCCCCTTATGGGACGGGGCAGTTGAAGGGCTGATGCCCTGGCAGTGACCCCTCATCTTCAGGACTACCTCTGTGTCCTGCCAGCCCTCAGCTGCCCCCACCTCACTTCTCTCCCTCTTGTTCTTTCAGGGGCCAGCATCATCAGTAGCCGCTGCTCAGAGACCTATGATACCAAGACGGCCCTTCTCAGTCTGTTTGGCATCCCCTTGTGGTACTATTTCCAGTCCCCAAGAGCCATCCTCCAGGTATGACAGAACAAAGGGCCCCCAGCTTGGCTCTCTGCCATCTCCCACCTTCTGTGGGGGCTGGGCTCTCAAGGTGGGAGGATTACACAATGGAAATCTATTCCATTGGCTGCCCACCTGACTTGTCACCTGACTTGTCTTCTGCCCACAGCCAGATGTTTACCCTGGCAACTGCTGGGCATTCCGGGGCCCCCAGGGCTTTGCTGTGGTTCGATTATCTGCCCGCATCCACCTCACTGCTGTCACCTTGGAGCATGTACCCAAAGCCCTGTCTCCCATCAGCAACATCCCTAGCGCCCCCAAGGATTTTGTCATCTTGGTGAGTATCTGAGCCTTGCAGCTCTCCATTCCCGTATGCCTGACAGCCATTTCTTAACAGCAGCATTGTGAGGTGAGGAATGGAAGGATGTGCCCATTTTACAGCTGGGATATTGAGGCTGGTCTCTGGACTCCACAACCAGCCCTTTCCCTGCTCCCCCTCTTCTTAGAGAGAAGCCAGAAGAGGACAGCTGACAGCAGTCAAGATTTCAATGCTGTCTCAGGGTCCTTTTATACAACTCCTTTATACATGGGTGCCTCCATGGCCAGGTGTCCCATGGGGGAGCTGAGTGGGGATGATGAGCACCATTCCCTACAGTCACCTCCTTAGGGCAGAGTTGGAATGTCCTCATAAGGAGGATGTGGGTGAAAAAAGTGGAGCCAGAGGAGAAGAAGAAACGTGTAGGGGAACAGGATGCTTCAGGACCTAAATCCTGATAGATGAAGAAACTGAGGCACCTACAATTAAATTGTGTGTCCCAAGCCATTCAGCAGCTTAGGGGAAGAGGCAGAGAAGGAGGCCAGGGGCTTGGAGGGAAAAGGATCTGTCTACTGAGTTAGTGAGAGATGCTGGAAGGTGAGGGGACCAAAGAAGGAAACATCATGGTGGCTTTTGCTTTCTCCCCTTTACTCTCCCCAATGTATCCCCCCCTACACCCCCTTCCTCCTCCTCTTCCACCTCCTCCTCCACAACCTCCCCTTCCTTTGCCTCCCTGGATTGATCTGGATTCATGTCCTAACAGCATGACCTTTCCTCTAACCCCCTCCCATCCATCCATCCATCCATCCATCCATCCATCCATCCATCCATCCATCCCTTCCCTTTGCTTTTCCTTCTCTGTAGGGGCTAAATGAAGATTCACAGTCGGAAGGGGTGGCCCTCGGGCACTTTACCTATGATAATGCTGGGGAGTCCATTCAGACCTTCCACTTTCAGGTATGGAGGGCTGGCCCCACAGTGTCCCAGGGAGGCTGGTGCTCTTGAAGGCTAGTTCACCAGCCATGGGGATGCTGTGGCTTTGCTAGGAGCTGCAGTTTGAGCCAGGACCCCATGGTTCTGATAGCAACCTGAGGGATAACATTCAGCCACTGAAGAAGGCCTGGGGGGGACGGGCTCTGGGGTCAGGATGTCCACCAAGGGATCACGAGCCTTCCTGACCCCAGTCTCCTCTTCCCACAGGGCAATGACACAGCCCCATACCAGGTGGTCGAACTTCGGATCTTAAGCAACTGGGGTCACCCTGAGTACAC
The DNA here is from genome assembly GCF_028372415.1 of Notamacropus eugenii. NCBI lineage: Eukaryota > Metazoa > Chordata > Mammalia > Diprotodontia > Macropodidae > Notamacropus > Notamacropus eugenii. The sequence goes on along the minus strand of NC_092874.1, from coordinate 296,588,483 downwards.
CTGCATTTACCGCTTCCGGGTCCATGGGAAGCCTGCCAATTAGCCTCTCCCCCCCAGGGCCTTTCCCCTCTTTCCCCCTTCAGCCCCTCCCCTCCCCCAGCAAGCACTTCATCCCACTTTCTCGCCCTCTCCCACACTTCATCCCTTATGGCCACTGTGGCTTCTGGGAGAGATACAAGGTGGGAGCCTACCACCATGGAGCAGTTTGGCCCCACCCTGCCCTCTCTGATGGAGAGGAGATCACCAGCTCAGCTATTTGTTTCACTTCCCATCCTCTTGAGGGTCAGGTGGCCCAGCTCCCTACCAGGCCCTGCCTGCCCTCAGGAGGTGTATACACAGCTATGTATGATATCTTGAAGGTGTGAGTCAAGACATCATGAGGGCCTTATTATGCTCAGCAGCACTCAGAACCACAGCTTAGGCCACCTTAGCTTACCTTGCCCAAGAGTCTAGGTCAAAGAACTTGGTTTATTGAGGGCATGACAACTTGGGCAGTTCCAAAGGGCAGACTGGTAGACAGTCTGTCTTGGGCATGCCCCAGCAGGTGGCTAAAGCTCCCGTCCATGGTAGCATGCATAGTTCTCTTTACCATGGGGCATGATGGGGGCAGTCTTTGAAATCTGAAGTATCTGGGACTGGCCACAATTCCCTGGTGTTAAGTTTATTGGGATAGAGTTGGGGTTAGTTTTTTGGAGTTAAGGCTGGGATGGGAGGGGAAGGGCAAATTCTTTGGCCCTGCGGGCCCATTGTATTATGTATATAGATAGATATTTATATTTATACATAGATCTCTTTGTTCTTTGTTATCAGACAGAAAAGCTACGGGCTTCATTTCTGGCTTCCTCCCCCTGGGGCCCAGGGTGATATTCACTCCAGCTCCAGCTTGGGCTGGGGGGCAGGCTGTCAGGCACGGATCCTCACAGTGACATTGCCATCCTTCCTGCCTTTTACTGTAGGAGGGAAGGCAGGCCTTCACACCACAGGGCTGGCCACTGGTCCCTGAAGCAAGCAGGGGCACTCACTCATCTGCAGGCTTTGGGGGTCACCAGCAGACAGTGGCAGGCTGACCCTAGCTGGCCCTCAACCCAGTTTGCTCCCTCTGCTTCTGTTCGCTTACCAGGAAGCTGGCGTCTGAGCAGCCCTGCATAGGAACCTACAGATGGGGTCTTAGTTCTTCCCCATCACAAAGGCTACTGTTTAATTCTTTACTTTGATTTTTTAATCAACAAATTCTAATTTATGCCTATGCAAATATAAATTTTCCCTGGGATCTGTGGCTTCTCCTTCTCCACCTGTTGCTCTTGAGGCCAACTTGGAGTAGTGGGGAAAAGAAGGTGGTATTCTGGTAGAAACTCCCTGGTTAAAGGGCGGCTTCCTTGCTGCTGAGTGAGGCCTGGGAGGGATTGTCCTGGGCATCGAGAGGGAGCTAAGCCCAGGCCTGGGCTGGGAGAAGCAAAGCTGGGTAAGGGAACCAGAGGAGGCTTTCTCATTTCTGCCTGCTCCTTTAAAGCTCACCCAAGGCCTCTCCTGGTCTTAATCCTCCCTCAGTGTGCCCAAATTGATGTTTTATACTTCCTTGTGTGTGTCTGCATATCCATACATAAACACACACCTATCCAGACAGACATTCCTCTGTGTGCCTGCTCCATCTTTCAGGAGCAGGACAGCTTTCTAAGGAAAAGAGCTTTGTGTCTGCCTTGGTCTCCCCCATAGCTAGCACAAGGCCTGCCACCCAGCAGACACTTTATCTGAGCATTGCTATTCACTTCAACTCAGGTGTAAAGAAAGAATATACTCTACAGCCTTCTCAACAAGGGGTCACCAGCATGCCTTTGACAGCCTCCAGCAAGGGTTAAACACATCACAAACTGCCAGCCGTCCTCTTCCACTTTCAGACAGCTCAAGTTGTTGGGAAATTTGTCCTGAAATCAGGCTGAAATCTATCTTTGGGCATCTTCCACCCACTATTCCTCGTTCTTTCATCCTGGGTCAAGCAGAACACGCTAATCCCCCTTCCACATCACTTTTCAAATAGTAGCATTAGAGAGTGGCTACTGCGTGCCAGCCACTGTGCCGAGCACTTTACAAATATCTCCTTTGATCCACACAACAACCCTGTGAGGTAGGCACCATTTCTAGACCCATTTTGCAGATGAGGAAATGTAGGCACAGAGGTGAAATGACTTGTCCAGGGTCACACAGCTGGTAAGTATCTGAGGGAGAATTTGAACTTGGATCTTCCTGCTTCCAGGTGCAGAGTTCCATCTCCTGTGCCACCTGAAGACAGTTCTCATGGTCCTCTGACAGCTTCTCAAGGGCCTTACACCATGTTCTTGGAGCCCTTCATCCTTCTGTTCACCCTTCTCTGAATGCACCTCACCTTGGTCATTTCTTTCCCACACTGTGATGCTCAGGCCTGAACACTGCCCTCTGGCTGTGGTCTCCTCAGGACAGACTTGGGCTGACCTATTACTGACCCCCCTTCCTAGATCGTAGGCCTCTCCATGCCCCTCAGGAAGGCACTGGTCATTCCAACCATCAAGTTTAACTAGTGATTCACACAGACACTGCTATCCCCTAAAATCCCCAAATCCTTTAACAGGAGCCATGGCTGCATCACCCTCCCCCACTCATTGGTTTTTCTTTTCTAATTCTTGTTGAGGACTCTGCTTTTACCTCCACTGGATATTTTCATTTGGATAGAATCCTAAATTTTAGCTAGCTGAAACCTCCTCCATCCTATCAGTCATGTGACATCTCCACCCCTCCCTCCCAGCTCTAGCATTGGCACATTTGGACAAGCACACCTTGTGCTATTTCACTGAAGTCGTTGATAAAAATGCTGAACAAGCACGGAGAAAAGGGGAGATCCCTGGGGCAATCAGGACAATTCCCCTGAGACCTCCCAGGGAGCTGGCATCAGCTCATTAGCCAGCACTCGACAGGTAGGGCAATGTAACCCGTTAACCCTTTCCAAATCCACCTGTCATCTGAGATTCAGACTTTGCTAAAATCTGACTGCACTTTGCAGAATTGCTCTGATCCAAGCAAAGACTAGCAGCTCATCAGACACCATTTTACAAGGGATCTGGGATCTTGGCAGCGTAGGCAGGAAATGCACATTTTTATCCTGTGCAGTTCTGCCCTCCTGTCACGAAAACAAACTGCTTCGTGGACCAAAGGAGAGATAGTGCTCAGAGTCTGAAAAAGTGCTTGTTCAACTGAGGTTGGAAATGGCTTTCTTGATGGAGCAGTTCCCACCTGCTTGATGAACTCAGGCACCTTATATAAAGCAGTGAACAGGAAGGGAGAGTTCAGGATTCTCTGTCCAGAGTCACTTGCCCATAATGTCTCATTGAGGCACAAAGCACAAATGGGGCAAGAACATAAAATCAGGGTTACCTAAGGGACATTTAGAATAGGCTGGAGCTCACCTTGAGATGGGAGAGAAGGGAGAGTGAGGTTAATAAACCTTTGCCTCTATGCTTCTAACTTAAGGGGGGAGTGGTGGGGGGGAAGAGTTTAAAAAGGAAAGTAAGTTAATCTGGGTCCTACAATTACCTAAAGGTAACCTGTCCAATCCAGTAGGCAGAGATGCAGAGATTTTACAGAGCTCTAGGGAGCCCAGCCTCTTAACAGGCATGACCTGGATGAAGATCCCGACCAGGAGACTGAGAAAGGGCAGTCAAACATGAAGGAAGAAAAACAGGTGAGGTTGGACTCATGAAAACCTGGAGAGAAAAGAGTGGGAAGGAGAAGAAGACCCTGGATTCAATCCTGGGTCCGTTACTCTTCTCTCTTCATTCTACTTCACTCAGTGATCTCATCAGCTGTCATGGATTGAATCACCCTCTCCATGCTCATGATTTCTCAAATCTACCTATTCTGCCTAAAACCCTGTGCTGACCTCCAGTCTTTCATCTCTCGTTGCTTTGTTGATGCCACAAATTGGATGTCGTGTAGACATTTTCAACTCAACATGTCCAAAACAGAACTCTTCATCTTCCCCCTATTCTTTCCCCTCCTACCTTCCCTATTACTGTAGAGGGCACCACCATCTTCCAGGCTCCTAACCTTGGCATCATCTTCAAATCCTAACTTCTGTCCAAGGGATTGCCAAAGATTGTCCAATTTACCTCTGCAACATCTCTTGTGGATTTCAGCTTTGCAGCACCTCTCATCAGTTTCACCTCTCCAACATCCCTTGCAGATTTCACCCTTCAACATCTCTCAGATTTCATCTTTGCAGCATCTCTGATCAGTTTTACCTCTCCAACATCTCTTGTCCATTTCAGCTTTGCAACATTTGTCATCAATTTCACCTGTCCAACATCTCTTGTCCATTTCAGCTTTGCAGCACCTCTCATCAATTTCACCTCTCCAATATCTCTCACAAATTTCATCTTTACAGCATCTCTCATCGGTTTCACCTCTCCAATATGTCATGCAGATTTCACCCTTCAACGTCTCTTGCAGATTTCACCTTGGCACCATCTCTCCTCAGGCTCACCTCTGCAGCATCTTTCAAAAACAGAACTTTCTTCTCTGATGCTGCCCCTACCCTAGTCCAGGCCTCATCTCCTGTGCACTGTTGTTTTCTTATGACTCACCATTTATTTTATTTGTACAAAGTAGTGAAGAATCATACCATGGCTGGGGGAAGATGATGTTTTAGGATTTAAACAAGTTCTTTCATTTTGAAACATCTCTTTTGAAGGCTTGGGACTAGCAATTTTAGCTCCAGCATCTTTGGGTTTGGACTCAGCAGGCTTCCCAGCCTTGGAATCACTGGGCTCTGTGTCCTTAGAATCAGACTTGGCTGCCGTGGGATCAGACTTGGTGACCTTGATGGCAGACTTGGTGACCTTAAGGTCAGTGCGCGTTGGAGCCTTAGAGTCAGGCTTCATGATCCTGAAGCCTGGACGTTTGGTGGCAACCCTAGGGCCTGGATGCTTAGTGGCCATCTTGTGGCCAGCATGCTGGGCACTCGCCTCAGAGATCTTAGCCCTAAGAAGTTTGACCTCGAAGGCCTTGGTGGCTTCATGGCTTCTGCTTGGACCTTGGGAATTGTTTGGTTTTTTTGGTTTACATCTTCTTCAGCTCCTTCTTGTGTTTCTTGGCAAAGCATGTGTTTCTCAGAAACTTGGAGTTGACCCATCTCAGAGACATGTATCACCGTGACTTAGGTTTCCTGATGCCATTTCTGTGCCATTTTTGTGATTGGTTGTGGCTGGTATGGTTCTTAGACTTAGCCATCTTTACACAACAACCTTCACTAACAGGCATTCCACCCACTAGAAGAAGTCAAAGCTAGAGACAGGAAAGGTCATGCCTGCACTACTGCAGTATTTCCTGGTGGATGTGCCTCCCTCAAGTCTCTCCCTCCTCCTTCCAGTTGTCAAACTGATTTTCCTGAGGTGCAGGTCTATGCCACTCAACTCCTCAATAAACCTGTGACTCTCTATTGCCTCCAGGATCAAATACAGAATCCTCTCTGAACGAGAGTTCAAAACCCTCCCTAACCTAGCCCTCTCCTGCCTTTCCACTCGTCTCCCACTTCACTCCCCACTTCTTCAATCCAGTGACACTGGCCTCCTGACTCTTCCTTGCACATGACCGTCCATCTTCCATGCTGGGAATGTTGTCCCTCCTTTTCTCTGCTTCCCTAGCTCCCTTCAAGCACCAGTTAAAATCTTACCTTCTACAAGAAACCTCCCCCAACTCGCCTTCATTCTGTCTTCTGCTGACTTTTTCCTCTTTTTCAGTACATTCTTTGTACTCATTTTTTGCACGTTGTCTCTCTCATCAGATTGTGAGGCCCTTGAGGGCAGGCACCCTGTTTTTGTCTTTCTTTCTATTCCTACCTTTTAACACACCTGGTGCATGATACGTATTTAATAAATATTTATTGACTGAATGATCCTATTAAAAGCTGCAGAGTGATGGATGGAGGATGAGGACTGAGAGAGGACTGAGAGAGGATCGGACAGTCAAGAAGTCACCAGTTTGGGTGGAATAATGAGGTTGGAGGCCAGACTACAGAGGGTAAAGAGAGTGAAAGAAAGGAAGTGAATGTGCCTCTTGTAGACAATGTACCCAATCAATAAACATTCCTCAATCCAGCAGAGGACATGAGGGACAGAAACATCCAAATGTGGTCAATGGTAACCTCATTTCTTACAGAAACACCAATACATCTGTTGCATTTTTAGTATTTTTGTTGTCTCCTTGGCAGTTTCGTTTTTGATATATACTCTCGGGGTGGTTCAATCTCACACCTAGATTGCTGGAAATTTAGCTTTTCCTTCCACAATTTTTCTCCGTTTTTATAAAGGCAGAGGGGATCTTTCTTCATGATCTTCCATCGCCCTAATTCAGGTTTTGGGAACGAGGTCATGTTCTAAACCTGTGTTGCCCTTGGTTGCCACATTTCTCTATTTGATAATGGGATCAGGTGGTGCTTGGCTAAATATTTTCTAGGATATTTTGACCTCCTCTAGGTGGCAATTGCTTTATGTTGATTCAATTTCTGCCCTTTCCTTCCTCTGTTTCCTACTTTTCACCACTTTTCACTTACTTGAGTGGGTCAAGTTGAAGCTATTTGGATTGCATGCCATCTTATCTTTCTCTCTAATTTGGGGGTTTTGTCCTCTGCTTTAACAAGATGATTTGACTGCAAAGATTATTCAGAAATGATTCCCACATCGATAACCAATCATTTCTTATCCATTAAGATACATTTTAGGCTGAGATTGTTTGGCATTTGCCACATCCAGGGATTTCCTACACTCATGTTTTTTGTTTTTGTGTTTTAAATTAATTTATTTATTTAACTTTTAACATTCATTTTCACAAAATTTTGGGTTCCAAATTTTCTCCCCATTTCTCCCCTTCCCCCTAAAACGCCAAGCATTCTAATTGCCCCAATCACCAGTCTGCCCTCTCTTCTTGCCCTTCCCTTGTCCCCATCTTCTCTTTTGTCCTGTAGGGCCAGATAACTTTCTATACCCCATTACCTGTATTTCTTATTTCCTAGTAGCAAGAAAAATACTTGACAGTTGTTCCTAAAACTTTGAATTCCAACTTCTCTTCATCCCTCCCTCCCCAACCATTCCCTTTGGGAAGGCAAGCAATTCACTATAGGCCATATCTGTGTAGTTTTGCAAGTGACTTCCATAATAGTCGTGTTGTGTAAGACTAACTATATTTCCCTCCATCCTATCCTGCCCCGCATTGCTTCTATTCTCTCTTTTGATCCTGTCCCTCCCTAAGTGTTGACTTCAAATTGCTCCCTCCTTCCACTGCCCTCCCTTCTATCATCCCTCCCACCCTGCTGATCCCATTCTCCCCCACTTTCCTGTATTGTAGGATAGGTTTTCATACCAAAACGAGTGTGCATTTTATTCCTTCCTTTAGTCGAATGTGATGAGAGTAAGCTTCATGTTTTTCTCTCTCCTCCCCTCTTTTTCCCTCCACTGAAAAGTCTTTTGCTTGCCTCTTTTATGAGAAATAATTTGCCCCATTCCATTTCTCCCTTTCTCCTCCCAATATATTTCTCTCTTGCTGCTTAATTTCATTTCTTTAAGATATGATCCCATCCTATTTAATTCACTCTGTGCTCTGTGTGTGTGTGCGTGCGTGTGTCTGTGTGTGTGTGTGTGTGTGTGTGTGTGTGTGTGTGTGTGTGTAATCCTACCAACTCCCCAAATACTGAAAAGTTTCAAGAGTTTCAAATATTGTCTTTCCATGTAGGAATGTAAACAGTTCAACTTTAGTAAGTCCCTTTGACTTCTCTTTGCTGTTTACCTTTTCATGCTTCTCTTCATTCTTGTGTTTGAAAGTCAGATTTTCTTTTCAGCTCTGGTCTTTTCATCAAGAATGCTTGAAAGTCCTCTATTTTGTTGAAAGACCATTGTTTCCCCTGAAGTATTATACTCAGTTTTGCTGGGTAGGTGATTCTTGGTTATTTTCCTACTTCCTTTGACTTTGGGAATATCATATTCCACGCCCTTTGATCCCTTAATGTAGAGGCTGCTAGATCTTGTGTTATCCTGATTGTATTGCCACAATATTTGAATTGTTTCTTTCCAGCTGCTTGCAATATTTTCTCCTTGACCTGGGAACTCTGGAATTTGGCCACAATGTTCCTAGGAGTTTCTCTTTTTGGATGTCTTTCAGGTGGTGATGGGTGGATTCTTTCAATATTTATTTTGCCCTCTCATTCGAGAATATCAGGGCAGTTTTCCTTGATAATTTCATGAAAGATGATGTCCAGGCTCTTGTTTTGATCACGGCTTTCAGGTAGTCCCATAATTTTTAAATTGTCTCTCCTGGATCTATTTTCTAGGTCAGTGTTTTTCCAATGAGGTATTTCATGTTATCTTCCATTTGTTCATTCTTTTGGTTTTGTTTTGTGATTTCTTGGTTTCTCATAAAGTCATTAGCCTCCATCTGTTCCATTCTAATTTTGAAAGAACTATTTTCTTCAGTGAGCTTTTGGACATCCTTTTCCATTTGACTGATTCTGCTTTTTCAAGCATTCTTCTCCTCATTGGCTTTTTGAACCTCTTTTGCCAATTGAGTTAGGCTATTTTTAAAGGTGTTATTTTCTTCAGCATCTTTTTGGGTCTCTTTTAGCAAGGTGTTGACCTGCTTTTCTTGTTTTTCTTGCATCTCTCTCATTTCTCTTCCCAGTTTTCCCTCCACCTCTCTAACTTGATTTTCAAAATCCTTTTTGAGCTCTTCCATGGCCTCAGCCCATTGAATGTTGATTTTGGATGTTTGGGATACAGAAGCCTTGACTTCTATGTCTTTCCCTGATGGTAAGCCTCCTTCTTCCTCATCTGAAAGGATGGGAAGAGATATCTGTTCACCAAGAAAGTAACCTTCTCTGGTCTTATTTTTCTTCCATTTTTTGAGCATTTTCCCAACCAGTTACTTGACTCTTGGGTCCTTTGTCAAGAGTAGGGTATACTTTGAGAATCTGTGAGATCTCAGTTGCTCCAAGGTGGCACGATCAAGCATGTGCTGCTCTGGACGCAGAAAGGGATTTTTATGTCCAGAATCTTAGCAATTACCTCTCCACAGCCACCTAACCTCCAGTTCCATCAAGTCAGCACTGGGGGCTGATTTTCAGATAAGCTGTATGGGCAGGTGTAACGGGACGAGTTAGAGCCAACCCCTATCCATTTCAGGACGCCACACTGAGAGCCTGCCTAGATAACCTAGGGGCTTGTCAGTAGGGGTGGAACTAGATGGATTTCAGGAGGAAGGGTCTCGTCTTTGTTTGCAACGTGGCAGTTCTTTGTCCTGGCTCCAGATGTCCAGTGGAGAAGACACCCATATAAGGAAAGGTGATAGGTGATAAGTTCAATGTGAAAGGTGATAGCTGATAGGTTCAACGTAAGGCTTAGGAATGTTTTACATAAAGACTACATATGCATGTGAATGAGATGAAATAAACGGAGTCTTCACCACCTTCGTCTCCCGCCCCATTTCATTACTCACGAGATCAAGGCCTCTTGCTGGACAAGAGCCTTGGGTCGCGGTCAGGGGTTCCCGTAAATGGTCTAGGGGACCCCAACAGGCAGGGCCGCCATTCAGTGTGAGACAAAGACCAGCTAGGCCAGGTCCTCCACCCAGGGCTGAGGTAAGACTCAGCTCTTCAGTGCCCCCAGGGGTTTTTACGCTGTATGGGCTGCTGTGCACCCTCTGTGGCTGCTGCCTGCTGCTGGAGCTATAGGAAGGCCCTGCTCCCTTCCTGGCCAACTGAATAAACCACATCACAGATCTTTGGCGCCTGTGGGTTGAGGGATCTGAGAACCTGCTGCTGCAACTGGAGATTCCACAACTGGAAATTCCACTCCTGAGGTGTCCTCCTTCCAGAGTCTCATCATGTTGCTCCACGCCACATCAGGCGGGCAAGGCCAGGCTGGGCTCCACGCTCCACTCAGCGTCCAGCTAAAACGATGTTTCTGTGGGCCTTTCAGGTCACCGTCGGCTGAAAATCTCCTCCACTCTGTTGTTCTCCACTTCTGCTGCTCCATGATTTGTTGAGAGTCCCTCTCTACAGGTATTTTGTGGGCTGTGTGGGGAGACCCTACATAAGTGTGTTTTTCTAGTCCCCCATCTTGGCTCCGCCACCCCACTCATGTTTTTTCATTTTAACGAAAATCCACCTCTGGTCTCCCTTATTTATGGGAAAAAAAAACCCTTATAATAAATATATACGATTCAAATTCCTGCAATTAAATTTTTTTCAATTCTTCTAACTCTTCCTGAAAGAAGTATTTCTGCTACATAGATGACTGAACTCTTTCCTTTCCTAATCCTAGGTTACACTTTGCAATGTCTTTTTTGCCATTTTCTCTCCCCACCTTTGCACTGAAATCACCAAATATCAAGGTGTATATTGACTTCATCTGGAGAAATCTACCGTTTATTTTCGTAGAATTTCTTGACCTCATCTTTTGCTCTGATGTTGACTACAAAGCTCCAAGGAGGTTTCGGGAGCTGCTGTATTTGTGTTTGGCTAATGAGATCTGTAAAGTAAGTAGGCTGAATCACCTGAGTCACTTCTTGTTTGTTAGATCCAATGATATCAATCCTTTTCTTGATTTCTCAAAGAGCCTGTGAGCCATCCTTCCATTTCCTGATTTCTGTGGCTTCATTTATAGCAAAAATGTCAATATTGATACACATGCTATCCTCCAATGGAATGCTGAATAGGAATCAATGGAGAAGGATCTCACATTTAAGGAAGTGCAGTTCAACTGAAGTTCAAACTATACCCAAAGGACTATACAACTGTGTTATATGTACCCTTTGACCCAGCAATACCACTACTAGGTCTGTATTCCAAAGAGATCATAAAGAAGGGAAAGGACCCACATGCACAAAAATGTTTATAGCAGCTTTTTGTGAGAGCAAAGTATTGGAAATTGAAGGGATGCTCATCGATTGGGAAATGGCTGAACAAGCTGGGGTGTATGAATGGAGTGGAATACTACTGTGCTATGAGAGTGATGAGTAGGCTGATTTCAGAAAAACCTGGAAAGGCTCACATGAACTCATGCTGAGTGAAGTGAGCAGAACTACGAGAACATTGTACACAGTAACAGCCACTTTGTGTGATAAGTAACTTTGATAGACTTCGTTCTTCTGAGAAGTACAAGGCTCTAAGACAATTCCAAAAGACTCGTTGGAAGAAATGACATCGACCTCCAGACAAAGAACTGTGAAGTCTGACTGCAGATTTAAGAGCACTATTTTTCTCTGTTTTTCTTTCTCGTTTTTCCCTTTTCTTCTGATTCTTCTTTCACAACATGACTAATGTGGAAACGCGCGTAATATGATTGTCCACATATAGCCTATATCAGAGCGTTTTCTGTCTTGGGGAAAGGGAAGGGGAGACAAAAGGAGAAAATGATTCTGGAACTCAAAACCTTATAAAAGTGAATGCTGAAAAGAAGTATTTTTTTAAATAGAAAAGAAAATGAGGTTCAAAGCTGCAATTTCATAGCCACCTTCTGCTTCCTTTTCTGACACTGTCTGTTATCACTGGAGTCCTACAAGAGGGATGCCCACAAATTTTGTCTTTTTGTTTTAGGAATTGCCATGGCCAAAAGTCACCACCTGGTGGCGAGCCCATAGCTAAGACTGCTCAGGATCCTCATGCTCCTATCTCAGCAGCCTCCTCTTGTCCGATGCCTTCCCTGCCCCAGTTGTCAGGGTTCTCGCCATCCTCATACTGACTCATTCATGTACACGGAACAGAAGAGACGCTCTCTGAGGACAGAGGCCACTTCACTGCTCTTTCTGTATCTCAGTCCCTACAATGTAGCAAGAACTTCTCAGATTATACAGAGCTGAATGGACTTACCACCTCCACACTGATCTGGGGCTTCCATTCCCCATTATCCATTGTGGTGTCCGATCCTTCCTATCCCAGAGATCATTCTCCTCAAAAGAGAAAATAGAAGTAAAGGAGAAGATTGTATCAGCTCATTTATGCCAATCCCTTCCTTGTACTTTCTCTTACCTGCAACATAGCTTGCTTGCAATGCACTCGCACGCACGCACACACACACACACACACACACACACAAACACACACACACACGCAGAAATTTACACTTGAATCTAAAATATTGAAGCGAGTTAGACCTAATTATGGGAAATCGAATGATTCCAACCATTCTCAAGTTATTTCCATTTTTTTAAGAGCTGGAGTGGGAGGATAAGAAGGTAGTGTAATCGGCACCCAAATAAAGGATGTTGAGAAATAAAACAGATATTAAGGTATTTGTGGAATTCACACACGAGGTTTACGTGGACCCACTCCCCGCGCGCGCCCCCGCCCCAGCTCGCCACCGCTTTGCCCCCGCGCCCCATTGTCCGCCCGCCCCACGTTCGCCCCGCGTTCCCCCAATGTTCCTCCCGCGTGTCCACGGTAGCGTCCGACGCGGACGCGATCGCGGCTGGCGGGCGGGGGAGGGTCGGAGCCGTTTCTGCAGGTACCTTCTCTGCATGTACCCGGGCGGGTCAGGGCCGGGAGAGGAGGGGGCGGGGGAGGGGCCACGGCTCGGGCACGGTGCCCTCCTCTGTGCCAGGACACGGCCGCCCCCCCAAACCTGGGCACAGAGGCGGCCCCTCCCCTTGTCTGCCCCCCAAACCTGGGCACAGCTCTCCCGCCAGAGTTGCCCCTGGTGCAGCTGCCTCTGGTTCATCCCCTAACCTCTCCCCCAAATCCCCAGCATCCAGGGATGTCGGTAACTGAGTTGGGTCCCTCGGTGCCAGGCCTGCTTGCCCCCTTGCTTCCTCTCCCCACAAACAACACCAAAATGGAGTTGCCCAGGCCCGGACTCACTTCCCAGTGCCAAGGCCTGGCATGCCTTTCCACCTCCCTCTGGGCCAAAGTTGTGTTGATTTTCCCAGTGAGTGTGTGCATACACGTGTCTGTGTGACTTGTGTGTATTTGGAGAGGGTGGGAGAGCTGGCAACAGTCCCGTGCCCAGACCTGATGCACCCTGTCCCCTGGCCCCAGATGCCCCCCTTGGCTGGCCAGACTGGGACTCATCACCCACTCTTTGCCTGGTCTTGGCCAGGCTCATCCTCCCAGTGCCAGAGGCCAGCTGCCCTCCAGCTTACCCTCTAACGTGGGGCAACCCCAGCCCGGGGATGATCCTCCCAGGATGAAGGGCCTGCTGCCCCTGGCTCACTGGGTGACCCTGCCGGAGCATCATGGCCCCCTTCCTAGTTCCTCCCTGAAGGAAATCCTCTCAGGCCACTGGCCACTTCCCTCCACTTCCCCTGAACTTTGCAGAGCTGAACCAAACTCAGACTCCCGGCACGTGCAAGTGATCCCTTTTCGTTGGGTTAGCAGATCCTGAAAAGGACTGTGGAGGGTGTTGTGGGTCATCGCTGGGCAGATGAGAGAAGGCCAGGCTGCTCCACGCTGGAGCTATTGAAAAGTGTCAATGTTTGTGGTTGAAACCTTACCAATCCCCCAGGCCCTTTCTGGGCAGCCTGGAAGAGTCTGTCCATCTCTGGCCCTGCAAATTCTGTTCACAGTCTGGGCAGATCCTGTGTGCTCACCAGCCTGAGCCAACAGGAGTCCATCCCTGTGGGTCAGTGACTGCCAGAGCAAGACAGTAGGTGGCCTTCAGATGAAAGTCACTTGGCTGGGGAGGCATGTGAAGGTTCAAGGCAGGGGGATGGTAGCATCTTGGCCTGACAGTCCCCAGGAGACTGTGGGAGACTAGTGAGATTCTGGGTAAAATCAGCTCTCATTTGCACATAACAGGATGGAGTGGGGTGAGTCAGGATAAAGCAGAGGGATGTAGGGGGCAGGTGCCCCAGGTTCTAACACCACCCTGGCCCTGCTGGTGACCATGTGATGGCAGATGAGGCAGTATCTTTCTAAACTGGGCTTTTATCCTCTCACATGAAAACAAAGGACTCTTCTTGATGAGCGCCACCTTATTGGGGGCCAGTACTGTGACTGCCTCTGAAATCTCCAAGGGCCCTTTCAATACTCATATTCTATGGTTGTAGGTCAGCATAGGAAGTAGTAGCAGAGAGAGAGTTCTGCCTTTACTGGGCCTGCAACCATGCCTTGTGCTGTTCAAAACATGGGGGTTTTTTGAGGGGGGGAGGGCAGAGCAGGGATTAGATTATGATGACAGAGGGTAGGGTTGGCTTTTCCCTTTGACTGTAGAATTCAGAATAGTCAAGAGCTTAGATTCTCTGTCTTTATGATACTGGAATGCTGAAGATAAGGCTACCTGGCAGACCGGGGGCTTTCCTTGGCAATTTGGGGGGTGCCCATACAGCCTTTTCAGGCCTCCCCTGGGATGTGGTTAGGTTTGTATCCACAACAGCCTGACTACTAGCTGTACTGCTTTGTTTGAGGCCTCGGGCAAAGACTCCACCCAAGCATGGGGGAGGGAGGGTGAGAGCTGATGCTGATGCCCGAGTGGGTGGGCATTCAAAGACTCCAGTGGGGCAGACTTGATTACCATGTGGGGGTGGAAGCTAGCAAGGGACATCAGGCCAGCTGTCTGCCTTGGCTGCTGCCGATTTCCCTCTTCCTGTCCTTGCCAAGTGGGCACCCTATCTTCAGAGAAGCTCACGGGTCGACCAAATGGGCTTCCTTAGCCAGGGAGACATGTGGTTTCTTGCTTTTTAGGACAAGTCTAGTAGGAACTCTCCCTGCTAGCCAAACCAGGCCTTCTTGTTCTCCCAACTGGCAGAGACATCCACTGGGGTCTCTGTCCCACGACCCAAGCAAGCATCTTGGAAATGAAAGCAGTAACCCCCAGAATACAGCTTCTGGCAAAGGTCACAGGCCCTCCAAAATCAAGGCTGGGTATATTAGAGATGGTTTTATAGCATGGATAGACTAGGAAACCAAGCTGAGATCCCCTACAACCTGGTCTCGTCTGTAATCTGAGTTAGGGGTGGTCTAATTCATGTTCATGACATCCATGTCTCCTAAGGCTGGGACAGCCTCCCTTTTGTGTCAGCCCTCTGTCACTGAAACTTTGCTTGTGCAATCCTTGACAATTCAGAAATCCCTGAGGAGGCAGTGAGGTTGGAGCTGAGGGAGCTGGGGGACAGGAAGGCCCAGGGCCTGCTTTGGAGGCTCTTCCTGGTGGTATGGGGACCCCTGGAGAATTTACCACTTGTCTGTTTACTCATTTGTAAAATGAGTTCAATAATCCAGTTGTCCATTGAGGGCTCTTACTAAAGAAACACATGACCTAAGGGGTGGGGTTAGTATCTGATGGTTAGCTTGGACCCCATCCACCCTCCAGAATGATCACAGAACTGGGTGCTGTTGGGGATGAGGGGAAACAAAGACATGGAAGGGAAAGCAGGCCTTTCCCTCAGAGTTAACAACTATGGCGAGAAGGAAATTGTGTGTGTGCGAAGCGACCTGAGAACAATCCCAAGGCAAGTGTCAAAACCCCAGATTCAGTAAAGACACCAAGGGAGACATTCCAAATGGAGGCTGGAGAGAGAGTGGGGGCAGCGCTTCACCAGGGAAGCCACCTGCAAGAAGATGTCACGGCCAGCTCAGGCACAAAGCTGGCAGGCTTGGCCCTGGTGAGCAGCCACCCTCAGCGTCTGGGAGACACTTCAGAAACTCTTTAGGAAAGCGCCTCTCTGTCCCAGTGCAGCCAGCTTTCCTTTTGGAGGAATCCATCCCTCCCCTTCAACGTCTCCCCCATCAGGCTCTTCTCAGGGGGTCCCAGAAAATCACACCTAGTCAGTCAGTAAGCACAGCTTCTCATTACTTTTTGCTTCTTCCAGGAATTTCTAGCACTTCTAGAGTGAGATTTTGATGATGTCTCGACGCAGTCAGCGCCTGAGCCATCGTTACCATGTTGATGATGATGGAGGCAGCAGCAGCAGCAGCAGTGGAGGAAGTTCCCTGGTGGCTGGTCAGCACACTGCCTTCAAGGACAGTCCCTTAAGGTAAGCCACTCCACAGCGGCCCTAGGTCATCTTCCAGATCACAACCACTCAGGGCAGCCAAGGGCCTGGCCAGCTTCCATGTGCACCTTTCTTTCCTGCCCCCATCTTTGGTGGAAACATCACTCTAGTGCTTTCTTTCCCCACAAATGCGAGAATTTCCTGTCCCCAGCACCGTCTCTTCCCCTTCTACCCCAACCTGGGCTGCTGCTGCCTTCACTCTCTGAGAACAGGAACTAGGGAGGGGTGACTTTGAGCATTGAGAGGGCCAGAAACTGAGGCTTAAAGCTGGGCAGGGAACAACCATCATGTGGCCCAGTACCCACGGTTTCTGGGGTGAGCTGCAGGGCCTAGCAAGAGCATAGGAAGCCATGGGGGTGATGGACCTGTGGGGGAGGAGACAGGTTCAGGTGGCTTTAGCTCCTCTTGTACCTCATCATGGTGGTTCCATTTGGAAAGAGGCCCTGCCTGGCCCATGGGAGCTGGGGATTTGTTCCAATGTTATAAAGGATTCATCTGTTGAAGGAATAAGAACAGAAGAGGGCTTTGGGGATCATTTCTTTTCATCCTAGAAGCTCCTTGAAAGTCTCTTCCTCCTCCAGGCCTTTCTCCCCCTGTTTTTCTCCTGCTTCATCTCCTTCACCCTCTTTCCTTTGCTCTTCATGCTTGGCGCCCCCCAGGATTCTGAAGAGGAAATCTGGCAGTGTGAAACGCCTCTCACCAGCCCCTCACCTGGGCCCTGCTTCCAATCCTCACACTACCTACTACAGTGAATCAGTGGTCAGCGAGTCCTACGTCAGGGGCCCCCGGGTCGCCTCGGTGGACAAAAGCTCCATCCTACAAGATCAGCTGAACAGCGATGTCTACTGGAGTGAACGTGGTGAGCTCTGGCCAGAGCTTGACAAACCCGAGGGCTTGGGCTGGGGAGAAGGAAGGGAGCTCCTCCCTGTCTTCTAAAGATTCCTAAGGAGGCTAGTGTCTGTTGGGAGTTACCTTACTCCTCCAGGTTGGCTCATCTCCCTGGATCCTCCCAGGTGGGAGATCCTTCCATTCTCCTGAAGCCCCTCAGTCCCATAGATGGCACTTTTCCAGATCTGGCTGACAATAACCATGCCTCCTAAGGCAGAAGGCCACCTGGTTTTGTGCAGCCAATGAGCTAAAAATCATCTTTACATGTTTCAGTAAAGTTCCATTACACTTAAAAACATAAAAAGTGTTCTTACCTCATACAGAAATAGGAAGGGGGCCGGATTTTGCCCTTGTGCAGAACTCCATTCCTGCCCTAAACCACATGGGGGGGGCTTCTGGGTTCAGACCCCCAAAGGGGTGGGAAGTCTGAATTCTGAAAAGTTCTGCCAGGTGTTCCACCTCTGGCAGCTGCTGTTGCTGGAAGCCTGAAGCTCCCTGCTTATCAGGCACCTCCATGCTCTGTGCAGGTGGGGACTTGGTGAGGAGGAGGAGAGGCCTGGGAGGTGCTGAGAAGAGTAAGATCAATGGACTGAATGAGGGCAAAGTCACCTATGATATCTATGGATCTTCCTCAGGATACTCCTCGGAGGATGACTCTGCAGGTAGGCAGCACTTCCTGCCTACTGGAACTCCATCCCCTGGACGCTGCCCCGTGTACTTTGAAGGGTGCCCCATCCAGGGGGGATGGGGAGAACATAGATTTCAGATAAAAGGATAGAGAACTCTGCAGTCTGGCTCCAGGTGGGGGTTTGGAGGTTGGGAGGGCCCAAGCCTCAGCATGGTAATGGGGATGCCTGAGGCCCACTTGTGTCTCCTTCTGGGTGGCTCCTCATGTCTTCACTTTCCTGCAGGGCACACACTTATGGACCAGCCTGGCTCAGCATCCTCATTAAGGAATGCTGCCTCCCAAGTTGGCGCTTTCTTGTGGGTGGCCATCACTTTTCCAGGTGGGTTCTGGGAGTGGGTGGGCACACTGCCCAGGGCAGTCCCTGCTGTGGGCCCATAAGAGCTTCCTCATTCCTATGCTGGGGCACACCAGGCCTGGGTGCTAACCCTAGGACAGTGTGTGGAGACAGGCTTTTATGGCAGGATCCCCAGGCACAGCTAGAAAGCCTTGGGAGATTCAAGGAGCAGCTGCAGAGTGGGCAGGCTGGGAGCAAGCTAACTCTGGGATAGGAGGGCGAAGCCTTTGAACCCCTCTGCTGGGACTTTTACAGGTTGGCTCTTTGGCCTGTTCTACTGGTGGCTGGGCACTACCTGCTACCGCCTGACCACAGCTGCCTCCCTGCTGGACGTCTTTGTCTTAACCAGGTCAGTGAGGCCTCCCTGGGCTCTGCCAGAACCAAAGAACCCATGCTTGAAAAAGCTTCACCACGCTTGAGCTCAGTTCAGCTTTTGAGACTTTTGTGCCATGAATCTTATGACAGAAGGTCAGGTCAGGGTCAGGGGTGTGCTGGAATCAGCTGGAACCAGCTTGAACCTGCTCCTGAGTGTCAGCTACCAGTCAGGGCTCCTCTGGGTATCTAGACTGAAGAAGAAGATGGGACAAGTTGTGTGTGCCTTCACCTCCTTCAGAACTGCTTGTTAACCCTTCCCCAGCACATGCCAATCCCCATGAGCACAGGTGCTGCTCTATTCCTGAGTATCTTGGAGGAGCTGTCCCCTCAGTAGTTCCTGCCTCTCATCTCCACTGACTCTGGTGGCTTCACCTTGGCCAGTTGGAAAGTCCTGAGCTCCCAGGGGTTGTAGTCTCTTCCCAGTCCTTCGGGTAGCCAGGCCATCCTTACAGTTTCTCTGTGGGGGGTCATGTCCAGGTTTCCAGGCAGCCTCCAGGGCTGTGTCCAGGAGCCTCTAGAGCAGGGGTAGGGAACCTGCGCTCTCCAGGCCACATGTAGCCTTCTAGGTCCTGGGGTGCAACCTTTGGACTGAGGCCAAGTTTTACAGAACAAATCCTTTTCTTAAGGAGATTTGTTCTTGGAAGTCTAGATTCAGTCAAAGGGCCACCCTTGAGGACCTCAAGTGCCACATGTGATCTCCAGGCTGCAGGTTCCCTATCTAGCTCTGGATTCTTGGGGCCACAGGCTAGGCCCAGGGAGACTAGCCAACCTTGTCAGGGCTTACTCCTTCCAAGTCCCAATTTGACAAGCACTGAAATGATTTAGCCAAAAGAAGCCTGCCCAATTCACTAGCATATAAGCACATTCCTGAGAGCCCTGGGAGGGAGATGCCTTCCACCAGCCCTGTCACCTTTCATAACAACATTCACACATTTGACCAAGGTCAAATTTTCTCCTTCCACTTGACCTCGAGGGCTGTCCATAAAAGCCCAGAGCTCCCCATCGTAGCTGTCCCAGGGTGGGGGCACACCCTTTGTTGGTTTCCTCAGCAGCTCAGGGAGGGTCGCACAGGAATCTGGTGGGGAAGACCAGGCACTAATGTCTCCTCCTTCATCCCCATGAAATCCAGGAGCTTTTCAACTCTGAAGAAGTTGTTTCTGCTTCTCTTGATGCTGTTGCTTCTGGCTTCGCTGGCTTACGGTGAGCCTTGCTGAGTCCCCAGGGCACCCTGCCAGCCCAGACAGACAAGGGCTTGGGGGCAGGGCTGCTGAACGCAAGTCTGGAAGACAGAGCTTTGAAGGGGAGCCTTTAGCCTTTAGGGGAAAAGGGACCCAGGCCTTGTATGGGAAAGTTCTTGTGCCTGAAATGGGATAGACGGCCTGTGTCTCCTCCTCTTGATCCAATCCCACAAGCCTTTCTTGTGCATCTTCTGTATGCAGGCCTCCCAGACTCATGCTGCATGCCTACTATGACAGTGCTGGCTTTACATGGGTGTTTGATCTGCCCCCTCAGTGGTCACTGTCAAGGCACTTGAGGGTGGGGGAACTGGTAGAAGAGCTGAGTCCACAATGAATGGGTTAGCTGGGCAGGACACAGCCAATGCCAGCTCTGGAGGCCTTTGCCCCTTCTCACTGGGGAGAATGGACAGGGTGGTCCTCCCTGGATGGTCCCAAAAGAGCTGTACTCTGTTCAGGAACCATGACATCACTTACCCCCTACTATGAGATGAAGCCCAGCTTGGGAATGGTGACACCACAAGCTGTCAGTTACCAGGACCTCTATTCAGCTGGCATCTCCTGAAAGCACTCTGATCCTCCAGAAGAGACAGGGCTGTATGTGGACCAGGCTTGGGACCAGGAGGCAGGACTTCTCCATGTCCTCTCCCCAGCTGCTTCTTGTCCCTCATTTTTCTCATAATCCAAAAGTGTGTAATGACTCCTGAAAGGATCATGAGAGATGCCTTTCCTGAAGGGTCTTGCCTTCCAGATCATGGGGCCCATAATGCATGCACCTTCCTTGGGCCAGGGTCTGAGCCCATGTGGATGTGACACTGCCAGACACAGTCCAGGTGTAGGTCCTCATCCTGGACATGTTTCCCTTCTGGTGCCTCAGCCTCTGCCTTCATTAGCCTTTCCTCCCATGTGCTAGGTGCTTGGTATTTTTACCCCTATGGACTACAGACATTCCACCCTGCTATGCTGTCCTGGTGGGCAGCAAAGGGCAGCAACAGGAGAGAGGAGGTGTGGGAAGCAGGAGAATCCACCCCATATTTCCAGGTGAGTGCCTGGGTGAGTGCCAGGAACACTTTGTGCAGGACAGGCAGACAGTCTGCTCACAACCAAGTCTGTTCCAATCAACCCCAGAATCACTCAGTCCACTACCATTTCTTAAGTGTGGCCTACTGTGTGTCAGGCACTGTGCTAAGGGATGGGAATTCAAAGAAAGAATTCAAACCCAAACAAACAAGCCCACAGTCCCTGCCCTGAAGGAGTCCCCGAGTCATGAGGAAACAACTAGGTACAATGGAGATCTACCAGGACAGATGGGAGTGAAGCAGTAGAGGGAGTTGGCTATGCTGTTTCTTCTATGGCAGCCATACAGACTATTACCATACCATCTTTGAAGACAGTTCTGGCCTGGCAGGATCTTCCAGGTGGTGTCCTCTCCTAGCGCTGTCTTTGAAACAGCTCTGCAGCACTATGAGGCATCAGAGGAGGGGGAAGCAGGATTAGCCAGAGGAAGCTGCTTTTGTTTCCATTTTGTAATGAACAAAAGTCTGTTTTATTTCCCTTCTCCCTCTCCCACCCATTCAGAAAAATGAAAAGCAAACCACTTGTAACAAATGTGCAGAGTTAAGCAAACCAGTCCCTTTTTGGCCATGTCTAAAAGATCTATGTCTCCTTCTGCCTCCTGAGGCCATCTCTCCGTCAGAAGTTGGGTCATTTTCCAGAAAAGTACTTGGTCACTGCATCGATCAGAGTTCTAAAGTCTTTCAAAGTTGCTTCTTTGTGGTTCTTCTCACTCTGCTCTGCACCAGTTCATACAAAGTCTTCTCAGGTTTCTCTCAATACCACCTATTTCATTGTTTCTTAGAGCACGGTTGTATTCAATCCTTACACCATAATTTATTCAGCTCTTGCCCAGTTCGGGGGCAAGCCAGTAGTTTCCATTTCTTTGTCTTTGCTGTTTGGGTGCCAAGTGTGTGTCATGCAGAAGATAGGTCATTCATCTCAGTGGTGACAGTCTCTTCTTAATGGTCTGTGCTGTGGGGCAAGAGATGAGAATATAAATCCAGGCTATAATGAAGCCTTCATTTAGTAACCTCGATTTATCCATGGATTTCCATCTCCAAACTCATCAATCTTTGCACCAGGGCCACTCACAAGCAGCATTAGGAGACTCTCTCACCTTGGATATGCAGATCCCTGGGGAGCCAGGGTCAGAAAACCTGGGCTCAAGTTTGAGCTTTGCCACTTGCTAGCTTTGGGACCTGGGGCAGTTCAATGCCAACCTCTCAAGACTCAGCCTCCCGCGTTCCCCCGCTGCCTTCAACTGAAATCATAGTTGCCTCCCCCAAAAGGCCTTCCCTAACACTTTGTCACACAGTGAAGTGATTCTGGAGGGGGGGGGGTCTCCAGAAATTGGTAGCAGAGCCCAGACTATCAGAGTTGATCAAGCTGGGAAGACTTGAAGGCTGTGTGCAGATCCTGGTGTCTGCCCACCAGAAGCTTGGCCACCAGGTGATTGGATTTGGGGAGTCATGATGACTTGGGAAGCAGATAAAAAGACCAAACAACCTTTGCCTTCTGCAGCCACCTTCTGGTTGTGGACAGAGGTCAGGGGACCTCAGAGAAGGACAAAGAGTACTTGGTCTCCCTCAGTCCTCACACAGTCCAACCACAGTCTAAGTGGTTGACATTATTCCAGTGTAATCTGAGGGGTGACATGGAGTGGTGGGATAAAGGACATGGCTCTAGAAACAGCAACAGATGAGGTGCTGGATGTCAGATGCACAATGAGGTCCACGATTTTGGACACAGCCAGTGTCAGAATTTGATTTGTCTGACTTCTCATGTCAGCTGCAAGGAGTTTTTTTTTCAGATGTGGGGGGGAAAACAATCAGTGGAATGATCACTCACAGGCAGAAGAATTTGGAGGAGGCAAATCAGCCTCAAGGATTAGATTTCATCACATTTTTAAAGGCAACTAAAAAACCCCATAGTTGCTATTCCAAATGAGCATAAGGCAACAGAGGGCAAAGGAAGTCCAGGAGGAAGCTGAGAAGATCATTTTGTCCTTGTGACCCCAACACTCGGCATAGCCTGTTACACTTAGTGGGAGTGTATCAGTGTTTGTTGGCTGTCCTTGTACTAAGTCCACAAAACAACGTGCAAGGGAAGAAGACACAACTATTATTTGTCAGTAAGAAAGTCCCCAGGCACAGGATACATGATCAGCACCAAAAGATGTCACAACGAAACCAAAGGACCATCTTCACGGAATGAGAAATGCTGGTTACACGAATCATTTCAGCATCAAGGACCAGATCAGTGACTGGGCCCCACAAAGGTCAAAATCCAGCAAGTTAGAAGAAAGGGGGACAAAAGGGGAAAAAACATACCGTACAGCTCCAACAGCTCCAGTCCTTCCTCTTCAGATGTGTCAACCACTCAGGCACGGCAAAAGGAACACTGACTCATAGCATCGTTTCCTAAGGATGTTTGACTGCTGCCCCAAAACATCACATTCCAGTGAGAAGGCCAGCAATCCTAGAGGCTGCCTCCCTCAGAGACCAGCGGCTCTTGGCAAGCAAAGAAACCAAAGGCAACACTGGATCTGAAAATAGGCCACTGGCGCAAGAGAAGAAGAGGGTGGTGACTAAAGGATACAAACAGTGGCCCCGTGAAACGGCAAACATCAGGAAGGGCCCTCAGCCTCCCTCTTCAGCTCAGTCCTGAGAGTGGAGGCCCCCAAATTCTTGAGGCAGCTCCTTCCCCTTTCAGTGACTCACCTTGTTAGGAAGCTGTTCCTGCCTCTGAAATGTGCCACAACTTCTACCTTGCCAGGACAAGCAAAGCAACTCTAACCCTGTCCATGTCCACAAAGTCTGAAAACCATTTTCATGTCTCCTCATCGTGTTGTGTGTTTCCAAAAGTTTTCTTGATATCATTGGTTTTTACTTAACCTACCTTTCCCAGTGTGTCTTCTCAGAAAGAGAAGCAGGGAATTTGGAAAAACCCTGCAAAGCTTGTGTGATCTACTAGTGAAAATCATTTTGAATTAGGTACATCTTTACACACACACACACACACACACACACACACACACACACACACACACACACACGCACACATCCCACTGACTTTGAAGACTTGTCTCTAGCTTTTGCTTTCATGTGACCCACCTTGCTCAGTGTATCCTTCCCATTTTGCCCTCCCACAGAGCCAGCCCTTAAGCAAAAGAATAAACCAAAAAGGGGAAGAAAAGTTCAGCAGAACACAGCAGGCGAGCCCAGCATTAGATGCAGGTTCCCTGCCAGTATTTCCCACCCTAGCCAGGACGGGAAGGGAAGAAGATCCTCATGTGTCATCTCTGTTCTTTCCATTTCCATGGTTGTCTGTGGTGCTTGTTTTCTTGTTCTCCTCATTCATTTATTCCACTTTTCCCCAGTTCATGTAAGTCTTCTAATTAAGCAGAGTTGTGGCTTCGTACAGCATAGTCATATTTCCTTGTATCCATAAGCCACTCCTCTGTCAATGAGTTCTTTGCTACCAAAGAACTTTCTTAGTGGTTCAGTTGGTATGGCACTGAATAAGTTAATTTAGGTAGTTTTATCATTTTTATGCTACTGGCTTGACCTACCCACGAGGAGTGAGTACATCTCCAACTGTTGAGATCTCTACGTATGAAGAATGTTTTGTAATTGTGTTCATATAGTTCCTGTGTGTGTCTTGGCAGGCAAACTCTCAGGTTGTATACAGTATACAATTGTATACAGTTATTTTCAATGGAATTTCTCTTTCTATCTCTTCCTGCTGGATTTTCTTGATTAATGTATAGAAATGTTGATGGTTTTGATGGGCTTCCAACTTTCTTTAAGTAATTGTTTGAACTGGTTTTGTTTTAAACTGGTTTTTTAGATGACTCTCTAGGGTTCTCTTGGTAAACCATTGTATCATCTACCAAAAGAGATAGTTTTGGTTCCTCATTGCAGTTTTTTCCCTTCAGTTTCTTTTCTGCCTTATTGCTATATCTAGCAGTTGCTGTAACTGGTACAACACTGAATAGCAATGGTTGGCAATGGACTTTCTTCCTTTACCGTGATCTTACTGGGAAGGCTTATCCCCATTACATATCATGCTTGCTCTTGGTTTTAGTTAGATAATACTTATTTTAAAGAAGACTCCATTTATTCCTGTGCTTTCTAGTGTTTTTCAACAGGGATGAGGCATTTTGTCAAAAGCTTTGTCTGCACCTGTTGAAATCATATAAATTTGTTGTTTATGTTATTGATATAATCAGTTACATTTATAGTTTTCCTAATAATTGACCCAGGCCCAACTTCTTGGTATCAATCCAGCTTGGTCACAGTGTCACAATATATCTTTGTGATATATTCCTGTAATCTCCTTTCTTAGCATTTAATATTTTTCATCAATATTCATTAATGAAATTGATCTATAGTTCCCTCTCTTGGGGAGACGTGACTCTCCTTGGTTTGGGTATCAAGATTATATTTTTGTCATAGAAAGAATTTGATAAGATTCTATCTTTACCTGTTTTTCAAATCGTTTATTTAGTGTTGGAATTGATTACTTTTTAATCATTTGGAAAAATTTGATTTAGTCCTGGGGTTTTTTCTTAGAGAGATCATTTATAGCTTGTTTCGTTCCTTTTTCTAAGATGGGGTTATTTAAGGGCTCTGTTAAACAGGACTATTTACATTTGAAAAATTCATTTCATTTAGATTTTCATTTTTATTATTGGCATGTAGTTGGGCAACAAAGCTCCTAGTAATTACTTTTATTTTCTCTTCATAGATTGTAAATTCACTGTTTTCATTTTCTGATGTAATAATTTGGTTTTCTTTTGTAAAAATTAAATTAGCCAAGGATTTATCTATTTAATTGTTTTTCTCAAAGCTTATAGTTTTATTTATTAGTTCATTGGGGTTTTGTTCTTTCAATTTCGTTCATCTTTCTATCGATTCAAGATTTTAATTTTGGTGTTTAATTGGGAAGGGATTAATCTGTTGGTTTTCTAAATATTTTAGTTGCATGTCTAATTCTTTAATCTGTTTCTTTGTCTCTTTGATTGATGTAAGCATTTGAAAATATACATTTCCCTCTAAGTCCTGCATTGACTGCATCCCCAAAATTTAGTTATGTCATTGTCACCATGAAATTGTTAACCATTTCTATGATTTGTTCTTTAACTCATCCATTCTTTAGGATCCATTCTGTAAGATCCATTCTTTTTCTCCAACTCCTCTATTTGTGTATCTTTCTGTTTCAAGCATATTTCTTGTAAATAACATATTGTTGGATTCTGGTTTCTAATCCATTCAACTGTATTCTTCCATTTTATGAGTGAGTTCATCCCATTCCCATTCACAGTTGTGTTCATTAAATGTATATTTTTTTCCATGCTATTCTTTTACACTCATCCTTTTGTTTTTTACTCTGTCCCTTCTTCAGTAGTCTTTTGTTTCTGACCTTTGCCTCCCTTAATCTATCCCGTCATTCTTCCCTCCCCCTCACCTTTCTCTTAGACGCTTTTCCTCCTACTTCTCCTTGCGTAAAATGAATCTCTCCATCTCATTGTGTGTGTATGTGTATTCTTCCCTCTTTCAACCAGTTCAGATGAGAATAAGGTTCGTGTTGCCTGTTCCCCTCTTCTGTCCCTCCCATTGTATAAACTCTTTCTAGTGCACCCCATTTATGAGATAACTTTCCCCATTCTTTCTCTCCTTCCCCACAACCTTCCAGTGCATTTCTCTTCTCCACCCTTCCATTCTTTTGAGATCCTCACAACATAATACAGTCATTAAGGTCGCTATCTATTTAGACTGCTTCTAGGACCCGTGGTGATCATAAAATTCTGAAGTGGTTACATGTATCATCTTGCCACACAAGGGATCTAAACAATTTGCCCTTTTTTAGTGACTTGTGATTTCTCACTCATGTTCACCTTATTATTCTTCTCCTGAGTTCTGTGTTTGAATGTCAAATTTTCTATTCTGTTCTGGTCTTTTCATCAGGAATGCTTGAAAGTTCTCTATTTCAGGAAGGGTCCTTATTCCCCTGTAGGACGATACACAGTTTTGCTGGGTAGTTTAATCTTATTGTGGGCTCTAATCCTAGATCTTTTCCACTCCAGAATATGATATCCCAAGCCCTGTACTCCTTTAATGTGGAAGCTTCTAAATCTCATGTGTCCTGACAGTACTGGATTATTTCTCTCTGGCTATTTGCAGAATTTTCTCCTTGACCTGGCAGTTCTGGATTTAGAACAGTTGCTGGGAGTTTTCATGTAGGGGTTTCTTTCAGGAAATGATTTGTGGTTTCAAGTTCTACTTTGCCCTCTGATTCTAACACATCTGGGCATTTTCCTTTGTAATATCTTAAAATATTATGTTGAGCTCCTTTTTTGTTCCTGGCTTTTGGATAGACAAATGACTCTCCAATTCTCTCTCCTCAATCCATTTCTAGGTCATTGGAGTTTTGTATGAGATCCTATACATTTTCTCTTGAATTGATTTTATTTTTTGTTGTTGTCTCCTAGAGTTATTAGCTTCTATTTGCTCAGTTCTAATTTTTAAGGAATTCAGTATTTTTGTGCCTCTTTTACTAATTATTCATTCTTTTCTCATATCTTTCTTGTACCGCTTTTTAAAAATTTTTCCTCTTCCACTCTTAAAATCACTTTTTGTTCATTTTTATCTCATTCTTTAACTCTTCTAGGAATTCTTGTTCAACTCTTATCCAATCTACCCTTTTTCTTGGAGGATTTGCTTAAAGATATCTTCAAGTCATTGGCTTCTTCTGTCTTTCTGTCTTGAGCCATAGTAGCCCTTTGTGGTCAGGTTCAGTTTTGTTTACTCATTCTTCCAGCCTATTTCTTGACTATGAACTTGATGTTGGCATTGGGCTCAGCTCACCTCTGGGCTTTCTTAGTTCAGTCCGCAAACTTTCAGTGCTTCCATAGTGGTGATATCTGTTCACTGCTATTCTTGTCTGAGTTGTGCAAGTTCCTGACTCAGGTTTAGGTCTTCTGGCTTGCAGGTGCTGGAGTTTCTGTAGAATGTTATTGGACTCAGTCATTGTTAGCACACTTTGAGGTTCTGCAGGTTCAGAGGGACCGAACTTATTGACTCTTCTTGCGCCTGGGTCTCCTACCCGAGGTATCCCACTGCAGGACTAAAAGTGAACATTGAGCCCCCAGCTGTGCTCTGGGGCTCAGGTCCAGAACCTCTTTGCAGAACCCCTTTCTTGATCAGTGCTCAGCTAGGGCCTCGCTCACTCATAACTGCTCCTCTCAGCCTAGAAGAGTCATTTGGCCCCCTTCATGCTCCCAGGATAGCCTGGGATCTGCTCCTGCTCAGGGATTCAGTTCTAGCCCTTTTACCATCCTTGGGCAATGAAATGCTTCCCACTGTCCTGGCTGCCATTATGTTGGGCTCCTGGCCAGCCCCCACCTCAGTGTCCACAGCTCTCTTATTTCTTAAGCTTCCCTGGGCTGGAGAAATGACACACAGGGATGTTTTCTTGGCTTTCCTCATGAGAATGTGGTCTGGCACATTATCTAGATGGTTAGAGAGGAGGTGGGCTGGGCTCATCAAAAATGCCCACCCTCCCTCTGTTCTCTTGGTTCTGCCCCTGTGCTGTGTGGTTGGTGGGGAGGGGACCTTCTGCATGCTTAGCCTCCTTTGTACCTCTTGGGGAGGTCTCTGACCTGGCTTTTTGCCCTGAGCTCTCCCAGCTTCTTTGCCATTTCGACCCTGGTGACCCTGGCCCTCCCTCATCACTCTCCTGGCTCACTGCCGCAGTGTCCTGAGTGGCCTCCCTGCCTTCAGTCTGTTCTGCACTCTGCTCTCAAAGGAACTTTCCTTAAGAACAGAGCAGACCAAGTGACTTCCCTCCTCAGTCAATGGCAGGGCCTCCCCTTTGCCCCCCAGAGGAAAACAGCCCCACCCTGTCTTTCCAGCCTTAGCCTCATTGGTCTTCTGTACTCCTTTCACACTCGGTGACCCTACCCAAATGGCTGCCCCCATGCTGAGAATTCATTCTGGTGCTCTTTCTTCCAGTCAGCCTGTCAACCCACATGTATTTATTAAGCACTTCCTCAGTGCCGGGTCCCGGCCTAGGGGACACAGGTACACAAAATGAAACCATTCCCATTGACCAGGAACTTCCATTCTCAGGCGGAGACCAACAATGCTTACGTTTTTGTAAATAGCGTAAGTGTGAAATGAAGAAATCTGCCGACAGCAGTTAAACGACCTGGTGGCTTTTAATGTCCTTGTCTCCTCCATTCAAATGGAAGTTCTTCGTACACAAGAAAGGTTTCCTTCTTGGTCCTTGTGTTCTCAGCACTCAGCCCCACCTCGGGCACACAGTGGTGCTTAACAAATGCCCAGTGCTCCTTGTTCCTCCTCCTAAGAGACTTTTCATCTTTGTGTGTTTTCCTCCTTGTTCCCAAGGCTGAACAGCATGTCCTGTCCAAGGTTCATGCCCTAGAAAGGCGGCTGGAAACTCTGGCTTCTGAATACTCTGCACGTTGGCAGAAGGAGGCCATCAGGCTGGAGTTGCTGGAGCTGCAGGGGGCCAGTGGGAATGGAGGTGGAAAAAGCCTGAGCCACGAGGATATTTCAACTCTCCTGGAGGGCCTGTTGAGCCGATGGGAACCCACCCTGAAGAAGGACTTCCGTAGGGACACCACTGCCCACATCCAGGTGAGGAGAACGCTCTGCTAAGAAGACCAGGTCGGCAAGCCCAGCTAGTGGAAGGCATAGAGGTCTTGAGGTGAGGCAGCACTCTGGGCTTGGCAGGACCTGCCAAGTTCTCTGGGTCTTGTTGAACGCCTGTCTCCTTTTTTGTGGTCTCCAGGAAGCACTCACCACCCTCAGGGCAGAACATCGGCAAGATTTGGATAATGTTCTAAAGAAGATTTCTCAGGCATCCCAGGTAATCCAGAAGCTCTGACGCTTCTGGAGGCAGAGACACAGGGGATGGAGGGCGGGGGGGGGGGGGGGGAATGAAGGGGGGCGGGGGGGGGGGAGAGGGGGCAGAGACGTCTTGGGGGAGGTCACTTGTAGCTGGAAATGTTGGTGCTGCTGTCAGTAGACCTAACACTTGCTTACAGGTTTCTGGCCAGATTCCATACTTGTATGGGAGCATATTCGATTGACTCATTGTCCCTGAGAGCTCCTGTCTGAGGACTCTGGATCCCCTTGTCCGAAGGATAAGCAGAGAGCTTACTGATCTAAAGCAACCTAAGCCTCCTCCTGTAGCTCCTTTCTGGAACCCCTTTCCTGTACTGAGCACATCCATGCATGAAGACTAGGGAGGGATAAGATTGTCAATGAGAAGACTGTAACTCAACAGCTGAGTTTGAAACTCTTTTCAGGGACTGAGAAGTGACCTCACCACTCTAGGGAAAGTGGTTCATGCCTAATCTCAGCTGAGTTGGGGTCTCTGTCAGATGCCTCCTCTTGGTGGGATGATAAGAGAGGAGTCCAGTCTTTGAAAGGTCTAGCCCAAACTCAAGGTCAAGATTTCTGGAGCCCAACAGTTTGCAGAGACTCAGATCCTCCTTAGCAGACAGAGGGTCCACCCAGAGGAGACAATGAGTCCCCAGAGTGTGGTTTGGTGTTTTCATCAGTCTCATTGTGCCATCATCTTCCTTACAGGAGCTGGAAAGCTGGGTGCTCCAGCTAAAATCTGAATGGCAGAGGTAAGGCCCCAAACTAACTGGCAAAGAGAAGAGGAGGGAAGGAAGGCTAGAAAACTAGACCAGAGAAAGCACCACTGAGATTCTCTGGGGGGGTGTCAGTAGAGCCAGAATACTTGGGTTAGCATGTCCATAGGATTAATCCCAGCTGGTAAGGACCTCAGAGAGCAGATGAGGGTCCTGAGGCCTGGGAGGGAAATGACTTGCCCAGGGTCACACAGGGAGTAAATGTCAGGGAAGACTTGCACCCAGATCTCTGGTTCTGTTCTTTCCCTTTGATAGTGGTTCTGCTTGACTCTATCCTGTGTCACTAGCCAGTGGCTGCCCTTCCCTTTTCCTTTTGTCACTGTCTAGTTTGGCCCAAGAAGCCCTCCAGGAAAACATATTAAAGGCTATGGGTCCACTGGAGGCCCAGCTGGCTGGCCTGAGACAGGAACTGGCAGCCCTGAGCCAGAGACAGGCTGCAGCGGCAGAGGAAGTAGACCTTTGGCCACAGAAGATGGCAGCCCTGCGCAGTGATGTGAGTCCTCCAGTCCACCACTTAGACCACATGTGCCCCTCTCTCCAAGGTGGGCTGCCTGAGCATCTGCCCAGGGAGACCCAACCCTCTAAGGTGTCCACTGGGGTCCAATGAGATCTTTTTTGGTAGACCTGAAAGCAGTGGGAAAATGCCAGTCACTTGGTTCACAACCGTCCCTTCCCTGGCACCAGGAAGACATGCATAGGCTCTGAGCTCTCAGAGTCTTTCTAGACACCCCCTCCCCAGGTCCCCTGTCCCGGCCCTCTTTCTTCCTTACCTCTACTGTTTTGTGGATGGTCTCTGGTGGTTTCTAGGTGGAGTCTCAGTTCCCAGCCTGGATCAGTCAGTACCTTCTTCGAGACAAGGGCGCTAAGGCTGGGCTTCTTCAGCTGGAGGAGGTACAGGCCCAACTTCGGGACCTGGAGCACAGAATCCTCACTCAGGTGGCAGAAGGGCAGGTCAAATCTGCCAGTGAAGCTGCTGCCAGCCTGAGGCTGACCCTTCACAAGGAAGGAGTGACTGGGGTCACAGAGGAGGTGAGGCCTGCCCCATTCCCTGTCTGCCTGTCGGAGGTCATGGGTTTGCCCTGAGAGGAGCCTCCAGGGAAGGAAGGGGAAGCCCTGGCAGAGCAGGTAGCACACGTGGCCCTCTGGTGAAAGGGCTGGGCCAGTTCTGCAGGCAGCTAGGCCCATGAGTCCATCCATGCCTGTCTTTTAGGATGTGCACCAGATTGTGAATGAGGCCCTGAAGAGATACAGTGAAGACCGCATTGGGCTAGTGGATTATGCCCTGGAGTCCTCAGGTAGGTAGCCTGTAGAAAGCCAGAGGGCTGGGGACATGATGGTTGCCCATTAAGGGACAGCAGGAATTAAAAACTCATGATGCCCCTTATGGGACGGGGCAGTTGAAGGGCTGATGCCCTGGCAGTGACCCCTCATCTTCAGGACTACCTCTGTGTCCTGCCAGCCCTCAGCTGCCCCCACCTCACTTCTCTCCCTCTTGTTCTTTCAGGGGCCAGCATCATCAGTAGCCGCTGCTCAGAGACCTATGATACCAAGACGGCCCTTCTCAGTCTGTTTGGCATCCCCTTGTGGTACTATTTCCAGTCCCCAAGAGCCATCCTCCAGGTATGACAGAACAAAGGGCCCCCAGCTTGGCTCTCTGCCATCTCCCACCTTCTGTGGGGGCTGGGCTCTCAAGGTGGGAGGATTACACAATGGAAATCTATTCCATTGGCTGCCCACCTGACTTGTCACCTGACTTGTCTTCTGCCCACAGCCAGATGTTTACCCTGGCAACTGCTGGGCATTCCGGGGCCCCCAGGGCTTTGCTGTGGTTCGATTATCTGCCCGCATCCACCTCACTGCTGTCACCTTGGAGCATGTACCCAAAGCCCTGTCTCCCATCAGCAACATCCCTAGCGCCCCCAAGGATTTTGTCATCTTGGTGAGTATCTGAGCCTTGCAGCTCTCCATTCCAGTATGCCTGACAGCCATTTCTTAACAGCAGCATTGTGAGGTGAGGAATGGAAGGATGTGCCCATTTTACAGCTGGGATATTGAGGCTGGTCTCTGGACTCCACAACCAGCCCTTTCCCTGCTCCCCCTCTTCTTAGAGAGAAGCCAGAAGAGGACAGCTGACAGCAGTCAAGATTTCAATGCTGTCTCAGGGTCCTTTTATACAACTCCTTTATACATGGGTGCCTCCATGGCCAGGTGTCCCATGGGGGAGCTGAGTGGGGATGATGAGCACCATTCCCTACAGTCACCTCCTTAGGGCAGAGTTGGAATGTCCTCATAAGGAGGATGTGGGTGAAAAAAGTGGAGCCAGAGGAGAAGAAGAAACGTGTAGGGGAACAGGATGCTTCAGGACCTAAATCCTGATAGATGAAGAAACTGAGGCACCTACAATTAAATTGTGTGTCCCAAAGCCATTCAGCAGCTTAGGGGAAGAGGCAGAGAAGGAGGCCAGGGGCTTGGAGGGAAAAGGATCTGTCTACTGAGTTAGTGAGAGATGCTGGAAGGTGAGGGGACCAAAGAAGGAAACATCATGGTGGCTTTTGCTTTCTCCCCTTTACTCTCCCCAATGTATCCCCCCCTACACCCCCTTCCTCCTCCTCTTCCACCTTCTCCTCCACAACCTCCCCTTCCTTTGCCTCCCTGGATAGATCTGGATTCATGTCTTAACAGCATGACCTTTCCTCTAACCCCCTCCCATCCATCCATCCATCCATCCATCCATCCATCCATCCATCCCTTCCCTTTGCTTTTCCTTCTCTGTAGGGGCTAAATGAAGATTCACAGTCGGAAGGGGTGGCCCTCGGGCACTTTACCTATGATAATGCTGGGGAGTCCATTCAGACCTTCCACTTTCAGGTATGGAGGGCTGGCCCCACAGTGTCCCAGGGAGGCTGGTGCTCTTGAAGGCTAGATCACCAGCCATGGGGATGCTGTGGCTTTGCTAGGAGCTGCAGTTTGAGCCAGGACCCCATGGTTCTGATAGCAACCTGAGGGATAACATTCAGCCACTGAAGAAGGCCTGGGGGGGACGGGCTCTGGGGTCAGGATGTCCACCAAGGGATCACGAGCCTTCCTGACCCCAGTTTCCTCTTCCCACAGGGCAATGACACAGCCCCATACCAGGTGGTCGAACTTCGGATCTTAAGCAACTGGGGTCACCCTGAGTACACCTGCATTTACCGCTTCCGGGTCCATGGGAAGCCTGCCAATTAGCCTCTCCCCCCCAGGGCCTTTCCCCTCTTTCCCCCTTCAGCCCCTCCCCTCCCCCAGCAAGCACTTCATCCCACTTTCTCGCCCTCTCCCACACTTCATCCCTTATGGCCACTGTGACTTCTGGGAGAGATACAAGGTGGGAGCCTACCACCATGGAGCAGTTTGGCCCCACCCTGCCCTCTCTGATGGAGAGGAGATCACCAGCTCAGCTATTTGTTTCACTCCCCATCCTCTTGAGGGTCAGGTGGCCCAGCTCCCTACCAGGCCCTGCCTGCCCTCAGGAGGTGTATACACAGCTATGTATGATATCTTGAAGGTGTGAGTCAAGACATCATGAGGGCCTTATTATGCTCAGCAGCACTCAGAACCACAGCTTAGGCCACCTTAGCTTACCTTGCCCAAGAGTCTAGGTCAAAGAACTTGGTTTATTGAGGGCATGACAACTTGGGCAGTTCCAAAGGGCAGACTGGTAGACAGTCTGTCTTGGGCATGCCCCAGCAGGTGGCTAAAGCTCCCGTCCATGGTAGCATGCATAGTTCTCTTTACCATGGGGCATGATGGGGGCAGTCTTTGAAATCTGAAGTATCTGGGACTGGCCACAATTCCCTGGTGTTAAGTTTATTGGGATAGAGTCGGGGTTAGTTTTTTGGAGTTAAGGCTGGGATGGGAGGGGAAGGGCAAATTCTTTGGCCCTGCGGGCCGATTGTATTATGTATATAGATAGATATTTATATTTATACATAGATCTCTTTGTTCTTTGTTATCAGACAGAAAAGCTATGGGCTTCATTTCCGGCTTCCTCCCCCTGGGGCCCAGGGTGATATTCACTCCAGCTCCAGCTTGGGCTGGGGGGCAGGCTGTCAGGCACGGATCCTCACAGTGACATTGCCATCCTTCCTGCCTTTTACTGTAGGAGGGAAGGCAGGCCTTCACACCACAGGGCTGGCCACTGGTCCCTGAAGCAAGCAGGGGCACTCACTCATCTGCAGGCTTTGGGGGTCACCAGCAGACAGTGGCAGGCTGACCCTAGCTGGCCCTCAACCCAGTTTGCTCCCTCTGCTTCTGTTCGCTTACCAGGAAGCTGGCGTCTGAGCAGCCCTGCGTAGGAACCTACAGATGGGGTCTTAGTTCTTCCCCATCACAAAGGCTACTGTTTAATTCTTTACTTTGATTTTTTAATCAACAAATTCTAATTTATGCCTATGCAAATATAAATTTTCCCTGGGATCTGTGGCTTCTCCTTGTCCACCTGTTGCTCTTGAGGCCAACTTGGAGTAGTGGGGAAAAGAAGGTGGTATTCTGGTAGAAACTCCCTGGTTAAAGGGCGGCTTCCTTGCTGCTGAGTGAGGCCTGGGAGGGATTGTCCTGGGCATCGAGAAGGAGCTAAGCCCAGGCCTGGGCTGGGAGAAGCAAAGCTGGGTAAGGGAACCAGAGGAGGCTTTCTCATTTCTGCCTGCTCCTTTAAAGCTCACCCAAGGCCTCTCCTGGTCTTAATCCTCCCTCAGTGCGCCCAAATTGATGTTTTATACTTCCTTGTGTGTGTCTGCATATCCATACATAAACGCACACCTATCCAGACAGACATTCCTCTGTGTGCCTGCTCCATCTTTCAGGAGCAGGACAGCTTTCTAAGGAAAAGAGCTTTGTGTCTGCCTTGGTCTCCCCCATAGCTAGCACAAGGCCTGCCACCCAGCAGACACTTTATCTGAGCATTGCTATTCACTTCAACTCAGGTGTAAAGAAAGAATATACTCTACAGCCTTCTCAACAAGGGGTCACCAGCATGCCTTTGACAGCCTCCAGCAAGGGTTAAACACGTCACAAACTGCCAGCCGTCCTCTTCCACTTTCAGACAGCTCAAGTTGTTGGGAAATTTGTCCTGAAATCAGGCTGAAATCTATCTTTGGGCATCTTCCACCCACTATTCCTCGTTCTTTCATCCTGGGTCAAGCAGAACACGCTAATCCCCCTTCCACATCACTTTTCAAATAGTAGCATTAGAGAGTGGCTACTGCGTGCCAGCCACTGTGCCGAGCACTTTACAAATATCTCCTTTGATCCACACAACAACCCTGTGAGGTAGGCACCATTTCTAGACCCATTTTGCAGATGAGGAAATGTAGGCACAGAGGTGAAATGACTTGTCCAGGGTCACACAGCTGGTAAGTATCTGAGGGAGAATTTGAACTTGGATCTTCCTGCTTCCAGGTGCAGAGTTCCATCTCCTGTGCCACCTGAAGACAGTTCTCATGGTCCTCTGACAGCTTCTCAAGGGCCTTACACCATGTTCTTGGAGCCCTTCATCCTTCTGTTCACCCTTCTCTGAATGCACCTCACCTTGGTCATTTCTTTCCCACACTGTGATGCTCAGGCCTGAACACTGCCCTCTGGCTGTGGTCTCCTCAGGACAGACTTGGGCTGACCTATTACTGACCCCCCTTCCTAGATCGTAGGCCTCTCCATGCCCCTCAGGAAGGCACTGGTCATTCCAACCATCAAGTTTAACTAGTGATTCACACAGACACTGCTATCCCCTAAAATCCCCAAATCCTTTAACAGGAGCCATGGCTGCATCACCCTCCCCCACTCATTGGTTTTTCTTTTCTAATTCTTGTTGAGGACTCTGCTTTTACCTCCACTGGATATTTTCATTTGGATAGAATCCTAAATTTTAGCTAGCTGAAACCTCCTCCATCCTATCAGTCATGTGACATCTCCACCCCTCCCTCCCAGCTCTAGCATTGGCACATTTGGACAAGCACACCTTGTGCTATTTCACTGAAGTCGTTGATAAAAATGCTGAACAAGCACGGAGAAAAGGGGAGATCCCTGGGGCAATCAGGACAATTCCCCTGAGACCTCCCAGGGAGCTGGCATCAGCTCATTAGCCAGCACTCGACAGGTAGGGCAATGTAACCCGTTAACCCTTTCCAAATCCACCTGTCATCTGAGATTCAGACTTTGCTAAAATCTGACTGCACTTTGCAGAATTGCTCTGATCCAAGCAAAGACTAGCAGCTCATCAGACACCATTTTACAAGGGATCTGGGATCTTGGCAGCGTAGGCAGGAAATGCACATTTTTATCCTGTGCAGTTCTGCCCTCCTGTCACGAAAACAAACTGCTTCGTGGACCAAAGGAGAGATAGTGCTCAGAGTCTGAAAAAGTGCTTGTTCAACTGAGGTTGGAAATGGCTTTCTTGATGGAGCAGTTCCCACCTGCTTGATGAACTCATGCACCTTATATAAAGCAGTGAACAGGAAGGGAGAGTTCAGGATTCTCTGTCCAGAGTCACTTGCCCATAATGTCTCATTGAGGCACAAAGCACAAATGGGGCAAGAACATAAAATCAGGGTTACCTAAGGGACATTTAGAATAGGCTGGAGCTCACCTTGAGATGGGAGAGAAGGGAGAGTGAGGTTAATAAACCTTTGCCTCTATGCTTCTAACTTAAGGGGGGAGTGGTGGGGGGGAAGAGTTTAAAAAGGAAAGTAAGTTAATCTGGGTCCTACAATTACCTAAAGGTAACCTGTCCAATCCAGTAGGCAGAGATGCAGAGATTTTACAGAGCTCTATGGAGCCCAGCCTCTTAACAGGCATGACCTGGATGAAGATCCCGACCAGGAGACTGAGAAAGGGCAGTCAAACATGAAGGAAGAAAAACAGGTGAGGTTGGACTCATGAAAACCTGGAGAGAAAAGAGTGGGAAGGAGAAGAAGACCCTGGATTCAATCCTGGGTCCGTTACTCTTCTCTCTTCATTCTACTTCACTCAGTGATCTCATCAGCTGCCATGGATTGAATCACCCTCTCCATGCTCATGATTTCTCAAATCTACCTATTCTGCCTAAAACCCTGTGCTGACCTCCAGTCTTTCATCTCTCGTTGCTTTGTTGATGCCACAAATTGGATGTCGTGTAGATATTTTCAGCTCAACATGTCCAAAACAGAACTCTTCATCTTCCCCCTATTCTTTCCCCTCCTACCTTCCCTATTACTGTAGAGGGCACCACCATCTTCCAGGCTCCTAACCTTGGCATCATCTTCAAATCCTAACTTCTGTCCAAGGGATTGCCAAAGATTGTCCAATTTACCTCTGCAGCATCTCTTGTGGATTTCAGCTTTGCAGCACCTCTCATCAGTTTCACCTCTCCAACATCCCTTGCAGATTTCACCCTTCAACATCTCTCAGATTTCATCTTTGCAGCATCTCTGATCAGTTTTACCTCTCCAACATCTCTTGTCCATTTCAGCTTTGCAACATTTGTCATCAATTTCACCTCTCCAACATCTCTTGTCCATTTCAGCTTTGCAGCACCTCTCATCAATTTCACCTCTCCAATATCTCTCACAGATTTCATCTTTACAGCATCTCTCATCGGTTTCACCTCTCCAATATGTCATGCAGATTTCACCCTTCAACGTCTCTTGCAGATTTCACCTTGGCACCATCTCTCCTCAGGCTCACCTCTGCAGCATCTTTCAAAAACAGAACTTTCTTCTCTGATGCTGCCCCTACCCTAGTCCAGGCCTCATCTCCTGTGCACTGTTGTTTTCTTATGACTCACCATTTATTTTATTTGTACAAAGTAGTGAAGAATCATACCATGGCTGGGGGAAAATGATGTTTTAGGATTTAAACAAGTTCTTTCATTTTGAAACATCTCTTTTGAAGGCTTGGGACTAGCAATTTTAGCTCCAGCATCTTTGGGTTTGGACTCAGCAGGCTTCCCAGCCTTGGAATCACTGGGCTCTGTGTCCTTAGAATCAGACTTGGCTGCCGTGGGATCAGACTTGGTGACCTTGATGGCAGACTTGGTGACCTTAAGGTCAGTGCGCTTTGGAGCCTTAGAGTCAGGCTTCATGATCCTGAAGCCTGGACGTTTGGTGGCAACCCTAGGGCCTGGATGCTTAGTGGCCACCTTGTGGCCAGCATGCTGGGCACTCGCCTCAGGGATCTTAGCCCTAAGAAGTTTGACCTCGAAGGCCTTGGTGGCTTCATGGCTTCTGCTTGGACCTTGGGAATTGTTTGGTTTTTTTGATTTACATCTTCTTCAGCTCCTTCTTGTGTTTCTTGGCAAAGCATGTGTTTCTCAGAAACTTGGAGTTGACCCATCTCAGAGACATGTATCACCGTGACTTAGGTTTCCTGATGCCATTTCTGTGCCATTTTTGTGATTGGTTGTGGCTGGTATGGTTCTTAGAGTTAGCCATCTTTACACAACAACCTTCACTAACAGGCATTCCACCCACTAGAAGAAGTCAAAGCTAGAGACAGGATAGGTCATGCCTGCACTACTGCAGTATTTCCTGGTGGATGTGCCTCCCTCAAGTCTCTCCCTCCTCCTTCCAGTTGTCAAACTGATTTTCCTGAGGTGCAGGTCTATGCCACTCAACTCCTCAATAAATCTGTGACTCTCTATTGCCTCCAGGATCAAATACAGAATCCTCTCTGAACGAGAGTTCAAAACCCTCCCTAACCTAGCCCTCTCCTGCCTTTCCACTCATCTCCCACTTCACTCCCCACTTCTTCAATCCAGTGACACTGGCCTCCTGACTCTTCCTTGCACATGACCGTCCATCTTCCATGCTGGGAATGTTGTCCCTCCTTTTCTCTGCTTCCCTAGCTCCCTTCAAGCACCAGTTAAAATCTGACCTTCTACAAGAAGCCTCCCCCAACTCGCCTTAATTCTATCTTCTGCTGACTTTTTCCTCTTTTTCAGTACATTCTTTGTACTCATTTTTTGCACATTGTCTCTCTCATCAGATTGTGAGGCCCTTGAGGGCAGGCACCCTGTTTTTGTCTTTCTTTCTATTCCTACCTTTTAACACACCTGGTGCATGATAAGTATTTAATAAATATTTATTGACTGAATGATCCTATTAAAAGCTGCAGAGTGATGGATGGAGGATGAGGACTGAGAGGGGACTGAGAGAGGATCGGACAGTCAAGAAGTCACCAGTTTGGGTGGAATAATGAGGTTGGAGGCCAGACTACAGAGGATAAAGAGAGTGAAAGAAAGGAAGTGAATGTGCCTCTTGTAGACAAAGTACCCAATCAATAAACATTCCTCAATCCAGCAGAGGACATGAGGGACAGAAACATCCAAATGTGGTCAATGGTAACCTCATTTCTTACACAAACACCAACACATCTGTTGCATTTTTAGTATTTTTGTTATCTCCTTGGCAGTTTCGTTTTTGATATATACTCTCGGGGTGGTTCAATCTCACACCTAGATTGCTGGAAATTTAGCTTTTCCTTCCACAATTTTTCTCCGTTTTTATAAAGGCAGAGGGGATCTTTCTTCATGATCTTCCATCGCCCTAATTCAGGTTTTGGGAACGACGTCATGTTCTAAACCTGTGTTGCCCTTGGTTGCCACATTTCTCTATTTGATAATGGGATCAGGTGGTGCTTGGCTAAATATTTTCTAGGATATTTTGACCTCCTCTAGGTGGCAATTGCTTTATGTTGATTCAATTTCTGCCCTTTCCTTCCTCTGTTTCCTACTTTTCACCACTTTTCACTTACTTGAGTGGGTCAAGTTGAAGCTATTTGGATTGCATGCCATCTTATCTTTCTCTCTAATTTGGGGGTTTTGTCCTCTGCTTTAACAAGATGATTTGACTGCAAAGATTATTCAGAAATGATTCCCACATCGATAACCAATCATTTCTTATCCATTAAGATACATTTTAGGCTGAGATTGTTTGGCATTTGCCACATCCAGGGATTTCCTACACTCATGTTTTTTGTTTTTGTGTTTTAAATTAATTTATTTATTTAACTTTTAACATTCATTTTCACAAAATTTTGGGTTCCAAATTTTCTCCCCATTTCTCCCCTTCCCCCTAAAACGCCAAGCATTCTAATTGCCCCAATCACCAGTCTGCCCTCTCTTCTTGCCCTTCCCTTGTCCCCATCTTCTCTTTTGTCCTGTAGGGCCAGATAACTTTCTATACCCCATTACCTGTATTTCTTATTTCCTAGTAGCAAGAAAAATACTTGACAGTTGTTCCTAAAACTTTGAATTCCAACTTCTCTTCATCCCTCCCTCCCCAACCATTCCCTTTGGGAAGGCAAGCAATTCACTATAGGCCATATCTGTGTAGTTTTGCAAGTGACTTCCATAATAGTCGTGTTGTGTAAGACTAACTATATTTCCCTCCATCCTATCCTGCCCCGCATTGCTTCTATTCTCTCTTTTGATCCTGTCCCTCCCTAAGTGTTGACTTCAAATTGCTCCCTCCTTCCACTGCCCTCCCTTCTATCATCCCTCCCACCCTGCTGATCCCATTCTCCCCCACTTTCCTGTATTGTAGGATAGGTTTTCATACCAAAACGAGTGTGCATTTTATTCCTTCCTTTAGTCGAATGTGATGAGAGTAAGCTTCATGTTTTTCTCTCTCCTCCCCTCTTTTTCCCTCCACTGAAAAGTCTTTTGCTTGCCTCTTTTATGAGAAATAATTTGCCCCATTCCATTTCTCCCTTTCTCCTCCCAATACATTTTTCTCTTGCTGCTTAATTTCATTTCTTTAAGATATGATCCCATCCTATTTAATTCACTCTGTGCTCTGTGTGTGTGTGCGTGTGCGTGTCTGTGTGTGCAATCCTACCAACTCCCCAAATACTGAAAAGTTTCAAGAGTTACAAATATTGTCTTTCCATGTAGGAATGTAAACAGTTCAACTTTAGTAAGTCCCTTTGACTTCTCTTTGCTGTTTACCTTTTCATGCTTCTCTTCATTCTTGTGTTTGAAAGTCAGATTTTCTTTTCAGC
Organism: Notamacropus eugenii; assembly: GCF_028372415.1. Classification (NCBI taxonomy): domain Eukaryota; kingdom Metazoa; phylum Chordata; class Mammalia; order Diprotodontia; family Macropodidae; genus Notamacropus; species Notamacropus eugenii. The sequence goes on along the minus strand of NC_092874.1, from coordinate 296,547,213 downwards.
TCTGGTCTTTCCATCAAGAATGCTTGAAAGTCCTCTATTTTGTTGCAAGGCCATTGTTTCCCCTGAAGTATTATACTCAGTTTTGCTGGGTAGGTGATTCTTGGTTTTGGTCCTACTTCCTTTGACTTTGGGAATATCATATGCCACGCTCTTTGATCCCTTAATGTAGAAGCTGCTAGATCTTGTGTTATCCTGATTGTATTGCCACAATATTTGAATTGTTTCTTTCCAGCTGCTTGCAATATTTTCTCCTTGACCTGGGAACTCTGGAATTTGGCCACAATGTTCCTAGGAGTTTCTCTTTTTGGATGTCTTTCAGGTGGTGATGGGTGGATTCTTTCAATATTTATTTTGCCCTCTCATTCGAGAATATCAGGGCAGTTTTCCTTGATAATTTCATGAAAGATGATGTCCAGGCTCTTGTTTTGATCACGGCTTTCAGGTAGTCCCATAATTTTTAAATTGTCTCTCCTGGATCTATTTTCTAGGTCAGTGTTTTTCCAATGAGGTATTTCATGTTATCTTCCATTTGTTCATTCTTTTGGTTTTGTTTTGTGATTTCTTGGTTTCTCATAATGTCATTAGCCTCCATCTGTTCCATTCTAATTTTGAAAGAACTATTTTCTTCAGTGAGCTTTTGGACATCCTTTTCCATTTGACTGATTCTGCTTTTTCAAGCATTCTTCTCCTCATTGGCTTTTTGAAATTCTTTTGCCAATTGAGTTAGGCTATTTTTAAAGGTGTTATTTTCTTCAGCATCTTTTTGGTTCTCTTTTAGCAAGGTGTTGACCTGCTTTTCCTGTTTTTCTTGCATCTCTCTCATTTCTCTTCCCAGTTTTCCCTCCACCTCTCTAACTTGATTTTCAAAATCCTTTTTGAGCTCTTCCATGGCCTCAGCCCCTTGAATATTGATTTTGGACGTTTGGGATACAGAAGCCTTGACTTCTATGTCTTTCCCTGATGGTAAGCCTCGTTCTTCCTCATCTGAAAGGATGGGAAGAGATGTCTGTTCACCACGAAAGTAACCTTCTCTGGTCTTATTTTTTTTTCCATTTTTTGGGCATTTTCCCAACCAGTTACTTGACTCTTGGGTCCTTTGTCAAGAGTAGGGTATACTTTGAGAATCTGTGAGATCTCAGTTGCTCCAAGGTGGCACGATCAAGCATGTGCTGCTCTGGACGCAGAAAGGGATTTTTATGTCCAGAATCTTAGCAATTACCTCTCCACAGCCATCTAGCCTCCAGTTCCATCAAGTCAGCACTGGGGGCTTATTTTCAGATAAGCTGTATGGGCAGGTGTAACGGGATGAGTTAGAGCCAACCCCTATCCATTTCAGGACGCCATACTGAGAGCCTGCCTAGATAACCTAGGGGCTTGTCAGTAGGGGTGGAACTAGATGGATTTCAGGAGGAAGGGTCTCGTCTTTGTTTGCAACGTGGCAGTTCTTTGTCCTGGCTCCGGATGTCCAGTGGAGAAGACACCCATATAAGGAAAGGTGATAGGTGATAGTTTCAATGTGAAAGGTGATAGCTGATAGGTTCAACGTAAGGCTTAGGAATGTTTTACATAAAGACTACATATGCATGTGAATGAGATGAAATAAACGGAGTCTTCACCACCTTTGTCTCCCGCCCCATTTCATTACTCACGAGATCAAGGCCTCTTGCTGGACAAGAGCCTTGGGTCGCGGTCAGGGGTTCCCGTAAATGGTCTAGGGGACCCCAACAGGCAGGGCCGCCATTCAGTGTGAGACAAAGACCAGCTAGGCCAGGTCCTACACCCAGGGCTGAGGTAAGACTCAGCTCTTCAGTGCCCCCAGGGGTTTTTACGCTGTATGGGCTGCTGTGCACTCTCTGTGGCTGCTGCCTGCTGCTGGAGCTATAGGAAGGCCCTTCTCCCTTCCTGGCCAACTGAATAAACCACATCACAGATCTTTGGCGCCTGTGGGTTGAGGGATCTGAGAACCTGCTGCTGCAACTGGAGACTCCACAACTGGAAATTCCACTCCTGAGGTGTCCTCCTTCCAGAGTCTCATCGCGTTGCTCCACGCCACATCAGGCGGGCAAGGCCAGGCTGGGCTCCACGCTCCGCTCAGCGTCTAGCACAAACGAAGTTTCTGTGGGCCTTTCAGGTCACCGTAGGCTGAAAATCTCCTCCAGTCTGTTGTTCTCCACTTCTGCTGCTCCACGATTTGTTGAGAGTCCCTCTCTACAGGTATTTTGTGGGCTGTGTGGGGAGACCCTACATAAGTGTGTTTTTCTAGTCCCCCATCTTGGCTCCGCCACCCCACTCATGTTTTTTCATTTTAACGAAAATCCACCTCTGGTCTCCCTTATCTATGGGAAAAAAAACCCTTATAATAAATATATACAATTCAAATTCCTGCAATTAAATTTTTTTCAATTCTTCTAACTCTTCCTGAAACAAGTATTTCTGCTACATAGATGACTGAACTCTTTCCTTTCCTAATCCTAGGTTACACTTTGCAATGTCTTTTTTGCCATTTTCTCTGCCCACCTTTGCACTGAAATCACCAAATATCAAGGTGTATATTGACTTCATCTGGAGAAATCTACCATTTTTTTCATAGAATTTCTTGACCTCATCTTTTGCTCTGATGTTGACTCCAAAGTTCCAAGGAGGTTTCGGGAGCTGCTGTATTTGCGTTTGGCTAATGAGATCTGTAAAGTAAGTAGGCTGAATCACCTGAGTCACTTCTTGTTTGTTAGATCCAATGATATCAATCCTTTTCTTGATTTCTCAAAGAGCCTGTGAGCCATCCTTCCATTTCCTGATTTCTGTGGCTTCATTTATAGCAAAAATGTCAATATTGATACACATGCTATCCTCCAATGGAATGCTGAATAGGAATCAATGGAGAAGGATCTCACATTTAAGGAAGTGCAGTTCAACTGAAGTTCAAACTATACCCAAAGGACTATACAACTGTGTTATATGTACCCTTTGACCCAGCAATACCACTACTAGGTCTGTATTCCAAAGAGATCATAAAGAAGGGAAAGGACCCACATGCACAAAAATGTTTATAGCAGCTTTTTGTGAGAGCAAAGTATTGGAAATTGAAGGGATGCTCATCGATTGGGAAATGGCTGAACAAGCTGGGGTGTATGAATGGAGTGGAATACTACTGTGCTATGAGAGTGATGAGTAGGCTGATTTCAGAAAAACCTGGAAAGGCTCACATGAACTCATGCTGAATGAAGTGAGCAGAACTACGAGAACATTGTACACAGTAACAGCCACTTTGTGTGATAAGTAACTTTGATAGACTTCGTTCTTCTGAGAAGTACAAGGCTCTAAGACAATTCCAAAAGACTCGTTGGAAGAAATGACATCGACCTCCAGACAAAGAACTGTGAAGTCTGACTGCAGATTTAAGAGCACTATTTTTCTCTGTTTTTCTTTCTCGTTTTTCCCTTTTCTTCTGATTCTTCTTTCACAACATGACTAATGTGGAAACGCGCGTAATATGATTGTCCACATATAGCCTATATCAGAGCGTTTTCTGTCTTGGGGAAAGGGAAGGGGAGACGAAAGGAGAAAATAATTGTGGAACTCAAAACCTTATAAAAGTGAATGCTGAAAAGAAGTATTTTTTTAAATACAAAAGAAAATGAGGTTCAAAGCTGCAATTTCATAGCCACCTTCTGCTTCCTTTTCTGACACTGTCTGTTATCACTGGAGTCCTGCAAGAGGGATGCCCACAAATTTTGTCTTTTTGTTTTAGGAATTGCCATGGCCAAAAGTCACCACCTGGTGGCGAGCCCATAGCTAAGACTGCTCAGGATCCTCATGCTCCTATCTCAGCAGCCTCCTCTTGTCCGATGCCTTCCCTGCCCCAGTTGTCAGGGTTCTCGCCATCCTCATACTGACTCATTCATGTACACGGAACAGAAGAGACGCTCTCTGAGGACAGAGGCCACTTCACTGCTCTTTCTGTATCTCAGTCCCTACAATGTAGCAAGAACTTCTCAGATTATACAGAGCTGAATGGACTTACCACCTCCACACTGATCTGGGGCTTCCATTCCCCATTATCCATTGTGGTGTCCGATCCTTCCTATCCCAGAGATCATTCTCCTCAAAAGAGAAAATAGAAGTAAAGGAGAAGATTGTATCAGCTCATTTATGCCAATCCCTTCCTTGTACTTTCTCTTACCTGCAACATAGCTTGCTTGCAATGCACTCGCACGCACGCACGCACACACACACACACACACACACACACGCAGAAATTTACACTTGAATCTAAAATATTGAAGCGAGTTAGACCTAATTATGGGAAATCGAATGATTCCAACCATTCTCAAGTTATTTCCATTTTTTTAAGAGCTGGAGCGGGAGGATAAGAAGGTAGTCTAATCGGCAGCCAAATAAAGGATGTTGAGAAATAAAACAGGTATTAAGGTATTTGTGGAATTCACACACGAGGTTTACGTGGACCCACTCCCCGCGCGCGCCCCCGCCCCAGCTCGCCACCGCTTTGCCCCCGCGCCCCATTGTCCGCCCGCCCCACGTTCGCCCCGCGTTCCCCCAATGTTCCTCCCGCGTGTCCACGGTAGCGGCCGACGCGGACGCGATCGCGGCTGGCGGGCGGGGGAGGGTCGGAGCCGTTTCTGCAGGTACCTTCTCTGCATGTACCCGGGCGGGTCAGGGCCGGGAGAGGAGGGGGCGGGGGAGGGGCCAGGGCTCGGGCACGGTGCCCTCCTCTGTGCCAGGACACGGCCGCACCCCCAAACCTGGGCACAGAGGCGGCCCCTCCCCTTGTCTGCCCCCCAAACCTGGGCACAGCTCTCCCGCCAGAGTTGCCCCTGGTGCAGCTGCCTCTGGTTCATCCCCTAACCTCTCCCCCAAATCCCCAGCATCCAGGGATGTCGGTAACCGAGTTGGGTCCCTCGGTGCCAGGCCTGCTTGCCCCCTTGCTTCCTCTCCCCACAAACAACCCCAAAATGGAGTTGCCCAGGCCCGGACTCACTTCCCAGTGCCAAGGCCTGGCATGCCTTTCCACCTCCCTCTGGGCCAAAGTTGTGTTGATTTTCCCAGTGAGTGTGTGCATACACGTGTCTGTGTGACTTGTGTGTATTTGGAGAGGGTGGGAGAGCTGGCAACAGTCCCGTGCCCAGACCTGATGCACCCTGTCCCCTGGCCCCAGATGCCCCCCTTGGCTGGCCAGACTGGGACTCATCACCCACTCTTTGCCTGGTCTTGGCCAGGCTCATCCTCCCAGTGCCAGAGGCCAGCTGCCCTCCAGCTTACCCTCTAACGTGGGGCAACCCCAGCCCGGGGATGATCCTCCCAGGATGAAGGCCCTGCTGCCCCTGGCTCACTGGGTGACCCTGCCGGAGCATCATGGCCCCCTTCCTAGTTCCTCCCTGAAGGAAATCCTCTCAGGCCACTGGCCACTTCCCTCCACTTCCCCTGAACTTTGCAGAGCTGAACCAAACTCAGACTCCCGGCACGTGCAAGTGATCCCTTTTCGTTGGGTTAGCAGCTCCTGAAAAGGACTGTGGAGGGTGTTGTGGGTCATTGCTGGGCAGATGAGAGAAGGCCAGGCTGCTCCACACTGGAGCTATTGATAAGTGTCAATGTTTGTGGTTGAAACCTTACCAATCCCCCAGGCCCTTTCTGGGCAGCCTGGAAGAGTCTGTCCATCTCTGGCCCTGCAAATTCTGTTCACAGTCTGGGCAGATCCTGTGTGCTCACCAGCCTGAGCCAACAGGAGTCCATCCCTGTGGGTCAGTGACTGCCAGAGCAAGACAGTAGGTGGCCTTCAGATGAAAGTCACTTGGCTGGGGAGGCATGTGAAGGTTCAAGGCAGGGGGATGGTAGCATCTTGGCCTGACAGTCCCCAGGAGACTGTGGGAGACTAGTGAGATTCTGGGTAAAATCAGCTCTCATTTGCACATAACAGGATGGAGTGGGGTGAGTCAGGATAAAGCAGAGGGATGTAGGGGGCAGGTGCCCCAGGTTCTAACACCACCCTGGCCCTGCTGGTGACCATGTGATGGCAGATGAGGCAGTATCTTTCTAAACTGGGCTTTTATCCTCTCACATGAAAACAAAGGACTCTTCTTGATGAGCGCCACCTTATTGGGGGCCAGTACTGTGACTGCCTCTGAAATCTCCAAGGGCCCTTTCAATACTAATATTCTATGGTTGTAGGTCAGCATAGGAAGTAGTAGCAGAGAGAGAGTTCTGCCTTTACTGGGCCTGCAACCATGCCTTGTGCTGTTCAAAACATGGGGGTTTTTTGAGGGGGGGAGGGCAGAGCAGGGATTAGATTATGATGACAGAGGGTAGGGTTGGCTTTTCCCTTTGACTGTAGAATTCAGAATAGTCAAGAGCTTAGATTCTCTGTCTTTATGATACTGGAATGCTGAAGATAAGGCTACCTGGCAGACCGGGGGCTTTCCTTGGCAATTTAGGGGGTGCCCATACAGCCTTTTCAGGCCTCCCCTGGGATGTGGTTAGGTTTGTATCCACAACAGCCTGACTACTAGCTGTACTGCTTTGTTTGAGGCCTCGGGCAAAGACTCCACCCAAGCATGGGGGAGGGAGGGTGAGAGCTGATGCTGATGCCCGAGTGGGTGGGCATTCAAAGACTCCAGTGGGGCAGACTTGATTACCATGTGGGGGTGGAAGCTAGCAAGGGACATCAGGCCAGCTGTCTGCCTTGGCTGCTGCCGATTTCCCTCTTCCTGTCCTTGCCAAGTGGGCACCCCATCTTCAGAGAAGCTCACGGGTCGACCAAATGGGCTTCCTTAGCCAGGGAGACATGTGGTTTCTTGCTTTTTAGGACAAGTCTAGTAGGAACTCTCCCTGCTAGCCAAACCAGGCCTTCTTGTTCTCCCAACTGGCAGAGACATCCATTGGGGTCTCTGTCCCACGACCCAAGCAAGCATCTTGGAAATGAAAGCAGTAACCCCCAGAATACAGCTTCTGGCAAAGGTCACAGGCCCTCCAAAATCAAGGTTGGGTATATTAGAGATGGTTTTATAGCATGGATAGACTAGGAAACCAAGCTGAGATCCCCTACAACCTGGTCTCGTCTGTAATCTGAGTTAGGGGTGGTCTAATTCATGTTCATGACATCCATGTCTCCTAAGGCTGGGACAGCCTCCCTTTTGTATCAGCCCTCTGTCACTGAAACTTTGCTTGTGCAATCCTTGACAATTCAGAAATCCCTGAGGAGGCAGTGAGGTTGGAGCTGAGGGAGCTGGGGGACAGGAAGGCCCAGGGCCTGCTTTGGAGGCTCTTCCTCCAAAGAGGTATGGGGACCCCTGGAGAATTTACCACTTGTCTGTTTACTCATTTGTAAAATGAGTTCAATAATCCAGTTGTCCATTGAGGGCTCTTACTAAAGAAACACATGACCTAAGGGGTGGGGTTAGTATCTGATGGTTAGCTTGGACCCCATCCACCCTCCAGAATGATCACAGAACTGGGTGCTGTTGGGGATGAGGGGAAACAAAGACATGGAAGGGAAAGCAGGCCTTTCCCTCAGAGTTAACAACTATGGCGAGAAGGAAATTGTGTGTGTGTGTGAAGCGACCTGAGAACAATCCCAAGGCAAGTGTCAAAACCCCAGATTCAGTAAAGACACCAAGGGAGACATTCCAAATGGAGGTTGGAGAGAGAGTGAGGGCAGCGCTTCACCAGGGAAGCCACCTGCAAGAAGATGTCACGGCCAGCTCAGGCACAAAGCTGGCAGGCTTGGCCCTGCTGAGCAGCCACCCTCAGCGTCTGGGAGACACTTCAGAAACTCTTTAGGAAAGCGCCTCTCTGTCCCAGTGCAGCCAGCTTTCCTTTTGGAGGAATCCATCCCTCCCCTTCAACGTCTCCCCCATCAGGCTCTTCTCAGGGGGTCCCAGAAAATCACACCTAGTCAGTCAGTAAGCACAGCTTCTCATTACTTTTTGCTTCTTCCAGGAATTTCTAGCACTTCTAGAGTGAGATTTTGATGATGTCTCGACGCAGTCAGCGCCTGAGCCATCGTTACCATGTTGATGATGATGGAGGCAGCAGCAGCAGCAGCAGTGGAGGAAGTTCCCTGGTGGCTGGTCAGCACACTGCCTTCAAGGACAGTCCCTTAAGGTAAGCCACTCCACAGCGACCCTAGGTCATCTTCCAGATCACAACCACTCAGGGCAGCCAAGGGCCTGGCCAGCTTCCATGTGCACCTTTCTTTCCTGCCCCCATCTTTGGTGGAAACATCACTCTAGTGCTTTCTTTCCCCACAAATGCGAGAATTTCCTGTCCCCAGCACCGTCTCTTCCCCTTCTACCCCAACCTGGGCTGCTGCTGCCTTCACTCTCTGAGAACAGGAACTAGGGAGGGGTGACTTTGAGCATTGAGAGGGCCAGAAACTGAGGCTTAAAGCTGGGCAGGGAACAACCATCATGTGGCCCAGTACCCACGGTTTCTGGGGTGAGCTGCAGGGCCTAGCAAGAGCATAGGAAGCCATGGGGGTGATGGACCTGTGGGGGAGGAGACAGGTTCAGGTGGCTTTAGCTCCTCTTGTACCTCATCATGGTGGTTCCATTTGGAAAGAGGCCCTGCCTGGCCCATGGGAGCTGGGGATTTGTTCCAATGTTATAAAGGATTCATCTGTTGAAGGAATAAGAACAGAAGAGGGCTTTGGGGATCATTTCTTTTCATCCTAGAAGCTCCTTGAAAGTCTCTTCCTCCTCCAGGCCTTTCTCCCCCTGTTTTTCTCCTGCTTCATCTCCTTCACCCTCTTTCCTTTGCTCTTCATGCTTGGCGCCCCCCAGGACTCTGAAGAGGAAATCTGGCAGTGTGAAACGCCTCTCACCAGCCCCTCACCTGGGCCCTGCTTCCAATCCTCACACTACCTACTACAGTGAATCAGTGGTCAGCGAGTCCTACGTCAGGGGCCCCCGGGTCGCCTCGGTGGACAAAAGCTCCATCCTACAAGATCAGCTGGACAGCGATGTCTACTGGAGTGAACGTGGTGAGCTCTGGCCAGAGCTTGACAAACCCGAGGGCTTGGGCTGGGGAGAAGGAAGGAAGCTCCTCCCTGTCTTCTAAAGATTCCTAAGGAGGCTAGTGTCTGTTGGGAGTTACCTTACTCCTCCAGGTTGGCTCATCTCCCTGGATCCTCCCAGGTGGGAGATCCTTCCATTCTCCTGAAGCCCCTCAGTCCCATAGATGGCACTTTTCCAGATCTGGCTGACAATAACCATGCCTCCTAAGGCAGAAGGCCACCTGGTTTTGTGCAGCCAATGAGCTAAAAATCATCTTTACATGTTTCAGTAAAGTTCCATTACACTTAAAAACATAAAAAGTGTTCTTACCTCATACAGAAATAGGAAGGGGGCCAGATTTTGCCCTTGTGCAGAACTCCATTCCTGCCCTAAACCACATGGGGGGGCTTCTGGGTTCAGACCCCCAAAGGGGTGGGAAGTCTGAATTCTGAAAAGTTCTGCCAGGTGTTCCACCTCTGGCAGCTGCTGTTGCTGGAAGCCTGAAGCTCCCTGCTTATCAGGCACCTCCATGCTCTGTGCAGGTGGGGACTTGGTGAGGAGGAGGAGAGGCCTGGGAGGTGCTGAGAAGAGTAAAATCAATGGACTGAATGAGGGCAAAGTCACCTATGATATCTATGGATCTTCCTCAGGATACTCCTCGGAGGATGACTCTGCAGGTAGGCAGCACTTCCTGCCTACTGGAACTCCATCCCCTGGACGCTGCCCCGTGTACTTTGAAGGGTGCCCCATCCAGGGGGGATGGGGAGAACATAGATTTCAGATAAAAGGATAGAGAACTCTGCAGTCTGGCTCCAGGTGGGGGTTTGGAGGTTGGGAGGGCCCAAGCCTCAGCATGGTAATGGGGATGCCTGAGGCCCACTTGTGTCTCCTTCTGGGTGGCTCCTCATGTCTTCACTTTCCTGCAGGGCACACACTTATGGACCAGCCTGGCTCAGCATCCTCATTAAGGAATGCTGCCTCCCAAGTTGGCGCTTTCTTGTGGGTGGCCATCACTTTTCCAGGTGGGTTCTGGGAGTGGGTGGGCACACTGCCCAGGGCAGTCCCTGCTGTGGGCCCATAAGAGCTTCCTCATTCCTATGCTGGGGCACACCAGGCCTGGGTGCTAACCCTAGGACAGTGTGTGGAGACAGGCTTTTATGGCAGGATCCCCAGGCACAGCTAGAAAGCCTTGGGAGATTCAAGGAGCAGCTGCAGAGTGGGCAGGCTGGGAGCAAGCTAACTCTGGGATAGGAGGGCGAAGCCTTTGAACCCCTCTGCTGGGACTTTTACAGGTTGGCTCTTTGGCCTGTTCTACTGGTGGCTGGGCACTACCTGCTACCGCCTGACCACAGCTGCCTCCCTGCTGGACGTCTTTGTCTTAACCAGGTCAGTGAGGCCTCCCTGGGCTCTGCCAGAACCAAAGAACCCATGCTTGAAAAAGCTTCACCACGCTTGAGCTCAGTTCAGCTTTTGAGACTTTTGTGCCATGAATCTTATGACAGAAGGTCAGGTCAGGGTCAGGGGTGTGCTGGAATCAGCTGGAACCAGCTTGAACCTGCTCCTGAGTGTCAGCTACCAGTCAGGGCTCCTCTGGGTATCTAGACTGAAGAAGAAGATGGGACAAGTTGTGTGTGCCTTCACCTCCTTCAGAACTGCTTGTTAACCCTTCCCCAGCACATGCCAATCCCCATGAGCACAGGTGCTGCTCTATTCCTGAGTATCTTGGAGGAGCTGTCCCCTCAGTAGTTCCTGCCTCTCATCTCCACTGACTCTGGTGGCTTCACCTTGGCCAGTTGGAAAGTCCTGAGCTCCCAGGGGTTGTAGTCTCTTCCCAGTCCTTCGGGTAGCCAGGCCATCCTTACAGTTTCTCTGTGGGGGGTCATGTCCAGGTTTCCAGGCAGCCTCCAGGGCTGTGTCCAGGAGCCTCTAGAGCAGGGGTAGGGAACCTGCGCTCTCCAGGCCACATGTAGCCTTCTAGGTCCTGGGGTGCAACCTTTGGACTGAGGCCAAGTTTTACAGAACAAATCCTTTTCTTAAGGAGATTTGTTCTTGGAAGTCTAGATTCAGTCAAAGGGCCACCCTTGAGGACCTCAAGTGCCACATGTGATCTCCAGGCTGCAGGTTCCCTATCTAGCTCTGGATTCTTGGGGCCACAGGCTAGGCCCAGGGAGACTAGCCAAACTTGTCAGGGCTTACTCCTTCCAAGTCCCAATTTGACAAGCACTGAAATGATTTAGCCAAAAGAAGCCTGCCCAATTCACTAGCATATAAGCACATTCCTGAGAGCCCTGGGAGGGAGATGCCTTCCACCAGCCCTGTCACCTTTCATAACAACATTCACACATTTGACCAAGGTCAAATTTTCTCCTTCCACTTGACCTCGAGGGCTGTCCATAAAAGCCCAGAGCTCCCCATCGTAGCTGTCCCAGGGTGGGGGCACACCCTTTGTTGGTTTCCTCAGCAGCTCAGGGAGGGTCGCACAGGAATCTGGTGGGGAAGACCAGGCACTAATGTCTCCTCCTTCATCCCCATGAAATCCAGGAGCTTTTCAACTCTGAAGAAGTTGTTTCTGCTTCTCTTGATGCTGTTGCTTCTGGCTTCGCTGGCTTACGGTGAGCCTTGCTGAGTCCCCAGGGCACCCTGCCAGCCCAGACAGACAAGGGCTTGGGGGCAGGGCTGCTGAACGCAAGTCTGGAAGACAGAGCTTTGAAGGGGAGCCTTTAGCCTTTAGGGGAAAAGGGACCCAGGCCTTGTATGGGAAAGTTCTTGTGCCTGAAATGGGATAGACGGCCTGTGTCTCCTCCTCTTGATCCAATCCCACAAGCCTTTCTTGTGCATCTTCTGTATGCAGGCCTCCCAGACTCATGCTGCATGCCTACTATGACAGTGCTGGCTTTACATGGGTGTTTGATCTGCCCCCTCAGTGGTCACTGTCAAGGCACTTGAGGGTGGGGGAACTGGTAGAAGAGCTGAGTCCACAATGAATGGGTTAGCTGGGCAGGACACAGCCAATGCCAGCTCTGGAGGCCTTTGCCCCTTCTCACTGGGGAGAATGGACAGGGTGGTCCTCCCTGGATGGTCCCAAAAGAGCTGTACTCTGTTCAGGAACCATGACATCACTTACCCCCTACTATGAGATGAAGCCCAGCTTGGGAATGGTGACACCACAAGCTGTCAGTTACCAGGACCTCTATTCAGCTGGCATCTCCTGAAAGCACTCTGATCCTCCAGAAGAGACAGGGCTGTATGTGGACCAGGCTTGGGACCAGGAGGCAGGACTTCTCCATGTCCTCTCCCCAGCTGCTTCTTGTCCCTCATTTTTCTCATAATCCAAAAGTGTGTAATGACTCCTGAAAGGATCATGAGAGATGCCTTTCCTGAAGGGTCTTGCCTTCCAGATCATGGGGCCCATAATGCATGCACCTTCCTTGGGCCAGGGTCTGAGCCCATGTGGATGTGACACTGCCAGACACAGTCCAGGTGTAGGTCCTCATCCTGGACATGTTTCCCTTCTGGTGCCTCAGCCTCTGCCTTCATTAGCCTTTCCTCCCATGTGCTAGGTGCTTGGTATTTTTACCCCTATGGACTACAGACATTCCACCCTGCTATGCTGTCCTGGTGGGCAGCAAAGGGCAGCAACAGGAGAGAGGAGGTGTGGGAAGCAGGAGAATCCACCCCATATTTCCAGGTGAGTGCCTGGGTGAGTGCCAGGAACACTTTGTGCAGGACAGGCAGACAGTCTGCTCACAACCAAGTCTGTTCCAATCAACCCCAGAATCACTCAGTCCACTACCATTTCTTAAGTGTGGCCTACTGTGTGTCAGGCACTGTGCTAAGGGATGGGAATTCAAACAAAGAATTCAAACCCAAACAAACAAGCCCACAGTCCCTGCCCTGAAGGAGTCCCCGAGTCATGAGGAAACAACTAGGTACAATGGAGATCTACCAGGACAGATGGGAGTGAAGCAGTAGAGGGAGTTGGCTATGCTGTTTCTTCTATGGCAGCCATACAGACTATTACCATACCATCTTTGAAGACAGTTCTGGCCTGGCAGGATCTTCCAGGTGGTGTCCTCTCCTAGCGCTGTCTTTGAAACAGCTCTGCAGCACTATGAGGCATCAGAGGAGGGGGAAGCAGGATTAGCCAGAGGAAGCTGCTTTTGTTTCCATTTTGTAATGAACAAAAGTCTGTTTTATTTCCCTTCTCCCTCTCCCACCCATTCAGAAAAATGAAAAGCAAACCACTTGTAACAAATGTGCAGAGTTAAGCAAACCAGTCCCTTTTTGGCCATGTCTAAAAGATCTATGTCTCCTTCTGCCTCCTGAGGCCATCTCTCCGTCAGAAGTTGGGTCATTTTCCAGAAAAGTACTTGGTCACTGCATCGATCAGAGTTCTAAAGTCTTTCAAAGTTGCTTCTTTGTGGTTCTTCTCACTCTGCTCTGCACCAGTTCATACAAAGTCTTCTCAGGTTTCTCTCAATACCACCTATTTCATTGTTTCTTAGAGCACGGTTGTATTCAATCCTTACACCATAATTTATTCAGCTCTTGCCCAGTTCGGGGGCAAGCCAGTAGTTTCCATTTCTTTGTCTTTGCTGTTTGGGTGCCAAGTGTGTGTCATGCAGAAGATAGGTCATTCATCTCAGTGGTGACAGTCTCTTCTTAATGGTCTGTGCTGTGGGGCAAGAGATGAGAATATAAATCCAGGCTATAATGAAGCCTTCATTTAGTAACCTCGATTTATCCATGGATTTCCATCTCCAAACTCATCAATCTTTGCACCAGGGCCACTCACAAGCAGCATTAGGAGACTCTCTCACCTTGGATATGCAGATCCCTGGGGAGCCAGGGTCAGAAAACCTGGGCTCAAGTTTGAGCTTTGCCACTTGCTAGCTTTGGGACCTGGGGCAGTTCAATGCCAACCTCTCAAGACTCAGCCTCCCGCGTTCCCCCGCTGCCTTCAACTGAAATCATAGTTGCCTCCCCCAAAAGGCCTTCCCTAACACTTTGTCACACAGTGAAGTGATTCTGGAGGGGGGGGGGGTCTCCAGAAATTGGTAGCAGAGCCCAGACTATCAGAGTTGATCAAGCTGGGAAGACTTGAAGGCTGTGTGCAGATCCTGGTGTCTGCCCACCAGAAGCTTGGCCACCAGGTGATTGGATTTGGGGAGTCATGATGACTTGGGAAGCAGATAAAAAGACCAAACAACCTTTGCCTTCTGCAGCCACCTTCTGGTTGTGGACAGAGGTCAGGGGACCTCAGAGAAGGACAAAGAGTACTTGGTCTCCCTCAGTCCTCACACAGTCCAACCACAGTCTAAGTGGTTGACATTATTCCAGTGTAATCTGAGGGGTGACATGGAGTGGTGGGATAAAGGACATGGCTCTAGAAACAGCAACAGATGAGGTGCTGGATGTCAGATGCACAATGAGGTCCACGATTTTGGACACAGCCAGTGTCAGAATTTGATTTGTCTGACTTCTCATGTCAGCTGCAAGGAGTTTTTTTTTCAGATGTGGGGGGGAAAACAATCAGTGGAATGATCACTCACAGGCAGAAGAATTTGGAGGAGGCAAATCAGCCTCAAGGATTAGATTTCATCACATTTTTAAAGGCAACTAAAAAACCCCATAGTTGCTATTCCAAATGAGCATAAGGCAACAGAGGGCAAAGGAAGTCCAGGAGGAAGCTGAGAAGATCATTTTGTCCTTGTGACCCCAACACTCGGCATAGCCTGTTACACTTAGTGGGAGTGTATCAGTGTTTGTTGGCTGTCCTTGTACTAAGTCCACAAAACAACGTGCAAGGGAAGAAGACACAACTATTATTTGTCAGTAAGAAAGTCCCCAGGCACAGGATACATGATCAGCACCAAAAGATGTCACAACGAAACCAAAGGACCATCTTCACGGAATGAGAAATGCTGGTTACACGAATCATTTCAGCATCAAGGACCAGATCAGTGACTGGGCCCCACAAAGGTCAAAATCCAGCAAGTTAGAAGAAAGGGGGACAAAAGGGGAAAAAACATACCGTACAGCTCCAACAGCTCCAGTCCTTCCTCTTCAGATGTGTCAACCACTCAGGCACGGCAAAAGGAACACTGACTCATAGCATCGTTTCCTAAGGATGTTTGACTGCTGCCCCAAAACATCACATTCCAGTGAGAAGGCCAGCAATCCTAGAGGCTGCCTCCCTCAGAGACCAGCGGCTCTTGGCAAGCAAAGAAACCAAAGGCAACACTGGATCTGAAAATAGGCCACTGGCGCAAGAGAAGAAGAGGGTGGTGACTAAAGGATACAAACAGTGGCCCCGTGAAACGGCAAACATCAGGAAGGGCCCTCAGCCTCCCTCTTCAGCTCACTCCTGAGAGTGGAGGCCCCCAAATTCTTGAGGCAGCTCCTTCCCCTTTCAGTGACTCACCTTGTTAGGAAGCTGTTCCTGCCTCTGAAATGTGCCACAACTTCTACCTTGCCAGGACAAGCAAAGCAACTCTAACCCTGTCCATGTCCACAAAGTCTGAAAACCATTTTCATGTCTCCTCATCGTGTTGTGTGTTTCCAAAAGTTTTCTTGATATCATTGGTTTTTACTTAACCTACCTTTCCCAGTGTGTCTTCTCAGAAAGAGAAGCAGGGAATTTGGAAAAACCCTGCAAAGCTTGTGTGATCTACTAGTGAAAATCATTTTGAATTAGGTACATCTTTACACACACACACACACACACACACACACACACACACACACACACACACACGCACACATCCCACTGACTTTGAAGACTTGTCTCTAGCTTTTGCTTTCATGTGACCCACCTTGCTCAGTGTATCCTTCCCATTTTGCCCTCCCACAGAGCCAGCCCTTAAGCAAAAGAATAAACCAAAAAGGGGAAGAAAAGTTCAGCAGAACACAGCAGGCGAGCCCAGCATTAGATGCAGGTTCCCTGCCAGTATTTCCCACCCTAGCCAGGACGGGAAGGGAAGAAGATCCTCATGTGTCATCTCTGTTCTTTCCATTTCCATGGTTGTCTGTGGTGCTTGTTTTCTTGTTCTCCTCATTCATTTATTCCACTTTTCCCCAGTTCATGTAAGTCTTCTAATTAAGCAGAGTTGTGGCTTCGTACAGCATAGTCATATTTCCTTGTATCCATAAGCCACTCCTCTGTCAATGAGTTCTTTGCTACCAAAGAACTTTCTTAGTGGTTCAGTTGGTATGGCACTGAATAAGTTAATTTAGGTAGTTTTATCATTTTTATGCTACTGGCTTGACCTACCCACGAGGAGTGAGTACATCTCCAACTGTTGAGATCTCTACGTATGAAGAATGTTTTGTAATTGTGTTCATATAGTTCCTGTGTGTGTCTTGGCAGGCAAACTCTCAGGTTGTATACAGTATACAATTGTATACAGTTATTTTCAATGGAATTTCTCTTTCTATCTCTTCCTGCTGGATTTTCTTGATTAATGTATAGAAATGTTGATGGTTTTGATGGGCTTCCAACTTTCTTTAAGTAATTGTTTGAACTGGTTTTGTTTTAAACTGGTTTTTTAGATGACTCTCTAGGGTTCTCTTGGTAAACCATTGTATCATCTACCAAAAGAGATAGTTTTGGTTCCTCATTGCAGTTTTTTCCCTTCAGTTTCTTTTCTGCCTTATTGCTATATCTAGCAGTTGCTGTAACTGGTACAACACTGAATAGCAATGGTTGGCAATGGACTTTCTTCCTTTACCGTGATCTTACTGGGAAGGCTTATCCCCATTACATATCATGCTTGCTCTTGGTTTTAGTTAGATAATACTTATTTTAAAGAAGACTCCATTTATTCCTGTGCTTTCTAGTGTTTTTCAACAGGGATGAGGCATTTTGTCAAAAGCTTTGTCTGCACCTGTTGAAATCATATAAATTTGTTGTTTATGTTATTGATATAATCAGTTACATTTATAGTTTTCCTAATAATTGACCCAGGCCCAACTTCTTGGTATCAATCCAGCTTGGTCACAGTGTCACAATATATCTTTGTGATATATTCCTGTAATCTCCTTTCTTAGCATTTAATATTTTTCATCAATATTCATTAATGAAATTGATCTATAGTTCCCTCTCTTGGGGAGACGTGACTCTCCTTGGTTTGGGTATCAAGATTATATTTTTGTCATAGAAAGAATTTGATAAGATTCTATCTTTACCTGTTTTTCAAATCGTTTATTTAGTGTTGGAATTGATTACTTTTTAATCATTTGGAAAAATTTGATTTAGTCCTGGGGTTTTTTCTTAGAGAGATCATTTATAGCTTGTTTCGTTCCTTTTTCTAAGATGGGGTTATTTAAGGGCTCTGTTAAACAGGACTATTTACATTTGAAAAATTCATTTCATTTAGATTTTCATTTTTATTATTGGCATGTAGTTGGGCAACAAAGCTCCTAGTAATTACTTTTATTTTCTCTTCATAGATTGTAAATTCACTGTTTTCATTTTCTGATGTAATAATTTGGTTTTCTTTTGTAAAAATTAAATTAGCCAAGGATTTATCTATTTAATTGTTTTTCTCAAAGCTTATAGTTTTATTTATTAGTTCATTGGGGTTTTGTTCTTTCAATTTCGTTCATCTTTCTATCGATTCAAGATTTTAATTTTGGTGTTTAATTGGGAAGGGATTAATCTGTTGGTTTTCTAAATATTTTAGTTGCATGTCTAATTCTTTAATCTGTTTCTTTGTCTCTTTGATTGATGTAAGCATTTGAAAATATACATTTCCCTCTAAGTCCTGCATTGACTGCATCCCCAAAATTTAGTTATGTCATTGTCACCATGAAATTGTTAACCATTTCTATGATTTGTTCTTTGACTCATCCATTCTTTAGGATCCATTCTGTAAGATCCATTCTTTTTCTCCAACTCCTCTATTTGTGTATCTTTCTGTTTCAAGCATATTTCTTGTAAATAACATATTGTTGGATTCTGGTTTCTAATCCATTCAACTGTATTCTTCCATTTTATGAGTGAGTTCATCCCATTCCCATTCACAGTTGTGTTCATTAAATGTATATTTTTTTCCATGCTATTCTTTTACACTCATCCTTTTGTTTTTTACTCTGTCCCTTCTTCAGTAGTCTTTTGTTTCTGACCTTTGCCTCCCTTAATCTATCCCGTCATTCTTCCCTCCCCCTCACCTTTCTCTTAGACGCTTTTCCTCCTACTTCTCCTTGCGTAAAATGAATCTCTCCATCTCATTGTGTGTGTATGTGTATTCTTCCCTCTTTCAACCAGTTCAGATGAGAATAAGGTTCGTGTTGCCTGTTCCCCTCTTCTGTCCCTCCCATTGTATAAACTCTTTCTAGTGCACCCCATTTATGAGATAACTTTCCCCATTCTTTCTCTCCTTCCCCACAACCTTCCAGTGCATTTCTCTTCTCCACCCTTCCATTCTTTTGAGATCCTCACAACATAATACAGTCATTCAGGTCGCTATCTATTTAGACTGCTTCTAGGACCCGTGGTGATCATAAAATTCTGAAGTGGTTACATGTATCATCTTGCCACACAAGGGATCTAAACAATTTGCCCTTTTTTAGTGACTTGTGATTTCTCACTCATGTTCACCTTATTATTCTTCTCCTGAGTTCTGTGTTTGAATGTCAAATTTTCTATTCTGTTCTGGTCTTTTCATCAGGAATGCTTGAAAGTTCTCTATTTCAGGAAGGGTCCTTATTCCCCTGTAGGACGATACACAGTTTTGCTGGGTAGTTTAATCTTATTGTGGGCTCTAATCCTAGATCTTTTCCACTCCAGAATATGATATCCCAAGCCCTGTACTCCTTTAATGTGGAAGCTTCTAAATCTCATGTGTCCTGACAGTACTGGATTATTTCTCTCTGGCTATTTGCAGAATTTTCTCCTTGACCTGGCAGTTCTGGATTTAGAACAGTTGCTGGGAGTTTTCATGTAGGGGTTTCTTTCAGGAAATGATTTGTGGTTTCAAGTTCTACTTTGCCCTCTGATTCTAACACATCTGGGCATTTTCCTTTGTAATATCTTAAAATATTATGTTGAGCTCCTTTTTTGTTCCTGGCTTTTGGATAGACAAATGACTCTCCAATTCTCTCTCCTCAATCCATTTCTAGGTCATTGGAGTTTTGTATGAGATCCTATACATTTTCTCTTGAATTGATTTTATTTTTTGTTGTTGTCTCCTAGAGTTATTAGCTTCTATTTGCTCAGTTCTAATTTTTAAGGAATTCAGTATTTTTGTGCCTCTTTTACTAATTATTCATTCTTTTCTCATATCTTTCTTGTACCGCTTTTTAAAAATTTTTCCTCTTCCACTCTTAAAATCACTTTTTGTTCATTTTTATCTCATTCTTTAACTCTTCTAGGAATTCTTGTTCAACTCTTATCCAATCTACCCTTTTTCTTGGAGGATTTGCTTAAAGATATCTTCAAGTCATTGGCTTCTTCTGTCTTTCTGTCTTGAGCCATAGTAGCCCTTTGTGGTCAGGTTCAGTTTTGTTTACTCATTCTTCCAGCCTATTTCTTGACTATGAACTTGATGTTGGCATTGGGCTCAGCTCACCTCTGGGCTTTCTTAGTTCAGTCCGCAAACTTTCAGTGCTTCCATAGTGGTGATATCTGTTCACTGCTATTCTTGTCTGAGTTGTGCAAGTTCCTGACTCAGGTTTAGGTCTTCTGGCTTGCAGGTGCTGGAGTTTCTGTAGAATGTTATTGGACTCAGTCATTGTTAGCACACTTTGAGGTTCTGCAGGTTCAGAGGGACCGAACTTATTGACTCTTCTTGCGCCTGGGTCTCCTACCCGAGGTATCCCACTGCAGGACTAAAAGTGAACATTGAGCCCCCAGCTGTGCTCTGGGGCTCAGGTCCAGAACCTCTTTGCAGAACCCCTTTCTTGATCAGTGCTCAGCTAGGGCCTCGCTCACTCATAACTGCTCCTCTCAGCCTAGAAGAGTCATTTGGCCCCCTTCATGCTCCCAGGATAGCCTGGGATCTGCTCCTGCTCAGGGATTCAGTTCTAGCCCTTTTACCATCCTTGGGCAATGAAATGCTTCCCACTGTCCTGGCTGCCATTATGTTGGGCTCCTGGCCAGCCCCCACCTCAGTGTCCACAGCTCTCTTATTTCTTAAGCTTCCCTGGGCTGGAGAAATGACACACAGGGATGTTTTCTTGGCTTTCCTCATGAGAATGTGGTCTGGCACATTATCTAGATGGTTAGAGAGGAGGTGGGCTGGGCTCATCAAAAATGCCCACCCTCCCTCTGTTCTCTTGGTTCTGCCCCTGTGCTGTGTGGTTGGTGGGGAGGGGACCTTCTGCATGCTTAGCCTCCTTTGTACCTCTTGGGGAGGTCTCTGACCTGGCTTTTTGCCCTGAGCTCTCCCAGCTTCTTTGCCATTTCGACCCTGGTGACCCTGGCCCTCCCTCATCACTCTCCTGGCTCACTGCCGCAGTGTCCTGAGTGGCCTCCCTGCCTTCAGTCTGTTCTGCACTCTGCTCTCAAAGGAACTTTCCTTAAGAACAGAGCAGACCAAGTGACTTCCCTCCTCAGTCAATGGCAGGGCCTCCCCTTTGCCCCCCAGAGGAAAACAGCCCCACCCTGTCTTTCCAGCCTTAGCCTCATTGGTCTTCTGTACTCCTTTCACACTCGGTGACCCTACCCAAATGGCTGCCCCCATGCTGAGAATTCATTCTGGTGCTCTTTCTTCCAGTCAGCCTGTCAACCCACATGTATTTATTAAGCACTTCCTCAGTGCCGGGTCCCGGCCTAGGGGACACAGGTACACAAAATGAAACCATTCCCATTGACCAGGAACTTCCATTCTCAGGCGGAGACCAACAATGCTTACGTTTTTGTAAATAGCGTAAGTGTGAAATGAAGAAATCTGCCGACAGCAGTTAAACGACCTGGTGGCTTTTAATGTCCTTGTCTCCTCCATTCAAATGGAAGTTCTTCGTACACAAGAAAGGTTTCCTTCTTGGTCCTTGTGTTCTCAGCACTCAGCCCCACCTCGGGCACACAGTGGTGCTTAACAAATGCCCAGTGCTCCTTGTTCCTCCTCCTAAGAGACTTTTCATCTTTGTGTGTTTTCCTCCTTGTTCCCAAGGCTGAACAGCATGTCCTGTCCAAGGTTCATGCCCTAGAAAGGCGGCTGGAAACTCTGGCTTCTGAATACTCTGCACGTTGGCAGAAGGAGGCCATCAGGCTGGAGTTGCTGGAGCTGCAGGGGGCCAGTGGGAATGGAGGTGGAAAAAGCCTGAGCCACGAGGATATTTCAACTCTCCTGGAGGGCCTGTTGAGCCGATGGGAACCCACCCTGAAGAAGGACTTCCGTAGGGACACCACTGCCCACATCCAGGTGAGGAGAACGCTCTGCTAAGAAGACCAGGTCGGCAAGCCCAGCTAGTGGAAGGCATAGAGGTCTTGAGGTGAGGCAGCACTCTGGGCTTGGCAGGACCTGCCAAGTTCTCTGGGTCTTGTTGAACGCCTGTCTCCTTTTTTGTGGTCTCCAGGAAGCACTCACCACCCTCAGGGCAGAACATCGGCAAGATTTGGATAATGTTCTAAAGAAGATTTCTCAGGCATCCCAGGTAATCCAGAAGCTCTGACGCTTCTGGAGGCAGAGACACAGGGGATGGAGGGCGGGGGGGGGGGGGGGGAATGAAGGGGGGGCGGGGGGGGGGGAGAGGGGGCAGAGACGTCTTGGGGGAGGTCACTTGTAGCTGGAAATGTTGGTGCTGCTGTCAGTAGACCTAACACTTGCTTACAGGTTTCTGGCCAGATTCCATACTTGTATGGGAGCATATTCGATTGACTCATTGTCCCTGAGAGCTCCTGTCTGAGGACTCTGGATCCCCTTGTCCGAAGGATAAGCAGAGAGCTTACTGATCTAAAGCAACCTAAGCCTCCTCCTGTAGCTCCTTTCTGGAACCCCTTTCCTGTACTGAGCACATCCATGCATGAAGACTAGGGAGGGATAAGATTGTCAATGAGAAGACTGTAACTCAACAGCTGAGTTTGAAACTCTTTTCAGGGACTGAGAAGTGACCTCACCACTCTAGGGAAAGTGGTTCATGCCTAATCTCAGCTGAGTTGGGGTCTCTGTCAGATGCCTCCTCTTGGTGGGATGATAAGAGAGGAGTCCAGTCTTTGAAAGGTCTAGCCCAAACTCAAGGTCAAGATTTCTGGAGCCCAACAGTTTGCAGAGACTCAGATCCTCCTTAGCAGACAGAGGGTCCACCCAGAGGAGACAATGAGTCCCCAGAGTGTGGTTTGGTGTTTTCATCAGTCTCATTGTGCCATCATCTTCCTTACAGGAGCTGGAAAGCTGGGTGCTCCAGCTAAAATCTGAATGGCAGAGGTAAGGCCCCAAACTAACTGGCAAAGAGAAGAGGAGGGAAGGAAGGCTAGAAAACTAGACCAGAGAAAGCACCACTGAGATTCTCTGGGGGGGTGTCAGTAGAGCCAGAATACTTGGGTTAGCATGTCCATAGGATTAATCCCAGCTGGTAAGGACCTCAGAGAGCAGATGAGGGTCCTGAGGCCTGGGAGGGAAATGACTTGCCCAGGGTCACACAGGGAGTAAATGTCAGGGAAGACTTGCACCCAGATCTCTGGTTCTGTTCTTTCCCTTTGATAGTGGTTCTGCTTGACTCTATCCTGTGTCACTAGCCAGTGGCTGCCCTTCCCTTTTCCTTTTGTCACTGTCTAGTTTGGCCCAAGAAGCCCTCCAGGAAAACATATTAAAGGCTATGGGTCCACTGGAGGCCCAGCTGGCTGGCCTGAGACAGGAACTGGCAGCCCTGAGCCAGAGACAGGCTGCAGCGGCAGAGGAAGTAGACCTTTGGCCACAGAAGATGGCAGCCCTGCGCAGTGATGTGAGTCCTCCAGTCCACCACTTAGACCACATGTGCCCCTCTCTCCAAGGTGGGCTGCCTGAGCATCTGCCCAGGGAGACCCAACCCTCTAAGGTGTCCACTGGGGTCCAATGAGATCTTTTTTGGTAGACCTGAAAGCAGTGGGAAAATGCCAGTCACTTGGTTCACAACCGTCCCTTCCCTGGCACCAGGAAGACATGCATAGGCTCTGAGCTCTCAGAGTCTTTCTAGACACCCCCTCCCCAGGTCCCCTGTCCCGGCCCTCTTTCTTCCTTACCTCTACTGTTTTGTGGATGGTCTCTGGTGGTTTCTAGGTGGAGTCTCAGTTCCCAGCCTGGATCAGTCAGTACCTTCTTCGAGACAAGGGCGCTAAGGCTGGGCTTCTTCAGCTGGAGGAGGTACAGGCCCAACTTCGGGACCTGGAGCACAGAATCCTCACTCAGGTGGCAGAAGGGCAGGTCAAATCTGCCAGTGAAGCTGCTGCCAGCCTGAGGCTGACCCTTCACAAGGAAGGAGTGACTGGGGTCACAGAGGAGGTGAGGCCTGCCCCATTCCCTGTCTGCCTGTCGGAGGTCATGGGTTTGCCCTGAGAGGAGCCTCCAGGGAAGGAAGGGGAAGCCCTGGCAGAGCAGGTAGCACACGTGGCCCTCTGGTGAAAGGGCTGGGCCAGTTCTGCAGGCAGCTAGGCCCATGAGTCCATCCATGCCTGTCTTTTAGGATGTGCACCAGATTGTGAATGAGGCCCTGAAGAGATACAGTGAAGACCGCATTGGGCTAGTGGATTATGCCCTGGAGTCCTCAGGTAGGTAGCCTGTAGAAAGCCAGAGGGCTGGGGACATGATGGTTGCCCATTAAGGGACAGCAGGAATTAAAAACTCATGATGCCCCTTATGGGACGGGGCAGTTGAAGGGCTGATGCCCTGGCAGTGACCCCTCATCTTCAGGACTACCTCTGTGTCCTGCCAGCCCTCAGCTGCCCCCACCTCACTTCTCTCCCTCTTGTTCTTTCAGGGGCCAGCATCATCAGTAGCCGCTGCTCAGAGACCTATGATACCAAGACGGCCCTTCTCAGTCTGTTTGGCATCCCCTTGTGGTACTATTTCCAGTCCCCAAGAGCCATCCTCCAGGTATGACAGAACAAAGGGCCCCCAGCTTGGCTCTCTGCCATCTCCCACCTTCTGTGGGGGCTGGGCTCTCAAGGTGGGAGGATTACACAATGGAAATCTATTCCATTGGCTGCCCACCTGACTTGTCACCTGACTTGTCTTCTGCCCACAGCCAGATGTTTACCCTGGCAACTGCTGGGCATTCCGGGGCCCCCAGGGCTTTGCTGTGGTTCGATTATCTGCCCGCATCCACCTCACTGCTGTCACCTTGGAGCATGTACCCAAAGCCCTGTCTCCCATCAGCAACATCCCTAGCGCCCCCAAGGATTTTGTCATCTTGGTGAGTATCTGAGCCTTGCAGCTCTCCATTCCCGTATGCCTGACAGCCATTTCTTAACAGCAGCATTGTGAGGTGAGGAATGGAAGGATGTGCCCATTTTACAGCTGGGATATTGAGGCTGGTCTCTGGACTCCACAACCAGCCCTTTCCCTGCTCCCCCTCTTCTTAGAGAGAAGCCAGAAGAGGACAGCTGACAGCAGTCAAGATTTCAATGCTGTCTCAGGGTCCTTTTATACAACTCCTTTATACATGGGTGCCTCCATGGCCAGGTGTCCCATGGGGGAGCTGAGTGGGGATGATGAGCACCATTCCCTACAGTCACCTCCTTAGGGCAGAGTTGGAATGTCCTCATAAGGAGGATGTGGGTGAAAAAAGTGGAGCCAGAGGAGAAGAAGAAACGTGTAGGGGAACAGGATGCTTCAGGACCTAAATCCTGATAGATGAAGAAACTGAGGCACCTACAATTAAATTGTGTGTCCCAAAGCCATTCAGCAGCTTAGGGGAAGAGGCAGAGAAGGAGGCCAGGGGCTTGGAGGGAAAAGGATCTGTCTACTGAGTTAGTGAGAGATGCTGGAAGGTGAGGGGACCAAAGAAGGAAACATCATGGTGGCTTTTGCTTTCTCCCCTTTACTCTCCCCAATGTATCCCCCCCTACACCCCCTTCCTCCTCCTCTTCCACCTTCTCCTCCACAACCTCCCCTTCCTTTGCCTCCCTGGATAGATCTGGATTCATGTCTTAACAGCATGACCTTTCCTCTAACCCCCTCCCATCCATCCATCCATCCATCCATCCATCCATCCATCCATCCATCCCTTCCCTTTGCTTTTCCTTCTCTGTAGGGGCTAAATGAAGATTCACAGTCGGAAGGGGTGGCCCTCGGGCACTTTACCTATGATAATGCTGGGGAGTCCATTCAGACCTTCCACTTTCAGGTATGGAGGGCTGGCCCCACAGTGTCCCAGGGAGGCTGGTGCTCTTGAAGGCTAGATCACCAGCCATGGGGATGCTGTGGCTTTGCTAGGAGCTGCAGTTTGAGCCAGGACCCCATGGTTCTGATAGCAACCTGAGGGATAACATTCAGCCACTGAAGAAGGCCTGGGGGGGACGGGCTCTGGGGTCAGGATGTCCACCAAGGGATCACGAGCCTTCCTGACCCCAGTTTCCTCTTCCCACAGGGCAATGACACAGCCCCATACCAGGTGGTCGAACTTCGGATCTTAAGCAACTGGGGTCACCCTGAGTACACCTGCATTTACCGCTTCCGGGTCCATGGGAAGCCTGCCAATTAGCCTCTCCCCCCCAGGGCCTTTCCCCTCTTTCCCCCTTCAGCCCCTCCCCTCCCCCAGCAAGCACTTCATCCCACTTTCTCGCCCTCTCCCACACTTCATCCCTTATGGCCACTGTGACTTCTGGGAGAGATACAAGGTGGGAGCCTACCACCATGGAGCAGTTTGGCCCCACCCTGCCCTCTCTGATGGAGAGGAGATCACCAGCTCAGCTATTTGTTTCACTCCCCATCCTCTTGAGGGTCAGGTGGCCCAGCTCCCTACCAGGCCCTGCCTGCCCTCAGGAGGTGTATACACAGCTATGTATGATATCTTGAAGGTGTGAGTCAAGACATCATGAGGGCCTTATTATGCTCAGCAGCACTCAGAACCACAGCTTAGGCCACCTTAGCTTACCTTGCCCAAGAGTCTAGGTCAAAGAACTTGGTTTATTGAGGGCATGACAACTTGGGCAGTTCCAAAGGGCAGACTGGTAGACAGTCTGTCTTGGGCATGCCCCAGCAGGTGGCTAAAGCTCCCGTCCATGGTAGCATGCATAGTTCTCTTTACCATGGGGCATGATGGGGGCAGTCTTTGAAATCTGAAGTATCTGGGACTGGCCACAATTCCCTGGTGTTAAGTTTATTGGGATAGAGTCGGGGTTAGTTTTTTGGAGTTAAGGCTGGGATGGGAGGGGAAGGGCAAATTCTTTGGCCCTGCGGGCCGATTGTATTATGTATATAGATAGATATTTATATTTATACATAGATCTCTTTGTTCTTTGTTATCAGACAGAAAAGCTATGGGCTTCATTTCCGGCTTCCTCCCCCTGGGGCCCAGGGTGATATTCACTCCAGCTCCAGCTTGGGCTGGGGGGCAGGCTGTCAGGCACGGATCCTCACAGTGACATTGCCATCCTTCCTGCCTTTTACTGTAGGAGGGAAGGCAGGCCTTCACACCACAGGGCTGGCCACTGGTCCCTGAAGCAAGCAGGGGCACTCACTCATCTGCAGGCTTTGGGGGTCACCAGCAGACAGTGGCAGGCTGACCCTAGCTGGCCCTCAACCCAGTTTGCTCCCTCTGCTTCTGTTCGCTTACCAGGAAGCTGGCGTCTGAGCAGCCCTGCGTAGGAACCTACAGATGGGGTCTTAGTTCTTCCCCATCACAAAGGCTACTGTTTAATTCTTTACTTTGATTTTTTAATCAACAAATTCTAATTTATGCCTATGCAAATATAAATTTTCCCTGGGATCTGTGGCTTCTCCTTGTCCACCTGTTGCTCTTGAGGCCAACTTGGAGTAGTGGGGAAAAGAAGGTGGTATTCTGGTAGAAACTCCCTGGTTAAAGGGCGGCTTCCTTGCTGCTGAGTGAGGCCTGGGAGGGATTGTCCTGGGCATCGAGAAGGAGCTAAGCCCAGGCCTGGGCTGGGAGAAGCAAAGCTGGGTAAGGGAACCAGAGGAGGCTTTCTCATTTCTGCCTGCTCCTTTAAAGCTCACCCAAGGCCTCTCCTGGTCTTAATCCTCCCTCAGTGCGCCCAAATTGATGTTTTATACTTCCTTGTGTGTGTCTGCATATCCATACATAAACGCACACCTATCCAGACAGACATTCCTCTGTGTGCCTGCTCCATCTTTCAGGAGCAGGACAGCTTTCTAAGGAAAAGAGCTTTGTGTCTGCCTTGGTCTCCCCCATAGCTAGCACAAGGCCTGCCACCCAGCAGACACTTTATCTGAGCATTGCTATTCACTTCAACTCAGGTGTAAAGAAAGAATATACTCTACAGCCTTCTCAACAAGGGGTCACCAGCATGCCTTTGACAGCCTCCAGCAAGGGTTAAACACGTCACAAACTGCCAGCCGTCCTCTTCCACTTTCAGACAGCTCAAGTTGTTGGGAAATTTGTCCTGAAATCAGGCTGAAATCTATCTTTGGGCATCTTCCACCCACTATTCCTCGTTCTTTCATCCTGGGTCAAGCAGAACACGCTAATCCCCCTTCCACATCACTTTTCAAATAGTAGCATTAGAGAGTGGCTACTGCGTGCCAGCCACTGTGCCGAGCACTTTACAAATATCTCCTTTGATCCACACAACAACCCTGTGAGGTAGGCACCATTTCTAGACCCA
Source organism: Notamacropus eugenii (assembly GCF_028372415.1). Classification (NCBI taxonomy): domain Eukaryota; kingdom Metazoa; phylum Chordata; class Mammalia; order Diprotodontia; family Macropodidae; genus Notamacropus; species Notamacropus eugenii. The sequence continues at coordinate 296,519,487 of NC_092874.1, read as the reverse complement.
TTTTGCAGATGAGGAAATGTAGGCACAGAGGTGAAATGACTTGTCCAGGGTCACACAGCTGGTAAGTATCTGAGGGAGAATTTGAACTTGGATCTTCCTGCTTCCAGGTGCAGAGTTCCATCTCCTGTGCCACCTGAAGACAGTTCTCATGGTCCTCTGACAGCTTCTCAAGGGCCTTACACCATGTTCTTGGAGCCCTTCATCCTTCTGTTCACCCTTCTCTGAATGCACCTCACCTTGGTCATTTCTTTCCCACACTGTGATGCTCAGGCCTGAACACTGCCCTCTGGCTGTGGTCTCCTCAGGACAGACTTGGGCTGACCTATTACTGACCCCCCTTCCTAGATCGTAGGCCTCTCCATGCCCCTCAGGAAGGCACTGGTCATTCCAACCATCAAGTTTAACTAGTGATTCACACAGACACTGCTATCCCCTAAAATCCCCAAATCCTTTAACAGGAGCCATGGCTGCATCACCCTCCCCCACTCATTGGTTTTTCTTTTCTAATTCTTGTTGAGGACTCTGCTTTTACCTCCACTGGATATTTTCATTTGGATAGAATCCTAAATTTTAGCTAGCTGAAACCTCCTCCATCCTATCAGTCATGTGACATCTCCACCCCTCCCTCCCAGCTCTAGCATTGGCACATTTGGACAAGCACACCTTGTGCTATTTCACTGAAGTCGTTGATAAAAATGCTGAACAAGCACGGAGAAAAGGGGAGATCCCTGGGGCAATCAGGACAATTCCCCTGAGACCTCCCAGGGAGCTGGCATCAGCTCATTAGCCAGCACTCGACAGGTAGGGCAATGTAACCCGTTAACCCTTTCCAAATCCACCTGTCATCTGAGATTCAGACTTTGCTAAAATCTGACTGCACTTTGCAGAATTGCTCTGATCCAAGCAAAGACTAGCAGCTCATCAGACACCATTTTACAAGGGATCTGGGATCTTGGCAGCGTAGGCAGGAAATGCACATTTTTATCCTGTGCAGTTCTGCCCTCCTGTCACGAAAACAAACTGCTTCGTGGACCAAAGGAGAGATAGTGCTCAGAGTCTGAAAAAGTGCTTGTTCAACTGAGGTTGGAAATGGCTTTCTTGATGGAGCAGTTCCCACCTGCTTGATGAACTCATGCACCTTATATAAAGCAGTGAACAGGAAGGGAGAGTTCAGGATTCTCTGTCCAGAGTCACTTGCCCATAATGTCTCATTGAGGCACAAAGCACAAATGGGGCAAGAACATAAAATCAGGGTTACCTAAGGGACATTTAGAATAGGCTGGAGCTCACCTTGAGATGGGAGAGAAGGGAGAGTGAGGTTAATAAACCTTTGCCTCTATGCTTCTAACTTAAGGGGGGAGTGGTGGGGGGGAAGAGTTTAAAAAGGAAAGTAAGTTAATCTGGGTCCTACAATTACCTAAAGGTAACCTGTCCAATCCAGTAGGCAGAGATGCAGAGATTTTACAGAGCTCTATGGAGCCCAGCCTCTTAACAGGCATGACCTGGATGAAGATCCCGACCAGGAGACTGAGAAAGGGCAGTCAAACATGAAGGAAGAAAAACAGGTGAGGTTGGACTCATGAAAACCTGGAGAGAAAAGAGTGGGAAGGAGAAGAAGACCCTGGATTCAATCCTGGGTCCGTTACTCTTCTCTCTTCATTCTACTTCACTCAGTGATCTCATCAGCTGCCATGGATTGAATCACCCTCTCCATGCTCATGATTTCTCAAATCTACCTATTCTGCCTAAAACCCTGTGCTGACCTCCAGTCTTTCATCTCTCGTTGCTTTGTTGATGCCACAAATTGGATGTCGTGTAGATATTTTCAGCTCAACATGTCCAAAACAGAACTCTTCATCTTCCCCCTATTCTTTCCCCTCCTACCTTCCCTATTACTGTAGAGGGCACCACCATCTTCCAGGCTCCTAACCTTGGCATCATCTTCAAATCCTAACTTCTGTCCAAGGGATTGCCAAAGATTGTCCAATTTACCTCTGCAGCATCTCTTGTGGATTTCAGCTTTGCAGCACCTCTCATCAGTTTCACCTCTCCAACATCCCTTGCAGATTTCACCCTTCAACATCTCTCAGATTTCATCTTTGCAGCATCTCTGATCAGTTTTACCTCTCCAACATCTCTTGTCCATTTCAGCTTTGCAACATTTGTCATCAATTTCACCTCTCCAACATCTCTTGTCCATTTCAGCTTTGCAGCACCTCTCATCAATTTCACCTCTCCAATATCTCTCACAGATTTCATCTTTACAGCATCTCTCATCGGTTTCACCTCTCCAATATGTCATGCAGATTTCACCCTTCAACGTCTCTTGCAGATTTCACCTTGGCACCATCTCTCCTCAGGCTCACCTCTGCAGCATCTTTCAAAAACAGAACTTTCTTCTCTGATGCTGCCCCTACCCTAGTCCAGGCCTCATCTCCTGTGCACTGTTGTTTTCTTATGACTCACCATTTATTTTATTTGTACAAAGTAGTGAAGAATCATACCATGGCTGGGGGAAAATGATGTTTTAGGATTTAAACAAGTTCTTTCATTTTGAAACATCTCTTTTGAAGGCTTGGGACTAGCAATTTTAGCTCCAGCATCTTTGGGTTTGGACTCAGCAGGCTTCCCAGCCTTGGAATCACTGGGCTCTGTGTCCTTAGAATCAGACTTGGCTGCCGTGGGATCAGACTTGGTGACCTTGATGGCAGACTTGGTGACCTTAAGGTCAGTGCGCTTTGGAGCCTTAGAGTCAGGCTTCATGATCCTGAAGCCTGGACGTTTGGTGGCAACCCTAGGGCCTGGATGCTTAGTGGCCACCTTGTGGCCAGCATGCTGGGCACTCGCCTCAGGGATCTTAGCCCTAAGAAGTTTGACCTCGAAGGCCTTGGTGGCTTCATGGCTTCTGCTTGGACCTTGGGAATTGTTTGGTTTTTTTGATTTACATCTTCTTCAGCTCCTTCTTGTGTTTCTTGGCAAAGCATGTGTTTCTCAGAAACTTGGAGTTGACCCATCTCAGAGACATGTATCACCGTGACTTAGGTTTCCTGATGCCATTTCTGTGCCATTTTTGTGATTGGTTGTGGCTGGTATGGTTCTTAGAGTTAGCCATCTTTACACAACAACCTTCACTAACAGGCATTCCACCCACTAGAAGAAGTCAAAGCTAGAGACAGGATAGGTCATGCCTGCACTACTGCAGTATTTCCTGGTGGATGTGCCTCCCTCAAGTCTCTCCCTCCTCCTTCCAGTTGTCAAACTGATTTTCCTGAGGTGCAGGTCTATGCCACTCAACTCCTCAATAAATCTGTGACTCTCTATTGCCTCCAGGATCAAATACAGAATCCTCTCTGAACGAGAGTTCAAAACCCTCCCTAACCTAGCCCTCTCCTGCCTTTCCACTCATCTCCCACTTCACTCCCCACTTCTTCAATCCAGTGACACAGGCCTCCTGACTCTTCCTTGCACATGACCGTCCATCTTCCATGCTGGGAATGTTGTCCCTCCTTTTCTCTGCTTCCCTAGCTCCCTTCAAGCACCAGTTAAAATCTGACCTTCTACAAGAAGCCTCCCCCAACTCGCCTTAATTCTATCTTCTGCTGACTTTTTCCTCTTTTTCAGTACATTCTTTGTACTCATTTTTTGCACATTGTCTCTCTCATCAGATTGTGAGGCCCTTGAGGGCAGGCACCCTGTTTTTGTCTTTCTTTCTATTCCTACCTTTTAACACACCTGGTTCATGATAAGTATTTAATAAATATTTATTGACTGAATGATCCTATTAAAAGCTGCAGAGTGATGGATGGAGGATGAGGACTGAGAGGGGACTGAGAGAGGATCGGACAGTCAAGAAGTCACCAGTTTGGGTGGAATAATGAGGTTGGAGGCCAGACTACAGAGGATAAAGAGAGTGAAAGAAAGGAAGTGAATGTGCCTCTTGTAGACAAAGTACCCAATCAATAAACATTCCTCAATCCAGCAGAGGACATGAGGGACAGAAACATCCAAATGTGGTCAATGGTAACCTCATTTCTTACACAAACACCAACACATCTGTTGCATTTTTAGTATTTTTGTTATCTCCTTGGCAGTTTCGTTTTTGATATATACTCTCGGGGTGGTTCAATCTCACACCTAGATTGCTGGAAATTTAGCTTTTCCTTCCACAATTTTTCTCCGTTTTTATAAAGGCAGAGGGGATCTTTCTTCATGATCTTCCATCGCCCTAATTCAGGTTTTGGGAACGACGTCATGTTCTAAACCTGTGTTGCCCTTGGTTGCCACATTTCTCTATTTGATAATGGGATCAGGTGGTGCTTGGCTAAATATTTTCTAGGATATTTTGACCTCCTCTAGGTGGCAATTGCTTTATGTTGATTCAATTTCTGCCCTTTCCTTCCTCTGTTTCCTACTTTTCACCACTTTTCACTTACTTGAGTGGGTCAAGTTGAAGCTATTTGGATTGCATGCCATCTTATCTTTCTCTCTAATTTGGGGGTTTTGTCCTCTGCTTTAACAAGATGATTTGACTGCAAAGATTATTCAGAAATGATTCCCACATCGATAACCAATCATTTCTTATCCATTAAGATACATTTTAGGCTGAGATTGTTTGGCATTTGCCACATCCAGGGATTTCCTACACTCATGTTTTTTGTTTTTGTGTTTTAAATTAATTTATTTATTTAACTTTTAACATTCATTTTCACAAAATTTTGGGTTCCAAATTTTCTCCCCATTTCTCCCCTTCCCCCTAAAACGCCAAGCATTCTAATTGCCCCAATCACCAGTCTGCCCTCTCTTCTTGCCCTTCCCTTGTCCCCATCTTCTCTTTTGTCCTGTAGGGCCAGATAACTTTCTATACCCCATTACCTGTATTTCTTATTTCCTAGTAGCAAGAAAAATACTTGACAGTTGTTCCTAAAACTTTGAATTCCAACTTCTCTTCATCCCTCCCTCCCCAACCATTCCCTTTGGGAAGGCAAGCAATTCACTATAGGCCATATCTGTGTAGTTTTGCAAGTGACTTCCATAATAGTCGTGTTGTGTAAGACTAACTATATTTCCCTCCATCCTATCCTGCCCCGCATTGCTTCTATTCTCTCTTTTGATCCTGTCCCTCCCTAAGTGTTGACTTCAAATTGCTCCCTCCTTCCACTGCCCTCCCTTCTATCATCCCTCCCACCCTGCTGATCCCATTCTCCCCCACTTTCCTGTATTGTAGGATAGGTTTTCATACCAAAACGAGTGTGCATTTTATTCCTTCCTTTAGTCGAATGTGATGAGAGTAAGCTTCATGTTTTTCTCTCTCCTCCCCTCTTTTTCCCTCCACTGAAAAGTCTTTTGCTTGCCTCTTTTATGAGAAATAATTTGCCCCATTCCATTTCTCCCTTTCTCCTCCCAATACATTTTTCTCTTGCTGCTTAATTTCATTTCTTTAAGATATGATCCCATCCTATTTAATTCACTCTGTGCTCTGTGTGTGTGTGCGTGTGCGTGTCTGTGTGTGCAATCCTACCAACTCCCCAAATACTGAAAAGTTTCAAGAGTTACAAATATTGTCTTTCCATGTAGGAATGTAAACAGTTCAACTTTAGTAAGTCCCTTTGACTTCTCTTTGCTGTTTACCTTTTCATGCTTCTCTTCATTCTTGTGTTTGAAAGTCAGATTTTCTTTTCAGCTCTGGTCTTTCCATCAAGAATGCTTGAAAGTCCTCTATTTTGTTGCAAGGCCATTGTTTCCCCTGAAGTATTATACTCAGTTTTGCTGGGTAGGTGATTCTTGGTTTTGGTCCTACTTCCTTTGACTTTGGGAATATCATATGCCACGCTCTTTGATCCCTTAATGTAGAAGCTGCTAGATCTTGTGTTATCCTGATTGTATTGCCACAATATTTGAATTGTTTCTTTCCAGCTGCTTGCAATATTTTCTCCTTGACCTGGGAACTCTGGAATTTGGCCACAATGTTCCTAGGAGTTTCTCTTTTTGGATGTCTTTCAGGTGGTGATGGGTGGATTCTTTCAATATTTATTTTGCCCTCTCATTCGAGAATATCAGGGCAGTTTTCCTTGATAATTTCATGAAAGATGATGTCCAGGCTCTTGTTTTGATCACGGCTTTCAGGTAGTCCCATAATTTTTAAATTGTCTCTCCTGGATCTATTTTCTAGGTCAGTGTTTTTCCAATGAGGTATTTCATGTTATCTTCCATTTGTTCATTCTTTTGGTTTTGTTTTGTGATTTCTTGGTTTCTCATAATGTCATTAGCCTCCATCTGTTCCATTCTAATTTTGAAAGAACTATTTTCTTCAGTGAGCTTTTGGACATCCTTTTCCATTTGACTGATTCTGCTTTTTCAAGCATTCTTCTCCTCATTGGCTTTTTGAAATTCTTTTGCCAATTGAGTTAGGCTATTTTTAAAGGTGTTATTTTCTTCAGCATCTTTTTGGTTCTCTTTTAGCAAGGTGTTGACCTGCTTTTCCTGTTTTTCTTGCATCTCTCTCATTTCTCTTCCCAGTTTTCCCTCCACCTCTCTAACTTGATTTTCAAAATCCTTTTTGAGCTCTTCCATGGCCTCAGCCCCTTGAATATTGATTTTGGACGTTTGGGATACAGAAGCCTTGACTTCTATGTCTTTCCCTGATGGTAAGCCTCGTTCTTCCTCATCTGAAAGGATGGGAAGAGATGTCTGTTCACCACGAAAGTAACCTTCTCTGGTCTTATTTTTTTTTCCATTTTTTGGGCATTTTCCCAACCAGTTACTTGACTCTTGGGTCCTTTGTCAAGAGTAGGGTATACTTTGAGAATCTGTGAGATCTCAGTTGCTCCAAGGTGGCACGATCAAGCATGTGCTGCTCTGGACGCAGAAAGGGATTTTTATGTCCAGAATCTTAGCAATTACCTCTCCACAGCCATCTAGCCTCCAGTTCCATCAAGTCAGCACTGGGGGCTTATTTTCAGATAAGCTGTATGGGCAGGTGTAACGGGATGAGTTAGAGCCAACCCCTATCCATTTCAGGACGCCATACTGAGAGCCTGCCTAGATAACCTAGGGGCTTGTCAGTAGGGGTGGAACTAGATGGATTTCAGGAGGAAGGGTCTCGTCTTTGTTTGCAACGTGGCAGTTCTTTGTCCTGGCTCCGGATGTCCAGTGGAGAAGACACCCATATAAGGAAAGGTGATAGGTGATAGTTTCAATGTGAAAGGTGATAGCTGATAGGTTCAACGTAAGGCTTAGGAATGTTTTACATAAAGACTACATATGCATGTGAATGAGATGAAATAAACGGAGTCTTCACCACCTTTGTCTCCCGCCCCATTTCATTACTCACGAGATCAAGGCCTCTTGCTGGACAAGAGCCTTGGGTCGCGGTCAGGGGTTCCCGTAAATGGTCTAGGGGACCCCAACAGGCAGGGCCGCCATTCAGTGTGAGACAAAGACCAGCTAGGCCAGGTCCTCCACCCAGGGCTGAGGTAAGACTCAGCTCTTCAGTGCCCCCAGGGGTTTTTACGCTGTATGAGCTGCTGTGCACTCTCTGTGGCTGCTGCCTGCTGCTGGAGCTATAGGAAGGCCCTTCTCCCTTCCTGGCCAACTGAATAAACCACATCACAGATCTTTGGCGCCTGTGGGTTGAGGGATCTGAGAACCTGCTGCTGCAACTGGAGACTCCACAACTGGAAATTCCACTCCTGAGGTGTCCTCCTTCCAGAGTCTCATCGCGTTGCTCCACGCCACATCAGGCGGGCAAGGCCAGGCTGGGCTCCACGCTCCGCTCAGCGTCTAGCACAAACGAAGTTTCTGTGGGCCTTTCAGGTCACCGTAGGCTGAAAATCTCCTCCAGTCTGTTGTTCTCCACTTCTGCTGCTCCACGATTTGTTGAGAGTCCCTCTCTACAGGTATTTTGTGGGCTGTGTGGGGAGACCCTACATAAGTGTGTTTTTCTAGTCCCCCATCTTGGCTCCGCCACCCCACTCATGTTTTTTCATTTTAACGAAAATCCACCTCTGGTCTCCCTTATCTATGGGAAAAAAAACCCTTATAATAAATATATACAATTCAAATTCCTGCAATTAAATTTTTTTCAATTCTTCTAACTCTTCCTGAAACAAGTATTTCTGCTACATAGATGACTGAACTCTTTCCTTTCCTAATCCTAGGTTACACTTTGCAATGTCTTTTTTGCCATTTTCTCTGCCCACCTTTGCACTGAAATCACCAAATATCAAGGTGTATATTGACTTCATCTGGAGAAATCTACCATTTTTTTCATAGAATTTCTTGACCTCATCTTTTGCTCTGATGTTGACTCCAAAGTTCCAAGGAGGTTTCGGGAGCTGCTGTATTTGCGTTTGGCTAATGAGATCTGTAAAGTAAGTAGGCTGAATCACCTGAGTCACTTCTTGTTTGTTAGATCCAATGATATCAATCCTTTTCTTGATTTCTCAAAGAGCCTGTGAGCCATCCTTCCATTTCCTGATTTCTGTGGCTTCATTTATAGCAAAAATGTCAATATTGATACACATGCTATCCTCCAATGGAATGCTGAATAGGAATCAATGGAGAAGGATCTCACATTTAAGGAAGTGCAGTTCAACTGAAGTTCAAACTATACCCAAAGGACTATACAACTGTGTTATATGTACCCTTTGACCCAGCAATACCACTACTAGGTCTGTATTCCAAAGAGATCATAAAGAAGGGAAAGGACCCACATGCACAAAAATGTTTATAGCAGCTTTTTGTGAGAGCAAAGTATTGGAAATTGAAGGGATGCTCATCGATTGGGAAATGGCTGAACAAGCTGGGGTGTATGAATGGAGTGGAATACTACTGTGCTATGAGAGTGATGAGTAGGCTGATTTCAGAAAAACCTGGAAAGGCTCACATGAACTCATGCTGAATGAAGTGAGCAGAACTACGAGAACATTGTACACAGTAACAGCCACTTTGTGTGATAAGTAACTTTGATAGACTTCGTTCTTCTGAGAAGTACAAGGCTCTAAGACAATTCCAAAAGACTCGTTGGAAGAAATGACATCGACCTCCAGACAAAGAACTGTGAAGTCTGACTGCAGATTTAAGAGCACTATTTTTCTCTGTTTTTCTTTCTCGTTTTTCCCTTTTCTTCTGATTCTTCTTTCACAACATGACTAATGTGGAAACGCGCGTAATATGATTGTCCACATATAGCCTATATCAGAGCGTTTTCTGTCTTGGGGAAAGGGAAGGGGAGACGAAAGGAGAAAATAATTGTGGAACTCAAAACCTTATAAAAGTGAATGCTGAAAAGAAGTATTTTTTTAAATACAAAAGAAAATGAGGTTCAAAGCTGCAATTTCATAGCCACCTTCTGCTTCCTTTTCTGACACTGTCTGTTATCACTGGAGTCCTGCAAGAGGGATGCCCACAAATTTTGTCTTTTTGTTTTAGGAATTGCCATGGCCAAAAGTCACCACCTGGTGGCGAGCCCATAGCTAAGACTGCTCAGGATCCTCATGCTCCTATCTCAGCAGCCTCCTCTTGTCCGATGCCTTCCCTGCCCCAGTTGTCAGGGTTCTCGCCATCCTCATACTGACTCATTCATGTACACGGAACAGAAGAGACGCTCTCTGAGGACAGAGGCCACTTCACTGCTCTTTCTGTATCTCAGTCCCTACAATGTAGCAAGAACTTCTCAGATTATACAGAGCTGAATGGACTTACCACCTCCACACTGATCTGGGGCTTCCATTCCCCATTATCCATTGTGGTGTCCGATCCTTCCTATCCCAGAGATCATTCTCCTCAAAAGAGAAAATAGAAGTAAAGGAGAAGATTGTATCAGCTCATTTATGCCAATCCCTTCCTTGTACTTTCTCTTACCTGCAACATAGCTTGCTTGCAATGCACTCGCACGCACGCACGCACACACACACACACACACACACACACGCAGAAATTTACACTTGAATCTAAAATATTGAAGCGAGTTAGACCTAATTATGGGAAATCGAATGATTCCAACCATTCTCAAGTTATTTCCATTTTTTTAAGAGCTGGAGCGGGAGGATAAGAAGGTAGTCTAATCGGCAGCCAAATAAAGGATGTTGAGAAATAAAACAGGTATTAAGGTATTTGTGGAATTCACACACGAGGTTTACGTGGACCCACTCCCCGCGCGCGCCCCCGCCCCAGCTCGCCACCGCTTTGCCCCCGCGCCCCATTGTCCGCCCGCCCCACGTTCGCCCCGCGTTCCCCCAATGTTCCTCCCGCGTGTCCACGGTAGCGGCCGACGCGGACGCGATCGCGGCTGGCGGGCGGGGGAGGGTCGGAGCCGTTTCTGCAGGTACCTTCTCTGCATGTACCCGGGCGGGTCAGGGCCGGGAGAGGAGGGGGCGGGGGAGGGGCCAGGGCTCGGGCACGGTGCCCTCCTCTGTGCCAGGACACGGCCGCACCCCCAAACCTGGGCACAGAGGCGGCCCCTCCCCTTGTCTGCCCCCCAAACCTGGGCACAGCTCTCCCGCCAGAGTTGCCCCTGGTGCAGCTGCCTCTGGTTCATCCCCTAACCTCTCCCCCAAATCCCCAGCATCCAGGGATGTCGGTAACCGAGTTGGGTCCCTCGGTGCCAGGCCTGCTTGCCCCCTTGCTTCCTCTCCCCACAAACAACCCCAAAATGGAGTTGCCCAGGCCCGGACTCACTTCCCAGTGCCAAGGCCTGGCATGCCTTTCCACCTCCCTCTGGGCCAAAGTTGTGTTGATTTTCCCAGTGAGTGTGTGCATACACGTGTCTGTGTGACTTGTGTGTATTTGGAGAGGGTGGGAGAGCTGGCAACAGTCCCGTGCCCAGACCTGATGCACCCTGTCCCCTGGCCCCAGATGCCCCCCTTGGCTGGCCAGACTGGGACTCATCACCCACTCTTTGCCTGGTCTTGGCCAGGCTCATCCTCCCAGTGCCAGAGGCCAGCTGCCCTCCAGCTTACCCTCTAACGTGGGGCAACCCCAGCCCGGGGATGATCCTCCCAGGATGAAGGCCCTGCTGCCCCTGGCTCACTGGGTGACCCTGCCGGAGCATCATGGCCCCCTTCCTAGTTCCTCCCTGAAGGAAATCCTCTCAGGCCACTGGCCACTTCCCTCCACTTCCCCTGAACTTTGCAGAGCTGAACCAAACTCAGACTCCCGGCACGTGCAAGTGATCCCTTTTCGTTGGGTTAGCAGCTCCTGAAAAGGACTGTGGAGGGTGTTGTGGGTCATTGCTGGGCAGATGAGAGAAGGCCAGGCTGCTCCACACTGGAGCTATTGATAAGTGTCAATGTTTGTGGTTGAAACCTTACCAATCCCCCAGGCCCTTTCTGGGCAGCCTGGAAGAGTCTGTCCATCTCTGGCCCTGCAAATTCTGTTCACAGTCTGGGCAGATCCTGTGTGCTCACCAGCCTGAGCCAACAGGAGTCCATCCCTGTGGGTCAGTGACTGCCAGAGCAAGACAGTAGGTGGCCTTCAGATGAAAGTCACTTGGCTGGGGAGGCATGTGAAGGTTCAAGGCAGGGGGATGGTAGCATCTTGGCCTGACAGTCCCCAGGAGACTGTGGGAGACTAGTGAGATTCTGGGTAAAATCAGCTCTCATTTGCACATAACAGGATGGAGTGGGGTGAGTCAGGATAAAGCAGAGGGATGTAGGGGGCAGGTGCCCCAGGTTCTAACACCACCCTGGCCCTGCTGGTGACCATGTGATGGCAGATGAGGCAGTATCTTTCTAAACTGGGCTTTTATCCTCTCACATGAAAACAAAGGACTCTTCTTGATGAGCGCCACCTTATTGGGGGCCAGTACTGTGACTGCCTCTGAAATCTCCAAGGGCCCTTTCAATACTAATATTCTATGGTTGTAGGTCAGCATAGGAAGTAGTAGCAGAGAGAGAGTTCTGCCTTTACTGGGCCTGCAACCATGCCTTGTGCTGTTCAAAACATGGGGGTTTTTTGAGGGGGGGAGGGCAGAGCAGGGATTAGATTATGATGACAGAGGGTAGGGTTGGCTTTTCCCTTTGACTGTAGAATTCAGAATAGTCAAGAGCTTAGATTCTCTGTCTTTATGATACTGGAATGCTGAAGATAAGGCTACCTGGCAGACCGGGGGCTTTCCTTGGCAATTTAGGGGGTGCCCATACAGCCTTTTCAGGCCTCCCCTGGGATGTGGTTAGGTTTGTATCCACAACAGCCTGACTACTAGCTGTACTGCTTTGTTTGAGGCCTCGGGCAAAGACTCCACCCAAGCATGGGGGAGGGAGGGTGAGAGCTGATGCTGATGCCCGAGTGGGTGGGCATTCAAAGACTCCAGTGGGGCAGACTTGATTACCATGTGGGGGTGGAAGCTAGCAAGGGACATCAGGCCAGCTGTCTGCCTTGGCTGCTGCCGATTTCCCTCTTCCTGTCCTTGCCAAGTGGGCACCCCATCTTCAGAGAAGCTCACGGGTCGACCAAATGGGCTTCCTTAGCCAGGGAGACATGTGGTTTCTTGCTTTTTAGGACAAGTCTAGTAGGAACTCTCCCTGCTAGCCAAACCAGGCCTTCTTGTTCTCCCAACTGGCAGAGACATCCATTGGGGTCTCTGTCCCACGACCCAAGCAAGCATCTTGGAAATGAAAGCAGTAACCCCCAGAATACAGCTTCTGGCAAAGGTCACAGGCCCTCCAAAATCAAGGTTGGGTATATTAGAGATGGTTTTATAGCATGGATAGACTAGGAAACCAAGCTGAGATCCCCTACAACCTGGTCTCGTCTGTAATCTGAGTTAGGGGTGGTCTAATTCATGTTCATGACATCCATGTCTCCTAAGGCTGGGACAGCCTCCCTTTTGTATCAGCCCTCTGTCACTGAAACTTTGCTTGTGCAATCCTTGACAATTCAGAAATCCCTGAGGAGGCAGTGAGGTTGGAGCTGAGGGAGCTGGGGGACAGGAAGGCCCAGGGCCTGCTTTGGAGGCTCTTCCTCCAAAGAGGTATGGGGACCCCTGGAGAATTTACCACTTGTCTGTTTACTCATTTGTAAAATGAGTTCAATAATCCAGTTGTCCATTGAGGGCTCTTACTAAAGAAACACATGACCTAAGGGGTGGGGTTAGTATCTGATGGTTAGCTTGGACCCCATCCACCCTCCAGAATGATCACAGAACTGGGTGCTGTTGGGGATGAGGGGAAACAAAGACATGGAAGGGAAAGCAGGCCTTTCCCTCAGAGTTAACAACTATGGCGAGAAGGAAATTGTGTGTGTGCGAAGCGACCTGAGAACAATCCCAAGGCAAGTGTCAAAACCCCAGATTCAGTAAAGACACCAAGGGAGACATTCCAAATGGAGGCTGGAGAGAGAGTGGGGGCAGCGCTTCACCAGGGAAGCCACCTGCAAGAAGATGTCACGGCCAGCTCAGGCACAAAGCTGGCAGGCTTGGCCCTGGTGAGCAGCCACCCTCAGCGTCTGGGAGACACTTCAGAAACTCTTTAGGAAAGCGCCTCTCTGTCCCAGTGCAGCCAGCTTTCCTTTTGGAGGAATCCATCCCTCCCCTTCAACGTCTCCCCCATCAGGCTCTTCTCAGGGGGTCCCAGAAAATCACACCTAGTCAGTCAGTAAGCACAGCTTCTCATTACTTTTTGCTTCTTCCAGGAATTTCTAGCACTTCTAGAGTGAGATTTTGATGATGTCTCGACGCAGTCAGCGCCTGAGCCATCGTTACCATGTTGATGATGATGGAGGCAGCAGCAGCAGCAGCAGTGGAGGAAGTTCCCTGGTGGCTGGTCAGCACACTGCCTTCAAGGACAGTCCCTTAAGGTAAGCCACTCCACAGCGACCCTAGGTCATCTTCCAGATCACAACCACTCAGGGCAGCCAAGGGCCTGGCCAGCTTCCATGTGCACCTTTCTTTCCTGCCCCCATCTTTGGTGGAAACATCACTCTAGTGCTTTCTTTCCCCACAAATGCGAGAATTTCCTGTCCCCAGCACCGTCTCTTCCCCTTCTACCCCAACCTGGGCTGCTGCTGCCTTCACTCTCTGAGAACAGGAACTAGGGAGGGGTGACTTTGAGCATTGAGAGGGCCAGAAACTGAGGCTTAAAGCTGGGCAGGGAACAACCATCATGTGGCCCAGTACCCACGGTTTCTGGGGTGAGCTGCAGGGCCTAGCAAGAGCATAGGAAGCCATGGGGGTGATGGACCTGTGGGGGAGGAGACAGGTTCAGGTGGCTTTAGCTCCTCTTGTACCTCATCATGGTGGTTCCATTTGGAAAGAGGCCCTGCCTGGCCCATGGGAGCTGGGGATTTGTTCCAATGTTATAAAGGATTCATCTGTTGAAGGAATAAGAACAGAAGAGGGCTTTGGGGATCATTTCTTTTCATCCTAGAAGCTCCTTGAAAGTCTCTTCCTCCTCCAGGCCTTTCTCCCCCTGTTTTTCTCCTGCTTCATCTCCTTCACCCTCTTTCCTTTGCTCTTCATGCTTGGCGCCCCCCAGGACTCTGAAGAGGAAATCTGGCAGTGTGAAACGCCTCTCACCAGCCCCTCACCTGGGCCCTGCTTCCAATCCTCACACTACCTACTACAGTGAATCAGTGGTCAGCGAGTCCTACGTCAGGGGCCCCCGGGTCGCCTCGGTGGACAAAAGCTCCATCCTACAAGATCAGCTGGACAGCGATGTCTACTGGAGTGAACGTGGTGAGCTCTGGCCAGAGCTTGACAAACCCGAGGGCTTGGGCTGGGGAGAAGGAAGGAAGCTCCTCCCTGTCTTCTAAAGATTCCTAAGGAGGCTAGTGTCTGTTGGGAGTTACCTTACTCCTCCAGGTTGGCTCATCTCCCTGGATCCTCCCAGGTGGGAGATCCTTCCATTCTCCTGAAGCCCCTCAGTCCCATAGATGGCACTTTTCCAGATCTGGGTGACAATAACCATGCCTCCTAAGGCAGAAGGCCACCTGGTTTTGTGCAGCCAATGAGCTAAAAATCATCTTTACATGTTTCAGTAAAGTTCCATTACACTTAAAAACATAAAAAGTGTTCTTACCTCATACAGAAATAGGAAGGGGGCCAGATTTTGCCCTTGTGCAGAACTCCATTCCTGCCCTAAACCACATGGGGGGGCTTCTGGGTTCAGACCCCCAAAGGGGTGGGAAGTCTGAATTCTGAAAAGTTCTGCCAGGTGTTCCACCTCTGGCAGCTGCTGTTGCTGGAAGCCTGAAGCTCCCTGCTTATCAGGCACCTCCATGCTCTGTGCAGGTGGGGACTTGGTGAGGAGGAGGAGAGGCCTGGGAGGTGCTGAGAAGAGTAAAATCAATGGACTGAATGAGGGCAAAGTCACCTATGATATCTATGGATCTTCCTCAGGATACTCCTCGGAGGATGACTCTGCAGGTAGGCAGCACTTCCTGCCTACTGGAACTCCATCCCCTGGACGCTGCCCCGTGTACTTTGAAGGGTGCCCCATCCAGGGGGGATGGGGAGAACATAGATTTCAGATAAAAGGATAGAGAACTCTGCAGTCTGGCTCCAGGTGGGGGTTTGGAGGTTGGGAGGGCCCAAGCCTCAGCATGGTAATGGGGATGCCTGAGGCCCACTTGTGTCTCCTTCTGGGTGGCTCCTCATGTCTTCACTTTCCTGCAGGGCACACACTTATGGACCAGCCTGGCTCAGCATCCTCATTAAGGAATGCTGCCTCCCAAGTTGGCGCTTTCTTGTGGGTGGCCATCACTTTTCCAGGTGGGTTCTGGGAGTGGGTGGGCACACTGCCCAGGGCAGTCCCTGCTGTGGGCCCATAAGAGCTTCCTCATTCCTATGCTGGGGCACACCAGGCCTGGGTGCTAACCCTAGGACAGTGTGTGGAGACAGGCTTTTATGGCAGGATCCCCAGGCACAGCTAGAAAGCCTTGGGAGATTCAAGGAGCAGCTGCAGAGTGGGCAGGCTGGGAGCAAGCTAACTCTGGGATAGGAGGGCGAAGCCTTTGAACCCCTCTGCTGGGACTTTTACAGGTTGGCTCTTTGGCCTGTTCTACTGGTGGCTGGGCACTACCTGCTACCGCCTGACCACAGCTGCCTCCCTGCTGGACGTCTTTGTCTTAACCAGGTCAGTGAGGCCTCCCTGGGCTCTGCCAGAACCAAAGAACCCATGCTTGAAAAAGCTTCACCACGCTTGAGCTCAGTTCAGCTTTTGAGACTTTTGTGCCATGAATCTTATGACAGAAGGTCAGGTCAGGGTCAGGGGTGTGCTGGAATCAGCTGGAACCAGCTTGAACCTGCTCCTGAGTGTCAGCTACCAGTCAGGGCTCCTCTGGGTATCTAGACTGAAGAAGAAGATGGGACAAGTTGTGTGTGCCTTCACCTCCTTCAGAACTGCTTGTTAACCCTTCCCCAGCACATGCCAATCCCCATGAGCACAGGTGCTGCTCTATTCCTGAGTATCTTGGAGGAGCTGTCCCCTCAGTAGTTCCTGCCTCTCATCTCCACTGACTCTGGTGGCTTCACCTTGGCCAGTTGGAAAGTCCTGAGCTCCCAGGGGTTGTAGTCTCTTCCCAGTCCTTCGGGTAGCCAGGCCATCCTTACAGTTTCTCTGTGGGGGGTCATGTCCAGGTTTCCAGGCAGCCTCCAGGGCTGTGTCCAGGAGCCTCTAGAGCAGGGGTAGGGAACCTGCGCTCTCCAGGCCACATGTAGCCTTCTAGGTCCTGGGGTGCAACCTTTGGACTGAGGCCAAGTTTTACAGAACAAATCCTTTTCTTAAGGAGATTTGTTCTTGGAAGTCTAGATTCAGTCAAAGGGCCACCCTTGAGGACCTCAAGTGCCACATGTGATCTCCAGGCTGCAGGTTCCCTATCTAGCTCTGGATTCTTGGGGCCACAGGCTAGGCCCAGGGAGACTAGCCAACCTTGTCAGGGCTTACTCCTTCCAAGTCCCAATTTGACAAGCACTGAAATGATTTAGCCAAAAGAAGCCTGCCCAATTCACTAGCATATAAGCACATTCCTGAGAGCCCTGGGAGGGAGATGCCTTCCACCAGCCCTGTCACCTTTCATAACAACATTCACACATTTGACCAAGGTCAAATTTTCTCCTTCCACTTGACCTCGAGGGCTGTCCATAAAAGCCCAGAGCTCCCCATCGTAGCTGTCCCAGGGTGGGGGCACACCCTTTGTTGGTTTCCTCAGCAGCTCAGGGAGGGTCGCACAGGAATCTGGTGGGGAAGACCAGGCACTAATGTCTCCTCCTTCATCCCCATGAAATCCAGGAGCTTTTCAACTCTGAAGAAGTTGTTTCTGCTTCTCTTGATGCTGTTGCTTCTGGCTTCGCTGGCTTACGGTGAGCCTTGCTGAGTCCCCAGGGCACCCTGCCAGCCCAGACAGACAAGGGCTTGGGGGCAGGGCTGCTGAACGCAAGTCTGGAAGACAGAGCTTTGAAGGGGAGCCTTTAGCCTTTAGGGGAAAAGGGACCCAGGCCTTGTATGGGAAAGTTCTTGTGCCTGAAATGGGATAGACGGCCTGTGTCTCCTCCTCTTGATCCAATCCCACAAGCCTTTCTTGTGCATCTTCTGTATGCAGGCCTCCCAGACTCATGCTGCATGCCTACTATGACAGTGCTGGCTTTACATGGGTGTTTGATCTGCCCCCTCAGTGGTCACTGTCAAGGCACTTGAGGGTGGGGGAACTGGTAGAAGAGCTGAGTCCACAATGAATGGGTTAGCTGGGCAGGACACAGCCAATGCCAGCTCTGGAGGCCTTTGCCCCTTCTCACTGGGGAGAATGGACAGGGTGGTCCTCCCTGGATGGTCCCAAAAGAGCTGTACTCTGTTCAGGAACCATGACATCACTTACCCCCTACTATGAGATGAAGCCCAGCTTGGGAATGGTGACACCACAAGCTGTCAGTTACCAGGACCTCTATTCAGCTGGCATCTCCTGAAAGCACTCTGATCCTCCAGAAGAGACAGGGCTGTATGTGGACCAGGCTTGGGACCAGGAGGCAGGACTTCTCCATGTCCTCTCCCCAGCTGCTTCTTGTCCCTCATTTTTCTCATAATCCAAAAGTGTGTAATGACTCCTGAAAGGATCATGAGAGATGCCTTTCCTGAAGGGTCTTGCCTTCCAGATCATGGGGCCCATAATGCATGCACCTTCCTTGGGCCAGGGTCTGAGCCCATGTGGATGTGACACTGCCAGACACAGTCCAGGTGTAGGTCCTCATCCTGGACATGTTTCCCTTCTGGTGCCTCAGCCTCTGCCTTCATTAGCCTTTCCTCCCATGTGCTAGGTGCTTGGTATTTTTACCCCTATGGACTACAGACATTCCACCCTGCTATGCTGTCCTGGTGGGCAGCAAAGGGCAGCAACAGGAGAGAGGAGGTGTGGGAAGCAGGAGAATCCACCCCATATTTCCAGGTGAGTGCCTGGGTGAGTGCCAGGAACACTTTGTGCAGGACAGGCAGACAGTCTGCTCACAACCAAGTCTGTTCCAATCAACCCCAGAATCACTCAGTCCACTACCATTTCTTAAGTGTGGCCTACTGTGTGTCAGGCACTGTGCTAAGGGATGGGAATTCAAACAAAGAATTCAAACCCAAACAAACAAGCCCACAGTCCCTGCCCTGAAGGAGTCCCCGAGTCATGAGGAAACAACTAGGTACAATGGAGATCTACCAGGACAGATGGGAGTGAAGCAGTAGAGGGAGTTGGCTATGCTGTTTCTTCTATGGCAGCCATACAGACTATTACCATACCATCTTTGAAGACAGTTCTGGCCTGGCAGGATCTTCCAGGTGGTGTCCTCTCCTAGCGCTGTCTTTGAAACAGCTCTGCAGCACTATGAGGCATCAGAGGAGGGGGAAGCAGGATTAGCCAGAGGAAGCTGCTTTTGTTTCCATTTTGTAATGAACAAAAGTCTGTTTTATTTCCCTTCTCCCTCTCCCACCCATTCAGAAAAATGAAAAGCAAACCACTTGTAACAAATGTGCAGAGTTAAGCAAACCAGTCCCTTTTTGGCCATGTCTAAAAGATCTATGTCTCCTTCTGCCTCCTGAGGCCATCTCTCCGTCAGAAGTTGGGTCATTTTCCAGAAAAGTACTTGGTCACTGCATCGATCAGAGTTCTAAAGTCTTTCAAAGTTGCTTCTTTGTGGTTCTTCTCACTCTGCTCTGCACCAGTTCATACAAAGTCTTCTCAGGTTTCTCTCAATACCACCTATTTCATTGTTTCTTAGAGCACGGTTGTATTCAATCCTTACACCATAATTTATTCAGCTCTTGCCCAGTTCGGGGGCAAGCCAGTAGTTTCCATTTCTTTGTCTTTGCTGTTTGGGTGCCAAGTGTGTGTCATGCAGAAGATAGGTCATTCATCTCAGTGGTGACAGTCTCTTCTTAATGGTCTGTGCTGTGGGGCAAGAGATGAGAATATAAATCCAGGCTATAATGAAGCCTTCATTTAGTAACCTCGATTTATCCATGGATTTCCATCTCCAAACTCATCAATCTTTGCACCAGGGCCACTCACAAGCAGCATTAGGAGACTCTCTCACCTTGGATATGCAGATCCCTGGGGAGCCAGGGTCAGAAAACCTGGGCTCAAGTTTGAGCTTTGCCACTTGCTAGCTTTGGGACCTGGGGCAGTTCAATGCCAACCTCTCAAGACTCAGCCTCCCGCGTTCCCCCGCTGCCTTCAACTGAAATCATAGTTGCCTCCCCCAAAAGGCCTTCCCTAACACTTTGTCACACAGTGAAGTGATTCTGGAGGGGGGGGGGTCTCCAGAAATTGGTAGCAGAGCCCAGACTATCAGAGTTGATCAAGCTGGGAAGACTTGAAGGCTGTGTGCAGATCCTGGTGTCTGCCCACCAGAAGCTTGGCCACCAGGTGATTGGATTTGGGGAGTCATGATGACTTGGGAAGCAGATAAAAAGACCAAACAACCTTTGCCTTCTGCAGCCACCTTCTGGTTGTGGACAGAGGTCAGGGGACCTCAGAGAAGGACAAAGAGTACTTGGTCTCCCTCAGTCCTCACACAGTCCAACCACAGTCTAAGTGGTTGACATTATTCCAGTGTAATCTGAGGGGTGACATGGAGTGGTGGGATAAAGGACATGGCTCTAGAAACAGCAACAGATGAGGTGCTGGATGTCAGATGCACAATGAGGTCCACGATTTTGGACACAGCCAGTGTCAGAATTTGATTTGTCTGACTTCTCATGTCAGCTGCAAGGAGTTTTTTTTTCAGATGTGGGGGGGAAAACAATCAGTGGAATGATCACTCACAGGCAGAAGAATTTGGAGGAGGCAAATCAGCCTCAAGGATTAGATTTCATCACATTTTTAAAGGCAACTAAAAAACCCCATAGTTGCTATTCCAAATGAGCATAAGGCAACAGAGGGCAAAGGAAGTCCAGGAGGAAGCTGAGAAGATCATTTTGTCCTTGTGACCCCAACACTCGGCATAGCCTGTTACACTTAGTGGGAGTGTATCAGTGTTTGTTGGCTGTCCTTGTACTAAGTCCACAAAACAACGTGCAAGGGAAGAAGACACAACTATTATTTGTCAGTAAGAAAGTCCCCAGGCACAGGATACATGATCAGCACCAAAAGATGTCACAACGAAACCAAAGGACCATCTTCACGGAATGAGAAATGCTGGTTACACGAATCATTTCAGCATCAAGGACCAGATCAGTGACTGGGCCCCACAAAGGTCAAAATCCAGCAAGTTAGAAGAAAGGGGGACAAAAGGGGAAAAAACATACCGTACAGCTCCAACAGCTCCAGTCCTTCCTCTTCAGATGTGTCAACCACTCAGGCACGGCAAAAGGAACACTGACTCATAGCATCGTTTCCTAAGGATGTTTGACTGCTGCCCCAAAACATCACATTCCAGTGAGAAGGCCAGCAATCCTAGAGGCTGCCTCCCTCAGAGACCAGCGGCTCTTGGCAAGCAAAGAAACCAAAGGCAACACTGGATCTGAAAATAGGCCACTGGCGCAAGAGAAGAAGAGGGTGGTGACTAAAGGATACAAACAGTGGCCCCGTGAAACGGCAAACATCAGGAAGGGCCCTCAGCCTCCCTCTTCAGCTCACTCCTGAGAGTGGAGGCCCCCAAATTCTTGAGGCAGCTCCTTCCCCTTTCAGTGACTCACCTTGTTAGGAAGCTGTTCCTGCCTCTGAAATGTGCCACAACTTCTACCTTGCCAGGACAAGCAAAGCAACTCTAACCCTGTCCATGTCCACAAAGTCTGAAAACCATTTTCATGTCTCCTCATCGTGTTGTGTGTTTCCAAAAGTTTTCTTGATATCATTGGTTTTTACTTAACCTACCTTTCCCAGTGTGTCTTCTCAGAAAGAGAAGCAGGGAATTTGGAAAAACCCTGCAAAGCTTGTGTGATCTACTAGTGAAAATCATTTTGAATTAGGTACATCTTTACACACACACACACACACACACACACACACACACACACACACACACGCACACATCCCACTGACTTTGAAGACTTGTCTCTAGCTTTTGCTTTCATGTGACCCACCTTGCTCAGTGTATCCTTCCCATTTTGCCCTCCCACAGAGCCAGCCCTTAAGCAAAAGAATAAACCAAAAAGGGGAAGAAAAGTTCAGCAGAACACAGCAGGCGAGCCCAGCATTAGATGCAGGTTCCCTGCCAGTATTTCCCACCCTAGCCAGGACGGGAAGGGAAGAAGATCCTCATGTGTCATCTCTGTTCTTTCCATTTCCATGGTTGTCTGTGGTGCTTGTTTTCTTGTTCTCCTCATTCATTTATTCCACTTTTCCCCAGTTCATGTAAGTCTTCTAATTAAGCAGAGTTGTGGCTTCGTACAGCATAGTCATATTTCCTTGTATCCATAAGCCACTCCTCTGTCAATGAGTTCTTTGCTACCAAAGAACTTTCTTAGTGGTTCAGTTGGTATGGCACTGAATAAGTTAATTTAGGTAGTTTTATCATTTTTATGCTACTGGCTTGACCTACCCACGAGGAGTGAGTACATCTCCAACTGTTGAGATCTCTACGTATGAAGAATGTTTTGTAATTGTGTTCATATAGTTCCTGTGTGTGTCTTGGCAGGCAAACTCTCAGGTTGTATACAGTATACAATTGTATACAGTTATTTTCAATGGAATTTCTCTTTCTATCTCTTCCTGCTGGATTTTCTTGATTAATGTATAGAAATGTTGATGGTTTTGATGGGCTTCCAACTTTCTTTAAGTAATTGTTTGAACTGGTTTTGTTTTAAACTGGTTTTTTAGATGACTCTCTAGGGTTCTCTTGGTAAACCATTGTATCATCTACCAAAAGAGATAGTTTTGGTTCCTCATTGCAGTTTTTTCCCTTCAGTTTCTTTTCTGCCTTATTGCTATATCTAGCAGTTGCTGTAACTGGTACAACACTGAATAGCAATGGTTGGCAATGGACTTTCTTCCTTTACCGTGATCTTACTGGGAAGGCTTATCCCCATTACATATCATGCTTGCTCTTGGTTTTAGTTAGATAATACTTATTTTAAAGAAGACTCCATTTATTCCTGTGCTTTCTAGTGTTTTTCAACAGGGATGAGGCATTTTGTCAAAAGCTTTGTCTGCACCTGTTGAAATCATATAAATTTGTTGTTTATGTTATTGATATAATCAGTTACATTTATAGTTTTCCTAATAATTGACCCAGGCCCAACTTCTTGGTATCAATCCAGCTTGGTCACAGTGTCACAATATATCTTTGTGATATATTCCTGTAATCTCCTTTCTTAGCATTTAATATTTTTCATCAATATTCATTAATGAAATTGATCTATAGTTCCCTCTCTTGGGGAGACGTGACTCTCCTTGGTTTGGGTATCAAGATTATATTTTTGTCATAGAAAGAATTTGATAAGATTCTATCTTTACCTGTTTTTCAAATCGTTTATTTAGTGTTGGAATTGATTACTTTTTAATCATTTGGAAAAATTTGATTTAGTCCTGGGGTTTTTTCTTAGAGAGATCATTTATAGCTTGTTTCGTTCCTTTTTCTAAGATGGGGTTATTTAAGGGCTCTGTTAAACAGGACTATTTATATTTGAAAAATTCATTTCATTTAGATTTTCATTTTTATTATTGGCATGTAGTTGGGCAACAAAGCTCCTAGTAATTACTTTTATTTTCTCTTCATAGATTGTAAATTCACTGTTTTCATTTTCTGATGTAATAATTTGGTTTTCTTTTGTAAAAATTAAATTAGCCAAGGATTTATCTATTTAATTGTTTTTCTCAAAGCTTATAGTTTTATTTATTAGTTCATTGGGGTTTTGTTCTTTCAATTTCGTTCATCTTTCTATCGATTCAAGATTTTAATTTTGGTGTTTAATTGGGAAGGGATTAATCTGTTGGTTTTCTAAATATTTTAGTTGCATGTCTAATTCTTTAATCTGTTTCTTTGTCTCTTTGATTGATGTAAGCATTTGAAAATATACATTTCCCTCTAAGTCCTGCATTGACTGCATCCCCAAAATTTAGTTATGTCATTGTCACCATGAAATTGTTAACCATTTCTATGATTTGTTCTTTGACTCATCCATTCTTTAGGATCCATTCTGTAAGATCCATTCTTTTTCTCCAACTCCTCTATTTGTGTATCTTTCTGTTTCAAGCATATTTCTTGTAAATAACATATTGTTGGATTCTGGTTTCTAATCCATTCAACTGTATTCTTCCATTTTATGAGTGAGTTCATCCCATTCCCATTCACAGTTGTGTTCATTAAATGTATATTTTTTTCCATGCTATTCTTTTACACTCATCCTTTTGTTTTTTACTCTGTCCCTTCTTCAGTAGTCTTTTGTTTCTGACCTTTGCCTCCCTTAATCTATCCCGTCATTCTTCCCTCCCCCTCACCTTTCTCTTAGACGCTTTTCCTCCTACTTCTCCTTGCGTAAAATGAATCTCTCCATCTCATTGTGTGTGTATGTGTATTCTTCCCTCTTTCAACCAGTTCAGATGAGAATAAGGTTCGTGTTGCCTGTTCCCCTCTTCTGTCCCTCCCATTGTATAAACTCTTTCTAGTGCACCCCATTTATGAGATAACTTTCCCCATTCTTTCTCTCCTTCCCCACAACCTTCCAGTGCATTTCTCTTCTCCACCCTTCCATTCTTTTGAGATCCTCACAACATAATACAGTCATTCAGGTCGCTATCTATTTAGACTGCTTCTAGGACCCGTGGTGATCATAAAATTCTGAAGTGGTTACATGTATCATCTTGCCACACAAGGGATCTAAACAATTTGCCCTTTTTTAGTGACTTGTGATTTCTCACTCATGTTCACCTTATTATTCTTCTCCTGAGTTCTGTGTTTGAATGTCAAATTTTCTATTCTGTTCTGGTCTTTTCATCAGGAATGCTTGAAAGTTCTCTATTTCAGGAAGGGTCCTTATTCCCCTGTAGGACGATACACAGTTTTGCTGGGTAGTTTAATCTTATTGTGGGCTCTAATCCTAGATCTTTTCCACTCCAGAATATGATATCCCAAGCCCTGTACTCCTTTAATGTGGAAGCTTCTAAATCTCATGTGTCCTGACAGTACTGGATTATTTCTCTCTGGCTATTTGCAGAATTTTCTCCTTGACCTGGCAGTTCTGGATTTAGAACAGTTGCTGGGAGTTTTCATGTAGGGGTTTCTTTCAGGAAATGATTTGTGGTTTCAAGTTCTACTTTGCCCTCTGATTCTAACACATCTGGGCATTTTCCTTTGTAATATCTTAAAATATTATGTTGAGCTCCTTTTTTGTTCCTGGCTTTTGGATAGACAAATGACTCTCCAATTCTCTCTCCTCAATCCATTTCTAGGTCATTGGAGTTTTGTATGAGATCCTATACATTTTCTCTTGAATTGATTTTATTTTTTGTTGTTGTCTCCTAGAGTTATTAGCTTCTATTTGCTCAGTTCTAATTTTTAAGGAATTCAGTATTTTTGTGCCTCTTTTACTAATTATTCATTCTTTTCTCATATCTTTCTTGTACCGCTTTTTAAAAATTTTTCCTCTTCCACTCTTAAAATCACTTTTTGTTCATTTTTATCTCATTCTTTAACTCTTCTAGGAATTCTTGTTCAACTCTTATCCAATCTACCCTTTTTCTTGGAGGATTTGCTTAAAGATATCTTCAAGTCATTGGCTTCTTCTGTCTTTCTGTCTTGAGCCATAGTAGCCCTTTGTGGTCAGGTTCAGTTTTGTTTACTCATTCTTCCAGCCTATTTCTTGACTATGAACTTGATGTTGGCATTGGGCTCAGCTCACCTCTGGGCTTTCTTAGTTCAGTCCGCAAACTTTCAGTGCTTCCATAGTGGTGATATCTGTTCACTGCTATTCTTGTCTGAGTTGTGCAAGTTCCTGACTCAGGTTTAGGTCTTCTGGCTTGCAGGTGCTGGAGTTTCTGTAGAATGTTATTGGACTCAGTCATTGTTAGCACACTTTGAGGTTCTGCAGGTTCAGAGGGACCGAACTTATTGACTCTTCTTGCGCCTGGGTCTCCTACCCGAGGTATCCCACTGCAGGACTAAAAGTGAACATTGAGCCCCCAGCTGTGCTCTGGGGCTCAGGTCCAGAACCTCTTTGCAGAACCCCTTTCTTGATCAGTGCTCAGCTAGGGCCTCGCTCACTCATAACTGCTCCTCTCAGCCTAGAAGAGTCATTTGGCCCCCTTCATGCTCCCAGGATAGCCTGGGATCTGCTCCTGCTCAGGGATTCAGTTCTAGCCCTTTTACCATCCTTGGGCAATGAAATGCTTCCCACTGTCCTGGCTGCCATTATGTTGGGCTCCTGGCCAGCCCCCACCTCAGTGTCCACAGCTCTCTTATTTCTTAAGCTTCCCTGGGCTGGAGAAATGACACACAGGGATGTTTTCTTGGCTTTCCTCATGAGAATGTGGTCTGGCACATTATCTAGATGGTTAGAGAGGAGGTGGGCTGGGCTCATCAAAAATGCCCACCCTCCCTCTGTTCTCTTGGTTCTGCCCCTGTGCTGTGTGGTTGGTGGGGAGGGGACCTTCTGCATGCTTAGCCTCCTTTGTACCTCTTGGGGAGGTCTCTGACCTGGCTTTTTGCCCTGAGCTCTCCCAGCTTCTTTGCCATTTCGACCCTGGTGACCCTGGCCCTCCCTCATCACTCTCCTGGCTCACTGCCGCAGTGTCCTGAGTGGCCTCCCTGCCTTCAGTCTGTTCTGCACTCTGCTCTCAAAGGAACTTTCCTTAAGAACAGAGCAGACCAAGTGACTTCCCTCCTCAGTCAATGGCAGGGCCTCCCCTTTGCCCCCCAGAGGAAAACAGCCCCACCCTGTCTTTCCAGCCTTAGCCTCATTGGTCTTCTGTACTCCTTTCACACTCGGTGACCCTACCCAAATGGCTGCCCCCATGCTGAGAATTCATTCTGGTGCTCTTTCTTCCAGTCAGCCTGTCAACCCACATGTATTTATTAAGCACTTCCTCAGTGCCGGGTCCCGGCCTAGGGGACACAGGTACACAAAATGAAACCATTCCCATTGACCAGGAACTTCCATTCTCAGGCGGAGACCAACAATGCTTACGTTTTTGTAAATAGCGTAAGTGTGAAATGAAGAAATCTGCCGACAGCAGTTAAACGACCTGGTGGCTTTTAATGTCCTTGTCTCCTCCATTCAAATGGAAGTTCTTCGTACACAAGAAAGGTTTCCTTCTTGGTCCTTGTGTTCTCAGCACTCAGCCCCACCTCGGGCACACAGTGGTGCTTAACAAATGCCCAGTGCTCCTTGTTCCTCCTCCTAAGAGACTTTTCATCTTTGTGTGTTTTCCTCCTTGTTCCCAAGGCTGAACAGCATGTCCTGTCCAAGGTTCATGCCCTAGAAAGGCGGCTGGAAACTCTGGCTTCTGAATACTCTGCACGTTGGCAGAAGGAGGCCATCAGGCTGGAGTTGCTGGAGCTGCAGGGGGCCAGTGGGAATGGAGGTGGAAAAAGCCTGAGCCACGAGGATATTTCAACTCTCCTGGAGGGCCTGTTGAGCCGATGGGAACCCACCCTGAAGAAGGACTTCCGTAGGGACACCACTGCCCACATCCAGGTGAGGAGAACGCTCTGCTAAGAAGACCAGGTCGGCAAGCCCAGCTAGTGGAAGGCATAGAGGTCTTGAGGTGAGGCAGCACTCTGGGCTTGGCAGGACCTGCCAAGTTCTCTGGGTCTTGTTGAACGCCTGTCTCCTTTTTTGTGGTCTCCAGGAAGCACTCACCACCCTCAGGGCAGAACATCGGCAAGATTTGGATAATGTTCTAAAGAAGATTTCTCAGGCATCCCAGGTAATCCAGAAGCTCTGACGCTTCTGGAGGCAGAGACACAGGGGATGGAGGGCGGGGGGGGGGGGGGGGAATGAAGGGGGGCGGGGGGGGGGGAGAGGGGGCAGAGACGTCTTGGGGGAGGTCACTTGTAGCTGGAAATGTTGGTGCTGCTGTCAGTAGACCTAACACTTGCTTACAGGTTTCTGGCCAGATTCCATACTTGTATGGGAGCATATTCGATTGACTCATTGTCCCTGAGAGCTCCTGTCTGAGGACTCTGGATCCCCTTGTCCGAAGGATAAGCAGAGAGCTTACTGATCTAAAGCAACCTAAGCCTCCTCCTGTAGCTCCTTTCTGGAACCCCTTTCCTGTACTGAGCACATCCATGCATGAAGACTAGGGAGGGATAAGATTGTCAATGAGAAGACTGTAACTCAACAGCTGAGTTTGAAACTCTTTTCAGGGACTGAGAAGTGACCTCACCACTCTAGGGAAAGTGGTTCATGCCTAATCTCAGCTGAGTTGGGGTCTCTGTCAGATGCCTCCTCTTGGTGGGATGATAAGAGAGGAGTCCAGTCTTTGAAAGGTCTAGCCCAAACTCAAGGTCAAGATTTCTGGAGCCCAACAGTTTGCAGAGACTCAGATCCTCCTTAGCAGACAGAGGGTCCACCCAGAGGAGACAATGAGTCCCCAGAGTGTGGTTTGGTGTTTTCATCAGTCTCATTGTGCCATCATCTTCCTTACAGGAGCTGGAAAGCTGGGTGCTCCAGCTAAAATCTGAATGGCAGAGGTAAGGCCCCAAACTAACTGGCAAAGAGAAGAGGAGGGAAGGAAGGCTAGAAAACTAGACCAGAGAAAGCACCACTGAGATTCTCTGGGGGGGTGTCAGTAGAGCCAGAATACTTGGGTTAGCATGTCCATAGGATTAATCCCAGCTGGTAAGGACCTCAGAGAGCAGATGAGGGTCCTGAGGCCTGGGAGGGAAATGACTTGCCCAGGGTCACACAGGGAGTAAATGTCAGGGAAGACTTGCACCCAGATCTCTGGTTCTGTTCTTTCCCTTTGATAGTGGTTCTGCTTGACTCTATCCTGTGTCACTAGCCAGTGGCTGCCCTTCCCTTTTCCTTTTGTCACTGTCTAGTTTGGCCCAAGAAGCCCTCCAGGAAAACATATTAAAGGCTATGGGTCCACTGGAGGCCCAGCTGGCTGGCCTGAGACAGGAACTGGCAGCCCTGAGCCAGAGACAGGCTGCAGTGGCAGAGGAAGTAGACCTTTGGCCACAGAAGATGGCAGCCCTGCGCAGTGATGTGAGTCCTCCAGTCCACCACTTAGACCACATGTGCCCCTCTCTCCAAGGTGGGCTGCCTGAGCATCTGCCCAGGGAGACCCAACCCTCTAAGGTGTCCACTGGGGTCCAATGAGATCTTTTTTGGTAGACCTGAAAGCAGTGGAAAAATGCCAGTCACTTGGTTCACAGCCGTCCCTTCCCTGGCACCAGGAAGACATGCATAGGCTCTGAGCTCTCAGAGTCTTTCTAGACACCCCCTCCCCAGGTCCCCTGTCCCGGCCCTCTTTCTTCCTTACCTCTACTGTTTTGTGGATGGTCTCTGGTGGTTTCTAGGTAGAGTCTCAGTTCCCAGCCTGGATCAGTCAGTACCTTCTTCGAGACAAGGGCGCTAAGGCTGGGCTTCTTCAGCTGGAGGAGGTACAGGCCCAACTTCGGGACCTGGAGCACAGAATCCTCACTCAGGTGGCAGAAGGGCAGGTCAAATCTGCCAGTGAAGCTGCTGCCAGCCTGAGGCTGACCCTTCACAAGGAAGGAGTGACTGGGGTCACAGAGGAGGTGAGGCCTGCCCCATTCCCTGTCTGCCTGTCGGAGGTCATGGGTTTGCCCTGAGAGGAGCCTCCAGGGAAGGAAGGGGAAGCCCTGGCAGAGCAGGTAGCACACGTGGCCCTCTGGTGAAAGGGCTGGGCCAGTTCTGCAGGCAGCTAGGCCCATGAGTCCATCCATGCCTGTCTTTTAGGATGTGCACCAGATTGTGAATGAGGCCCTGAAGAGATACAGTGAAGACCGCATTGGGCTAGTGGATTATGCCCTGGAGTCCTCAGGTAGGTAGCCTGTAGAAAGCCAGAGGGCTGGGGACATGATGGTTGCCCATTAAGGGACAGCAGGAATTAAAAACTCATGATGCCCCTTATGGGACGGGGCAGTTGAAGGGCTGATGCCCTGGCAGTGACCCCTCATCTTCAGGACTACCTCTGTGTCCTGCCAGCCCTCAGCTGCCCCCACCTCACTTCTCTCCCTCTTGTTCTTTCAGGGGCCAGCATCATCAGTAGCCGCTGCTCAGAGACCTATGATACCAAGACGGCCCTTCTCAGTCTGTTTGGCATCCCCTTGTGGTACTATTTCCAGTCCCCAAGAGCCATCCTCCAGGTATGACAGAACAAAGGGCCCCCAGCTTGGCTCTCTGCCATCTCCCACCTTCTGTGGGGGCTGGGCTCTCAAGGTGGGAGGATTACACAATGGAAATCTATTCCATTGGCTGCCCACCTGACTTGTCACCTGACTTGTCTTCTGCCCACAGCCAGATGTTTACCCTGGCAACTGCTGGGCATTCCGGGGCCCCCAGGGCTTTGCTGTGGTTCGATTATCTGCCCGCATCCACCTCACTGCTGTCACCTTGGAGCATGTACCCAAAGCCCTGTCTCCCATCAGCAACATCCCTAGCGCCCCCAAGGATTTTGTCATCTTGGTGAGTATCTGAGCCTTGCAGCTCTCCATTCCAGTATGCCTGACAGCCATTTCTTAACAGCAGCATTGTGAGGTGAGGAATGGAAGGATGTGCCCATTTTACAGCTGGGATATTGAGGCTGGTCTCTGGACTCCACAACCAGCCCTTTCCCTGCTCCCCCTCTTCTTAGAGAGAAGCCAGAAGAGGACAGCTGACAGCAGTCAAGATTTCAATGCTGTCTCAGGGTCCTTTTATACAACTCCTTTATACATGGGTGCCTCCATGGCCAGGTGTCCCATGGGGGAGCTGAGTGGGGATGATGAGCACCATTCCCTACAGTCACCTCCTTAGGGCAGAGTTGGAATGTCCTCATAAGGAGGATGTGGGTGAAAAAAGTGGAGCCAGAGGAGAAGAAGAAACGTGTAGGGGAACAGGATGCTTCAGGACCTAAATCCTGATAGATGAAGAAACTGAGGCACCTACAATTAAATTGTGTGTCCCAAGCCATTCAGCAGCTTAGGGGAAGAGGCAGAGAAGGAGGCCAGGGGCTTGGAGGGAAAAGGATCTGTCTACTGAGTTAGTGAGAGATGCTGGAAGGTGAGGGGACCAAAGAAGGAAACATCATGGTGGCTTTTGCTTTCTCCCCTTTACTCTCCCCAATGTATCCCCCCCTACACCCCCTTCCTCCTCCTCTTCCACCTCCTCCTCCACAACCTCCCCTTCCTTTGCCTCCCTGGATTGATCTGGATTCATGTCCTAACAGCATGACCTTTCCTCTAACCCCCTCCCATCCATCTATCCATCCATCCATCCATCCATCCATCCATCCATCCATCCATCCATCCATCCCTTCCCTTTGCTTTTCCTTCTCTGTAGGGGCTAAATGAAGATTCACAGTCGGAAGGGGTGGCCCTCGGGCACTTTACCTATGATAATGCTGGGGAGTCCATTCAGACCTTCCACTTTCAGGTATGGAGGGCTGGCCCCACAGTGTCCCAGGGAGGCTGGTGCTCTTGAAGGCTAGTTCACCAGCCATGGGGATGCTGTGGCTTTGCTAGGAGCTGCAGTTTGAGCCAGGACCCCATGGTTCTGATAGCAACCTGAGGGATAACATTCAGCCACTGAAGAAGGCCTGGGGGGGACGGGCTCTGGGGTCAGGATGTCCACCAAGGGATCACGAGCCTTCCTGACCCCAGTCTCCTCTTCCCACAGGGCAATGACACAGCCCCATACCAGGTGGTCGAACTTCGGATCTTAAGCAACTGGGGTCACCCTGAGTACACCTGCATTTACCGCTTCCGGGTCCATGGGAAGCCTGCCAATTAGCCTCTCCCCCCCAGGGCCTTTCCCCTCTTTCCCCCTTCAGCCCCTCCCCTCCCCCAGCAAGCACTTCATCCCACTTTCTCGCCCTCTCCCACACTTCATCCCTTATGGCCACTGTGGCTTCTGGGAGAGATACAAGGTGGGAGCCTACCACCATGGAGCAGTTTGGCCCCACCCTGCCCTCTCTGATGGAGAGGAGATCACCAGCTCAGCTATTTGTTTCACTCCCCATCCTCTTGAGGGTCAGGTGGCCCAGCTCCCTACCAGGCCCTGCCTGCCCTCAGGAGGTGTATACACAGCTATGTATGATATCTTGAAGGTGTGAGTCAAGACATCATGAGGGCCTTATTATGCTCAGCAGCACTCAGAACCACAGCTTAGGCCACCTTAGCTTACCTTGCCCAAGAGTCTAGGTCAAAGAACTTGGTTTATTGAGGGCATGACAACTTGGGCAGTTCCAAAGGGCAGACTGGTAGACAGTCTGTCTTGGGCATGCCCCAGCAGGTGGCTAAAGCTCCCGTCCATGGTAGCATGCATAGTTCTCTTTACCATGGGGCATGATGGGGGCAGTCTTTGAAATCTGAAGTATCTGGGACTGGCCACAATTCCCTGGTGTTAAGTTTATTGGGATAGAGTCGGGGTTAGTTTTTTGGAGTTAAGGCTGGGATGGGAGGGGAAGGGCAAATTCTTTGGCCCTGCGGGCCGATTGTATTATGTATATAGATAGATATTTATATTTATACATAGATCTCTTTGTTCTTTGTTATCAGACAGAAAAGCTATGGGCTTCATTTCCGGCTTCCTCCCCCTGGGGCCCAGGGTGATATTCACTCCAGCTCCAGCTTGGGCTGGGGGGCAGGCTGTCAGGCACGGATCCTCACAGTGACATTGCCATCCTTCCTGCCTTTTACTGTAGGAGGGAAGGCAGGCCTTCACACCACAGGGCTGGCCACTGGTCCCTGAAGCAAGCAGGGGCACTCACTCATCTGCAGGCTTTGGGGGTCACCAGCAGACAGTGGCAGGCTGACCCCTAGCTGGCCCTCAACCCAGTTTGCTCCCTCTGCTTCTGTTCGCTTACCAGGAAGCTGGCGTCTGAGCAGCCCTGCATAAGAACCTACAGATGGGGTCTTAGTTCTTCCCCATCACAAAGGCTACTGTTTAATTCTTTACTTTGATTTTTTAATCAACAAATTCTAATTTATGCCTATGCAAATATAAATTTTCTCTGGGATCTGTGGCTTCTCCTTCTCCACCTGTTGCTCTTGAGGCCAACTTGGAGTAGTGGGGAAAAGAAGGTGGTATTCTGGTAGAAACTCCCTGGTTAAAGGGCGGCTTCCTTGCTGCTGAGTGAGGCCTGGGAGGGATTGTCCTGGGCATCGAGAGGGAGCTAAGCCCAGGCCTGGGCTGGGAGAAGCAAAGCTGGGTAAGGGAACCAGAGGAGGCTTTCTCATTTCTGCCTGCTCCTTTAAAGCTCACCCAAGGCCTCTCCTGGTCTTAATCCTCCCTCAGTGTGCCCAAATTGATGTTTTATACTTCCTTGTGTGTGTCTGCATATCCATACATAAACACACACCTATCCAGACAGACATTCCTCTGTGTGCCTGCTCCATCTTTCAGGAGCAGGACAGCTTTCTAAGGAAAAGAGCTTTGTGTCTGCCTTGGTCTCCCCCATAGCTAGCACAAGGCCTGCCACCCAGCAGACACTTTATCTGAGCATTGCTATTCACTTCAACTCAGGTGTAAAGAAAGAATATACTCTACAGCCTTCTCAACAAGGGGTCACCAGCATGCCTTTGACAGCTCCAGCAAGGGTTAAACACATCACAAACTGCCAGCCGTCCTCTTCCACTTTCAGACAGCTCAAGTTGTTGGGAAATTTGTCCTGAAATCAGGCTGAAATCTATCTTTGGGCATCTTCCACCCACTATTCCTCGTTCTTTCATCCTGGGTCAAGCAGAACACGCTAATCCCCCTTCCACATCACTTTTCAAATAGTAGCATTAGAGAGTGGCTACTGCGTGCCAGCCACTGTGCCGAGCACTTTACAAATATCTCCTTTGATCCACACAACAACCCTGTGAGGTAGGCACCATTTCTAGACCCATTTTGCAGATGAGGAAATGTAGGCACAGAGGTGAAATGACTTGTCCAGGGTCACACAGCTGGTAAGTATCTGAGGGAGAATTTGAACTTGGATCTTCCTGCTTCCAGGTGCAGAGTTCCATCTCCTGTGCCACCTGAAGACAGTTCTCATGGTCCTCTGACAGCTTCTCAAGGGCCTTACACCATGTTCTTGGAGCCCTTCATCCTTCTGTTCACCCTTCTCTGAATGCACCTCACCTTGGTCATTTCTTTCCCACACTGTGATGCTCAGGCCTGAACACTGCCCTCTGGCTGTGGTCTCCTCAGGACAGACTTGGGCTGACCTATTACTGACCCCCCTTCCTAGATCGTAGGCCTCTCCATGCCCCTCAGGAAGGCACTGGTCATTCCAACCATCAAGTTTAACTAGTGATTCACACAGACACTGCTATCCCCTAAAATCCCCAAATCCTTTAACAGGAGCCATGGCTGCATCACCCTCCCCCACTCATTGGTTTTTCTTTTCTAATTCTTGTTGAGGACTCTGCTTTTACCTCCACTGGATATTTTCATTTGGATAGAATCCTAAATTTTAGCTAGCTGAAACCTCCTCCATCCTATCAGTCATGTGACATCTCCACCCCTCCCTCCCAGCTCTAGCATTGGCACATTTGGACAAGCACACCTTGTGCTATTTCACTGAAGTCGTTGATAAAAATGCTGAACAAGCACGGAGAAAAGGGGAGATCCCTGGGGCAATCAGGACAATTCCCCTGAGACCTCCCAGGGAGCTGGCATCAGCTCATTAGCCAGCACTCGACAGGTAGGGCAATGTAACCCGTTAACCCTTTCCAAATCCACCTGTCATCTGAGATTCAGACTTTGCTAAAATCTGACTGCACTTTGCAGAATTGCTCTGATCCAAGCAAAGACTAGCAGCTCATCAGACACCATTTTACAAGGGATCTGGGATCTTGGCAGCGTAGGCAGGAAATGCACATTTTTATCCTGTGCAGTTCTGCCCTCCTGTCACGAAAACAAACTGCTTCGTGGACCAAAGGAGAGATAGTGCTCAGAGTCTGAAAAAGTGCTTGTTCAACTGAGGTTGGAAATGGCTTTCTTGATGGAGCAGTTCCCACCTGCTTGATGAACTCATGCACCTTATATAAAGCAGTGAACAGGAAGGGAGAGTTCAGGATTCTCTGTCCAGAGTCACTTGCCCATAATGTCTCATTGAGGCACAAAGCACAAATGGGGCAAGAACATAAAATCAGGGTTACCTAAGGGACATTTAGAATAGGCTGGAGCTCACCTTGAGATGGGAGAGAAGGGAGAGTGAGGTTAATAAACCTTTGCCTCTATGCTTCTAACTTAAGGGGGGAGTGGTGGGGGGGAAGAGTTTAAAAAGGAAAGTAAGTTAATCTGGGTCCTACAATTACCTAAAGGTAACCTGTCCAATCCAGTAGGCAGAGATGCAGAGATTTTACAGAGCTCTATGGAGCCCAGCCTCTTAACAGGCATGACCTGGATGAAGATCCCGACCAGGAGACTGAGAAAGGGCAGTCAAACATGAAGGAAGAAAAACAGGTGAGGTTGGACTCATGAAAACCTGGAGAGAAAAGAGTGGGAAGGAGAAGAAGACCCTGGATTCAATCCTGGGTCCGTTACTCTTCTCTCTTCATTCTACTTCACTCAGTGATCTCATCAGCTGCCATGGATTGAATCACCCTCTCCATGCTCATGATTTCTCAAATCTACCTATTCTGCCTAAAACCCTGTGCTGACCTCCAGTCTTTCATCTCTCGTTGCTTTGTTGATGCCACAAATTGGATGTCGTGTAGATATTTTCAGCTCAACATGTCCAAAACAGAACTCTTCATCTTCCCCCTATTCTTTCCCCTCCTACCTTCCCTATTACTGTAGAGGGCACCACCATCTTCCAGGCTCCTAACCTTGGCATCATCTTCAAATCCTAACTTCTGTCCAAGGGATTGCCAAAGATTGTCCAATTTACCTCTGCAGCATCTCTTGTGGATTTCAGCTTTGCAGCACCTCTCATCAGTTTCACCTC
Source organism: Notamacropus eugenii (assembly GCF_028372415.1). Classification (NCBI taxonomy): domain Eukaryota; kingdom Metazoa; phylum Chordata; class Mammalia; order Diprotodontia; family Macropodidae; genus Notamacropus; species Notamacropus eugenii. The sequence continues at coordinate 296,484,024 of NC_092874.1, read as the reverse complement.
TCCAACATCCCTTGCAGATTTCACCCTTCAACATCTCTCAGATTTCATCTTTGCAGCATCTCTGATCAGTTTTACCTCTCCAACATCTCTTGTCCATTTCAGCTTTGCAACATTTGTCATCAATTTCACCTCTCCAACATCTCTTGTCCATTTCAGCTTTGCAGCACCTCTCATCAATTTCACCTCTCCAATATCTCTCACAGATTTCATCTTTACAGCATCTCTCATCGGTTTCACCTCTCCAATATGTCATGCAGATTTCACCCTTCAACGTCTCTTGCAGATTTCACCTTGGCACCATCTCTCCTCAGGCTCACCTCTGCAGCATCTTTCAAAAACAGAACTTTCTTCTCTGATGCTGCCCCTACCCTAGTCCAGGCCTCATCTCCTGTGCACTGTTGTTTTCTTATGACTCACCATTTATTTTATTTGTACAAAGTAGTGAAGAATCATACCATGGCTGGGGGAAAATGATGTTTTAGGATTTAAACAAGTTCTTTCATTTTGAAACATCTCTTTTGAAGGCTTGGGACTAGCAATTTTAGCTCCAGCATCTTTGGGTTTGGACTCAGCAGGCTTCCCAGCCTTGGAATCACTGGGCTCTGTGTCCTTAGAATCAGACTTGGCTGCCGTGGGATCAGACTTGGTGACCTTGATGGCAGACTTGGTGACCTTAAGGTCAGTGCGCTTTGGAGCCTTAGAGTCAGGCTTCATGATCCTGAAGCCTGGACGTTTGGTGGCAACCCTAGGGCCTGGATGCTTAGTGGCCACCTTGTGGCCAGCATGCTGGGCACTCGCCTCAGGGATCTTAGCCCTAAGAAGTTTGACCTCGAAGGCCTTGGTGGCTTCATGGCTTCTGCTTGGACCTTGGGAATTGTTTGGTTTTTTTGATTTACATCTTCTTCAGCTCCTTCTTGTGTTTCTTGGCAAAGCATGTGTTTCTCAGAAACTTGGAGTTGACCCATCTCAGAGACATGTATCACCGTGACTTAGGTTTCCTGATGCCATTTCTGTGCCATTTTTGTGATTGGTTGTGGCTGGTATGGTTCTTAGAGTTAGCCATCTTTACACAACAACCTTCACTAACAGGCATTCCACCCACTAGAAGAAGTCAAAGCTAGAGACAGGATAGGTCATGCCTGCACTACTGCAGTATTTCCTGGTGGATGTGCCTCCCTCAAGTCTCTCCCTCCTCCTTCCAGTTGTCAAACTGATTTTCCTGAGGTGCAGGTCTATGCCACTCAACTCCTCAATAAATCTGTGACTCTCTATTGCCTCCAGGATCAAATACAGAATCCTCTCTGAACGAGAGTTCAAAACCCTCCCTAACCTAGCCCTCTCCTGCCTTTCCACTCATCTCCCACTTCACTCCCCACTTCTTCAATCCAGTGACACAGGCCTCCTGACTCTTCCTTGCACATGACCGTCCATCTTCCATGCTGGGAATGTTGTCCCTCCTTTTCTCTGCTTCCCTAGCTCCCTTCAAGCACCAGTTAAAATCTGACCTTCTACAAGAAGCCTCCCCCAACTCGCCTTAATTCTATCTTCTGCTGACTTTTTCCTCTTTTTCAGTACATTCTTTGTACTCATTTTTTGCACATTGTCTCTCTCATCAGATTGTGAGGCCCTTGAGGGCAGGCACCCTGTTTTTGTCTTTCTTTCTATTCCTACCTTTTAACACACCTGGTTCATGATAAGTATTTAATAAATATTTATTGACTGAATGATCCTATTAAAAGCTGCAGAGTGATGGATGGAGGATGAGGACTGAGAGGGGACTGAGAGAGGATCGGACAGTCAAGAAGTCACCAGTTTGGGTGGAATAATGAGGTTGGAGGCCAGACTACAGAGGATAAAGAGAGTGAAAGAAAGGAAGTGAATGTGCCTCTTGTAGACAAAGTACCCAATCAATAAACATTCCTCAATCCAGCAGAGGACATGAGGGACAGAAACATCCAAATGTGGTCAATGGTAACCTCATTTCTTACACAAACACCAACACATCTGTTGCATTTTTAGTATTTTTGTTATCTCCTTGGCAGTTTCGTTTTTGATATATACTCTCGGGGTGGTTCAATCTCACACCTAGATTGCTGGAAATTTAGCTTTTCCTTCCACAATTTTTCTCCGTTTTTATAAAGGCAGAGGGGATCTTTCTTCATGATCTTCCATCGCCCTAATTCAGGTTTTGGGAACGACGTCATGTTCTAAACCTGTGTTGCCCTTGGTTGCCACATTTCTCTATTTGATAATGGGATCAGGTGGTGCTTGGCTAAATATTTTCTAGGATATTTTGACCTCCTCTAGGTGGCAATTGCTTTATGTTGATTCAATTTCTGCCCTTTCCTTCCTCTGTTTCCTACTTTTCACCACTTTTCACTTACTTGAGTGGGTCAAGTTGAAGCTATTTGGATTGCATGCCATCTTATCTTTCTCTCTAATTTGGGGGTTTTGTCCTCTGCTTTAACAAGATGATTTGACTGCAAAGATTATTCAGAAATGATTCCCACATCGATAACCAATCATTTCTTATCCATTAAGATACATTTTAGGCTGAGATTGTTTGGCATTTGCCACATCCAGGGATTTCCTACACTCATGTTTTTTGTTTTTGTGTTTTAAATTAATTTATTTATTTAACTTTTAACATTCATTTTCACAAAATTTTGGGTTCCAAATTTTCTCCCCATTTCTCCCCTTCCCCCTAAAACGCCAAGCATTCTAATTGCCCCAATCACCAGTCTGCCCTCTCTTCTTGCCCTTCCCTTGTCCCCATCTTCTCTTTTGTCCTGTAGGGCCAGATAACTTTCTATACCCCATTACCTGTATTTCTTATTTCCTAGTAGCAAGAAAAATACTTGACAGTTGTTCCTAAAACTTTGAATTCCAACTTCTCTTCATCCCTCCCTCCCCAACCATTCCCTTTGGGAAGGCAAGCAATTCACTATAGGCCATATCTGTGTAGTTTTGCAAGTGACTTCCATAATAGTCGTGTTGTGTAAGACTAACTATATTTCCCTCCATCCTATCCTGCCCCGCATTGCTTCTATTCTCTCTTTTGATCCTGTCCCTCCCTAAGTGTTGACTTCAAATTGCTCCCTCCTTCCACTGCCCTCCCTTCTATCATCCCTCCCACCCTGCTGATCCCATTCTCCCCCACTTTCCTGTATTGTAGGATAGGTTTTCATACCAAAACGAGTGTGCATTTTATTCCTTCCTTTAGTCGAATGTGATGAGAGTAAGCTTCATGTTTTTCTCTCTCCTCCCCTCTTTTTCCCTCCACTGAAAAGTCTTTTGCTTGCCTCTTTTATGAGAAATAATTTGCCCCATTCCATTTCTCCCTTTCTCCTCCCAATACATTTTTCTCTTGCTGCTTAATTTCATTTCTTTAAGATATGATCCCATCCTATTTAATTCACTCTGTGCTCTGTGTGTGTGTGCGTGTGCGTGTCTGTGTGTGCAATCCTACCAACTCCCCAAATACTGAAAAGTTTCAAGAGTTACAAATATTGTCTTTCCATGTAGGAATGTAAACAGTTCAACTTTAGTAAGTCCCTTTGACTTCTCTTTGCTGTTTACCTTTTCATGCTTCTCTTCATTCTTGTGTTTGAAAGTCAGATTTTCTTTTCAGCTCTGGTCTTTCCATCAAGAATGCTTGAAAGTCCTCTATTTTGTTGCAAGGCCATTGTTTCCCCTGAAGTATTATACTCAGTTTTGCTGGGTAGGTGATTCTTGGTTTTGGTCCTACTTCCTTTGACTTTGGGAATATCATATGCCACGCTCTTTGATCCCTTAATGTAGAAGCTGCTAGATCTTGTGTTATCCTGATTGTATTGCCACAATATTTGAATTGTTTCTTTCCAGCTGCTTGCAATATTTTCTCCTTGACCTGGGAACTCTGGAATTTGGCCACAATGTTCCTAGGAGTTTCTCTTTTTGGATGTCTTTCAGGTGGTGATGGGTGGATTCTTTCAATATTTATTTTGCCCTCTCATTCGAGAATATCAGGGCAGTTTTCCTTGATAATTTCATGAAAGATGATGTCCAGGCTCTTGTTTTGATCACGGCTTTCAGGTAGTCCCATAATTTTTAAATTGTCTCTCCTGGATCTATTTTCTAGGTCAGTGTTTTTCCAATGAGGTATTTCATGTTATCTTCCATTTGTTCATTCTTTTGGTTTTGTTTTGTGATTTCTTGGTTTCTCATAATGTCATTAGCCTCCATCTGTTCCATTCTAATTTTGAAAGAACTATTTTCTTCAGTGAGCTTTTGGACATCCTTTTCCATTTGACTGATTCTGCTTTTTCAAGCATTCTTCTCCTCATTGGCTTTTTGAAATTCTTTTGCCAATTGAGTTAGGCTATTTTTAAAGGTGTTATTTTCTTCAGCATCTTTTTGGTTCTCTTTTAGCAAGGTGTTGACCTGCTTTTCCTGTTTTTCTTGCATCTCTCTCATTTCTCTTCCCAGTTTTCCCTCCACCTCTCTAACTTGATTTTCAAAATCCTTTTTGAGCTCTTCCATGGCCTCAGCCCCTTGAATATTGATTTTGGACGTTTGGGATACAGAAGCCTTGACTTCTATGTCTTTCCCTGATGGTAAGCCTCGTTCTTCCTCATCTGAAAGGATGGGAAGAGATGTCTGTTCACCACGAAAGTAACCTTCTCTGGTCTTATTTTTTTTTCCATTTTTTGGGCATTTTCCCAACCAGTTACTTGACTCTTGGGTCCTTTGTCAAGAGTAGGGTATACTTTGAGAATCTGTGAGATCTCAGTTGCTCCAAGGTGGCACGATCAAGCATGTGCTGCTCTGGACGCAGAAAGGGATTTTTATGTCCAGAATCTTAGCAATTACCTCTCCACAGCCATCTAGCCTCCAGTTCCATCAAGTCAGCACTGGGGGCTTATTTTCAGATAAGCTGTATGGGCAGGTGTAACGGGATGAGTTAGAGCCAACCCCTATCCATTTCAGGACGCCATACTGAGAGCCTGCCTAGATAACCTAGGGGCTTGTCAGTAGGGGTGGAACTAGATGGATTTCAGGAGGAAGGGTCTCGTCTTTGTTTGCAACGTGGCAGTTCTTTGTCCTGGCTCCGGATGTCCAGTGGAGAAGACACCCATATAAGGAAAGGTGATAGGTGATAGTTTCAATGTGAAAGGTGATAGCTGATAGGTTCAACGTAAGGCTTAGGAATGTTTTACATAAAGACTACATATGCATGTGAATGAGATGAAATAAACGGAGTCTTCACCACCTTTGTCTCCCGCCCCATTTCATTACTCACGAGATCAAGGCCTCTTGCTGGACAAGAGCCTTGGGTCGCGGTCAGGGGTTCCCGTAAATGGTCTAGGGGACCCCAACAGGCAGGGCCGCCATTCAGTGTGAGACAAAGACCAGCTAGGCCAGGTCCTCCACCCAGGGCTGAGGTAAGACTCAGCTCTTCAGTGCCCCCAGGGGTTTTTACGCTGTATGGGCTGCTGTGCACTCTCTGTGGCTGCTGCCTGCTGCTGGAGCTATAGGAAGGCCCTTCTCCCTTCCTGGCCAACTGAATAAACCACATCACAGATCTTTGGCGCCTGTGGGTTGAGGGATCTGAGAACCTGCTGCTGCAACTGGAGACTCCACAACTGGAAATTCCACTCCTGAGGTGTCCTCCTTCCAGAGTCTCATCGCGTTGCTCCACGCCACATCAGGCGGGCAAGGCCAGGCTGGGCTCCACGCTCCGCTCAGCGTCTAGCACAAACGAAGTTTCTGTGGGCCTTTCAGGTCACCGTAGGCTGAAAATCTCCTCCAGTCTGTTGTTCTCCACTTCTGCTGCTCCACGATTTGTTGAGAGTCCCTCTCTACAGGTATTTTGTGGGCTGTGTGGGGAGACCCTACATAAGTGTGTTTTTCTAGTCCCCCATCTTGGCTCCGCCACCCCACTCATGTTTTTTCATTTTAACGAAAATCCACCTCTGGTCTCCCTTATCTATGGGAAAAAAAACCCTTATAATAAATATATACAATTCAAATTCCTGCAATTAAATTTTTTTCAATTCTTCTAACTCTTCCTGAAACAAGTATTTCTGCTACATAGATGACTGAACTCTTTCCTTTCCTAATCCTAGGTTACACTTTGCAATGTCTTTTTTGCCATTTTCTCTGCCCACCTTTGCACTGAAATCACCAAATATCAAGGTGTATATTGACTTCATCTGGAGAAATCTACCATTTTTTTCATAGAATTTCTTGACCTCATCTTTTGCTCTGATGTTGACTCCAAAGTTCCAAGGAGGTTTCGGGAGCTGCTGTATTTGCGTTTGGCTAATGAGATCTGTAAAGTAAGTAGGCTGAATCACCTGAGTCACTTCTTGTTTGTTAGATCCAATGATATCAATCCTTTTCTTGATTTCTCAAAGAGCCTGTGAGCCATCCTTCCATTTCCTGATTTCTGTGGCTTCATTTATAGCAAAAATGTCAATATTGATACACATGCTATCCTCCAATGGAATGCTGAATAGGAATCAATGGAGAAGGATCTCACATTTAAGGAAGTGCAGTTCAACTGAAGTTCAAACTATACCCAAAGGACTATACAACTGTGTTATATGTACCCTTTGACCCAGCAATACCACTACTAGGTCTGTATTCCAAAGAGATCATAAAGAAGGGAAAGGACCCACATGCACAAAAATGTTTATAGCAGCTTTTTGTGAGAGCAAAGTATTGGAAATTGAAGGGATGCTCATCGATTGGGAAATGGCTGAACAAGCTGGGGTGTATGAATGGAGTGGAATACTACTGTGCTATGAGAGTGATGAGTAGGCTGATTTCAGAAAAACCTGGAAAGGCTCACATGAACTCATGCTGAATGAAGTGAGCAGAACTACGAGAACATTGTACACAGTAACAGCCACTTTGTGTGATAAGTAACTTTGATAGACTTCGTTCTTCTGAGAAGTACAAGGCTCTAAGACAATTCCAAAAGACTCGTTGGAAGAAATGACATCGACCTCCAGACAAAGAACTGTGAAGTCTGACTGCAGATTTAAGAGCACTATTTTTCTCTGTTTTTCTTTCTCGTTTTTCCCTTTTCTTCTGATTCTTCTTTCACAACATGACTAATGTGGAAACGCGCGTAATATGATTGTCCACATATAGCCTATATCAGAGCGTTTTCTGTCTTGGGGAAAGGGAAGGGGAGACGAAAGGAGAAAATAATTGTGGAACTCAAAACCTTATAAAAGTGAATGCTGAAAAGAAGTATTTTTTTAAATACAAAAGAAAATGAGGTTCAAAGCTGCAATTTCATAGCCACCTTCTGCTTCCTTTTCTGACACTGTCTGTTATCACTGGAGTCCTGCAAGAGGGATGCCCACAAATTTTGTCTTTTTGGTTTAGGAATTGCCATGGCCAAAAGTCACCACCTGGTGGCGAGCCCATAGCTAAGACTGCTCAGGATCCTCATGCTCCTATCTCAGCAGCCTCCTCTTGTCCGATGCCTTCCCTGCCCCAGTTGTCAGGGTTCTCGCCATCCTCATACTGACTCATTCATGTACACGGAACAGAAGAGACGCTCTCTGAGGACAGAGGCCACTTCACTGCTCTTTCTGTATCTCAGTCCCTACAATGTAGCAAGAACTTCTCAGATTATACAGAGCTGAATGGACTTACCACCTCCACACTGATCTGGGGCTTCCATTCCCCATTATCCATTGTGGTGTCCGATCCTTCCTATCCCAGAGATCATTCTCCTCAAAAGAGAAAATAGAAGTAAAGGAGAAGATTGTATCAGCTCATTTATGCCAATCCCTTCCTTGTACTTTCTCTTACCTGCAACATAGCTTGCTTGCAATGCACTCGCACGCACGCACGCACACACACACACACACACACACACACGCAGAAATTTACACTTGAATCTAAAATATTGAAGCGAGTTAGACCTAATTATGGGAAATCGAATGATTCCAACCATTCTCAAGTTATTTCCATTTTTTTAAGAGCTGGAGCGGGAGGATAAGAAGGTAGTCTAATCGGCAGCCAAATAAAGGATGTTGAGAAATAAAACAGGTATTAAGGTATTTGTGGAATTCACACACGAGGTTTACGTGGACCCACTCCCCGCGCGCGCCCCCGCCCCAGCTCGCCACCGCTTTGCCCCCGCGCCCCATTGTCCGCCCGCCCCACGTTCGCCCCGCGTTCCCCCAATGTTCCTCCCGCGTGTCCACGGTAGCGGCCGACGCGGACGCGATCGCGGCTGGCGGGCGGGGGAGGGTCGGAGCCGTTTCTGCAGGTACCTTCTCTGCATGTACCCGGGCGGGTCAGGGCCGGGAGAGGAGGGGGCGGGGGAGGGGCCAGGGCTCGGGCACGGTGCCCTCCTCTGTGCCAGGACACGGCCGCCCCCCCAAACCTGGGCACAGAGGCGGCCCCTCCCCTTGTCTGCCCCCCAAACCTGGGCACAGCTCTCCCGCCAGAGTTGCCCCTGGTGCAGCTGCCTCTGGTTCATCCCCTAACCTCTCCCCCAAATCCCCAGCATCCAGGGATGTCGGTAACCGAGTTGGGTCCCTCGGTGCCAGGCCTGCTTGCCCCCTTGCTTCCTCTCCCCACAAACAACCCCAAAATGGAGTTGCCCAGGCCCGGACTCACTTCCCAGTGCCAAGGCCTGGCATGCCTTTCCACCTCCCTCTGGGCCAAAGTTGTGTTGATTTTCCCAGTGAGTGTGTGCATACACGTGTCTGTGTGACTTGTGTGTATTTGGAGAGGGTGGGAGAGCTGGCAACAGTCCCGTGCCCAGACCTGATGCACCCTGTCCCCTGGCCCCAGATGCCCCCCTTGGCTGGCCAGACTGGGACTCATCACCCACTCTTTGCCTGGTCTTGGCCAGGCTCATCCTCCCAGTGCCAGAGGCCAGCTGCCCTCCAGCTTACCCTCTAACGTGGGGCAACCCCAGCCCGGGGATGATCCTCCCAGGATGAAGGCCCTGCTGCCCCTGGCTCACTGGGTGACCCTGCCGGAGCATCATGGCCCCCTTCCTAGTTCCTCCCTGAAGGAAATCCTCTCAGGCCACTGGCCACTTCCCTCCACTTCCCCTGAACTTTGCAGAGCTGAACCAAACTCAGACTCCCGGCACGTGCAAGTGATCCCTTTTCGTTGGGTTAGCAGCTCCTGAAAAGGACTGTGGAGGGTGTTGTGGGTCATTGCTGGGCAGATGAGAGAAGGCCAGGCTGCTCCACACTGGAGCTATTGATAAGTGTCAATGTTTGTGGTTGAAACCTTACCAATCCCCCAGGCCCTTTCTGGGCAGCCTGGAAGAGTCTGTCCATCTCTGGCCCTGCAAATTCTGTTCACAGTCTGGGCAGATCCTGTGTGCTCACCAGCCTGAGCCAACAGGAGTCCATCCCTGTGGGTCAGTGACTGCCAGAGCAAGACAGTAGGTGGCCTTCAGATGAAAGTCACTTGGCTGGGGAGGCATGTGAAGGTTCAAGGCAGGGGGATGGTAGCATCTTGGCCTGACAGTCCCCAGGAGACTGTGGGAGACTAGTGAGATTCTGGGTAAAATCAGCTCTCATTTGCACATAACAGGATGGAGTGGGGTGAGTCAGGATAAAGCAGAGGGATGTAGGGGGCAGGTGCCCCAGGTTCTAACACCACCCTGGCCCTGCTGGTGACCATGTGATGGCAGATGAGGCAGTATCTTTCTAAACTGGGCTTTTATCCTCTCACATGAAAACAAAGGACTCTTCTTGATGAGCGCCACCTTATTGGGGGCCAGTACTGTGACTGCCTCTGAAATCTCCAAGGGCCCTTTCAATACTAATATTCTATGGTTGTAGGTCAGCATAGGAAGTAGTAGCAGAGAGAGAGTTCTGCCTTTACTGGGCCTGCAACCATGCCTTGTGCTGTTCAAAACATGGGGGTTTTTTGAGGGGGGGAGGGCAGAGCAGGGATTAGATTATGATGACAGAGGGTAGGGTTGGCTTTTCCCTTTGACTGTAGAATTCAGAATAGTCAAGAGCTTAGATTCTCTGTCTTTATGATACTGGAATGCTGAAGATAAGGCTACCTGGCAGACCGGGGGCTTTCCTTGGCAATTTAGGGGGTGCCCATACAGCCTTTTCAGGCCTCCCCTGGGATGTGGTTAGGTTTGTATCCACAACAGCCTGACTACTAGCTGTACTGCTTTGTTTGAGGCCTCGGGCAAAGACTCCACCCAAGCATGGGGGAGGGAGGGTGAGAGCTGATGCTGATGCCCGAGTGGGTGGGCATTCAAAGACTCCAGTGGGGCAGACTTGATTACCATGTGGGGGTGGAAGCTAGCAAGGGACATCAGGCCAGCTGTCTGCCTTGGCTGCTGCCGATTTCCCTCTTCCTGTCCTTGCCAAGTGGGCACCCCATCTTCAGAGAAGCTCACGGGTCGACCAAATGGGCTTCCTTAGCCAGGGAGACATGTGGTTTCTTGCTTTTTAGGACAAGTCTAGTAGGAACTCTCCCTGCTAGCCAAACCAGGCCTTCTTGTTCTCCCAACTGGCAGAGACATCCATTGGGGTCTCTGTCCCACGACCCAAGCAAGCATCTTGGAAATGAAAGCAGTAACCCCCAGAATACAGCTTCTGGCAAAGGTCACAGGCCCTCCAAAATCAAGGTTGGGTATATTAGAGATGGTTTTATAGCATGGATAGACTAGGAAACCAAGCTGAGATCCCCTACAACCTGGTCTCGTCTGTAATCTGAGTTAGGGGTGGTCTAATTCATGTTCATGACATCCATGTCTCCTAAGGCTGGGACAGCCTCCCTTTTGTATCAGCCCTCTGTCACTGAAACTTTGCTTGTGCAATCCTTGACAATTCAGAAATCCCTGAGGAGGCAGTGAGGTTGGAGCTGAGGGAGCTGGGGGACAGGAAGGCCCAGGGCCTGCTTTGGAGGCTCTTCCTCCAAAGAGGTATGGGGACCCCTGGAGAATTTACCACTTGTCTGTTTACTCATTTGTAAAATGAGTTCAATAATCCAGTTGTCCATTGAGGGCTCTTACTAAAGAAACACATGACCTAAGGGGTGGGGTTAGTATCTGATGGTTAGCTTGGACCCCATCCACCCTCCAGAATGATCACAGAACTGGGTGCTGTTGGGGATGAGGGGAAACAAAGACATGGAAGGGAAAGCAGGCCTTTCCCTCAGAGTTAACAACTATGGCGAGAAGGAAATTGTGTGTGTGTGTGAAGCGACCTGAGAACAATCCCAAGGCAAGTGTCAAAACCCCAGATTCAGTAAAGACACCAAGGGAGACATTCCAAATGGAGGTTGGAGAGAGAGTGAGGGCAGCGCTTCACCAGGGAAGCCACCTGCAAGAAGATGTCACGGCCAGCTCAGGCACAAAGCTGGCAGGCTTGGCCCTGGTGAGCAGCCACCCTCAGCGTCTGGGAGACACTTCAGAAACTCTTTAGGAAAGCGCCTCTCTGTCCCAGTGCAGCCAGCTTTCCTTTTGGAGGAATCCATCCCTCCCCTTCAACGTCTCCCCCATCAGGCTCTTCTCAGGGGGTCCCAGAAAATCACACCTAGTCAGTCAGTAAGCACAGCTTCTCATTACTTTTTGCTTCTTCCAGGAATTTCTAGCACTTCTAGAGTGAGATTTTGATGATGTCTCGACGCAGTCAGCGCCTGAGCCATCGTTACCATGTTGATGATGATGGAGGCAGCAGCAGCAGCAGCAGTGGAGGAAGTTCCCTGGTGGCTGGTCAGCACACTGCCTTCAAGGACAGTCCCTTAAGGTAAGCCACTCCACAGCGGCCCTAGGTCATCTTCCAGATCACAACCACTCAGGGCAGCCAAGGGCCTGGCCAGCTTCCATGTGCACCTTTCTTTCCTGCCCCCATCTTTGGTGGAAACATCACTCTAGTGCTTTCTTTCCCCACAAATGCGAGAATTTCCTGTCCCCAGCACCGTCTCTTCCCCTTCTACCCCAACCTGGGCTGCTGCTGCCTTCACTCTCTGAGAACAGGAACTAGGGAGGGGTGACTTTGAGCATTGAGAGGGCCAGAAACTGAGGCTTAAAGCTGGGCAGGGAACAACCATCATGTGGCCCAGTACCCACGGTTTCTGGGGTGAGCTGCAGGGCCTAGCAAGAGCATAGGAAGCCATGGGGGTGATGGACCTGTGGGGGAGGAGACAGGTTCAGGTGGCTTTAGCTCCTCTTGTACCTCATCATGGTGGTTCCATTTGGAAAGAGGCCCTGCCTGGCCCATGGGAGCTGGGGATTTGTTCCAATGTTATAAAGGATTCATCTGTTGAAGGAATAAGAACAGAAGAGGGCTTTGGGGATCATTTCTTTTCATCCTAGAAGCTCCTTGAAAGTCTCTTCCTCCTCCAGGCCTTTCTCCCCCTGTTTTTCTCCTGCTTCATCTCCTTCACCCTCTTTCCTTTGCTCTTCATGCTTGGCGCCCCCCAGGACTCTGAAGAGGAAATCTGGCAGTGTGAAACGCCTCTCACCAGCCCCTCACCTGGGCCCTGCTTCCAATCCTCACACTACCTACTACAGTGAATCAGTGGTCAGCGAGTCCTACGTCAGGGGCCCCCGGGTCGCCTCGGTGGACAAAAGCTCCATCCTACAAGATCAGCTGGACAGCGATGTCTACTGGAGTGAACGTGGTGAGCTCTGGCCAGAGCTTGACAAACCCGAGGGCTTGGGCTGGGGAGAAGGAAGGAAGCTCCTCCCTGTCTTCTAAAGATTCCTAAGGAGGCTAGTGTCTGTTGGGAGTTACCTTACTCCTCCAGGTTGGCTCATCTCCCTGGATCCTCCCAGGTGGGAGATCCTTCCATTCTCCTGAAGCCCCTCAGTCCCATAGATGGCACTTTTCCAGATCTGGGTGACAATAACCATGCCTCCTAAGGCAGAAGGCCACCTGGTTTTGTGCAGCCAATGAGCTAAAAATCATCTTTACATGTTTCAGTAAAGTTCCATTACACTTAAAAACATAAAAAGTGTTCTTACCTCATACAGAAATAGGAAGGGGGCCAGATTTTGCCCTTGTGCAGAACTCCATTCCTGCCCTAAACCACATGGGGGGGCTTCTGGGTTCAGACCCCCAAAGGGGTGGGAAGTCTGAATTCTGAAAAGTTCTGCCAGGTGTTCCACCTCTGGCAGCTGCTGTTGCTGGAAGCCTGAAGCTCCCTGCTTATCAGGCACCTCCATGCTCTGTGCAGGTGGGGACTTGGTGAGGAGGAGGAGAGGCCTGGGAGGTGCTGAGAAGAGTAAAATCAATGGACTGAATGAGGGCAAAGTCACCTATGATATCTATGGATCTTCCTCAGGATACTCCTCGGAGGATGACTCTGCAGGTAGGCAGCACTTCCTGCCTACTGGAACTCCATCCCCTGGACGCTGCCCCGTGTACTTTGAAGGGTGCCCCATCCAGGGGGGATGGGGAGAACATAGATTTCAGATAAAAGGATAGAGAACTCTGCAGTCTGGCTCCAGGTGGGGGTTTGGAGGTTGGGAGGGCCCAAGCCTCAGCATGGTAATGGGGATGCCTGAGGCCCACTTGTGTCTCCTTCTGGGTGGCTCCTCATGTCTTCACTTTCCTGCAGGGCACACACTTATGGACCAGCCTGGCTCAGCATCCTCATTAAGGAATGCTGCCTCCCAAGTTGTTGCTTTCTTGTGGGTGGCCATCACTTTTCCAGGTGGGTTCTGGGAGTGGGTGGGCACACTGCCCAGGGCAGTCCCTGCTGTGGGCCCATAAGAGCTTCCTCATTCCTATGCTGGGGCACACCAGGCCTGGGTGCTAACCCTAGGACAGTGTGTGGAGACAGGCTTTTATGGCAGGATCCCCAGGCACAGCTAGAAAGCCTTGGGAGATTCAAGGAGCAGCTGCAGAGTGGGCAGGCTGGGAGCAAGCTAACTCTGGGATAGGAGGGCGAAGCCTTTGAACCCCTCTGCTGGGACTTTTACAGGTTGGCTCTTTGGCCTGTTCTACTGGTGGCTGGGCACTACCTGCTACCGCCTGACCACAGCTGCCTCCCTGCTGGACGTCTTTGTCTTAACCAGGTCAGTGAGGCCTCCCTGGGCTCTGCCAGAACCAAAGAACCCATGCTTGAAAAAGCTTCACCACGCTTGAGCTCAGTTCAGCTTTTGAGACTTTTGTGCCATGAATCTTATGACAGAAGGTCAGGTCAGGGTCAGGGGTGTGCTGGAATCAGCTGGAACCAGCTTGAACCTGCTCCTGAGTGTCAGCTACCAGTCAGGGCTCCTCTGGGTATCTAGACTGAAGAAGAAGATGGGACAAGTTGTGTGTGCCTTCACCCCCTTCAGAACTGCTTGTTAACCCTTCCCCAGCACATGCCAATCCCCATGAGCACAGGTGCTGCTCTATTCCTGAGTATCTTGGAGGAGCTGTCCCCTCAGTAGTTCCTGCCTCTCATCTCCACTGACTCTGGTGGCTTCACCTTGGCCAGTTGGAAAGTCCTGAGCTCCCAGGGGTTGTAGTCTCTTCCCAGTCCTTCGGGTAGCCAGGCCATCCTTACAGTTTCTCTGTGGGGGGTCATGTCCAGGTTTCCAGGCAGCCTCCAGGGCTGTGTCCAGGAGCCTCTAGAGCAGGGGTAGGGAACCTGCGCTCTCCAGGCCACATGTAGCCTTCTAGGTCCTGGGGTGCAACCTTTGGACTGAGGCCAAGTTTTACAGAACAAATCCTTTTCTTAAGGAGATTTGTTCTTGGAAGTCTAGATTCAGTCAAAGGGCCACCCTTGAGGACCTCAAGTGCCACATGTGATCTCCAGGCTGCAGGTTCCCTATCTAGCTCTGGATTCTTGGGGCCACAGGCTAGGCCCAGGGAGACTAGCCAACCTTGTCAGGGCTTACTCCTTCCAAGTCCCAATTTGACAAGCACTGAAATGATTTAGCCAAAAGAAGCCTGCCCAATTCACTAGCATATAAGCACATTCCTGAGAGCCCTGGGAAGTAGATGCCTTCCACCAGCCCTGTCACCTTTCATAACAACATTCACACATTTGACCAAGGTCAAATTTTCTCCTTCCACTTGACCTCGAGGGCTGTCCATAAAAGCCCAGAGCTCCCCATCGTAGCTGTCCCAGGGTGGGGGCACACCCTTTGTTGGTTTCCTCAGCAGCTCAGGGAGGGTCGCACAGGAATCTGGTGGGGAAGACCAGGCACTAATGTCTCCTCCTTCATCCCCATGAAATCCAGGAGCTTTTCAACTCTGAAGAAGTTGTTTCTGCTTCTCTTGATGCTGTTGCTTCTGGCTTCGCTGGCTTACGGTGAGCCTTGCTGAGTCCCCAGGGCACCCTGCCAGCCCAGACAGACAAGGGCTTGGGGGCAGGGCTGCTGAACGCAAGTCTGGAAGACAGAGCTTTGAAGGGGAGCCTTTAGCCTTTAGGGGAAAAGGGACCCAGGCCTTGTATGGGAAAGTTCTTGTGCCTGAAATGGGATAGACGGCCTGTGTCTCCTCCTCTTGATCCAATCCCACAAGCCTTTCTTGTGCATCTTCTGTATGCAGGCCTCCCAGACTCATGCTGCATGCCTACTATGACAGTGCTGGCTTTACATGGGTGTTTGATCTGCCCCCTCAGTGGTCACTGTCAAGGCACTTGAGGGTGGGGGAACTGGTAGAAGAGCTGAGTCCACAATGAATGGGTTAGCTGGGCAGGACACAGCCAATGCCAGCTCTGGAGGCCTTTGCCCCTTCTCACTGGGGAGAATGGACAGGGTGGTCCTCCCTGGATGGTCCCAAAAGAGCTGTACTCTGTTCAGGAACCATGACATCACTTACCCCCTACTATGAGATGAAGCCCAGCTTGGGAATGGTGACACCACAAGCTGTCAGTTACCAGGACCTCTATTCAGCTGGCATCTCCTGAAAGCACTCTGATCCTCCAGAAGAGACAGGGCTGTATGTGGACCAGGCTTGGGACCAGGAGGCAGGACTTCTCCATGTCCTCTCCCCAGCTGCTTCTTGTCCCTCATTTTTCTCATAATCCAAAAGTGTGTAATGACTCCTGAAAGGATCATGAGAGATGCCTTTCCTGAAGGGTCTTGCCTTCCAGATCATGGGGCCCATAATGCATGCACCTTCCTTGGGCCAGGGTCTGAGCCCATGTGGATGTGACACTGCCAGACACAGTCCAGGTGTAGGTCCTCATCCTGGACATGTTTCCCTTCTGGTGCCTCAGCCTCTGCCTTCATTAGCCTTTCCTCCCATGTGCTAGGTGCTTGGTATTTTTACCCCTATGGACTACAGACATTCCACCCTGCTATGCTGTCCTGGTGGGCAGCAAAGGGCAGCAACAGGAGAGAGGAGGTGTGGGAAGCAGGAGAATCCACCCCATATTTCCAGGTGAGTGCCTGGGTGAGTGCCAGGAACACTTTGTGCAGGACAGGCAGACAGTCTGCTCACAACCAAGTCTGTTCCAATCAACCCCAGAATCACTCAGTCCACTACCATTTCTTAAGTGTGGCCTACTGTGTGTCAGGCACTGTGCTAAGGGATGGGAATTCAAACAAAGAATTCAAACCCAAACAAACAAGCCCACAGTCCCTGCCCTGAAGGAGTCCCCGAGTCATGAGGAAACAACTAGGTACAATGGAGATCTACCAGGACAGATGGGAGTGAAGCAGTAGAGGGAGTTGGCTATGCTGTTTCTTCTATGGCAGCCATACAGACTATTACCATACCATCTTTGAAGACAGTTCTGGCCTGGCAGGATCTTCCAGGTGGTGTCCTCTCCTAGCGCTGTCTTTGAAACAGCTCTGCAGCACTATGAGGCATCAGAGGAGGGGGAAGCAGGATTAGCCAGAGGAAGCTGCTTTTGTTTCCATTTTGTAATGAACAAAAGTCTGTTTTATTTCCCTTCTCCCTCTCCCACCCATTCAGAAAAATGAAAAGCAAACCACTTGTAACAAATGTGCAGAGTTAAGCAAACCAGTCCCTTTTTGGCCATGTCTAAAAGATCTATGTCTCCTTCTGCCTCCTGAGGCCATCTCTCCGTCAGAAGTTGGGTCATTTTCCAGAAAAGTACTTGGTCACTGCATCGATCAGAGTTCTAAAGTCTTTCAAAGTTGCTTCTTTGTGGTTCTTCTCACTCTGCTCTGCACCAGTTCATACAAAGTCTTCTCAGGTTTCTCTCAATACCACCTATTTCATTGTTTCTTAGAGCACGGTTGTATTCAATCCTTACACCATAATTTATTCAGCTCTTGCCCAGTTCGGGGGCAAGCCAGTAGTTTCCATTTCTTTGTCTTTGCTGTTTGGGTGCCAAGTGTGTGTCATGCAGAAGATAGGTCATTCATCTCAGTGGTGACAGTCTCTTCTTAATGGTCTGTGCTGTGGGGCAAGAGATGAGAATATAAATCCAGGCTATAATGAAGCCTTCATTTAGTAACCTCGATTTATCCATGGATTTCCATCTCCAAACTCATCAATCTTTGCACCAGGGCCACTCACAAGCAGCATTAGGAGACTCTCTCACCTTGGATATGCAGATCCCTGGGGAGCCAGGGTCAGAAAACCTGGGCTCAAGTTTGAGCTTTGCCACTTGCTAGCTTTGGGACCTGGGGCAGTTCAATGCCAACCTCTCAAGACTCAGCCTCCCGCGTTCCCCCGCTGCCTTCAACTGAAATCATAGTTGCCTCCCCCAAAAGGCCTTCCCTAACACCTTGTCACACAGTGAAGTGATTCTGGAGGGGGGGGGGTCTCCAGAAATTGGTAGCAGAGCCCAGACTATCAGAGTTGATCAAGCTGGGAAGACTTGAAGGCTGTGTGCAGATCCTGGTGTCTGCCCACCAGAAGCTTGGCCACCAGGTGATTGGATTTGGGGAGTCATGATGACTTGGGAAGCAGATAAAAAGACCAAACAACCTTTGCCTTCTGCAGCCACCTTCTGGTTGTGGACAGAGGTCAGGGGACCTCAGAGAAGGACAAAGAGTACTTGGTCTCCCTCAGTCCTCACACAGTCCAACCACAGTCTAAGTGGTTGACATTATTCCTGTGTAATCTGAGGGGTGACATGGAGTGGTGGGATAAAGGACATGGCTCTAGAAACAGCAACAGATGAGGTGCTGGATGTCAGATGCACAATGAGGTCCACGATTTTGGACACAGCCAGTGTCAGAATTTGATTTGTCTGACTTCTCATGTCAGCTGCAAGGAGTTTTTTTTTTCAGATGTGGGGGGGAAAACAATCAGTGGAATGATCACTCACAGGCAGAAGAATTTGGAGGAGGCAAATCAGCCTCAAGGATTAGATTTCATCACATTTTTAAAGGCAACTAAAAAACCCCATAGTTGCTATTCCAAATGAGCATAAGGCAACAGAGGGCAAAGGAAGTCCAGGAGGAAGCTGAGAAGATCATTTTGTCCTTGTGACCCCAACACTCGGCATAGCCTGTTACACTTAGTGGGAGTGTATCAGTGTTTGTTGGCTGTCATTGTACTAAGTCCACAAAACAACGTGCAAGGGAAGAAGACACAACTATTATTTGTCAGTAAGAAAGTCCCCAGGCACAGGATACATGATCAGCACCAAAAGATGTCACAACGAAACCAAAGGACCATCTTCACGGAATGAGAAATGCTGGTTACACGAATCATTTCAGCATCAAGGACCAGATCAGTGACTGGGCCCCACAAAGGTCAAAATCGAGCAAGTTAGAAGAAAGGGGGACAAAAGGGGAAAAAACATACCGTACAGCTCCAACAGCTCCAGTCCTTCCTCTTCAGATGTGTCAACCACTCAGGCACGGCAAAAGGAACACTGACTCATAGCATCGTTTCCTAAGGATGTTTGACTGCTGCCCCAAAACATCACATTCCAGTGAGAAGGCCAGCAATCCTAGAGGCTGCCTCCCTCAGAGACCAGCAGCTCTTGGCAAGCAAAGAAACCAAAGGCAACGCTGGATCTGAAAATAGGCCACTGGCGCAAGAGAAGAAGAGGGTGGTGACTAAAGGATACAAACAGTGGCCCCGTGAAACGGCAAACATCAGGAAGGGCCCTCAGCCTCCCTCTTCAGCTCAGTCCTGAGAGTGGAGGCCCCCAAATTCTTGAGTCAGCTCCTTCCCCTTTCAGTGACTCACCTTGTTAGGAAGCTGTTCCTGCCTCTGAAATGTGCCACAACTTCTACCTTGCCAGGACAAGCAAAGCAACTCTAACCCTGTCCATGTCCACAAAGTCTGAAAACCATTTTCATGTCTCCTCATCGTGTTGTGTGTTTCCAAAAGTTTTCTTGATATCATTGGTTTTTACTTAACCTACCTTTCCCAGTGTGTCTTCTCAGAAAGAGAAGCAGGGAATTTGGAAAAACCCTGTAAAGTTTGTGTGATCTACTAGTGAAAATCATTTTGAATTAGGTACATCTTTACACACACACACACACACACACACACACACACAAACGCACACATCCCACTGACTTTGAAGACTTGTCTCTAGCTTTTGCTTTCATGTGACCCACCTTGCTCAGTGTATCCTTCCCATTTTGCCCTCCCACAGAGCCAGCCCTTAAGCAAAAGAATAAACCAAAAAGGGGAAGAAAAGTTCAGCAGAACACAGCAGGCGAGCCCAGCATTAGATGCAGGTTCCCTGCCAGTATTTCCCACCCTAGCCAGGACGGGAAGGGAAGAAGATCCTCATGGGTCATGTCTGTTCTTTCCATTTCCATGGTTGTCTGTGGTGCTTGTTTTCTTGTTCTCCTCATTCATTTATTCCACTTTTCCCCAGTTCATGTAAGTCTTCTAATTAAGCAGAGTTGTGGCTTCGTACAGCATAGTCATATTTCCTTGTATCCATAAGCCACTCCTCTGTCAATGAGTTCTTTGCTACCAAAGAACTTTCTTAGTGGTTCAATTGGTATGGCACTGAATAAGTTAATTTAGGTAGTTTTATCATTTTTATGCTACTGGCTTGACCTACCCACGAGGAGTGAGTACATCTCCAACTGTTGAGATCTCTACGTATGAAGAATGTTTTGTAATTGTGTTCATATAGTTCCTGTGTGTGTCTTGGCAGGCAAACTCTCAGGTTGTATACAGTATACAATTGTATACAGTTATTTTCAATGGAATTTCTCTTTCTATCTCTTCCTGCTGGATTTTCTTGATTAATATATAGAAATGCTGATGGTTTTGATGGGCTTCCAACTTTCTTTAAGTAATTGTTTGAACTGGTTTTGTTTTAAACTGGTTTTTTAGATGACTCTCTAGGGTTCTCTTGGTAAACCATTGTATCATCTACCAAAAGAGATAGTTTTGGTTCCTCATTGCAGTTTTTTCCCTTCAGTTTCTTTTCTGCCTTATTGCTATATCTAGCAGTTGCTGTAACTGGTACAACACTGAATAGCAATGGTTGGCAATGGACTTTCTTCCTTTACCGTGATCTTACTGGGAAGGCTTATCCCCATTACATATCATGCTTGCTCTTGGTTTTAGTTAGATAATACTTATTTTAAAGAAGACTGCATTTATTCCTGTGCTTTCTAGTGTTTTTCAACAGGGATGAGGCATTTTGTCAAAAGCTTTGTCTGCACCTGTTGAAATCATATAAATTTGTTGTTTATGTTATTGATATAATCAGTTACATTTATAGTTTTCCTAATAATTGACCCAGGCCCAACTTCTTGGTATCAATCCAGCTTGGTCACAGTGTCACAATATATCTTTGTGATATATTCCTGTAATCTCCTTTCTTAGCATTTAATATTTTTCATCAATATTCATTAATGAAATTGATCTATAGTTCCCTCTCTTGGGGAGACGTGACTCTCCTTGGTTTGGGTATCAAGATTATATTTTTGTCATAGAAAGAATTTGATAAGATTCTATCTTTACCTGTTTTTCAAATCGTTTATTTAGTGTTGGAATTGATTACTTTTTAATCATTTGGAAAAATTTGATTTAGTCCTGGGGTTTTTTCTTAGAGAGATCATTTATAGCTTGTTTCGTTCCTTTTTCTAAGATGGGGTTATTTAAGGGCTCTGTTAAACAGGACTATTTATATTTGAAAAATTCATTTCATTTAGATTTTCATTTTTATTATTGGCATGTAGTTGGGCAACAAAGCTCCTAGTAATTACTTTTATTTTCTCTTCATAGATTGTAAATTCACTGTTTTCATTTTCTGATGTAATAATTTGGTTTTCTTTTGTAAAAATTAAATTAGCCAAGGATTTATCTATTTAATTGTTTTTCTCAAAGCTTATAGTTTTATTTATTAGTTCATTGGGGTTTTGTTCTTTCAATTTCGTTCATCTTTCTATCGATTCAAGATTTTAATTTTGGTGTTTAATTGGGAAGGGATTAATCTGTTGGTTTTCTAAATATTTTAGTTGCATGTCTAATTCTTTAATCTGTTTCTTTCTCTCTTTGATTGATGTAAGCATTTCAAAATATACATTTCTCTCTAAGTCCTGCATTGACTGCATCCCCAAAATTTAGTTATGTCATTGTCACCATGAAATTGTTAACCATTTCTATGATTTGTTCTTTGACTCATCCATTCTTTAGGATCCATTCTGTAAGATCCATTCTTTTTCTCCAACTCCTCTATTTGTGTATCTTTCTGTTTCAAGCATATTTCTTGTAAATAACATATTGTTGGATTCTGGTTTCTAATCCATTCAACTGTATTCTTCCATTTTATGAGTGAGTTCATCCCATTCCCATTCACAGTTGTGTTCATTAAATGTATATTTTTTTCCATGCTATTCTTTTACACTCATCCTTTTGTTTTTTACTCTGTCCCTTCTTCAGTAGTCTTTTGTTTCTGACCTTTGCCTCCCTTAATCTATCCCGTCATTCTTCCCTCCCCCTCACCTTTCTCTTAGACACCTTTCCTCCTACTTCTCCTTGGGTAAAATGAATCTCTCCATCTCCTTGTGTGTGTATGTGTATTCTTCCCTCTTTCAACCAGTTCAGATGAGAATAAGGTTCGTGTTGCCTGTTCCCCTCTTCTGTCCCTCCCATTGTATAAACTCTTTCTAGTGCACCCCATTTATGAGATAACTTTCCCCATTCTTTCTCTCCTTCCCCACAACCTTCCAGTGCATTTCTCTTCTCCACCCTTCCATTCTTTTGAGATCCTCACAACATAATACAGTCATTCAGGTCACTATCTATTTAGACTGCTTCTAGGACCCGTGGTGATCACAAAATTCTGAAGTGGTTACATGTATCATCTTGCCACACAAGGGATCTAAACAATTTGCCCTTTTTTAGTGACTTGTGATTTCTCACTCATGTTCACCTTATTATTCTTCTCCTGAGTTCTGTGTTTGAATGTCAAATTTTCTATTCTGTTCTGGTCTTTTCATCAGGAATGCTTGAAAGTTCTCTATTTCAGGAAGGGTCCTTATTCCCCTGTAGGACGATACACAGTTTTGCTGGGTAGTTTAATCTTATTGTGGGCTCTAATCCTAGATCTTTTCCACTCCAGAATATGATATCCCAAGCCCTGTACTCCTTTAATGTGGAAGCTTCTAAATCTCATGTGTCCTGACAGTACTGGATTATTTCTCTCTGGCTATTTGCAGAATTTTCTCCTTGACCTGGCAGTTCTGGATTTAGAACAGTTGCTGGGAGTTTTCATGTAGGGGTTTCTTTCAGGAAATGATTTGTGGTTTCAAGTTCTACTTTGCCCTCTGATTCTAACACATCTGGGCATTTTCCTTTGTAATATCTTAAAATATTATGTTGAGCTCCTTTTTTGTTCCTGGCTTTTGGATAGACAAATGACTCTCCAATTCTCTCTCCTCAATCCATTTCTAGGTCATTGGAGTTTTGTATGAGATCCTATACATTTTCTCTTGAATTGATTTTATTTTTTGTTGTTGTCTCCTAGAGTTATTAGCTTCTATTTGCTCAGTTCTAATTTTTAAGGAATTC
Organism: Notamacropus eugenii; assembly: GCF_028372415.1. Lineage (NCBI taxonomy): Eukaryota > Metazoa > Chordata > Mammalia > Diprotodontia > Macropodidae > Notamacropus > Notamacropus eugenii. Next base: position 296,461,162 of record NC_092874.1, on the reverse strand, counting down.
AGTATTTTTGTGCCTCTTTTACTAATTATTCATTCTTTTCTCATATCTTTCTTGTACCGCTTTTTAAAAATTTTTCCTCTTCCACTCTTAAAATCACTTTTTGTTCATTTTTATCTCATTCTTTAACTCTTCTAGGAATTCTTGTTCAACTCTTATCCAATCTACCCTTTTTCTTGGAGGATTTGCTTAAAGATATCTTCAAGTCATTGGCTTCTTCTGTCTTTCTGTCTTGAGCCATAGTAGCCCTTTGTGGTCAGGTTCAGTTTTGTTTACTCATTCTTCCAGCCTATTTCTTGACTATGAACTTGATGTTGGCATTGGGCTCAGCTCACCTCTGGGCTTTCTTAGTTCAGTCCGCAAACTTTCAGTGCTTCCATAGTGGTGATATCTGTTCACTGCTATTCTTGTCTGAGTTGTGCAAGTTCCTGACTCAGGTTTAGGTCTTCTGGCTTGCGGGTGCTGGAGTTTCTGTAGAATGTTATTGGACTCAGTCATTGTTAGCACACTTTGAGGTTCTGCAGGTTCAGAGGGACCGAACTTATTGACTCTTCTTGCGTCTGGGTCTCCTACCCGAGGTATCCCACTGCAGGACTAAAAGTGAACATTGAGCCCCCAGCTGTGCTCTGGGGCTCAGGTCCAGAACCTCTTTGCAGAACCCCTTTCTTGATCAGTGCTCAGCTAGGGCCTCGCTCACTCATAACTGCTCCTCTCAGCCTAGAAGAGTCATTTGGCCCCCTTCATGCTCCCAGGATAGCCTGGGATCTGTTCCTGCTCAGGGATTCAGTTCTAGCCCTTTTACCATCCTTGGGCAATGAAATGCTTCCCACTGTCCTGGCTGCCATTATGTTGGGCTCCTGGCCAGCCCCCACCTCAGTGTCCACAGCTCTCTTATTTCTTAAGCTTCCCTGGGCTGGAGAAATGACACACAGGGATGTTTTCTTTGCTTTCCTCATGAGAATGTGGTCTGGCACATTATCTAGATGGTTAGAGAGGAGGTGGGCTGGGCTCATCAAAAATGCCCACCCTCCCTCTGTTCTCTTGGTTCTGCCCCTGTGCTGTGTGGTTGGTGGGGAGGGGACCTTCTGCATGCTTAGCCTCCTTTGTACCTCTTGGGGAGGTCTCTGACCTGGCTTTTTGCCCTGAGCTCTCCCAGCTTCTTTGCCATTTCGACCCTGGTGACCCTGGCCCTCCCTCATCACTCTCCTGGCTCACTGCCGCAGTGTCCTGAGTGGCCTCCCTGCCTTCAGTCTGTTCTGCACTCTGCTCTCAAAGGAACTTTCCTTAAGAACAGAGCAGACCAAGTGACTTCCCTCCTCAGTCAATGGCAGGGCCTCCCCTTTGCCCCCCAGAGGAAAACAGCCCCACCCTGTCTTTCCAGCCTTAGCCTCATTGGTCTTCTGTACTCCTTTCACACTCGGTGACCCTACCCAAATGGCTGCCCCCATGCTGAGAATTCATTCTGGTGCTCTTTCTTCCAGTCAGCCTGTCAACCCACATGTATTTATTAAGCACTTCCTCAGTGCCGGGTCCCGGCCTAGGGGACACAGGTACACAAAATGAAACCATTCCCATTGACCAGGAACTTCCATTCTCAGGCGGAGACCAACAATGCTTACGTTTTTGTAAATAGCGTAAGTGTGAAATGAAGAAATCTGCCGACAGCAGTTAAACGACCTGGTGGCTTTTAATGTCCTTGTCTCCTCCATTCAAATGGAAGTTCTTCGTACACAAGAAAGGTTTCCTTCTTGGTCCTTGTGTTCTCAGCACTCAGCCCCACCTCGGGCACACAGTGGTGCTTAACAAATGCCCAGTGCTCCTTGTTCCTCCTCCTAAGAGACTTTTCATCTTTGTGTGTTTTCCTCCTTGTTCCCAAGGCTGAACAGCATGTCCTGTCCAAGGTTCATGCCCTAGAAAGGCGGCTGGAAACTCTGGCTTCTGAATACTCTGCACGTTGGCAGAAGGAGGCCATCAGGCTGGAGTTGCTGGAGCTGCAGGGGGCCAGTGGGAATGGAGGTGGAAAAAGCCTGAGCCACGAGGATATTTCAACTCTCCTGGAGGGCCTGTTGAGCCGATGGGAACCCACCCTGAAGAAGGACTTCCGTAGGGACACCACTGCCCACATCCAGGTGAGGAGAACGCTCTGCTAAGAAGACCAGGTCGGCAAGCCCAGCTAGTGGAAGGCATAGAGGTCTTGAGGTGAGGCAGCACTCTGGGCTTGGCAGGACCTGCCAAGTTCTCTGGGTCTTGTTGAACGCCTGTCTCCTTTTTTGTGGTCTCCAGGAAGCACTCACCACCCTCAGGGCAGAACATCAGCAAGATTTGGATAATGTTCTAAAGAAGATTTCTCAGGCATCCCAGGTAATCCAGAAGCTCTGACGCTTCTGGAGGCAGAGACACAGGGGATGGAGGGCGGGGGGGGGGGGGGGAATGAAGGGGGGCGGGGGGGGGGGAGAGGGGGCAGAGACGTCTTGGGGGAGGTCACTTGTAGCTGGAAATGTTGGTGCTGCTGTCAGTAGACCTAACACTTGCTTACAGGTTTCTGGCCAGATTCCATACTTGTATGGGAGCATATTCGATTGACTCATTGTCCCTGAGAGCTCCTGTCTGAGGACTCTGGATCCCCTTGTCCGAAGGATAAGCAGAGAGCTTACTGATCTAAAGCAACCTAAGCCTCCTCCTGTAGCTCCTTTCTGGAACCCCTTTCCTGTACTGAGCACATCCATGCATGAAGACTAGGGAGGGATAAGATTGTCAATGAGAAGACTGTAACTCAACAGCTGAGTTTGAAACTCTTTTCAGGGACTGAGAAGTGACCTCACCACTCTAGGGAAAGTGGTTCATGCCTAATCTCAGCTGAGTTGGGGTCTCTGTCAGATGCCTCCTCTTGGTGGGATGATAAGAGAGGAGTCCAGTCTTTGAAAGGTCTAGCCCAAACTCAAGGTCAAGATTTCTGGAGCCCAACAGTTTGCAGAGACTCAGATCCTCCTTAGCAGACAGAGGGTCCACCCAGAGGAGACAATGAGTCCCCAGAGTGTGGTTTGGTGTTTTCATCAGTCTCATTGTGCCATCATCTTCCTTACAGGAGCTGGAAAGCTGGGTGCTCCAGCTAAAATCTGAATGGCAGAGGTAAGGCCCCAAACTAACTGGCAAAGAGAAGAGGAGGGAAGGAAGGCTAGAAAACTAGACCAGAGAAAGCACCACTGAGATTCTCTGGGGGGGTGTCAGTAGAGCCAGAATACTTGGGTTAGCATGTCCATAGGATTAATCCCAGCTGGTAAGGACCTCAGAGAGCAGATGAGGGTCCTGAGGCCTGGGAGGGAAATGACTTGCCCAGGGTCACACAGGGAGTAAATGTCAGGGAAGACTTGCACCCAGATCTCTGGTTCTGTTCTTTCCCTTTGATAGTGGTTCTGCTTGACTCTATCCTGTGTCACTAGCCAGTGGCTGCCCTTCCCTTTTCCTTTTGTCACTGTCTAGTTTGGCCCAAGAAGCCCTCCAGGAAAACATATTAAAGGCTATGGGTCCACTGGAGGCCCAGCTGGCTGGCCTGAGACAGGAACTGGCAGCCCTGAGCCAGAGACAGGCTGCAGTGGCAGAGGAAGTAGACCTTTGGCCACAGAAGATGGCAGCCCTGCGCAGTGATGTGAGTCCTCCAGTCCACCACTTAGACCACATGTGCCCCTCTCTCCAAGGTGGGCTGCCTGAGCATCTGCCCAGGGAGACCCAACCCTCTAAGGTGTCCACTGGGGTCCAATGAGATCTTTTTTGGTAGACCTGAAAGCAGTGGAAAAATGCCAGTCACTTGGTTCACAGCCGTCCCTTCCCTGGCACCAGGAAGACATGCATAGGCTCTGAGCTCTCAGAGTCTTTCTAGACACCCCCTCCCCAGGTCCCCTGTCCCGGCCCTCTTTCTTCCTTACCTCTACTGTTTTGTGGATGGTCTCTGGTGGTTTCTAGGTGGAGTCTCAGTTCCCAGCCTGGATCAGTCAGTACCTTCTTCGAGACAAGGGCGCTAAGGCTGGGCTTCTTCAGCTGGAGGAGGTACAGGCCCAACTTCGGGACCTGGAGCACAGAATCCTCACTCAGGTGGCAGAAGGGCAGGTCAAATCTGCCAGTGAAGCTGCTGCCAGCCTGAGGCTGACCCTTCACAAGGAAGGAGTGACTGGGGTCACAGAGGAGGTGAGGCCTGCCCCATTCCCTGTCTGCCTGTCGGAGGTCATGGGTTTGCCCTGAGAGGAGCCTCCAGGGAAGGAAGGGGAAGCCCTGGCAGAGCAGGTAGCACACGTGGCCCTCTGGTGAAAGGGCTGGGCCAGTTCTGCAGGCAGCTAGGCCCATGAGTCCATCCATGCCTGTCTTTTAGGATGTGCACCAGATTGTGAATGAGGCCCTGAAGAGATACAGTGAAGACCGCATTGGGCTAGTGGATTATGCCCTGGAGTCCTCAGGTAGGTAGCCTGTAGAAAGCCAGAGGGCTGGGGACATGATGGTTGCCCATTAAGGGACAGCAGGAATTAAAAACTCATGATGCCCCTTATGGGACGGGGCAGTTGAAGGGCTGATGCCCTGGCAGTGACCCCTCATCTTCAGGACTACCTCTGTGTCCTGCCAGCCCTCAGCTGCCCCCACCTCACTTCTCTCCCTCTTGTTCTTTCAGGGGCCAGCATCATCAGTAGCCGCTGCTCAGAGACCTATGATACCAAGACGGCCCTTCTCAGTCTGTTTGGCATCCCCTTGTGGTACTATTTCCAGTCCCCAAGAGCCATCCTCCAGGTATGACAGAACAAAGGGCCCCCAGCTTGGCTCTCTGCCATCTCCCACCTTCTGTGGGGGCTGGGCTCTCAAGGTGGGAGGATTACACAATGGAAATCTATTCCATTGGCTGCCCACCTGACTTGTCACCTGACTTGTCTTCTGCCCACAGCCAGATGTTTACCCTGGCAACTGCTGGGCATTCCGGGGCCCCCAGGGCTTTGCTGTGGTTCGATTATCTGCCCGCATCCACCTCACTGCTGTCACCTTGGAGCATGTACCCAAAGCCCTGTCTCCCATCAGCAACATCCCTAGCGCCCCCAAGGATTTTGTCATCTTGGTGAGTATCTGAGCCTTGCAGCTCTCCATTCCCGTATGCCTGACAGCCATTTCTTAACAGCAGCATTGTGAGGTGAGGAATGGAAGGATGTGCCCATTTTACAGCTGGGATATTGAGGCTGGTCTCTGGACTCCACAACCAGCCCTTTCCCTGCTCCCCCTCTTCTTAGAGAGAAGCCAGAAGAGGACAGCTGACAGCAGTCAAGATTTCAATGCTGTCTCAGGGTCCTTTTATACAACTCCTTTATACATGGGTGCCTCCATGGCCAGGTGTCCCATGGGGGAGCTGAGTGGGGATGATGAGCACCATTCCCTACAGTCACCTCCTTAGGGCAGAGTTGGAATGTCCTCATAAGGAGGATGTGGGTGAAAAAAGTGGAGCCAGAGGAGAAGAAGAAACGTGTAGGGGAACAGGATGCTTCAGGACCTAAATCCTGATAGATGAAGAAACTGAGGCACCTACAATTAAATTGTGTGTCCCAAGCCATTCAGCAGCTTAGGGGAAGAGGCAGAGAAGGAGGCCAGGGGCTTGGAGGGAAAAGGATCTGTCTACTGAGTTAGTGAGAGATGCTGGAAGGTGAGGGGACCAAAGAAGGAAACATCATGGTGGCTTTTGCTTTCTCCCCTTTACTCTCCCCAATGTATCCCCCCCTACACCCCCTTCCTCCTCCTCTTCCACCTCCTCCTCCACAACCTCCCCTTCCTTTGCCTCCCTGGATTGATCTGGATTCATGTCCTAACAGCATGACCTTTCCTCTAACCCCCTCCCATCCATCTATCCATCCATCCATCCATCCATCCATCCATCCATCCATCCATCCCTTCCCTTTGCTTTTCCTTCTCTGTAGGGGCTAAATGAAGATTCACAGTCGGAAGGGGTGGCCCTCGGGCACTTTACCTATGATAATGCTGGGGAGTCCATTCAGACCTTCCACTTTCAGGTATGGAGGGCTGGCCCCACAGTGTCCCAGGGAGGCTGGTGCTCTTGAAGGCTAGTTCACCAGCCATGGGGATGCTGTGGCTTTGCTAGGAGCTGCAGTTTGAGCCAGGACCCCATGGTTCTGATAGCAACCTGAGGGATAACATTCAGCCACTGAAGAAGGCCTGGGGGGGACGGGCTCTGGGGTCAGGATGTCCACCAAGGGATCACGAGCCTTCCTGACCCCAGTCTCCTCTTCCCACAGGGCAATGACACAGCCCCATACCAGGTGGTCGAACTTCGGATCTTAAGCAACTGGGGTCACCCTGAGTACACCTGCATTTACCGCTTCCGGGTCCATGGGAAGCCTGCCAATTAGCCTCTCCCCCCCAGGGCCTTTCCCCTCTTTCCCCCTTCAGCCCCTCCCCTCCCCCAGCAAGCACTTCATCCCACTTTCTCGCCCTCTCCCACACTTCATCCCTTATGGCCACTGTGGCTTCTGGGAGAGATACAAGGTGGGAGCCTACCACCATGGAGCAGTTTGGCCCCACCCTGCCCTCTCTGATGGAGAGGAGATCACCAGCTCAGCTATTTGTTTCACTCCCCATCCTCTTGAGGGTCAGGTGGCCCAGCTCCCTACCAGGCCCTGCCTGCCCTCAGGAGGTGTATACACAGCTATGTATGATATCTTGAAGGTGTGAGTCAAGACATCATGAGGGCCTTATTATGCTCAGCAGCACTCAGAACCACAGCTTAGGCCACCTTAGCTTACCTTGCCCAAGAGTCTAGGTCAAAGAACTTGGTTTATTGAGGGCATGACAACTTGGGCAGTTCCAAAGGGCAGACTGGTAGACAGTCTGTCTTGGGCATGCCCCAGCAGGTGGCTAAAGCTCCCGTCCATGGTAGCATGCATAGTTCTCTTTACCATGGGGCATGATGGGGGCAGTCTTTGAAATCTGAAGTATCTGGGACTGGCCACAATTCCCTGGTGTTAAGTTTATTGGGATAGAGTTGGGGTTAGTTTTTTGGAGTTAAGGCTGGGATGGGAGGGGAAGGGCAAATTCTTTGGCCCTGCGGGCCGATTGTATTATGTATATAGATAGATATTTATATTTATACATAGATCTCTTTGTTCTTTGTTATCAGACAGAAAAGCTATGGGCTTCATTTCCGGCTTCCTCCCCCTGGGGCCCAGGGTGATATTCACTCCAGCTCCAGCTTGGGCTGGGGGCAGGCTGTCAGGCACGGATCCTCACAGTGACATTGCCATCCTTCCTGCCTTTTACTGTAGGAGGGAAGGCAGGCCTTCACACCACAGGGCTGGCCACTGGTCCCTGAAGCAAGCAGGGGCACTCACTCATCTGCAGGCTTTGGGGGTCACCAGCAGACAGTGGCAGGCTGACCCTAGCTGGCCCTCAACCCAGTTTGCTCCCTCTGCTTCTGTTCGCTTACCAGGAAGCTGGCGTCTGAGCAGCCCTGCATAGGAACCTACAGATGGGGTCTTAGTTCTTCCCCATCACAAAGGCTACTGTTTAATTCTTTACTTTGATTTTTTAATCAACAAATTCTAATTTATGCCTATGCAAATATAAATTTTCTCTGGGATCTGTGGCTTCTCCTTGTCCACCTGTTGCTCTTGAGGCCAACTTGGAGTAGTGGGGAAAAGAAGGTGGTATTCTGGTAGAAACTCCCTGGTTAAAGGGCGGCTTCCTTGCTGCTGAGTGAGGCCTGGGAGGGATTGTCCTGGGCATCGAGAGGGAGCTAAGCCCAGGCCTGGGCTGGGAGAAGCAAAGCTGGGTAAGGGAACCAGAGGAGGCTTTCTCATTTCTGCCTGCTCCTTTAAAGCTCACCCAAGGCCTCTCCTGGTCTTAATCCTCCCTCAGTGCGCCCAAATTGATGTTTTATACTTCCTTGTGTGTGTCTGCATATCCATACATAAACACACACCTATCCAGACAGACATTCCTCTGTGTGCCTGCTCCATCTTTCAGGAGCAGGACAGCTTTCTAAGGAAAAGAGCTTTGTGTCTGCCTTGGTCTCCCCCATAGCTAGCACAAGGCCTGCCACCCAGCAGACACTTTATCTGAGCATTGCTATTCACTTCAACTCAGGTGTAAAGAAAGAATAGGGATAAAGGCCTCATTTCTAGAATATATAGAGAACTGACCCAAATGTATAATCATACAAGTCATTCCCCAATTGATAAATGGTCAAAGGATATGAACAGGCAATTTTCAGAGGAAGAAATTAAAGCTATCTATAATCATATGAAAAAATGCTCTAAATCACTATTGGTTAGAGAGATGCAAATCAAAACAACTCTGAGGTACCACATCACACCTATAAGATTGGCAAACATGACAGAACAAGAAAATGATAAATGCTGGAGAGGATGTGGGAGAGTTGGAACACTAATTCATTGTTGGTGGAGCTGTGAGCGCATCCAACCATTCTGGAGAGCAATTTGGAACTATGCCCAAAGGGCTACAAAAATGTGCATACCCTTTGACCCAGCAATATCGCTACTAGGACTATATCCCCAAGAGATCATAAAAATGGGAAAGGGTCCCACATGTACAAAAATATTTATAGCAGCACTCTATGTAGTTGCCAAAAACTGGAAGTCAAGGGGATGTCCATCAATTGGGGAATGGCTGAATAAATTATGGTATATGAATGTAATGGAGTACTATTGTGCTATAAGAAATGATGAACAAGAAGACTTCAGAGAGGCCTGGAAGGACTTATATGACCTGATGCTGAGTGAAAGGAGCAGAACCAGGAGAACTTTATGCACAGCAACAACCACAGTGTGTGAGAGTTTTTTCTGGTAGACTTAGATTTTTGTAATAACACAAGAACTTCTGAAAAAAAAAAAAATCCCAATGGTGGACCTCAAGGCAAAATGCCTTTCACACTCAGAGAGAGAAATATGGAAGTCACTCACATAATGTAGCAGATCATGTTTGTGTATGTGTATCTGTTTGTGTATCATGTTCTGATTTGTTATACGGATTCTTTCATTTATCTTAGTCTGACTACATAGCATGACTATAGTGAAAATATACTCAATAGGAAAGTATATGTAGAATCTATACAGAATTGTATGCAGTCGTGGGGAGGGAGGGAGGTAGTGGGGGGTGGGTGGGGAGGGATAAAATCGCAATTGTATGGCAGTGATTGTTAAACATTAAAAAAATAAAAAAATTAAAAAAAAAAAAAAAAAAAAAAAAGAAAGAATATACTCTACAGCCTTCTCAACAAGGGGTCACCAGCATGCCTTTGACAGCCTCCAGCAAGGGTTAAACACGTCACAAACTGCCAGCCGTCCTCTTCCACTTTCAGACAGCTCAAGTTGTTGGGAAATTTGTCCTGAAATCAGGCTGAAATCTATCTTTGGGCATCTTCCACCCACTATTCCTCGTTCTTTCATCCTGGGTCAAGCAGAACACGCTAATCCCCCTTCCACATCACTTTTCAAATAGTAGCATTAGAGAGTGGCTACTGCGTGCCAGCCACTGTGCCGAGCACTTTACAAATATCTCCTTTGATCCACACAACAACCCTGTGAGGTAGGCACCATTTCTAGACCCATTTTGCAGATGAGGAAATGTAGGCACAGAGGTGAAATGACTTGTCCAGGGTCACACAGCTGGTAAGTATCTGAGGGAGAATTTGAACTTGGATCTTCCTGCTTCCAGGTGCAGAGTTCCATCTCCTGTGCCACCTGAAGACAGTTCTCATGGTCCTCTGACAGCTTCTCAAGGGCCTTACACCATGTTCTTGGAGCCCTTCATCATTCTGTTCACCCTTCTCTGAATGCACCTCACCTTGGTCATTTCTTTCCCACACTGTGATGCTCAGGCCTGAACACTGCCCTCTAGCTGTGGTCTCCTCAGGACAGACTTGGGCTGACCTATTACTGACCCCCCTTCCTAGATCGTAGGCCTCTCCATGCCCCTCAGGAAGGCACTGGTCATTCCAACCATCAAGTTTAACTAGTGATTCACACAGACACTGCTATCCCCTAAAATCCCCAAATCCTTTAACAGGAGCCATGGCTGCATCACCCTCCCCCACTCATTGGTTTTTCTTTTCTAATTCTTGTTGAGGACTCTGCTTTTACCTCCACTGGATATTTTCATTTGGATAGAATCCTAAATTTTAGCTAGCTGAAACCTCCTCCATCCTATCAGTCATGTGACATCTCCACCCCTCCCTCCCAGCTCTAGCATTGGCACATTTGGACAAGCACACCTTGTGCTATTTCACTGAAGTCGTTGATAAAAATGCTGAACAAGCACGGAGAAAAGGGGAGATCCCTGGGGCAATCAGGACAATTCCCCTGAGACCTCCCAGGGAGCTGGCATCAGCTCATTAGCCAGCACTCGACAGGTAGGGCAATGTAACCCGTTAACCCTTTCCAAATCCACCTGTCATCTGAGATTCAGACTTTGCTAAAATCTGACTGCACTTTGCAGAATTGCTCTGATCCAAGCAAAGACTAGCAGCTCATCAGGCACCATTTTACAAGGGATCTGGGATCTTGGCAGCGTAGGCAGGAAATGCACATTTTTATCCCGTGCAGTTCTGCCCTCCTGTCACGAAAACAAACTGCTTCGTGGACCAAAGGAGAGATAGTGCTCAGAGTCTGATAAAGTGCTTGTTCAACTGAGGTTGGAAATGGCTTTCTTGATGGAGCAGTTCCCACCTGCTTGATGAACTCATGCACCTTATATAAAGCAGTGAACAGGAAGGGAGAGTTCAGGATTCTCTGTCCAGAGTCACTTGCCCATAATGTCTCATTGAGGCACAAAGCACAAATGGGGCAAGAACATAAAATCAGGGTTACCTAAGGGACATTTAGAATAGGCTGGAGCTCACCTTGAGATGGGAGAGAAGGGAGAGTGAGGTTAATAAACCTTTGCCTCTATGCTTCTAACTTAAGGGGGGAGTGGTGGGGGGGAAGAGTTTAAAAAGGAAAGTAAGTTAATCTGGGTCCTACAATTACCTAAAGGTAACCTGTCCAATCCAGTAGGCAGAGATGCAGAGATTTTACAGAGCTCTAGGGAGCCCAGCCTCTTAACAGGCATGACCTGGATGAAGATCCCGACCAGGAGACTGAGAAAGGGCAGTCAAACATGAAGGAAGAAAAACAGGTGAGGTTGGACTCATGAAAACCTGGAGAGAAAAGAGTGGGAAGGAGAAGAAGACCCTGGATTCAATCCTGGGTCCGTTACTCTTCTCTCTTCATTCTACTTCACTCAGTGATCTCATCAGCTGCCATGGATTGAATCACCCTCTCCATGCTCATGATTTCTCAAATCTACCTATTCTGCCTAAAACCCTGTGCTGACCTCCAGTCTTTCATCTCTCGTTGCTTTGTTGATGCCACAAATTGGATGTCGTGTAGACATTTTCAACTCAACATGTCCAAAACAGAACTCTTCATATTCCCCCTGTTCTTTCCCCTCCTACCTTCCCTATTACTGTAGAGGGCACCACCATCTTCCAGGCTCCTAACCTTGGCATCATCTTCAAATCCTAACTTCTGTCCAAGGGATTGCCAAAGATTGTCCAATTTACCTCTGCAGCATCTCTTGTGGATTTCAGCTTTGCAGCACCTCTCATCAGTTTCACCTCTCCAACATCCCTTGCAGATTTCACCCTTCAACATCTCTCAGATTTCATCTTTGCAGCATCTCTGATCAGTTTTACCTCTCCAACATCTCTTGTCCATTTCAGCTTTGCAACATTTGTCATCAATTTCACCTCTCCAACATCTCTTGTCCATTTCAGCTTTGCAGCACCTCTCATCAATTTCACCTCTCCAATATCTCTCACAGATTTCATCTTTACAGCATCTCTCATCGGTTTCACCTCTCCAATATCTCTCACAGATTTCATCTTTACAGCATCTCTCATCGGTTTCACCTCTCCAATATGTCATGCAGATTTCACCCTTCAACGTCTCTTGCAGATTTCACCTTGGCACCATCTCTCCTCAGGCTCACCTCTGCAGCATCTTTCAAAAACAGAACTTTCTTCTCTGATGCTGCCCCTACCCTAGTCCAGGCCTCATCTCCTGTGCACTGTTGTTTTCTTATGACTCACCATTTATTTTATTTGTACAAAGTAGTGAAGAATCATACCATGGCTGGGGGAAAATGATGTTTTAGGATTTAAACAAGTTCTTTCATTTTGAAACATCTCTTTTGAAGGCTTGGGACTAGCAATCTTAGCTCCAGCATCTTTGGGTTTGGACTCAGCAGGCTTCCCAGCCTTGGAATCACTGGGCTCTGTGTCCTTAGAATCAGACTTGGCTGCCGTGGGATCAGACTTGGTGACCTTGATGGCAGACTTGGTGACCTTAAGGTCACTGCGCTTTGGAGCCTTAGAGTCAGGCTTCATGATCCTGAAGCCTGGACGTTTGGTGGCAACCCTAGGACCTGGATGCTTAGTGGCCACCTTGTGGCCAGCATGCTGGGCACTTGCCTCAGGGATCTTAGCCCTAAGAAGTTTGACCTCGAAGGCCTTGGTGGCTTCATGGCTTCTGCTTGGACCTTGGGAATTGTTTGGTTTCTTTGGTTTACATCTTCTTCAGCTCCTTCTTGTGTTTCTTGGCAAAGCATGTGTTTCTCAGAAACTTGGAGTTGACCCATCTCAGAGACATGTATCACCGTGACTTAGGTTTCCTGATGCCATTTCTGTGCCATTTTTGTGATTGGTTGTGGCTAGTATGGTTCTTAGACTTAGCCATCTTTACACAACAACCTTCACTAACAGGCATTCCACCCACTAGAAGAAGTCAAAGCTAGAGACAGGAAAGGTCATGCCTGCACTACTGCAGTATTTCCTGGTGGATGTGCCTCCCTCAAGTCTCTCCCTCCTCCTTCCAGTTGTCAAACTGATTTTCCTGAGGTGCAGGTCTATGCCACTCAACTCCTCAATAAACCTGTGACTCTCTATTGCCTCCAGGATCAAATACAGAATCCTCTCTGAACGAGAGTTCAAAACCCTCCCTAACCTAGCCCTCTCCTGCCTTTCCACTCGTCTCCCACTTCACTCCCCACTTCTTCAATCCAGTGACACTGGCCTCCTGACTCTTCCTTGCACATGACCGTCCATCTTCCATGCTGGGAATGTTGTCCCTCCTTTTCTCTGCTTCCCTAGCTCCCTTCAAGCACCAGTTAAAATCTTACCTTCTACAAGAAGCCTCCCCCAACTCGCCTTCATTCTGTCTTCTGCTGACTTTTTCCTCTTTTTCAGTACATTCTTTGTACTCATTTTTTGCACATTGTCTCTCTCATCAGATTGTGAGTCCCTTGAGGGCAGGCACCCTGTTTTTGTCTTTCTTTCTATTCCTACCTTTTAACACACCTGGTGCATGATAAGTATTTAATAAATATTTATTGACTGAATGATCCTATTAAAAGCTGCAGAGCGATGGATGGAGGATAAGGACTGAGAGAGGACTGAGAGAGGATCGGACAGTCAAGAAGTCACCAGTTTGGGTGGAATAATGAGGTTGGAGGCCAGACTACAGAGGGTAAAGAGAGTGAAAGAAAGGAAGTGAATGTGCCTCTTGTAGACAATGTACCCAATCAATAAACATTTCTCAATCCAGCAGAGGACATGAGGGACAGAAACATCCAAATGTGGTCAATGGTAACCTCATTTCTTACAGAAACACCAACACATCTGCTGCATTTTTAGTATTTTTGTTGTCTCCTTGGCAGTTTCGTTTTTGATATATACTCTCGGGGTGGTTCAATCTCACACCTAGATTGCTGGAAATTTAGCTTTTCCTTCCACAATTTTTCTCCGTTTTTATAAAGGCAGAGGGGATCTTTCTTCATGATCTTCCATCGCCCTAATTCAGGTTTTGGGAACGAGGTCATGTTCTAAACCTGTGTTGCCCTTGGTTGCCACATTTCTCTATTTGATAATGGGATCAGGTGGTGCTTGGCTAAATATTTTCTAGGATATTTTGACCTCCTCTAGGTGGCAATTGCTTTATGTTGATTCAATTTCTGCCCTTTCCTTCCTCTGTTTCCTACTTTTCACCACTTTTCACTTACTTGAGTGGGTCAAGTTGAAGCTATTTGGATTGCATGCCATCTTATCTTTCTCTCTAATTTGGGGGTTTTGTCCTCTGCTTTAACAAGATGATTTGACTGCAAAGATTATTCAGAAATGATTCCCACATCGATAACCAATCATTTCTTATCCATTAAGATACATTTTAGGCTGAGATTGTTTGGCATTTGACACACCCAGGGATTTCCTACACTCATGTTTTTTGTTTTTGTTTTTTAAATTAATTTATTTATTTAACTTTTAACATTCATTTTCACAAAATTTTGGGTTCCAAATTTTCTCCCCATTTCTCCCCTTCCCCCTAAAACGCCAAGCATTCTAATTGCCCCAATCACCAGTCTGCCCTCTCTTCTTGCCCTTCCCTTGTCCCCATCTTCTCTTTTGTCCTGTAGGGCCAGATAACTTTCTATACCCCATTACCTGTATTTCTTATTTCCTAGTAGCAAGAAAAATACTTGACAGTTGTTCCTAAAACTTTGAATTCCAACTTCTCTTCATCCCTCCCTCCCCAACCATTCCCTTTGGGAAGGCAAGCAATTCACTATAGGCCATATCTGTGTAGTTTTGCAAGTGACTTCCATAATAGTCGTGTTGTGTAAGACTAACTATATTTCCCTCCATCCTATCCTGCCCCGCATTGCTTCTATTCTCTCTTTTGATCCTGTCCCTCCCTAAGTGTTGACTTCAAATTGCTCCCTCCTTCCACTGCCCTCCATTCTGTCATCCCTCCCACCCTGCTGATCCCATTCTCCCCCACTTTCCTGTATTGTAGGATAGGTTTTCATACCAAAACGAGTGTGCATTTTATTCCTTCCTTTAGTCGAATGTGATGAGAGTAAGCTTCATGTTTTTCTCTCTCCTCCCCTCTTTTTCCCTCCACTGAAAAGTCTTTTGCTTGCCTCTTTTATGAGAAATAATTTGTCCCATTCCATTTCTCCCTTTCTCCTCCCAATACATTTCTCTCTTGCTGCTTAATTTCATTTCTTTAAGATATGATCTCATCCTATTTAATTCACTCTGTGCTCTGTGTGTGTGTGCGTGTGTGTGTGTATGTGTAACCCTACCAACTACCCAAATACTGAAAAGTTTCAAGAGTTACAAATATTGTCTTTCCATGTAGGAATGTAAACAGTTCAACTTTAGTAAGTCCCTTTGACTTCTCTTTGCTGTTTACCTTTTCATGCTTCTCTTCATTCTTGTGTTTGAAAGTGAGATTTTCTTTTCAGCTCTGGTCTTTTCATCAAGAATGCTTAAAAGTCCTCTATTTTATTGAATGACCATTGTTTCCCCTGAAGTATTATACTCAGTTTTGCTGGGTAGGTGATTCTTGGTTTTGGTCCTACTTCCTTTGACTTTTGGAATATCATATTCCACGCCCTTTGATCCCTTAATGTAGAAGCTGCTAGATCTTGTGTTATCCTGATTGTATTGCCACAATATTTGAATTGTTTCTTTCCAGCTGCTTGCAATATTTTCTCCTTGACCTGGGAACTCTGGAATTTGGCCACAATGTTCCTAGGAGTTTCTCTTTTTGGATGTCTTTCAGGTGGTGATGGGTGGATTCTTTCAATATTTATTTTGCCCTCTCATTCGAGAATATCAGGGCAGTTTTCCTTGACAATTTCATGAAAGATGATGTCCAGGCTCTTGTTTTGATCACGGCTTTCAGGTAGTCCCATAATTTTTAAATTGTCTCTCCTGGATCTATTTTCTAGGTCAGTGTTTTTCCAATGAGGTATTTCATGTTATCTTCCATTTGTTCATTCTTTTGGTTTTGTTTTGTGATTTCTTGGTTTCTCATAAAGTCATTAGCCTCCACCTGTTCCATTCTAATTTTGAAAGAACTATTTTCTTCAGTGAGCTTTTGGACATCCTTTTCCATTTGACTGATTCTGCTTTTTCAAGCATTCTTCTCCTCATTGGCTTTTTGAACCTCTTTTGCCAATTGAGTTAGCCTATTTTTAAAGGTGTTATTTTCTTCAGCATCTTTTTGGGTCTCTTTTAGCAAGGTGTTGACCTGCTTTTCCTGTTTTTCTTGCATCTCTCTCATTTCTCTTCCCAGTTTTCCCTCCACCTCTCTAACTTGATTTCCAAAATCCTTTTTGAGCTCTTCCATGGCCTCAGCCCATTGAATGTTGATTTTGGATGTTTGGGATACAGAAGCCTTGACTTCTATGTCTTTCCCTGATGGTAAGCCTCGTTCTTCCTCATCTGAAAGGATGGGAAGAGATGTCTGTTCACCAAGAAAGTAACCTTCTCTGGTCTTATTTTTTTTTCCATTTTTTGGGCATTTTCCCAACCAGTTACTTGACTCTTGGGTCCTTTGTCAAGAGTAGGGTATACTTTGAGAATCTGTGAGATCTCAGTTGCTCCAAGGTGGCACGATCAAGCATGTGCTCCTCTGGACGCAGAAAGGGATTTTTATGTCCAGAATCTTAGCAATTACCTCTCCACAGCCACCTAGCCTCCAGTTCCATCAAGTCAGCACTGGGGGCTGATTTTCAGATAAGCTGTATGGGCAGGTGTAACGGGACGAGTTAGAGCCAACCCCTATCCATTTCAGGACGCCATACTGAGAGCCTGCCTAGATAACCTAGGGGCTTGTCAGTAGGGGTGGAACTAGATGGATTTCAGGAGGAAGGGTCTCGTCTTTGTTTGCAACGTGGCAGTTCTTTGTCCTGGCTCCGGATGTCCAGTGGAGAAGACACCCATATAAGGAAAGGTGATAGGTGATAGGTTCAATGTGAAAGGTGATAGCTGATAGGTTCAACGTAAGGCTTAGGAATGTTTTACATAAAGACTACATATGCATGTGAATGAGATGAAATAAACGGAGTCTTCACCACCTTTGTCTCCCGCCCCATTTCATTACTCACGAGATCAAGGCCTCTTGCTGGACAAGAGCCTTGGGTCGCGGTCAGGGGTTCCCGTAAATGGTCTAGGGGACCCCAACAGGCAGGGCCGCCATTCAGTGTGAGACAAAGACCAGCTAGGCCAGGTCCTCCACCCAGGGCTGAGGTAAGACTCAGCTCTTCAGTGCCCCCAGGGGTTTGTACGCTGTATGGGCTGCTGTGCACTCTCTGTGGCTGCTGCCTGCTGCTGGAGCTATAGGAAGGCCCTTCTCCCTTCCTGGCCAACTGAATAAACCACATCACAGATCTTTGGCGCCTGTGGGTTGAGGGATCTGAGAACCTGCTGCTGCAACTGGAGACTCCACAACTGGAAATTCCACTCCTGAGGTGTCCTCCTTCCAGAGTCTCATCGCGTTGCTCCACGCCACATCAGGCGGGCAAGGCCAGGCTGGGCTCCACGCTCCGCTCAGCGTCCAGCACAAACGATGTTTCTGTGGGCCTTTCAGGTCACCGTCGGCTGAAAATCTCCTCCACTCTGTTGTTCTCCGCTTCTGCTGCTCCACGATTTGTTGAGAGTCCCTCTCTACAGGTATTTTGTGGGCTGTGTGGGGAGACCCTACATAAGTGTGTTTTTCTAGTCCCCCATCTTGGCTCCGCCCCCCCACTCATGTTTTTTCATATTAACGAAAATCCACCTCTGGTCTCCCTTATCTATGGAAAAAAAACCCCTTATAATAAATATATACAATTCAAATTCCTGCAATTAAATTTTTTTCAATTCTTCTAACTCTTCCTGAAAGAAGTATTTCTGCTACATAGATGACTGAACTCTTTCCTTTCCTAATCCTAGGTTACACTTTGCAATGTCTTTTTTGCCATTTTCTCTGCCCACCTTTGCACTGAAATCACCAAATATCAAGGTGTATATTGACTTCATCTGGAGAAATCTACCGTTTTTTTTCATAGAATTTCTTGACCTCATCTTTTGCTCTGATGTTGACTCCAAAGCTCCAAGGAGGTTTTGGGAGCTGCTGTATTTGTGTTTGGCTAATGAGATCTGTAAAGTAAGTAGGCTGAATCACCTGAGTCACTTCTTGTTTGTTAGATCCAATGATATCAATCCTTTTCTTGATTTCTCAAAGAGCCTGTGAGCCATCCTTCCATTTCCTGATTTCTGTGGCTTCATTTATAGCAAAAATGTCAATATTGATACACATGCTATCCTCCAATGGAATGCTGAATAGGAATCAATGGAGAAGGATCTCACATTTAAGGAAGTGCAGTTCAACTGAAGTTCAAACTATACCCAAAGGACTATACAACTGTGTTATATGTACCCTTTGACCCAGCAATACCACTACTAGGTCTGTATTCCAAAGAGATCATAAAGAAGGGAAAGGACCCACATGCACAAAAATGTTTATAGCAGCTTTTTGTGAGAGCAAAGTATTGGAAATTGAAGGGATGCTCATCGATTGGGAAATGGCTGAACAAGCTGGGGTGTATGAATGGAGTGGAATACTACTGTGCTATGAGAGTGATGAGTAGGCTGATTTCAGAAAAACCTGGAAAGGCTCACATGAACTCATGCTGAGTGAAGTGAGCAGAACTACGAGAACATTGTACACAGTAACAGCCACTTTGTGTGATAAGTAACTTTGATAGACTTCGTTCTTCTGAGAAGTACAAGGCTCTAAGACAATTCCAAAAGACTCGTTGGAAGAAATGACATCGACCTCCAGACAAAGAACTGTGAAGTCTGACTGCAGATTTAAGAGCACTATTTTTCTCTGTTTTTCTTTCTCGTTTTTCCCTTTTCTTCTGATTCTTCTTTCACAACATGACTAATGTGGAAACGCGCGTAATATGATTGTCCACATATAGCCTATATCAGAGTGTTTTCTGTCTTGGGGAAAGGGAAGGGGAGACGAAAGGAGAAAATGATTCTGGAACTCAAAACCTTATAAAAGTGAATGCTGAAAAGAAGTATTTTTTTAAATAGAAAAGAAAATGAGGTTCAAAGCTGCAATTTCATAGCCACCTTCTGCTTCCTTTTCTGACACTGTCTGTTATCACTGGAGTCCTACAAGAGGGATGCCCACAAATTTTGTCTTTTTGTTTTAGGAATTGCCATGGCCAAAAGTCACCACCTGGTGGCGAGCCCATAGCTAAGACTGCTCAGGATCCTCATGCTCCTATCTCAGCAGCCTCCTCTTGTCCGATGCCTTCCCTGCCCCAGTTGTCAGGGTTCTCGCCATCCTCATACTGACTCATTCATGTACACGGAACAGAAGAGACGCTCTCTGAGGACAGAGGCCACTTCACTGCTCTTTCTGTATCTCAGTCCCTACAATGTAGCAAGAACTTCTCAGATTATACAGAGCTGAATGGACTTACCACCTCCACACTGATCTGGGGCTTCCATTCCCCATTATCCATTGTGGTGTCCGATCCTTCCTATCCCAGAGATCATTCTCCTCAAAAGAGAAAATAGAAGTAAAGGAGAAGATTGTATCAGCTCATTTATGCCAATCCCTTCCTTGTACTTTCTCTTACCTGCAACATAGCTTGCTTGCAATGCACTCGCACGCACGCACACACACACACACACACACACACACACACGCAGAAATTTACACTTGAATCTAAAATATTGAAGCGAGTTAGACCTAATTATGGGAAATCGAATGATTCCAACCATTCTCAAGTTATTTCCATTTTTTTAAGAGCTGGAGTGGGAGGATAAGAAGGTAGTCTAATCGGCACCCAAATAAAGGATGTTGAGAAATAAAACAGATATTAAGGTACTTGTGGAATTCACACACGAGGTTTACGTGGACCCACTCCCCGCGCGCGCCCCCGCCCCAGCTCGCCACCGCTTTGCCCCCGCGCCCCATTGTCCGCCCGCCCCACGTTCGCCCCGCGTTCCCCCAATGTTCCTCCCGCGTGTCCACGGTAGCGGCCGACGCGGACGCGATCGCGGCTGGCGGGCGGGGGAGGGTCGGAGCCGTTTCTGCAGGTACCTTCTCTGCATGTACCCGGGCGGGTCAGGGCCGGGAGAGGAGGGGGCGGGGGAGGGGCCAGAGCTCGGGCACGGTGCCCTCCTCTATGCCAGGACACGGCCGCCCCCCCAAACCTGGGCACAGAGGCGGCCCCTCCCCTTGTCTGCCCCCCAAACCTGGGCACAGCTCTCCCGCCAGAGTTGCCCCTGGTGCAGCTGCCTCTGGTTCATCCCCTAACCTCTCCCCCAAATTCCCAGCATCCAGGGATGTCGATAACTGAGTTGGGTCCCTCGGTGCCAGGCCTGCTTGCCCCCTTGCTTCCTCTCCCCTCAAACAACACCAAAATGGAGTTGCCCAGGCCCGGACTCACTTCCCAGTGCCAAGGCCTGGCATGCCTTTCCACCTCCCTCTGGGCCAAAGTTGTGTTGATTTTCCCAGTGAGTGTGTGCATACACGTGTCTGTGTGACTTGTGTGTATTTGGAGAGGGTGGGAGAGCTGGCAACAGTCCCGTGCCCAGACCTGATGCACCCTGTCCCCTGGCCCCAGATGCCCCCCTTGGCTGGCCAGACTGGGACTCATCACCCACTCTTTGCCTGGTCTTGGCCAGGCTCATCCTCCCAGTGCCAGAGGCCAGCTGCCCTCCAGCTTACCCTCTAACGTGGGGCATCCCCAGCCCGGGGATGATCCTCCCAGGATGAAGGCCCTGCTGCCCCTGGCTCACTGGGTGACCCTGCCAGAGCATCATGGCCCCCTTCCTAGTTCCTCCCTGAAGGAAATCCTCTCAGGCCACTGGCCACTTCCCTCCACTTCCCCTGAACTTTGCAGAGCTGAACCAAACTCAGACTCCCGGCACGTGCAAGTGATCCCTTTTCTTTGGGTTAGCAGCTCCTGAAAAGGACTGTGGAGGGTGTTGTGGGTCATCGCTGGGCAGATGAGAGAAGGCCAGGATGCTCCACGCTGGAGCTATTGAAAAGTGTCAATGTTTGTGGTTTGAAACCTTACCAATCCCCCAGGCCCTTTCTGGGCAGCCTGGAAGAGTCTGTCCATCTCTGGCCCTGCAAATTCTGTTCACAGTCTGGGCAGATCCTGTGTGCTCACCAGCCTGAGCCAACAGGAGTCCATCCCTGTGGGTCAGTGACTGCCAGAGCAAGACAGTAGGTGGCCTTCAGATGAAAGTCACTTGGCTGGGGAGGCATGTGAAGGTTCAAGGCAGGGGGATGGTAGCATCTTGGCCTGACAGTCCCCAGGAGACTGTGGGAGACTAGTGAGATTCTGGGTAAAATCAGCTCTCATTTGCACATAACAGGATGGAGTGGGGTGAGTCAGGATAAAGCAGAGGGATGTAGGGGGCAGGTGCTCCAGGTTCTAACACCACCCTGGCCCTGCTGGTGACCATGTGATGGCAGATGAGGCAGTATCTTTCTAAACTGGGCTTTTATCCTCTCACATGAAAACAAAGGACTCTTCTTGATGAGCGCCACCTTATTGGGGGCCAGTACTGTGACTGCCTCTGAAATCTCCAAGGGCCCTTTCAATACTAATATTCTATGGTTGTAGGTCAGCATAGGAAGTAGTAGCAGAGAGAGAGTTCTGCCTTTACTGGGCCTGCAACCATGCCTTGTGCTGTTCAAAACATGGGGGTTTTTTGAGGGGGGGGAGGGCAGAGCAGGGATTAGATTATGATGACAGAGGGTAGGGTTGGCTTTTCCCTTTGACTGTAGAATTCGGAATAGTCAAGAGCTTAGATTCTCTGTCTTTATGATACTGGAATGCTGAAGATAAGGCTACCTGGCAGACCGGGGGCTTTCCTTGGCAATTTGGGGGGTGCCCATACAGCCTTTTCAGGCCTCCCCTGGGATGTGGTTAGGTTTGTATCCACAACAGCCTGACTACTAGCTGTACTGCTTTGTTTGAGGCCTCGGGCAAAGACTCCACCCAAGCATGGGGGAGGGAGGGTGAGAGCTGATGCTGATGCCCGAGTGGGTGGGCATTCAAAGACTCCAGTGGGGCAGACTTGATTACCATGTGGGGGTGGAAGCTAGCAAGGGACATCAGGCCAGCTGTCTGCCTTGGCTGCTGCCGATTTCCCTCTTCCTGTCCTTGCCAAGTGGGCACCCCATCTTCAGAGAAGCTCACGGGTCGACCAAATGGGCTTCCTTAGCCAGGGAGACATGTGGTTTCTTGCTTTTTAGGACAAGTCTAGTAGGAACTCTCCCTGCTAGCCAAACCAGGCCTTCTTGTTCTCCCAACTGGCAGAGACATCCATTGGGGTCTCTGTCCCACGACCCAAGCAAGCATCTTGGAAATGAAAGCAGTAACCCCCAGAATACAGCTTCTGGCAAAGGTCACAGGCCCTCCAAAATCAAGGTTGGGTATATTAGAGATGGTTTTATAGCATGGATAGACTAGGAAACCAAGCTGAGATCCCCTACAACCTGGTCTCGTCTGTAATCTGAGTTAGGGGTGGTCTAATTCATGTTCATGACATCCATGTCTCCTAAGGCTGGGACAGCCTCCCTTTTGTATCAGCCCTCTGTCACTGAAACTTTGCTTGTGCAATCCTTGACAATTCAGAAATCCCTGAGGAGGCAGTGAGGTTGGAGCTGAGGGAGCTGGGGGACAGGAAGGCCCAGGGCCTGCTTTGGAGGCTCTTCCTCCAAAGAGGTATGGGGACCCCTGGAGAATTTACCACTTGTCTGTTTACTCATTTGTAAAATGAGTTCAATAATCCAGTTGTCCATTGAGGGCTCTTACTAAAGAAACACATGACCTAAGGGGTGGGGTTAGTATCTGATGGTTAGCTTGGACCCCATCCACCCTCCAGAATGATCACAGAACTGGGTGCTGTTGGGGATGAGGGGAAACAAAGACATGGAAGGGAAAGCAGGCCTTTCCCTCAGAGTTAACAACTATGGCGAGAAGGAAATTGTGTGTGTGCGAAGCGACCTGAGAACAATCCCAAGGCAAGTGTCAAAACCCCAGATTCAGTAAAGACACCAAGGGAGACATTCCAAATGGAGGCTGGAGAGAGAGTGGGGGCAGCGCTTCACCAGGGAAGCCACCTGCAAGAAGATGTCACGGCCAGCTCAGGCACAAAGCTGGCAGGCTTGGCCCTGGTGAGCAGCCACCCTCAGCGTCTGGGAGACACTTCAGAAACTCTTTAGGAAAGCGCCTCTCTGTCCCAGTGCAGCCAGCTTTCCTTTTGGAGGAATCCATCCCTCCCCTTCAACGTCTCCCCCATCAGGCTCTTCTCAGGGGGTCCCAGAAAATCACACCTAGTCAGTCAGTAAGCACAGCTTCTCATTACTTTTTGCTTCTTCCAGGAATTTCTAGCACTTCTAGAGTGAGATTTTGATGATGTCTCGACGCAGTCAGCGCCTGAGCCATCGTTACCATGTTGATGATGATGGAGGCAGCAGCAGCAGCAGCAGTGGAGGAAGTTCCCTGGTGGCTGGTCAGCACACTGCCTTCAAGGACAGTCCCTTAAGGTAAGCCACTCCACAGCGGCCCTAGGTCATCTTCCAGATCACAACCACTCAGGGCAGCCAAGGGCCTGGCCAGCTTCCATGTGCACCTTTCTTTCCTGCCCCCATCTTTGGTGGAAACATCACTCTAGTGCTTTCTTTCCCCACAAATGCGAGAATTTCCTGTCCCCAGCACCGTCTCTTCCCCTTCTACCCCAACCTGGGCTGCTGCTGCCTTCACTCTCTGAGAACAGGAACTAGGGAGGGGTGACTTTGAGCATTGAGAGGGCCAGAAACTGAGGCTTAAAGCTGGGCAGGGAACAACCATCATGTGGCCCAGTACCCACGGTTTCTGGGGTGAGCTGCAGGGCCTAGCAAGAGCATATGAAGCCATGGGGGTGATGGACCTGTGGGGGAGGAGACAGGTTCAGGTGGCTTTAGCTCCTCTTGTACCTCATCATGGTGGTTCCATTTGGAAAGAGGCCCTGCCTGGCCCATGGGAGCTGGGGATTTGTTCCAATGTTATAAAGGATTCATCTGTTGAAGGAATAAGAACAGAAGAGGGCTTTGGGGATCATTTCTTTTCATCCTAGAAGCTCCTTGAAAGTCTCTTCCTCCTCCAGGCCTTTCTCCCCCTGTTTTTCTCCTGCTTCATCTCCTTCACCCTCTTTCCTTTGCTCTTCATGCTTGGCGCCCCCCAGGACTCTGAAGAGGAAATCTGGCAGTGTGAAACGCCTCTCACCAGCCCCTCACCTGGGCCCTGCTTCCAATCCTCACACTACCTACTACAGTGAATCAGTGGTCAGCGAGTCCTACGTCAGGGGCCCCCGGGTCGCCTCGGTGGACAAAAGCTCCATCCTACAAGATCAGCTGAACAGCGATGTCTACTGGAGTGAACGTGGTGAGCTCTGGCCAGAGCTTGACAAACCCGAGGGCTTGGGCTGGGGAGAAGGAAGGGAGCTCCTCCCTGTCTTCTAAAGATTCCTAAGGAGGCTAGTGTCTGTTGGGAGTTACCTTACTCCTCCAGGTTGGCTCATCTCCCTGGATCCTCCCAGGTGGGAGATCCTTCCATTCTCCTGAAGCCCCTCAGTCCCATAGATGGCACTTTTCCAGATCTGGCTGACAATAACCATGCCTCCTAAGGCAGAAGGCCACCTGGTTTTGTGCAGCCAATGAGCTAAAAATCATCTTTACATGTTTCAGTAAAGTTCCATTACACTTAAAAACATAAAAAGTGTTCTTACCTCATACAGAAATAGGAAGGGGGCCGGATTTTGCCCTTGTGCAGAACTCCATTCCTGCCCTAAACCACATGGGGGGGGCTTCTGGGTTCAGACCCCCAAAGGGGTGGGAAGTCTGAATTCTGAAAAGTTCTGCCAGGTGTTCCACCTCTGGCAGCTGCTGTTGCTGGAAGCCTGAAGCTCCCTGCTTATCAGGCACCTCCATGCTCTGTGCAGGTGGGGACTTGGTGAGGAGGAGGAGAGGCCTGGGAGGTGCTGAGAAGAGTAAGATCAATGGACTGAATGAGGGCAAAGTCACCTATGATATCTATGGATCTTCCTCAGGATACTCCTCGGAGGATGACTCTGCAGGTAGGCAGCACTTCCTGCCTACTGGAACTCCATCCCCTGGACGCTGCCCCGTGTACTTTGAAGGGTGCCCCATCCAGGGGGGATGGGGAGAACATAGATTTCAGATAAAAGGATAGAGAACTCTGCAGTCTGGCTCCAGGTGGGGGTTTGGAGGTTGGGAGGGCCCAAGCCTCAGCATGGTAATGGGGATGCCTGAGGCCCACTTGTGTCTCCTTCTGGGTGGCTCCTCATGTCTTCACTTTCCTGCAGGGCACACACTTATGGACCAGCCTGGCTCAGCATCCTCATTAAGGAATGCTGCCTCCCAAGTTGGCGCTTTCTTGTGGGTGGCCATCACTTTTCCAGGTGGGTTCTGGGAGTGGGTGGGCACACTGCCCAGGGCAGTCCCTGCTGTGGGCCCATAAGAGCTTCCTCATTCCTATGCTGGGGCACACCAGGCCTGGGTGCTAACCCTAGGACAGTGTGTGGAGACAGGCTTTTATGGCAGGATCCCCAGGCACAGCTAGAAAGCCTTGGGAGATTCAAGGAGCAGCTGCAGAGTGGGCAGGCTGGGAGCAAGCTAACTCTGGGATAGGAGGGCGAAGCCTTTGAACCCCTCTGCTGGGACTTTTACAGGTTGGCTCTTTGGCCTGTTCTACTGGTGGCTGGGCACTACCTGCTACCGCCTGACCACAGCTGCCTCCCTGCTGGACGTCTTTGTCTTAACCAGGTCAGTGAGGCCTCCCTGGGCTCTGCCAGAACCAAAGAACCCATGCTTGAAAAAGCTTCACCACCCTTGAGCTCAGTTCAGCTTTTGAGACTTTTGTGCCATGAATCTTATGACAGAAGGTCAGGTCAGGGTCAGGGGTGTGCTGGAATCAGCTGGAACCAGCTTGAACCTGCTCCTGAGTGTCAGCTACCAGTCAGGGCTCCTCTGGGTATCTAGACTGAAGAAGAAGATGGGACAAGTTGTGTGTGCCTTCACCTCCTTCAGAACTGCTTGTTAACCCTTCCCCAGCACATGCCAATCCCCATGAGCACAGGTGCTGCTCTATTCCTGAGTATCTTGGAGGAGCTGTCCCCTCAGTAGTTCCTGCCTCTCATCTCCACTGACTCTGGTGGCTTCACCTTGGCCAGTTGGAAAGTCCTGAGCTCCCAGGGGTTGTAGTCTCTTCCCAGTCCTTCGGGTAGCCAGGCCATCCTTACAGTTTCTCTGTGGGGGGTCATGTCCAGGTTTCCAGGCAGCCTCCAGGGCTGTGTCCAGGAGCCTCTAGAGCAGGGGTAGGGAACCTGCGCTCTCCAGGCCACATGTAGCCTTCTAGGTCCTGGGGTGCAACCTTTGGACTGAGGCCAAGTTTTACAGAACAAATCCTTTTCTTAAGGAGATTTGTTCTTGGAAGTCTAGATTCAGTCAAAGGGCCACCCTTGAGGACCTCAAGTGCCACATGTGATCTCCAGGCTGCAGGTTCCCTATCTAGCTCTGGATTCTTGGGGCCACAGGCTAGGCCCAGGGAGACTAGCCAACCTTGTCAGGGCTTACTCCTTCCAAGTCCCAATTTGACAAGCACTGAAATGATTTAGCCAAAAGAAGCCTGCCCAATTCACTAGCATATAAGCACATTCCTGAGAGCCCTGGGAGGGAGATGCCTTCCACCAGCCCTGTCACCTTTCATAACAACATTCACACATTTGACCAAGGTCAAATTTTCTCCTTCCACTTGACCTCGAGGGCTGTCCATAAAAGCCCAGAGCTCCCCATCGTAGCTGTCCCAGGGTGGGGGCACACCCTTTGTTGGTTTCCTCAGCAGCTCAGGGAGGGTCGCACAGGAATCTGGTGGGGAAGACCAGGCACTAATGTCTCCTCCTTCATCCCCATGAAATCCAGGAGCTTTTCAACTCTGAAGAAGTTGTTTCTGCTTCTCTTGATGCTGTTGCTTCTGGCTTCGCTGGCTTACGGTGAGCCTTGCTGAGTCCCCAGGGCACCCTGCCAGCCCAGACAGACAAGGGCTTGGGGGCAGGGCTGCTGAACGCAAGTCTGGAAGACAGAGCTTTGAAGGGGAGCCTTTAGCCTTTAGGGGAAAAGGGACCCAGGCCTTGTATGGGAAAGTTCTTGTGCCTGAAATGGGATAGACGGCCTGTGTCTCCTCCTCTTGATCCAATCCCACAAGCCTTTCTTGTGCATCTTCTGTATGCAGGCCTCCCAGACTCATGCTGCATGCCTACTATGACAGTGCTGGCTTTACATGGGTGTTTGATCTGCCCCCTCAGTGGTCACTGTCAAGGCACTTGAGGGTGGGGGAACTGGTAGAAGAGCTGAGTCCACAATGAATGGGTTAGCTGGGCAGGACACAGCCAATGCCAGCTCTGGAGGCCTTTGCCCCTTCTCACTGGGGAGAATGGACAGGGTGGTCCTCCCTGGATGGTCCCAAAAGAGCTGTACTCTGTTCAGGAACCATGACATCACTTACCCCCTACTATGAGATGAAGCCCAGCTTGGGAATGGTGACACCACAAGCTGTCAGTTACCAGGACCTCTATTCAGCTGGCATCTCCTGAAAGCACTCTGATCCTCCAGAAGAGACAGGGCTGTATGTGGACCAGGCTTGGGACCAGGAGGCAGGACTTCTCCATGTCCTCTCCCCAGCTGCTTCTTGTCCCTCATTTTTCTCATAATCCAAAAGTGTGTAATGACTCCTGAAAGGATCATGAGAGATGCCTTTCCTGAAGGGTCTTGCCTTCCAGATCATGGGGCCCATAATGCATGCACCTTCCTTGGGCCAGGGTCTGAGCCCATGTGGATGTGACACTGCCAGACACAGTCCAGGTGTAGGTCCTCATCCTGGACATGTTTCCCTTCTGGTGCCTCAGCCTCTGCCTTCATTAGCCTTTCCTCCCATGTGCTAGGTGCTTGGTATTTTTACCCCTATGGACTACAGACATTCCACCCTGCTATGCTGTCCTGGTGGGCAGCAAAGGGCAGCAACAGGAGAGAGGAGGTGTGGGAAGCAGGAGAATCCACCCCATATTTCCAGGTGAGTGCCTGGGTGAGTGCCAGGAACACTTTGTGCAGGACAGGCAGACAGTCTGCTCACAACCAAGTCTGTTCCAATCAACCCCAGAATCACTCAGTCCACTACCATTTCTTAAGTGTGGCCTACTGTGTGTCAGGCACTGTGCTAAGGGATGGGAATTCAAAGAAAGAATTCAAACCCAAACAAACAAGCCCACAGTCCCTGCCCTGAAGGAGTCCCCGAGTCATGAGGAAACAACTAGGTACAATGGAGATCTACCAGGACAGATGGGAGTGAAGCAGTAGAGGGAGTTGGCTATGCTGTTTCTTCTATGGCAGCCATACAGACTATTACCATACCATCTTTGAAGACAGTTCTGGCCTGGCAGGATCTTCCAGGTGGTGTCCTCTCCTAGCGCTGTCTTTGAAACAGCTCTGCAGCACTATGAGGCATCAGAGGAGGGGGAAGCAGGATTAGCCAGAGGAAGCTGCTTTTGTTTCCATTTTGTAATGAACAAAAGTCTGTTTTATTTCCCTTCTCCCTCTCCCACCCATTCAGAAAAATGAAAAGCAAACCACTTGTAACAAATGTGCAGAGTTAAGCAAACCAGTCCCTTTTTGGCCATGTCTAAAAGATCTATGTCTCCTTCTGCCTCCTGAGGCCATCTCTCCGTCAGAAGTTGGGTCATTTTCCAGAAAAGTACTTGGTCACTGCATCGATCAGAGTTCTAAAGTCTTTCAAAGTTGCTTCTTTGTGGTTCTTCTCACTCTGCTCTGCACCAGTTCATACAAAGTCTTCTCAGGTTTCTCTCAATACCACCTATTTCATTGTTTCTTAGAGCACGGTTGTATTCAATCCTTACACCATAATTTATTCAGCTCTTGCCCAGTTCGGGGGCAAGCCAGTAGTTTCCATTTCTTTGTCTTTGCTGTTTGGGTGCCAAGTGTGTGTCATGCAGAAGATAGGTCATTCATCTCAGTGGTGACAGTCTCTTCTTAATGGTCTGTGCTGTGGGGCAAGAGATGAGAATATAAATCCAGGCTATAATGAAGCCTTCATTTAGTAACCTCGATTTATCCATGGATTTCCATCTCCAAACTCATCAATCTTTGCACCAGGGCCACTCACAAGCAGCATTAGGAGACTCTCTCACCTTGGATATGCAGATCCCTGGGGAGCCAGGGTCAGAAAACCTGGGCTCAAGTTTGAGCTTTGCCACTTGCTAGCTTTGGGACCTGGGGCAGTTCAATGCCAACCTCTCAAGACTCAGCCTCCCGCGTTCCCCCGCTGCCTTCAACTGAAATCATAGTTGCCTCCCCCAAAAGGCCTTCCCTAACACCTTGTCACACAGTGAAGTGATTCTGGAGGGGGGGGGGTCTCCAGAAATTGGTAGCAGAGCCCAGACTATCAGAGTTGATCAAGCTGGGAAGACTTGAAGGCTGTGTGCAGATCCTGGTGTCTGCCCACCAGAAGCTTGGCCACCAGGTGATTGGATTTGGGGAGTCATGATGACTTGGGAAGCAGATAAAAAGACCAAACAACCTTTGCCTTCTGCAGCCACCTTCTGTTTGTGGACAGAGGTCAGGGGACCTCAGAGAAGGACAAAGAGTACTTGGTCTCCCTCAGTCCTCACACAGTCCAACCACAGTCTAAGTGGTTGACATTATTCCAGTGTAATCTGAGGGGTGACATGGAGTGGTGGGATAAAGGACATGGCTCTAGAAACAGCAACAGATGAGGTGCTGGATGTCAGATGCACAATGAGGTCCACGATTTTGGACACAGCCAGTGTCAGAATTTGATTTGTCTGACTTCTCATGTCAGCTGCAAGGAGTTTTTTTTTCAGATGTGGGGGGGAAAACAATCAGTGGAATGATCACTCACAGGCAGAAGAATTTGGAGGAGGCAAATCAGCCTCAAGGATTAGATTTCATCACATTTTTAAAGGCAACTAAAAAACCCCATAGTTGCTATTCCAAATGAGCATAAGGCAACAGAGGGCAAAGGAAGTCCAGGAGGAAGCTGAGAAGATCATTTTGTCCTTGTGACCCCAACACTCGGCATAGCCTGTTACACTTAGTGGGAGTGTATCAGTGTTTGTTGGCTGTCCTTGTACTAAGTCCACAAAACAACGTGCAAGGGAAGAAGACACAACTATTATTTGTCAGTAAGAAAGTCCCCAGGCACAGGATACATGATCAGCACCAAAAGATGTCACAACGAAACCAAAGGACCATCTTCACGGAATGAGAAATGCTGGTTACACGAATCATTTCAGCATCAAGGACCAGATCAGTGACTGGGCCCCACAAAGGTCAAAATCCAGCAAGTTAGAAGAAAGGGGGACAAAAGGGGAAAAAACATACCGTACAGCTCCAACAGCTCCAGTCCTTCCTCTTCAGATGTGTCAACCACTGAGGCACGGCAAAAGGAACACTGACTCATAGCATCGTTTCCTAAGGATGTTTGACTGCTGCCCCAAAACATCACATTCCAGTGAGAAGGCCAGCAATCCTAGAGGCTGCCTCCGTCAGAGACCAGCGGCTCTTGGCAAGCAAAGAAACCAAAGGCAACACTGGATCTGAAAATAGGCCACTGGCGCAAGAGAAGAAGAGGGTGGTGACTAAAGGATACAAACAGTGGCCCCGTGAAACGGCAAACATCAGGAAGGGCCCTCAGCCTCCCTCTTCAGCTCAGTCCTGAGAGTGGAGGCCCCCAAATTCTTGAGTCAGCTCCTTCCCCTTTCAGTGACTCACCTTGTTAGGAAGCTGTTCCTGCCTCTGAAATGTGCCACAACTTCTACCTTGCCAGGACAAGCAAAGCAACTCTAACCCTGTCCATGTCCACAAAGTCTGAAAACCATTTTCATGTCTCCTCATCGTGTTGTGTGTTTCCAAAAGTTTTCTTGATATCATTGGTTTTTACTTAACCTACCTTTCCCAGTGTGTCTTCTCAGAAAGAGAAGCAGGGAATTTGGAAAAACCCTGCAAAGCTTGTGTGATCTACTAGTGAAAATCATTTTGAATTAGGTACATCTTTACACACACACACACACACACACACACACACACACACACACGCACACATCCCACTGACTTTGAAGACTTGTCTCTAGCTTTTGCTTTCATGTGACCCACCTTGCTCAGTGTATCCTTCCCATTTTGCCCTCCCACAGAGCCAGCCCTTAAGCAAAAGAATAAACCAAAAAGGGGAAGAAAAGTTCAGCAGAACACAGCAGGCGAGCCCAGCATTAGATGCAGGTTCCCTGCCAGTATTTCCCACCCTAGCCAGGACGGGAAGGGAAGAAGATCCTCATGTGTCATCTCTGTTCTTTCCATTTCCATGGTTGTCTGTGGTGCTTGTTTTCTTGTTCTCCTCATTCATTTATTCCACTTTTCCCCAGTTCATGTAAGTCTTCTAATTAAGCAGAGTTGTGGCTTCGTACAGCATAGTCATATTTCCTTGTATCCATAAGCCACTCCTCTGTCAATGAGTTCTTTGCTACCAAAGAACTTTCTTAGTGGTTCAGTTGGTATGGCACTGAATAAGTTAATTTAGGTAGTTTTATCATTTTTATGCTACTGGCTTGACCTACCCACGAGGAGTGAGTACATCTCCAACTGTTGAGATCTCTACGTATGAAGAATGTTTTGTAATTGTGTTCATATAGTTCCTGTGTGTGTCTTGGCAGGCAAACTCTCAGGTTGTATACAGTATACAATTGTATACAGTTATTTTCAATGGAATTTCTCTTTCTATCTCTTCCTGCTGGATTTTCTTGATTAATGTATAGAAATGCTGATGGTTTTGATGGGCTTCCAACTTTCTTTAAGTAATTGTTTGAACTGGTTTTGTTTTAAACTGGTTTTTTAGATGACTCTCTAGGGTTCTCTTGGTAAACCATTGTATCATCTACCAAAAGAGATAGTTTTGGTTCCTCATTGCAGTTTTTTCCCTTCAGTTTCTTTTCTGCCTTATTGCTATATCTAGCAGTTGCTGTAACTGGTACAACACTGAATAGCAATGGTTGGCAATGGACTTTCTTCCTTTACCGTGATCTTACTGGGAAGGCTTATCCCCATTACATATCATGCTTGCTCTTGGTTTGAGTTAGATAATACTTATTTTAAAGAAGACTCCATTTATTCCTGTGCTTTCTAGTGTTTTTCAACAGGGATGAGGCATTTTGTCAAAAGCTTTGTCTGCACCTGTTGAAATCATATAAATTTGTTGTTTATGTTATTGATATAATCAGTTACATTTATAGTTTTCCTAATAATTGACCCAGGCCCAACTTCTTGGTATCAATCCAGCTTGGTCACAGTGTCACAATATATCTTTGTGATATATTCCTGTAATCTCCTTTCTTAGCATTTAATATTTTTCATCAATATTCATTAATGAAATTGATCTATAGTTCCCTCTCTTGGGGAGACGTGACTCTCCTTGGTTTGGGTATCAAGATTATATTTTTGTCATAGAAAGAATTTGATAAGATTCTATCTTTACCTGTTTTTCAAATCGTTTATTTAGTGTTGGAATTGATTACTTTTTAATCATTTGGAAAAATTTGATTTAGTCCTGGGGTTTTTTCTTAGAGAGATCATTTATAGCTTGTTTCGTTCCTTTTTCTAAGATGGGGTTATTTAAGGGCTCTGTTAAACAGGACTATTTACATTTGTAAAATTCATTTCATTTAGATTTTCATTTTTATTATTGGCATGTAGTTGGGCAACAAAGCTCCTAGTAATTACTTTTATTTTCTCTTCATAGATTGTAAATTCACTGTTTTCATTTTCTGATGTAATAATTTGGTTTTCTTTTGTAAAAATTAAATTAGCCAAGGATTTATCTATTTAATTGTTTTTCTCAAAGCTTATAGTTTTATTTATTAGTTCATTGGGGTTTTGTTCTTTCAATTTCGTTCATCTTTCTATCGATTCAAGATTTTAATTTTGGTGTTTAATTGGGAAGGGATTAATCTGTTGGTTTTCTAAATATTTTAGTTGCATGTCTAATTCTTTAATCTGTTTCTTTGTCTCTTTGATTGATGTAAGCATTTGAAAATATACATTTCCCTCTAAGTCCTGCATTGACTGCATCCCCAAAATTTAGTTATGTCATTGTCACCATGAAATTGTTAACCATTTCTATGATTTGTTCTTTGACTCATCCATTCTTTAGGATCCATTCTGTAAGATCCATTCTTTTTCTCCAACTCCTCTATTTGTGTATCTTTCTGTTTCAAGCATATTTCTTGTAAATAACATATTGTTGGATTCTGGTTTCTAATCCATTCAACTGTATTCTTCCATTTTATGAGTGAGTTCATCCCATTCCCATTCACAGTTGTGTTCATTAAATGTATATTTTTTTCCATGCTATTCTTTTACACTCATCCTTTTGTTTTTTACTCTGTCCCTTCTTCAGTAGTCTTTTGTTTCTGACCTTTGCCTCCCTTAATCTATCCCGTCATTCTTCCCTCCCCCTCACCTTTCTCTTAGACGCTTTTCCTCCTACTTCTCCTTGCGTAAAATGAATCTCTCCATCTCATTGTGTGTGTATGTGTATTCTTCCCTCTTTCAACCAGTTCAGATGAGAATAAGGTTCGTGTTGCCTGTTCCCCTCTTCTGTCCCTCCCATTGTATAAACTCTTTCTAGTGCACCCCATTTATGAGATAACTTTCCCCATTCTTTCTCTCCTTCCCCACAACCTTCCAGTGCATTTCTCTTCTCCACCCTTCCATTCTTTTGAGATCCTCACAACATAATACAGTCATTCAGGTCGCTATCTATTTAGACTGCTTCTAGGACCCGTGGTGATCATAAAATTCTGAAGTGGTTACATGTATCATCTTGCCACACAAGGGATCTAAACAATTTGCCCTTTTTTAGTGACTTGTGATTTCTCACTCATGTTCACCTTATTATTCTTCTCCTGAGTTCTGTGTTTGAATGTCAAATTTTCTATTCTGTTCTGGTCTTTTCATCAGGAATGCTTGAAAGTTCTCTATTTCACGAAGGGTCCTTATTCCCCTGTAGGACGATACACAGTTTTGCTGGGTAGTTTAATCTTATTGTGGGCTCTAATCCTAGATCTTTTCCACTCCAGAATATGATATCCCAAGCCCTGTACTCCTTTAATGTGGAAGCTTCTAAATCTCATGTGTCCTGACAGTACTGGATTATTTCTCTCTGGCTATTTGCAGAATTTTCTCCTTGACCTGGCAGTTCTGGATTTAGAACAGTTGCTGGGAGTTTTCATGTAGGGGTTTCTTTCAGGAAATGATTTGTGGTTTCAAGTTCTACTTTGCCCTCTGATTCTAACACATCTGGGCATTTTCCTTTGTAATATCTTAAAATATTATGTTGAGCTCCTTTTTTGTTCCTGGCTTTTGGATAGACAAATGACTCTCCAATTCTCTCTCCTCAATCCATTTCTAGGTCATTGGAGTTTTGTATGAGATCCTATACATTTTCTCTTGAATTGATTTTATTTTTTGTTGTTGTCTCCTAGAGTTATTAGCTTCTATTTGCTCAGTTCTAATTTTTAAGGAATTCAGTATTTTTGTGCCTCTTTTACTAATTATTCATTCTCTTCTCATATCTTTCTTGTACCGCTTTTTAAAAATTTTTCCTCTTCCACTCTTAAAATCACTTTTTGTTCATTTTTATCTCATTCTTTAACTCTTCTAGGAATTCTTGTTCAACTCTTATCCAATCTACCCTTTTTCTTGGAGGATTTGCTTAAAGATATCTTCAAGTCATTGGCTTCTTCTGTCTTTCTGTCTTGAGCCATAGTAGCCCTTTGTGGTCAGGTTCAGTTTTGTTTACTCATTCTTCCAGCCTATTTCTTGACTATGAACTTGATGTTGGCATTGGGCTCAGCTCACCTCTGGGCTTTCTTAGTTCAGTCCGCAAACTTTCAGTGCTTCCATAGTGGTGATATCTGTTCACTGCTATTCTTGTCTGAGTTGTGCAAGTTCCTGACTCAGGTTTAGGTCTTCTGGCTTGCGGGTGCTGGAGTTTCTGTAGAATGTTATTGGACTCAGTCATTGTTAGCACACTTTGAGGTTCTGCAGGTTCAGAGGGACCGAACTTATTGAGTCTTCTTGCGTCTGGGTCTCCTACCCGAGGTATCCCACTGCAGGACTAAAAGTGAACATTGAGCCCCCAGCTGTGCTCTGGGGCTCAGGTCCAGAACCTCTTTGCAGAACCCCTTTCTTGATCAGTGCTCAGCTAGGGCCTCGCTCACTCATAACTGCTCCTCTCAGCCCTACGTCTGTAGCCTAGAAGAGTCATTTGGCCCCCTTCATGCTCCCAGGATAGCCTGGGATCTGCTCCTGCTCAGGGATTCAGTTCTAGCCCTTTTACCATCCTTGGGCAATGAAATGCTTCCCACTGTCCTGGCTGCCATTATGTTGGGCTCCTGGCCAGCCCCCACCTCAGTGTCCACAGCTCTCTTATTTCTTAAGCTTCCCTGGGCTGGAGAAATGACGCACAGGGATGTTTTCTTGGCTTTCCTCATGAGAATGTGGTCTGGCACATTATCTAGATGGTTAGAGAGGAGGTGGGCTGGGCTCATCAAAAATGCCCACCCTCCCTCTGTTCTCTTGGTTCTGCCCCTGTGCTGTGTGGTTGGTGGGGAGGGGACCTTCTGCATGCTTAGCCTCCTTTGTACCTCTTGGGGAGGTCTCTGACCTGGCTTTTTGCCCTGAGCTCTCTCAGCTTCTTCGACATTTCGACCCTGGTGACCCTGGCCCTCCCTCATCACTCTCCTGGCTCACTGCCGCAGTGTCCTGAGTGGCCTCCCTGCCTCCAGTCTGTTCTGCACTCTGCTGTCAAAGGAACTTTCCTTAAGAACAGAGCAGACCAAGTGACTTCCCTCCTCAGTCAATGGCAGGGCCTCCCCTTTGCCCCCCAGAGGAAAACAGCCCCACCCTGTCTTTCCAGCCTTAGCCTCATTGGTCTTCTGTACTCCTTTCACACTCGGTGACCCTACCCAAATGGCTGCCCCCATGCTGAGAATTCATTCTGGTGCTCTTTCTTCCAGTCAGCCTGTCAACCCACATGTATTTATTAAGCACTTCCTCAGTGCCGGGTCCCGGCCTAGGGGACACAGGTACACAAAATGAAACCATTCCCATTGACCAGGAACTTCCATTCTCAGGCGGAGACCAACAATGCTTACGTTTTTGTAAATAGCGTAAGTGTGAAATGAAGAAATCTGCCGACAGCAGTTAAACGACCTGGTGGCTTTTAATGTCCTTGTCTCCTCCATTCAAATGGAAGTTCTTCGTACACAAGGAAGGTTTCCTTCTTGGTCCTTGTGTTCTCAGCACTCAGCCGCACCTCGGGCACACAGTGGTGCTTAACAAATGCCCAGTGCTCCTTGTTCCTCCTCCTAAGAGACTTTTCATCTTTGTGTGTTTTCCTCCTTGTTCCCAAGGCTGAACAGCATGTCCTGTCCAAGGTTCATGCCCTAGAAAGGCGGCTGGAAACTCTGGCTTCTGAATACTCTGCACGTTGGCAGAAGGAGGCCATCAGGCTGGAGTTGCTGGAGCTGCAGGGAGCCAGTGGGAATGGAGGTGGAAAAAGCCTGAGCCACGAGGATATTTCAACTCTCCTGGAGGGCCTGATGAGCCAATGGGAACCCACCCTGAAGAAGGACTTCCGTAGGGACACCACTGCCCACATCCAGGTGAGGAGAACGCTCTGCTAAGAAGACCAGGTCGGCAAGCCCAGCTAGTGGAAGGCATAGAGGTCTTGAGGTGAGGCAGCACTCTGGGCTTGGCAGGACCTGCCAAGTTCTCTGGGTCTTGTTGAACGCCTGTCTCCTTTTTTGTGGTCTCCAGGAAGCACTCACCACCCTCAGGGCAGAACATCGGCAAGATTTGGATAATGTTCTAAAGAAGATTTCTCAGGCATCCCAGGTAATCCAGAAGCTCTGACGCTTCTGGAGGCAGAGACACAGGGGATGGAGGGCGGGGGGGGGGGGGGGGGCGCGGGGGAAAGGGTGCGGGGAGGGGGGGAGAGGGGGCAGAGACATCTTGGGGGAGGTCACTTGTAGCTGGAAATGTTGGTGCTGCTGTCAGTAGACCTAACACTTGCTTACAGGTTTCTGGCCAGATTCCATACTTGTATGGGAGCATATTCGATTGACTCATTGTCCCTGAGAGCTCCTGTCTGAGGACTCTGGATCCCCTTGTCCGAAGGATAAGCAGAGAGCTTACTGATCTAAAGCAACCTAAGCCTCCTCCTGTAGCTCCTTTCTGGAACCCCTTTCCTGTACTGAGCACATCCATGCATGAAGACTAGGGAGGGATAAGATTGTCAATGAGAAGACTGTAACTCAACAGCTGAGTTTGAAACTCTTTTCAGGGACTGAGAAGTGACCTCACCACTCTAGGGAAAGTGGTTCATGCCTAATCTCAGCTGAGTTGGGGTCTCTGTCAGATGCCTCCTCTTGGTGGGATGATAAGAGAGGAGTCCAGTCTTTGAAAGGTCTAGCCCAAACTCAAGGTCAAGATTTCTGGAGCCCAACAGTTTGCAGAGACTCAGATCCTCCTTAGCAGACAGAGGGTCCACCCAGAGGAGACAATGAGTCCCCAGAGTGTGGTTTGGTGTTTTCATCAGTCTCATTGTGCCATCATCTTCCTTACAGGAGCTGGAAAGCTGGGTGCTCCAGCTAAAATCTGAATGGCAGAGGTAAGGCCCCAAACTAACTGGCAAAGAGAAGAGGAGGGAAGGAAGGCTAGAAAACTAGACCAGAGAAAGCACCACTGAGATTCTCTGGGGGGGTGTCAGTAGAGCCAGAATACTTGGGTTAGCATGTCCATAGGATTAATCCCAGCTGGTAAGGACCTCAGAGAGCAGATGAGGGTCCTGAGGCCTGGGAGGGAAATGACTTGCCCAGGGTCACACAGGGAGTAAATGTCAGGGAAGACTTGCACCCAGATCTCTGGTTCTGTTCTTTCCCTTTGATAGTGGTTCTGCTTGACTCTATCCTGTGTCACTAGCCAGTGGCTGCCCTTCCCTTTTCCTTTTGTCACTGTCTAGTTTGGCCCAAGAAGCCCTCCAGGAAAACATATTAAAGGCTATGGGTCCACTGGAGGCCCAGCTGGCTGGCCTGAGACAGGAACTGGCAGCCGTGAGCCAGAGACAGGCTGCAGTGGCAGAGGAAGTAGACCTTTGGCCACAGAAGATGGCAGCCCTGCGCAGTGATGTGAGTCCTCCAGTCCACCACTTAGACCACATGTGCCCCTCTCTCCAAGGTGGGCTGCCTGAGCATCTGCCCAGGGAGACCCAACCCTCTAAGGTGTCCACTGGGGTCCAATGAGATCTTTTTTGGTAGACCTGAAAGCAGTGGGAAAATGCCAGTCACTTGGTTCACAGCCGTCCCTTCCCTGGCACCAGGAAGACATGCATAGGCTCTGAGCTCTCAGAGTCTTTCTAGACACCCCCTCCCCAGGTCCCCTGTCCCGGCCCTCTTTCTTCCTTACCTCTACTGTTTTGTGGATGGTCTCTGGTGGTTTCTAGGTGGAGTCTCAGTTCCCAGCCTGGATCAGTCAGTACCTTCTTCGAGACAAGGGCGCTAAGGCTGGGCTTCTTCAGCTGGAGGAGGTACAGGCCCAACTTCGGGACCTGGAGCACAGAATCCTCACTCAGGTGGCAGAAGGGCAGGTCAAATCTGCCAGTGAAGCTGCTGCCAGCCTGAGGCTGACCCTTCACAAGGAAGGAGTGACTGGGGTCACAGAGGAGGTGAGGCCTGCCCCATTCCCTGTCTGCCTGTCGGAGGTCATGGGTTTGCCCTGAGAGGAGCCTCCAGGGAAGGAAGGGGAAGCCCTGGCAGAGCAGGTAGCACACGTGGCCCTCTGGTGAAAGGGCTGGGCCAGTTCTGCAGGCAGCTAGGCCCATGAGTCCATCCATGCCTGTCTTTTAGGATGTGCACCAGATTGTGAATGAGGCCCTGAAGAGATACAGTGAAGACCGCATTGGGCTAGTGGATTATGCCCTGGAGTCCTCAGGTAGGTAGCCTGTAGAAAGCCAGAGGGCTGGGGACATGATGGTTGCCCATTAAGGGACAGCAGGAATTAAAAACTCATGATGCCCCTTATGGGACGGGGCAGTTGAAGGGCTGATGCCCTGGCAGTGACCCCTCATCTTCAGGACTACCTCTGTGTCCTGCCAGCCCTCAGCTGCCCCCACCTCACTTCTCTCCCTCTTGTTCTTTCAGGGGCCAGCATCATCAGTAGCCGCTGCTCAGAGACCTATGATACCAAGACGGCCCTTCTCAGTCTGTTTGGCATCCCCTTGTGGTACTATTTCCAGTCCCCAAGAGCCATCCTCCAGGTATGACAGAACAAAGGGCCCCCAGCTTGGCTCTCTGCCATCTCCCACCTTCTGTGGGGGCTGGGCTCTCAAGGTGGGAGGATTACACAATGGAAATCTATTCCATTGGCTGCCCACCTGACTTGTCACCTGACTTGTCTTCTGCCCACAGCCAGATGTTTACCCTGGCAACTGCTGGGCATTCCGGG
Organism: Notamacropus eugenii; assembly: GCF_028372415.1. Classification (NCBI taxonomy): domain Eukaryota; kingdom Metazoa; phylum Chordata; class Mammalia; order Diprotodontia; family Macropodidae; genus Notamacropus; species Notamacropus eugenii. The sequence continues at coordinate 296,421,614 of NC_092874.1, read as the reverse complement.
GCCCCCAGGGCTTTGCTGTGGTTCGATTATCTGCCCGCATCCACCTCACTGCTGTCACCTTGGAGCATGTACCCAAAGCCCTGTCTCCCATCAGCAACATCCCTAGCGCCCCCAAGGATTTTGTCATCTTGGTGAGTATCTGAGCCTTGCAGCTCTCCATTCCCGTATGCCTGACAGCCATTTCTTAACAGCAGCATTGTGAGGTGAGGAATGGAAGGATGTGCCCATTTTACAGCTGGGATATTGAGGCTGGTCTCTGGACTCCACAACCAGCCCTTTCCCTGCTCCCCCTCTTCTTAGAGAGAAGCCAGAAGAGGACAGCTGACAGCAGTCAAGATTTCAATGCTGTCTCAGGGTCCTTTTATACAACTCCTTTATACATGGGTGCCTCCATGGCCAGGTGTCCCATGGGGGAGCTGAGTGGGGATGATGAGCACCATTCCCTACAGTCACCTCCTTAGGGCAGAGTTGGAATGTCCTCATAAGGAGGATGTGGGTGAAAAAAGTGGAGCCAGAGGAGAAGAAGAAACGTGTAGGGGAACAGGATGCTTCAGGACCTAAATCCTGATAGATGAAGAAACTGAGGCACCTACAATTAAATTGTGTGTCCCGAGCCATTCAGCAGCTTAGGGGAAGAGGCAGAGAAGGAGGCCAGGGGCTTGGAGGGAAAAGGATCTGTCTACTGAGTTAGTGAGAGATGCTGGAAGGTGAGGGGACCAAAGAAGGAAACATCATGGTGGCTTTTGCTTTCTCCCCTTTACTCTCCCCAATGTATCCCCCCCTACACCCCCTTCCTCCTCCTCTTCCACCTCCTCCTCCACAACCTCCCCTTCCTTTGCCTCCCTGGATTGATCTGGATTCATGTCCTAACAGCATGACCTTTCCTCTAACCCCCTCCCATCCATCCATCCATCCATCCATCCATCCATCCATCCATCCCTTCCCTTTGCTTTTCCTTCTCTGTAGGGGCTAAATGAAGATTCACAGTCGGAAGGGGTGGCCCTCGGGCACTTTACCTATGATAATGCTGGGGAGTCCATTCAGACCTTCCACTTTCAGGTATGGAGGGCTGGCCCCACAGTGCCCCAGGGAGGCTGGTGCTCTTGAAGGCTAGATCACCAGCCATCGGGATGCTGTGGCTTTGCTAGGAGCTGCAGTTTGAGCCAGGACCCCATGGTTCTGATAGCAACCTGAGGGATAACATTCAGCCACTGAAGAAGGCCTGGGGGGGACGGGCTCTGGGGTCAGGATGTCCACCAAGGGATCACGAGCCTTCCTGACCCCAGTCTCCTCTTCCCACAGGGCAATGACACAGCCCCATACCAGGTGGTCGAACTTCGGATCTTAAGCAACTGGGGTCACCCTGAGTACACCTGCATTTACCGCTTCCGGGTCCATGGGAAGCCTGCCAATTAGCCTCTCCCCCCCAGGGCCTTTCCCCTCTTTCCCCCTTCAGCCCCTCCCCTCCCCCAGCAAGCACTTCATCCCACTTTCTCGCCCTCTCCCACACTTCATCCCTTATGGCCACTGTGGCTTCTGGGAGAGATACAAGGTGGGAGCCTACCACCATGGAGCAGTTTGGCCCCACCCTGCCCTCTCTGATGGAGAGGAGATCACCAGCTCAGCTATTTGTTTCACTCCCCATCCTCTTGAGGGTCAGGTGGCCCAGCTCCCTACCAGGCCCTGCCTGCCCTCAGGAGGTGTATACACAGCTATGTATGATATGTTGAAGGTGTGAGTCAAGACATCATGAGGGCTTATTATGCTCAGCAGCACTCAGAACCACAGCTTAGGCCACCTTAGCTTACCTTGCCCAAGAGTCTAGGTCAAAGAACTTGGTTTATTGAGGGCATGACAACTTGGGCAGTTCCAAAGGGCAGACTGGTAGACAGTCTGTCTTGGGCATGCCCCAGCAGGTGGCTAAAGCTCCCGTCCATGGTAGCATGCATAGTTCTCTTTACCATGGGGCATGATGGGGGCAGTCTTTGAAATCTGAAGTATCTGGGACTGGCCACAATTCCCTGGTGTCAAGTTTATTGGGATAGAGTTGGGGTTAGTTTTTTGGAGTTAAGGCTGGGATGGGAGGGGAAGGGCAAATTCTTTGGCCCTGCGGGCCCATTGTATTATGTATATAGATAGATATTTATATTTATACATAGATCTCTTTGTTCTTTGTTATCAGACAGAAAAGCTACAGGCTTCATTTCCGGCTTCCTCCCCCTGGGGCCCAGGGTGATATTCACTCCAGCTCCAGCTTGGGGTGGGGGGCAGGCTGTCAGGCACGGATCCTCACAGTGACATTGCCATCCTTCCTGCCTTTTACTGTAGGAGGGAAGGCAGGCCTTCCCACCACAGGGCTGGCCACTGGTCCCTGAAGCAAGCAGGGGCACTCACTCATCTGCAGGCTTTGGGGGTCACCAGCAGACAGTGGCAGGCTGACCCTAGCTGGCCCTCAACCCAGTTTGCTCCCTCTGCTTCTGTTCGCTTACCAGGAAGCTGGCGTCTGAGCAGCCCTGCATAGGAACCTACAGATGGGGTCTTAGTTCTTCCCCATCACAAAGGCTACTGTTTAATTCTTTACTTTGATTTTTTAATCAACAAATTCTAATTTATGCCTATGCAAATATAAATTTTCTCTGGGATCTGTGGCTTCTCCTTGTCCACCTGTTGCTCTTGAGGCCAACTTGGAGTAGTGGGGAAAAGAAGGTGGTATTCTGGTAGAAACTCCCTGGTTAAAGGGCGGCTTCCTTGCTGCTGAGTGAGGCCTGGGAGGGATTGTCCTGGGCATCGAGAGGGAGCTAAGCCCAGGCCTGGGCTGGGAGAAGCAAAGCTGGGTAAGGGAACCAGAGGAGGCTTTCTCATTTCTGCCTGCTCCTTTAAAGCTCACCCAAGGCCTCTCCTGGTCTTAATCCTCCCTCAGTGCGCCCAAATTGATGTTTTATACTTCCTTGTGTGTGTCTGCATATCCATACATAAACACACACCTATCCAGACAGACATTCCTCTGTGTGCCTGCTCCATCTTTCAGGAGCAGGACAGCTTTCTAAGGAAAAGAGCTTTGTGTCTACCTTGGTCTCCCCCATAGCTAGCACAAGGCCTGCCACCCAGCAGACACTTTATCTGAGCATTGCTATTCACTTCAACTCAGGTGTAAAGAAAGAATATACTCTACAGCCTTCTCAACAAGGGGTCACCAGCATGCCTTTGACAGCTCCAGCAAGGGTTAAACACATCACAAACTGCCAGCCGTCCTCTTCCACTTTCAGACAGCTCAAGTTGTTGGGAAATTTGTCCTGAAATCAGGCTGAAATCTATCTTTGGGCATCTTCCACCCACTATTCCTCGTTCTTTCATCCTGGGTCAAGCAGAACACGCTAATCCCCCTTCCACATCACTTTTCAAATAGTAGCATTAGAGAGTGGCTACTGCGTGCCAGCCACTGTGCCGAGCACTTTACAAATATCTCCTTTGATCCACACAACAACCCTGTGAGGTAGGCACCATTTCTAGACCCATTTTGCAGATGAGGAAATGTAGGCACAGAGGTGAAATGACTTGTCCAGGGTCACACAGCTGGTAAGTATCTGAGGGAGAATTTGAACTTGGATCTTCCTGCTTCCAGGTGCAGAGTTCCATCTCCTGTGCCACCTGAAGACAGTTCTCATGGTCCTCTGACAGCTTCTCAAGGGCCTTACACCATGTTCTTGGAGCCCTTCATCCTTCTGTTCACCCTTCTCTGAATGCACCTCACCTTGGTCATTTCTTTCCCACACTGTGATGCTCAGGCCTGAACACTGCCCTCTGGCTGTGGTCTCCTCAGGACAGACTTGGGCTGACCTATTACTGACCCCCCTTCCTAGATCGTAGGCCTCTCCATGCCCCTCAGGAAGGCACTGGTCATTCCAACCATCAAGTTTAACTAGTGATTCACACAGACACTGCTATCCCCTAAAATCCCCAAATCCTTTAACAGGAGCCATGGCTGCATCACCCTCCCCCACTCATTGGTTTTTCTTTTCTAATTCTTGTTGAGGACTCTGCTTTTACCTCCACTGGATATTTTCATTTGGATAGAATCCTAAATTTTAGCTAGCTGAAACCTCCTCCATCCTATCAGTCATGTGACATCTCCACCCCTCCCTCCCAGCTCTAGCATTGGCACATTTGGACAAGCACACCTTGTGCTATTTCACTGAAGTCGTTGATAAAAATGCTGAACAAGCACGGAGAAAAGGGGAGATCCCTGGGGCAATCAGGACAATTCCCCTGAGACCTCCCAGGGAGCTGGCATCAGCTCATTAGCCAGCACTCGACAGGTAGGGCAATGTAACCCGTTAACCCTTTCCAAATCCACCTGTCATCTGAGATTCAGACTTTGCTAAAATCTGACTGCACTTTGCAGAATTGCTCTGATCCAAGCAAAGACTAGCAGCTCATCAGACACCATTTTACAAGGGATCTGGGATCTTGGCAGCGTAGGCAGGAAATGCACATTTTTATCCTGTGCAGTTCTGCCCTCCTGTCACGAAAACAAACTGCTTCGTGGACCAAAGGAGAGATAGTGCTCAGAGTCTGAAAAAGTTCTTGTTCAACTGAGGTTGGAAATGGCTTTCTTGATGGAGCAGTTCCCACCTGCTTGATGAACTCATGCACCTTATATAAAGCAGTGAACAGGAAGGGAGAGTTCAGGATTCTCTGTCCAGAGTCACTTGCCCATAATGTCTCATTGAGGCACAAAGCACAAATGGGGCAAGAACATAAAATCAGGGTTGCCTAAGGGACATTTAGAATAGGCTGGAGCTCACCTTGAGATGGGAGAGAAGGGAGAGTGAGGTTAATAAACCTTTGCCTCTATGCTTCTAACTTAAGGGGGAAGTGGTGGGGGGGAAGAGTTTAAAAAGGAAAGTAAGTTAATCTGGGTCCTACAATTACCTAAAGGTAACCTGTCCAATCCAGTAGGCAGAGATGCAGAGATTTTACAGAGCTCTAGGGAGCCCAGCCTCTTTACAGGCATGACCTGGATGAAGATCCCGACCAGGAGACTGAGAAAGGGCAGTCAAACATGAAGGAAGAAAAACAGGTGAGGTTGGACTCATGAAAACCTGGAGAGAAAAGAGTGGGAAGGAGAAGAAGACCCTGGATTCAATCCTGGGTCTGTTACTCTTCTCTCTTCATTCTACTTCACTCAGTGATCTCATCAGCTGCCATGGATTGAATCACCCTCTCCATGCTCATGATTTCTCAAATCTACCTATTCTGCCTAAAACCCTGTGCTGACCTCCAGTCTTTCATCTCTCGTTGCTTTGTTGATGCCACAAATTGGATGTCGTGTAGACATTTTCAACTCAACATGTCCAAAACAGAACTCTTCATCTTCCCCCTATTCTTTCCCCTCCTACCTTCCCTATTACTGTAGAGGGCACCACCATCTTCCAGGCTCCTAACCTTGGCATCATCTTCAAATCCTAACTTCTGTCCAAGGGATTGCCAAAGATTGTCCAATTTACCTCTGCAACATCTCTTGTGGATTTCAGCATTGCAGCACCTCTCATCAGTTTCACCTCTCCAACATCCCTTGCAGATTTCACCCTTCAACATCTCTCAGATTTCATCTTTGCAGCATCTCTGATCAGTTTTACCTCTCCAACATCTCTTGTCCATTTCAGCTTTGCAACATTTGTCATCAATTTCACCTCTCCAACATCTCTTGTCCATTTCAGCTTTGCAGCACCTCTCATCAATTTCACCTCTCCAATATCTCTCACAGATTTCATCTTTACAGCATCTCTCATCGGTTTCACCTCTCCAATATGTCATGCAGATTTCACCCTTCAACGTCTCTTGCAGATTTCACCTTGGCACCATCTCTCCTCAGGCTCACCTCTGCAGCATCTTTCAAAAACAGAACTTTCTTCTCTGATGCTGCCCCTACCCTAGTCCAGGCCTCATCTCCTGTGCACTGTTGTTTTCTTATGACTCACCATTTATTTTATTTGTACAAAGTAGTGAAGAATCATACCATGGCTGGGGGAAAATGATGTTTTAGGATTTAAACAAGTTCTTTCATTTTGAAACATCTCTTTTGAAGGCTTGGGACTAGTAATTTTAGCTCCAGCATCTTTGGGTTTGGACTCAGCAGGCTTCCCAGCCTTGGAATCACTGGGCTCGGTGTCCTTAGAATCAGACTTGGCTGCCGTGGGATCAGACTTGGTGACCTTGATGGCAGACTTGGTGACCTTAAGGTCAGTGCGCTTTGTAGCCTTAGAGTCAGGCTTCATGATCCTGAAGCCTGGACGTTTGGTGGCAGCCCTAGGGCCTGGATGCTTAGTGGCCATCTTGTGGCCAGCATGCTGGGCACTCGCCTCAGGGATCTTAGCCCTAAGAAGTTTGACCTCGAAGGCCTTGGTGGCTTCATGGCTTCTGCTTGGACCTTGGGAATTGTTTGGTTTTTTTGGTTTACATCTTCTTCAGCTCCTTCTTGTGTTTCTTGGCAAAGCATGTGTTTCTCAGAAACTTGGAGTTGACCCATCTCAGAGACATGTATCACCGTGACTTAGGTTTCCTGATGCCATTTCTGTGCCATTTTTGTGATTGGTTGTGGCTGGTATGGTTCTTAGACTTAGCCATCTTTACACAACAACCTTCACTAACAGGCATTCCACCCACTAGAAGAAGTCAAAGCTAGAGACAGGAAAGGTCATGCCTGCACTACTGCAGTATTTCCTGGTGGATGTGCCTCCCTCAAGTCTCTCCCTCCTCCTTCCAGTTGTCAAACTGATTTTCCTGAGGTGCAGGTCTATGCCACTCAACTCCTCAATAAACCTGTGACTCTCTATTGCCTCCAGGATCAAATACAGAATCCTCTCTGAACGAGAGTTCAAAACCCTCCCTAACCTAGCCCTCTCCTGCCTTTCCACTCATCTCCCACTTCACTCCCCACTTCTTCAATCCAGTGACACTGGCCTCCTGACTCTTCCTTGCACATGACCGTCCATCTTCCATGCTGGGAATGTTGTCCCTCCTTTTCTCTGCTTCCCTAGCTCCCTTCAAGCACCAGTTAAAAACTTACCTTCTACAAGAAACCTCCCCAAACTCGCCTTCATTCTGTCTTCTGCTGACTTTTTCCTCTTTTTCAGTACATTCTTTGTACTCATTTTTTGCACATTGTCTCTCTCATCAGATTGTGAGGCCCTTGAGGGCAGGCACCCTGTTTTTGTCTTTCTTTCTATTCCTACCTTTTAACACACCTGGTGCATGATAAGTATTTAATAAATATTTATTGACTGAATGATCCTATTAAAAGCTGCAGAGCGATGGATGGAGGATGAGGACTGAGAGAGGACTGAGAGAGGATCGGACAGTCAAGAAGTCACCAGTTTGGGTGGAATAATGAGGTTGGAGGCCAGACTACAGAGGGTAAAGAGAGTGAAAGAAAGGAAGTGAATGTGCCTCTTGTAGACAATGTACCCAATCAATAAACATTCCTCAATCCGGCAGAGTACATGAGGGACAGAAACATCCAAATGTGGTCAATGGTAACCTCATTTCTTACAGAAACACCAACACATCTGTTGCATTTTTAGTATTTTTGTTGTCTCCTTGGCAGTTTCGTTTTTGATATATACTCTCGGGGTGGTTCAATCTCACACCTAGATTGCTGGAAATTTAGCTTTTCCTTCCACAATTTTTCTCCGTTTTTATAAAGGCAGAGGGGATCTTTCTTCATGATCTTCCATCGCCCTAATTCAGGTTTTGGGAACGAGGTCATGTTCTAAACCTGTGTTGCCCTTGGTTGCCACATTTCTCTATTTGATAATGGGATCAGGTGGTGCTTGGCTAAATATTTTCTAGGATATTTTGACCTCCTCTAGGTGGCAATTGCTTTATGTTGATTCAATTTCTGCCCTTTCCTTCCTCTGTTTCCTACTTTTCACCACTTTTCACTTACTTGAGTGGGTCAAGTTGAAGCTATTTGGATTGCATGCCATCTTATCTTTCTCTCTAATTTGGGGGTTTTGTCCTCTGCTTTAACAAGATGATTTGACTGCAAAGATTATTCAGAAATGATTCCCACATCGATAACCAATCATTTCTTATCCATTAAGATACATTTTAGGCTGAGATTGTTTGGCATTTGCCACATCCAGGGATTTCCTACACTCATGTTTTTTGTTTTTGTGTTTTAAATTAATTTATTTATTTAACTTTTAACATTCATTTTCACAAAATTTTGGGTTCCAAATTTTCTCCCCATTTCTCCCCTTCCCCCTAAAACGCCAAGCATTCTAATTGCCCCAATCACCAGTCTGCCCTCTCTTCTTGCCCTTCCCTTGTCCCCATCTTCTCTTTTGTCCTGTAGGGAGAGATAACTTTCTATACCCCATTACCTGTATTTCTTATTTCCTAGTAGCAAGAAAAATACTTGACAGTTGTTCCTAAAACTTTGAATTCCAACTTCTCTTCATCCCTCCCTCCCCAACCATTCCCTTTGGGAAGGCAAGCAATTCACTATAGGCCATATCTGTGTAGTTTTGCAAGTGACTTCCATAATAGTCGTGTTGTGTAAGACTAACTATATTTCCCTCCATGCTATCCTGCCCCACATTGCTTCTATTCTCTCTTTTGATCCTGTCCCTCCCTAAGTGTTGACTTCAAATTGCTCCCTCCTTCCACTGCCCTCCCTTCTGTCATCCCTCCCACCCTGCTGATCCCATTCTCCCCCACTTTCCTGTATTGTAGGATAGGTTTTCATACCAAAACGAGTGTGCATTTTATTCCTTCCTTTAGTCGAATGTGATGAGAGTAAGCTTCATGTTTTTCTCTCTCCTCCCCTCTTTTTCCCTCCACTGAAAAGTCTTTTGCTTGCCTCTTTTATGAGAAATAATTTGCCCCATTCCATTTCTCCCTTTCTCCTCCTAATATATTTGTCTCTTGCTGCTTAATTTCATTTCTTTAAGATATGATCCCATCCTATTTAATTCACTCTGTGCTCTGTGTGTGTGTGCGTGCATGTGTCTGTGTGTGTGCGTGTGTGTGTGTGTGTGTGTGTGTGTAATCCTACCAATTCCCCAAATACTGAAAAGTTTCAAGAGTTACAAATATTGTCTTTCCATGTAGGAATGTAAACAGTTCAACTTTAGTAAGTCCCTTTGACTTCTCTTTGCTGTTTACCTTTTCATGCTTCTCTTCATTCTTGTGTTTGAAAGTCAGATTTTCTTTTCAGCTCTGGTCTTTTCATCAAGAATGCTTGAAAGTCCTCTATTTTGTTGAAAGACCATTGTTTCCCCTGAAGTATTATACTCAGTTTTGCTGGGTAGGTGATTCTTGGTTTTGGTCCTACTTCCTTTGACTTTGGGAATATCATATTCCACGCCCTTTGATCCCTTAATGTAGAAGCTGCTAGATCTTGTGTTATCCTGATTGTATTGCCACAATATTTGAATTGTTTCTTTCCAGCTGCTTGCAATATTTTCTCCTTGACCTGGGAACTCTGGAATTTGGCCACAATGTTCCTAGGAGTTTCTCTTTTTGGATGTCTTTCAGGTGGTGATGGGTGGATTCTTTCAATATTTATTTTGCCCTCTCATTCGAGAATATCAAGGCAGTTTTCCTTGATAATTTCATGAAAGATGATGTCCAGGCTCTTGTTTTGATCACGGCTTTCAGGTAGTCCCATAATTTTTAAATTGTCTCTCCTGGATCTATTTTCTAGGTCAGTGTTTTTCCAATGAGGTATTTCATGTTATCTTCCATTTGTTCATTCTTTTGGTTTTGTTTTGTGATTTCTTGGTTTCTCATAAAGTCATTAGCCTCCATCTGTTCCATTCTAATTTTGAAAGAACTATTTTCTTCAGTGAGCTTTTGGACATCCTTTTCCATTTGACTGATTCTGCTTTTTCAAGCATTCTTCTCCTCATTGGCTTTTTGAACCTCTTTTGCCAATTGAGTTAGGCTATTTTTAAAGGTGTTATTTTCTTCAGCATCTTTTTGGGTCTCTTTTAGCAAGGTGTTGACCTGCTTTTCCTGTTTTTCTTGCATCTCTCTCATTTCTCTTCCCAGTTTTCCCTCCACCTCTCTAACTTGATTTTCAAAATCCTTTTTGAGCTCTGCCATGGCCTCAGCCCCTTGAATATTGATTTTGGACGTTTGGGATACAGAAGCCTTGACTTCTATGTCTTTCCCTGATGGTAAGCCTCGTTCTTCCTCATCTGAAAGGATGGGAAGAGATATCTGTTCACCAAGAAAGTAACCTTCTCTGGTCTTATTTTTTTTCCACTTTTTGGGCATTTTCCCAACCAGTTACTTGACTCTTGGGTCCTTTGTCAAGAGTAGGGTATACTTTGAGAATCTGTGAGATCTCAGTTGCTCCAAGGTGGCACGATCAAGCATGTGCTGCTCTGGACGCAGAAAGGGATTTTTATGTCCAGAATCTTAGCAATTACGTCTCCACAGCCACCTAGCCTCCAGTTCCATCAAGTCAGCACTGGGGGCTGATTTTCAGATAAGCTGTATGGGCAGGTGTAACGGGACGAGTTAGAGCCAACCCCTATCCATTTCAGGACGCCACACTGAGAGCCTGCCTAGATAACCTAGGGGCTTGTCAGTAGGGGTGGAACTAGATGGATTTCAGGAGGAAGGGTCTCGTCTTTGTTTGCAACGTGGCAGTTCTTTGTCCTGGCTCCGGATGTCCAGTGGAGAAGACACCCATATAAGGAAAGGTGATAGGTGATAGGTTCAATGTGAAAGGTGATAGCTGATAGGTTCAACGTAAGGCTTAGGAATGTTTTACATAAAGACTACATATGCATGTGAATGAGATGAAATACACGGAGTCTTCACCACCTTTGTCTCCCGCCCCATTTCATTACTCACGAGATCAAGGCCTCTTGCTGGACAAGAGCCTTGGGTCGCGGTCAGGGGTTCCCGTAAATGGTCTAGGGGACCCCAACAGGCAGGGCCGCCATTCAGTGTGAGACAAAGACCAGCTAGGCCAGGTCCTCCACCCAGGGCTGAGGTAAGACTCAGCTCTTCAGTGCCCCCAGGGGTTTTTACGCTGTATGGGCTGCTGTGCACCCTCTGTGGCTGCTGCCTGCTGCTGGAGCTATAGGAAGGCCCTGCTCCCTTCCTGGCCAACTGAATAAACCACATCACAGATCTTTGGCGCCTGTGGGTTGAGGGATCTGAGAACCTGCTGCTGCAACTGGAGATTCCACAACTGGAAATTCCACTCCTGAGGTGTCCTCCTTCCAGAGTCTCATCATGTTACTCCACGTCACATCAGGCGGGCAAGGCCAGGCTGGGCTCCACGCTCCGCTCAGCGTCCAGCATAAACGATGTTTCTGTGGGCCTTTCAGGTCACCGTCGGCTGAAAATCTCCTCCACTCTGTTGTTCTCCACTTGTGCTGCTCCATGATTTGTTGAGAGTCCCTCTCTACAGGTATTTTGTGGGCTGTGTGGGGAGACCCTACATAAGTGTGTTTTTCTAGTCCCCCATCTTGGCTCCGCCCCCCCACTCATGCGTTTTCATATTAACGAAAATCCATCTGTGGTCTCCCTTATCTATGGGAAAAAAAACCCTTATAATAAATATATACAATTCAAATTCCTGCAATTAAATTTTTTTCAATTCTTCTAACTCTTCCTGAAACAAGTATTTCTGCTACATAGATGACTGAACTCTTTCCTTTCCTAATCCTAGGTTACACTTTGCAATGTCTTTTTTGCCATTTTCTCTGCCCACCTTTGCACTGAAATCACCAAATATCAAGGTGTATATTGACTTCATCTGGAGAAATCTACCGTTTTTTTTCATAGAATTTCTTGACCTCATCTTTTGCTCTGATGTTGACTCCAAAGCTCCAAGGAGGTTTTGGGAGCTGCTGTATTTGTGTTTGGCTAATGAGATCTGTAAAGTAAGAAGGCTGAATCACCTGAGTCACTTCTTGTTTGTTAGATCCAATGATATCAATCCTTTTCTTGATTTCTCAAAGAGCCTGTGAGCCATCCTTCCATTTCCTGATTTCTGTGGCTTCATTTATAGCAAAAATGTCAATATTGATACACATGCTATCCTCCAATGGAATGCTGAATAGGAATCAATGGAGAAGGATCTCACATTTAAGGAAGTGCAGTTCAACTGAAGTTCAAACTATACCCAAAGGACTATACAACTGTGTTATATGTACCCTTTGACCCAGCAATACCACTACTAGGTCTGTATTCCAAAGAGATCATAAAGAAGGGAAAGGACCCACATGCACAAAAATGTTTATAGCAGCTTTTTGTGAGAGCAAAGTATTGGAAATTGAAGGGATGCTCATCGATTGGGAAATGGCTGAACAAGCTGGGGTGTATGAATGGAGTGGAATACTACTGTGCTATGAGAGTCATGAGTAGGCTGATTTCAGAAAAACCTGGAAAGGCTCACATGAACTCATGCTGAGTGAAGTGAGCAGAACTACGAGAACATTGTACACAGTAACAGCCACTTTGTGTGATAAGTAACTTTGATAGACTTCGTTCTTCTGAGAAGTACAAGGCTCTAAGACAATTCCAAAAGACTCGTTGGAAGAAATGACATGGACCTCCAAACAAAGAACTGTGAAGTCTGACTGCAGATTTAAGAGCACTATTTTTCTCTGTTTTTCTTTCTCGTTTTTCCCTTTTCTTCTGATTCTTCTTTCACAACATGACTAATGTGGAAACGCGCGTAATATGATTGTCCACATATTGCCTATATCAGAGCGTTTTCTGTCTTGGGGAAAGGGAAGGGGAGACGAAAGGAGAAAATGATTCTGGAACTCAAAACCTTATAAAAGTGAATGCTGAAAAGAAGTATTTTTTTAAATAGAAAAGAAAATGAGGTTCAAAGCTGCAATTTCATAGCCACCTTCTGCTTCCTTTTCTGACACTGTCTGTTATCACTGGAGTCCTGCAAGAGGGATGCCCACAAATTTTGTCTTTTTGTTTTAGGAATTGCCATGGCCAAAAGTCACCACCTGGTGGCGAGCCCATAGCTAAGACTGCTCAGGATCCTCATGCTCCTATCTCAGCAGCCTCCTCTTGTCCGATGCCTTCCCTGCCCCAGTTGTCAGGGTTCTCGCCATCCTCATACTGACTCATTCATGTACACGGAACAGAAGAGACGCTCTCTGAGGACAGAGGCCACTTCACTGCTCTTTCTGTATCTCAGTCCCTACAATGTAGCAAGAACTTCTCAGATTATACAGAGCTGAATGGACTTACCACCTCCACACTGATCTGGGGCTTCCATTCCCCATTATCCTTTGTGGTGTCCGATCCTTCCTATCCCAAAGATCATTCTCCTCAAAAGAGAAAATAGAAGTAAAGGAGAAGATTGTATCAGCTCATTTATGCCAATCCCTTCCTTGTACTTTCTCTTACCTGCAACATGGCTTGCTTGCAATGCACTCGCACGCACGCACACACACACACACACACACACACGCAGAAATTTACACTTGAATCTAAAATATTGAAGCGAGTTAGACCTAATTATGGGAAATCGAATGATTCCAACCATTCTCAAGTTATTTCCATTTTTTTAAGAGCTGGAGTGGGAGGATAAGAAGGTAGTCTAATCGGCACCCAAATAAAGGATGTTGAGAAATAAAACAGATATTAAGGTACTTGTGGAATTCACACACGAGGTTTACGTGGACCCACTCTCCGCGCGCGCCCCCGCCTCAGCTCGCCACCGCTTTGCCCCCGCGCCCCATTGTCCGCCCGCCCCACGTTCGCCCCGCGTTCCCCCAATGTTCCTCCCGCGTGTCCACGGTAGCGGCCGACGCGGACGCGATCGCGGCTGGCGGGCGGGGGAGGGTCGGAGCCGTTTCTGCAGGTACCTTCTCTGCATGTACCCGGGCGGGTCAGGGCCGGGAGAGGAGGGGCGGGGGAGGGGCCAGGGCTCGGGCACGGTGCCCTCCTCTGTGCCAGGACACGGCCGCCCCCCCAAACCTGGGCACAGAGTTGGCCCCTCCCCTTGTCTGCCCCCCAAACCTGGGCACAGCTCTCCCGCCAGAGTTGCCCCTGGTGCAGCTGCCTCTGGTTCATCCCCTAACCTCTCCCCCAAATCCCCAGCATCCAGGGATGTCGGTAACTGAGTTGGGTCCCTCGGTGCCAGGCCTGCTTGCCCCCTTGCTTCCTCTCCCCACAAACAACCCCAAAATGGAGTTGCCCAGGCCCGGACTCACTTCCCAGTGCCAAGGCCTGGCATGCCTTTCCACCTCTCTCTGGGCCAAAGTTGTGTTGATTTTCCCAGTGAGTGTGTGCATACACGTGTCTGTGTGACTTGTGTGTATCTGGAGAGGGTGGGAGAGCTGGCAACAGTCCCGTGCCCAGACCTGATGCACCCTGTCCCCTGGCCCCAGATGCCCCCCTTGGCTGGCCAGACTGGGACTCATCACCCACTCTTTGCCTGGTCTTGGCCAGGCTCATCCTCCCAGTGCCAGAGGCCAGCTGCCCTCCAGCTTACCCTCTAACGTGGGGCAACCCCAGCCCGGGGATGATCCTCCCAGGATGAAGGCCCTGCTGCCCCTGGCTCACTGGGTGACCCTGCCAGAGCATCATGGCCCCCTTCCTAGTTCCTCCCTGAAGGAAATCCTCTCAGGCCACTGGCCACTTCCCTCCACTTCCCCTGAACTTTGCAGAGCTGAACCAAACTCAGACTCCCGGCACGTGCAAGTGTCCCTTTTCGTTGGTTTAGCAGCTCCTGAAAAGGACTGTGGAGGGTGTTGTGGGTCATCGCTGGGCAGATGAGAGAAGGCCAGGCTGCTCCACGTTGGAGCTATTGAAAAGTGTCAATGTTTGTGGTTGAAACCTTACCAATCCCCCAGGCCCTTTCTGGGCAGCCTGGAAGAGTCTGTCCATCTCTGGCCCTGCAAATTCTGTTCACAATCTGGGCAGATCCTGTGTGCTCAGCAGCCTGAGCCAACCGGAGTCCATCCCTGTGGGTCAGTGACTGCCAGAGCAAGACAGTAGGTGGCCTTCAGATGAAAGTCACTTGGCTGGGGAGGCATGTGAAGGTTCAAGGCAGGGGGATGGTAGCATCTTGGCCTGACAGTCCCCAGGAGACTGTGGGAGACTAGTGAGATTCTGGGTAAAATCAGCTCTCATTTGCACATAACAGGATGGAGTGGGGTGAGTCAGGATAAAGCAGAGGGATGTAGGGGGCAGGTGCCCCAGGTTCTAACACCACCCTGGCCCTGCTGGTGACCATGTGATGGCAGATGAGGCAGTATCTTTCTAAACTGGGCTTTTATCCTCTCACATGAAAACAAAGGACTCTTCTTGATGAGCGCCACCTTATTGGGGGCCAGTACTGTGACTGCCTCTGAAATCTCCAAGGGCCCTTTCAATACTCATATTCTATGGTTGTAGGTCAGCATAGGAAGTAGTAGCAGAGAGAGAGTTCTGCCTTTACTGGGCCTGCAACCATGCCTTGTGCTGTTCAAAACATGGGGGTTTTTTGAGGGGGGGAGGGCAGAGCAGGGATTAGATTATGATGACAGAGGGTAGGGTTGGCTTTTCCCTTTGACTGTAGAATTCAGAATAGTCAAGAGCTTAGATTCTCTGTCTTTATGATACTGGAATGCTGAAGATAAGGCTACCTGGCAGACCGGGGGCTTTCCTTGGCAATTTGGGGGGTGCCCATACAGCCTTTTCAGGCCTCCCCTGGGATGTGGTTAGGTTTGTATCCACAACAGCCTGACTACTAGCTGTACTGCTTTGTTTGAGGCCTCGGGCAAAGACTCCACCCAAGCATGGGGGAGGGAGGGTGAGAGCTGATGCTGATGCCCGAGTGGGTGGGCATTCAAAGACTCCAGTGGGGCAGACTTGATTACCATGTGGGGGTGGAAGCTAGCAAGGGACATCAGGCCAGCTGTCTGCCTTGGCTGCTGCCGATTTCCCTCTTCCTGTCCTTGCCAAGTGGGCACCCCATCTTCAGAGAAGCTCACGGGTCGACCAAATGGGCTTCCTTAGCCAGGGAAACATGTGGTTTCTTGCTTTTTAGGACAAGTCTAGTAGGAACTCTCCCTGCTAGCCAAACCAGGCCTTCTTGTTCTCCCAACTGGCAGAGACATCCACTGGGGTCTCTGTCCCACGACCCAAGCAAGCATCTTGGAAATGAAAGCAGTAACCCCCAGAATACAGCTTCTGGCAAAGGTCACAGGCCCTCCAAAATCAAGGTTGGGTATATTAGAGATGGTTTTATAGCATGGATAGACTAGGAAACCAAGCTGAGATCCCCTACAACCTGGTCTCGTCTGTAATCTGAGTTAGGGGTGGTCTAATTCATGTTCATGACATCCATGTCTCCTAAGGCTGGGACAGCCTCCCTTTTGTATCAGCCCTCTGTCACTGAAACTTTGCTTGTGCAATCCTTGACAATTCAGAAATCCCTGAGGAGGCAGTGAGGTTGGAGCTGAGGGAGCTGGGGGACAGGAAGGCCCAGGGCCTGCTTTGGAGGCTCTTCCTCCAAAGAGGTATGGGGACCCCTGGAGAATTTACCACTTGTCTGTTTACTCATTTGTAAAATGAGTTCAATAATCCAGTTGTCCATTGAGGGCTCTTACTAAAGAAACACATGACCTAAGGGGTGGGGTTAGTATCTGATGGTTAGCTTGGACCCCATCCACCCTCCAGAATGATCACAGAACTGGGTGCTGTTGGGGATGAGGGGAAACAAAGACATGGAAGGGAAAGCAGGCCTTTCCCTCAGAGTTAACAACTATGGCGAGAAGGAAATTGTGTGTGTGCGAAGCGACCTGAGAACAATCCCAAGGCAAGTGTCAAAACCCCAGATTCAGTAAAGACACCAAGGGAGACATTCCAAATGGAGGCTGGAGAGAGAGTGGGGGCAGCGCTTCACCAGGGAAGCCACCTGCAAGAAGATGTCACGGCCAGCTCAGGCACAAAGCTGGCAGGCTTGGCCCTGGTGAGCAGCCACCCTCAGCGTCTGGGAGACACTTCAGAAACTCTTTAGGAAAGCGCCTCTCTGTCCCAGTGCAGCCAGCTTTCCTTTTGGAGGAATCCATCCCTCCCCTTCAACGTCTCCCCCATCAGGCTCTTCTCAGGGGGTCCCAGAAAATCACACCTAGTCAGTCAGTAAGCACAGCTTCTCATTACTTTTTGCTTCTTCCAGGAATTTCTAGCACTTCTAGAGTGAGATTTTGATGATGTCTCGACGCAGTCAGCGCCTGAGCCATCGTTACCATGTTGATGATGATGGAGGCAGCAGCAGCAGCAGCAGTGGAGGAAGTTCCCTGGTGGCTGGTCAGCACACTGCCTTCAAGGACAGTCCCTTAAGGTAAGCCACTCCACAGCGGCCCTAGGTCATCTTCCAGATCACAACCACTCAGGGCAGCCAAGGGCCTGGCCAGCTTCCATGTGCACCTTTCTTTCCTGCCCCCATCTTTGGTGGAAACATCACTCTAGTGCTTTCTTTCCCCACAAATGCGAGAATTTCCTGTCCCCAGCACCGTCTCTTCCCCTTCTACCCCAACCTGGGCTGCTGCTGCCTTCACTCTCTGAGAACAGGAACTAGGGAGGGGTGACTTTGAGCATTGAGAGGGCCAGAAACTGAGGCTTAAAGCTGGGCAGGGAACAACCATCATGTGGCCCAGTACCCACGGTTTCTGGGGTGAGCTGCAGGGCCTAGCAAGAGCATAGGAAGCCATGGGGGTGATGGACCTGTGGGGGAGGAGACAGGTTCAGGTGGCTTTAGCTCCTCTTGTACCTCATCATGGTGGTTCCATTTGGAAAGAGGCCCTGCCTGGCCCATGGGAGCTGGGGATTTGTTCCAATGTTATAAAGGATTCATCTGTTGAAGGAATAAGAACAGAAGAGGGCTTTGGGGATCATTTCTTTTCATCCTAGAAGCTCCTTGAAAGTCTCTTCCTCCTCCAGGCCTTTCTCCCCCTGTTTTTCTCCTGCTTCATCTCCTTCACCCTCTTTCCTTTGCTCTTCATGCTTGGCGCCCCCCAGGACTCTGAAGAGGAAATCTGGCAGTGTGAAACGCCTCTCACCAGCCCCTCACCTGGGCCCTGCTTCCAATCCTCACACTACCTACTACAGTGAATCAGTGGTCAGCGAGTCCTACGTCAGGGGCCCCCGGGTCGCCTCGGTGGACAAAAGCTCCATCCTACAAGATCAGCTGGACAGCGATGTCTACTGGAGTGAACGTGGTGAGCTCTGGCCAGAGCTTGACAAACCCGAGGGCTTGGGCTGGGGAGAAGGAAGGAAGCTCCTCCCTGTCTTCTAAAGATTCCTAAGGAGGCTAGTGTCTGTTGGGAGTTACCTTACTCCTCCAGGTTGGCTCATCTCCCTGGATCCTCCCAGGTGGGAGATCCTTCCATTCTCCTGAAGCCCCTCAGTCCCACAGATGGCACTTTTCCAGATCTGGGTGACAATAACCATGCCTCCTAAGGCAGAAGGCCACCTGGTTTTGTGCAGCCAATGAGCTAAAAATCATCTTTACATGTTTCAGTAAAGTTCCATTACACTTAAAAACATAAAAAGTGTTCTTACCTCATACAGAAATAGGAAGGGGGCCAGATTTTGCCCTTGTGCAGAACTCCATTCCTGCCCTAAACCACATGGGGGGGGCTTCTGGGTTCAGACCCCCAAAGGGGTGGGAAGTCTGAATTCTGAAAAGTTCTGCCAGGTGTTCCACCTCTGGCAGCTGCTGTTGCTGGAAGCCTGAAGCTCCCTGCTTATCAGGCACCTCCATGCTCTGTGCAGGTGGGGACTTGGTGAGGAGGAGGAGAGGCCTGGGAGGTGCTGAGAAGAGTAAGATCAATGGACTGAATGAGGGCAAAGTCACCTATGATATCTATGGATCTTCCTCAGGATACTCCTCGGAGGATGACTCTGCAGGTAGGCAGCACTTCCTGCCTACTGGAACTCCATCCCCTGGACGCTGCCCCGTGTACTTTGAAGGGTGCCCCATCCAGGGGGGATGGGGAGAACATAGATTTCAGATAAAAGGAGAGAGAACTCTGCAGTCTGGCTCCAGGTGGGGGTTTGGAGGTTGGGAGGGCCCAAGCCTCAGCATGGTAATGGGGATGCCTGGGGCCCACTTGTGTCTCCTTCTGGGTGGCTCCTCATGTCTTCACTTTCCTGCAGGGCACACACTTATGGACCAGCCTGGCTCAGCATCCTCATTAAGGAATGCTGCCTCCCAAGTTGGCGCTTTCTTGTGGGTGGCCATCACTTTTCCAGGTGGGTTCTGGGAGTGGGTGGGCACACTGCCCAGGGCAGTCCCTGCTGTGGGCCCATAAGAGCTTCCTCATTCCTACGCTGGGGCACACCAGGCCTGGGTGCTAACCCTAGGACAGTGTGTGGAGACAGGCTTTTATGGCAGGATCCCCAGGCACAGCTAGAAAGCCTTGGGAGATTCAAGGAGCAGCTGCAGAGTGGGCAGGCTGGGAGCAAGCTAACTCTGGGATAGGAGGGCGAAGCCTTTGAACCCCTCTGCTGGGACTTTTACAGGTTGGCTCTTTGGCCTGTTCTACTGGTGGCTGGGCACTACCTGCTACCGCCTGACCACAGCTGCCTCCCTGCTGGACGTCTTTGTCTTAACCAGGTCAGTGAGGCCTCCCTGGGCTCTGCCAGAACCAAAGAACCCATGCTTGAAAAAGCTTCACCACGCTTGAGCTCAGTTCAGCTTTTGAGACTTTTGTGCCATGAATCTTATGACAGAAGGTCAGGTCAGGGTCAGGGGTGTGCTGGAATCAGCTGGAACCAGCTTGAACCTGCTCCTGAGTGTCAGCTACCAGTCAGGGCTCCTCTGGGTATCTAGACTGAAGAAGAAGATGGGACAAGTTGTGTGTGCCTTCACCCCCTTCAGAACTGCTTGTTAACCCTTCCCCAGCACATGCCAATCCCCATGAGCACAGGTGCTGCTCTATTCCTGAGTATCTTGGAGGAGCTGTCCCCTCAGTAGTTCCTGCCTCTCATCTCCACTGACTCTGGTGGCTTCACCTTGGCCAGTTGGAAAGTCCTGAGCTCCCAGGGGTTGTAGTCTCTTCCCAGTCCTTCGGGTAGCCAGGCCATCCTTACAGTTTCTCTGTGGGGGGTCATGTCCAGGTTTCCAGGCAGCCTCCAGGGCTGTGTCCAGGAGCCTGTAGAGCAGGGGTAGGGAACCTGCGCTCTCCAGGCCACATGTAGCCTTCTAGGTCCTGGGGTGCAACCTTTGGACTGAGGCCAAGTTTTACAGAACAAATCCTTTTCTTAAGGAGATTTGTTCTTGGAAGTCTAGATTCAGTCAAAGGGCCACCCTTGAGGACCTCAAGTGCCACATGTGATCTCCAGGCTGCAGGTTCCCTATCTAGCTCTGGATTCTTGGGGCCACAGGCTAGGCCCAGGGAGACTAGCCAACCTTGTCAGGGCTTACTCCTTCCAAGTCCCAATTTGACAAGCACTGAAATGATTTAGCCAAAAGAAGCCTGCCCAATTCACTAGCATATAAGCACATTCCTGAGAGCCCTGGGAGGGAGATGCCTTCCACCAGCCCTGTCACCTTTCATAACAACATTCACACATTTGACCAAGGTCAAATTTTCTCCTTCCACTTGACCTCGAGGGCTGTCCATAAAAGCCCAGAGCTCCCCATCGTAGCTGTCCCAGGGTGGGGGCACACCCTTTGTTGGTTTCCTCAGCAGCTCAGGGAGGGTCGCACAGGAATCTGGTGGGGAAGACCAGGCACTAATGTCTCCTCCTTCATCCCCATGAAATCCAGGAGCTTTTCAACTCTGAAGAAGTTGTTTCTGCTTCTCTTGATGCTGTTGCTTCTGGCTTCGCTGGCTTACGGTGAGCCTTGCTGAGTCCCCAGGGCACCCTGCCAGCCCAGACAGACAAGGGCTTGGGGGCAGGGCTGCTGAACGCAAGTCTGGAAGACAGAGCTTTGAAGGGGAGCCTTTAGCCTTTAGGGGAAAAGGGACCCAGGCCTTGTATGGGAAAGTTCTTGTGCCTGAAATGGGATAGACGGCCTGTGTCTCCTCCTCTTGATCCAATCCCACAAGCCTTTCTTGTGCATCTTCTGTATGCAGGCCTCCCAGACTCATGCTGCATGCCTACTATGACAGTGCTGGCTTTACATGGGTGTTTGATCTGCCCCCTCAGTGGTCACTGTCAAGGCACTTGAGGGTGGGGGAACTGGTAGAAGAGCTGAGTCCACAATGAATGGGTTAGCTGGGCAGGACACAGCCAATGCCAGCTCTGGAGGCCTTTGCCCCTTCTCACTGGGGAGAATGGACAGGGTGGTCCTCCCTGGATGGTCCCAAAAGAGCTGTACTCTGTTCAGGAACCATGACATCACTTACCCCCTACTATGAGATGAAGCCCAGCTTGGGAATGGTGACACCACAAGCTGTCAGTTACCAGGACCTCTATTCAGCTGGCATCTCCTGAAAGCACTCTGATCCTCCAGAAGAGACAGGGCTGTATGTGGACCAGGCTTGGGACCAGGAGGCAGGACTTCTCCATGTCCTCTCCCCAGCTGCTTCTTGTCCCTCATTTTTCTCATAATCCAAAAGTGTGTAATGACTCCTGAAAGGATCATGAGAGATGCCTTTCCTGAAGGGTCTTGCCTTCCAGATCATGGGGCCCATAATGCATGCACCTTCCTTGGGCCAGGGTCTGAGCCCATGTGGATGTGACACTGCCAGACACAGTCCAGGTGTAGGTCCTCATCCTGGACATGTTTCCCTTCTGGTGCCTCAGCCTCTGCCTTCATTAGCCTTTCCTCCCATGTGCTAGGTGCTTGGTATTTTTACCCCTATGGACTACAGACATTCCACCCTGCTATGCTGTCCTGGTGGGCAGCAAAGGGCAGCAACAGGAGAGAGGAGGTGTGGGAAGCAGGAGAATCCACCCCATATTTCCAGGTGAGTGCCTGGGTGAGTGCCAGGAACACTTTGTGCAGGACAGGCAGACAGTCTGCTCACAACCAAGTCTGTTCCAATCAACCCCAGAATCACTCAGTCCACTACCATTTCTTAAGTGTGGCCTACTGTGTGTCAGGCACTGTGCTAAGGGATGGGAATTCAAAGAAAGAATTCAAACCCAAACAAACAAGCCCACAGTCCCTGCCCTGAAGGAGTCCCCGAGTCATGAGGAAACAACTAGGTACAATGGAGATCTACCAGGACAGATGGGAGTGAAGCAGTAGAGGGAGTTGGCTATGCTGTTTCTTCTATGGCAGCCATACAGACTATTACCATACCATCTTTGAAGACAGTTCTGGCCTGGCAGGATCTTCCAGGTGGTGTCCTCTCCTAGCGCTGTCTTTGAAACAGCTCTGCAGCACTATGAGGCATCAGAGGAGGGGGAAGCAGGATTAGCCAGAGGAAGCTGCTTTTGTTTCCATTTTGTAATGAACAAAAGTCTGTTTTATTTCCCTTCTCCCTCTCCCACCCATTCAGAAAAATGAAAAGCAAACCACTTGTAACAAATGTGCAGAGTTAAGCAAACCAGTCCCTTTTTGGCCATGTCTAAAAGATCTATGTCTCCTTCTGCCTCCTGAGGCCATCTCTCCGTCAGAAGTTGGGTCATTTTCCAGAAAAGTACTTGGTCACTGCATCGATCAGAGTTCTAAAGTCTTTCAAAGTTGCTTCTTTGTGGTTCTTCTCACTCTGCTCTGCACCAGTTCATACAAAGTCTTCTCAGGTTTCTCTCAATACCACCTATTTCATTGTTTCTTAGAGCACGGTTGTATTCAATCCTTACACCATAATTTATTCAGCTCTTGCCCAGTTCGGGGGCAAGCCAGTAGTTTCCATTTCTTTGTCTTTGCTGTTTGGGTGCCAAGTGTGTGTCATGCAGAAGATAGGTCATTCATCTCAGTGGTGACAGTCTCTTCTTAATGGTCTGTGCTGTGGGGCAAGAGATGAGAATATAAATCCAGGCTATAATGAAGCCTTCATTTAGTAACCTCGATTTATCCATGGATTTCCATCTCCAAACTCATCAATCTTTGCCCCAGGGCCACTCACAAGCAGCATTAGGAGACTCTCTCACCTTGGATATGCAGATCCCTGGGGAGCCAGGGTCAGAAAACCTGGGCTCAAGTTTGAGCTTTGCCACTTGCTAGCTTTGGGACCTGGGGCAGTTCAATGCCAACCTCTCAAGACTCAGCCTCCCGCGTTCCCCCGCTGCCTTCAACTGAAATCATAGTTGCCTCCCCCAAAAGGCCTTCCCTAACACCTTGTCACACAGTGAAGTGATTCTGGAGGGGGGGGGTCTCCAGAAATTGGTAGCAGAGCCCAGACTATCAGAGTTGATCAAGCTGGGAAGACTTGAAGGCTGTGTGCAGATCCTGGTGTCTGCCCACCAGAAGCTTGGCCACCAGGTGATTGGATTTGGGGAGTCATGATGACTTGGGAAGCAGATAAAAAGACCAAACAACCTTTGCCTTCTGCAGCCACCTTCTGTTTGTGGACAGAGGTCAGGGGACCTCAGAGAAGGACAAAGAGTACTTGGTCTCCCTCAGTCCTCACACAGTCCAACCACAGTCTAAGTGGTTGACATTATTCCAGTGTAATCTGAGGGGTGACATGGAGTGGTGGGATAAAGGACATGGCTCTAGAAACAGCAACAGATGAGGTGCTGGATGTCAGATGCACAATGAGGTCCACGATTTTGGACACAGCCAGTGTCAGAATTTGATTTGTCTGACTTCTCATGTCAGCTGCAAGGAGTTTTTTTTTCAGATGTGGGGGGGAAAACAATCAGTGGAATGATCACTCACAGGCAGAAGAATTTGGAGGAGGCAAATCAGCCTCAAGGATTAGATTTCATCACATTTTTAAAGGCAACTAAAAAACCCCATAGTTGCTATTCCAAATGAGCATAAGGCAACAGAGGGCAAAGGAAGTCCAGGAGGAAGCTGAGAAGATCATTTTGTCCTTGTGACCCCAACACTCGGCATAGCCTGTTACACTTAGTGGGAGTGTATCAGTGTTTGTTGGCTGTCATTGTACTAAGTCCACAAAACAACGTGCAAGGGAAGAAGACACAACTATTATTTGTCAGTAAGAAAGTCCCCAGGCACAGGATACATGATCAGCACCAAAAGATGTCACAACGAAACCAAAGGACCATCTTCACGGAATGAGAAATGCTGGTTACACGAATCATTTCAGCATCAAGGACCAGATCAGTGACTGGGCCCCACAAAGGTCAAAATCGAGCAAGTTAGAAGAAAGGGGGACAAAAGGGGAAAAAACATACCGTACAGCTCCAACAGCTCCAGTCCTTCCTCTTCAGATGTGTCAACCACTCAGGCACGGCAAAAGGAACACTGACTCATAGCATCGTTTCCTAAGGATGTTTGACTGCTGCCCCAAAACATCACATTCCAGTGAGAAGGCCAGCAATCCTAGAGGCTGCCTCCGTCAGAGACCAGCGGCTCTTGGCAAGCAAAGAAACCAAAGGCAACACTGGATCTGAAAATAGGCCACTGGCGCAAGAGAAGAAGAGGGTGGTGACTAAAGGATACAAACAGTGGCCCCGTGAAACGGCAAACATCAGGAAGGGCCCTCAGCCTCCCTCTTCAGCTCAGTCCTGAGAGTGGAGGCCCCCAAATTCTTGAGTCAGCTCCTTCCCCTCTCAGTGACTCACCTTGTTAGGAAGCTGTTCCTGCCTCTGAAATGTGCCACAACTTCTACCTTGCCAGGACAAGCAAAGCAACTCTAACCCTGTCCATGTCCACAAAGTCTGAAAACCGTTTTCACGTCTCCTCATCGTGTTGTGTGTTTCCAAAAGTTTTCTTGATATCATTGGTTTTTACATAACCTACCTTTCCCAGTGTGTCTTCTCAGAAAGAGAAGCAGGGAATTTGGAAAAACCCTGCAAAGCTTGTGTGATCTACTAGTGAAAATCATTTTGAATTAGGTACATCTTTACACACACACACAAACACACACATCCCACTGACTTTGAAGACTTGTCTCTAGCTTTTGCTTTCATGTGACCCACCTTGCTCAGTGTATCCTTCCCATTTTGCCCTCCCACAGAGCCAGCCCTTAAGCAAAAGAATAAACCAAAAAGGGGAAGAAAAGTTCAGACAGCAGGCGAGCCCAGCATTAGATGCAGGTTCCCTGCCAGTATTTCCCACCCTAGCCAGGACGGGAAGGGAAGAAGATCCTCATGGGTCATCTCTGTTCTTTCCATTTCCATGGTTGTCTGTGGTGCTTGTTTTCTTGTTCTCCTCATTCATTTATTCCACTTTTCCCCAGTTCATGTAAGTCTTCTAATTAAGCAGAGTTGTGGCTTCGTACAGCATAGACATATTTCTTTGTATCCATAAGCCACTCCTCTGTCAATGAGTTCTTTGCTACCAAAGAACTTTCTTAGTGGTTCAATTGGTATGGCACTGAATAAGTTAATTTAGGTAGTTTTATCATTTTTATGCTACTGGCTTGACCTACCCACGAGGAGTGAGTACATCTCCAACTGTTGAGATCTCTACGTATGAAGAATGTTTTGTAATTGTGTTCATATAGTTCCTGTGTGTGTCTTGGCAGGCAAACTCTCAGGTTGTATACAGTATACAATTGTATACAGTTATTTTCAATGGAATTTCTCTTTCTATCTCTTCCTGCTGGATTTTCTTGATTAATGTATAGAAATGCTGATGGTTTTGATGGGCTTCCAACTTTCTTTAAGTAATTGTTTGAACTGGTTTTGTTTTAAACTGGTTTTTTAGATGACTCTCTAGGGTTCTCTTGGTAAACCATTGTATCATCTACCAAAAGAGATAGTTTTGGTTCCTCATTGCAGTTTTTTCCCTTCAGTTTCTTTTCTGCCTTATTGCTATATCTAGCAGTTGCTGTAACTGGTACAACACTGAATAGCAATGGTTGGCAATGGACTTTCTTCCTTTACCGTGATCTTACTGGGAAGGCTTATCCCCATTACATATCATGCTTGCTCTTGGTTTTAGTTAGATAATACTTATTTTAAAGAAGACTCCATTTATTCCTGTGCTTTCTAGTGTTTTTCAACAGGGATGAGGCATTTTGTCAAAAGCTTTGTCTGCACCTGTTGAAATCATATAAATTTGTTGTCTATGTTATTGATATAATCAGTTACATTTATAGTTTTCCTAATAATTGACCCAGGCCCAACTTCTTGGTATCAATCCAGCTTGGTCACAGTGTCACAATATATCTTTGTGATATATTCCTGTAATCTCCTTTCTTAGCATTTAATATTTTTCATCAATATTCATTAAGGAAATTGATCTATAGTTCCCTTTCTTGGGGAGACGTGACTCTCCTTGGTTTGGGTATCAAGATTATATTTTTGTCATAGAAAGAATTTGATAAGATTCTATCTTTACCTGTTTTTCAAATCGTTTATTTAGTGTTGGAATTGATTACTTTTTAATCATTTGGAAAAATTTGATTTAGTCCTGGGGTTTTTTCTTAGAGAGATCATTTATAGCTTGTTTCGTTCCTTTTTCTAAGATGGGGTTATTTAAGGGCTCTGTTAAACAGGACTATTTATATTTGTAAAATTCATTTCATTTAGATTTTCATTTTTATTATTGGCATGTAGTTGGGCAACAAAGCTCCTAGTAATTACTTTTATTTTCTCTTCATAGATTGTAAATTCACTGTTTTCATTTTCTGATGTAATAATTTGGTTTTCTTTTGTAAAAATTAAATTAGCCAAGGATTTATCTATTTAATTGTTTTTCTCAAAGCTTATAGTTTTATTTATTAGTTCATTGGGGTTTTGTTCTTTCAATTTCGTTCATCTTTCTATCGATTCAAGATTTTAATTTTGGTGTTTAATTGGGAAGGGATTAATCTGTTGGTTTTCTAAATATTTTAGTTGCATGTCTAATTCTTTAATCTTTTTTTTTTCTCTCTTTGATTGATGTAAGCATTTGAAAATATACATTTCCCTCTAAGTCCTGCATTGACTGCATCCCCAAAATTTAGTTATGTCATTGTCACCATGAAATTGTTAACCATTTCTATGATTTGTTCTTTGACTCATCCATTCTTTAGGATCCATTCTGTAAGATCCATTCTTTTTCTCCAACTCCTCTATTTGTGTATCTTTCTGTTTCAAGCATATTTCTTGTAAATAACATATTGTTGGATTCTGGTTTCTAATCCATTCAACTGTATTCTTCCATTTTATGAGTGAGTTCATCCCATTCCCATTCACAGTTGTGTTCATTAAATGTATATTTTTTTCCATGCTATTCTTTTACACTCATCCTTTTGTTTTTTACTCTGTCCCTTCTTCAGTAGTCTTTTGTTTCTGACCTTTGCCTCCCTTAATCTATCCCGTCATTCTTCCCTCCCCCTCACCTTTCTCTTAGACACTTTTCCTCCTACTTCTCCTTGCGTAAAATGAATCTCTCCATCTCATTGTGTGTGTATGTGTATTCTTCCCTCTTTCAACCAGTTCAGATGAGAATAAGGTTCGTGTTGCCTGTTCCCCTCTTCTGTCCCTCCCATTGTATAAACTCTTTCTAGTGCTCCCCATTTATGAGATAACTTTCCCCATTCTTTCTCTCCTTCCCCACAACCTTCCAGTGCATTTCTCTTCTCCACCCTTCCATTCTTTTGAGATCCTCACAACATAATACAGTCATTCAGGTCGCTATCTATTTAGACTGCTTCTAGGACCCGTGGTGATCATAAAATTCTGAAGTGGTTACATGTATCATCTTGCCACACAAGGGATCTAAACAATTTGCCCTTTTTTAGTGACTTGTGATTTCTCACTCATGTTCACCTTATTATTCTTCTCCTGAGTTCTGTGTTTGAATGTCAAATTTTCTATTCTGTTCTGGTCTTTTCATCAGGAATGCTTGAAAGTTCTCTATTTCAGGAAGGGTCCTTATTCCCCTGTAGGACGATACACAGTTTTGCTGGGTAGTTTAATCTTATTGTGGGCTCTAATCCTAGATCTTTTCCACTCCAGAATATGATATCCCAAGCCCTGTACTCCTTTAATGTGGAAGCTTCTAAATCTCATGTGTCCTGACAGTACTGGATTATTTCTCTCTGGCTATTTGCAGAATTTTCTCCTTGACCTGGCAGTTCTGGATTTAGAACAGTTGCTGGGAGTTTTCATGTAGGGGTTTCTTTCAGGAAATGATTTGTGGTTTCAAGTTCTACTTTGCCCTCTGATTCTAACACATCGGGGCATTTTCCTTTGTAATATCTTAAAATATTATGTTGAGCTCCTTTTTTGTTCCTGGCTTTTGGATAGACAAATGACTCTCCAATTCTCTCTCCTCAATCCATTTCTAGGTCATTGGAGTTTTGTATGAGATCCTATACATTTTCTCTTGAATTGATTTTATTTTTTGTTGTTGTCTCCTAGAGTTATTAGCTTCTATTTGCTCAGTTCTAATTTTTAAGGAATTCAGTATTTTTGTGCCTCTTTTACTAATTATTCATTCTTTTCTCATATCTTTCTTGTACCGCTTTTTAAAAATTTTTCCTCTTCCACTCTTAAAATCACTTTTTGTTCATTTTTATCTCATTCTTTAACTCTTCTAGGAATTCTTGTTCAACTCTTATCCAATCTACCCTTTTTCTTGGAGGATTTGCTTAAAGATATCTTCAAGTCATTGGCTTCTTCTGTCTTTCTGTCTTGAGCCATAGTAGCCCTTTGTGGTCAGGTTCAGTTTTGTTTACTCATTCTTCCAGCCTATTTCTTGACTATGAACTTGATGTTGGCATTGGGCTCAGCTCACCTCTGGGCTTTCTTAGTTCAGTCCGCAAACTTTCAGTGCTTCCATAGTGGTGATATCTGTTCACTGCTATTCTTGTCTGAGTTGTGCAAGTTCCTGACTCAGGTTTAGGTCTTCTGGCTTGCGGGTGCTGGAGTTTCTGTAGAATGATATTGGACTCAGTCATTGTTAGCACACTTTGAGGTTCTGCAGGTTCAGAGGGACCGAACTTATTGAGTCTTCTTGCGTCTGGGTCTCCTACCCGAGGTATCCCACTGCAGGACTAAAAGTGAACATTGAGCCCCCAGCTGTGCTCTGGGGCTCAGGTCCAGAACCTCTTTGCAGAACCCCTTTCTTGATCAGTGCTCAGCTAGGGCCTCGCTCACTCATAACTGCTCCTCTCAGCCCTACGTCTGTAGCCTAGAAGAGTCATTTGGCCCCCTTCATGCTCCCAGGATAGCCTGGGATCTGCTCCTGCTCAGGGATTCAGTTCTAGCCCTTTTACCATCCTTGGGCAATGAAATGCTTCCCACTGTCCTGGCTGCCATTATGTTGGGCTCCTGGCCAGCCCCCACCTCAGTGTCCACAGCTCTCTTATTTCTTAAGCTTCCCTGGGCTGGAGAAATGGCGCACAGGGATGTTTTCTTGGCTTTCCTCATGAGAATGTGGTCTGGCACATTATCTAGATGGTTAGAGAGGAGGTGGGCTGGGCTCATCAAAAATGCCCACCCTCCCTCTGTTCTCTTGGTTCTGCCCCTGTGCTGTGTGGTTGGTGGGGAGGGGACCTTCTGCATGCTTAGCCTCCTTTGTACCTCTTGGGGAGGTCTCTGACCTGGCTTTTTGCCCTGAGCTCTCTCAGCTTCTTTGCCATTTCGACCCTGGTGACCCTGGCCCTCCCTCATCACTCTCCTGGCTCACTGCCGCAGTGTCCTGAGTGGCCTCCCTGCCTCCAGTCTGTTCTGCACTCTGCTCTCAAAGGAACTTTCCTTAAGAACAGAGCAGACCAAGTGACTTCCCTCCTCAGTCAATGGCAGGGCCTCCCCTTTGCCCCCCAGAGGAAAACAGCCCCACCCTGTCTTTCCAGCCTTAGCCTCATTGGTCTTCTGTACTCCTTTCACACTCGGTGACCCTACCCAAATGGCTGCCCCCATGCTGAGAATTCATTCTGGTGCTCTTTCTTCCAGTCAGCCTGTCAACCCACATGTATTTATTAAGCACTTCCTCAGTGCCGGGTCCCGGCCTAGGGGACACAGGTACACAAAATGAAACCATTCCCATTGACCAGGAACTTCCATTCTCAGGCGGAGACCAACAATGCTTACGTTTTTGTAAATAGCGTAAGTGTGAAATGAAGAAATCTGCCGACAGCAGTTAAACGACCTGGTGGCTTTTAATGTCCTTGTCTCCTCCATTCAAATGGAAGTTCTTCGTACACAAGAAAGGTTTCCTTCTTGGTCCTTGTGTTCTCAGCACTCAGCCCCACCTCGGGCACACAGTGGTGCTTAACAAATGCCCAGTGCTCCTTGTTCCTCCTCCTAAGAGACTTTTCATCTTTGTGTGTTTTCCTCCTTGTTCCCAAGGCTGAACAGCATGTCCTGTCCAAGGTTCATGCCCTAGAAAGGCGGCTGGAAACTCTGGCTTCTGAATACTCTGCACGTTGGCAGAAGGAGGCCATCAGGCTGGAGTTGCTGGAGCTGCAGGGGGCCAGTGGGAATGGAGGTGGAAAAAGCCTGAGCCACGAGGATATTTCAACTCTCCTGGAGGGCCTGATGAGCCAATGGGAACCCACCCTGAAGAAGGACTTCCGTAGGGACACCACTGCCCACATCCAGGTGAGGAGAACGCTCTGCTAAGAAGACCAGGTCGGCAAGCCCAGCTAGTGGAAGGCATAGAGGTCTTGAGGTGAGGCAGCACTCTGGGCTTGGCAGGACCTGCCAAGTTCTCTGGGTCTTGTTGAACGCCTGTCTCCTTTTTGGTGGTCTCCAGGAAGCACTCACCACCCTCAGGGCAGAACATCGGCAAGATTTGGATAATGTTCTAAAGAAGATTTCTCAGGCATCCCAGGTAATCCAGAAGCTCTGACGCTTCTGGAGGCAGAGACACAGGGGATGGAGGGCGGGGAGGGGGGGCGCGGGGGGAGTGGGGCGGAGGGGTGGAGAGGGGGCAGAGACGTCTTGGGGGAGGTCACTTGTAGCTGGAAATGTTGGTGCTGCTGTCAGTAGACCTAACACTTGCTTACAGGTTTCTGGCCAGATTCCATACTTGTATGGGAGCATATTCGATTGACTCATTGTCCCTGAGAGCTCCTGTCTGAGGACTCTGGATCCCCTTGTCCGAAGGATAAGCAGAGAGCTTACTGATCTAAAGCAACCTAAGCCTCCTCCTGTAGCTCCTTTCTGGAACCCCTTTCCTGTACTGAGCACATCCATGCATGAAGACTAGGGAGGGATAAGATTGTCAATGAGAAGACTGTAACTCAACAGCTGAGTTTGAAACTCTTTTCAGGGACTGAGAAGTGACCTCACCACTCTAGGGAAAGTGGTTCATGCCTAATCTCAGCTGAGTTGGGGTCTCTGTCAGATGCCTCCTCTTGGTGGGATGATAAGGGAGGAGTCCAGTCTTTGAAAGGTCTAGCCCAAACTCAAGGTCAAGATTTCTGGAGCCCAACAGTTTGCAGAGACTCAGATCCTCCTTAGCAGACAGAGGGTCCACCCAGAGGAGACAATGAGTCCCCAGAGTGTGGTTTGGTGTTTTCATCAGTCTCATTGTGCCATCATCTTCCTTACAGGAGCTGGAAAGCTGGGTGCTCCAGCTAAAATCTGAATGGCAGAGGTAAGGCCCCAAACTAACTGGCAAAGAGAAGAGGAGGGAAGGAAGGCTAGAAAACTAGACCAGAGAAAGCACCACTGAGATTCTCTGGGGGGGTGTCAGTAGAGCCAGAATACTTGGGTTAGCATGTCCATAGGATTAATCCCAGCTGGTAAGGACCTCAGAGAGCAGATGAGGGTCCTGAGGCCTGGGAAGGAAATGACTTGCCCAGGGTCACACAGGGAGTAAATGTCAGGGAAGACTTGCACCCAGATCTCTGGTTCTGTTCTTTCCCTTTGATAGTGGTTCTGCTTGACTCTATCCTGTGTCACTAGCCAGTGGCTGCCCTTCTCTTTTCCTTTTGTCACTGTCTAGTTTGGCCCAAGAAGCCCTCCAGGAAAACATATTAAAGGCTATGGGTCCACTGGAGGCCCAGCTGGCTGGCCTGAGACAGGAACTGGCAGCCCTGAGCCAGAGACAGGCTGCAGTGGCAGAGGAAGTAGACCTTTGGCCACAGAAGATGGCAGCCCTGCGCAGTGATGTGAGTCCTCCAGTCCACCACTTAGACCACATGTGCCCCTCTCTCCAAGGTGGGCTGCCTGAGCATCTGCCCAGGGAGACCCAACCCTCTAAGGTGTCCACTGGGGTCCAATGAGATCTTTTTTGGTAGACCTGAAAGCAGTGGAAAAATGCCAGTCACTTGGTTCACAACCGTCCCTTCCCTGGCACCAGGAAGACATGCATAGGCTCTGAGCTCTCAGAGTCTTTCTAGACACCCCCTCCCCAGGTCCCCTGTCCCGGCCCTCTTTCTTCCTTACCTCTACTGTTTTGTGGATGGTCTCTGGTGGTTTCTAGGTGGAGTCTCAGTTCCCAGCCTGGATCAGTCAGTACCTTCTTCGAGACAAGGGCGCTAAGGCTGGGCTTCTTCAGCTGGAGGAGGTACAGGCCCAACTTCGGGACCTGGAGCACAGAATCCTCACTCAGGTGGCAGAAGGGCAGGTCAAATCTGCCAGTGAAGCTGCTGCCAGCCTGAGGCTGACCCTTCACAAGGAAGGAGTGACTGGGGTCACAGAGGAGGTGAGGCCTGCCCCATTCCCTGTCTGCCTGTCGGAGGTCATGGGTTTGCCCTGAGAGGAGCCTCCAGGGAAGGAAGGGGAAGCCCTGGCAGAGCAGGTAGCACACGTGGCCCTCTGGTGAAAGGGCTGGGCCAGTTCTGCAGGCAGCTAGGCCCATGAGTCCATCCATGCCTGTCTTTTAGGATGTGCACCAGATTGTGAATGAGGCCCTGAAGAGATACAGTGAAGACCGCATTGGGCTAGTGGATTATGCCCTGGAGTCCTCAGGTAGGTAGCCTGTAGAAAGCCAGAGGGCTGGGGACATGATGGTTGCCCATTAAGGGACAGCAGGAATTAAAAACTCATGATGCCCCTTATGGGACGGGGCAGTTGAAGGGCTGATGCCCTGGCAGTGACCCCTCATCTTCAGGACTACCTCTGTGTCCTGCCAGCCCTCAGCTGCCCCCACCTCACTTCTCTCCCTCTTGTTCTTTCAGGGGCCAGCATCATCAGTAGCCGCTGCTCAGAGACCTATGATACCAAGACGGCCCTTCTCAGTCTGTTTGGCATCCCCTTGTGGTACTATTTCCAATCCCCAAGAGCCATCCTCCAGGTATGACAGAACAAAGGGCCCCCAGCTTGGCTCTCTGCCATCTCCCACCTTCTGTGGGGGCTGGGCTCTCAAGGTGGGAGGATTACACAATGGAAATCTATTCCATTGGCTGCCCACCTGACTTGTCACCTGACTTGTCTTCTGCCCACAGCCAGATGTTTACCCTGGCAACTGCTGGGCATTCCGGGGCCCCCAGGGCTTTGCTGTGGTTCGATTATCTGCCCGCATCCACCTCACTGCTGTCACCTTGGAGCATGTACCCAAAGCCCTGTCTCCCATCAGCAACATCCCTAGCGCCCCCAAGGATTTTGTCATCTTGGTGAGTATCTGAGCCTTGCAGCTCTCCATTCCAGTATGCCTGACAGCCATTTCTTAACAGCAGCATTGTGAGGTGAGGAATGGAAGGATGTGCCCATTTTACAGCTGGGATATTGAGGCTGGTCTCTGGACTCCACAACCAGCCCTTTCCCTGCTCCCCCTCTTCTTAGAGAGAAGCCAGAAGAGGACAGCTGACAGCAGTCAAGATTTCAATGCTGTCTCAGGGTCCTTTTATACAACTCCTTTATACATGGGTGCCTCCATGGCCAGGTGTCCCATGGGGGAGCTGAGTGGGGATGATGAGCACCATTCCCTACAGTCACCTCCTTAGGGCAGAGTTGGAATGTCCTCATAAGGAGGATGTGGGTGAAAAAAGTGGAGCCAGAGGAGAAGAAGAAACGTGTAGGGGAACAGGATGCTTCAGGACCTAAATCCTGATAGATGAAGAAACTGAGGCACCTACAATTAAATTGTGTGTCCCAAGCCATTCAGCAGCTTAGGGGAAGAGGCAGAGAAGGAGGCCAGGGGCTTGGAGGGAAAAGGATCTGTCTACTGAGTTAGTGAGAGATGCTGGAAGGTGAGGGGACCAAAGAAGGAAACATCATGGTGGCTTTTGCTTTCTCCCCTTTACTCTCCCCAATGTATCCCCCACTACACCCCCTTCCTCCTCCTCTTCCACCTCCTCCTCCACAACCTCCCCTTCCTTTGCCTCCCTGGATTGATCTGGATTCATGTCCTAACAGCATGACCTTTCCTCTAACCCCCTCCCATCCATCCATCCATCCATCCATCCATCCATCCATCCATCCATCCATCCATCCCTTCCCTTTGCTTTTCCTTCTCTGTAGGGGCTAAATGAAGATTCACAGTCGGAAGGGGTGGTCCTCGGGCACTTTACCTATGATAATGCTGGGGAGTCCATTCAGACCTTCCACTTTCAGGTATGGAGGGCTGGCCCCACAGTGTCCCAGGGAGGCTGGTGCTCTTGAAGGCTAGATCACCAGCCATGGGGATGCTGTGGCTTTGCTAGGAGCTGCAGTTTGAGCCAGGACCCCATGGTTCTGATAGCAACCTGAGGGATAACATTCAGCCACTGAAGAAGGCCTGGGGGGGACGGGCTCTGGGGTCAGGATGTCCACCAAGGGATCACGAGCCTTCCTGACCCCAGTCTCCTCTTCCCACAGGGCAATGACACAGCCCCATACCAGGTGGTCGAACTTCGGATCTTAAGCAACTGGGGTCACCCTGAGTACACCTGCATTTACCGCTTCCGGGTCCATGGGAAGCCTGCCAATTAGCCTCTCCCCCCCAGGGCCTTTCCCCTCTTTCCCCCTTCAGCCCCTCCCCTCCCCCAGCAAGCACTTCATCCCACTTTCTCGCCCTCTCCCACACTTCATCCCTTATGGCCACTGTGGCTTCTGGGAGAGATACAAGGTGGGAGCCTACCACCATGGAGCAGTTTGGCCCCACCCTGCCCTCTCTGATGGAGAGGAGATCACCAGCTCAGCTATTTGTTTCACTCCCCATCCTCTTGAGGGTCAGGTGGCCCAGCTCCCTACCAGGCCCTGCCTGCCCTCAGGAGGTGTATACACAGCTATGTATGATATGTTGAAGGTGTGAGTCAAGACATCATGAGGGCCTTATTATGCTCAGCAGCACTCAGAACCACAGCTTAGGCCACCTTAGCTTACCTTGCCCAAGAGTCTAGGTCAAAGAACTTGGTTTATTGAGGGCATGACAACTTGGGCAGTTCCAAAGGGCAGACTGGTAGACAGTCTGTCTTGGGCATGCCCCAGCAGGTGGCTAAAGCTCCCATCCATGGTAGCATGCATAGTTCTCTTTACCATGGGGCATGATGGGGGCAGTCTTTGAAATCTGAAGTATCTGGGACTGGCCACAATTCCCTGGTGTTAAGTTTATTGGGATAGAGTTGGGGTTAGTTTTTTGGAGTTAAGGCTGGGATGGGAGGGGAAGGGCAAATTCTTTGGCCCTGCGGGCCGATTGTATTATGTATATAGATAGATATTTATATTTATACATAGATCTCTTTGTTCTTTGTTATCAGACAGAAAAGCTACAGGCTTCATTTCCGGCTTCCTCCCCCTGGGGCCCAGGGTGATATTCACTCCAGCTCCAGCTTGGGGTGGGGGGCAGGCTGTCAGGCACGGATCCTCACAGTGACATTGCCATCCTTCCTGCCTTTTACTGTAGGAGGGAAGGCAGGCCTTCACACCACAGGGCTGGCCACTGGTCCCTGAAGCAAGCAGGGGCACTCACTCATCTGCAGGCTTTGGGGGTCACCAGCAGACAGTGGCAGGCTGACCCTAGCTGGCCCTCAACCCAGTTTGCTCCCTCTGCTTCTGTTCGCTTACCAGGAAGCTGGCGTCTGAGCAGCCCTGCATAGGAACCTACAGATGGGGTCTTAGTTCTTCCCCATCACAAAGGCTACTGTTTAATTCTTTACTTTGATTTTTTAATCAACAAATTCTAATTTATGCCTATGCAAATATAAATTTTCCCTGGGATCTGTGGCTTCTCCTTGTCCACCTGTTGCTCTTGAGGCCAACTTGGAGTAGTGGGGAAAAGAAGGTGGTATTCTGGTAGAAACTCCCTGGTTAAAGGGTGGCTTCCTTGCTGCTGAGTGAGGCCTGGGAGGGATTGTCCTGGGCATCGAGAGGGAGCTAAGCCCAGGCCTGGGCTGGGAGAAGCAAAGCTGGGTAAGGGAACCAGAGGAGGCTTTCTCATTTCTGCCTGCTCCTTTAAAGCTCACCCAAGGCCTCTCCTGGTCTTAATCCTCCCTCAGTGCGCCCAAATTGATGTTTTATACTTCCTTGTGTGTGTCTGCATATCCATACATAAACACACACCTATCCAGACAGACATTCCTCTGTGTGCCTGCTCCATCTTTCAGGAGCAGGACAGCTTTCTAAGGAAAAGAGCTTTGTGTCTGCCTTGGTCTCCCCCATAGCTAGCACAAGGCCTGCCACCCAGCAGACACTTTATCTGAGCATTGCTATTCACTTCAACTCAGGTGTAAAGAAAGAATATACTCTACAGCCTTCTCAACAAGGGGTCACCAGCATGCCTTTGACACCCTCCAGCAAGGGTTAAACACGTCACAAACTGCCAGCCGTCCTCTTCCACTTTCAGACAGCTCAAGTTGTTGGGAAATTTGTCCTGAAATCAGGCTGAAATCTATCTTTGGGCATCTTCCACCCACTATTCCTCGTTCTTTCATCCTGGGTCAAGCAGAACACGCTAATCCCCCTTCCACATCACTTTTCAAATAGTAGCATTAGAGAGTGGCTACTGCGTGCCAGCCACTGTGCCGAGCACTTTACAAATATCTCCTTTGATCCACACAACAACCCTGTGAGGTAGGCACCATTTCTAGACCCATTTTGCAGATGAGGAAATGTAGGCACAGAGGTGAAATGACTTGTCCAGGGTCACACAGCTGGTAAGTATCTGAGGGAGAATTTGAACTTGGATCTTCCTGCTTCCAGGTGCAGAGTTCCATCTCCTGTGCCACCTGAAGACAGTTCTCATGGTCCTCTGACAGCTTCTCAAGGGCCTTACACCATGTTCTTGGAGCCCTTCATCCTTCTGTTCACTCTTCTCTGAATGCACCTCACCTTGGTCATTTCTTTCCCACACTGTGATGCTCTGGCCTGAACACTGCCCTCTAGCTGTGGTCTCCTCAGGACAGACTTGGGCTGACCTATTACTGACCCCCCTTCCTAGATCGTAGGCCTCTCCATGCCCCTCAGGAAGGCACTGGTCATTCCAACCATCAAGTTTAACTAGTGATTCACACAGACACTGCTATCCCCTAAAATCCCCAAATCCTTTAACAGGAGCCATGGCTGCATCACCCTCCCCCACTCATTGGTTTTTCTTTTCTAATTCTTGTTGAGGACTCTGCTTTTACCTCCACTGGATATTTTCATTTGGATAGAATCCTAAATTTTAGCTAGCTGAAACCTCCTCCATCCTATCAGTCATGTGACATCTCGACCCCTCCCTCCCAGCTCTAGCATTGGCACATTTGGACAAGCACACCTTGTGCTATTTCACTGAAGTCGTTGATAAAAATGCTGAACAAGCACGGAGAAAAGGGGAGATCCCTGGGGCAATCAGGACAATTCCCCTGAGACCTCCCAGGGAGCTGGCATCAGCTCATTAGCCAGCACTCGACAGGTAGGGCAATGTAACCCGTTAACCCTTTCCAAATCCACCTGTCATCTGAGATTCAGACTGTGCTAAAATCTGACTGCACTTTGCAGAATTGCTCTGATCCAAGCAAAGACTAGCAGCTCATCAGACACCATTTTACAAGGGATCTGGGATCTTGGCAGCGTAGGCAG
Organism: Notamacropus eugenii; assembly: GCF_028372415.1. Classification (NCBI taxonomy): domain Eukaryota; kingdom Metazoa; phylum Chordata; class Mammalia; order Diprotodontia; family Macropodidae; genus Notamacropus; species Notamacropus eugenii. The sequence continues at coordinate 296,383,727 of NC_092874.1, read as the reverse complement.
GAAATGCACATTTTTATCCTGTGCAGTTCTGCCCTCCTGTCACGAAAACAAACTGCTTCGTGGACCAAAGGAGAGATAGTGCTCAGAGTCTGAAAAAGTGCTTGTTCAACTGAGGTTGGAAATGGCTTTCTTGATGGAGCAGTTCCCACCTGCTTGATGAACTCATGCACCTTATATAAAGCAGTGAACAGGAAGGGAGAGTTCAGGATTCTCTGTCCAGAGTCACTTGCCCATAATGTCTCATTGAGGCACAAAGCACAAATGGGGCAAGAACATAAAATCAGGGTTACCTAAGGGACATTTAGAATAGGCTGGAGCTCACCTTGAGATGGGAGAGAAGGGAGAGTGAGGTTAATAAACCTTTGCCTCTATGCTTCTAACTTAAGGGGGGAGTGGTGGGGGGGAAGAGTTTAAAAAGGAAAGTAAGTTAATCTGGGTCCTACAATTACCTAAAGGTAACCTGTCCAATCCAGTAGGCAGAGATGCAGAGATTTTACAGAGCTCTAGGGAGCCCAGCCTCTTAACAGGCATGACCTGGATGAAGATCCCGACCAGGAGACTGAGAAAGGGCAGTCAAACATGAAGGAAGAAAAACAGGTGAGGTTGGACTCATGAAAACCTGGAGAGAAAAGAGTGGGAAGGAGAAGAAGACCCTGGATTCAATCCTGGGTCCGTTACTCTTCTCTCTTCATTCTACTTCACTCAGTGATCTCATCAGCTGCCATGGATTGAATCACCCTCTCCATGCTCATGATTTCTCAAATCTACCTATTCTGCCTAAAACCCTGTGCTGACCTCCAGTCTTTCATCTCTCGTTGCTTTGTTGATGCCACAAATTGGATGTCGTGTAGACATTTTCAACTCAACATGTCCAAAACAGAACTCTTCATATTCCCCCTGTTCTTTCCCCTCCTACCTTCCCTATTACTGTAGAGGGCACCACCATCTTCCAGGCTCCTAACCTTGGCATCATCTTCAAATCCTAACTTCTGTCCAAGGGATTGCCAAAGATTGTCCAATTTACCTCTGCAACATCTCTTGTGGATTTCAGCTTTGCAGCACCTCTCATCAGTTTCACCTCTCCAACATCCCTTGCAGATTTCACCCTTCAACATCTCTCAGATTTCATCTTTGCAGCATCTCTGATCAGTTTTACCTCTCCAACATCTCTTGTCCATTTCAGCTTTGCAACATTTGTCATCAATTTCACCTCTCCAACATCTCTTGTCCATTTCAGCTTTGCAGCACCTCTCATCAATTTCACCTCTCCAATATCTCTCACAGATTTCATCTTTACAGCATCTCTCATCGGTTTCACCTCTCCAATATGTCATGCAGATTTCACCCTTCAACGTCTCTTGCAGATTTCACCTTGGCACCATCTCTCCTCAGGCTCACCTCTGCAGCATCTTTCAAAAACAGAACTTTCTTCTCTGATGCTGCCCCTACCCTAGTCCAGGCCTCATCTCCTGTGCACTGTTGTTTTCTTATGACTCACCATTTATTTTATTTGTACAAAGTAGTGAAGAATCATACCATGGCTGGGGGAAAATGATGTTTTAGGATTTAAACAAGTTCTTTCATTTTGAAACATCTCTTTTGAAGGCTTGGGACTAGCAATCTTAGCTCCAGCATCTTTGGGTTTGGACTCAGCAAGCTTCCCAGCCTTGGAATCACTGGGCTCGGTGTCCTTAGAATCAGACTTGGCTGCCGTGGGATCAGACTTGGTGACCTTGATGGCAGACTTGGTGACCTTAAGGTCAGTGCGCTTTGGAGCCTTAGAGTCAGGCTTCATGATCCTGAAGCCTGGACGTTTGGTGGCAACCCTAGGGCCTGGATGCTTAGTGGCCACCTTGTGGCCAGCATGCTGGGCACTCGCCTCAGGGATCTTAGCCCTAAGAAGTTTGACCTCGAAGGCCTTGGTGGCTTCATGGCTTCTGCTTGGACCTTGGGAATTGTTTGGTTTCTTTGGTTTACATCTTCTTCAGCTCCTTCTTGTGTTTCTTGGCAAAGCATGTGTTTCTCAGAAACTTGGAGTTGACCCATCTCAGAGACATGTATCACCGTGACTTAGGTTTCCTGATGCCCTTTCTGTGCCATTTTTGTGATTGGTTGTGGCTAGTATGGTTCTTAGACTTAGCCATCTTTACACAACAACCTTCACTAACAGGCATTCCACCCACTAGAAGAAGTCAAAGCTAGAGAGAGGATAGGTCATGCCTGCACTACTGCAGTATTTCCTGGTGGATGTGCCTCCCTCAAGTCTCTCCCTCCTCCTTCCAGTTGTCAAACTGATTTTCCTGAGGTGCAGGTCTATGCCACTCAACTCCTCAATAAACCTGTGACTCTCTATTGCCTCCAGGATCAAATACAGAATCCTCTCTGAACGAGAGTTCAAAACCCTCCCTAACCTAGCCCTCTCCTGCCTTTCCACTCGTCTCGCACTTCACTCCCCACTTCTTCAATCCAGTGACACTGGCCTCCTGACTCTTCCTTGCACATGACCGTCCATCTTCCATGCTGGGAATGTTGTCCCTCCTTTTTTCTGCTTCCCTAGCTCCCTTCAAGCACCAGTTAAAATCTTACCTTCTACAAGAAGCCTCCCCCAACTCGCCTTCATTCTGTCTTCTGCTGACTTTTCCCTCTTTTTCAGTACATTCTTTGTACTCATTTTTTGCACATTGTCTCTCTCATCAGATTGTGAGTCCCTTGAGGGCAGGCACCCTGTTTTTGTCTTTCTTTCTATTCCTACCTTTTAACACACCTGGTGCATGATAAGTATTTAATAAATATTTATTGACTGAATGATCCTATTAAAAGCTGCAGAGCGATGGATGGAGGATAAGGACTGAGAGAGGACTGAGAGAGGATCGGACAGTCAAGAAGTCACCAGTTTGGGTGGAATAATGAGGTTGGAGGCCAGACTACAGAGGGTAAAGAGAGTGAAAGAAAGGAAGTGAATGTGCCTCTTGTAGACAATGTACCCAATCAATAAACATTCCTCAATCCAGCAGAGGACATGAGGGACAGAAACATCCAAATGTGGTCAATGGTAACCTCATTTCTTACAGAAACACCAACACATCTGCTGCATTTTTAGTATTTTTGTTGTCTCCTTGGCAGTTTCGTTTTTGATATATACTCTCGGGGTGGTTCAATCTCACACCTAGATTGCTGGAAATTTAGCTTTTCCTTCCACAATTTTTCTCCGTTTTTATAAAGGCAGAGGGGATCTTTCTTCATGATCTTCCATCGCCCTAATTCAGGTTTTGGGAACGAGGTCATGTTCTAAACCTGTGTTGCCCTTGGTTGCCACATTTCTCTATTTGATAATGGGATCAGGTGGTGCTTGGCTAAATATTTTCTAGGATATTTTGACCTCCTCTAGGTGGCAATTGCTTTATGTTGATTCAATTTCTGCCCTTTCCTTCCTCTGTTTCCTACTTTTCACCACTTTTCACTTACTTGAGTGGGTCAAGTTGAAGCTATTTGGATTGCATGCCATCTTATCTTTCTCTCTAATTTGGGGGTTTTGTCCTCTGCTTTAACAAGATGATTTGACTGCAAAGATTATTCAGAAATGATTCCCACATCGATAACCAATCATTTCTTATCCATTAAGATACATTTTAGGCTGAGATTGTTTGGCATTTGACACACCCAGGGATTTCCTACACTCATGTTTTTTGTTTTTGTTTTTTAAATTAATTTATTTATTTAACTTTTAACATTCATTTTCACAAAATTTTGGGTTCCAAATTTTCTCCCCATTTCTCCCCTTCCCCCTAAAACGCCAAGCATTCTAATTGCCCCAATCACCAGTCTGCCCTCTCTTCTTGCCCTTCCCTTGTCCCCATCTTCTCTTTTGTCCTGTAGGGCCAGATAACTTTCTATACCCCATTACCTGTATTTCTTATTTCCTAGTAGCAAGAAAAATACTTGACAGTTGTTCCTAAAACTTTGAATTCCAACTTCTCTTCATCCCTCCCTCCCCAACCATTCCCTTTGGGAAGGCAAGCAATTCACTATAGGCCATATCTGTGTAGTTTTGCAAGTGACTTCCATAATAGTCGTGTTGTGTAAGACTAACTATATTTCCCTCCATCCTATCCTGCCCCGCATTGCTTCTATTCTCTCTTTTGATCCTGTCCCTCCCTAAGTGTTGACTTCAAATTGCTCCCTCCTTCCACTGCCCTCCATTGTGTCATCCCTCCCACCCTGCTGATCCCATTCTCCCCCACTTTCCTGTATTGTAGGATAGGTTTTCATACCAAAACGAGTGTGCATTTTATTCCTTCCTTTAGTCGAATGTGATGAGAGTAAGCTTCATGTTTTTCTCTCTCCTCCCCTCTTTTTCCCTCCACTGAAAAGTCTTTTGCTTGCCTCTTTTATGAGAAATAATTTGCCCCATTCCATTTCTCCCTTTCTCCTCCCAATACATTTCTCTCTTGCTGCTTAATTTCATTTCTTTAAGATATGATCTCATCCTATTTAATTCACTCTGTGCTCTGTGTGTGTGTGCATGTGTGTGTGTATGTGTAACCCTACCAACTACCCAAATACTGAAAAGTTTCAAGAGTTACAAATATTGTCTTTCCATGTAGGAATGTAAACAGTTCAACTTTAGTAAGTCCCTTTGACTTCTCTTTGCTGTTTACCTTTTCATGCTTCTCTTCATTCTTGTGTTTGAAAGTGAGATTTTCTTTTCAGCTCTGGTCTTTTCATCAAGAATGCTTAAAAGTCCTCTATTTTATTGAATGACCATTGTTTCCCCTGAAGTATTATACTCAGTTTTGCTGGGTAGGTGATTCTTGGTTTTGGTCCTACTTCCTTTGACTTTGGGAATATCATATTCCACGCCCTTTGATCCCTTAATGTAGAAGCTGCTAGATCTTGTGTTATCCTGATTGTATTGCCACAATATTTGAATTGTTTCTTTCCAGCTGCTTGCAATATTTTCTCCTTGACCTGGGAACTCTGGAATTTGGCCACAATGTTCCTAGGAGTTTCTCTTTTTGGATGTCTTTCAGGTGGTGATGGGTGGATTCTTTCAATATTTATTTTGCCCTCTCATTCTAGAATATCAGGGCAGTTTTCCTTGACAATTTCATGAAAGATGATGTCCAGGCTCTTGTTTTGATCACGGCTTTCAGGTAGTCCCATAATTTTTAAATTGTCTCTCCTGGATCTATTTTCTAGGTCAGTGTTTTTCCAATGAGGTATTTCATGTTATCTTCCATTTGTTCATTCTTTTGGTTTTGTTTTGTGATTTCTTGGTTTCTCATAAAGTCATTAGCCTCCATCTGTTCCATTCTAATTTTGAAAGAACTATTTTCTTCAGTGAGCTTTTGGACATCCTTTTCCATTTGACTGATTCTGCTTTTTCAAGCATTCTTCTCCTCATTGGCTTGTTGAACCTCTTTTGCCAATTGAGTTAGGCTATTTTTAAAGGTGTTATTTTCTTCAGCATCTTTTTGGGTCTCTTTTAGCAAGGTGTTGACCTGCTTTTCCTGTTTTTCTTGCATCTCTCTCATTTCTCTTCCCAGTTTTCCCTCCACCTCTCTAACTTGATTTCCAAAATCCTTTTTGAGCTCTTCCATGGCCTCAGCCCATTGAATGTTGATTTTGGATGTTTGGGATACAGAAGCCTTGACTTCTATGTCTTTCCCTGATGGTAAGCCTCGTTCTTCCTCATCTGAAAGGATGGGAAGAGATGTCTGTTCACCAAGAAAGTAACCTTCTCTGGTCTTATTTTTTTTCCATTTTTTGGGCATTTTCCCAACCAGTTACTTGACTCTAGGGTCCTTTGTCAAGAGTAGGGTATACTTTGAGAATCTGTGAGATCTCAGTTGCTCCAAGGTGGCACGATCAAGCATGTGCTGCTCTGGACGCAGAAAGGGATTTTTATGTCCAGAATCTTAGCAATTACGTCTCCACAGCCACCTAGCCTCCAGTTCCATCAAGTCAGCACTGGGGGCTGATTTTCAGATAAGCTGTATGGGCAGGTGTAACGGGACGAGTTAGAGCCAACCCCTATCCATTTCAGGACGCCACACTGAGAGCCTGCCTAGATAACCTAGGGGCTTGTCAGTAGGGGTGGAACTAGATGGATTTCAGGAGGAAGGGTCTCGTCTTTGTTTGCAACGTGGCAGTTCTTTGTCCTGGCTCCGGATGTCCAGTGGAGAAGACACCCATATAAGGAAAGGTGATAGGTGATAGGTTCAATGTGAAAGGTGATAGCTGATAGGTTCAACGTAAGGCTTAGGAATGTTTTACATAAAGACTACATATGCATGTGAATGAGATGAAATACACGGAGTCTTCACCACCTTTGTCTCCCGCCCCATTTCATTACTCACGAGATCAAGGCCTCTTGCTGGACAAGAGCCTTGGGTCGCGGTCAGGGGTTCCCGTAAATGGTCTAGGGGACCCCAACAGGCGGGGCCGCCATTCAGTGTGAGACAAAGACCAGCTAGGCCAGGTCCTCCACCCAGGGCTGAGGTAAGACTCAGCTCTTCAGTGCCCCCAGGGGTTTGTACGCTGTATGGGCTGCTGTGCACCCTCTGTGGCTGCTGCCTGCTGCTGGAGCTATAGGAAGGCCCTGCTCCCTTCCTGGCCAACTGAATAAACCACATCACAGATCTTTGGCGACTGTGGGTTGAGGGATCTGAGAACCTGCTGCTGCAACTGGAGATTCCACAACTGGAAATTCCACTCCTGAGGTGTCCTCCTTCCAGAGTCTCATCGCGTTGCTCCACGCCACATCAGGCGGGCAAGGCCAGGCTGGGCTCCACGCTCCGCTCAGCGTCCAGCACAAACGATGTTTCTGTGGGCCTTTCAGGTCACCATCGGCTGAAAATCTCCTCCACTCTGTTGTTCTCCACTTCTGCTGCTCCACGATTTGTTGAGAGTCCCTCTCTACAGGTATTTTGTGGGCTGTGTGGGGAGACCCTACATAAGTGTGTTTTTCTAGTCCCCCATCTTGGCTCCGCCACCCCACTCATGTTTTTTCATATTAACGAAAATCCACCTCTGGTCTCCCTTATCTATGGGAAAAAAACCCTTATAATAAATATATACAATTCAAATTCCTGCAATTAAATTTTTTTCAATTCTTCTAACTCTTCCTGAAACAAGTATTTCTGCTACATAGATGACTGAACTCTTTCCTTTCCTAATCCTAGGTTACACTTTGCAATGTCTTTTTTGCCATTTTCTCTGCCCACCTTTGCACTGAAATCACCAAATATCAAGGTGTATATTGACTTCATCTGGAGAAATCTACCGTTTTTCTCCATAGAATTTCTTGTCCTCATCTTTTGCTCTGATGTTGACTCCAAAGCTCCAAGGAGGTTTCGGGAGCTGCTGTATTTGCGTTTGGCTAATGAGATCTGTAAAGTAAGTAGGCTGAATCACCTGAGTCACTTCTTGTTTGTTAGATCCAATGATATCAATCCTTTTCTTGATTTCTCAAAGAGCCTGTGAGCCATCCTTCCATTTCCTGATTTCTGTGGCTTCATTTATAGCAAAAATGTCAATATTGATACACATGCTATCCTCCAATGGAATGCTGAATAGGAATCAATGGAGAAGGATCTCACATTTAAGGAAGTGCAGTTCAACTGAAGTTCAAACTATACCCAAAGGACTATACAACTGTGTTATATGTACCCTTTGACCCAGCAATACCACTACTAGGTCTGTATTCCAAAGAGATCATAAAGAAGGGAAAGGACCCACATGCACAAAAATGTTTATAGCAGCTTTTTGTGAGAGCAAAGTATTGGAAATTGAAGGGATGCTCATCGATTGGGAAATGGCTGAACAAGCTGGGGTGTATGAATGGAGTGGAATACTACTGTGCTATGAGAGTCATGAGTAGGCTGATTTCAGAAAAACCTGGAAAGGCTCACATGAACTCATGCTGAGTGAAGTGAGCAGAACTACGAGAACATTGTACACAGTAACAGCCACTTTGTGTGATAAGTAACTTTGATAGACTTCGTTCTTCTGAGAAGTACAAGGCTCTAAGACAATTCCAAAAGACTCGTTGGAAGAAATGACATCGACCTCCAGACAAAGAACTGTGAAGTCTGACTGCAGATTTAAGAGCACTATTTTTCTCTGTTTTTCTTTCTCGTTTTTCCCTTTTCTTCTGATTCTTCTTTCACAACATGACTAATGTGGAAACGCGCGTAATATGATTGTCCACATATAGCCTATATCAGAGCGTTTTCTGTCTTGGGGAAAGGGAAGGGGAGACGAAAGGAGAAAATGATTCTGGAACTCAAAACCTTATAAAAGTGAATGCTGAAAAGAAGTATTTTTTTAAATAGAAAAGAAAATGAGGTTCAAAGCTGCAATTTCATAGCCACCTTCTGCTTCCTTTTCTGACACTGTCTGTTATCACTGGAGTCCTGCAAGAGGGATGCCCACAAATTTTGTCTTTTTGGTTTAGGAATTGCCATGGCCAAAAGTCACCACCTGGTGGCGAGCCCATAGCTAAGACTGCTCAGGATCCTCATGCTCCTATCTCAGCAGCCTCCTCTTGTCCGATGCCTTCCCTGCCCCAGTTGTCAGGGTTCTCGCCATCCTCATACTGACTCATTCATGTACACGGAACAGAAGAGACGCTCTCTGAGGACAGAGGCCACTTCACTGCTCTTTCTGTATCTCAGTCCCTACAATGTAGCAAGAACTTCTCAGATTATACAGAGCTGAATGGACTTACCACCTCCACACTGATCTGGGGCTTCCATTCCCCATTATCCATTGTGGTGTCCGATCCTTCCTATCCCAGAGATCATTCTCCTCAAAAGAGAAAATAGAAGTAAAGGAGAAGATTGTATCAGCTCATTTATGCCAATCCCTTCCTTGTACTTTCTCTTACCTGCAACATAGCTTGCTTGCAATGCACTCGCACGCACGCACACACACACACACACACACACACACACACACACACACGCAGAAATTTACACTTGAATCTAAAATATTGAAGCGAGTTAGACCTAATTATGGGAAATCGAATGATTCCAACCATTCTCAAGTTATTTCCATTTTTTTAAGAGCTGGAGTGGGAGGATAAGAAGGTAGTCTAATCGGCACCCAAATAAAGGATGTTGAGAAATAAAACAGATATTAAGGTACTTGTGGAATTCACACACGAGGTTTACGTGGACCCACTCCCCGCGCGCGCCCCCGCCTCAGCTCGCCACCGCTTTGCCCCCGCGCCCCATTGTCCGCCCGCCCCACGTTCGCCCCGCGTTCCCCCAATGTTCCTCCCGCGTGTCCACGGTAGCGGCCGACGCGGACGCGATCGCGGCTGGCGGGCGGGGGAGGGTCGGAGCCGTTTCTGCAGGTACCTTCTCTGCATGTACCCGGGCGGGTCAGGGCCGGGAGAGGAGGGGGCGGGGCAGGGGCCACGGCTCGGGCACGGTGCCCTCCTCTGTGCCAGGACACGGCCGCCCCCCCAAACCTGGGCACAGAGGCGGCCCCTCCCCTTGTCTGCCCCCGAAACCTGGGCACAGCTCTCCCGCCAGAGTTGCCCCTGGTGCAGCTGCCTCTGGTTCATCCCCTAACCTCTCCCCCAAATCCCCAGCATCCAGGGATGTCGGTAACTGAGTTGGGTCCCTCGGTGCCAGGCCTTCTTGCCCCCTTGCTTCCTCTCCCCACAAACAACCCCAAAATGGAGTTGCCCAGGCCCGGACTCACTTCCCAGTGCCAAGGCCTGGCATGCCTTTCCACCTCCCTCTGGGCCAAAGTTGTGTTGATTTTCCCAGTGAGTGTGTGCATACACGTGTCTGTGTGACTTGTGTGTATTTGGAGAGGGTGGGAGAGCTGGCAACAGTCCCGTGCCCAGACCTGATGCACCCTGTCCCCTGGCCCCAGATGCCCCCCTTGGCTGGCCAGACTGGGACTCATCACCCACTCTTTGCCTGGTCTTGGCCAGGCTCATCCTCCCAGTGCCAGAGGCCAGCTGCCCTCCAGCTTACCCTCTAACGTGGGGCATCCCCAGCCCGGGGATGATCCTCCCAGGATGAAGGCCCTGCTGCCCCTGGCTCACTGGGTGACCCTGCCAGAGCATCATGGCCCCCTTCCTAGTTCCTCCCTGAAGGAAATCCTCTCAGGCCACTGGCCACTTCCCTCCACTTCCCCTGAACTTTGCAGAGCTGAACCAAACTCAGACTCCCGGCACGTGCAAGTGATCCCTTTTCTTTGGGTTAGCAGCTCCTGAAAAGGACTGTGGAGGGTGTTGTGGGTCATCGCTGGGCAGATGAGAGAAGGCCAGGCTGCTCCACGCTGGAGCTATTGAAAAGTGTCAATGTTTGTGGTTGAAACCTTACCAATCCCCCAGGCCCTTTCTGGGCAGCCTGGAAGAGTCTGTCCATCTCTGGCCCTGCAAATTCTGTTCACAATCTGGGCAGATCCTGTGTGCTCACCAGCCTGAGCCAACCGGAGTCCATCCCTGTGGGTCAGTGACTGCCAGAGCAAGACAGTAGGTGGCCTTCAGATGAAAGTCACTTGGCTGGGGAGGCATGTGAAGGTTCAAGGCAGGGGGATGGTAGCATCTTGGCCTGACAGTCCCCAGGAGACTGTGGGAGACTAGTGAGATTCTGGGTAAAATCAGCTCTCATTTGCACATAACAGGATGGAGTGGGGTGAGTCAGGATAAAGCAGAGGGATGTAGGGGGCAGGTGCCCCAGGTTCTAACACCACCCTGGCCCTGCTGGTGACCATGTGATGGCAGATGAGGCAGTATCTTTCTAAACTGGGCTTTTATCCTCTCACATGAAAACAAAGGACTCTTCTTGATGAGCGCCACCTTATTGGGGGCCAGTACTGTGACTGCCTCTGAAATCTCCAAGGACCCTTTCAATACTAATATTCTATGGTTGTAGGTCAGCATAGGAAGTAGTAGCAGAGAGAGAGTTCTGCCTTTACTGGGCCTGCAACCATGCCTTGTGCTGTTCAAAACATGGGCGTTTTTTGAGGGGGGGAGGGCAGAGCAGGGATTAGATTATGATGACAGAGGGTAGGGTTGGCTTTTCCCTTTGACTGTAGAATTCAGAATAGTCAAGAGCTTAGATTCTCTGTCTTTATGATACTGGAATGCTGAAGATAAGGCTACCTGGCAGACCGGGGGCTTTCCTTGGCAATTTGCGGGGTGCCCATACAGCCTTTTCAGGCCTCCCCTGGGATGTGGTTAGGTTTGTATCCACAACAGCCTGACTACTAGCTGTACTGCTTTGTTTGAGGCCTCGGGCAAAGACTCCACCCAAGCATGGGGGAGGGAGGGTGAGAGCTGATGCTGATGCCCGAGTGGGTGGGCATTCAAAGACTCCAGTGGGGCAGACTTGATTACCATGTGGGGGTGGAAGCTAGCAAGGGACATCAGGCCAGCTGTCTGCCTTGGCTGCTGCCGATTTCCCTCTTCCTGTCCTTGCCAAGTGGGCACCCCATCTTCAGAGAAGCTCACGGGTCGACCAAATGGGCTTCCTTAGCCAGGGAGACATATGGTTTCTTGCTTTTTAGGACAAGTCTAGTAGGAACTCTCCCTGCTAGCCAAACCAGGCCTTCTTGTTCTCCCAACTGGCAGAGACATCCATTGGGGTCTCTGTCCCACGACCCAAGCAAGCATCTTGGAAATGAAAGCAGTAACCCCCAGAATACAGCTTCTGGCAAAGGTCACAGGCCCTCCAAAATCAAGGTTGGGTATATTAGAGATGGTTTTATAGCATGGATAGACTAGGAAACCAAGCTGAGATCCCCTACAACCTGGTCTCGTCTGTAATCTGAGTTAGGGGTGGTCTAATTCATGTTCATGACATCCATGTCTCCTAAGGCTGGGACAGCCTCCCTTTTGTATCAGCCCTCTGTCACTGAAACTTTGCTTGTGCAATCCTTGACAATTCAGAAATCCCTGAGGAGGCAGTGAGGTTGGAGCTGAGGGAGCTGGGGGACAGGAAGGCCCAGGGCCTGCTTTGGAGGCTCTTCCTCCAAAGAGGTATGGGGACCCCTCGAGAATTTACCACTTGTCTGTTTACTCATTTGTAAAATGAGTTCAATAATCCACTTGTCCATTGAAGGCTCTTACTAAAGAAACACATGACCTAAGGGGTGGGGTTAGTATCTGATGGTTAGCTTGGACCCCATCCACCCTCCAGAATGATCACAGAACTGGGTGCTGTTGGGGATGAGGGGAAACAAAGACATGGAAGGGAAAGCAGGCCTTTCCCTCAGAGTTAACAACTATGGCGAGAAGGAAATTGTGTGTGTGTGAAGCGACCTGAGAACAATCCCAAGGCAAGTGTCAAAACCCCAGATTCAGTAAAGACACCAAGGGAGACATTCCAAATGGAGGCTGGAGAGAGAGTGGGGGCAGCGCTTCACCAGGGAAGCCACCTGCAAGAAGATGTCACGGCCAGCTCAGGCACAAAGCTGGCAGGCTTGGCCCTGGTGAGCAGCCACCCTCAGCGTCTGGGAGACACTTCAGAAACTCTTTAGGAAAGCGCCTCTCTGTCCCAGTGCAGCCAGCTTTCCTTTTGGAGGAATCCATCCCTCCCCTTCAACGTCTCCCCCATCAGGCTCTTCTCAGGGGGTCCCAGAAAATCACACCTAGTCAGTCAGTAAGCACAGCTTCTCATTACTTTTTGCTTCTTCCAGGAATTTCTAGCACTTCTAGAGTGAGATTTTGATGATGTCTCGACGCAGTCAGCGCCTGAGCCATCGTTACCATGTTGATGATGATGGAGGCAGCAGCAGCAGCAGCAGTGGAGGAAGTTCCCTGGTGGCTGGTCAGCACACTGCCTTCAAGGACAGTCCCTTAAGGTAAGCCACTCCACAGCGGCCCTAGGTCATCTTCCAGATCACAACCACTCAGGGCAGCCAAGGGCCTGGCCAGCTTCCATGTGCACCTTTCTTTCCTGCCCCCATCTTTGGTGGAAACATCACTCTAGTGCTTTCTTTCCCCACAAATGCGAGAATTTCCTGTCCCCAGCACCGTCTCTTCCCCTTCTACCCCAACCTGGGCTGCTGCTGCCTTCACTCTCTGAGAACAGGAACTAGGGAGGGGTGACTTTGAGCATTGAGAGGGCCAGAAACTGAGGCTTAAAGCTGGGCAGGGAACAACCATCATGTGGCCCAGTACCCACGGTTTCTGGGGTGAGCTGCAGGGCCTAGCAAGAGCATAGGAAGCCATGGGGGTGATGGACCTGTGGGGGAGGAGACAGGTTCAGGTGGCTTTAGCTCCTCTTGTACCTCATCATGGTGGTTCCATTTGGAAAGAGGCCCTGCCTGGCCCATGGGAGCTGGGGATTTGTTCCAATGTTATAAAGGATTCATCTGTTGAAGGAATAAGAACAGAAGAGGGCTTTGGGGATCATTTCTTTTCATCCTAGAAGCTCCTTGAAAGTCTCTTCCTCCTCCAGGCCTTTCTCCCCCTGTTTTTCTCCTGCTTCATCTCCTTCACCCTCTTTCCTTTGCTCTTCATGCTTGGCGCCCCCCAGGACTCTGAAGAGGAAATCTGGCAGTGTGAAACGCCTCTCACCAGCCCCTCACCTGGGCCCTGCTTCCAATCCTCACACTACCTACTACAGTGAATCAGTGGTCAGCGAGTCCTACGTCAGGGGCCCCCGGGTCGCCTCGGTGGACAAAAGCTCCATCCTACAAGATCAGCTGGACAGCGATGTCTACTGGAGTGAACGTGGTGAGCTCTGGCCAGAGCTTGACAAACCCGAGGGCTTGGGCTGGGGAGAAGGAAGGAAGCTCCTCCCTGTCTTCTAAAGATTCCTAAGGAGGCTAGTGTCTGTTGGGAGTTACCTTACTCCTCCAGGTTGGCTCATCTCCCTGGATCCTCCCAGGTGGGAGATCCTTCCATTCTCCTGAAGCCCCTCAGTCCCACAGATGGCACTTTTCCAGATCTGGGTGACAATAACCATGCCTCCTAAGGCAGAAGGCCACCTGGTTTTGTGCAGCCAATGAGCTAAAAATCATCTTTACATGTTTCAGTAAAGTTCCATTACACTTAAAAACATAAAAAGTGTTCTTACCTCATACAGAAATAGGAAGGGGGCCAGATTTTGCCCTTGTGCAGAACTCCATTCCTGCCCTAAACCACATGGGGGGGGCTTCTGGGTTCAGACCCCCAAAGGGGTGGGAAGTCTGAATTCTGAAAAGTTCTGCCAGGTGTTCCACCTCTGGCAGCTGCTGTTGCTGGAAGCCTGAAGCTCCCTGCTTATCAGGCACCTCCATGCTCTGTGCAGGTGGGGACTTGGTGAGGAGGAGGAGAGGCCTGGGAGGTGCTGAGAAGAGTAAGATCAATGGACTGAATGAGGGCAAAGTCACCTATGATATCTATGGATCTTCCTCAGGATACTCCTCGGAGGATGACTCTGCAGGTAGGCAGCACTTCCTGCCTACTGGAACTCCATCCCCTGGACGCTGCCCCGTGTACTTTGAAGGGTGCCCCATCCAGGGGGGATGGGGAGAACATAGATTTCAGATAAAAGGAGAGAGAACTCTGCAGTCTGGCTCCAGGTGGGGGTTTGGAGGTTGGGAGGGCCCAAGCCTCAGCATGGTAATGGGGATGCCTGGGGCCCACTTGTGTCTCCTTCTGGGTGGCTCCTCATGTCTTCACTTTCCTGCAGGGCACACACTTATGGACCAGCCTGGCTCAGCATCCTCATTAAGGAATGCTGCCTCCCAAGTTGGTGCTTTCTTGTGGGTGGCCATCACTTTTCCAGGTGGGTTCTGGGAGTGGGTGGGCACACTGCCCAGGGCAGTCCCTGCTGTGGGCCCATAAGAGCTTCCTCATTCCTACGCTGGGGCACACCAGGCCTGGGTGCTAACCCTAGGACAGTGTGTGGAGACAGGCTTTTATGGCAGGATCCCCAGGCACAGCTAGAAAGCCTTGGGAGATTCAAGGAGCAGCTGCAGAGTGGGCAGGCTGGGAGCAAGCTAACTCTGGGATAGGAGGGCGAAGCCTTTGAACCCCTCTGCTGGGACTTTTACAGGTTGGCTCTTTGGCCTGTTCTACTGGTGGCTGGGCACTACCTGCTACCGCCTGACCACAGCTGCCTCCCTGCTGGACGTCTTTGTCTTAACCAGGTCAGTGAGGCCTCCCTGGGCTCTGCCAGAACCAAAGAACCCATGCTTGAAAAAGCTTCACCACCCTTGAGCTCAGTTCAGCTTTTGAGACTTTTGTGCCATGAATCTTATGACAGAAGGTCAGGTCAGGGTCAGGGGTGTGCTGGAATCAGCTGGAACCAGCTTGAACCTGCTCCTGAGTGTCAGCTACCAGTCAGGGCTCCTCTGGGTATCTAGACTGAAGAAGAAGATGGGACAAGTTGTGTGTGCCTTCACCCCCTTCAGAACTGCTTGTTAACCCTTCCCCAGCACATGCCAATCCCCATGAGCACAGGTGCTGCTCTATTCCTGAGTATCTTGGAGGAGCTGTCCCCTCAGTAGTTCCTGCCTCTCATCTCCAGTGACTCTGGTGGCTTCACCTTGGCCAGTTGGAAAGTCCTGAGCTCCCAGGGGTTGTAGTCTCTTCCCAGTCCTTCGGGTAGCCAGGCCATCCTTACAGTTTCTCTGTGGGGGGTCATGTCCAGGTTTCCAGGCAGCCTCCAGGGCTGTGTCCAGGAGCCTGTAGAGCAGGGGTAGGGAACCTGCGCTCTCCAGGCCACATGTAGCCTTCTAGGTCCTGGGGTGCAACCTTTGGACTGAGGCCAAGTTTTACAGAACAAATCCTTTTCTTAAGGAGATTTGTTCTTGGAAGTCTAGATTCAGTCAAAGGGCCACCCTTGAGGACCTCAAGTGCCACATGTGATCTCCAGGCTGCAGGTTCCCTATCTAGCTCTGGATTCTTGGGGCCACAGGCTAGGCCCAGGGAGACTAGCCAACCTTGTCAGGGCTTACTCCTTCCAAGTCCCAATTTGACAAGCACTGAAATGATTTAGCCAAAAGAAGCCTGCCCAATTCACTAGCATATAAGCACATTCCTGAGAGCCCTGGGAGGGAGATGCCTTCCACCAGCCCTGTCACCTTTCATAACAACATTCACACATTTGACCAAGGTCAAATTTTCTCCTTCCACTTGACCTCGAGGGCTGTCCATAAAAGCCCAGAGCTCCCCATCGTAGCTGTCCCAGGGTGGGGGCACACCCTTTGTTGGTTTCCTCAGCAGCTCAGGGAGGGTCGCACAGGAATCTGGTGGGGAAGACCAGGCACTAATGTCTCCTCCTTCATCCCCATGAAATCCAGGAGCTTTTCAACTCTGAAGAAGTTGTTTCTGCTTCTCTTGATGCTGTTGCTTCTGGCTTCGCTGGCTTACGGTGAGCCTTGCTGAGTCCCCAGGGCACCCTGCCAGCCCAGACAGACAAGGGCTTGGGGGCAGGGCTGCTGAACGCAAGTCTGGAAGACAGAGCTTTGAAGGGGAGCCTTTAGCCTTTAGGGGAAAAGGGACCCAGGCCTTGTATGGGAAAGTTCTTGTGCCTGAAATGGGATAGACGGCCTGTGTCTCCTCCTCTTGATCCAATCCCACAAGCCTTTCTTGTGCATCTTCTGTATGCAGGCCTCCCAGACTCATGCTGCATGCCTACTATGACAGTGCTGGCTTTACATGGGTGTTTGATCTGCCCCCTCAGTGGTCACTGTCAAGGCACTTGAGGGTGGGGGAACTGGTAGAAGAGCTGAGTCCACAATGAATGGGTTAGCTGGGCAGGACACAGCCAATGCCAGCTCTGGAGGCCTTTGCCCCTTCTCACTGGGGAGAATGGACAGGGTGGTCCTCCCTGGATGGTCCCAAAAGAGCTGTACTCTGTTCAGGAACCATGACATCACTTACCCCCTACTATGAGATGAAGCCCAGCTTGGGAATGGTGACACCACAAGCTGTCAGTTACCAGGACCTCTATTCAGCTGGCATCTCCTGAAAGCACTCTGATCCTCCAGAAGAGACAGGGCTGTATGTGGACCAGGCTTGGGACCAGGAGGCAGGACTTCTCCATGTCCTCTCCCCAGCTGCTTCTTGTCCCTCATTTTTCTCATAATCCAAAAGTGTGTAATGACTCCTGAAAGGATCATGAGAGATGCCTTTCCTGAAGGGTCTTGCCTTCCAGATCATGGGGCCCATAATGCATGCACCTTCCTTGGGCCAGGGTCTGAGCCCATGTGGATGTGACACTGCCAGACACAGTCCAGGTGTAGGTCCTCATCCTGGACATGTTTCCCTTCTGGTGCCTCAGCCTCTGCCTTCATTAGCCTTTCCTCCCATGTGCTAGGTGCTTGGTATTTTTACCCCTATGGACTACAGACATTCCACCCTGCTATGCTGTCCTGGTGGGCAGCAAAGGGCAGCAACAGGAGAGAGGAGGTGTGGGAAGCAGGAGAATCCACCCCATATTTCCAGGTGAGTGCCTGGGTGAGTGCCAGGAACACTTTGTGCAGGACAGGCAGACAGTCTGCTCACAACCAAGTCTGTTCCAATCAACCCCAGAATCACTCAGTCCACTACCATTTCTTAAGTGTGGCCTACTGTGTGTCAGGCACTGTGCTAAGGGATGGGAATTCAAAGAAAGAATTCAAACCCAAACAAACAAGCCCACAGTCCCTGCCCTGAAGGAGTCCCCGAGTCATGAGGAAACAACTAGGTACAATGGAGATCTACCAGGACAGATGGGAGTGAAGCAGTAGAGGGAGTTGGCTATGCTGTTTCTTCTATGGCAGCCATACAGACTATTACCATACCATCTTTGAAGACAGTTCTGGCCTGGCAGGATCTTCCAGGTGGTGTCCTCTCCTAGCGCTGTCTTTGAAACAGCTCTGCAGCACTATGAGGCATCAGAGGAGGGGGAAGCAGGATTAGCCAGAGGAAGCTGCTTTTGTTTCCATTTTGTAATGAACAAAAGTCTGTTTTATTTCCCTTCTCCCTCTCCCACCCATTCAGAAAAATGAAAAGCAAACCACTTGTAACAAATGTGCAGAGTTAAGCAAACCAGTCCCTTTTTGGCCATGTCTAAAAGATCTATGTCTCCTTCTGCCTCCTGAGGCCATCTCTCCGTCAGAAGTTGGGTCATTTTCCAGAAAAGTACTTGGTCACTGCATCGATCAGAGTTCTAAAGTCTTTCAAAGTTGCTTCTTTGTGGTTCTTCTCACTCTGCTCTGCACCAGTTCATACAAAGTCTTCTCAGGTTTCTCTCAATACCACCTATTTCATTGTTTCTTAGAGCACGGTTGTATTCAATCCTTACACCATAATTTATTCAGCTCTTGCCCAGTTCGGGGGCAAGCCAGTAGTTTCCATTTCTTTGTCTTTGCTGTTTGGGTGCCAAGTGTGTGTCATGCAGAAGATAGGTCATTCATCTCAGTGGTGACAGTCTCTTCTTAATGGTCTGTGCTGTGGGGCAAGAGATGAGAATATAAATCCAGGCTATAATGAAGCCTTCATTTAGTAACCTCGATTTATCCATGGATTTCCATCTCCAAACTCATCAATCTTTGCACCAGGGCCACTCACAAGCAGCATTAGGAGACTCTCTCACCTTGGATATGCAGATCCCTGGGGAGCCAGGGTCAGAAAACCTGGGCTCAAGTTTGAGCTTTGCCACTTGCTAGCTTTGGGACCTGGGGCAGTTCAATGCCAACCTCTCAAGACTCAGCCTCCCGCGTTCCCCCGCTGCCTTCAACTGAAATCATAGTTGCCTCCCCCAAAAGGCCTTCCCTAACACCTTGTCACACAGTGAAGTGATTCTGGAGGGGGGGGGGGTCTCCAGAAATTGGTAGCAGAGCCCAGACTATCAGAGTTGATCAAGCTGGGAAGACTTGAAGGCTGTGTGCAGATCCTGGTGTCTGCCCACCAGAAGCTTGGCCACCAGGTGATTGGATTTGGGGAGTCATGATGACTTGGGAAGCAGATAAAAAGACCAAACAACCTTTGCCTTCTGCAGCCACCTTCTGTTTGTGGACAGAGGTCAGGGGACCTCAGAGAAGGACAAAGAGTACTTGGTCTCCCTCAGTCCTCACACAGTCCAACCACAGTCTAAGTGGTTGACATTATTCCAGTGTAATCTGAGGGGTGACATGGAGTGGTGGGATAAAGGACATGGCTCTAGAAACAGCAACAGATGAGGTGCTGGATGTCAGATGCACAATGAGGTCCACGATTTTGGACACAGCCAGTGTCAGAATTTGATTTGTCTGACTTCTCATGTCAGCTGCAAGGAGTTTTTTTTTCAGATGTGGGGGGTAAAACAATCAGTGGAATGATCACTCACAGGCAGAAGAATTTGGAGGAGGCAAATCAGCCTCAAGGATTAGATTTCATCACATTTTTAAAGGCAACTAAAAAACCCCATAGTTGCTATTCCAAATGAGCATAAGGCAACAGAGGGCAAAGGAAGTCCAGGAGGAAGCTGAGAAGATCATTTTGTCCTTGTGACCCCAACACTCGGCATAGCCTGTTACACTTAGTGGGAGTGTATCAGTGTTTGTTGGCTGTCATTGTACTAAGTCCACAAAACAACGTGCAAGGGAAGAAGACACAACTATTATTTGTCAGTAAGAAAGTCCGCAGGCACAGGATACATGATCAGCACCAAAAGATGTCACAACGAAACCAAAGGACCATCTTCACGGAATGAGAAATGCTGGTTACACGAATCATTTCAGCATCAAGGACCAGATCAGTGACTGGGCCCCACAAAGGTCAAAATCGAGCAAGTTAGAAGAAAGGGGGACAAAAGGGGAAAAAACATACCGTACAGCTCCAACAGCTCCAGTCCTTCCTCTTCAGATGTGTCAACCACTCAGGCACGGCAAAAGGAACACTGACTCATAGCATCGTTTCCTAAGGATGTTTGACTGCTGCCCCAAAACATCACATTCCAGTGAGAAGGCCAGCAATCCTAGAGGCTGCCTCCGTCAGAGACCAGCGGCTCTTGGCAAGCAAAGAAACCAAAGGCAACACTGGATCTGAAAATAGGCCACTGGCGCAAGAGAAGAAGAGGGTGGTGACTAAAGGATACAAACAGTGGCCCCGTGAAACGGCAAACATCAGGAAGGGCCCTCAGCCTCCCTCTTCAGCTCAGTCCTGAGAGTGGAGGCCCCCAAATTCTTGAGTCAGCTCCTTCCCCGCTCAGTGACTCACCTTGTTAGGAAGCTGTTCCTGCCTCTGAAATGTGCCACAACTTCTACCTTGCCAGGACAAGCAAAGCAACTCTAACCCTGTCCATGTCCACAAAGTCTGAAAACCATTTTCACGTCTCCTCATCGTGTTGTGTGTTTCCAAAAGTTTTCTTGATATCATTGGTTTTTACTTAACCTACCTTTCCCAGTGTGTCTTCTCAGAAAGAGAAGCAGGGAATTTGGAAAAACCCTGCAAAGCTTGTGTGATCTACTAGTGAAAATCATTTTGAATTAGGTACATCTTTACACACACACACACACACACACACACACACACGCACACATCCCACTGACTTTGAAGACTTGTCTCTAGCTTTTGCTTTCATGTGACCCACCTTGCTCAGTGTATCCTTCCCATTTTGCCCTCCCACAGAGCCAGCCCTTAAGCAAAAGAATAAACCAAAAAGGGGAAGAAAAGTTCAGCAGAACACAGCAGGCGAGCCCAGCATTAGATGCAGGTTCCCTGCCAGTATTTCCCACCCTAGCCAGGACGGGAAGGGAAGAAGATCCTCATGGGTCATGTCTGTTCTTTCCATTTCCATGGTTGTCTGTGGTGCTTGTTTTCTTGTTCTCCTCATTCATTTATTCCACTTTTCCCCAGTTCATGTAAGTCTTCTAATTAAGCAGAGTTGTGGCTTCGTACAGCATAGTCATATTTCCTTGTATCCATAAGCCACTCCTCTGTCAATGAGTTCTTTGCTACCAAAGAACTTTCTTAGTGGTTCAGTTGGTATGGCACTGAATAAGTTAATTTAGGTAGTTTTATCATTTTTATGCTACTGGCTTGACCTACCCACGAGGAGTGAGTACATCTCCAACTGTTGAGATCTCTACGTATGAAGAATGTTTTGTAATTGTGTTCATATAGTTCCTGTGTGTGTCTTGGCAGGCAAACTCTCAGGTTGTATACAGTATACAATTGTATACAGTTATTTTCAATGGAATTTCTCTTTCTATCTCTTCCTGCTGGATTTTCTTGATTAATGTATAGAAATGCTGATGGTTTTGATGGGCTTCCAACTTTCTTTAAGTAATTGTTTGAACTGGTTTTGTTTTAAACTGGTTTTTTAGATGACTCTCTAGGGTTCTCTTGGTAAACCATTGTATCATCTACCAAAAGAGATAGTTTTGGTTCCTCATTGCAGTTTTTTCCCTTCAGTTTCTTTTCTGCCTTATTGCTATATCTAGCAGTTGCTGTAACTGGTACAACACTGAATAGCAATGGTTGGCAATGGACTTTCTTCCTTTACCGTGATCTTACTGGGAAGGCTTATCCCCATTACATATCATGCTTGCTCTTGGTTTTAGTTAGATAATACTTATTTTAAAGAAGACTCCATTTATTCCTGTGCTTTCTAGTGTTTTTCAACAGGGATGAGGCATTTTGTCAAAAGCTTTGTCTGCACCTGTTGAAATCATATAAATTTGTTGTCTATGTTATTGATATAATCAGTTACATTTATAGTTTTCCTAATAATTGACCCAGGCCCAACTTCTTGGTATCAATCCAGCTTGGTCACAGTGTCACAATATATCTTTGTGATATATTCCTGTAATCTCCTTTCTTAGCATTTAATATTTTTCATCAATATTCATTAATGAAATTGATCTATAGTTCCCTTTCTTGGGGAGACGTGACTCTCCTTGGTTTGGGTATCAAGATTATATTTTTGTCATAGAAAGAATTTGATAAGATTCTATCTTTACCTGTTTTTCAAATCGTTTATTTAGTGTTGGAATTGATTACTTTTTAATCATTTGGAAAAATTTGATTTAGTCCTGGGGTTTTTTCTTAGAGAGATCATTTATAGCTTGTTTCGTTCCTTTTTCTAAGATGGGGTTATTTAAGGGCTCTGTTAAACAGGACTATTTATATTTGTAAAATTCATTTCATTTAGATTTTCATTTTTATTATTGGCATGTAGTTGGGCAACAAAGCTCCTAGTAATTACTTTTATTTTCTCTTCATAGATTGTAAATTCACTGTTTTCATTTTCTGATGTAATAATTTGGTTTTCTTTTGTAAAAATTAAATTAGCCAAGGATTTATCTATTTAATTGTTTTTCTCAAAGCTTATAGTTTTATTTATTAGTTCATTGGGGTTTTGTTCTTTCAATTTCGTTCATCTTTCTATCGATTCAAGATTTTAATTTTGGTGTTTAATTGGGAAGGGATTAATCTGTTGGTTTTCTAAATATTTTAGTTGCATGTCTAATTCTTTAATCTTTTTTTTTCTCTCTTTGATTGATGTAAGCATTTGAAAATATACATTTCCCTCTAAGTCCTGCATTGACTGCATCCCCAAAATTTAGTTATGTCATTGTCACCATGAAATTGTTAACCATTTCTATGATTTGTTCTTTGACTCATCCATTCTTTAGGATCCATTCTGTAAGATCCATTCTTTTTCTCCAACTCCTCTATTTGTGTATCTTTCTGTTTCAAGCATATTTCTTGTAAATAACATATTGTTGGATTCTGGTTTCTAATCCATTCAACTGTATTCTTCCATTTTATGAGTGAGTTCATCCCATTCCCATTCACAGTTGTGTTCATTAAATGTATATTTTTTTCCATGCTATTCTTTTACACTCATCCTTTTGTTTTTTACTCTGTCCCTTCTTCAGTAGTCTTTTGTTTCTGACCTTTGCCTCCCTTAATCTATCCCGTCATTCTTCCCTCCCCCTCACCTTTCTCTTAGACACTTTTCCTCCTACTTCTCCTTGCGTAAAATGAATCTCTCCATCTCATTGTGTGTGTATGTGTATTCTTCCCTCTTTCAACCAGTTCAGATGAGAATAAGGTTCGTGTTGCCTGTTCCCCTCTTCTGTCCCTCCCATTGTATAAACTCTTTCTAGTGCTCCCCATTTATGAGATAACTTTCCCCATTCTTTCTCTCCTTCCCCACAACCTTCCAGTGCATTTCTCTTCTCCACCCTTCCATTCTTTTGAGATCCTCACAACATAATACAGTCATTCAGGTCGCTATCTATTTAGACTGCTTCTAGGACCCGTGGTGATCATAAAATTCTGAAGTGGTTACATGTATCATCTTGCCACACAAGGGATCTAAACAATTTGCCCTTTTTTAGTGACTTGTGATTTCTCACTCATGTTCACCTTATTATTCTTCTCCTGAGTTCTGTGTTTGAATGTCAAATTTTCTATTCTGTTCTGGTCTTTTCATCAGGAATGCTTGAAAGTTCTCTATTTCAGGAAGGGTCCTTATTCCCCTGTAGGACGATACACAGTTTTGCTGGGTAGTTTAATCTTATTGTGGGCTCTAATCCTAGATCTTTTCCACTCCAGAATATGATATCCCAAGCCCTGTACTCCTTTAATGTGGAAGCTTCTAAATCTCATGTGTCCTGACAGTACTGGATTATTTCTCTCTGGCTATTTGCAGAATTTTCTCCTTGACCTGGCAGTTCTGGATTTAGAACAGTTGCTGGGAGTTTTCATGTAGGGGTTTCTTTCAGGAAATGATTTGTGGTTTCAAGTTCTACTTTGCCCTCTGATTCTAACACATCGGGGCATTTTCCTTTGTAATATCTTAAAATATTATGTTGAGCTCCTTTTTTGTTCCTGGCTTTTGGATAGACAAATGACTCTCCAATTCTCTCTCCTCAATCCATTTCTAGGTCATTGGAGTTTTGTATGAGATCCTATACATTTTCTCTTGAATTGATTTTATTTTTTGTTGTTGTCTCCTAGAGTTATTAGCTTCTATTTGCTCAGTTCTAATTTTTAAGGAATTCAGTATTTTTGTGCCTCTTTTACTAATTATTCATTCTTTTCTCATATCTTTCTTGTACCGCTTTTTAAAAATTTTTCCTCTTCCACTCTTAAAATCACTTTTTGTTCATTTTTATCTCATTCTTTAACTCTTCTAGGAATTCTTGTTCAACTCTTATCCAATCTACCCTTTTTCTTGGAGGATTTGCTTAAAGATATCTTCAAGTCATTGGCTTCTTCTGTCTTTCTGTCTTGAGCCATAGTAGCCCTTTGTGGTCAGGTTCAGTTTTGTTTACTCATTCTTCCAGCCTATTTCTTGACTATGAACTTGATGTTGGCATTGGGCTCAGCTCACCTCTGGGCTTTCTTAGTTCAGTCCGCAAACTTTCAGTGCTTCCATAGTGGTGATATCTGTTCACTGCTATTCTTGTCTGAGTTGTGCAAGTTCCTGACTCAGGTTTAGGTCTTCTGGCTTGCGGGTGCTGGAGTTTCTGTAGAATGATATTGGACTCAGTCATTGTTAGCACACTTTGAGGTTCTGCAGGTTCAGAGGGACCGAACTTATTGACTCTTCTTGCGTCTGGGTCTCCTACCCGAGGTATCCCACTGCAGGACTAAAAGTGAACATTGAGCCCCCAGCTGTGCTCTGGGGCTCAGGTCCAGAACCTCTTTGCAGAACCCCTTTCTTGATCAGTGCTCAGCTAGGGCCTCGCTCACTCATAACTGCTCCTCTCAGCCCTACGTCTGTAGCCTAGAAGAGTCATTTGGCCCCCTTCATGCTCCCAGGATAGCCTGGGATCTGCTCCTGCTCAGGGATTCAGTTCTAGCCCTTTTACCATCCTTGGGCAATGAAATGCTTCCCACTGTCCTGGCTGCCATTATGTTGGGCTCCTGGCCAGCCCCCACCTCAGTGTCCACAGCTCTCTTATTTCTTAAGCTTCCCTGGGCTGGAGAAATGACGCACAGGGATGTTTTCTTGGCTTTCCTCATGAGAATGTGGTCTGGCACATTATCTAGATGGTTAGAGAGGAGGTGGGCTGGGCTCATCAAAAATGCCCACCCTCCCTCTGTTCTCTTGGTTCTGCCCCTGTGCTGTGTGGTTGGTGGGGAGGGGACCTTCTGCATGCTTAGCCTCCTTTGTACCTCTTGGGGAGGTCTCTGACCTGGCTTTTTGCCCTGAGCTCTCTCAGCTTCTTTGCCATTTCGACCCTGGTGACCCTGGCCCTCCCTCATCACTCTCCTGGCTCACTGCCGCAGTGTCCTGAGTGGCCTCCCTGCCTCCAGTCTGTTCTGCACTCTGCTCTCAAAGGAACTTTCCTTAAGAACAGAGCAGACCAAGTGACTTCCCTCCTCAGTCAATGGCAGGGCCTCCCCTTTGCCCCCCAGAGGAAAACAGCCCCACCCTGTCTTTCCAGCCTTAGCCTCATTGGTCTTCTGTACTCCTTTCACACTCGGTGACCCTACCCAAATGGCTGCCCCCATGCTGAGAATTCATTCTGGTGCTCTTTCTTCCAGTCAGCCTGTCAACCCACATGTATTTATTAAGCACTTCCTCAGTGCCGGGTCCCGGCCTAGGGGACACAGGTACACAAAATGAAACCATTCCCATTGACCAGGAACTTCCATTCTCAGGCGGAGACCAACAATGCTTACGTTTTTGTAAATAGCGTAAGTGTGAAATGAAGAAATCTGCCGACAGCAGTTAAACGACCTGGTGGCTTTTAATGTCCTTGTCTCCTCCATTCAAATGGAAGTTCTTCGTACACAAGAAAGGTTTCCTTCTTGGTCCTTGTGTTCTCAGCACTCAGCCCCACCTCGGGCACACAGTGGTGCTTAACAAATGCCCAGTGCTCCTTGTTCCTCCTCCTAAGAGACTTTTCATCTTTGTGTGTTTTCCTCCTTGTTCCCAAGGCTGAACAGCATGTCCTGTCCAAGGTTCATGCCCTAGAAAGGCGGCTGGAAACTCTGGCTTCTGAATACTCTGCACGTTGGCAGAAGGAGGCCATCAGGCTGGAGTTGCTGGAGCTGCAGGGGGCCAGTGGGAATGGAGGTGGAAAAAGCCTGAGCCACGAGGATATTTCAACTCTCCTGGAGGGCCTGATGAGCCAATGGGAACCCACCCTGAAGAAGGACTTCCGTAGGGACACCACTGCCCACATCCAGGTGAGGAGAACGCTCTGCTAAGAAGACCAGGTCGGCAAGCCCAGCTAGTGGAAGGCATAGAGGTCTTGAGGTGAGGCAGCACTCTGGGCTTGGCAGGACCTGCCAAGTTCTCTGGGTCTTGTTGAACGCCTGTCTCCTTTTTGGTGGTCTCCAGGAAGCACTCACCACCCTCAGGGCAGAACATCGGCAAGATTTGGATAATGTTCTAAAGAAGATTTCTCAGGCATCCCAGGTAATCCAGAAGCTCTGACGCTTCTGGAGGCAGAGACACAGGGGATGGAGGGCGGGGAGGGGGGGCGCGGGGGGAGTGGGGCGGAGGGGTGGAGAGGGGGCAGAGACGTCTTGGGGGAGGTCACTTGTAGCTGGAAATGTTGGTGCTGCTGTCAGTAGACCTAACACTTGCTTACAGGTTTCTGGCCAGATTCCATACTTGTATGGGAGCATATTCGATTGACTCATTGTCCCTGAGAGCTCCTGTCTGAGGACTCTGGATCCCCTTGTCCGAAGGATAAGCAGAGAGCTTACTGATCTAAAGCAACCTAAGCCTCCTCCTGTAGCTCCTTTCTGGAACCCCTTTCCTGTACTGAGCACATCCATGCATGAAGACTAGGGAGGGATAAGATTGTCAATGAGAAGACTGTAACTCAACAGCTGAGTTTGAAACTCTTTTCAGGGACTGAGAAGTGACCTCACCACTCTAGGGAAAGTGGTTCATGCCTAATCTCAGCTGAGTTGGGGTCTCTGTCAGATGCCTCCTCTTGGTGGGATGATAAGAGAGGAGTCCAGTCTTTGAAAGGTCTAGCCCAAACTCAAGGTCAAGATTTCTGGAGCCCAACAGTTTGCAGAGACTCAGATCCTCCTTAGCAGATAGAGGGTCCACCCAGAGGAGACAATGAGTCCCCAGAGTGTGGTTTGGTGTTTTCATCAGTCTCATTGTGCCATCATCTTCCTTACAGGAGCTGGAAAGCTGGGTGCTCCAGCTAAAATCTGAATGGCAGAGGTAAGGCCCCAAACTAACTGGCAAAGAGAAGAGGAGGGAAGGAAGGCTAGAAAACTAGACCAGAGAAAGCACCACTGAGATTCTCTGGGGGGGTGTCAGTAGAGCCAGAATACTTGGGTTAGCATGTCCATAGGATTAATCCCAGCTGGTAAGGTCCTCAGAGAACAGATGAGGGTCCTGAGGCCTGGGAGGGAAATGACTTGCCCAGGGTCACACAGGGAGTAAATGTCAGGGAAGACTTGCACCCAGATCTCTGGTTCTGTTCTTTCCCTTTGATAGTGGTTCTGCTTGACTCTATCCTGTGTCACTAGCCAGTGGCTGCCCTTCCCTTTTCCTTTTGTCACTGTCTAGTTTGGCCCAAGAAGCCCTCCAGGAAAACATATTAAAGGCTATGGGTCCACTGGAGGCCCAGCTGGCTGGCCTGAGACAGGAACTGGCAGCCCTGAGCCAGAGACAGGCTGCAGTGGCAGAGGAAGTAGACCTTTGGCCACAGAAGATGGCAGCCCTGCGCAGTGATGTGAGTCCTCCAGTCCACCACTTAGACCACATGTGCCCCTCTCTCCAAGGTGGGCTGCCTGAGCATCTGCCCAGGGAGACCCAACCCTCTAAGGTGTCCACTGGGGTCCAATGAGATCTTTTTTGGTAGACCTGAAAGCAGTGGAAAAATGCCAGTCACTTGGTTCACAACCGTCCCTTCCCTGGCACCAGGAAGACATGCATAGGCTCTGAGCTCTCAGAGTCTTTCTAGACACCCCCTCCCCAGGTCCCCTGTCCCGGCCCTCTTTCTTCCTTACCTCTACTGTTTTGTGGATGGTCTCTGGTGGTTTCTAGGTGGAGTCTCAGTTCCCAGCCTGGATCAGTCAGTACCTTCTTCGAGACAAGGGCGCTAAGGCTGGGCTTCTTCAGCTGGAGGAGGTACAGGCCCAACTTCGGGACCTGGAGCACAGAATCCTCACTCAGGTGGCAGAAGGGCAGGTCAAATCTGCCAGTGAAGCTGCTGCCAGCCTGAGGCTGACCCTTCACAAGGAAGGAGTGACTGGGGTCACAGAGGAGGTGAGGCCTGCCCCATTCCCTGTCTGCCTGTCGGAGGTCATGGGTTTGCCCTGAGAGGAGCCTCCAGGGAAGGAAGGGGAAGCCCTGGCAGAGCAGGTAGCACACGTGGCCCTCTGGTGAAAGGGCTGGGCCAGTTCTGCAGGCAGCTAGGCCCATGAGTCCATCCATGCCTGTCTTTTAGGATGTGCACCAGATTGTGAATGAGGCCCTGAAGAGATACAGTGAAGACCGCATTGGGCTAGTGGATTATGCCCTGGAGTCCTCAGGTAGGTAGCCTGTAGAAAGCCAGAGGGCTGGGGACATGATGGTTGCCCATTAAGGGACAGCAGGAATTAAAAACTCATGATGCCCCTTATGGGACGGGGCAGTTGAAGGGCTGATGCCCTGGCAGTGACCCCTCATCTTCAGGACTACCTCTGTGTCCTGCCAGCCCTCAGCTGCCCCCACCTCACTTCTCTCCCTCTTGTTCTTTCAGGGGCCAGCATCATCAGTAGCCGCTGCTCAGAGACCTATGATACCAAGATGGCCCTTCTCAGTCTGTTTGGCATCCCCTTGTGGTACTATTTCCAGTCCCCAAGAGCCATCCTCCAGGTATGACAGAACAAAGGGCCCCCAGCTTGGCTCTCTGCCATCTCCCACCTTCTGTGGGGGCTGGGCTCTCAAGGTGGGAGGATTACACAATGGAAATCTATTCCATTGGCTGCCCACCTGACTTGTCACCTGACTTGTCTTCTGCCCACAGCCAGATGTTTACCCTGGCAACTGCTGGGCATTCCGGGGCCCCCAGGGCTTTGCTGTGGTTCGATTATCTGCCCGCATCCACCTCACTGCTGTCACCTTGGAGCATGTACCCAAAGCCCTGTCTCCCATCAGCAACATCCCTAGCGCCCCCAAGGATTTTGTCATCTTGGTGAGTATCTGAGCCTTGCAGCTCTCCATTCCCGTATGCCTGACAGCCATTTCTTAACAGCAGCATTGTGAGGTGAGGAATGGAAGGATGTGCCCATTTTACAGCTGGGATATTGAGGCTGGTCTCTGGACTCCACAACCAGCCCTTTCCCTGCTCCCCCTCTTCTTAGAGAGAAGCCAGAAGAGGACAGCTGACAGCAGTCAAGATTTCAATGCTGTCTCAGGGTCCTTTTATACAACTCCTTTATACATGGGTGCCTCCATGGCCAGGTGTCCCATGGGGGAGCTGAGTGGGGATGATGAGCACCATTCCCTACAGTCACCTCCTTAGGGCAGAGTTGGAATGTCCTCATAAGGAGGATGTGGGTGAAAAAAGTGGAGCCAGAGGAGAAGAAGAAACGTGTAGGGGAACAGGATGCTTCAGGACCTAAATCCTGATAGATGAAGAAACTGAGGCACCTACAATTAAATTGTGTGTCCCAAGCCATTCAGCAGCTTAGGGGAAGAGGCAGAGAAGGAGGCCAGGGGCTTGGAGGGAAAAGGATCTGTCTACTGAGTTAGTGAGAGATGCTGGAAGGTGAGGGGACCAAAGAAGGAAACATCATGGTGGCTTTTGCTTTCTCCCCTTTACTCTCCCCAATGTATCCCCCACTACACCCCCTTCCTCCTCCTCTTCCACCTCCTCCTCCACAACCTCCCCTTCCTTTGCCTCCCTGGATTGATCTGGATTCATGTCCTAACAGCATGACCTTTCCTCTAACCCCCTCCCATCCATCCATCCATCCATCCATCCATCCATCCATCCATCCATCCATCCCTTCCCTTTGCTTTTCCTTCTCTGTAGGGGCTAAATGAAGATTCACAGTCGGAAGGGGTGGCCCTCGGGCACTTTACCTATGATAATGCTGGGGAGTCCATTCAGACCTTCCACTTTCAGGTATGGAGGGCTGGCCCCACAGTGTCCCAGGGAGGCTGGTGCTCTTGAAGGCTAGATCACCAGCCATGGGGATGCTGTGGCTTTGCTAGGAGCTGCAGTTTGAGCCAGGACCCCATGGTTCTGATAGCAACCTGAGGGATAACATTCAGCCACTGAAGAAGGCCTGGGGGGGACGGGCTCTGGGGTCAGGATGTCCACCAAGGGATCACGAGCCTTCCTGACCCCAGTCTCCTCTTCCCACAGGGCAATGACACAGCCCCATACCAGGTGGTCGAACTTCGGATCTTAAGCAACTGGGGTCACCCTGAGTACACCTGCATTTACCGCTTCCGGGTCCATGGGAAGCCTGCCAATTAGCCTCTCCCCCCCAGGGCCTTTCCCCTCTTTCCCCCTTCAGCCCCTCCCCTCCCCCAGCAAGCACTTCATCCCACTTTCTCGCCCTCTCCCACACTTCATCCCTTATGGCCACTGTGGCTTCTGGGAGAGATACAAGGTGGGAGCCTACCACCATGGAGCAGTTTGGCCCCACCCTGCCCTCTCTGATGGAGAGGAGATCACCAGCTCAGCTATTTGTTTCACTCCCCATCCTCTTGAGGGTCAGGTGGCCCAGCTCCCTACCAGGCCCTGCCTGCCCTCAGGAGGTGTATACACAGCTATGTATGATATCTTGAAGGTGTGAGTCAAGACATCATGAGGGCCTTATTATGCTCAGCAGCACTCAGAACCACAGCTTAGGCCACCTTAGCTTACCTTGCCCAAGAGTCTAGGTCAAAGAACTTGGTTTATTGAGGGCATGACAACTTGGGCAGTTCCAAAGGGCAGACTGGTAGACAGTCTGTCTTGGGCATGCCCCAGCAGGTGGCTAAAGCTCCCGTCCATGGTAGCATGCATAGTTCTCTTTACCATGGGGCATGATGGGGGCAGTCTTTGAAATCTGAAGTATCTGGGACTGGCCACAATTCCCTGGTGTTAAGTTTATTGGGATAGAGTTGGGGTTAGTTTTTTGGAGTTAAGGCTGGGATGGGAGGGGAAGGGCAAATTCTTTGGCCCTGCGGGCCCATTGTATTATGTATATAGATAGATATTTATATTTATACATAGATCTCTTTGTTCTTTGTTATCAGACAGAAAAGCTACAGGCTTCATTTCCGGCTTCCTCCCCCTGGGGCCCAGGGTGATATTCACTCCAGCTCCAGCTTGGGGTGGGGGGCAGGCTGTCAGGCACGGATCCTCACAGTGACATTGCCATCCTTCCTGCCTTTTACTGTAGGAGGGAAGGCAGGCCTTCACACCACAGGGCTGGCCACTGGTCCCTGAAGCAAGCAGGGGCACTCACTCATCTGCAGGCTTTGGGGGTCACCAGCAGACAGTGGCAGGCTGACCCTAGCTGGCCCTCAACCCAGTTTGCTCCCTCTGCTTCTGTTCGCTTACCAGGAAGCTGGCGTCTGAGCAGCCCTGCATAGGAACCTACAGATGGGGTCTTAGTTCTTCCCCATCACAAAGGCTACTGTTTAATTCTTTACTTTGATTTTTTAATCAACAAATTCTAATTTATGCCTATGCAAATATAAATTTTCCCTGGGATCTGTGGCTTCTCCTTGTCCACCTGTTGCTCTTGAGGCCAACTTGGAGTAGTGGGGAAAAGAAGGTGGTATTCTGGTAGAAACTCCCTGGTTAAAGGGTGGCTTCCTTGCTGCTGAGTGAGGCCTGGGAGGGATTGTCCTGGGCATCGAGAGGGAGCTAAGCCCAGGCCTGGGCTGGGAGAAGCAAAGCTGGGTAAGGGAACCAGAGGAGGCTTTCTCATTTCTGCCTGCTCCTTTAAAGCTCACCCAAGGCCTCTCCTGGTCTTAATCCTCCCTCAGTGCGCCCAAATTGATGTTTTATACTTCCTTGTGTGTGTCTGCATATCCATACATAAACACACACCTATCCAGACAGACATTCCTCTGTGTGCCTGCTCCATCTTTCAGGAGCAGGACAGCTTTCTAAGGAAAAGAGCTTTGTGTCTGCCTTGGTCTCCCCCATAGCTAGCACAAGGCCTGCCAC
The DNA here is from genome assembly GCF_028372415.1 of Notamacropus eugenii. Classification (NCBI taxonomy): domain Eukaryota; kingdom Metazoa; phylum Chordata; class Mammalia; order Diprotodontia; family Macropodidae; genus Notamacropus; species Notamacropus eugenii. The sequence goes on along the minus strand of NC_092874.1, from coordinate 296,351,699 downwards.
CCAGCAGACACTTTATCTGAGCATTGCTATTCACTTCAACTCAGGTGTAAAGAAAGAATATACTCTACAGCCTTCTCAACAAGGGGTCACCAGCATGCCTTTGACACCCTCCAGCAAGGGTTAAACACGTCACAAACTGCCAGCCGTCCTCTTCCACTTTCAGACAGCTCAAGTTGTTGGGAAATTTGTCCTGAAATCAGGCTGAAATCTATCTTTGGGCATCTTCCACCCACTATTCCTCGTTCTTTCATCCTGGGTCAAGCAGAACACGCTAATCCCCCTTCCACATCACTTTTCAAATAGTAGCATTAGAGAGTGGCTACTGCGTGCCAGCCACTGTGCCGAGCACTTTACAAATATCTCCTTTGATCCACACAACAACCCTGTGAGGTAGGCACCATTTCTAGACCCATTTTGCAGATGAGGAAATGTAGGCACAGAGGTGAAATGACTTGTCCAGGGTCACACAGCTGGTAAGTATCTGAGGGAGAATTTGAACTTGGATCTTCCTGCTTCCAGGTGCAGAGTTCCATCTCCTGTGCCACCTGAAGACAGTTCTCATGGTCCTCTGACAGCTTCTCAAGGGCCTTACACCATGTTCTTGGAGCCCTTCATCCTTCTGTTCACTCTTCTCTGAATGCACCTCACCTTGGTCATTTCTTTCCCACACTGTGATGCTCTGGCCTGAACACTGCCCTCTAGCTGTGGTCTCCTCAGGACAGACTTGGGCTGACCTATTACTGACCCCCCTTACTAGATCGTAGGCCTCTCCATGCCCCTCAGGAAGGCACTGGTCATTCCAACCATCAAGTTTAACTAGTGATTCACACAGACACTGCTATCCCCTAAAATCCCCAAATCCTTTAACAGGAGCCATGGCTGCATCACCCTCCCCCACTCATTGGTTTTTCTTTTCTAATTCTTGTTGAGGACTCTGCTTTTACCTCCACTGGATATTTTCATTTGGATAGAATCCTAAATTTTAGCTAGCTGAAACCTCCTCCATCCTATCAGTCATGTGACATCTCGACCCCTCCCTCCCAGCTCTAGCATTGGCACATTTGGACAAGCACACCTTGTGCTATTTCACTGAAGTCGTTGATAAAAATGCTGAACAAGCACGGAGAAAAGGGGAGATCCCTGGGGCAATCAGGACAATTCCCCTGAGACCTCCCAGGGAGCTGGCATCAGCTCATTAGCCAGCACTCGACAGGTAGGGCAATGTAACCCTTTAACCCTTTCCAAATCCACCTGTCATCTGAGATTCAGACTGTGCTAAAATCTGACTGCACTTTGCAGAATTGCTCTGATCCAAGCAAAGACTAGCAGCTCATCAGACACCATTTTACAAGGGATCTGGGATCTTGGCAGCGTAGGCAGGAAATGCACATTTTTATCCTGTGCAGTTCTGCCCTCCTGTCACGAAAACAAACTGCTTCGTGGACCAAAGGAGAGATAGTGCTCAGAGTCTGAAAAAGTTCTTGTTCAACTGAGGTTGGAAATGGCTTTCTTGATGGAGCAGTTCCCACCTGCTTGATGAACTCATGCACCTTATATAAAGCAGTGAACAGGAAGGGAGAGTTCAGGATTCTCTGTCCAGAGTCACTTGCCCATAATGTCTCATTGAGGCACAAAGCACAAATGGGGCAAGAACATAAAATCAGGGTTACCTAAGGGACATTTAGAATAGGCTGGAGCTCACCTTGAGATGGGAGAGAAGGGAGAGTGAGGTTAATAAACCTTTGCCTCTATGCTTCTAACTTAAGGGGGGAGTGGTGGGGGGGAAGAGTTTAAAAAGGAAAGTAAGTTAATCTGGGTCCTACAATTACCTAAAGGTAACCTGTCCAATCCAGTAGGCAGAGATGCAGAGATTTTACAGAGCTCTAGGGAGCCCAGCCTCTTAACAGGCATGACCTGGATGAAGATCCCGACCAGGAGACTGAGAAAGGGCAGTCAAACATGAAGGAAGAAAAACAGGTGAGGTTGGACTCATGAAAACCTGGAGAGAAAAGAGTGGGAAGGAGAAGAAGACCCTGGATTCAATCCTGGGTCTGTTACTCTTCTCTCTTCATTCTACTTCACTCAGTGATCTCATCAGCTGCCATGGATTGAATCACCCTCTCCATGCTCATGATTTCTCAAATCTACCTATTCTGCCTAAAACCCTGTGCTGACCTCCAGTCTTTCATCTCTCGTTGCTTTGTTGATGCCACAAATTGGATGTCGTGTAGACATTTTCAACTCAACATGTCCAAAACAGAACTCTTCATATTCCCCCTGTTCTTTCCCCTCCTACCTTCCCTATTACTGTAGAGGGCACCACCATCTTCCAGGCTCCTAACCTTGGCATCATCTTCAAATCCTAACTTCTGTCCAAGGGATTGCCAAAGATTGTCCAATTTACCTCTGCAACATCTCTTGTGGATTTCAGCTTTGCAGCACCTCTCATCAGTTTCACCTCTCCAACATCCCTTGCAGATTTCACCCTTCAACATCTCTCAGATTTCATCTTTGCAGCATCTCTGATCAGTTTTACCTCTCCAACATCTCTTGTCCATTTCAGCTTTGCAACATTTGTCATCAATTTCACCTCTCCAACATCTCTTGTCCATTTCAGCTTTGCAGCACCTCTCATCAATTTCACCTCTCCAATATCTCTCACAGATTTCATCTTTACAGCATCTCTCATCAGTTTCACCTCTCCAATATGTCATGCAGATTTCACCCTTCAACGTCTCTTGCAGATTTCACCTTGGCACCATCTCTCCTCAGGCTCACCTCTGCAGCATCTTTCAAAAACAGAACTTTCTTCTCTGATGCTGCCCCTACCCTAGTCCAGGCCTCATCTCCTGTGCACTGTTGTTTTCTTATGACTCACCATTTATTTTATTTGTACAAAGTAGTGAAGAATCATACCATGGCTGGGGGAAAATGATGTTTTAGGATTTAAACAAGTTCTTTCATTTTGAAACATCTCTTTTGAAGGCTTGGGACTAGCAATCTTAGCTCCAGCATCTTTGGGTTTGGACTCAGCAGGCTTCCCAGCCTTGGAATCACTGGGCTCTGTGTCCTTAGAATCAGACTTGGCTGCCGTGGGATCAGACTTGGTGACCTTGATGGCAGACTTGGTGACCTTAAGGTCAGTGCGCTTTGGAGCCTTAGAGTCAGGCTTCATGATCCTGAAGCCTGGACGTTTGGTGGCAACCCTAGGACCTGGATGCTTAGTGGCCACCTTGTGGCCAGCATGCTGGGCACTCGCCTCAGGGATCTTAGCCCTAAGAAGTTTGACCTCGAAGGCCTTGGTGGCTTCATGGCTTCTGCTTGGACCTTGGGAATTGTTTGGTTTCTTTGGTTTACATCTTCTTCAGCTCCTTCTTGTGTTTCTTGGCAAAGCATGTGTTTCTCAGAAACTTGGAGTTGACCCATCTCAGAGACATGTATCACCGTGACTTAGGTTTCCTGATGCCCTTTCTGTGCCATTTTTGTGATTGGTTGTGGCTAGTATGGTTCTTAGACTTAGCCATCTTTACACAACAACCTTCACTAACAGGCATTCCACCCACTAGAAGAAGTCAAAGCTAGAGACAGGATAGGTCATGCCTGCACTACTGCAGTATTTCCTGGTGGATGTGCCTCCCTCAAGTCTCTCCCTCCTCCTTCCAGTTGTCAAACTGATTTTCCTGAGGTGCAGGTCTATGCCACTCAACTCCTCAATAAACCTGTGACTCTCTATTGCCTCCAGGATCAAATACAGAATCCTCTCTGAACGAGAGTTCAAAACCCTCCCTAACCTAGCCCTCTCCTGCCTTTCCACTCATCTCCCACTTCACTCCCCACTTCTTCAATCCAGTGACACTGGCCTCCTGACTCTTCCTTGCACATGACCGTCCATCTTCCATGCTGGGAATGTTGTCCCTCCTTTTCTCTGCTTCCCTAGCTCCCTTCAAGCACCAGTTAAAATCTTACCTTCTACAAGAAGCCTCCCCCAACTCGCCTTCATTCTATCTTCTGCTGACTTTTTCCTCTTTTCAGTACATTCTTTGTACTCATTTTTTGCACATTGTCTCTCTCATCAGATTGTGAGGCCCTTGAGGGCAGGCACCCTGTTTTTGTCTTTCTTTCTATTCCTACCTTTTAACACACCTGGTGCATGATAAGTATTTAATAAATATTTATTGACTGAATGATCCTATTAAAAGCTGCAGAGTGATGGATGGAGGATGAGGACTGAGAGAGGACTGAGAGAGGATCGGACAGTCAAGAAGTCACCAGTTTGGGTGGAATAATGAGGTTGGAGGCCAGACTACAGAGGGTAAAGAGAGTGAAAGAAAGGAAGTGAATGTGCCTCTTGTAGACAATGTACCCAATCAATAAACATTCCTCAATCCAGCAGAGGACATGAGGGACAGAAACATCCAAATGTGGTCAATGGTAACCTCATTTCTTACACAAACACCAACACATCTGTTGCATTTTTAGTATTTTTGTTATCTCCTTGGCAGTTTCGTTTTTGATACATACTCTCGGGGTGGTTCAATCTCACACCTAGATTGCTGGAAATTTAGCTTTTCCTTCCACAATTTTTCTCCGTTTTTATAAAGGCAGAGGGGATCTTTCTTCATGATCTTCCATCGCCCTAATTCAGGTTTTGGGAACGAGGTCATGTTCTAAACCTGTGTTGCCCTTGGTTGCCACATTTCTCTATTTGATAATGGGATCAGGTGGTGCTTGGCTAAATATTTTCTAGGATATTTTGACCTCCTCTAGGTGGCAATTGCTTTATGTTGATTCAATTTCTGCCCTTTCCTTCCTCTGTTTCCTACTTTTCACCACTTTTCACTTACTTGAGTGGGTCAAGTTGAAGCTATTTGGATTGCATGCCATCTTATCTTTCTCTCTAATTTGGGGGTTTTGTCCTCTGCTTTAACAAGATGATTTGACTGCAAAGATTATTCAGAAATGATTCCCACATCGATAACCAATCATTTCTTATCCATTAAGATACATTTTAGGCTGAGATTGTTTGGCATTTGCCACATCCAGGGATTTCCTACACTCATGTTTTTTGTTTTTGTGTTTTAAATTAATTTATTTATTTAACTTTTAACATTCATTTTCACAAAATTTTGGGTTCCAAATTTTCTCCCCATTTCTCCCCTTCCCCCTAAAACGCCAAGCATTCTAATTGCCCCAATCACCAGTCTGCCCTCTCTTCTTGCCCTTCCCTTGTCCCCATCTTCTCTTTTGTCCTGTAGGGCCAGATAACTTTCTATACCCCATTACCTGTATTTCTTATTTCCTAGTAGCAAGAAAAATACTTGACAGTTGTTCCTAAAACTTTGAATTCCAACTTCTCTTCATCCCTCCCTCCCCAACCATTCCCTTTGGGAAGGCAAGCAATTCACTATAGGCCATATCTGTGTAGTTTTGCAAGTGACTTCCATAATAGTCGTGTTGTGTAAGACTAACTATATTTCCCTCCATCCTATCCTGCCCCACATTGCTTCTATTCTCTCTTTTGATCCTGTCCCTCCCTAAGTGTTGACTTCAAATTGCTCCCTCCTTCCACTGCCCTCCATTGTGTCATCCCTCCCACCCTGCTGATCCCATTCTCCCCCACTTTCCTGTATTGTAGGATAGGTTTTCATACCAAAACGAGTGTGCATTTTATTCCTTCCTTTAGTCGAATGTGATGAGAGTAAGCTTCATGTTTTTCTCTCTCCTCCCCTCTTTTTCCCTCCACTGAAAAGTCTTTTGCTTGCCTCTTTTATGAGAAATAATTTGCCCCATTCCATTTCTCCCTTTCTCCTCCCAATACATTTCTCTCTTGCTGCTTAATTTCATTTCTTTAAGATATGATCTCATCCTATTTAATTCACTCTGTGCTCTGTGTGTGTGTGCATGTGTGTGTGTATGTGTAACCCTACCAACTACCCAAATACTGAAAAGTTTCAAGAGTTACAAATATTGTCTTTCCATGTAGGAATGTAAACAGTTCAACTTTAGTAAGTCCCTTTGACTTCTCTTTGCTGTTTACCTTTTCATGCTTCTCTTCATTCTTGTGTTTGAAAGTGAGATTTTCTTTTCAGCTCTGGTCTTTTCATCAAGAATGCTTAAAAGTCCTCTATTTTATTGAATGACCATTGTTTCCCCTGAAGTATTATACTCAGTTTTGCTGGGTAGGTGATTCTTGGTTTTGGTCCTACTTCCTTTGACTTTGGGAATATCATATTCCACGCCCTTTGATCCCTTAATGTAGAAGCTGCTAGATCTTGTGTTATCCTGATTGTATTGCCACAATATTTGAATTGTTTCTTTCCAGCTGCTTGCAATATTTTCTCCTTGACCTGGGAACTCTGGAATTTGGCCACAATGTTCCTAGGAGTTTCTCTTTTTGGATGTCTTTCAGGTGGTGATGGGTGGATTCTTTCAATATTTATTTTGCCCTCTCATTCGAGAATATCAGGGCAGTTTTCCTTGACAATTTCATGAAAGATGATGTCCAGGCTCTTGTTTTGATCACGGCTTTCAGGTAGTCCCATAATTTTTAAATTGTCTCTCCTGGATCTATTTTCTAGGTCAGTGTTTTTCCAATGAGGTATTTCATGTTATCTTCCATTTGTTCATTCTTTTGGTTTTGTTTTGTGATTTCTTGGTTTCTCATAAAGTCATTAGCCTCCATCTGTTCCATTCTAATTTTGAAAGAACTATTTTCTTCAGTGAGCTTTTGGACATCCTTTTCCATTTGACTGATTCTGCTTTTTCAAGCATTCTTCTCCTCATTGGCTTGTTGAACCTCTTTTGCCAATTGAGTTAGGCTATTTTTAAAGGTGTTATTTTCTTCAGCATCTTTTTGGTTCTCTTTTAGCAAGGTGTTGACCTGCTTTTCCTGTTTTTCTTGCATCTCTCTCATTTCTCTTCCCAGTTTTCCCTCCACCTCTCTAACATGATTTTCAAAATCCTTTTTGAGCTCTTCCATGGCCTCAGCCCCTTGAATATTGATTTTGGACGTTTGGGATACAGAAGCCTTGACTTCTATGTCTTTCCCTGATGGTAAGCCTCGTTCTTCCTCATCTGAAAGGATGGGAAGAGATATCTGTTCACCAAGAAAGTAACCTTCTCTGGTCTTATTTTTTTTCCATTTTTTGGGCATTTTCCCAACCAGTTACTTGACTCTTGGGTCCTTTGTCAAGAGTAGGGTATACTTTGAGAATCTGTGAGATCTCAGTTGCTCCAAGGTGGCACGATCAAGCATGTGCTGCTCTGGACGCAGAAAGGGATTTTTATGTCCAGAATCTTAGCCATTACCTCTCCACAGCCATCTAGCCTCCAGTTCCATCAAGTCAGCACTGGGGGCTGATTTTCAGATAAGCTGTATGGGCAGGTGGAACGGGACGAGTTAGAGCCAACCCCTATCCATTTCAGGACGCCACACTGAGAGCCTGCCTAGATAACCTAGGGGCTTGTCAGTAGGGGTGGAACTAGATGGATTTCAGGAGGAAGGGTCTCGTCTTTGTTTGCAACGTGGCAGTTCTTTGTCCTGGCTCCGGATGTCCAGTGGAGAAGACACCCATATAAGGAAAGGTGATAGGTGATAGGTTCAATGTGAAAGGTGATAGCTGATAGGTTCAACGTAAGGCTTAGGAATGTTTTACATAAAGACTACATATGCATGTGAATGAGATGAAATAAACGGAGTCTTCACCACCTTTGTCTCCCGCCCCATTTCATTACTCACGAGATCAAGGCCTCTTGCTGGACAAGAGCCTTGGGTCGCGGTCAGGGGTTCCCGTAAATGGTCTAGGGGACCCCAACAGGCAGGGCCGCCATTCAGTGTGAGACAAAGACCAGCTAGGCCAGGTCCTCCACCCAGGGCTGAGGTAAGACTCAACTCTTCAGTGCCCCCAGGGGTTTTTACGCTGTATGGGCTGCTGTGCACTCTCTGTGGCTGCTGCCTGCTGCTGGAGCTATAGGAAGGCCCTGCTCCCTTCCTGGCCAACTGAATAAACCACATCACAGATCTTTGGCGCCTGTGGGTTGAGGGATCTGAGAACCTGCTGCTGCAACTGGAGATTCCACAACTGGAAATTCCACTCCTGAGGTGTCCTCCTTCCAGAGTCTCATCATGTTGCTCCACGTCACATCAGGCGGGCAAGGCCAGGCTGGGCTCCACGCTCCGCTCAGCGTCCAGCATAAACGATGTTTCTGTGGGCCTTTCAGGTCACCGTCGGCTGAAAATCTCCTCCACTCTGTTGTTCTCCACTTCTGCTGCTCCATGATTTGTTGAGAGTCCCTCTCTACAGGTATTTTGTGGGCTGTGTGGGGAGACCCTACATAAGTGTGTTTTTCTAGTCCCCCATCTTGGCTCCGCCCCCCCACTCATGCGTTTTCATATTAACGAAAATCCATCTCTGATCTCCCTTATCTATGGGAAAAATAACCCTTATAATAAATATATACAATTCAAATTCCTGCAATTAAATTTTTTTCAATTCTTCTAACTCTTCCTGAAAGAAGTATTTCTGCTACATAGATGACTGAACTCTTTCCTTTCCTAATCCTAGGTTACACTTTGCAATGTCTTTTTTGCCATTTTCTCTGCCCACCTTTGCACTGAAATCACCAAATATCAAGGTGTATATTGACTTCATCTGGAGAAATCTACCGTTTTTCTCCATAGAATTTCTTGTCCTCATCTTTTGCTCTGATGTTGACTCCAAAGTTCCAAGGAGGTTTCGGGAGCTGCTATATTTGCGTTTGGCTAATGAGATCTGTAAAGTAAGTAGGCTGAATCACCTGAGTCACTTCTTGTTTGTTAGATCCAATGATATCAATCCTTTTCTTGATTTCTCAAAGAGCCTGTGAGCCATCCTTCCATTTCCTGATTTCTGTGGCTTCATTTATAGCAAAAATGTCAATATTGATACACATGCTATCCTCCAATGGAATGCTGAATAGGAATCAATGGAGAAGGATCTCACATTTAAGGAAGTGCAGTTCAACTGAAGTTCAAACTATACCCAAAGGACTATACAACTGTGTTATATGTACCCTTTGACCCAGCAATACCACTACTAGGTCTGTATTCCAAAGAGATCATAAAGAAGGGAAAGGACCCACATGCACAAAAATGTTTATAGCAGCTTTTTGTGAGAGCAAAGTATTGGAAATTGAAGGGATGCTCATCGATTGGGAAATGGCTGAACAAGCTGGGGTGTATGAATGGAGTGGAATACTACTGTGCTATGAGAGTGATGAGTAGGCTGATTTCAGAAAAACCTGGAAAGGCTCACATGAACTCATGCTGAATGAAGTGAGCAGAACTACGAGAACATTGTACACAGTAACAGCCACTTTGTGTGATAAGTAACTTTGATAGACTTCGTTCTTCTGAGAAGTACAAGGCTCTAAGACAATTCCAAAAGACTCGTTGGAAGAAATGACATCGACCTCCAGACAAAGAACTGTGAAGTCTGACTGCAGATTTAAGAGCACTATTTTTCTCTGTTTTTCTTTCTCGTTTTTCCCTTTTCTTCTGATTCTTCTTTCACAACATGACTAATGTGGAAACGCGCGTAATATGATTGTCCACATATAGCCTATATCAGAGCGTTTTCTGTCTTGGGGAAAGGGAAGGGGAGACGAAAGGAGAAAATAATTGTGGAACTCAAAACCTTATAAAAGTGAATGCTGAAAAGAAGTATTTTTTTAAATAGAAAAGAAAATGAGGTTCAAAGCTGCAATTTCATAGCCACCTTCTGCTTCCTTTTCTGACACTGTCTGTTATCACTGGAGTCCTGCAAGAGGGATGCCCACAAATTTTGTCTTTTTGTTTTAGGAATTGCCATGGCCAAAAGTCACCACCTGGTGGCGAGCCCATAGCTAAGACTGCTCAGGATCCTCATGCTCCTATCTCAGCAGCCTCCTCTTGTCCGATGCCTTCCCTGCCCCAGTTGTCAGGGTTCTCGCCATCCTCATACTGACTCATTCATGTACACGGAACAGAAGAGACGCTCTCTGAGGACAGAGGCCACTTCACTGCTCTTTCTGTATCTCAGTCCCTACAATGTAGCAAGAACTTCTCAGATTATACAGAGCTGAATGGACTTACCACCTCCACACTGATCTGGGGCTTCCATTCCCCATTATCCATTGTGGTGTCCGATCCTTCCTATCCCAGAGATCATTCTCCTCAAAAGAGAAAATAGAAGTAAAGGAGAAGATTGTATCAGCTCATTTATGCCAATCCCTTCCTTGTACTTTCTCTTACCTGCAACATAGCTTGCTTGCAATGCACTCGCACGCACGCACACACACACACACACACACACACACACACACGCAGAAATTTACACTTGAATCTAAAATATTGAAACGAGTTAGACCTAATTATGGGAAATCGAATGATTCCAACCATTCTCAAGTTATTTCCATTTTTTTAAGAGCTGGAGCGGGAGGATAAGAAGGTAGTCTAATCGGCACCCAAATAAAGGATGTTGAGAAATAAAACAGGTATTAAGGTATTTGTGGAATTCACACACGAGGTTTACGTGGACCCACTCCCCGCGCGCGCCCCCGCCCCAGCTCGCCACCGCTTTGCCCCCGCGCCCCATTGTCCGCCCGCCCCACGTTCGCCCCGCGTTCCCCCAATGTTCCTCCCGCGTGTCCACGGTAGCGGCCGACGCGGACGCGATCGCGGCTGGCGGGCGGGGGAGGGTCGGAGCCGTTTCTGCAGGTACCTTCTCTGCATGTACCCGGGCGGGTCAGGGACGGGAGAGGAGGGGCGGGGGAGGGGCCAGGGCTCGGGCACGGTGCCCTCCTCTGTGCCAGGACACGGCCGCCCCCCCAAACCTGGGCACAGAGGCGGCCCCTCCCCTTGTCTGCCCCCCAAACCTGGGCACAGCTCTCCCGCCAGAGTTGCCCCTGGTGCAGCTGCCTCTGGTTCATCCCCTAACCTCTCCCCCAAATCCCCAGCATCCAGGGATGTCGGTAACCGAGTTGGGTCCCTCGGTGCCAGGCCTGCTTGCCCCCTTGCTTCCTCTCCCCACAAACAACCCCAAAATGGAGTTGCCCAGGCCCGGACTCACTTCCCAGTGCCAAGGCCTGGCATGCCTTTCCACCTCCCTCTGGGCCAAAGTTGTGTTGATTTTCCCAGTGAGTGTGTGCATACACGTGTCTGTGTGACTTGTGTGTATTTGGAGAGGGTGGGAGAGCTGGCAACAGTCCCGTGCCCAGACCTGATGCACCCTGTCCCCTGGCCCCAGATGCCCCCCTTGGCTGGCCAGACTGGGACTCATCACCCACTCTTTGCCTGGTCTTGGCCAGGCTCATCCTCCCAGTGCCAGAGGCCAGCTGCCCTCCAGCTTACCCTCTAACGTGGGGCATCCCCAGCCCGGGGATGATCCTCCCAGGATGAAGGCCCTGCTGCCCCTGGCTCACTGGGTGACCCTGCCAGAGCATCATGGCCCCCTTCCTAGTTCCTCCCTGAAGGAAATCCTCTCAGGCCACTGGCCACTTCCCTTCACTTCCCCTGAACTTTGCAGAGCTGAACCAAACTCAGACTCCCGGCACGTGCAAGTGATCCCTTTTCGTTGGGTTAGCAGCTCCTGAAAAGGACTGTGGAGGGTGTTGTGGGTCATCGCTGGGCAGATGAGAGAAGGCCAGGCTGCTCCACGCTGGAGCTATTGAAAAGTGTCAATGTTTGTGGTTGAAACCTTACCAATCCCCCAGGCCCTTTCTGGGCAGCCTGGAAGAGTCTGTCCATCTCTGGCCCTGCAAATTCTGTTCACAGTCTGGGCAGATCCTGTGTGCTCACCAGCCTGAGCCAACAGGAGTCCATCCCTGTGGGTCAGTGACTGCCAGAGCAAGACAGTAGGTGGCCTTCAGATGAAAGTCACTTGGCTGGGGAGGCATGTGAAGGTTCAAGGCAGGGGGATGGTAGCATCTTGGCCTGACAGTCCCCAGGAGACTGTGGGAGACTAGTGAGATTGTGGGTAAAATCAGCTCTCATTTGCACATAACAGGATGGAGTGGGGTGAGTCAGGATAAAGCAGAGGGATGTAGGGGGCAGGTGCCCCAGGTTCCAACACCACCCTGGCCCTGCTGGTGACCATGTGATGGCAGATGAGGCAGTATCTTTCTAAACTGGGCTTTTATCCTCTCACATGAAAACAAAGGACTCTTCTTGATGAGCGCCACCTTATTGGGGGCCAGTACTGTGACTGCCTCTGAAATCTCCAAGGGCCCTTTCAATACTAATATTCTATGGTTGTAGGTCAGCATAGGAAGTAGTAGCAGAGAGAGAGTTCTGCCTTTACTGGGCCTGCAACCATGCCTTGTGCTGTTCAAAACATGGGGGTTTTTTGAGGGGGGGAGGGCAGAGCAGGGATTAGATTATGATGACAGAGGGTAGGGTTGGCTTTTCCCTTTGACTGTAGAATTCAGAATAGTCAAGAGCTTAGATTCTCTGTCTTTATGATACTGGAATGCTGAAGATAAGGCTACCTGGCAGACCGGGGGCTTTCCTTGGCAATTTGGGGGGTGCCCATACAGCCTTTTCAGGCCTCCCCTGGGATGTGGTTAGGTTTGTATCCACAACAGCCTGACTACTAGCTGTACTGCTTTGTTTGAGGCCTCGGGCAAAGACTCCACCCAAGCATGGGGGAGGGAGGGTGAGAGCTGATGCTGATGCCCGAGTGGGTGGGCATTCAAAGACTCCAGTGGGGCAGACTTGATTACCATGTGGGGGTGGAAGCTAGCAAGGGACATCAGGCCAGCTGTCTGCCTTGGCTGCTGCCGATTTCCCTCTTCCTGTCCTTGCCAAGTGGGCACCCCATCTTCAGAGAAGCTCACGGGTCGACCAAATGGGCTTCCTTAGCCAGGGAGACATGTGGTTTCTTGCTTTTTAGGACAAGTCTAGTAGGAACTCTCCCTGCTAGCCAAACCAGGCCTTCTTGTTCTCCCAACTGGCAGAGACATCCATTGGGGTCTCTGTCCCACGACCCAAGCAAGCATCTTGGAAATGAAAGCAGTAACCCCCAGAATACAGCTTCTGGCAAAGGTCACAGGCCCTCCAAAATCAAGGTTGGGTATATTAGAGATGGTTTTATAGCATGGATAGACTAGGAAACCAAGCTGAGATCCCCTACAACCTGGTCTCGTCTGTAATCTGAGTTAGGGGTGGTCTAATTCATGTTCATGACATCCATGTCTCCTAAGGCTGGGACAGCCTCCCTTTTGTATCAGCCCTCTGTCACTGAAACTTTGCTTGTGCAATCCTTGACAATTCAGAAATCCCTGAGGAGGCAGTGAGGTTGGAGCTGAGGGAGCTGGGGGACAGGAAGGCCCAGGGCCTGCTTTGGAGGCTCTTCCTCCAAAGAGGTATGGGGACCCCTGGAGAATTTACCACTTGTCTGTTTACTCATTTGTAAAATGAGTTCAATAATCCAGTTGTCCATTGAGGGCTCTTACTAAAGAAACACATGACCTAAGGGGTGGGGTTAGTATCTGATGGTTAGCTTGGACCCCATCCACCCTCCAGAATGATCACAGAACTGGGTGCTGTTGGGGATGAGGGGAAACAAAGACATGGAAGGGAAAGCAGGCCTTTCCCTCAGAGTTAACAACTATGGCGAGAAGGAAATTGTGTGTGTGCGAAGCGACCTGAGAACAATCCCAAGGCAAGTGTCAAAACCCCAGATTCAGTAAAGACACCAAGGGAGACATTCCAAATGGAGGCTGGAGAGAGAGTGGGGGCAGCGCTTCACCAGGGAAGCCACCTGCAAGAAGATGTCACGGCCAGCTCAGGCACAAAGCTGGCAGGCTTGGCCCTGGTGAGCAGCCACCCTCAGCGTCTGGGAGACACTTCAGAAACTCTTTAGGAAAGCGCCTCTCTGTCCCAGTGCAGCCAGCTTTCCTTTTGGAGGAATCCATCCCTCCCCTTCAACGTCTCCCCCATCAGGCTCTTCTCAGGGGGTCCCAGAAAATCACACCTAGTCAGTCAGTAAGCACAGCTTCTCATTACTTTTTGCTTCTTCCAGGAATTTCTAGCACTTCTAGAGTGAGATTTTGATGATGTCTCGACGCAGTCAGCGCCTGAGCCATCGTTACCATGTTGATGATGATGGAGGCAGCAGCAGCAGCAGCAGTGGAGGAAGTTCCCTGGTGGCTGGTCAGCACACTGCCTTCAAGGACAGTCCCTTAAGGTAAGCCACTCCACAGCGGCCCTAGGTCATCTTCCAGATCACAACCACTCAGGGCAGCCAAGGGCCTGGCCAGCTTCCATGTGCACCTTTCTTTCCTGCCCCCATCTTTGGTGGAAACATCACTCTAGTGCTTTCTTTCCCCACAAATGCGAGAATTTCCTGTCCCCAGCACCGTCTCTTCCCCTTCTACCCCAACCTGGGCTGCTGCTGCCTTCACTCTCTGAGAACAGGAACTAGGGAGGGGTGACTTTGAGCATTGAGAGGGCCAGAAACTGAGGCTTAAAGCTGGGCAGGGAACAACCATCATGTGGCCCAGTACCCACGGTTTCTGGGGTGAGCTGCAGGGCCTAGCAAGAGCATAGGAAGCCATGGGGGTGATGGACCTGTGGGGGAGGAGACAGGTTCAGGTGGCTTTAGCTCCTCTTGTACCTCATCATGGTGGTTCCATTTGGAAAGAGGCCCTGCCTGGCCCATGGGAGCTGGGGATTTGTTCCAATGTTATAAAGGATTCATCTGTTGAAGGAATAAGAACAGAAGAGGGCTTTGGGGATCATTTCTTTTCATCCTAGAAGCTCCTTGAAAGTCTCTTCCTCCTCCAGGCCTTTCTCCCCCTGTTTTTCTCCTGCTTCATCTCCTTCACCCTCTTTCCTTTGCTCTTCATGCTTGGCGCCCCCCAGGACTCTGAAGAGGAAATCTGGCAGTGTGAAACGCCTCTCACCAGCCCCTCACCTGGGCCCTGCTTCCAATCCTCACACTACCTACTACAGTGAATCAGTGGTCAGCGAGTCCTACGTCAGGGGCCCCCGGGTCGCCTCGGTGGACAAAAGCTCCATCCTACAAGATCAGCTGGACAGCGATGTCTACTGGAGTGAACGTGGTGAGCTCTGGCCAGAGCTTGACAAACCCGAGGGCTTGGGCTGGGGAGAAGGAAGGAAGCTCCTCCCTGTCTTCTAAAGATTCCTAAGGAGGCTAGTGTCTGTTGGGAGTTACCTTACTCCTCCAGGTTGGCTCATCTCCCTGGATCCTCCCAGGTGGGAGATCCTTCCATTCTCCTGAAGCCCCTCAGTCCCACAGATGGCACTTTTCCAGATCTGGGTGACAATAACCATGCCTCCTAAGGCAGAAGGCCACCTGGTTTTGTGCAGCCAATGAGCTAAAAATCATCTTTACATGTTTCAGTAAAGTTCCATTACACTTAAAAACATAAAAAGTGTTCTTACCTCATACAGAAATAGGAAGGGGGCCAGATTTTGCCCTTGTGCAGAACTCCATTCCTGCCCTAAACCACATGGGGGGGGCTTCTGGGTTCAGACCCCCAAAGGGGTGGGAAGTCTGAATTCTGAAAAGTTCTGCCAGGTGTTCCACCTCTGGCAGCTGCTGTTGCTGGAAGCCTGAAGCTCCCTGCTTATCAGGCACCTCCATGCTCTGTGCAGGTGGGGACTTGGTGAGGAGGAGGAGAGGCCTGGGAGGTGCTGAGAAGAGTAAGATCAATGGACTGAATGAGGGCAAAGTCACCTATGATATCTATGGATCTTCCTCAGGATACTCCTCGGAGGATGACTCTGCAGGTAGGCAGCACTTCCTGCCTACTGGAACTCCATCCCCTGGACGCTGCCCCGTGTACTTTGAAGGGTGCCCCATCCAGGGGGGATGGGGAGAACATAGATTTCAGATAAAAGGATAGAGAACTCTGCAGTCTGGCTCCAGGTGGGGGTTTGGAGGTTGGGAGGGCCCAAGCCTCAGCATGGTAATGGGGATGCCTGGGGCCCACTTGTGTCTCCTTCTGGGTGGCTCCTCATGTCTTCACTTTCCTGCAGGGCACACACTTATGGACCAGCCTGGCTCAGCATCCTCATTAAGGAATGCTGCCTCCCAAGTTGGTGCTTTCTTGTGGGTGGCCATCACTTTTCCAGGTGGGTTCTGGGAGTGGGTGGGCACACTGCCCAGGGCAGTCCCTGCTGTGGGCCCATAAGAGCTTCCTCATTCCTACGCTGGGGCACACCAGGCCTGGGTGCTAACCCTAGGACAGTGTGTGGAGACAGGCTTTTATGGCAGGATCCCCAGGCACAGCTAGAAAGCCTTGGGAGATTCAAGGAGCAGCTGCAGAGTGGGCAGGCTGGGAGCAAGCTAACTCTGGGATAGGAGGGCGAAGCCTTTGAACCCCTCTGCTGGGACTTTTACAGGTTGGCTCTTTGGCCTGTTCTACTGGTGGCTGGGCACTACCTGCTACCGCCTGACCACAGCTGCCTCCCTGCTGGACGTCTTTGTCTTAACCAGGTCAGTGAGGCCTCCCTGGGCTCTGCCAGAACCAAAGAACCCATGCTTGAAAAAGCTTCACCACCCTTGAGCTCAGTTCAGCTTTTGAGACTTTTGTGCCATGAATCTTATGACAGAAGGTCAGGTCAGGGTCAGGGGTGTGCTGGAATCAGCTGGAACCAGCTTGAACCTGCTCCTGAGTGTCAGCTACCAGTCAGGGCTCCTCTGGGTATCTAGACTGAAGAAGAAGATGGGACAAGTTGTGTGTGCCTTCACCCCCTTCAGAACTGCTTGTTAACCCTTCCCCAGCACATGCCAATCCCCATGAGCACAGGTGCTGCTCTATTCCTGAGAATCTTGGAGGAGCTGTCCCCTCAGTAGTTCCTGCCTCTCATCTCCACTGACTCTGGTGGCTTCACCTTGGCCAGTTGGAAAGTCCTGAGCTCCCAGGGGTTGTAGTCTCTTCCCAGTCCTTCGGGTAGCCAGGCCATCCTTACAGTTTCTCTGTGGGGGGTCATGTCCAGGTTTCCAGGCAGCCTCCAGGGCTGTGTCCAGGAGCCTGTAGAGCAGGGGTAGGGAACCTGCGCTCTCCAGGCCACATGTAGCCTTCTAGGTCCTGGGGTGCAACCTTTGGACTGAGGCCAAGTTTTACAGAACAAATCCTTTTCTTAAGGAGATTTGTTCTTGGAAGTCTAGATTCAGTCAAAGGGCCACCCTTGAGGACCTCAAGTGCCACATGTGATCTCCAGGCTGCAGGTTCCCTATCTAGCTCTGGATTCTTGGGGCCACAGGCTAGGCCCAGGGAGACTAGCCAACCTTGTCAGGGCTTACTCCTTCCAAGTCCCAATTTGACAAGCACTGAAATGATTTAGCCAAAAGAAGCCTGCCCAATTCACTAGCATATAAGCACATTCCTGAGAGCCCTGGGAGGGAGATGCTTTCCACCAGCCCTGTCACCTTTCATAACAACATTCACACATTTGACCAAGGTCAAATTTTCTCCTTCCACTTGACCTCGAGGGCTGTCCATAAAAGCCCAGAGCTCCCCATCGTAGCTGTCCCAGGGTGGGGGCACACCCTTTGTTGGTTTCCTCAGCAGCTCAGGGAGGGTCGCACAGGAATCTGGTGGGGAAGACCAGGCACTAATGTCTCCTCCTTCATCCCCATGAAATCCAGGAGCTTTTCAACTCTGAAGAAGTTGTTTCTGCTTCTCTTGATGCTGTTGCTTCTGGCTTCGCTGGCTTACGGTGAGCCTTGCTGAGTCCCCAGGGCACCCTGCCAGCCCAGACAGACAAGGGCTTGGGGGCAGGGCTGCTGAACGCAAGTCTGGAAGACAGAGCTTTGAAGGGGAGCCTTTAGCCTTTAGGGGAAAAGGGACCCAGGCCTTGTATGGGAAAGTTCTTGTGCCTGAAATGGGATAGACGGCCTGTGTCTCCTCCTCTTGATCCAATCCCACAAGCCTTTCTTGTGCATCTTCTGTATGCAGGCCTCCCAGACTCATGCTGCATGCCTACTATGACAGTGCTGGCTTTACATGGGTGTTTGATCTGCCCCCTCAGTGGTCACTGTCAAGGCACTTGAGGGTGGGGGAACTGGTAGAAGAGCTGAGTCCACAATGAATGGGTTAGCTGGGCAGGACACAGCCAATGCCAGCTCTGGAGGCCTTTGCCCCTTCTCACTGGGGAGAATGGACAGGGTGGTCCTCCCTGGATGGTCCCAAAAGAGCTGTACTCTGTTCAGGAACCATGACATCACTTACCCCCTACTATGAGATGAAGCCCAGCTTGGGAATGGTGACACCACAAGCTGTCAGTTACCAGGACCTCTATTCAGCTGGCATCTCCTGAAAGCACTCTGATCCTCCAGAAGAGACAGGGCTGTATGTGGACCAGGCTTGGGACCAGGAGGCAGGACTTCTCCATGTCCTCTCCCCAGCTGCTTCTTGTCCCTCATTTTTCTCATAATCCAAAAGTGTGTAATGACTCCTGAAAGGATCATGAGAGATGCCTTTCCTGAAGGGTCTTGCCTTCCAGATCATGGGGCCCATAATGCATGCACCTTCCTTGGGCCAGGGTCTGAGCCCATGTGGATGTGACACTGCCAGACACAGTCCAGGTGTAGGTCCTCATCCTGGACATGTTTCCCTTCTGGTGCCTCAGCCTCTGCCTTCATTAGCCTTTCCTCCCATGTGCTAGGTGCTTGGTATTTTTACCCCTATGGACTACAGACATTCCACCCTGCTATGCTGTCCTGGTGGGCAGCAAAGGGCAGCAACAGGAGAGAGGAGGTGTGGGAAGCAGGAGAATCCACCCCATATTTCCAGGTGAGTGCCTGGGTGAGTGCCAGGAACACTTTGTGCAGGACAGGCAGACAGTCTGCTCACAACCAAGTCTGTTCCAATCAACCCCAGAATCACTCAGTCCACTACCATTTCTTAAGTGTGGCCTACTGTGTGTCAGGCACTGTGCTAAGGGATGGGAATTCAAAGAAAGAATTCAAACCCAAACAAACAAGCCCACAGTCCCTGCCCTGAAGGAGTCCCCGAGTCATGAGGAAACAACTAGGTACAATGGAGATCTACCAGGACAGATGGGAGTGAAGCAGTAGAGGGAGTTGGCTATGCTGTTTCTTCTATGGCAGCCATACAGACTATTACCATACCATCTTTGAAGACAGTTCTGGCCTGGCAGGATCTTCCAGGTGGTGTCCTCTCCTAGCGCTGTCTTTGAAACAGCTCTGCAGCACTATGAGGCATCAGAGGAGGGGGAAGCAGGATTAGCCAGAGGAAGCTGCTTTTGTTTCCATTTTGTAATGAACAAAAGTCTGTTTTATTTCCCTTCTCCCTCTCCCACCCATTCAGAAAAATGAAAAGCAAACCACTTGTAACAAATGTGCAGAGTTAAGCAAACCAGTCCCTTTTTGGCCATGTCTAAAAGATCTATGTCTCCTTCTGCCTCCTGAGGCCATCTCTCCGTCAGAAGTTGGGTCATTTTCCAGAAAAGTACTTGGTCACTGCATCGATCAGAGTTCTAAAGTCTTTCAAAGTTGCTTCTTTGTGGTTCTTCTCACTCTGCTCTGCACCAGTTCATACAAAGTCTTCTCAGGTTTCTCTCAATACCACCTATTTCATTGTTTCTTAGAGCACGGTTGTATTCAATCCTTACACCATAATTTATTCAGCTCTTGCCCAGTTCGGGGGCAAGCCAGTAGTTTCCATTTCTTTGTCTTTGCTGTTTGGGTGCCAAGTGTGTGTCATGCAGAAGATAGGTCATTCATCTCAGTGGTGACAGTCTCTTCTTAATGGTCTGTGCTGTGGGGCAAGAGATGAGAATATAAATCCAGGCTATAATGAAGCCTTCATTTAGTAACCTCGATTTATCCATGGATTTCCATCTCCAAACTCATCAATCTTTGCACCAGGGCCACTCACAAGCAGCATTAGGAGACTCTCTCACCTTGGATATGCAGATCCCTGGGGAGCCAGGGTCAGAAAACCTGGGCTCAAGTTTGAGCTTTGCCACTTGCTAGCTTTGGGACCTGGGGCAGTTCAATGCCAACCTCTCAAGACTCAGCCTCCCGCGTTCCCCCGCTGCCTTCAACTGAAATCATAGTTGCCTCCCCCAAAAGGCCTTCCCTAACACCTTGTCACACAGTGAAGTGATTCTGGAGGGGGGGGGGTCTCCAGAAATTGGTAGCAGAGCCCAGACTATCAGAGTTGATCAAGCTGGGAAGACTTGAAGGCTGTGTGCAGATCCTGGTGTCTGCCCACCAGAAGCTTGGCCACCAGGTGATTGGATTTGGGGAGTCATGATGACTTGGGAAGCAGATAAAAAGACCAAACAACCTTTGCCTTCTGCAGCCACCTTCTGTTTGTGGACAGAGGTCAGGGGACCTCAGAGAAGGACAAAGAGTACTTGGTCTCCCTCAGTCCTCACACAGTCCAACCACAGTCTAAGTGGTTGACATTATTCCAGTGTAATCTGAGGGGTGACATGGAGTGGTGGGATAAAGGACATGGCTCTAGAAACAGCAACAGATGAGGTGCTGGATGTCAGATGCACAATGAGGTCCACGATTTTGGACACAGCCAGTGTCAGAATTTGATTTGTCTGACTTCTCATGTCAGCTGCAAGGAGTTTTTTTTTCAGATGTGGGGGGGGAAACAATCAGTGGAATGATCACTCACAGGCAGAAGAATTTGGAGGAGGCAAATCAGCCTCAAGGATTAGATTTCATCACATTTTTAAAGGCAACTAAAAAACCCCATAGTTGCTATTCCAAATGAGCATAAGGCAACAGAGGGCAAAGGAAGTCCAGGAGGAAGCTGAGAAGATCATTTTGTCCTTGTGACCCCAACACTCGGCATAGCCTGTTACACTTAGTGGGAGTGTATGAGTGTTTGTTGGCTGTCATTGTACTAAGTCCACAAAACAACGTGCAAGGGAAGAAGACACAACTATTATTTGTCAGTAAGAAAGTCCCCAGGCACAGGATACATGATCAGCACCAAAAGATGTCACAACGAAACCAAAGGACCATCTTCACGGAATGAGAAATGCTGGTTACACGAATCATTTCAGCATCAAGGACCAGATCAGTGACTGGGCCCCACAAAGGTCAAAATCCAGCAAGTTAGAAGAAAGGGGGACAA
Organism: Notamacropus eugenii; assembly: GCF_028372415.1. NCBI lineage: Eukaryota > Metazoa > Chordata > Mammalia > Diprotodontia > Macropodidae > Notamacropus > Notamacropus eugenii. The sequence goes on along the minus strand of NC_092874.1, from coordinate 296,330,588 downwards.
AAGGGGAAAAAACATACCGTACAGCTCCAACAGCTCCAGTCCTTCCTCTTCAGATGTGTCAACCACTCAGGCACGGCAAAAGGAACACTGACTCATAGCATCATTTCCTAAGGATGTTTGACTGCTGCCCCAAAACATCACATTCCAGTGAGAAGGCCAGCAATCCTAGAGGCTGCCTCCGTCAGAGACCAGCGGCTCTTGGCAAGCAAAGAAACCAAAGGCAACACTGGATCTGAAAATAGGCCACTGGCGCAAGAGAAGAAGAGGGTGGTGACTAAAGGATACAAACAGTGGCCCCGTGAAACGGCAAACATCAGGAAGGGCCCTCAGCCTCCCTCTTCAGCTCAGTCCTGAGAGTGGAGGCCCCCAAATTCTTGAGTCAGCTCCTTCCCCGCTCAGTGACTCACCTTGTTAGGAAGCTGTTCCTGCCTCTGAAATGTGCCACAACTTCTACCTTGCCAGGACAAGCAAAGCAACTCTAACCCTGTCCATGTCCACAAAGTCTGAAAACCATTTTCACGTCTCCTCATCGTGTTGTGTGTTTCCAAAAGTTTTCTTGATATCATTGGTTTTTACTTAACCTACCTTTCCCAGTGTGTCTTCTCAGAAAGAGAAGCAGGGAATTTGGAAAAACCCTGCAAAGCTTGTGTGATCTACTAGTGAAAATCATTTTGAATTAGGTACATCTTTACACACACACACACACACACACACACACACACACACACACACACACGCACACATCCCACTGACTTTGAAGACTTGTCTCTAGCTTTTGCTTTCATGTGAACCACCTTGCTCAGTGTATCCTTCCCATTTTGCCCTCCCACAGAGCCAGCCCTTAAGCAAAAGAATAAACCAAAAAGGGGAAGAAAAGTTCAGCAGAACACAGCAGGCGAGCCCAGCATTAGATGCAGGTTCCCTGCCAGTATTTCCCACCCTAGCCAGGACGGGAAGGGAAGAAGATCCTCATGGGTCATGTCTGTTCTTTCCATTTCCATGGTTGTCTGTGGTGCTTGTTTTCTTGTTCTCCTCATTCATTTATTCCACTTTTCCCCAGTTCATGTAAGTCTTCTAATTAAGCAGAGTTGTGGCTTCGTACAGCATAGTCATATTTCCTTGTATCCATAAGCCACTCCTCTGTCAATGAGTTCTTTGCTACCAAAGAACTTTCTTAGTGGTTCAGTTGGTATGGCACTGAATAAGTTAATTTAGGTAGTTTTATCATTTTTATGCTACTGGCTTGACCTACCCACGAGGAGTGAGTACATCTCCAACTGTTGAGATCTCTACGTATGAAGAATGTTTTGTAATTGTGTTCATATAGTTCCTGTGTGTGTCTTGGCAGGCAAACTCTCAGGTTGTATACAGTATACAATTGTATACAGTTATTTTCAATGGAATTTCTCTTTCTATCTCTTCCTGCTGGATTTTCTTGATTAATGTATAGAAATGCTGATGGTTTTGATGGGCTTCCAACTTTCTTTAAGTAATTGTTTGAACTGGTTTTGTTTTAAACTGGTTTTTTAGATGACTCTCTAGGGTTCTCTTGGTAAACCATTGTATCATCTACCAAAAGAGATAGTTTTGGTTCCTCATTGCAGTTTTTTCCCTTCAGTTTCTTTTCTGCCTTATTGCTATATCTAGCAGTTGCTGTAACTGGTACAACACTGAATAGCAATGGTTGGCAATGGACTTTCTTCCTTTACCGTGATCTTACTGGGAAGGCTTATCCCCATTACATATCATGCTTGCTCTTGGTTTGAGTTAGATAATACTTATTTTAAAGAAGACTCCATTTATTCCTGTGCTTTCTAGTGTTTTTCAACAGGGATGAGGCATTTTGTCAAAAGCTTTGTCTGCACCTGTTGAAATCATATAAATTTGTTGTTTATGTTATTGATATAATCAGTTACATTTATAGTTTTCCTAATAATTGACCCAGGCCCAACTTCTTGGTATCAATCCAGCTTGGTCACAGTGTCACAATATATCTTTGTGATATATTCCTGTAATCTCCTTTCTTAGCATTTAATATTTTTCATCAATATTCATTAAGGAAATTGATCTATAGTTCCCTTTCTTGGGGAGACGTGACTCTCCTTGGTTTGAGTATCAAGATTATATTTTTGTCATAGAAAGAATTTGATAAGATTCTATCTTTACCTGTTTTTCAAATCGTTTATTTAGTGTTGGAATTGATTACTTTTTAATCATTTGGAAAAATTTGATTTAGTCCTGGGGTTTTTTCTTAGAGAGATCATTTATAGCTTGTTTCGTTCCTTTTTCTAAGATGGGGTTATTTAAGGGCTCTGTTAAACAGGACTATTTATATTTGAAAAATTCATTTCATTTAGATTTTCATTTTTATTATTGGCATGTAGTTGGGCAACAAAGCTCCTAGTAATTACTTTTATTTTCTCTTCATAGATTGTAAATTCACTGTTTTCATTTTCTGATGTAATAATTTGGTTTTCTTTTGTAAAAATTAAATTAGCCAAGGATTTATCTATTTAATTGTTTTTCTCAAAGCTTATAGTTTTATTTATTAGTTCATTGGGGTTTTGTTCTTTCAATTTCGTTCATCTTTCTATCGATTCAAGATTTTAATTTTGGTGTTTAATTGGGAAGGGATTAATCTGTTGGTTTTCTAAATATTTTAGTTGCATGTCTAATTCTTTAATCTGTTTCTTTGTCTCTTTGATTGATGTAAGCATTTGAAAATATACATTTCCCTCTAAGTCCTGCATTGACTGCATCCCCAAAATTTAGTTATGTCATTGTCACCATGAAATTGTTAACCATTTCTATGATTTGTTCTTTGACTCATCCATTCTTTAGGATCCATTCTGTAAGATCCATTCTTTTTCTCCAACTCCTCTATTTGTGTATCTTTCTGTTTCAAGCATATTTCTTGTAAATAACATATTGTTGGATTCTGGTTTCTAATCCATTCAACTGTATTCTTCCATTTTATGAGTGAGTTCATCCCATTCCCATTCACAGTTGTGTTCATTAAATGTATATTTTTTTCCATGCTATTCTTTTACACTCATCCTTTTGTTTTTTACTCTGTCCCTTCTTCAGTAGTCTTTTGTTTCTGACCTTTGCCTCCCTTAATCTATCCCGTCATTCTTCCCTCCCCCTCACCTTTCTCTTAGACGCTTTTCCTCCTACTTCTCCTTGCGTAAAATGAATCTCTCCATCTCATTGTGTGTGTATGTGTATTCTTCCCTCTTTCAACCAGTTCAGATGAGAATAAGGTTCGTGTTGCCTGTTCCCCTCTTCTGTCCCTCCCATTGTATAAACTCTTTCTAGTGCACCCCATTTATGAGATAACTTTCCCCATTCTTTCTCTCCTTCCCCACAACCTTCCAGTGCATTTCTCTTCTCCACCCTTCCATTCTTTTGAGATCCTCACAACATAATACAGTCATTCAGGTCGCTATCTATTTAGACTGCTTCTAGGACCCGTGGTGATCATAAAATTCTGAAGTGGTTACATGTATCATCTTGCCACACAAGGGATCTAAACAATTTGCCCTTTTTTAGTGACTTGTGATTTCTCACTCATGTTCACCTTATTATTCTTCTCCTGAGTTCTGTGTTTGAATGTCAAATTTTCTATTCTGTTCTGGTCTTTTCATCAGGAATGCTTGAAAGTTCTCTATTTCACGAAGGGTCCTTATTCCCCTGTAGGACGATACACAGTTTTGCTGGGTAGTTTAATCTTATTGTGGGCTCTAATCCTAGATCTTTTCCACTCCAGAATATGATATCCCAAGCCCTGTACTCCTTTAATGTGGAAGCTTCTAAATCTCATGTGTCCTGACAGTACTGGATTATTTCTCTCTGGCTATTTGCAGAATTTTCTCCTTGACCTGGCAGTTCTGGATTTAGAACAGTTGCTGGGAGTTTTCATGTGGGGGTTTCTTTCAGGAAATGATTTGTGGTTTCAAGTTCTACTTTGCCCTCTGATTCTAACACATCTGGGCATTTTCCTTTGTAATATCTTAAAATATTATGTTGAGCTCCTTTTTTGTTCCTGGCTTTTGGATAGACAAATGACTCTCCAATTCTCTCTCCTCAATCCATTTCTAGGTCATTGGAGTTTTGTATGAGATCCTATACATTTTCTCTTGAATTGATTTTATTTTTTGTTGTTGTCTCCTAGAGTTATTAGCTTCTATTTGCTCAGTTCTAATTTTTAAGGAATTCAGTATTTTTGTGCCTCTTTTACTAATTATTCATTCTCTTCTCATATCTTTCTTGTACCGCTTTTTAAAAATTTTTCCTCTTCCACTCTTAAAATCACTTTTTGTTCATTTTTATCTCATTCTTTAACTCTTCTAGGAATTCTTGTTCAACTCTTATCCAATCTACCCTTTTTCTTGGAGGATTTGCTTAAAGATATCTTCAAGTCATTGGCTTCTTCTGTCTTTCTGTCTTGAGCCATAGTAGCCCTTTGTGGTCAGGTTCAGTTTTGTTTACTCATTCTTCCAGCCTATTTCTTGACTATGAACTTGATGTTGGCATTGGGCTCAGCTCACCTCTGGGCTTTCTTAGTTCAGTCCGCAAACTTTCAGTGCTTCCATAGTGGTGATATCTGTTCACTGCTATTCTTGTCTGAGTTGTGCAAGTTCCTGACTCAGGTTTAGGTCTTCTGGCTTGCGGGTGCTGGAGTTTCTGTAGAATGTTATTGGACTCAGTCATTGTTAGCACACTTTGAGGTTCTGCAGGTTCAGAGGGACCGAACTTATTGACTCTTCTTGCGTCTGGGTCTCCTACCCGAGGTATCCCACTGCAGGACTAAAAGTGAACATTGAGCCCCCAGCTGTGCTCTGGGGCTCAGGTCCAGAACCTCTTTGCAGAACCCCTTTCTTGATCAGTGCTCAGCTAGGGCCTCGCTCACTCATAACTGCTCCTCTCAGCCTAGAAGAGTCATTTGGCCCCCTTCATGCTCCCAGGATAGCCTGGGATCTGCTCCTGCTCAGGGATTCAGTTCTAGCCCTTTTACCATCCTTGGGCAATGAAATGCTTCCCACTGTCCTGGCTGCCATTATGTTGGGCTCCTGGCCAGCCCCCACCTCAGTGTCCACAGCTCTCTTATTTCTTAAGCTTCCCTGGGCTGGAGAAATGACGCACAGGGATGTTTTCTTGGCTTTCCTCATGAGAATGTGGTCTGGCACATTATCTAGATGGTTAGAGAGGAGGTGGGCTGGGCTCATCAAAAATGCCCACTCTCCCTCTGTTCTCTTGGTTCTGCCCCTGTGCTGTGTGGTTGGTGGGGAGGGGACCTTCTGCATGCTTAGCCTCCTTTGTACCTCTTGGGGAGGTCTCTGACCTGGCTTTTTGCCCTGAGCTCTCTCAGCTTCTTCGACATTTCGACCCTGGTGACCCTGGCCCTCCCTCATCACTCTCCTGGCTCACTGCCGCAGTGTCCTGAGTGGCCTCCCTGCCTCCAGTCTGTTCTGCACTCTGCTCTCAAAGGAACTTTCCTTAAGAACAGAGCAGACCAAGTGACTTCCCTCCTCAGTCAATGGCAGGGCCTCCCCTTTGCCCCCCAGAGGAAAACAGCACCACCCTGTCTTTCCAGCCTTAGCCTCATTGGTCTTCTGTACTCCTTTCAAACTCGGTGACCCTACCCAAATGGCTGCCCCCATGCTGAGAATTCATTCTGGTGCTCTTTCTTCCAGTCAGCCTGTCAACCCACATGTATTTATTAAGCACTTCCTCAGTGCCGGGTCCCGGCCTAGGGGACACAGGTACCCAAAATGAAACCATTCCCATTGACCAGGAACTTCCATTCTCAGGCGGAGACCAACAATGCTTACGTTTTTGTAAATAGCATAAGTGTGAAATGAAGAAATCTGCCGACAGCAGTTAAACGACCTGGTGGCTTTTAATGTCCTTGTCTCCTCCATTCAAATGGAAGTTCTTCGTACACAAGAAAGGTTTCCTTCTTGGTCCTTGTGTTCTCAGCACTCAGCCCCACCTCGGGCACACAGTGGGTGCTTAACAAATGCCCAGTGCTCCTTGTTCCTCCTCCTAAGAGACTTTTCATCTTTGTGTGTTTTCCTCCTTGTTCCCAAGGCTGAACAGCATGTCCTGTCCAAGGTTCATGCCCTAGAAAGGCGGCTGGAAACTCTGGCTTCTGAATACTCTGCACGTTGGCAGAAGGAGGCCATCAGGCTGGAGTTGCTGGAGCTGCAGGGGGCCAGTGGGAATGGAGGTGGAAAAAGCCTGAGCCACGAGGATATTTCAACTCTCCTGGAGGGCCTGATGAGCCAATGGGAATCCACCCTGAAGAAGGACTTCCGTAGGGACACCACTGCCCACATCCAGGTGAGGAGAACGCTCTGCTAAGAAGACCAGGTTGGCAAGCCCAGCTAGTGGAAGGCAAAGAGGTCTTGAGGTGAGGCAGCACTCTGGGCTTGGCAGGACCTGCCAAGTTCTCTGGGTCTTGTTGAACGCCTGTCTCCTTTTTTGTGGTCTCCAGGAAGCACTCACCACCCTCAGGGCAGAACATCGGCAAGATTTGGATAATGTTCTAAAGAAGATTTCTCAGGCATCCCAGGTAATCCAGAAGCTCTGACGCTTCTGGAGGCAGAGACACAGGGGATGGAGGGCGGGGGGGTGGGGGGGGGGAAAGGGTGCGGGGAGGGGGGGAGAGGGGGCAGAGACGTCTTGGGGGAGGTCACTTGTAGCTGGAAATGTTGGTGCTGCTGTCAGTAGACCTAACACTTGCTTACAGGTTTCTGGCCAGATTCCATACTTGTATGGGAGCATATTCGATTGACTCATTGTCCCTGAGAGCTCCTGTCTGAGGACTCTGGATCCCCTTGTCCGAAGGATAAGCAGAGAGCTTACTGATCTAAAGCAACCTAAGCCTCCTCCTGTAGCTCCTTTCTGGAACCCCTTTCCTGTACTGAGCACATCCATGCATGAAGACTAGGGAGGGATAAGATTGTCAATGAGAAGACTGTAACTCAACAGCTGAGTTTGAAACTCTTTTCAGGGACTGAGAAGTGACCTCACCACTCTAGGGAAAGTGGTTCATGCCTAATCTCAGCTGAGTTGGGGTCTCTGTCAGATGCCTCCTCTTGGTGGGATGATAAGAGAGGAGTCCAGTCTTTGAAAGGTCTAGCCCAAACTCAAGGTCAAGATTTCTGGAGCCCAACAGTTTGCAGAGACTCAGATCCTCCTTAGCAGACAGAGGGTCCACCCAGAGGAGACAATGAGTCCCCAGAGTGTGGTTTGGTGTTTTCATCAGTCTCATTGTGCCATCATCTTCCTTACAGGAGCTGGAAAGCTGGGTGCTCCAGCTAAAATCTGAATGGCAGAGGTAAGGCCCCAAACTAACTGGCAAAGAGAAGAGGAGGGAAGGAAGGCTAGAAAACTAGACCAGAGAAAGCACCACTGAGATTCTCTGGGGGGGTGTCAGTAGAGCCAGAATACTTGGGTTAGCATGTCCATAGGATTAATCCCAGCTGGTAAGGACCTCAGAGAGCAGATGAGGGTCCTGAGGCCTGGGAGGGAAATGACTTGCCCAGGGTCACACAGGGAGTAAATGTCAGGGAAGACTTGCACCCAGATCTCTGGTTCTGTTCTTTCCCTTTGATAGTGGTTCTGCTTGACTCTATCCTGTGTCACTAGCCAGTGGCTGCCCTTCCCTTTTCCTTTTGTCACTGTCTAGTTTGGCCCAAGAAGCCCTCCAGGAAAACATATTAAAGGCTATGGGTCCACTGGAGGCCCAGCTGGCTGGCCTGAGACAGGAACTGGCAGCCCTGAGCCAGAGACAGGCTGCAGCGGCAGAGGAAGTAGACCTTTGGCCACAGAAGATGGCAGCCCTGCGCAGTGATGTGAGTCCTCCAGTCCACCACTTAGACCACATGTGCCCCTCTCTCCAAGGTGGGCTGCCTGAGCATCTGCCCAGGGAGACCCAACCCTCTAAGGTGTCCACTGGGGTCCAATGAGATCTTTTTTGGTAGACCTGAAAGCAGTGGGAAAATGCCAGTCACTTGGTTCACAACCGTCCCTTCCCTGGCACCAGGAAGACATGCATAGGCTCTGAGCTCTCAGAGTCTTTCTAGACACCCCCTCCCCAGGTCCCCTGTCCCGGCCCTCTTTCTTCCTTACCTCTACTGTTTTGTGGATGGTCTCTGGTGGTTTCTAGGTGGAGTCTCAGTTCCCAGCCTGGATCAGTCAGTACCTTCTTCGAGACAAGGGCGCTAAGGCTGGGCTTCTTCAGCTGGAGGAGGTACAGGCCCAACTTCGGGACCTGGAGCACAGAATCCTCACTCAGGTGGCAGAAGGGCAGGTCAAATCTGCCAGTGAAGCTGCTGCCAGCCTGAGGCTGACCCTTCACAAGGAAGGAGTGACTGGGGTCACAGAGGAGGTGAGGCCTGCCCCATTCCCTGTCTGCCTGTCGGAGGTCATGGGTTTGCCCTGAGAGGAGCCTCCAGGGAAGGAAGGGGAAGCCCTGGCAGAGCAGGTAGCACACGTGGCCCTCTGGTGAAAGGGCTGGGCCAGTTCTGCAGGCAGCTAGGCCCATGAGTCCATCCATGCCTGTCTTTTAGGATGTGCACCAGATTGTGAATGAGGCCCTGAAGAGATACAGTGAAGACCGCATTGGGCTAGTGGATTATGCCCTGGAGTCCTCAGGTAGGTAGCCTGTAGAAAGCCAGAGGGCTGGGGACATGATGGTTGCCCATTAAGGGACAGCAGGAATTAAAAACTCATGATGCCCCTTATGGGACGGGGCAGTTGAAGGGCTGATGCCCTGGCAGTGACCCCTCATCTTCAGGACTACCTCTGTGTCCTGCCAGCCCTCAGCTGCCCCCACCTCACTTCTCTCCCTCTTGTTCTTTCAGGGGCCAGCATCATCAGTAGCCGCTGCTCAGAGACCTATGATACCAAGACGGCCCTTCTCAGTCTGTTTGGCATCCCCTTGTGGTACTATTTCCAGTCCCCAAGAGCCATCCTCCAGGTATGACAGAACAAAGGGCCCCCAGCTTGGCTCTCTGCCATCTCCCACCTTCTGTGGGGGCTGGGCTCTCAAGGTGGGAGGATTACACAATGGAAATCTATTCCATTGGCTGCCCACCTGACTTGTCACCTGACTTGTCTTCTGCCCACAGCCAGATGTTTACCCTGGCAACTGCTGGGCATTCCGGGGCCCCCAGGGCTTTGCTGTGGTTCGATTATCTGCCCGCATCCACCTCACTGCTGTCACCTTGGAGCATGTACCCAAAGCCCTGTCTCCCATCAGCAACATCCCTAGCGCCCCCAAGGATTTTGTCATCTTGGTGAGTATCTGAGCCTTGCAGCTCTCCATTCCCGTATGCCTGACAGCCATTTCTTAACAGCAGCATTGTGAGGTGAGGAATGGAAGGATGTGCCCATTTTACAGCTGGGATATTGAGGCTGGTCTCTGGACTCCACAACCAGCCCTTTCCCTGCTCCCCCTCTTCTTAGAGAGAAGCCAGAAGAGGACAGCTGACAGCAGTCAAGATTTCAATGCTGTCTCAGGGTCCTTTTATACAACTCCTTTATACATGGGTGCCTCCATGGCCAGGTGTCCCATGGGGGAGCTGAGTGGGGATGATGAGCACCATTCCCTACAGTCACCTCCTTAGGGCAGAGTTGGAATGTCCTCATAAGGAGGATGTGGGTGAAAAAAGTGGAGCCAGAGGAGAAGAAGAAACGTGTAGGGGAACAGGATGCTTCAGGACCTAAATCCTGATAGATGAAGAAACTGAGGCACCTACAATTAAATTGTGTGTCCCAAGCCATTCAGCAGCTTAGGGGAAGAGGCAGAGAAGGAGGCCAGGGGCTTGGAGGGAAAAGGATCTGTCTACTGAGTTAGTGAGAGATGCTGGAAGGTGAGGGGACCAAAGAAGGAAACATCATGGTGGCTTTTGCTTTCTCCCCTTTACTCTCCCCAATGTATCCCCCCCTACACCCCCTTCCTCCTCCTCTTCCACCTCCTCCTCCACAACCTCCCCTTCCTTTGCCTCCCTGGATAGATCTGGATTCATGTCCTAACAGCATGACCTTTCCTCTAACCCCCTCCCATCCATCCATCCATCCATCCATCCATCCATCCATCCATCCATCCATCCCTTCCCTTTGCTTTTCCTTCTCTGTAGGGGCTAAATGAAGATTCACAGTCGGAAGGGGTGGCCCTCGGGCACTTTACCTATGATAATGCTGGGGAGTCCATTCAGACCTTCCACTTTCAGGTATGGAGGGCTGGCCCCACAGTGTCCCAGGGAGGCTGGTGCTCTTGAAGGCTAGATCACCAGCCATGGGGATGCTGTGGCTTTGCTAGGAGCTGCAGTTTGAGCCAGGACCCCATGGTTCTGATAGCAACCTGAGGGATAACATTCAGCCACTGAAGAAGGCCTGGGGGGGACGGGCTCTGGGGTCAGGATGTCCACCAAGGGATCACGAGCCTTCCTGACCCCAGTCTCCTCTTCCCACAGGGCAATGACACAGCCCCATACCAGGTGGTCGAACTTCGGATCTTAAGCAACTGGGGTCACCCTGAGTACACCTGCATTTACCGCTTCCGGGTCCATGGGAAGCCTGCCAATTAGCCTCTCCCCCCCAGGGCCTTTCCCCTCTTTCCCCCTTCAGCCCCTCCCCTCCCCCAGCAAGCACTTCATCCCACTTTCTCGCCCTCTCCCACACTTCATCCCTTATGGCCACTGTGGCTTCTGGGAGAGATACAAGGTGGGAGCCTACCACCATGGAGCAGTTTGGCCCCACCCTGCCCTCTCTGATGGAGAGGAGATCACCAGCTCAGCTATTTGTTTCACTCCCCATCCTCTTGAGGGTCAGGTGGCCCAGCTCCCTACCAGGCCCTGCCTGCCCTCAGGAGGTGTATACACAGCTATGTATGATATCTTGAAGGTGTGAGTCAAGACATCATGAGGGCCTTATTATGCTCAGCAGCACTCAGAACCACAGCTTAGGCCACCTTAGCTTACCTTGCCCAAGAGTCTAGGTCAAAGAACTTGGTTTATTGAGGGCATGACAACTTGGGCAGTTCCAAAGGGCAGACTGGTAGACAGTCTGTCTTGGGCATGCCCCAGCAGGTGGCTAAAGCTCCCGTCCATGGTAGCATGCATAGTTCTCTTTACCATGGGGCATGATGGGGGCAGTCTTTGAAATCTGAAGTATCTGGGACTGGCCACAATTCCCTGGTGTTAAGTTTATTGGGATAGAGTTGGGGTTAGTTTTTTGGAGTTAAGGCTGGGATGGGAGGGGAAGGGCAAATTCTTTGGCCCTGCGGGCCCATTGTATTATGTATATAGATAGATATTTATATTTATACATAGACCTCTTTGTTCTTTGTTATCCGACAGAAAAGCTACGGGCTTCATTTCTGGCTTCCTCCCCCTGGGGCCCAGGGTGATATTCACTCCAGCTCCAGCTTGGGGTGGGGGGCAGGCTGTCAGGCACGGATCCTCACAGTGACATTGCCATCCTTCCTGCCTTTTACTGTAGGAGGGAAGGCAGGCCTTCACACCACAGGGCTGGCCACTGGTCCCTGAAGCAAGCAGGGGCACTCACTCATCTGCAGGCTTTGGGGGTCACCAGCAGACAGTGGCAGGCTGACCCTAGCTGGCCCTCAACCCAGTTTGCTCCCTCTGCTTCTGTTCGCTTACCAGGAAGCTGGCGTCTGAGCAGCCCTGCGTAGGAACCTACAGATGGGGTCTTAGTTCTTCCCCATCACAAAGGCTACTGTTTAATTCTTTACTTTGATTTTTTAATCAACAAATTCTAATTTATGCCTATGCAAATATAAATTTTCCCTGGGATCTGTGGCTTCTCCTTGTCCACCTGTTGCTCTTGAGGCCAACTTGGAGTAGTGGGGAAAAGAAGGTGGTATTCTGGTAGAAACTCCCTGGTTAAAGGGCGGCTTCCTTGCTGCTGAGTGAGGCCTGGGAGGGATTGTCCTGGGCATCGAGAGGGAGCTAAGCCCAGGCCTGGGCTGGGAGAAGCAAAGCTGGGTAAGGGAACCAGAGGAGGCTTTCTCATTTCTGCCTGCTCCTTTAAAGCTCACCCAAGGCCTCTCCTGGTCTTAATCCTCCCTCAGTGCGCCCAAATTGATGTTTTATACTTCCTTGTGTGTGTCTGCATATCCATACATAAACACACACCTATCCAGACAGACATTCCTCTGTGTGCCTGCTCCATCTTTCAGGAGCAGGACAGCTTTCTAAGGAAAAGAGCTTTGTGTCTGCCTTGGTCTCCCCCATAGCTAGCACAAGGCCTGCCACCCAGCAGACACTTTATCTGAGCATTGCTATTCACTTCAACTCAGGTGTAAAGAAAGAATATACTCTACAGCCTTCTCAACAAGGGGTCACCAGCATGCCTTTGACACCCTCCAGCAAGGGTTAAACACGTCACAAACTGCCAGCCGTCCTCTTCCACTTTCAGACAGCTCAAGTTGTTGGGAAATTTGTCCTGAAATCAGGCTGAAATCTATCTTTGGGCATCTTCCACCCACTATTCCTCGTTCTTTCATCCTGGGTCAAGCAGAACACGCTAATCCCCCTTCCACATCACTTTTCAAATAGTAGCATTAGAGAGTGGCTACTGCGTGCCAGCCACTGTGCCGAGCACTTTACAAATATCTCCTTTGATCCACACAACAACCCTGTGAGGTAGGCACCATTTCTAGACCCATTTTGCAGATGAGGAAATGTAGGCACAGAGGTGAAATGACTTGTCCAGGGTCACACAGCTGGTAAGTATCTGAGGGAGAATTTGAACTTGGATCTTCCTGCTTCCAGGTGCAGAGTTCCATCTCCTGTGCCACCTGAAGACAGTTCTCATGGTCCTCTGACAGCTTCTCAAGGGCCTTACACCATGTTCTTGGAGCCCTTCATCCTTCTGTTCACCCTTCTCTGAATGCACCTCACCTTGGTCATTTCTTTCCCACACTGTGATGCTCTGGCCTGAACACTGCCCTCTAGCTGTGGTCTCCTCAGGACAGACTTGGGCTGACCTATTACTGACCCCCCTTCCTAGATCGTAGGCCTCTCCATGCCCCTCAGGAAGGCACTGGTCATTCCAACCATCAAGTTTAACTAGTGATTCACACAGACACTGCTATCCCCTAAAATCCCCAAATCCTTTAACAGGAGCCATGGCTGCATCACCCTCCCCCACTCATTGGTTTTTCTTTTCTAATTCTTGTTGAGGACTCTGCTTTTACCTCCACTGGATATTTTCATTTGGATAGAATCCTAAATTTTAGCTAGCTGAAACCTCCTCCATCCTATCAGTCATGTGACATCTCCACCCCTCCCTCCCAGCTCTAGCATTGGCACATTTGGACAAGCACACCTTGTGCTATTTCACTGAAGTCGTTGATAAAAATGCTGAACAAGCACGGAGAAAAGGGGAGATCCCTGGGGCAATCAGGACAATTCCCCTGAGACCTCCCAGGGAGCTGGCATCAGCTCATTAGCCAGCACTCGACAGGTAGGGCAATGTAACCCGTTAACCCTTTCCAAATCCACCTGTCATCTGAGATTCAGACTGTGCTAAAATCTGACTGCACTTTGCAGAATTGCTCTGATCCAAGCAAAGACTAGCAGCTCATCAGACACCATTTTACAAGGGATCTGGGATCTTGGCAGCGTAGGCAGGAAATGCACATTTTTATCCTGTGCAGTTCTGCCCTCCTGTCACGAAAACAAACTGCTTCGTGGACCAAAGGAGAGATAGTGCTCAGAGTCTGAAAAAGTGCTTGTTCAACTGAGGTTGGAAATGGCTTTCTTGATGGAGCAGTTCCCACCTGCTTGATGAACTCATGCACCTTATATAAAGCAGTGAACAGGAAGGGAGAGTTCAGGATTCTCTGTCCAGAGTCACTTGCCCATAATGTCTCATTGAGGCACAAAGCACAAATGGGGCAAGAACATAAAATCAGGGTTACCTAAGGGACATTTAGAATAGGCTGGAGCTCACCTTGAGATGGGAGAGAAGGGAGAGTGAGGTTAATAAACCTTTGCCTCTATGCTTCTAACTTAAGGGGGGAGTGGTGGGGGGGAAGAGTTTAAAAAGGAAAGTAAGTTAATCTGGGTCCTACAATTACCTAAAGGTAACCTGTCCAATCCAGTAGGCAGAGATGCAGAGATTTTACAGAGCTCTAGGGAGCCCAGCCTCTTAACAGGCATGACCTGGATGAAGATCCCGACCAGGAGACTGAGAAAGGGCAGTCAAACATGAAGGATGAAAAACAGGTGAGGTTGGACTCATGAAAACCTGGAGAGAAAAGAGTGGGAAGGAGAAGAAGACCCTGGATTCAATCCTGGGTCCGTTACTCTTCTCTCTTCATTCTACTTCACTCAGTGATCTGATCAGCTGCCATGGATTGAATCACCCTCTCCATGCTCATGATTTCTCAAATCTACCTATTCTGCCTAAAACCCTGTGCTGACCTCCAGTCTTTCATCTCTCGTTGCTTTGTTGATGCCACAAATTGGATGTCGTGTAGACATTTTCAACTCAACATGTCCAAAACAGAACTCTTCATCTTCCCCCTATTCTTTCCCCTCCTACCTTCCCTATTACTGTAGAGGGCACCACCATCTTCCAGGCTCCTAACCTTGGCATCATCTTCAAATCCTAACTTCTGTCCAAGGGATTGCCAAAGATTGTCCAATTTACCTCTGCAACATCTCTTGTGGATTTCAGCTTTGCAGCACCTCTCATCAGTTTCACCTCTCCAACATCCCTTGCAGATTTCACCCTTCAACATCTCTCAGATTTCATCTTTGCAGCATCTCTGATCAGTTTTACCTCTCCAACATCTCTTGTCCATTTCAGCTTTGCAACATTTGTCATCAATTTCACCTCTCCAACATCTCTTGTCCATTTCAGCTTTGCAGCACCTCTCATCAATTTCACCTCTCCAATATCTCTCACAGATTTCATCTTTACAGCATCTCTCATCGGTTTCACCTCTCCAATATGTCATGCAGATTTCACCCTTCAACGTCTCTTGCAGATTTCACCTTGGCACCATCTCTCCTCAGGCTCACCTCTGCAGCATCTTTCAAAAACAGAACTTTCTTCTCTGATGCTGCCCCTACCCTAGTCCAGGCCTCATCTCCTGTGCACTGTTGTTTTCTTATGACTCACCATTTATTTTATTTGTACAAAGTAGTGAAGAATCATACCATGGCTGGGGGAAAATGATGTTTTAGGATTTAAACAAGTTCTTTCATTTTGAAACATCTCTTTTGAAGGCTTGGGACTAGTAATTTTAGCTCCAGCATCTTTGGGTTTGGACTCAGCAGGCTTCCCAGCCTTGGAATCACTGGGCTCGGTGTCCTTAGAATCAGACTTGGCTGCCGTGGGATCAGACTTGGTGACCTTGATGGCAGACTTGGTGACCTTAAGGTCAGTGCGCTTTGGAGCCTTAGAGTCAGGCTTCATGATCCTGAAGCCTGGACGTTTGGTGGCAGCCCTAGGGCCTGGATGCTTAGTGGCCATCTTGTGGCCAGCGTGCTGGGCACTCGCCTCAGGGATCTTAGCCCTAAGAAGTTTGACCTCGAAGGCCTTGGTGGCTTCATGGCTTCTGCTTGGACCTTGGGAATTGTTTGGTTTTTTTGGTTTACATCTTCTTCAGCTCCTTCTTGTGTTTCTTGGCAAAGCATGTGTTTCTCAGAAACTTGGAGTTGACCCATCTCAGAGACATGTATCACCGTGACTTAGGTTTCCTGATGCCATTTCTGTGCCATTTTTGTGATTGGTTGTGGCTGGTATGGTTCTTAGACTTAGCCATCTTTACACAACAACCTTCACTAACAGGCATTCCACCCACTAGAAGAAGTCAAAGCTAGAGACAGGAAAGGTCATGCCTGCACTACTGCAGTATTTCCCGGTGGATGTGCCTCCCTCAAGTCTCTCCCTCCTCCTTCCAGTTGTCAAACTGATTTTCCTGAGGTGCAGGTCTATGCCACTCAACTCCTCAATAAACCTGTGACTCTCTATTGCCTCCAGGATCAAATACAGAATCCTCTCTGAACAAGAGTTCAAAACCCTCCCTAACCTAGCCCTCTCCTGCCTTTCCACTCGTCTCCCACTTCACTCCCCACTTCTTCAATCCAGTGACACTGGCCTCCTGACTCTTCCTTGCACATGACCGTCCATCTTCCATGCTGGGAATGTTGTCCCTCCTTTTCTCTGCTTCCCTAGCTCCCTTCAAGCACCAGTTAAAAACTTACCTTCTACAAGAAGCCTCCCCCAACTCGCCTTCATTCTGTCTTCTGCTGACTTTTTCCTCTTTTTCAGTACATTCTTTGTACTCATTTTTTGCACGTTGTCTCTCTCATCAGATTGTGAGGCCCTTGAGGGCAGGCACCCTGTTTTTGTCTTTCTTTCTATTCCTACCTTTTAACACACCTGGTGCATGATAAGTATTTAATAAATATTTATTGACTGAATGATCCTATTAAAAGCTGCAGAGCTATGGATGGAGGATGAGGACTGAGAGAGGACTGAGAGAGGATCGGACAGTCAAGAAGTCACCAGTTTGGGTGGAATAATGAGGTTGGAGGCCAGACTACAGAGGGTAAAGAGAGTGAAAGAAAGGAAGTGAATGTGCCTCTTGTAGACAATGTACCCAATCAATAAACATTCCTCAATCCGGCAGAGTACATGAGGGACAGAAACATCCAAATGTGGTCAATGGTAACCTCATTTCTTACAGAAACACCAACACATCTGTTGCATTTTTAGTATTTTTGTTGTCTCCTTGGCAGTTTCGTTTTTGATATATACTCTCGGGGTGGTTCAATCTCACACCTAGATTGCTGGAAATTTAGCTTTTCCTTCCACAATTTTTCTCCGTTTTTATAAAGGCAGAGGGGATCTTTCTTCATGATCTTCCATCGCCCTAATTCAGGTTTTGGGAACGAGGTCATGTTCTAAACCTGTGTTGCCCTTGGTTGCCACATTTCTCTATTTGATAATGGGATCAGGTGGTGCTTGGCTAAATATTTTCTAGGATATTTTGACCTCCTCTAGGTGGCAATTGCTTTATGTTGATTCAATTTCTGCCCTTTCCTTCCTCTGTTTCCTACTTTTCACCACTTTTCACTTACTTGAGTGGGTCAAGTTGAAGCTATTTGGATTGCATGCCATCTTATCTTTCTCTCTAATTTGGGGGTTTTGTCCTCTGCTTTAACAAGATGATTTGACTGCAAAGATTATTCAGAAATGATTCCCACATCGATAACCAATCATTTCTTATCCATTAAGATACATTTTAGGCTGAGATTGTTTGGCATTTGCCACATCCAGGGATTTCCTACACTCATGTTTTTTGTTTTTGTGTTTTAAATTAATTTATTTATTTAACTTTTAACATTCATTTTCACAAAATTTTGGGTTCCAAATTTTCTCCCCATTTCTCCCCTTCCCCCTAAAACGCCAAGCATTCTAATTGCCCCAATCACCAGTCTGCCCTCTCTTCTTGCCCTTCCCTTGTCCCCATCTTCTCTTTTGTCCTGTAGGGCCAGATAACTTTCTATACCCCATTACCTGTATTTCTTATTTCCTAGTAGCAAGAAAAATACTTGACAGTTGTTCCTAAAACTTTGAATTCCAACTTCTCTTCATCCCTCCCTCCCCAACCATTCCCTTTGGGAAGGCAAGCAATTCACTATAGGCCATATCTGTGTAGTTTTGCAAGTGACTTCCATAATAGTCGTGTTGTGTAAGACTAACTATATTTCCCTCCATCCTATCCTGCTCCGCATTGCTTCTATTCTCTCTTTTGATCCTGTCCCTCCCTAAGTGTTGACTTCAAATTGCTCCCTCCTTCCACTGCCCTCCCTTCTATCATCCCTCCCACCCTGCTGATCCCATTCTCCCCCACTTTCCTGTATTGTAGGATAGGTTTTCATACCAAAACGAGTGTGCATTTTATTCCTTCCTTTAGTCGAATGTGATGAGAGTAAGCTTCATGTTTTTCTCTCTCCTCCCCTCTTTTTCCCTCCACTGAAAAGTCTTTTGCTTGCCTCTTTTATGAGAAATAATTTGCCCCATTCCATTTCTCCCTGTCTCCTCCCAATATATTTCTCTCTTGCTGCTTAATTTCATTTCTTTAAGATATGATCCCATCCTATTTAATTCACTCTGTGCTCTGTGTGTGTGTGCGTGTGTGTGTGTGTGTGTGTGTAATCCTACCAACTCCCCAAATACTGAAAAGTTTCAAGAGTTACAAATATTGTCTTTCCATGTAGGAATGTAAACAGTTCAACTTTAGTAAGTCGCTTTGACTTCTCTTTGCTGTTTACCTTTTCATGCTTCTCTTCATTCTTGTGTTTGAAAGTCAGATTTTCTTTTCAGCTCTGGTCTTTTCATCAAGAATGCTTGAAAGTCCTCTATTTTATTGAATGACCATTGTTTCCCCTGAAGTATTATACTCAGTTTTGCTGGGTAGGTGATTCTTGGTTTTGGTCCTACTTCCTTTGACTTTGGGAATATCATATTCCACGCCCTTTGATCCCTTAATGTAGAAGCTGCTAGATCTTGTGTTATCCTGATTGTATTGCCACAATATTTGAATTGTTTCTTTCCAGCTGCTTGCAATATTTTCTCCTTGACCTGGGAACTCTGGAATTTGGCCACAATGTTCCTAGGAGTTTCTCTTTTTGGATGTCTTTCAGGTGGTGATGGGTGGATTCTTTCAATATTTATTTTGCCCTCTCATTCTAGAATATCAGGGCAGTTTTCCTTGACAATTTCATGAAAGATGATGTCCAGGCTCTTGTTTTGATCACGGCTTTCAGGTAGTCCCATAATTTTTAAATTGTCTCTCCTGGATCTATTTTCTAGGTCAGTGTTTTTCCAATGAGGTATTTCATGTTATCTTCCATTTGTTCATTCTTTTGGTTTTGTTTTGTGATTTCTTGGTTTCTCATAAAGTCATTAGCCTCCATCTGTTCCATTCTAATTTTGAAAGAACTATTTTCTTCAGTGAGCTTTTGGACATCCTTTTCCATTTGACTGATTCTGCTTTTTCAAGCATTCTTCTCCTCATTGGCTTGTTGAACCTCTTTTGCCAATTGAGTTAGGCTATTTTTAAAGGTGTTATTTTCTTCAGCATCTTTTTGGGTCTCTTTTAGCAAGGTGTTGACCTGCTTTTCCTGTTTTTCTTGCATCTCTCTCATTTCTCTTCCCAGTTTTCCCTCCACCTCTCTAACTTGATTTCCAAAATCCTTTTTGAGCTCTTCCATGGCCTCAGCCCATTGAATGTTGATTTTGGATGTTTGGGATACAGAAGCCTTGACTTCTATGTCTTTCCCTGATGGTAAGCCTCGTTCTTCCTCATCTGAAAGGATGGGAAGAGATGTCTGTTCACCAAGAAAGTAACCTTCTCTGGTCTTATTTTTTTTCCATTTTTTGGGCATTTTCCCAACCAGTTACTTGACTCTTGGGTCCTTTGTCAAGAGTAGGGTATACTTTGAGAATCTGTGAGATCTCAGTTGCTCCAAGGTGGCACGATCAAGCATGTGCTGCTCTGGACGCAGAAAGGGATTTTTATGTCCAGAATCTTAGCAATTACCTCTCCACAGCCACCTAGCCTCCAGTTCCATCAAGTCAGCACTGGGGGCTGATTTTCAGATAAGCTGTATGGGCAGGTGTAACGGGACGAGTTAGAGCCAACCCCTATCCATTTCAGGACGCCACACTGAGAGCCTGCCTAGATAACCTAGGGGCTTGTCAGTAGGGGTGGAACTAGATGGATTTCAGGAGGAAGGGTCTCGTCTTTGTTTGCAACGTGGCAGTTCTTTGTCCTGGCTCCGGATGTCCAGTGGAGAAGACACCCATATAAGGAAAGGTGATAGGTGATAGGTTCAATGTGAAAGGTGATAGCTGATAGGTTCAACGTAAGGCTTAGGAATGTTTTACATAAAGACTACATATGCATGTGAATGAGATGAAATACACGGAGTCTTCACCACCTTTGTCTCCCGCCCCATTTCATTACTCACGAGATCAAGGCCTCTTGCTGGACAAGAGCCTTGGGTCGCGGTCAGGGGTTCCCGTAAATGGTCTAGGGGACCCCAACAGGCGGGGCCGCCATTCAGTGTGAGACAAAGACCAGCTAGGCCAGGTCCTCCACCCAGGGCTGAGGTAAGACTCAGCTCTTCAGTGCCCCCAGGGGTTTGTACGCTGTATGGGCTGCTGTGCACCCTCTGTGGCTGCTGCCTGCTGCTGGAGCTATAGGAAGGCCCTGCTCCCTTCCTGGCCAACTGAATAAACCACATCACAGATCTTTGGCGACTGTGGGTTGAGGGATCTGAGAACCTGCTGCTGCAACTGGAGATTCCACAACTGGAAATTCCACTCCTGAGGTGTCCTCCTTCCAGAGTCTCATCGCGTTGCTCCACGCCACATCAGGCGGGCAAGGCCAGGCTGGGCTCCACGCTCCGCTCAGCGTCCAGCACAAACGATGTTTCTGTGGGCCTTTCAGGTCACCGTCGGCTGAAAATCTCCTCCACTCTGTTGTTCTCCACTTCTGCTGCTCCACGATTAGTTGAGAGTCCCTCTCTACAGGTATTTTGTGGGCTGTGTGGGGAGACCCTACATAAGTGTGTTTTTCTAGTCCCCCATCTTGGCTCCGCCACCCCACTCATGTTTTTTCATATTAACGAAAATCCACCTCTGGTCTCCCTTATCTATGGGAAAAAAACCCTTATAATAAATATATACAATTCAAATTCCTGCAATTAAATTTTTTTCAATTCTTCTAACTCTTCCTGAAACAAGTATTTCTGCTACATAGATGACTGAACTCTTTCCTTTCCTAATCCTAGGTTACACTTTGCAATGTCTTTTTTGCCATTTTCTCTGCCCACCTTTGCACTGAAATCACCAAATATCAAGGTGTATATTGACTTCATCTGGAGAAATCTACCGTTTTTCTCCATAGAATTTCTTGTCCTCATCTTTTGCTTTGATGTTGACTCCAAAGTTCCAAGGAGGTTTCGGGAGCTGCTATATTTGCGTTTGGCTAATGAGATCTGTAAAGTAAGTAGGCTGAATCACCTGAGTCACTTCTTGTTTGTTAGATCCAATGATATCAATCCTTTTCTTGATTTCTCAAAGAGCCTGTGAGCCATCCTTCCATTTCCTGATTTCTGTGGCTTCATTTATAGCAAAAATGTCAATATTGATACACATGCTATCCTCCAATGGAATGCTGAATAGGAATCAATGGAGAAGGATCTCACATTTAAGGAAGTGCAGTTCAACTGAAGTTCAAACTATACCCAAAGGACTATACAACTGTGTTATATGTACCCTTTGACCCAGCAATACCACTACTAGGTCTGTATTCCAAAGAGATCATAAAGAAGGGAAAGGACCCACATGCACAAAAATGTTTATAGCAGCTTTTTGTGAGAGCAAAGTATTGGAAATTGAAGGGATGCTCATCGATTGGGAAATGGCTGAACAAGCTGGGGTGTATGAATGGAGTGGAATACTACTGTGCTATGAGAGTCATGAGTAGGCTGATTTCAGAAAAACCTGGAAAGGCTCACATGAACTCATGCTGAGTGAAGTGAGCAGAACTACGAGAACATTGTACACAGTAACAGCCACTTTGTGTGATAAGTAACTTTGATAGACTTCGTTCTTCTGAGAAGTACAAGGCTCTAAGACAATTCCAAAAGACTCGTTGGAAGAAATGACATCGACCTCCAGACAAAGAACTGTGAAGTCTGACTGCAGATTTAAGAGCACTATTTTTCTCTGTTTTTCTTTCTCGTTTTTCCCTTTTCTTCTGATTCTTCTTTCACAACATGACTAATGTGGAAACGCGCGTAATATGATTGTCCACATATAGCCTATATCAGAGCGTTTTCTGTCTTGGGGAAAGGGAAGGGGAGACGAAAGGAGAAAATGATTCTGGAACTCAAAACCTTATAAAAGTGAATGCTGAAAAGAAGTATTTTTTTAAATAGAAAAGAAAATGAGGTTCAAAGCTGCAATTTCATAGCCACCTTCTGCTTCCTTTTCTGACACTGTCTGTTATCACTGGAGTCCTGCAAGAGGGATGCCCACAAATTTTGTCTTTTTGGTTTAGGAATTGCCATGGCCAAAAGTCACCACCTGGTGGCGAGCCCATAGCTAAGACTGCTCAGGATCCTCATGCTCCTATCTCAGCAGCCTCCTCTTGTCCGATGCCTTCCCTGCCCCAGTTGTCAGGGTTCTCGCCATCCTCATACTGACTCATTCATGTACACGGAACAGAAGAGACGCTCTCTGAGGACAGAGGCCACTTCACTGCTCTTTCTGTATCTCAGTCCCTACAATGTAGCAAGAACTTCTCAGATTATACAGAGCTGAATGGACTTACCACCTCCACACTGATCTGGGGCTTCCATTCCCCATTATCCATTGTGGTGTCCGATCCTTCCTATCCCAGAGATCATTCTCCTCAAAAGAGAAAATAGAAGTAAAGGAGAAGATTGTATCAGCTCATTTATGCCAATCCCTTCCTTGTACTTTCTCTTACCTGCAACATAGCTTGCTTGCAATGCACTCGCACGCACGCACACACACACACACACACACACACACACACACACACACGCAGAAATTTACACTTGAATCTAAAATATTGAAGCGAGTTAGACCTAATTATGGGAAATCGAATGATTCCAACCATTCTCAAGTTATTTCCATTTTTTTAAGAGCTGGAGTGGGAGGATAAGAAGGTAGTCTAATCGGCACCCAAATAAAGGATGTTGAGAAATAAAACAGATATTAAGGTACTTGTGGAATTCACACAC
The DNA here is from genome assembly GCF_028372415.1 of Notamacropus eugenii. Classification (NCBI taxonomy): domain Eukaryota; kingdom Metazoa; phylum Chordata; class Mammalia; order Diprotodontia; family Macropodidae; genus Notamacropus; species Notamacropus eugenii. The sequence continues at coordinate 296,307,747 of NC_092874.1, read as the reverse complement.
GAGGTTTACGTGGACCCACTCCCCGCGCGCGCCCCCGCCCCAGCTCGCCACCGCTTTGCCCCCGCGCCCCATTGTCCGCCCGCCCCACATTCGCCCCGCGTTCCCCCAATGTTCCTCCCGCGTGTCCACGGTAGCGGCCGACGCGGACGCGATCGCGGCTGGCGGGCGGGGGAGGGTCGGAGCCGTTTCTGCAGGTACCTTCTCTGCATGTACCCGGGCGGGTCAGGGCCGGGAGAGGAGGGGGCGGGGGAGGGGCCACGGCTCGGGCACGGTGCCCTCCTCTGTGCCAGGACACGGCCGCCCCCCCAAACCTGGGCACAGAGGCGGCCCCTCCCCTTGTCTGCCCCCCAAACCTGGGCACAGCTCTCCCGCCAGAGTTGCCCCTGGTGCAGCTGCCTCTGGTTCATCCCCTAACCTCTCCCCCAAATCCCCAGCATCCAGGGATGTCGGTAACTGAGTTGGGTCCCTCGGTGCCAGGCCTGCTTGCCCCCTTGCTTCCTCTCCCCACAAACAACCCCAAAATGGAGTTGCCCAGGCCCGGACTCACTTCCCAGTGCCAAGGCCTGGCATGCCTTTCCACCTCCCTCTGGGCCAAAGTTGTGTTGATTTTCCCAGTGAGTGTGTGCATACACGTGTCTGTGTGACTTGTGTGTATTTGGAGAGGGTGGGAGAGCTGGCAACAGTCCCGTGCCCAGACCTGATGCACCCTGTCCCCTGGCCCCAGATGCCCCCCTTGGCTGGCCAGACTGGGACTCATCACCCACTCTTTGCCTGGTCTTGGCCAGGCTCATCCTCCCAGTGCCAGAGGCCAGCTGCCCTCCAGCTTACCCTCTAACGTGGGGCAACCCCAGCCCGGGGATGATCCTCCCAGGATGAAGGGCCTGCTGCCCCTGGCTCACTGGGTGACCCTGCCGGAGCATCATGGCCCCCTTCCTAGTTCCTCCCTGAAGGAAATCCTCTCAGGCCACTGGCCACTTCCCTCCACTTCCCCTGAACTTTGCAGAGCTGAACCAAACTCAGACTCCCGGCACGTGCAAGTGATCCCTTTTCTTTCGGTTAGCAGCTCCTGAAAAGGACTGTGGAGGGTGTTGTGGGTCATCGCTGGGAAGATGAGAGAAGGCCAGGCTGCTCCACGCTGGAGCTATTGAAAAGTGTCAATGTTTGTGGATGAAACCTTGCCAATCCCCCAGGCCCTTTCTGGGCAGCCTGGAAGAGTCTGTCCATCTCTGGCCCTGCAAATTCTGTTCACAGTCTGGGCAGATCCTGTGTGCTCACCAGCCTGAGCCAACAGGAGTCCATCCCTGTGGGTCAGTGACTGCCAGAGCAAGACAGTAGGTGGCCTTCAGATGAAAGTCACTTGGCTGGGGAGGCATGTGAAGGTTCAAGTCAGGGGGATGGTAGCATCTTGGCCTGACAGTCCCCAGGAGACTGTGGGAGACTAGTGAGATTCTGGGTAAAATCAGCTCTCATTTGCACATAACAGGATGGAGTGGGGTGAGTCAGGATAAAGCAGAGGGATGTAGGGGGCAGGTGCCCCAGGTTCTAACACCACCCTGGCCCTGCTGGTGACCATGTGATGGCAGATGAGGCAGTATCTTTCTAAACTGGGCTTTTATCCTCTCACATGAAAACAAAGGACTCTTCTTGATGAGCGCCACCTTATTGGGGGCCAGTACTGTGACTGCCTCTGAAATCTCCAAGGACCCTTTCAATACTAATATTCTATGGTTGTAGGTCAGCATAGGAAGTAGTAGCAGAGAGAGAGTTCTGCCTTTACTGGGCCTGCAACCATGCCTTGTGCTGTTCAAAACATGGGGGTTTTTTGAGGGGGGGAGGGCAGAGCAGGGATTAGATTATGATGACAGAGGGTAGGGTTGGCTTTTCCCTTTGACTGTAGAATTCAGAATAGTCAAGAGCTTAGATTCTCTGTCTTTATGATACTGGAATGCTGAAGATAAGGCTACCTGGCAGACCGGGGGCTTTCCTTGGCAATTTGGGGGGTGCCCATACAGCCTTTTCAGGCCTCCCCTGGGATGTGGTTAGGTTTGTATCCACAACAGCCTGACTACTAGCTGTACTGCTTTGTTTGAGGCCTCGGGCAAAGACTCCACCCAAGCATGGGGGAGGGAGGGTGAGAGCTGATGCTGATGCCCGAGTGGGTGGGCATTCAAAGACTCCAGTGGGGCAGACTTGATTACCATGTGGGGGTGGAAGCTAGCAAGGGACATCAGGCCAGCTGTCTGCCTTGGCTGCTGCCGATTTCCCTCTTCCTGTCCTTGCCAAGTGGGCACCCCATCTTCAGAGAAGCTCACGGGTCGACCAAATGGGCTTCCTTAGCCAGGGAGACATGTGGTTTCTTGCTTTTTAGGACAAGTCTAGTAGGAACTCTCCCTGCTAGCCAAACCAGGCCTTCTTGTTCTCCCAACTGGCAGAGACATCCATTGGGGTCTCTGTCCCACGACCCAAGCAAGCATCTTGGAAATGAAAGCAGTAACCCCCAGAATACAGCTTCTGGCAAAGGTCACAGGCCCTCCAAAATCAAGGTTGGGTATATTAGAGATGGTTTTATAGCATGGATAGACTAGGAAACCAAGCTGAGATCCCCTACAACCTGGTCTCGTCTGTAATCTGAGTTAGGGGTGGTCTAATTCATGTTCATGACATCCATGTCTCCTAAGGCTGGGACAGCCTCCCTTTTGTATCAGCCCTCTGTCACTGAAACTTTGCTTGTGCAATCCTTGACAATTCAGAAATCCCTGAGGAGGCAGTGAGGTTGGAGCTGAGGGAGCTGGGGGACAGGAAGGCCCAGGGCCTGCTTTGGAGGCTCTTCCTCCAAAGAGGTATGGGGACCCCTGGAGAATTTACCACTTGTCTGTTTACTCATTTGTAAAATGAGTTCAATAATCCAGTTGTCCATTGAGGGCTCTTACTAAAGAAACACATGACCTAAGGGGTGGGGTTAGTATCTGATGGTTAGCTTGGACCCCATCCACCCTCCAGAATGATCACAGAACTGGGTGCTGTTGGGGATGAGGGGAAACAAAGACATGGAAGGGAAAGCAGGCCTTTCCCTCAGAGTTAACAACTATGGCGAGAAGGAAATTGTGTGTGTGCGAAGCGACCTGAGAACAATCCCAAGGCAAGTGTCAAAACCCCAGATTCAGTAAAGACACCAAGGGAGACATTCCAAATGGAGGCTGGAGAGAGAGTGGGGGCAGCGCTTCACCAGGGAAGCCACCTGCAAGAAGATGTCACGGCCAGCTCAGGCACAAAGCTGGCAGGCTTGGCCCTGGTGAGCAGCCACCCTCAGCGTCTGGGAGACACTTCAGAAACTCTTTAGGAAAGCGCCTCTCTGTCCCAGTGCAGCCAGCTTTCCTTTTGGAGGAATCCATCCCTCCCCTTCAACGTCTCCCCCATCAGGCTCTTCTCAGGGGGTCCCAGAAAATCACACCTAGTCAGTCAGTAAGCACAGCTTCTCATTACTTTTTGCTTCTTCCAGGAATTTCTAGCACTTCTAGAGTGAGATTTTGATGATGTCTCGACGCAGTCAGCGCCTGAGCCATCGTTACCATGTTGATGATGATGGAGGCAGCAGCAGCAGCAGCAGTGGAGGAAGTTCCCTGGTGGCTGGTCAGCACACTGCCTTCAAGGACAGTCCCTTAAGGTAAGCCACTCCACAGCGGCCCTAGGTCATCTTCCAGATCACAACCACTCAGGGCAGCCAAGGGCCTGGCCAGCTTCCATGTGCACCTTTCTTTCCTGCCCCCATCTTTGGTGGAAACATCACTCTAGTGCTTTCTTTCCCCACAAATGCGAGAATTTCCTGTCCCCAGCACCGTCTCTTCCCCTTCTACCCCAACCTGGGCTGCTGCTGCCTTCACTCTCTGAGAACAGGAACTAGGGAGGGGTGACTTTGAGCATTGAGAGGGCCAGAAACTGAGGCTTAAAGCTGGGCAGGGAACAACCATCATGTGGCCCAGTACCCACGGTTTCTGGGGTGAGCTGCAGGGCCTAGCAAGAGCATAGGAAGCCATGGGGGTGATGGACCTGTGGGGGAGGAGACAGGTTCAGGTGGCTTTAGCTCCTCTTGTACCTCATCATGGTGGTTCCATTTGGAAAGAGGCCCTGCCTGGCCCATGGGAGCTGGGGATTTGTTCCAATGTTATAAAGGATTCATCTGTTGAAGGAATAAGAACAGAAGAGGGCTTTGGGGATCATTTCTTTTCATCCTAGAAGCTCCTTGAAAGTCTCTTCCTCCTCCAGGCCTTTCTCCCCCTGTTTTTCTCCTGCTTCATCTCCTTCACCCTCTTTCCTTTGCTCTTCATGCTTGGCGCCCCCCAGGACTCTGAAGAGGAAATCTGGCAGTGTGAAACGCCTCTCACCAGCCCCTCACCTGGGCCCTGCTTCCAATCCTCACACTACCTACTACAGTGAATCAGTGGTCAGCGAGTCCTACGTCAGGGGCCCCCGGGTCGCCTCGGTGGACAAAAGCTCCATCCTACAAGATCAGCTGGACAGCGATGTCTACTGGAGTGAACGTGGTGAGCTCTGGCCAGAGCTTGACAAACCCGAGGGCTTGGGCTGGGGAGAAGGAAGGAAGCTCCTCCCTGTCTTCTAAAGATTCCTAAGGAGGCTAGTGTCTGTTGGGAGTTACCTTACTCCTCCAGGTTGGCTCATCTCCCTGGATCCTCCCAGGTGGGAGATCCTTCCATTCTCCTGAAGCCCCTCAGTCCCACAGATGGCACTTTTCCAGATCTGGGTGACAATAACCATGCCTCCTAAGGCAGAAGGCCACCTGGTTTTGTGCAGCCAATGAGCTAAAAATCATCTTTACATGTTTCAGTAAAGTTCCATTACACTTAAAAACATAAAAAGTGTTCTTACCTCATACAGAAATAGGAAGGGGGCCAGATTTTGCCCTTGTGCAGAACTCCATTCCTGCCCTAAACCACATGGGGGGGGCTTCTGGGTTCAGACCCCCAAAGGGGTGGGAAGTCTGAATTCTGAAAAGTTCTGCCAGGTGTTCCACCTCTGGCAGCTGCTGTTGCTGGAAGCCTGAAGCTCCCTGCTTATCAGGCACCTCCATGCTCTGTGCAGGTGGGGACTTGGTGAGGAGGAGGAGAGGCCTGGGAGGTGCTGAGAAGAGTAAGATCAATGGACTGAATGAGGGCAAAGTCACCTATGATATCTATGGATCTTCCTCAGGATACTCCTCGGAGGATGACTCTGCAGGTAGGCAGCACTTCCTGCCTACTGGAACTCCATCCCCTGGACGCTGCCCCGTGTACTTTGAAGGGTGCCCCATCCAGGGGGGATGGGGAGAACATAGATTTCAGATAAAAGGAGAGAGAACTCTGCAGTCTGGCTCCAGGTGGGGGTTTGGAGGTTGGGAGGGCCCAAGCCTCAGCATGGTAATGGGGATGCCTGAGGCCCACTTGTGTCTCCTTCTGGGTGGCTCCTCATGTCTTCACTTTCCTGCAGGGCACACACTTATGGACCAGCCTGGCTCAGCATCCTCATTAAGGAATGCTGCCTCCCAAGTTGGCGCTTTCTTGTGGGTGGCCATCACTTTTCCAGGTGGGTTCTGGGAGTGGGTGGGCACACTGCCCAGGGCAGTCCCTGCTGTGGGCCCATAAGAGCTTCCTCATTCCTATGCTGGGGCACACCAGGCCTGGGTGCTAACCCTAGGACAGTGTGTGGAGACAGGCTTTTATGGCAGGATCCCCAGGCACAGCTAGAAAGCCTTGGGAGATTCAAGGAGCAGCTGCAGAGTGGGCAGGCTGGGAGCAAGCTAACTCTGGGATAGGAGGGCGAAGCCTTTGAACCCCTCTGCTGGGACTTTTACAGGTTGGCTCTTTGGCCTGTTCTACTGGTGGCTGGGCACTACCTGCTACCGCCTGACCACAGCTGCCTCCCTGCTGGACGTCTTTGTCTTAACCAGGTCAGTGAGGCCTCCCTGGGCTCTGCCAGAACCAAAGAACCCATGCTTGAAAAAGCTTCACCACCCTTGAGCTCAGTTCAGCTTTTGAGACTTTTGTGCCATGAATCTTATGACAGAAGGTCAGGTCAGGGTCAGGGGTGTGCTGGAATCAGCTGGAACCAGCTTGAACCTGCTCCTGAGTATCAGCTACCAGTCAGGGCTCCTCTGGGTATCTAGACTGAAGAAGAAAATGGGACAAGTTGTGTGTGCCTTCACCTCCTTCAGAACTGCTTGTTAACCCTTCCCCAGCACATGCCAATCCCCATGAGCACAGGTGCTGCTCTATTCCTGAGTATCTTGGAGGAGCTGTCCCCTCAGTAGTTCCTGCCTCTCATCTCCACTGACTCTGGTGGCTTCACCTTGGCCAGTTGGAAAGTCCTGAGCTCCCAGGGGTTGTAGTCTCTTCCCAGTCCTTCGGGTAGCCAGGCCATCCTTACAGTTTCTCTGTGGGGGGTCATGTCCAGGTTTCCAGGCAGCCTCCAGGGCTGTGTCCAGGAGCCTCTAGAGCAGGGGTAGGGAACCTGCGCTCTCCAGGCCACATGTAGCCTTCTAGGTCCTGGGGTGCAACCTTTGGACTGAGGCCAAGTTTTACAGAACAAATCCTTTTCTTAAGGAGATTTGTTCTTGGAAGTCTAGATTCAGTCAAAGGGCCACCCTTGAGGACCTCAAGTGCCACATGTGATCTCCAGGCTGCAGGTTCCCTATCTAGCTCTGGATTCTTGGGGCCACAGGCTAGGCCCAGGGAGACTAGCCAACCTTGTCAGGGCTTACTCCTTCCAAGTCCCAATTTGACAAGCACTGAAATGATTTAGCCAAAAGAAGCCTGCCCAATTCACTAGCATATAAGCACATTCCTGAGAGCCCTGGGAGGGAGATGCCTTCCACCAGCCCTGTCACCTTTCATAACAACATTCACACATTTGACCAAGGTCAAATTTTCTCCTTCCACTTGACCTCGAGGGCTGTCCATAAAAGCCCAGAGCTCCCCATCGTAGCTGTCCCAGGGGAGGGTCGCACAGGAATCTGGTGGGGAAGACCAGGCACTAATGTCTCCTCCTTCATCCCCATGAAATCCAGGAGCTTTTCAACTCTGAAGAAGTTGTTTCTGCTTCTCTTGATGCTGTTGCTTCCGGCTTCGCTGGCTTACGGTGAGCCTTGCTGAGTCCCCAGGGCACCCTGCCAGCCCAGACAGACAAGGGCTTGGGGGCAGGGCTGCTGAACGCAAGTCTGGAAGACAGAGCTTTGAAGGGGAGCCTTTAGCCTTTAGGGGAAAAGGGACCCAGGCCTTGTATGGGAAAGTTCTTGTGCCTGAAATGGGATAGACGGCCTGTGTCTCCTCCTCTTGATCCAATCCCACAAGCCTTTCTTGTGCATCTTCTGTATGCAGGCCTCCCAGACTCATGCTGCATGCCTACTATGACAGTGCTGGCTTTACATGGGTGTTTGATCTGCCCCCTCAGTGGTCACTGTCAAGGCACTTGAGGGTGGGGGAACTGGTAGAAGAGCTGAGTCCACAATGAATGGGTTAGCTGGGCAGGACACAGCCAATGCCAGCTCTGGAGGCCTTTGCCCCTTCTCACTGGGGAGAATGGACAGGGTGGTCCTCCCTGGATGGTCCCAAAAGAGCTGTACTCTGTTCAGGAACCATGACATCACTTACCCCCTACTATGAGATGAAGCCCAGCTTGGGAATGGTGACACCACAAGCTGTCAGTTACCAGGACCTCTATTCAGCTGGCATCTCCTGAAAGCACTCTGATCCTCCAGAAGAGACAGGGCTGTATGTGGACCAGGCTTGGGACCAGGAGGCAGGACTTCTCCATGTCCTCTCCCCAGCTGCTTCTTGTCCCTCATTTTTCTCATAATCCAAAAGTGTGTAATGACTCCTGAAAGGATCATGAGAGATGCCTTTCCTGAAGGGTCTTGCCTTCCAGATCATGGGGCCCATAATGCATGCACCTTCCTTGGGCCAGGGTCTGAGCCCATGTGGATGTGACACTGCCAGACACAGTCCAGGTGTAGGTCCTCATCCTGGACATGTTTCCCTTCTGGTGCCTCAGCCTCTGCCTTCATTAGCCTTTCCTCCCATGTGCTAGGTGCTTGGTATTTTTACCCCTATGGACTACAGACATTCCACCCTGCTATGCTGTCCTGGTGGGCAGCAAAGGGCAGCAACAGGAGAGAGGAGGTGTGGGAAGCAGGAGAATCCACCCCATATTTCCAGGTGAGTGCCTGGGTGAGTGCCAGGAACACTTTGTGCAGGACAGGCAGACAGTCTGCTCACAACCAAGTCTGTTCCAATCAACCCCAGAATCACTCAGTCCACTACCATTTCTTAAGTGTGGCCTACTGTGTGTCAGGCACTGTGCTAAGGGATGGGAATTCAAAGAAAGAATTCAAACCCAAACAAACAAGCCCACAGTCCCTGCCCTGAAGGAGTCCCCGAGTCATGAGGAAACAACTAGGTACAATGGAGATCTACCAGGACAGATGGGAGTGAAGCAGTAGAGGGAGTTGGCTATGCTGTTTCTTCTATGGCAGCCATACAGACTATTACCATACCATCTTTGAAGAAAGTTCTGGCCTGGCAGGATCTTCCAGGTGGTGTCCTCTCCTAGCGCTGTCTTTGAAACAGCTCTGCAGCACTATGAGGCATCAGAGGAGGGGGAAGCAGGATTAGCCAGAGGAAGCTGCTTTTGTTTCCATTTTGTAATGAACAAAAGTCTGTTTTATTTCCCTTCTCCCTCTCCCACCCATTCAGAAAAATGAAAAGCAAACCACTTGTAACAAATGTGCAGAGTTAAGCAAACCAGTCCCTTTTTGGCCATGTCTAAAAGATCTATGTCTCCTTCTGCCTCCTGAGGCCATCTCTCCGTCAGAAGTTGGGTCATTTTCCAGAAAAGTACTTGGTCACTGCATCGATCAGAGTTCTAAAGTCTTTCAAAGTTGCTTCTTTGTGGTTCTTCTCACTCTGCTCTGCACCAGTTCATACAAAGTCTTCTCAGGTTTCTCTCAATACCACCTATTTCATTGTTTCTTAGAGCACGGTTGTATTCAATCCTTACACCATAATTTATTCAGCTCTTGCCCAGTTCGGGGGCAAGCCAGTAGTTTCCATTTCTTTGTCTTTGCTGTTTGGGTGCCAAGTGTGTGTCATGCAGAAGATAGGTCATTCATCTCAGTGGTGACAGTCTCTTCTTAATGGTCTGTGCTGTGGGGCAAGAGATGAGAATATAAATCCAGGCTATAATGAAGCCTTCATTTAGTAACCTCGATTTATCCATGGATTTCCATCTCCAAACTCATCAATCTTTGCCCCAGGGCCACTCACAAGCAGCATTAGGAGACTCTCTCACCTTGGATATGCAGATCCCTGGGGAGCCAGGGTCAGAAAACCTGGGCTCAAGTTTGAGCTTTGCCACTTGCTAGCTTTGGGACCTGGGGCAGTTCAATGCCAACCTCTCAAGACTCAGCCTCCCGCGTTCCCCCGCTGCCTTCAACTGAAATCATAGTTGCCTCCCCCAAAAGGCCTTCCCTAACACCTTGTCACACAGTGAAGTGATTCTGGAGGGGGGGGGGTCTCCAGAAATTGGTAGCAGAGCCCAGACTATCAGAGTTGATCAAGCTGGGAAGACTTGAAGGCTGTGTGCAGATCCTGGTGTCTGCCCACCAGAAGCTTGGCCACCAGGTGATTGGATTTGGGGAGTCATGATGACTTGGGAAGCAGATAAAAAGACCAAACAACCTTTGCCTTCTGCAGCCACCTTCTGTTTGTGGACAGAGGTCAGGGGACCTCAGAGAAGGACAAAGAGTACTTGGTCTCCCTCAGTCCTCACACAGTCCAACCACAGTCTAAGTGGTTGACATTATTCCAGTGTAATCTGAGGGGTGACATGGAGTGGTGGGATAAAGGACATGGCTCTAGAAACAGCAACAGATGAGGTGCTGGATGTCAGATGCACAATGAGGTCCACGATTTTGGACACAGCCAGTGTCAGAATTTGATTTGTCTGACTTCTCATGTCAGCTGCAAGGAGTTTTTTTTTCAGATGTGGGGGGGGAAACAATCAGTGGAATGATCACTCACAGGCAGAAGAATTTGGAGGAGGCAAATCAGCCTCAAGGATTAGATTTCATCACATTTTTAAAGGCAACTAAAAAACCCCATAGTTGCTATTCCAAATGAGCATAAGGCAACAGAGGGCAAAGGAAGTCCAGGAGGAAGCTGAGAAGATCATTTTGTCCTTGTGACCCCAACACTCGGCATAGCCTGGTACACTTAGTGGGAGTGTATGAGTGTTTGTTGGCTGTCCTTGTACTAAGTCCACAAAACAACGTGCAAGGGAAGAAGACACAACTATTATTTGTCAGTAAGAAAGTCCCCAGGCACAGGATACATGATCAGCACCAAAAGATGTCACAACGAAACCAAAGGACCATCTTCACGGAATGAGAAATGCTGGTTACACGAATCATTTCAGCATCAAGGACCAGATCAGTGACTGGGCCCCACAAAGGTCAAAATCCAGCAAGTTAGAAGAAAGGGGGACAAAAGGGGAAAAAACATACCGTACAGCTCCAACAGCTCCAGTCCTTCCTCTTCAGATGTGTCAACCACTCAGGCACGGCAAAAGGAACACTGACTCATAGCATCGTTTCCTAAGGATGTTTGACTGCTGCCCCAAAACATCACATTCCAGTGAGAAGGCCAGCAATCCTAGAGGCTGCCTCCGTCAGAGACCAGCGGCTCTTGGCAAGCAAAGAAACCAAAGGCAACACTGGATCTGAAAATAGGCCACTGGCGCAAGAGAAGAAGAGGGTGGTGACTAAAGGATACAAACAGTGGCCCTGTGAAACGGCAAACATCAGGAAGGGCCCTCAGCCTCCCTCTTCAGCTCAGTCCTGAGAGTGGAGGCCCCCAAATTCTTGAGTCAGCTCCTTCCCCTTTCAGTGACTCACCTTGTTAGGAAGCTGTTCCTGCCTCTGAAATGTGCCACAACTTCTACCTTGCCAGGACAAGCAAAGCAACTCTAACCCTGTCCATGTCCACAAAGTCTGAAAACCATTTTCATGTCTCCTCATTGTGTTGTGTGTTTCCAAAAGTTTTCTTGATATCATTGGTTTTTACTTAACCTACCTTTCCCAGTGTGTCTTCTCAGAAAGAGAAGCAGGGAATTTGGAAAAACCCTGCAAAGCTTGTGTGATCTACTAGTGAAAATCATTTTGAATTAGGTACATCTTTACACACACACACACACACACACACACACACACACACACACACACACAAACGCACACATCCCACTGACTTTGAAGACTTGTCTCTAGCTTTTGCTTTCATGTGACCCACCTTGCTCAGTGTATCCTTCCCATTTTGCCCTCCCACAGAGCCAGCCCTTAAGCAAAAGAATAAACCAAAAAGGGGAAGAAAAGTTCAGCAGAACACAGCAGGCGAGCCCAGCATTAGATGCAGGTTCCCTGCCAGTATTTCCCACCCTAGCCAGGACGGGAAGGGAAGAAGATCCTCATGGGTCATCTCTGTTCTTTCCATTTCCATGGTTGTCTGTGGTGCTTGTTTTCTTGTTCTCCTCATTCATTTATTCCACTTTTCCCCAGTTCATGTAAGTCTTCTAATTAAGCAGAGTTGTGGCTTCGTACAGCATAGTCATATTTCCTTGTATCCATAAGCCACTCCTCTGTCAATGAGTTCTTTGCTACCAAAGAACTTTCTTAGTGGTTCAGTTGGTATGGCACTGAATAAGTTAATTTAGGTAGTTTTATCATTTTTATGCTACTGGCTTGACCTACCCACGAGGAGTGAGTACATCTCCAACTGTTGAGATCTCTACGTATGAAGAATGTTTTGTAATTGTGTTCATATAGTTCCTGTGTGTGTCTTGGCAGGCAAACTCTCAGGTTGTATACAGTATACAATTGTATACAGTTATTTTCAATGGAATTTCTCTTTCTATCTCTTCCTGCTGGATTTTCTTGATTAATGTATAGAAATGCTGATGGTTTTGATGGGCTTCCAACTTTCTTTAAGTAATTGTTTGAACTGGTTTTGTTTTAAACTGGTTTTTTAGATGACTCTCTAGGGTTCTCTTGGTAAACCATTGTATCATCTACCAAAAGAGATAGTTTTGGTTCCTCATTGCAGTTTTTTCCCTTCAGTTTCTTTTCTGCCTTATTGCTATATCTAGCAGTTGCTGTAACTGGTACAACACTGAATAGCAATGGTTGGCAATGGACTTTCTTCCTTTACCGTGATCTTACTGGGAAGGCTTATCCCCATTACATATCATGCTTGCTCTTGGTTTGAGTTAGATAATACTTATTTTAAAGAAGACTCCATTTATTCCTGTGCTTTCTAGTGTTTTTCAACAGGGATGAGGCATTTTGTCAAAAGCTTTGTCTGCACCTGTTGAAATCATATAAATTTGTTGTTTATGTTATTGATATAATCAGTTACATTTATAGTTTTCCTAATAATTGACCCAGGCCCAACTTCTTGGTATCAATCCAGCTTGGTCACAGTGTCAGAATATATCTTTGTGATATATTCCTGTAATCTCCTTTCTTAGCATTTAATATTTTTCATCAATATTCATTAAGGAAATTGATCTATAGTTCCCTTTCTTGGGGAGACGTGACTCTCCTTGGTTTGGGTATCAAGATTATATTTTTGTCATAGAAAGAATTTGATAAGATTCTATCTTTACCTGTTTTTCAAATCGTTTATTTAGTGTTGGAATTGATTACTTTTTAATCATTTGGAAAAATTTGATTTAGTCCTGGGGTTTTTTCTTAGAGAGATCATTTATAGCTTGTTTCGTTCCTTTTTCTAAGATGGGGTTATTTAAGGGCTCTGTTAAACAGGACTATTTATATTTGAAAAATTCATTTCATTTAGATTTTCATTTTTATTATTGGCATGTAGTTGGGCAACAAAGCTCCTAGTAATTACTTTTATTTTCTCTTCATAGATTGTAAATTCACTGTTTTCATTTTCTGATGTAATAATTTGGTTTTCTTTTGTAAAAATTAAATTAGCCAAGGATTTATCTATTTAATTGTTTTTCTCAAAGCTTATAGTTTTATTTATTAGTTCATTGGGGTTTTGTTCTTTCAATTTCGTTCATCTTTCTATCGATTCAAGATTTTAATTTTGGTGTTTAATTGGGAAGGGATTAATCTGTTGGTTTTCTAAATATTTTAGTAGCATGTCTAATTCTTTAATCTGTTTCTTTGTCTCTTTGATTGATGTAAGCATTTGAAAATATACATTTCCCTCTAAGTCCTGCATTGACTGCATCCCCAAAATTTAGTTATGTCATTGTCACCATGAAATTGTTAACCATTTCTATGATTTGTTCTTTGACTCATCCATTCTTTAGGATCCATTCTGTAAGATCCATTCTTTTTCTCCAACTCCTCTATTTGTGTATCTTTCTGTTTCAAGCATATTTCTTGTAAATAACATATTGTTGGATTCTGGTTTCTAATCCATTCAACTGTATTCTTCCATTTTATGAGTGAGTTCATCCCATTCCCATTCACAGTTGTGTTCATTAAATGTATATTTTTTTCCATGCTATTCTTTTACACTCATCCTTTTGTTTTTTACTCTGTCCCTTCTTCAGTAGTCTTTTGTTTCTGACCTTTGCCTCCCTTAATCTATCCCGTCATTCTTCCCTCCCCCTCACCTTTCTCTTAGACGCTTTTCCTCCTACTTCTCCTTGCGTAAAATGAATCTCTCCATCTCATTGTGTGTGTATGTGTATTCTTCCCTCTTTCAACCAGTTCAGATGAGAATAAGGTTCGTGTTGCCTGTTCCCCTCTTCTGTCCCTCCCATTGTATAAACTCTTTCTAGTGCACCCCATTTATGAGATAACTTTCCCCATTCTTTCTCTCCTTCCCCACAACCTTCCAGTGCATTTCTCTTCTCCACCCTTCCATTCTTTTGAGATCCTCACAACATAATACAGTCATTCAGGTCGCTATCTATTTAGACTGCTTCTAGGACCCGTGGTGATCATAAAATTCTGAAGTGGTTACATGTATCATCTTGCCACACAAGGGATCTAAACAATTTGCCCTTTTTTAGTGACTTGTGATTTCTCACTCATGTTCACCTTATTATTCTTCTCCTGAGTTCTGTGTTTGAATGTCAAATTTTCTATTCTGTTCTGGTCTTTTCATCAGGAATGCTTGAAAGTTCTCTATTTCACGAAGGGTCCTTATTCCCCTGTAGGACGATACACAGTTTTGCTGGGTAGTTTAATCTTATTGTGGGCTCTAATCCTAGATCTTTTCCACTCCAGAATATGATATCCCAAGCCCTGTACTCCTTTAATGTGGAAGCTTCTAAATCTCATGTGTCCTGACAGTACTGGATTATTTCTCTCTGGCTATTTGCAGAATTTTCTCCTTGACCTGGCAGTTCTGGATTTAGAACAGTTGCTGGGAGTTTTCATGTAGGGGTTTCTTTCAGGAAATGATTTGTGGTTTCAAGTTCTACTTTGCCCTCTGATTCTAACACATCTGGGCATTTTCCTTTGTAATATCTTAAAATATTATGTTGAGCTCCTTTTTTGTTCCTGGCTTTTGGATAGACAAATGACTCTCCAATTCTCTCTCCTCAATCCATTTCTAGGTCATTGGAGTTTTGTATGAGATCCTATACATTTTCTCTTGAATTGATTTTATTTTTTGTTGTTGTCTCCTAGAGTTATTAGCTTCTATTTGCTCAGTTCTAATTTTTAAGGAATTCAGTATTTTTGTGCCTCTTTTACTAATTATTCATTCTTTTCTCATATCTTTCTTGTACCGCTTTTTAAAAATTTTTCCTCTTCCACTCTTAAAATCACTTTTTGTTCATTTTTATCTCATTCTTTAACTCTTCTAGGAATTCTTGTTCAACTCTTATCCAATCTACCCTTTTTCTTGGAGGATTTGCTTAAAGATATCTTCAAGTCATTGGCTTCTTCTGTCTTTCTGTCTTGAGCCATAGTAGCCCTTTGTGGTCAGGTTCAGTTTTGTTTACTCATTCTTCCAGCCTATTTCTTGACTATGAACTTGATGTTGGCATTGGGCTCAGCTCACCTCTGGGCTTTCTTAGTTCAGTCCGCAAACTTTCAGTGCTTCCATAGTGGTGATATCTGTTCACTGCTATTCTTGTCTGAGTTGTGCAAGTTCCTGACTCAGGTTTAGGTCTTCTGGCTTGCGGGTGCTGGAGTTTCTGTAGAATGTTATTGGACTCAGTCATTGTTAGCACACTTTGAGGTTCTGCAGGTTCAGAGGGACCGAACTTATTGACTCTTCTTGCGTCTGGGTCTCCTACCCGAGGTATCCCACTGCAGGACTAAAAGTGAACATTGAGCCCCCAGCTGTGCTCTGGGGCTCAGGTCCAGAACCTCTTTGCAGAACCCCTTTCTTGATCAGTGCTCAGCTAGGGCCTCGCTCACTCATAACTGCTCCTCTCAGCCTAGAAGAGTCATTTGGCCCCCTTCATGCTCCCAGGATAGCCTGGGATCTGCTCCTGCTCAGGGATTCAGTTCTAGCCCTTTTACCATCCTTGGGCAATGAAATGCTTCCCACTGTCCTGGCTGCCATTATGTTGGGCTCCTGGCCAGCCCCCACCTCAGTGTCCACAGCTCTCTTATTTCTTAAGCTTCCCTGGGCTGGAGAAATGACACACAGGGATGTTTTCTTGGCTTTCCTCATGAGAATGTGGTCTGGCACATTATCTAGATGGTTAGAGAGGAGGTGGGCTGGGCTCATCAAAAATGCCCACCCTCCCTCTGTTCTCTTGGTTCTGCCCCTGTGCTGTGTGGTTGGTGGGGAGGGGACCTTCTGCATGCTTAGCCTCCTTTGTACCTCTTGGGGAGGTCTCTGACCTGGCTTTTTGCCCTGAGCTCTCCCAGCTTCTTTGCCATTTCGACCCTGGTGACCCTGGCCCTCCCTCATCACTCTCCTGGCTCACTGCCGCAGTGTCCTGAGTGGCCTCCCTGCCTCCAGTCTGTTCTGCACTCTGCTCTCAAAGGAACTTTCCTTAAGAACAGAGCAGACCAAGTGACTTCCCTCCTCAGTCAATGGCAGGGCCTCCCCTTTGCCCCCCAGAGGAAAACAGCCCCACCCTGTCTTTCCAGCCTTAGCCTCATTGGTCTTCTGTACTCCTTTCAAACTCGGTGACCCTACCCAAATGGCTGCCCCCATGCTGAGAATTCATTCTGGTGCTCTTTCTTCCAGTCAGCCTGTCAACCCACATGTATTTATTAAGCACTTCCTCAGTGCCGGGTCCCGGCCTAGGGGACACAGGTACACAAAATGAAACCATTCCCATTGACCAGGAACTTCCATTCTCAGGCGGAGACCAACAATGCTTACGTTTTTGTAAATAGCGTAAGTGTGAAATGAAGAAATCTGCCGACAGCAGTTAAACGACCTGGTGGCTTTTAATGTCCTTGTCTCCTCCATTCAAATGGAAGTTCTTCGTACACAAGAAAGGTTTCCTTCTTGGTCCTTGTGTTCTCAGCACTCAGCCCCACCTCGGGCACACAGTGGGTGCTTAACAAATGCCCAGTGCTCCTTGTTCCTCCTCCTAAGAGACTTTTCATCTTTGTGTATTTTCCTCCTTGTTCCCAAGGCTGAACAGCATGTCCTGTCCAAGGTTCATGCCCTAGAAAGGCGGCTGGAAACTCTGGCTTCTGAATACTCTGCACGTTGGCAGAAGGAGGCCATCAGGCTGGAGTTGCTGGAGCTGCAGGGGGTCAGTGGGAATGGAGGTGGAAAAAGCCTGAGCCACGAGGATATTTCAACTCTCCTGGAGGGCCTGTTGAGCCGATGGGAACCCACCCTGAAGAAGGACTTCCGTAGGGACACCACTGCCCACATCCAGGTGAGGAGAACGCTCTGCTAAGAAGACCAGGTCGGCAAGCCCAGCTAGTGGAAGGCATAGAGGTCTTGAGGTGAGGCAGCACTCTGGGCTTGGCAGGACCTGCCAAGTTCTCTGGGTCTTGTTGAACGCCTGTCTCCTTTTTTGTGGTCTCCAGGAAGCACTCACCACCCTCAGGGCAGAACATCAGCAAGATTTGGATAATGTTCTAAAGAAGATTTCTCAGGCATCCCAGGTAATCCAGAAGCTCTGACGCTTCTGGAGGCAGAGACACAGGGAATGGAGGGCGGGGGGGGGGGGGGGGGAAAGGGTGCGGGGAGGGGGGGAGAGGGGGCAGAGACGTCTTGGGGGAGGTCACTTGTAGCTGGAAATGTTGGTGCTGCTGTCAGTAGACCTAACACTTGCTTACAGGTTTCTGGCCAGATTCCATACTTGTATGGGAGCATATTCGATTGACTCATTGTCCCTGAGAGCTCCTGTCTGAGGACTCTGGATCCCCTTGTCCGAAGGATAAGCAGAGAGCTTACTGATCTAAAGCAACCTAAGCCTCCTCCTGTAGCTCCTTTCTGGAACCCCTTTCCTGTACTGAGCACATCCATGCATGAAGACTAGGGAGGGATAAGATTGTCAATGAGAAGACTGTAACTCAACAGCTGAGTTTGAAACTCTTTTCAGGGACTGAGAAGTGACCTCACCACTCTAGGGAAAGTGGTTCATGCCTAATCTCAGCTGAGTTGGGGTCTCTCTCAGATGCCTCCTCTTGGTGGGATGATAAGAGAGGAGTCCAGTCTTTGAAAGGTCTAGCCCAAACTCAAGGTCAAGATTTCTGGAGCCCAACAGTTTGCAGAGACTCAGATCCTCCTTAGCAGACAGAGGGTCCACCCAGAGGAGACAATGAGTCCCCAGAGTGTGGTTTGGTGTTTTCATCAGTCTCATTGTGCCATCATCTTCCTTACAGGAGCTGGAAAGCTGGGTGCTCCAGCTAAAATCTGAATGGCAGAGGTAAGGCCCCAAACTAACTGGCAAAGAGAAGAGGAGGGAAGGAAGGCTAGAAAACTAGACCAGAGAAAGCACCACTGAGATTCTCTGGGGGGGTGTCAGTAGAGCCAGAATACTTGGGTTAGCATGTCCATAGGATTAATCCCAGCTGGTAAGGACCTCAGAGAGCAGATGAGGGTCCTGAGGCCTGGGAGGGAAATGACTTGCCCAGGGTCACACAGGGAGTAAATGTCAGGGAAGACTTGCACCCAGATCTCTGGTTCTGTTCTTTCCCTTTGATAGTGGTTCTGCTTGACTCTATCCTGTGTCACTAGCCAGTGGCTGCCCTTCCCTTTTCCTTTTGTCACTGTCTAGTTTGGCCCAAGAAGCCCTCCAGGAAAACATATTAAAGGCTATGGGTCCACTGGAGGCCCAGCTGGCTGGCCTGAGACAGGAACTGGCAGCCCTGAGCCAGAGACAGGCTGCAGCGGCAGAGGAAGTAGACCTTTGGCCACAGAAGATGGCAGCCCTGCGCAGTGATGTGAGTCCTCCAGTCCACCACTTAGACCACATGTGCCCCTCTCTCCAAGGTGGGCTGCCTGAGCATCTGCCCAGGGAGACCCAACCCTCTAAGGTGTCCACTGGGGTCCAATGAGATCTTTTTTGGTAGACCTGAAAGCAGTGGGAAAATGCCAGTCACTTGGTTCACAACCGTCCCTTCCCTGGCACCAGGAAGACATGCATAGGCTCTGAGCTCTCAGAGTCTTTCTAGACACCCCCTCCCCAGGTCCCCTGTCCCGGCCCTCTTTCTTCCTTAACCTCTACTGTTTTGTGGATGGTCTCTGGTGGTTTCTAGGTGGAGTCTCAGTTCCCAGCCTGGATCAGTCAGTACCTTCTTCGAGACAAGGGCGCTAAGGCTGGGCTTCTTCAGCTGGAGGAGGTACAGGCCCAACTTCGGGACCTGGAGCACAGAATCCTCACTCAGGTGGCAGAAGGGCAGGTCAAATCTGCCAGTGAAGCTGCTGCCAGCCTGAGGCTGACCCTTCACAAGGAAGGAGTGACTGGGGTCACAGAGGAGGTGAGGCCTGCCCCATTCCCTGTCTGCCTGTCGGAGGTCATGGGTTTGCCCTGAGAGGAGCCTCCAGGGAAGGAAGGGGAAGCCCTGGCAGAGCAGGTAGCACACGTGGCCCTCTGGTGAAAGGGCTGGGCCAGTTCTGCAGGCAGCTAGGCCCATGAGTCCATCCATGCCTGTCTTTTAGGATGTGCACCAGATTGTGAATGAGGCCCTGAAGAGATACAGTGAAGACCGCATTGGGCTAGTGGATTATGCCCTGGAGTCCTCAGGTAGGTAGCCTGTAGAAAGCCAGAGGGCTGGGGACATGATGGTTGCCCATTAAGGGACAGCAGGAATTAAAAACTCATGATGCCCCTTATGGGACGGGGCAGTTGAAGGGCTGATGCCCTGGCAGTGACCCCTCATCTTCAGGACTACCTCTGTGTCCTGCCAGCCCTCAGCTGCCCCCACCTCACTTCTCTCCCTCTTGTTCTTTCAGGGGCCAGCATCATCAGTAGCCGCTGCTCAGAGACCTATGATACCAAGACGGCCCTTCTCAGTCTGTTTGGCATCCCCTTGTGGTACTATTTCCAGTCCCCAAGAGCCATCCTCCAGGTATGACAGAACAAAGGGCCCCCAGCTTGGCTCTCTGCCATCTCCCACCTTCTGTGGGGGCTGGGCTCTCAAGGTGGGAGGATTACACAATGGAAATCTATTCCATTGGCTGCCCACCTGACTTGTCACCTGACTTGTCTTCTGCCCACAGCCAGATGTTTACCCTGGCAACTGCTGGGCATTCCGGGGCCCCCAGGGCTTTGCTGTGGTTCGATTATCTGCCCGCATCCACCTCACTGCTGTCACCTTGGAGCATGTACCCAAAGCCCTGTCTCCCATCAGCAACATCCCTAGCGCCCCCAAGGATTTTGTCATCTTGGTGAGTATCTGAGCCTTCCAGCTCTCCATTCCCGTATGCCTGACAGCCATTTCTTAACAGCAGCATTGTGAGGTGAGGAATGGAAGGATGTGCCCATTTTACAGCTGGGATATTGAGGCTGGTCTCTGGACTCCACAACCAGCCCTTTCCCTGCTCCCCCTCTTCTTAGAGAGAAGCCAGAAGAGGACAGCTGACAGCAGTCAAGATTTCAATGCTGTCTCAGGGTCCTTTTATACAACTCCTTTATACATGGGTGCCTCCATGGCCAGGTGTCCCATGGGGGAGCTGAGTGGGGATGATGAGCACCATTCCCTACAGTCACCTCCTTAGGGCAGAGTTGGAATGTCCTCATAAGGAGGATGTGGGTGAAAAAAGTGGAGCCAGAGGAGAAGAAGAAACGTGTAGGGGAACAGGATGCTTCAGGACCTAAATCCTGATAGATGAAGAAACTGAGGCACCTACAATTAAATTGTGTGTCCCAAGCCATTCAGCAGCTTAGGGGAAGAGGCAGAGAAGGAGGCCAGGGGCTTGGAGGGAAAAGGATCTGTCTACTGAGTTAGTGAGAGATGCTGGAAGGTGAGGGGACCAAAGAAGGAAACATCATGGTGGCTTTTGCTTTCTCCCCTTTACTCTCCCCAATGTATCCCCCCCTACACCCCCTTCCTCCTCCTCTTCCACCTCCTCCTCCACAACCTCCCCTTCCTTTGCCTCCCTGGATTGATCTGGATTCATGTCCTAACAGCATGACCTTTCCTCTAACCCCCTCCCATCCATCCATCCATCCATCCATCCATCCATCCATCCATCCATCCCTTCCCTTTGCTTTTCCTTCTCTGTAGGGGCTAAATGAAGATTCACAGTCGGAAGGGGTGGCCCTCGGGCACTTTACCTATGATAATGCTGGGGAGTCCATTCAGACCTTCCACTTTCAGGTATGGAGGGCTGGCCCCACAGTGTCCCAGGGAGGCTGGTGCTCTTGAAGGCTAGTTCACCAGCCATGGGGATGCTGTGGCTTTGCTAGGAGCTGCAGTTTGAGCCAGGACCCCATGGTTCTGATAGCAACCTGAGGGATAACATTCAGCCACTGAAGAAGGCCTGGGGGGGACGGGCTCTGGGGTCAGGATGTCCACCAAGGGATCACGAGCCTTCCTGACCCCAGTCTCCTCTTCCCACAGGGCAATGACACAGCCCCATACCAGGTGGTCGAACTTCGGATCTTAAGCAACTGGGGTCACCCTGAGTACACCTGCATTTACCGCTTCCGGGTCCATGGGAAGCCTGCCAATTAGCCTCTCCCCCCCAGGGCCTTTCCCCTCTTTCCCCCTTCAGCCCCTCCCCTCCCCCAGCAAGCACTTCATCCCACTTTCTCGCCCTCTCCCACACTTCATCCCTTATGGCCACTGTGGCTTCTGGGAGAGATACAAGGTGGGAGCCTACCACCATGGAGCAGTTTGGCCCCACCCTGCCCTCTCTGATGGAGAGGAGATCACCAGCTCAGCTATTTGTTTCACTCCCCATCCTCTTGAGGGTCAGGTGGCCCAGCTCCCTACCAGGCCCTGCCTGCCCTCAGGAGGTGTATACACAGCTATGTATGATATCTTGAAGGTGTGAGTCAAGACATCATGAGGGCCTTATTATGCTCAGCAGCACTCAGAACCACAGCTTAGGCCACCTTAGCTTACCTTGCCCAAGAGTCTAGGTCAAAGAACTTGGTTTATTGAGGGCATGACAACTTGGGCAGTTCCAAAGGGCAGACTGGTAGACAGTCTGTCTTGGGCATGCCCCAGCAGGTGGCTAAAGCTCCCGTCCATGGTAGCATGCATAGTTCTCTTTACCATGGGGCATGATGGGGGCAGTCTTTGAAATCTGAAGTATCTGGGACTGGCCACAATTCCCTGGTGTTAAGTTTATTGGGATAGAGTTGGGGTTAGTTTTTTGGAGTTAAGGCTGGGATGGGAGGGGAAGGGCAAATTCTTTGGCCCTGCGGGCCCATTGTATTATGTATATAGATAGATATTTATATTTATACATAGATCTCTTTGTTCTTTGTTATCAGACAGAAAAGCTACGGGCTTCATTTCCGGCTTCCTCCCCCTGGGGCCCAGGGTGATATTCACTCCAGCTCCAGCTTGGGCTGGGGGGCAGGCTGTCAGGCACGGATCCTCACAGTGACATTGCCATCCTTCCTGCCTTTTACTGTAGGAGGGAAGGCAGGCCTTCACACCACAGGGCTGGCCACTGGTCCCTGAAGCAAGCAGGGGCACTCACTCATCTGCAGGCTTTGGGGGTCACCAGCAGACAGTGGCAGGCTGACCCTAGCTGGCCCTCAACCCAGTTTGCTCCCTCTGCTTCTGTTCGCTTACCAGGAAGCTGGCGTCTGAGCAGCCCTGCATAGGAACCTACAGATGGGGTCTTAGTTCTTCCCCATCACAAAGGCTACTGTTTAATTCTTTACTTTGATTTTTTAATCAACAAATTCTAATTTATGCCTATGCAAATATAAATTTTCTCTGGGATCTGTGGCTTCTCCTTCTCCACCTGTTGCTCTTGAGGCCAACTTGGAGTAGTGGGGAAAAGAAGGTGGTATTCTGGTAGAAACTCCCTGGTTAAAGGGCGGCTTCCTTGCTGCTGAGTGAGGCCTGGGAGGGATTGTCCTGGGCATCGAGAGGGAGCTAAGCCCAGGCCTGGGCTGGGAGAAGCAAAGCTGGGTAAGGGAACCAGAGGAGGCTTTCTCATTTCTGCCTGCTCCTTTAAAGCTCACCCAAGGCCTCTCCTGGTCTTAATCCTCCCTCAGTGCGCCCAAATTGATGTTTTATACTTCCTTGTGTGTGTCTGCATATCCATACATAAACACACACCTATCCAGACAGACATTCCTCTGTGTGCCTGCTCCATCTTTCAGGAGCAGGACAGCTTTCTAAGGAAAAGAGCTTTGTGTCTGCCTTGGTCTCCCCCATAGCTAGCACAAGGCCTGCCACCCAGCAGACACTTTATCTGAGCATTGCTATTCACTTCAACTCAGGTGTAAAGAAAGAATATACTCTACAGCCTTCTCAACAAGGGGTCACCAGCATGCCTTTGACAGCTCCAGCAAGGGTTAAACACGTCACAAACTGCCAGCCGTCCTCTTCCACTTTCAGACAGCTCAAGTTGTTGGGAAATTTGTCCTGAAATCAGGCTGAAATCTATCTTTGGGCATCTTCCACCCACTATTCCTCGTTCTTTCATCCTGGGTCAAGCAGAACACGCTAATCCCCCTTCCACATCACTTTTCAAATAGTAGCATTAGAGAGTGGCTACTGCGTGCCAGCCACTGTGCCGAGCACTTTACAAATATCTCCTTTGATCCACACAACAACCCTGTGAGGTAGGCACCATTTCTAGACCCATTTTCCAGATGAGGAAATGTAGGCACAGAGGTGAAATGACTTGTCCAGGGTCACACAGCTGGTAAGTATCTGAGGGAGAATTTGAACTTGGATCTTCCTGCTTCCAGGTGCAGAGTTCCATCTCCTGTGCCACCTGAAGACAGTTCTCATGATCCTCTGACAGCTTCTCAAGGGCCTTACACCATGTTCTTGGAGCCCTTCATCCTTCCGTTCACCCTTCTCTGAATGCACCTCACCTTGGTCATTTCTTTCCCACACTGTGATGCTCAGGCCTGAACACTGCCCTCTGGCTGTGGTCTCCTCAGGACAGACTTGGGCTGACCTATTACTGACCCCCCTTCCTAGATCGTAGGCCTCTCCATGCCCCTCAGGAAGGCACTGGTCATTCCAACCATCAAGTTTAACTAGTGATTCACACAGACACTGCTATCCCCTAAAATCCCCAAATCCTTTAACAGGAGCCATGGCTGCATCACCCTCCCCCACTCATTGGTTTTTCTTTTCTAATTCTTGTTGAGGACTCTGCTTTTACCTCCACTGGATATTTTCATTTGGATAGAATCCTAAATTTTAGCTAGCTGAAACCTCCTCCATCCTATCAGTCATGTGACATCTCCACCCCTCCCTCCCAGCTCTAGCATTGGCACATTTGGACAAGCACACCTTGTGCTATTTCACTGAAGTCGTTGATAAAAATGCTGAACAAGCACGGAGAAAAGGGGAGATCCCTGGGGCAATCAGGACAATTCCCCTGAGACCTCCCAGGGAGCTGGCATCAGCTCATTAGCCAGCACTCGACAGGTAGGGCAATGTAACCCTTTAACCCTTTCCAAATCCACCTGTCATCTGAGATTCAGACTTTGCTAAAATCTGACTGCACTTTGCAGAATTGCTCTGATCCAAGCAAAGACTAGCAGCTCATCAGACACCATTTTACAAGGGATCTGGGATCTTGGCAGCGTAGGCAGGAAATGCACATTTTTATCCTGTGCAGTTCTGCCCTCCTGTCACGAAAACAAACTGCTTCGTGGACCAAAGGAGAGATAGTGCTCAGAGTCTGAAAAAGTGCTTGTTCAACTGAGGTTGGAAATGGCTTTCTTGATGGAGCAGTTCCCACCTGCTTGATGAACTCATGCACCTTATATAAAGCAGTGAACAGGAAGGGAGAGTTCAGGATTCTCTGTCCAGAGTCACTTGCCCATAATGTCTCATTGAGGCACAAAGCACAAATGGGGCAAGAACATAAAATCAGGGTTACCTAAGGGACATTTAGAATAGGCTGGAGCTCACCTTGAGATGGGAGAGAAGGGAGAGTGAGGTTAATAAACCTTTGCCTCTATGCTTCTAACTTAAGGGGGGAGTGGTGGGGGGGAAGAGTTTAAAAAGGAAAGTAAGTTAATCTGGGTCCTACAATTACCTAAAGGTAACCTGTCCAATCCAGTAGGCAGAGATGCAGAGATTTTACAGAGCTCTAGGGAGCCCAGCCTCTTAACAGGCATGACCTGGATGAAGATCCCGACCAGGAGACTGAGAAAGGGCAGTCAAACATGAAGGAAGAAAAACAGGTGAGGTTGGACCCATGAAAACCTGGAGAGAAAAGAGTGGGAAGGAGAAGAAGACCCTGGATTCAATCCTGGGTCCGTTACTCTTCTCTCTTCATTCTACTTCACTCAGTGATCTCATCAGCTGCCATGGATTGAATCACCCTCTCCATGCTCATGATTTCTCAAATCTACCTATTCTGCCTAAAACCCTGTGCTGACCTCCAGTCTTTCATCTCTCGTTGCTTTGTTGATGCCACAAATTGGATGTCGTGTAGATATTTTCAGCTCAACATGTCCAAAACAGAACTCTTCATCTTCCCCCTATTCTTTCCCCTCCTACCTTCCCTATTACTGTAGAGGGCACCACCATCTTCCAGGCTCCTAACCTTGGCATCATCTTCAAATCCTAACTTCTGTCCAAGGGATTGCCAAAGATTGTCCAATTTACCTCTGCAACATCTCTTGTGGATTTCAGCTTTGCAGCACCTCTCATCAGTTTCACCTCTCCAACATCCCTTGCAGATTTCACCCTTCAACATCTCTCAGATTTCATCTTTGCAGCATCTCTGATCAGTTTTACCTCTCCAACATCTCTTGTCCATTTCAGCTTTGCAACATTTGTCATCAATTTCACCTCTCCAACATCTCTTGTCCATTTCAGCTTTGCAGCACCTCTCATCAATTTCACCTCTCCAATATCTCTCACAGATTTCATCTTTACAGCATCTCTCATCGGTTTCACCTCTCCAATATGTCATGCAGATTTCACCCTTCAACGTCTCTTGCAGATTTCACCTTGGCACCATCTCTCCTCAGGCTCACCTCTGCAGCATCTTTCAAAAACAGAACTTTCTTCTCTGATGCTGCCCCTACCCTAGTCCAGGCCTCATCTCCTGTGCACTGTTGTTTTCTTATGACTCACCATTTATTTTATTTGTACAAAGTAGTGAAGAATCATACCATGGCTGGGGGAAAATGATGTTTTAGGATTTAAACAAGTTCTTTCATTTTGAAACATCTCTTTTGAAGGCTTGGGACTAGCAATTTTAGCTCCAGCATCTTTGGGTTTGGACTCAGCAGGCTTCCCAGCCTTGGAATCACTGGGCTCTGTGTCCTTAGAATCAGACTTGGCTGCCGTGGGATCAGACTTGGTGACCTTGATGGCAGACTTGGTGACCTTAAGGTCAGTGCGCTTTGGAGCCTTAGAGTCAGGCTTCATGATCCTGAAGCCTGGACGTTTGGTGGCAACCCTAGGGCCTGGATGCTTAGTGGCCACCTTGTGGCCAGCATGCTGGGCACTCGCCTCAGGGATCTTAGCCCTAAGAAGTTTGACCTCGAAGGCCTTGGTGGCTTCATGGCTTCTGCTTGGACCTTGGGAATTGTTTGGTTTTTTTGATTTACATCTTCTTCAGCTCCTTCTTGTGTTTCTTGGCAAAGCATGTGTTTCTCAGAAACTTGGAGTTGACCCATCTCAGAGACATGTATCACCGTGACTTAGGTTTCCTGATGCCATTTCTGTGCCATTTTTGTGATTGGTTGTGGCTGGTATGGTTCTTAGAGTTAGCCATCTTTACACAACAACCTTCACTAACAGGCATTCCACCCACTAGAAGAAGTCAAAGCTAGAGACAGGATAGGTCATGCCTGCACTACTGCAGTATTTCCTGGTGGATGTGCCTCCCTCAAGTCTCTCCCTCCTCCTTCCAGTTGTCAAACTGATTTTCCTGAGGTGCAGGTCTATGCCACTCAACTCCTCAATAAATCTGTGACTCTCTATTGCCTCCAGGATCAAATACAGAATCCTCTCTGAACGAGAGTTCAAAACCCTCCCTAACCTAGCCCTCTCCTGCCTTTCCACTCATCTCCCACTTCACTCCCCACTTCTTCAATCCAGTGACACTGGCCTCCTGACTCTTCCTTGCACATGACCGTCCATCTTCCATGCTGGGAATGTTGTCCCTCCTTTTCTCTGCTTCCCTAGCTCCCTTCAAGCACCAGTTAAAATCTTACCTTCTACAAGAAACCTCCCCCAACTCGCCTTCATTCTGTATTCTGCTGACTTTTTCCTCTTTTTCAGTACATTCTTTGTACTCATTTTTTGCACGTTGTCTCTCTCATCAGATTGTGAGGCCCTTGAGGGCAGGCACCCTGTTTTTGTCTTTCTTTCTATTCCTACCTTTTAACACACCTGGTGCATGATAAGTATTTAATAAATATTTATTGACTGAATGATCCTATTAAAAGCTGCAGAGCGATGGATGGAGGATGAGGACTGAGAGAGGACTGAGAGAGGATCGGACAGTCAAGAAGTCACCAGTTTGGGTGGAATAATGAGGTTGGAGGCCAGACTACAGAGGGTAAAGAGAGTGAAAGAAAGGAAGTGAATGTGCCTCTTGTAGACAATGTACCCAATCAATAAACATTCCTCAATCCAGCAGAGGACATGAGGGACAGAAACATCCAAATGTGGTCAATGGTAACCTCATTTCTTACACAAACACCAACACATCTGCTGCATTTTTAGTATTTTTGTTGGCTCCTTGGCAGTTTCGTTTTTGATATATACTCTCGGGGTGGTTCAATCTCACACCTAGATTGCTGGAAATTTAGCTTTTCCTTCCACAATTTTTCTCCGTTTTTATAAAGGCAGAGGGGATCTTTCTTCATGATCTTCCATCGCCCTAATTCAGGTTTTGGGAACGAGGTCATGTTCTAAACCTGTGTTGCCCTTGGTTGCCACATTTCTCTATTTGATAATGGGATCAGGTGGTGCTTGGCTAAATATTTTCTAGGATATTTTGACCTCCTCTAGGTGGCAATTGCTTTATGTTGATTCAATTTCTGCCCTTTCCTTCCTCTGTTTCCTACTTTTCACCACTTTTCACTTACTTGAGTGGGTCAAGTTGAAGCTATTTGGATTGCATGCCATCTTATCTTTCTCTCTAATTTGGGGGTTTTGTCCTCTGCTTTAACAAGATGATTTGACTGCAAAGATTATTCAGAAATGATTCCCACATCGATAACCAATCATTTCTTATCCATTAAGATACATTTTAGGCTGAGATTGTTTGGCATTTGCCACATCCAGGGATTTCCTACACTCATGTTTTTTGTTTTTGTGTTTTAAATTAATTTATTTATTTAACTTTTAACATTCATTTTCACAAAATTTTGGGTTCCAAATTTTCTCCCCATTTCTCCCCTTCCCCCTAAAACGCCAAGCATTCTAATTGCCCCAATCACCAGTCTGCCCTCTCTTCTTGCCCTTCCCTTGTCCCCATCTTCTCTTTTGTCCTGTAGGGCCAGATAACTTTCTATACCCCATTACCTGTATTTCTTATTTCCTAGTAGCAAGAAAAATACTTGACAGTTGTTCCTAAAACTTTGAATTCCAACTTCTCTTCATCCCTCCCTCCCCAACCATTCCCTTTGGGAAGGCAAGCAATTCAATATAGGCCATATCTGTGTAGTTTTGCAAGTGACTTCCATAATAGTCGTGTTGTGTAAGACTAACTATATTTCCCTCCATCCTATCCTGCCCCGCATTGCTTCTATTCTCTCTTTTGATCCTGTCCCTCCCTAAGTGTTGACTTCAAATTGCTCCCTCCTTCCACTGCCCTCCCTTCTATCATCCCTCCCACCCTGCTGATCCCATTCTCCCCCACTTTCCTGTATTGTAGGATAGGTTTTCATACCAAAACGAGTGTGCATTTTATTCCTTCCTTTAGTCGAATGTGATGAGAGTAAGCTTCATGTTTTTCTCTCTCCTCCCCTCTTTTTCCCTCCACTGAAAAGTCTTTTGCTTGCCTCTTTTATGAGAAATAATTTGCCCCATTCCATTTCTCCCTGTCTCCTCCCAATATATTTCTCTCTTGCTGCTTAATTTCATTTCTTTAAGATATGATCCCATCCTATTTAATTCACTCTGTGCTCTGTGTGTGTGTGCGTGCGTGTGTCTGTGTGTGTGTGTCTGTGTGTGTGTGTGTGTGTGTGTGTGTGTGTAATCCTACCAACTCCCCAAATACTGAAAAGTTTCAAGAGTTACAAATATTGTCTTTCCATGTAGGAATGTAAACAGTTCAACTTTAGTAAGTCCCTTTGACTTCTCTTTGCTGTTTACCTTTTCATGCTTCTCTTCATTCTTGTGTTTGAAAGTCAGATTTTCTTTTCAGCTCTGGTCTTTTCATCAAGAATGCTTGAAAGTCCTCTATTTTGTTGCAAGACCATTGTTTCCCCTGAAGTATTATACTCAGTTTTGCTGGGTAGGTGATTCTTGGTTTTGGTCCTACTTCCTTTGACTTTGGGAATATCATATTCCACGCTCTTTGATCCCTTAATGTAGAAGCTGCTAGATCTTGTGTTATCCTGATTGTATTGCCACAATATTTGAATTGTTTCTTTCCAGCTGCTTGCAATATTTTCTCCTTGACCTGGGAACTCTGGAATTTGGCCACAATGTTCCTAGGAGTTTCTCTTTTTGGATGTCTTTCAGGTAGTGATCAGTGGATTCTTTCAATATTTATTTTGCCCTCTCATTCGAGAATATCAGGGCAGTTTTCCTTGATAATTTCATGAAAGATGATGTCCAGGCTCTTGTTTTGATCACGGCTTTCAGGTAGTCCCATAATTTTTAAATTGTCTCTCCTGGATCTATTTTCTAGGTCAGTGTTTTTCCAATGAGGTATTTCATGTTATCTTCCATTTGTTCATTCTTTTGGTTTTGTTTTGTGATTTCTTGGTTTCTCATAAAGTCATTAGCCTCCATCTGTTCCATTCTAATTTTGAAAGAACTATTTTCTTCAGTGAGCTTTTGGACATCCTTTTCCATTTGACTGATTCTGCTTTTTCAAGCATTCTTCTCCTCATTGGCTTTTTGAACCTCTTTTGCCAATTGAGTTAGCCTATTTTTAAAGGTGTTATTTTCTTCAGCATCTTTTTGGGTCTCTTTTAGCAAGGTGTTGACCTGCTTTTCCTGTTTTTCTTGCATCTCTCTCATTTCTCTTCCCAGTTTTCCCTCCACCTCTCTAACTTGATTTTCAAAATCCTTTTTGAGCTCTTCCATGGCCTCAGCCCCTTGAATATTGATTTTGGACGTTTGGGATACAGAAGCCTTGACTTCTATGTCTTTCCCTGATGGTAAGCCTCGTTCTTCCTCATCTGAAAGGATGGGAAGAGATATCTGTTCACCAAGAAAGTAACCTTCTCTGGTCTTATTTTTTTTTCCATTTTTTGGGCATTTTCCCAACCAGTTACTTGACTCTTGGGTCCTTTGTCAAGAGTAGGGTATACTTTGAGAATCTGTGAGATCTCAGTTGCTCCAAGGTGGCACGATCAAGCATGTGCTGCTCTGGACGCAGAAAGGGATTTTTATGTCCAGAATCTTAGCAATTACCTCTCCACAGCCACCTAGCCTCCAGTTCCATCAAGTCAGCACTGGGGGCTGATTTTCAGATAAGCTGTATGGGCAGGTGTAACGGGACGAGTTAGAGCCAACCCCTATCCATTTCAGGACGCCACACTGAGAGCCTGCCTAGATAACCTAGGGGCTTGTCAGTAGGGGTGGAACTAGATGGATTTCAGGAGGAAGGGTCTCGTCTTTGTTTGCAACGTGGCAGTTCTTTGTCCTGGCTCCGGATGTCCAGTGGAGAAGACACCCATATAAGGAAAGGTGATAGGTGATAGGTTCAATGTGAAAGGTGATAGCTGATAGGTTCAACGTAAGGCTTAGGAATGTTTTACATAAAGACTACATATGCATGTGAATGAGATGAAATACACGGAGTCTTCACCACCTTTGTCTCCCGCCCCATTTCATTACTCACGAGATCAAGGCCTCTTGCTGGACAAGAGCCTTGGGTCGCGGTCAGGGGTTCCCGTAAATGGTCTAGGGGACCCCAACAGGCAGGGCCGCCATTCAGTGTGAGACAAAGACCAGCTAGGCCAGGTCCTCCACCCAGGGCTGAGGTAAGACTCAGCTCTTCAGTGCCCCCAGGGGTTTTTACGCTGTATGGGCTGCTGTGCACTCTCTGTGGCTGCTGCCTGCTGCTGGAGCTATAGGAAGGCCCTTCTCCCTTCCTGGCCAACTGAATAAACCACATCACAGATCTTTGGCGCCTGTGGGTTGAGGGATCTGAGAACCTGCTGCTACAACTGGAGACTCCACAACTGGAAATTCCACTCCTGAGGTGTCCTCCTTCCAGAGTCTCATCGCGTTGCTCCACGCCACATCAGGCGGGCAAGGCCAGGCTGGGCTCCACGCTCCGCTCAGCGTCCAGCACAAACGATGTTTCTGTGGGCCTTTCAGGTCACCGTCGGCTGAAAATCTCCTCCAGTCTGTTGTTCTCCACTTCTGCTACTCCACGATTTGTTGAGAGCCCTCTCTACAGGTATTTTGTGGGCTGTGTGGGGAGACCCTACATAAGTGTGTTTTTCTAGTCCCCCATCTTGGCTCCGCCACCCCACTCATGTTTTTTCATTTTAACGAAAATCCACCTCTGGTCTCCCTTATCTATGGGAAAAAAAACCCTTATAATAAATATATACAATTCAAATTCCTGCAATTAAATTTTTTTCAATTCTTCTAACTCTTCCTGAAACAAGTATTTCTGCTACATAGATGACTGAACTCTTTCCTTTCCTAATCCTAGGTTACACTTTGCAATGTCTTTTTTGCCATTTTCTCTGCCCACCTTTGCACTGAAATCACCAAATATCAAGGTGTATATTGACTTCATCTGGAGAAATCTACCATTTTTTTCATAGAATTTCTTGACCTCATCTTTTGCTCTGATGTTGACTCCAAAGTTCCAAGGAGGTTTCGGGAGCTGCTATATTTGCGTTTGGCTAATGAGATCTGTAAAGTAAGTAGGCTGAATCACCTGAGTCACTTCTTGTTTGTTAGATCCAATGATATCAATCCTTTTCTTGATTTCTCAAAGAGCCTGTGAGCCATCCTTCCATTTCCTGATTTCTGTGGCTTCATTTATAGCAAAAATGTCAATATTGATACACATGCTATCCTCCAATGGAATGCTGAATAGGAATCAATGGAGAAGGATCTCACATTTAAGGAAGTGCAGTTCAACTGAAGTTCAAACTATACCCAAAGGACTATACAACTGTGTTATATGTACCCTTTGACCCAGCAATACCACTACTAGGTCTGTATTCCAAAGAGATCATAAAGAAGGGAAAGGACCCACATGCACAAAAATGTTTATAGCAGCTTTTTGTGAGAGCAAAGTATTGGAAATTGAAGGGATGCTCATCGATTGGGAAATGGCTGAACAAGCTGGGGTGTATGAATGGAGTGGAATACTACTGTGCTATGAGAGTCATGAGTAGGCTGATTTCAGAAAAACCTGGAAAGGCTCACATGAACTCATGCTGAATGAAGTGAGCAGAACTACGAGAACATTGTACACAGTAACAGCCACTTTGTGTGATAAGTAACTTTGATAGACTTCGTTCTTCTGAGAAGTACAAGGCTCTAAGACAATTCCAAAAGACTCGTTGGAAGAAATGACATCGACCTCCAGACAAAGAACTGTGAAGTCTGACTGCAGATTTAAGAGCACTATTTTTCTCTGTTTTTCTTTCTCGTTTTTCCCTTTTCTTCTGATTCTTCTTTCACAACATGACTAATGTGGAAACGCGCGTAATATGATTGTCCACATATAGCCTATATCAGAGCGTTTTCTGTCTTGGGGAAAGGGAAGGGGAGACGAAAGGAGAAAATGATTCTGGAACTCAAAACCTTATAAAAGTGAATGCTGAAAAGAAGTATTTTTTTAAATAGAAAAGAAAATGAGGTTCAAAGCTGCAATTTCATAGCCACCTTCTGCTTCCTTTTCTGACACTGTCTGTTATCACTGGAGTCCTGCAAGAGGGATGCCCACAAATTTTGTCTTTTTGTTTTAGGAATTGCCATGGCCAAAAGTCACCACCTGGTGGCGAGCCCATAGCTAAGACTGCTCAGGATCCTCATGCTCCTATCTCAGCAGCCTCCTCTTGTCCGATGCCTTCCCTGCCCCAGTTGTCAGGGTTCTCGCCATCCTCATACTGACTCATTCATGTACACGGAACAGAAGAGACGCTCTCTGAGGACAGAGGCCACTTCACTGCTCTTTCTGTATCTCAGTCCCTACAATGTAGCAAGAACTTCTCAGATTATACAGAGCTGAATGGACTTACCACCTCCACACTGATCTGGGGCTTCCATTCCCCATTATCCATTGTGGTGTCCGATCCTTCCTATCCCAGAGATCATTCTCCTCAAAAGAGAAAATAGAAGTAAAGGAGAAGATTGTATCAGCTCATTTATGCCAATCCCTTCCTTGTACTTTCTCTTACCTTCAACATAGCTTGCTTGCAATGCACTCGCACGCACGCACACACACACACACACACACACACACACACACACGCAGAAATTTACACTTGAATCTAAAATATTGAAGCGAGTTAGACCTAATTATGGGAAATCGAATGATTCCAACCATTCTCAAGTTATTTCCATTTTTTTAAGAGCTGGAGCGGGAGGATAAGAAGGTAGTCTAATCGGCACCCAAATAAAGGATGTTGAGAAATAAAACAGATATTAAGGTACTTGTGGAATTCACACACGAGGTTTACGTGGACCCACTCCCCGCGCGCGCCCCCGCCCCAGCTCGCCACCGCTTTGCCCCCGCGCCCCATTGTCCGCCCGCCCCACGTTCGCCCCGCGTTCCCCCAATGTTCCTCCCGCGTGTCCACGGTAGCGTCCGACGCGGACGCGATCGCGGCTGGCGGGCGGGGGAGGGTCGGAGCCGTTTCTGCAGGTACCTTCTCTGCATGTACCCGGGCGGGTCAGGGCCGGGAGAGGAGGGGGCGGGGGAGGGGCCAGAGCTCGGGCACGGTGCCCTCCTCTGTGCCAGGACACGGCCGCCCCCCCAAACCTGGGCACAGAGGCGGCCCCTCCCCTTGTCTGCCCCCCAAACCTGGGCACAGCTCTCCCGCCAGAGTTGCCCCTGGGGCAGCTGCCTCTGGTTCATCCCCTAACCTCTCCCCCAAATCCCCAGCATCCAGGGATGTCGGTAACTGAGTTGGGTCCCTCGGTGCCAGGCCTGCTTGCCCCCTTGCTTCCTCTCCCCTCAAACAACACCAAAATGGAGTTGCCCAGGCCCGGACTCACTTCCCAGTGCCAAGGCCTGGCATGCCTTTCCACCTCCCTCTGGGCCAAAGTTGTGTTGATTTTCCCAGTGAGTGTGTGCATACACGTGTCTGTGTGACTTGTGTGTATTTGGAGAGGGTGGGAGAGCTGGCAACAGTCCCGTGCCCAGACCTGATGCACCCTGTCCCCTGGCCCCAGATGCCCCCCTTGGCTGGCCAGACTGGGACTCATCACCCACTCTTTGCCTGGTCTTGGCCAGGCTCATCCTCCCAGTGCCAGAGGCCAGCTGCCCTCCAGCTTACCCTCTAACGTGGGGCAACCCCAGCCCGGGGATGATCCTCCCAGGATGAAGGCCCTGCTGCCCCTGGCTCACTGGGTGACCCTGCCGGAGCATCATGGCCCCCTTCCTAGTTCCTCCCTGAAGGAAATCCTCTCAGGCCACTGGCCACTTCCCTCCACTTCCCCTGAACTTTGCAGAGCTGAACCAAACTCAGACTCCCGGCACGTGCAAGTGATCCCTTTTCGTTGGGTTAGCAGATCCTGAAAAGGACTGTGGAGGGTGTTGTGGGTCATCGCTGGGCAGATGAGAGAAGGCCAGGCTGCTCCACGCTGGAGCTATTGAAAAGTGTCAATGTTTGTGGTTGAAACCTTACCAATCCCCCAGGCCCTTTCTGGGCAGCCTGGAAGAGTCTGTCCATCTCTGGCCCTGCAAATTCTGTTCACAGTCTGGGCAGATCCTGTGTGCTCACCAGCCTGAGCCAACAGGAGTCCATCCCTGTGGGTCAGTGACTGCCAGAGCAAGACAGTAGGTGGCCTTCAGATGAAAGTCACTTGGCTGGGGAGGCATGTGAAGGTTCAAGTCAGGGGGATGGTAGCATCTTGGCCTGACAGTCCCCAGGAGACTGTGGGAGACTAGTGAGATTCTGGGTAAAATCAGCTCTCATTTGCACATAACAGGATGGAGTGGGGTGAGTCAGGATAAAGCAGAGGGATGTAGGGGGCAGGTGCCCCAGGTTCTAACACCACCCTGGCCCTGCTGGTGACCATGTGATGGCAGATGAGGCAGTATCTTTCTAAACTGGGCTTTTATCCTCTCACATGAAAACAAAGGACTCTTCTTGATGAGCGCCACCTTATTGGGGGCCAGTACTGTGACTGCCTCTGAAATCTCCAAGGGCCCTTTCAATACTCATATTCTATGGTTGTAGGTCAGCATAGGAAGTAGTAGCAGAGAGAGAGTTCTGCCTTTACTGGGCCTGCAACCATGCCTTGTGCTGTTCAAAACATGGGGGTTTTTGAGGGGGGGAGGGCAGAGCAGGGATTAGATTATGATGACAGAGGGTAGGGTTGGCTTTTCCCTTTGACTGTAGAATTCGGAATAGTCAAGAGCTTAGATTCTCTGTCTTTATGATACTGGAATGCTGAAGATAAGGCTACCTGGCAGACCGGGGGCTTTCCTTGGCAATTTGGGGGGTGCCCATACAGCCTTTTCAGGCCTCCCCTGGGATGTGGTTAGGTTTGTATCCACAACAGCCTGACTACTAGCTGTACTGCTTTGTTTGAGGCCTCGGGCAAAGACTCCACCCAAGCATGGGGGAGGGAGGGTGAGAGCTGATGCTGATGCCCGAGTGGGTGGGCATTCAAAGACTCCAGTGGGGCAGACTTGATTACCATGTGGGGGTGGAAGCTAGCAAGGGACATCAGGCCAGCTGTCTGCCTTGGCTGCTGCCGATTTCCCTCTTCCTGTCCTTGCCAAGTGGGCACCCCATCTTCAGAGAAGCTCACGGGTCGACCAAATGGGCTTCCTTAGCCAGGGAGACATGTGGTTTCTTGCTTTTTAGGACAAGTCTAGTAGGAACTCTCCCTGCTAGCCAAACCAGGCCTTCTTGTTCTCCCAACTGGCAGAGACATCCATTGGGGTCTCTGTCCCACGACCCAAGCAAGCATCTTGGAAATGAAAGCAGTAACCCCCAGAATACAGCTTCTGGCAAAGGTCACAGGCCCTCCAAAATCAAGGTTGGGTATATTAGAGATGGTTTTATAGCATGGATAGACTAGGAAACCAAGCTGAGATCCCCTACAACCTGGTCTCGTCTGTAATCTGAGTTAGGGGTGGTCTAATTCATGTTCATGACATCCATGTCTCCTAAGGCTGGGACAGCCTCCCTTTTGTATCAGCCCTCTGTCACTGAAACTTTGCTTGTGCAATCCTTGACAATTCAGAAATCCCTGAGGAGGCAGTGAGGTTGGAGCTGAGGGAGCTGGGGGACAGGAAGGCCCAGGGCCTGCTTTGGAGGCTCTTCCTCCAAAGAGGTATGGGGACCCCTGGAGAATTTACCACTTGTCTGTTTACTCATTTGTAAAATGAGTTCAATAATCCAGTTGTCCATTGAGGGCTCTTACTAAAGAAACACATGACCTAAGGGGTGGGGTTAGTATCTGATGGTTAGCTTGGACCCCATCCACCCTCCAGAATGATCACAGAACTGGGTGCTGTTGGGGATGAGGGGAAACAAAGACATGGAAGGGAAAGCAGGCCTTTCCCTCAGAGTTAACAACTATGGCGAGAAGGAAATTGTGTGTGTGTGTGAAGCGACCTGAGAACAATCCCAAGGCAAGTGTCAAAACCCCAGATTCAGTAAAGACACCAAGGGAGACATTCCAAATGGAGGTTGGAGAGAGAGTGAGGGCAGCGCTTCACCAGGGAAGCCACCTGCAAGAAGATGTCACGGCCAGCTCAGGCACAAAGCTGGCAGGCTTGGCCCTGGTGAGCAGCCACCCTCAGCGTCTGGGAGACACTTCAGAAACTCTTTAGGAAAGCGCCTCTCTGTCCCAGTGCAGCCAGCTTTCCTTTTGGAGGAATCCATCCCTCCCCTTCAACGTCTCCCCCATCAGGCTCTTCTCAGGGGGTCCCAGAAAATCACACCTAGTCAGTCAGTAAGCACAGCTTCTCATTACTTTTTGCTTCTTCCAGGAATTTCTAGCACTTCTAGAGTGAGATTTTGATGATGTCTCGACGCAGTCAGCGCCTGAGCCATCGTTACCATGTTGATGATGATGGAGGCAGCAGCAGCAGCAGCAGTGGAGGAAGTTCCCTGGTGGCTGGTCAGCACACTGCCTTCAAGGACAGTCCCTTAAGGTAAGCCACTCCACAGCGGCCCTAGGTCATCTTCCAGATCACAACCACTCAGGGCAGCCAAGGGCCTGGCCAGCTTCCATGTGCACCTTTCTTTCCTGCCCCCATCTTTGGTGGAAACATCACTCTAGTGCTTTCTTTCCCCACAAATGCGAGAATTTCCTGTCCCCAGCACCGTCTCTTCCCCTTCTACCCCAACCTGGGCTGCTGCTGCCTTCACTCTCTGAAAACAGGAACTAGGGAGGGGTGACTTTGAGCATTGAGAGGGCCAGAAACTGAGGCTTAAAGCTGGGCAGGGAACAACCATCATGTGGCCCAGTACCCACGGTTTCTGGGGTGAGCTGCAGGGCCTAGCAAGAGCATAGGAAGCCATGGGGGTGATGGACCTGTGGGGGAGGAGACAGGTTCAGGTGGCTTTAGCTCCTCTTGTACCTCATCATGGTGGTTCCATTTGGAAAGAGGCCCTGCCTGGCCCATGGGAGCTGGGGATTTGTTCCAATGTTATAAAGGATTCATCTGTTGAAGGAATAAGAACAGAAGAGGGCTTTGGGGATCATTTCTTTTCATCCTAGAAGCTCCTTGAAAGTCTCTTCCTCCTCCAGGCCTTTCTCCCCCTGTTTTTCTCCTGCTTCATCTCCTTCACCCTCTTTCCTTTGCTCTTCATGCTTGGCGCCCCCCAGGACTCTGAAGAGGAAATCTGGCAGTGTGAAACGCCTCTCACCAGCCCCTCACCTGGGCCCTGCTTCCAATCCTCACACTACCTACTACAGTGAATCAGTGGTCAGCGAGTCCTACGTCAGGGGCCCCCGGGTCGCCTCGGTGGACAAAAGCTCCATCCTACAAGATCAGCTGGACAGCGATGTCTACTGGAGTGAACGTGGTGAGCTCTGGCCAGAGCTTGACAAACCCGAGGGCTTGGGCTGGGGAGAAGGAAGGAAGCTCCTCCCTGTCTTTTAAAGATTCCTAAGGAGGCTAGTGTCTGTTGGGAGTTACCTTACTCCTCCAGGTTGGCTCATCTCCCTGGATCCTCCCAGGTGGGAGATCCTTCCATTCTCCTGAAGCCCCTCAGTCCCATAGATGGCACTTTTCCAGATCTGGGTGACAATAACCATGCCTCCTAAGGCAGAAGGCCACCTGGTTTTGTGCAGCCAATGAGCTAAAAATCATCTTTACATGTTTCAGTAAAGTTCCATTACACTTAAAAACATAAAAAGTGTTCTTACCTCATACAGAAATAGGAAGGGGGCCAGATTTTGCCCTTGTGCAGAACTCCATTCCTGCCCTAAACCACATGGGGGGGGCTTCTGGGTTCAGACCCCCAAAGGGGTGGGAAGTCTGAATTCTGAAAAGTTCTGCCAGGTGTTCCACCTCTGGCAGCTGCTGTTGCTGGAAGCCTGAAGCTCCCTGCTTATCAGGCACCTCCATGCTCTGTGCAGGTGGGGACTTGGTGAGGAGGAGGAGAGGCCTGGGAGGTGCTGAGAAGAGTAAAATCAATGGACTGAATGAGGGCAAAGTCACCTATGATATCTATGGATCTTCCTCAGGATACTCCTCGGAGGATGACTCTGCAGGTAGGCAGCACTTCCTGCCTACTGGAACTCCATCCCCTGGACGCTGCCCCGTGTACTTTGAAGGGTGCCCCATCCAGGGGGGATGGGGAGAACATAGATTTCAGATAAAAGGATAGAGAACTCTGCAGTCTGGCTCCAGGTGGGGGTTTGGAGGTTGGGAGGGCCCAAGCCTCAGCATGGTAATGGGGATGCCTGAGGCCCACTTGTGTCTCCTTCTGGGTGGCTCCTCATGTCTTCACTTTCCTGCAGGGCACACACTTATGGACCAGCCTGGCTCAGCATCCTCATTAAGGAATGCTGCCTCCCAAGTTGGCGCTTTCTTGTGGGTGGCCATCACTTTTCCAGGTGGGTTCTGGGAGTGGGTGGGCACACTGCCCAGGGCAGTCCCTGCTGTGGGCCCATAAGAGCTTCCTCATTCCTACGCTGGGGCACACCAGGCCTGGGTGCTAACCCTAGGACAGTGTGTGGAGACAGGCTTTTATGGCAGGATCCCCAGGCACAGCTAGAAAGCCTTGGGAGATTCAAGGAGCAGCTGCAGAGTGGGCAGGCTGGGAGCAAGCTAACTCTGGGATAGGAGGGCGAAGCCTTTGAACCCCTCTGCTGGGACTTTTACAGGTTGGCTCTTTGGCCTGTTCTACTGGTGGCTGGGCACTACCTGCTACCGCCTGACCACAGCTGCCTCCCTGCTGGACGTCTTTGTCTTAACCAGGTCAGTGAGGCCTCCCTGGGCTCTGCCAGAACCAAAGAACCCATGCTTGAAAAAGCTTCACCACGCTTGAGCTCAGTTCAGCTTTTGAGACTTTTGTGCCATGAATCTTATGACAGAAGGTCAGGTCAGGGTCAGGGGTGTGCTGGAATCAGCTGGAACCAGCTTGAACCTGCTCCTGAGTGTCAGCTACCAGTCAGGGCTCCTCTGGGTATCTAGACTGAAGAAGAAGATGGGACAAGTTGTGTGTGCCTTCACCTCCTTCAGAACTGCTTGTTAACCCTTCCCCAGCACATGCCAATCCCCATGAGCACAGGTGCTGCTCTATTCCTGAGTATCTTGGAGGAGCTGTCCCCTCAGTAGTTCCTGCCTCTCATCTCCACTGACTCTGGTGGCTTCACCTTGGCCAGTTGGAAAGTCCTGAGCTCCCAGGGGTTGTAGTCTCTTCCCAGTCCTTCGGGTAGCCAGGCCATCCTTACAGTTTCTCTGTGGGGGGTCATGTCCAGGTTTCCAGGCAGCCTCCAGGGCTGTGTCCAGGAGCCTCTAGAGCAGGGGTAGGGAACCTGCGCTCTCCAGGCCACATGTAGCCTTCTAGGTCCTGGGGTGCAACCTTTGGACTGAGGCCAAGTTTTACAGAACAAATCCTTTTCTTAAGGAGATTTGTTCTTGGAAGTCTAGATTCAGTCAAAGGGCCACCCTTGAGGACCTCAAGTGCCACATGTGATCTCCAGGCTGCAGGTTCCCTATCTAGCTCTGGATT
Organism: Notamacropus eugenii; assembly: GCF_028372415.1. NCBI lineage: Eukaryota > Metazoa > Chordata > Mammalia > Diprotodontia > Macropodidae > Notamacropus > Notamacropus eugenii. Next base: position 296,267,646 of record NC_092874.1, on the reverse strand, counting down.
CTTGGGGCCACAGGCTAGGCCCAGGGAGACTAGCCAACCTTGTCAGGGCTTACTCCTTCCAAGTCCCAATTTGACAAGCACTGAAATGATTTAGCCAAAAGAAGCCTGCCCAATTCACTAGCATATAAGCACATTCCTGAGAGCCCTGGGAGGGAGATGCCTTCCACCAGCCCTGTCACCTTTCATAACAACATTCACACATTTGACCAAGGTCAAATTTTCTCCTTCCACTTGACCTCGAGGGCTGTCCATAAAAGCCCAGAGCTCCCCATCGTAGCTGTCCCAGGGTGGGGGCACACCCTTTGTTGGTTTCCTCAGCAGCTCAGGGAGGGTCGCACAGGAATCTGGTGGGGAAGACCAGGCACTAATGTCTCCTCCTTCATCCCCATGAAATCCAGGAGCTTTTCAACTCTGAAGAAGTTGTTTCTGCTTCTCTTGATGCTGTTGCTTCTGGCTTCGCTGGCTTACGGTGAGCCTTGCTGAGTCCCCAGGGCACCCTGCCAGCCCAGACAGACAAGGGCTTGGGGGCAGGGCTGCTGAACGCAAGTCTGGAAGACAGAGCTTTGAAGGGGAGCCTTTAGCCTTTAGGGGAAAAGGGACCCAGGCCTTGTATGGGAAAGTTCTTGTGCCTGAAATGGGATAGACGGCCTGTGTCTCCTCCTCTTGATCCAATCCCACAAGCCTTTCTTGTGCATCTTCTGTATGCAGGCCTCCCAGACTCATGCTGCATGCCTACTATGACAGTGCTGGCTTTACATGGGTGTTTGATCTGCCCCCTCAGTGGTCACTGTCAAGGCACTTGAGGGTGGGGGAACTGGTAGAAGAGCTGAGTCCACAATGAATGGGTTAGCTGGGCAGGACACAGCCAATGCCAGCTCTGGAGGCCTTTGCCCCTTCTCACTGGGGAGAATGGACAGGGTGGTCCTCCCTGGATGGTCCCAAGAGAGCTGTACTCTGTTCAGGAACCATGACATCACTTACCCCCTACTATGAGATGAAGCCCAGCTTGGGAATGGTGACACCACAAGCTGTCAGTTACCAGGACCTCTATTCAGCTGGCATCTCCTGAAAGCACTCTGATCCTCCAGAAGAGACAGGGCTGTATGTGGACCAGGCTTGGGACCAGGAGGCAGGACTTCTCCATGTCCTCTCCCCAGCTGCTTCTTGTCCCTCATTTTTCTCATAATCCAAAAGTGTGTAATGACTCCTGAAAGGATCATGAGAGATGCCTTTCCTGAAGGGTCTTGCCTTCCAGATCATGGGGCCCATAATGCATGCACCTTCCTTGGGCCAGGGTCTGAGCCCATGTGGATGTGACACTGCCAGACACAGTCCAGGTGTAGGTCCTCATCCTGGACATGTTTCCCTTCTGGTGCCTCAGCCTCTGCCTTCATTAGCCTTTCCTCCCACGTGCTAGGTGCTTGGTATTTTTACCCCTATGGACTACAGACATTCCACCCTGCTATGCTGTCCTGGTGGGCAGCAAAGGGCAGCAACAGGAGAGAGGAGGTGTGGGAAGCAGGAGAATCCACCCCATATTTCCAGGTGAGTGCCTGGGTGAGTGCCAGGAACACTTTGTGCAGGACAGGCAGACAGTCTGCTCACAACCAAGTCTGTTCCAATCAACCCCAGAATCACTCAGTCCACTACCATTTCTTAAGTGTGGCCTACTGTGTGTCAGGCACTGTGCTAAGGGATGGGAATTCAAAGAAAGAATTCAAACCCAAACAAACAAGCCCACAGTCCCTGCCCTGAAGGAGTCCCCGAGTCATGAGGAAACAACTAGGTACAATGGAGATCTACCAGGACAGATGGGAGTGAAGCAGTAGAGGGAGTTGGCTATGCTGTTTCTTCTGTGGCAGCCATACAGACTATTACCATACCATCTTTGAAGACAGTTCTGGCCTGGCAGGATCTTCCAGGTGGTGTCCTCTCCTAGCGCTGTCTTTGAAACAGCTCTGCAGCACTATGAGGCATCAGAGGAGGGGGAAGCAGGATTAGCCAGAGGAAGCTGCTTTTGTTTCCATTTTGTAATGAACAAAAGTCTGTTTTATTTCCCTTCTCCCTCTCCCACCCATTCAGAAAAATGAAAAGCAAACCACTTGTAACAAATGTGCAGAGTTAAGCAAACCAGTCCCTTTTTGGCCATGTCTAAAAGATCTATGTCTCCTTCTGCCTCCTGAGGCCATCTCTCTGTCAGAAGTTGGGTCATTTTCCAGAAAAGTACTTGGTCACTGCATCGATCAGAGTTCTAAAGTCTTTCAAAGTTGCTTCTTTGTGGTTCTTCTCACTCTGCTCTGCACCAGTTCATACAAAGTCTTCTCAGGTTTCTCTCAATACCACCTATTTCATTGTTTCTTAGAGCACGGTTGTATTCAATCCTTACACCATAATTTATTCAGCTCTTGCCCAGTTCGGGGGCAAGCCAGTAGTTTCCATTTCTTTGTCTTTGCTGTTTGGGTGCCAAGTGTGTGTCATGCAGAAGATAGGTCATTCATCTCAGTGGTGACAGTCTCTTCTTAATGGTCTGTGCTGTGGGGCAAGAGATGAGAATATAAATCCAGGCTATAATGAAGCCTTCATTTAGTAACCTCGATTTATCCATGGATTTCCATCTCCAAACTCATCAATCTTTGCACCAGGGCCACTCACAAGCAGCATTAGGAGACTCTCTCACCTTGGATATGCAGATCCCTGGGGAGCCAGGGTCAGAAAACCTGGGCTCAAGTTTGAGCTTTGCCACTTGCTAGCTTTGGGACCTGGGGCAGTTCAATGCCAACCTCTCAAGACTCAGCCTCCCGCGTTCCCCCACTGCCTTCAACTGAAATCATAGTTGCCTCCCCCAAAAGGCCTTCCCTAACACCTTGTCACACAGTGAAGTGATTCTGGAGGGGGGGGGTCTCCAGAAATTGGTAGCAGAGCCCAGACTATCAGAGTTGATCAAGCTGGGAAGACTTGAAGGCTGTGTGCAGATCCTGGTGTCTGCCCACCAGAAGCTTGGCCACCAGGTGATTGGATTTGGGGAGTCATGATGACTTGGGAAGCAGATAAAAAGACCAAACAACCTTTGCCTTCTGCAGCCACCTTCTGTTTGTGGACAGAGGTCAGGGGACCTCAGAGAAGGACAAAGAGTACTTGGTCTCCCTCAGTCCTCACACAGTCCAACCACAGTCTAAGTGGTTGACATTATTCCAGTGTAATCTGAGGGGTGACATGGAGTGGTGGGATAAAGGACATGGCTCTAGAAACAGCAACAGATGAGGTGCTGGATGTCAGATGCACAATGAGGTCCACGATTTTGGACACAGCCAGTGTCAGAATTTGATTTGTCTGACTTCTCATGTCAGCTGCAAGGAGTTTTTTTTTCAGATGTCGGGGGGAAAACAATCAGTGGAATGATCACTCACAGGCAGAAGAATTTGGAGGAGGCAAATCAGCCTCAAGGATTAGATTTCATCACATTTTTAAAGGCAACTAAAAAACCCCATAGTTGCTATTCCAAATGAGCATAAGGCAACAGAGGGCAAAGGAAGTCCAGGAGGAAGCTGAGAAGATCATTTTGTCCTTGTGACCCCAACACTCGGCATAGCCTGTTACACTTAGTGGGAGTGTATCAGTGTTTGTTGGCTGTCATTGTACTAAGTCCACAAAACAACGTGCAAGGGAAGAAGACACAACTATTATTTGTCAGTAAGAAAGTCCCCAGGCACAGGATACATGATCAGCACCAAAAGATGTCACAACGAAACCAAAGGACCATCTTCACGGAATGAGAAATGCTGGTTACACGAATCATTTCAGCATCAAGGACCAGATCAGTGACTGGGCCCCACAAAGGTCAAAATCCAGCAAGTTAGAAGAAAGGGGGACAAAAGGGGAAAAAACATACCGTACAGCTCCAACAGCTCCAGTCCTTCCTCTTCAGATGTGTCAACCACTCAGGCACGGCAAAAGGAACACTGACTCATAGCATCGTTTCCTAAGGATGTTTGACTGCTGCCCCAAAACATCACATTCCAGTGAGAAGGCCAGCAATCCTAGAGGCTGCCTCCCTCAGAGACCAGCAGCTCTTGGCAAGCAAAGAAACCAAAGGCAACGCTGGATCTGAAAATAGGCCACTGGCGCAAGAGAAGAAGAGGGTGGTGACTAAAGGATACAAACAGTGGCCCCGTGAAACGGCAAACATCAGGAAGGGCCCTCAGCCTCCCTCTTCAGCTCAGTCCTGAGAGTGGAGGCCCCCAAATTCTTGAGTCAGCTCCTTCCCCTTTCAGTGACTCACCTTGTTAGGAAGCTGTTCCTGCCTCTGAAATGTGCCACAACTTCTACCTTGCCAGGACAAGCAAAGCAACTCTAACCCTGTCCATGTCCACAAAGTCTGAAAACCATTTTCATGTCTCCTCATCGTGTTGTGTGTTTCCAAAAGTTTTCTTGATATCATTGGTTTTTACTTAACCTACCTTTCCCAGTGTGTCTTCTCAGAAAGAGAAGCAGGGAATTTGGAAAAACCCTGTAAAGTTTGTGTGATCTACTAGTGAAAATCATTTTGAATTAGGTACATCTTTACACACACACACACACACACACACACACACACACACACAAACGCACACATCCCACTGACTTTGAAGACTTGTCTCTAGCTTTTGCTTTCATGTGACCCACCTTGCTCAGTGTATCCTTCCCATTTTGCCCTCCCACAGAGCCAGCCCTTAAGCAAAAGAATAAACCAAAAAGGGGAAGAAAAGTTCAGCAGAACACAGCAGGCGAGCCCAGCATTAGATGCAGGTTCCCTGCCAGTATTTCCCACCCTAGCCAGGACGGGAAGGGAAGAAGATCCTCATGGGTCATCTCTGTTCTTTCCATTTCCATGGTTGTCTGTGGTGCTTGTTTTCTTGTTCTCCTCATTCATTTATTCCACTTTTCCCCAGTTCATGTAAGTCTTCTAATTAAGCAGAGTTGTGGCTTCGTACAGCATAGTCATATTTCCTTGTATCCATAAGCCACTCCTCTGTCAATGAGTTCTTTGCTACCAAAGAACTTTCTTAGTGGTTCAATTGGTATGGCACTGAATAAGTTAATTTAGGTAGTTTTATCATTTTTATGCTACTGGCTTGACCTACCCACGAGGAGTGAGTACATCTCCAACTGTTGAGATCTCTACGTATGAAGAATGTTTTGTAATTGTGTTCATATAGTTCCTGTGTGTGTCTTGGCAGGCAAACTCTCAGGTTGTATACAGTATACAATTGTATACAGTTATTTTCAATGGAATTTCTCTTTCTATCTCTTCCTGCTGGATTTTCTTGATTAATATATAGAAATGCTGATGGTTTTGATGGGCTTCCAACTTTCTTTAAGTAATTGTTTGAACTGGTTTTGTTTTAAACTGGTTTTTTAGATGACTCTCTAGGGTTCTCTTGGTAAACCATTGTATCATCTACCAAAAGAGATAGTTTTGGTTCCTCATTGCAGTTTTTTCCCTTCAGTTTCTTTTCTGCCTTATTGCTATATCTAGCAGTTGCTGTAACTGGTACAACACTGAATAGCAATGGTTGGCAATGGACTTTCTTCCTTTACCGTGATCTTACTGGGAAGGCTTATCCCCATTACATATCATGCTTGCTCTTGGTTTTAGTTAGATAATACTTATTTTAAAGAAGACTCCATTTATTCCTGTGCTTTCTAGTGTTTTTCAACAGGGATGAGGCATTTTGTCAAAAGCTTTGTCTGCACCTGTTGAAATCATATAAATTTGTTGTTTATGTTATTGATATAATCAGTTACATTTATAGTTTTCCTAATAATTGACCCAGGCCCAACTTCTTGGTATCAATCCAGCTTGGTCACAGTGTCACAATATATCTTTGTGATATATTCCTGTAATCTCCTTTCTTAGCATTTAATATTTTTCATCAATATTCATTAAGGAAATTGATCTATAGTTCCCTTTCTTGGGGAGACGTGACTCTCCTTGGTTTGGGTATCAAGATTATATTTTTGTCATAGAAAGAATTTGATAAGATTCTATCTTTACCTGTTTTTCAAATCGTTTATTTAGTGTTGGAATTGATTACTTTTTAATCATTTGGAAAAATTTGATTTAGTCCTGGGGTTTTTTCTTAGAGAGATCATTTATAGCTTGTTTCGTTCCTTTTTCTAAGATGGGGTTATTTAAGGGCTCTGTTAAACAGGACTATTTATATTTGAAAAATTCATTTCATTTAGATTTTCATTTTTATTATTGGCATGTAGTTGGGCAACAAAGCTCCTAGTAATTACTTTTATTTTCTCTTCATAGATTGTAAATTCACTGTTTTCATTTTCTGATGTAATAATTTGGTTTTCTTTTGTAAAAATTAAATTAGCCAAGGATTTATCTATTTAATTGTTTTTCTCAAAGCTTATAGTTTTATTTATTAGTTCATTGGGGTTTTGTTCTTTCAATTTCGTTCATCTTTCTATCGATTCAAGATTTTAATTTTGGTGTTTAATTGGGAAGGGATTAATCTGTTGGTTTTCTAAATATTTTAGTTGCATGTCTAATTCTTTAATCTGTTTCTTTGTCTCTTTGATTGATGTAAGCATTTGAAAATATACATTTCCCTCTAAGTCCTGCATTGACTGCATCCCCAAAATTTAGTTATGTCATTGTCACCATGAAATTGTTAACCATTTCTATGATTTGTTCTTTGACTCATCCATTCTTTAGGATCCATTCTGTAAGATCCATTCTTTTTCTCCAACTCCTCTATTTGTGTATCTTTCTGTTTCAAGCATATTTCTTGTAAATAACATATTGTTGGATTCTGGTTTCTAATCCATTCAACTGTATTCTTCCATTTTATGAGTGAGTTCATCCCATTCCCATTCACAGTTGTGTTCATTAAATGTATATTTTTTTCCATGCTATTCTTTTACACTCATCCTTTTGTTTTTTACTCTGTCCCTTCTTCAGTAGTCTTTTGTTTCTGACCTTTGCCTCCCTTAATCTATCCCGTCATTCTTCCCTCCCCCTCACCTTTCTCTTAGACGCTTTTCCTCCTACTTCTCCTTGGGTAAAATGAATCTCTCCATCTCATTGTGTGTGTATGTGTATTCTTCCCTCTTTCAACCAGTTCAGATGAGAATAAGGTTCGTGTTGCCTGTTCCCCTCTTCTGTCCCTCCCATTGTATAAACTCTTTCTAGTGCACCCCATTTATGAGATAACTTTCCCCATTCTTTCTCTCCTTCCCCACAACCTTCCAGTGCATTTCTCTTCTCCACCCTTCCATTCTTTTGAGATCCTCACAACATAATACAGTCATTCAGGTCGCTATCTATTTAGACTGCTTCTAGGACCCGTGGTGATCATAAAATTCTGAAGTGGTTACATGTATCATCTTGCCACACAAGGGATCTAAACAATTTGCCCTTTTTTAGTGACTTGTGATTTCTCACTCATGTTCACCTTATTATTCTTCTCCTGAGTTCTGTGTTTGAATGTCAAATTTTCTATTCTGTTCTGGTCTTTTCATCAGGAATGCTTGAAAGTTCTCTATTTCAGGAAGGGTCCTTATTCCCCTGTAGGACGATACACAGTTTTGCTGGGTAGTTTAATCTTATTGTGGGCTCTAATCCTAGATCTTTTCCACTCCAGAATATGATATCCCAAGCCCTGTACTCCTTTAATGTGGAAGCTTCTAAATCTCATGTGTCCTGACAGTACTGGATTATTTCTCTCTGGCTATTTGCAGAATTTTCTCCTTGACCTGGCAGTTCTGGATTTAGAACAGTTGCTGGGAGTTTTCATGTAGGGGTTTCTTTCAGGAAATGATTTGTGGTTTCAAGTTCTACTTTGCCCTCTGATTCTAACACATCTGGGCATTTTCCTTTGTAATATCTTAAAATATTATGTTGAGCTCCTTTTTTGTTCCTGGCTTTTGGATAGACAAATGACTCTCCAATTCTCTCTCCTCAATCCATTTCTAGGTCATTGGAGTTTTGTATGAGATCCTATACATTTTCTCTTGAATTGATTTTATTTTTTGTTGTTGTCTCCTAGAGTTATTAGCTTCTATTTGCTCAGTTCTAATTTTTAAGGAATTCAGTATTTTTGTACCTCTTTTACTAATTATTCATTCTTTTCTCATATCTTTCTTGTACCGCTTTTTAAAAATTTTTCCTCTTCCACTCTTAAAATCACTTTTTGTTCATTTTTATCTCATTCTTTAACTCTTCTAGGAATTCTTGTTCAACTCTTATCCAATCTACCCTTTTTCTTGGAGGATTTGCTTAAAGATATCTTCAAGTCATTGGCTTCTTCTGTCTTTCTGTCTTGAGCCATAGTAGCCCTTTGTGGTCAGGTTCAGTTTTGTTTACTCATTCTTCCAGCCTATTTCTTGACTATGAACTTGATGTTGGCATTGGGCTCAGCTCACCTCTGGGCTTTCTTAGTTCAGTACGCAAACTTTCAGTGCTTCCATAGTGGTGATATCTGTTCACTGCTATTCTTGTCTGAGTTGTGCAAGTTCCTGACTCAGGTTTAGGTCTTCTGGCTTGCGGGTGCTGGAGTTTCTGTAGAATGTTATTGGACTCAGTCATTGTTAGCACACTTTGAGGTTCTGCAGGTTCAGAGGGACCGAACTTATTGACTCTTCTTGCGTCTGGGTCTCCTACCCGAGGTATCCCACTGCAGGACTAAAAGTGAACATTGAGCCCCCAGCTGTGCTCTGGGGCTCAGGTCCAGAACCTCTTTGCAGAACCCCTTTCTTGATCAGTGCTCAGCTAGGGCCTCGCTCACTCATAACTGCTCCTCTCAGCCCTACGTCTGTAGCCTAGAAGAGTCATTTGGCCCCCTTCATGCTCCCAGGATAGCCTGGGATCTGCTCCTGCTCAGGGATTCAGTTCTAGCCCTTTTACCATCCTTGGGCAATGAAATGCTTCCCACTGTCCTGGCTGCCATTATGTTGGGCTCCTGGCCAGCCCCCACCTCAGTGTCCACAGCTCTCTTATTTCTTAAGCTTCCCTGGGCTGGAGAAATGACGCACAGGGATGTTTTCTTGGCTTTCCTCATGAGAATGTGGTCTGGCACATTATCTAGATGGTTAGAGAGGAGGTGGGCTGGGCTCATCAAAAATGCCCACCCTCCCTCTGTTCTCTTGGTTCTGCCCCTGTGCTGTGTGGTTGGTGGGGAGGGGACCTTCTGCATGCTTAGCCTCCTTTGTACCTCTTGGGGAGGTCTCTGACCTGGCTTTTTGCCCTGAGCTCTCTCAGCTTCTTTGCCATTTCGACCCTGGTGACCCTGGCCCTCCCTCATCACTCTCCTGGCTCACTGCCGCAGTGTCCTGAGTGGCCTCCCTGCCTCCAGTCTGTTCTGCACTCTGCTCTCAAAGGAACTTTCCTTAAGAACAGAGCAGGCCAAGTGACTTCCCTCCTCAGTCAATGGCAGGGCCTCCCCTTTGCCCCCCAGAGGAAAACAGCCCCACCCTGTCTTTCCAGCCTTAGCCTCATTGGTCTTCTGTACTCCTTTCACACTCGGTGACCCTACCCAAATGGCTGCCCCCATGCTGAGAATTCATTCTGGTGCTCTTTCTTCCAGTCAGCCTGTCAACCCACACGTATTTATTAAGCACTTCCTCAGTGCCGGGTCCCGGCCTAGGGGACACAGGTACACAAAATGAAACCATTCCCATTGACCAGGAACTTCCATTCTCAGGCGGAGACCAACAATGCTTACGTTTTTGTAAATAGCGTAAGTGTGAAATGAAGAAATCTGCCGACAGCAGTTAAACGACCTGGTGGCTTTTAATGTCCTTGTCTCCTCCATTCAAATGGAAGTTCTTCGTACACAAGAAAGGTTTCCTTCTTGGTCCTTGTGTTCTCAGCACTCAGCCCCACCTCGGGCACACAGTGGTGCTTAACAAATGCCCAGTGCTCCTTGTTCCTCCTCCTAAGAGACTTTTCATCTTTGTGTGTTTTCCTCCTTGTTCCCAAGGCTGAACAGCATGTCCTGTCCAAGGTTCATGCCCTAGAAAGGCGGCTGGAAACTCTGGCTTCTGAATACTCTGCACGTTGGCAGAAGGAGGCCATCAGGCTGGAGTTGCTGGAGCTGCAGGGGGCCAGTGGGAATGGAGGTGGAAAAAGCCTGAGCCACGAGGATATTTCAACTCTCCTGGAGGGCCTGATGAGCCAATGGGAACCCACCCTGAAGAAGGACTTCCGTAGGGACACCACTGCCCACATCCAGGTGAGGAGAACGCTCTGCTAAGAAGACCAGGTCGGCAAGCCCAGCTAGTGGAAGGCATAGAGGTCTTGAGGTGAGGCAGCACTCTGGGCTTGGCAGGACCTGCCAAGTTCTCTGGGTCTTGTTGAACGCCTGTCTCCTTTTTTGTGGTCTCCAGGAAGCACTCACCACCCTCAGGGCAGAACATCGGCAAGATTTGGATAATGTTCTAAAGAAGATTTCTCAGGCATCCCAGGTAATCCAGAAGCTCTGACGCTTCTGGAGGCAGAGACACAGGGGATGGAGGGCGGGGGGGGGGGGGGGGGGCGGGGGAAAGGGTGCGGGGAGGGGTGGAGAGGGGGCAGAGACGTCTTGGGGGAGGTCACTTGTAGCTGGAAATGTTGGTGCTGCTGTCAGTAGACCTAACACTTGCTTACAGGTTTCTGGCCAGATTCCATACTTGTATGGGAGCATATTCGATTGACTCATTGTCCCTGAGAGCTCCTGTCTGAGGACTCTGGATCCCCTTGTCCGAAGGATAAGCAGAGAGCTTACTGATCTAAAGCAACCTAAGCCTCCTCCTGTAGCTCCTTTCTGGAACCCCTTTCCTGTACTGAGCACATCCATGCATGAAGACTAGGGAGGGATAAGATTGTCAATGAGAAGACTGTAACTCAACAGCTGAGTTTGAAACTCTTTTCAGGGACTGAGAAGTGACCTCACCACTCTAGGGAAAGTGGTTCATGCCTAATCTCAGCTGAGTTGGGGTCTCTGTCAGATGCCTCCTCTTGGTGGGATGATAAGAGAGGAGTCCAGTCTTTGAAAGGTCTAGCCCAAACTCAAGGTCAAGATTTCTGGAGCCCAACAGTTTGCAGAGACTCAGATCCTCCTTAGCAGACAGAGGGTCCACCCAGAGGAGACAATGAGTCCCCAGAGTGTGGTTTGGTGTTTTCATCAGTCTCATTGTGCCATCATCTTCCTTACAGGAGCTGGAAAGCTGGGTGCTCCAGCTAAAATCTGAATGGCAGAGGTAAGGCCCCAAACTAACTGGCAAAGAGAAGAGGAGGGAAGGAAGGCTAGAAAACTAGACCAGAGAAAGCACCACTGAGATTCTCGGGGGGGGTGTCAGTAGAGCCAGAATACTTGGGTTAGCATGTCCATAGGATTAATCCCAGCTGGTAAGGACCTCAGAGAGCAGATGAGGGTCCTGAGGCCTGGGAGGGAAATGACTTGCCCAGGGTCACACAGGGAGTAAATGTCAGGGAAGACTTGCACCCAGATCTCTGGTTCTGTTCTTTCCCTTTGATAGTGGTTCTGCTTGACTCTATCCTGTGTCACTAGCCAGTGGCTGCCCTTCCCTTTTCCTTTTGTCACTGTCTAGTTTGGCCCAAGAAGCCCTCCAGGAAAACATATTAAAGGCTATGGGTCCACTGGAGGCCCAGCTGGCTGGCCTGGGACAGGAACTGGCAGCCCTGAGCCAGAGACAGGCTGCAGCGGCAGAGGAAGTAGACCTTTGGCCACAGAAGATGGCAGCCCTGCGCAGTGATGTGAGTCCTCCAGTCCACCACTTAGACCACATGTGCCCCTCTCTCCAAGGTGGGCTGCCTGAGCATCTGCCCAGGGAGACCCAACCCTCTAAGGTGTCCACTGGGGTCCAATGAGATCTTTTTTGGTAGACCTGAAAGCAGTGGAAAAATGCCAGTCACTTGGTTCACAACCGTCCCTTCCCTGGCACCAGGAAGACATGCATAGGCTCTGAGCTCTCAGAGTCTTTCTAGACACCCCCTCCCCAGGTCCCCTGTCCCGGCCCTCTTTCTTCCTTACCTCTACTGTTTTGTGGATGGTCTCTGGTGGTTTCTAGGTGGAGTCTCAGTTCCCAGCCTGGATCAGTCAGTACCTTCTTCGAGACAAGGGCGCTAAGGCTGGGCTTCTTCAGCTGGAGGAGGTACAGGCCCAACTTCGGGACCTGGAGCACAGAATCCTCACTCAGGTGGCAGAAGGGCAGGTCAAATCTGCCAGTGAAGCTGCTGCCAGCCTGAGGCTGACCCTTCACAAGGAAGGAGTGACTGGGGTCACAGAGGAGGTGAGGCCTGCCCCATTCCCTGTCTGCCTGTCGGAGGTCATGGGTTTGCCCTGAGAGGAGCCTCCAGGGAAGGAAGGGGAAGCCCTGGCAGAGCAGGTAGCACACGTGGCCCTCTGGTGAAAGGGCTGGGCCAGTTCTGCAGGCAGCTAGGCCCATGAGTCCATCCATGCCTGTCTTTTAGGATGTGCACCAGATTGTGAATGAGGCCCTGAAGAGATACAGTGAAGACCGCATTGGGCTAGTGGATTATGCCCTGGAGTCCTCAGGTAGGTAGCCTGTAGAAAGCCAGAGGGCTGGGGACATGATGGTTGCCCATTAAGGGACAGCAGGAATTAAAAACTCATGATGCTCCTTATGGGACGGGGCAGTTGAAGGGCTGATGTCCTGGCAGTGACCCCTCATCTTCAGGACTACCTCTGTGTCCTGCCAGCCCTCAGCTGCCCCCACCTCACTTCTCTCCCTCTTGTTCTTTCAGGGGCCAGCATCATCAGTAGCCGCTGCTCAGAGACCTATGATACCAAGACGGCCCTTCTCAGTCTGTTTGGCATCCCCTTGTGGTACTATTTCCAGTCCCCAAGAGCCATCCTCCAGGTATGACAGAACAAAGGGCCCCCAGCTTGGCTCTCTGCCATCTCCCACCTTCTGTGGGGGCTGGGCTCTCAAGGTGGGAGGATTACACAATGGAAATCTATTCCATTGGCTGCCCACCTGACTTGTCACCTGACTTGTCTTCTGCCCACAGCCAGATGTTTACCCTGGCAACTGCTGGGCATTCCGGGGCCCCCAGGGCTTTGCTGTGGTTCGATTATCTGCCCGCATCCACCTCACTGCTGTCACCTTGGAGCATGTACCCAAAGCCCTGTCTCCCATCAGCAACATCCCTAGCGCCCCCAAGGATTTTGTCATCTTGGTGAGTATCTGAGCCTTGCAGCTCTCCATTCCAGTATGCCTGACAGCCATTTCTTAACAGCAGCATTGTGAGGTGAGGAATGGAAGGATGTGCCCATTTTACAGCTGGGATATTGAGGCTGGTCTCTGGACTCCACAACCAGCCCTTTCCCTGCTCCCCCTCTTCTTAGAGAGAAGCCAGAAGAGGACAGCTGACAGCAGTCAAGATTTCAATGCTGTCTCAGGGTCCTTTTATACAACTCCTTTATACATGGGTGCCTCCATGGCCAGGTGTCCCATGGGGGAGCTGAGTGGGGATGATGAGCACCATTCCCTACAGTCACCTCCTTAGGGCAGAGTTGGAATGTCCTCATAAGGAGGATGTGGGTGAAAAAAGTGGAGCCAGAGGAGAAGAAGAAACGTGTAGGGGAACAGGATGCTTCAGGACCTAAATCCTGATAGATGAAGAAACTGAGGCACCTACAATTAAATTGTGTGTCCCAAAGCCATTCAGCAGCTTAGGGGAAGAGGCAGAGAAGGAGGCCAGGGGCTTGGAGGGAAAAGGATCTGTCTACTGAGTTAGTGAGAGATGCTGGAAGGTGAGGGGACCAAAGAAGGAAACATCATGGTGGCTTTTGCTTTCTCCCCTTTACTCTCCCCAATGTATCCCCCCCTACACCCCCTTCCTCCTCCTCTTCCACCTCCTCCTCCACAACCTTCCCTTCCTTTGCCTCCCTGGATAGATCTGGATTCATGTCCTAACAGCATGACCTTTCCTCTAACCCCCTCCCATCCATCCATCCATCCATCCATCCATCCATCCATCCATCCATCCATCCCTTCCCTTTGCTTTTCCTTCTCTGTAGGGGCTAAATGAAGATTCACAGTCGGAAGGGGTGGTCCTCGGGCACTTTACCTATGATAATGCTGGGGAGTCCATTCAGACCTTCCACTTTCAGGTATGGAGGGCTGGCCCCACAGTGTCCCAGGGAGGCTGGTGCTCTTGAAGGCTAGATCACCAGCCATGGGGATGCTGTGGCTTTGCTAGGAGCTGCAGTTTGAGCCAGGACCCCATGGTTCTGATAGCAACCTGAGGGATAACATTCAGCCACTGAAGAAGGCCTGGGGGGGACGGGCTCTGGGGTCAGGATGTCCACCAAGGGATCACGAGCCTTCCTGACCCCAGTCTCCTCTTCCCACAGGGCAATGACACAGCCCCATACCAGGTGGTCGAACTTCGGATCTTAAGCAACTGGGGTCACCCTGAGTACACCTGCATTTACCACTTCCGGGTCCATGGGAAGCCTGCCAATTAGCCTCTCCCCCCCAGGGCCTTTCCTCTCTTTCCCCCTTCAGCCCCTCCCCTCCCCCAGCAAGCACTTCATCCCACTTTCTCGCCCTCTCCCACACTTCATCCCTTATGGCCACTGTGGCTTCTGGGAGAGATACAAGGTGGGAGCCTACCACCATGGAGCAGTTTGGCCCCACCCTGCCCTCTCTGATGGAGAGGAGATCACCAGCTCAGCTATTTGTTTCACTCCCCATCCTCTTGAGGGTCAGGTGGCCCAGCTCCCTACCAGGCCCTGCCTGCCCTCAGGAGGTGTATACACAGCTATGTATGATATCTTGAAGGTGTGAGTCAAGACATCATGAGGGCCTTATTATGCTCAGCAGCACTCAGAACCACAGCTTAGGCCACCTTAGCTTACCTTGCCCAAGAGTCTAGGTCAAAGAACTTGGTTTATTGAGGGCATGACAACTTGGGCAGTTCCAAAGGGCAGACTGGTAGACAGTCTGTCTTGGGCATGCCCCAGCAGGTGGCTAAAGCTCCCGTCCATGGTAGCATGCATAGTTCTCTTTACCATGGGGCATGATGGGGGCAGTCTTTGAAATCTGAAGTATCTGGGACTGGCCACAATTCCCTGGTGTTAAGTTTATTGGGATAGAGTTGGGGTTAGTTTTTTGGAGTTAAGGCTGGGATGGGAGGGGAAGGGCAAATTCTTTGGCCCTGCGGGCCCATTGTATTATGTATATAGATAGATATTTATATTTATACATAGATCTCTTTGTTCTTTGTTATCAGACAGAAAAGCTACGGGCTTCATTTCCGGCTTCCTCCCCCTGGGGCCCAGGGTGATATTCACTCCAGCTCCAGCTTGGGGTGGGGGGCAGGCTGTCAGGCACGGATCCTCACAGTGACATTGCCATCCTTCCTGCCTTTTACTGTAGGAGGGAAGGCAGGCCTTCACACCACAGGGCTGGCCACTGGTCCCTGAAGCAAGCAGGGGCACTCACTCATCTGCAGGCTTTGGGGGTCACCAGCAGACAGTGGCAGGCTGACCCTAGCTGGCCCTCAACCCAGTTTGCTCCCTCTGCTTCTGTTCGCTTACCAGGAAGCTGGCGTCTGAGCAGCCCTGCATAGGAACCTACAGATGGGGTCTTAGTTCTTCCCCATCACAAAGGCTACTGTTTAATTCTTTACTTTGATTTTTTAATCAACAAATTCTAATTTATGCCTATGCAAATATAAATTTTCCCTGGGATCTGTGGCTTCTCCTTGTCCACCTGTTGCTCTTGAGGCCAACTTGGAGTAGTGGGGAAAAGAAGGTGGTATTCTGGTAGAAACTCCCTGGTTAAAGGGTGGCTTCCTTGCTGCTGAGTGAGGCCTGGGAGGGATTGTCCTGGGCATCGAGAGGGAGCTAAGCCCAGGCCTGGGCTGGGAGAAGCAAAGCTGGGTAAGGGAACCAGAGGAGGCTTTCTCATTTCTGCCTGCTCCTTTAAAGCTCACCCAAGGCCTCTCCTGGTCTTAATCCTCCCTCAGTGCGCCCAAATTGATGTTTTATACTTCCTTGTGTGTGTCTGCATATCCATACATAAACACACACCTATCCAGACAGACATTCCTCTGTGTGCCTGCTCCATCTTTCAGGAGCAGGACAGCTTCCTAAGGAAAAGAGCTTTGTGTCTGCCTTGGTCTCCCCCATAGCTAGCACAAGGCCTGCCACCCAGCAGACACTTTATCTGAGCATTGCTATTCACTTCAACTCAGGTGTAAAGAAAGAATATACTCTACAGCCTTCTCAACAAGGGGTCACCAGCATGCCTTTGACAGCCTCCAGCAAGGGTTAAACACGTCACAAACTGCCAGCCGTCCTCTTCCACTTTCAGACAGCTCAAGTTGTTGGGAAATTTGTCCTGAAATCAGGCTGAAATCTATCTTTGGGCATCTTCCACCCACTATTCCTCGTTCTTTCATCCTGGGTCAAGCAGAACACGCTAATCCCCCTTCCACATCACTTTTCAAATAGTAGCATTAGAGAGTGGCTACTGCGTGCCAGCCACTGTGCCGAGCACTTTACAAATATCTCCTTTGATCCACACAACAACCCTGTGAGGTAGGCACCATTTCTAGACCCATTTTGCAGATGAGGAAATGTAGGCACAGAGGTGAAATGACTTGTCCAGGGTCACACAGCTGGTAAGTATCTGAGGGAGAATTTGAACTTGGATCTTCCTGCTTCCAGGTGCAGAGTTCCATCTCCTGTGCCACCTGAAGACAGTTCTCATGGTCCTCTGACAGCTTCTCAAGGGCCTTACACCATGTTCTTGGAGCCCTTCATCCTTCTGTTCACCCTTCTCTGAATGCACCTCACCTTGGTCATTTCTTTCCCACACTGTGATGCTCAGGCCTGAACACTGCCCTCTGGCTGTGGTCTCCTCAGGACAGACTTGGGCTGACCTATTACTGACCCCCCTTCCTAGATCGTAGGCCTCTCCATGCCCCTCAGGAAGGCACTGGTCATTCCAACCATCAAGTTTAACTAGTGATTCACACAGACACTGCTATCCCCTAAAATCCCCAAATCCTTTAACAGGAGCCATGGCTGCATCACCCTCCCCCACTCATTGGTTTTTCTTTTCTAATTCTTGTTGAGGACTCTGCTTTTACCTCCACTGGATATTTTCATTTGGATAGATCCTAAATTTTAGCTAGCTGAAACCTCCTCCATCCTATCAGTCATGTGACATCTCCACCCCTCCCTCCCAGCTCTAGCATTGGCACATTTGGACAAGCACACCTTGTGCTATTTCACTGAAGTCGTTGATAAAAATGCTGAACAAGCACGGAGAAAAGGGGAGATCCCTGGGGCAATCAGGACAATTCCCCTGAGACCTCCCAGGGAGCTGGCATCAGCTCATTAGCCAGCACTCGACAGGTAGGGCAATGTAACCCGTTAACCCTTTCCAAATCCACCTGTCATCTGAGATTCAGACTGTGCTAAAATCTGACTGCACTTTGCAGAATTGCTCTGATCCAAGCAAAGACTAGCAGCTCATCAGACACCATTTTACAAGGGATCTGGGATCTTGGCAGCGTAGGCAGGAAATGCACATTTTTATCCTGTGCAGTTCTGCCCTCCTGTCACGAAAACAAACTGCTTCGTGGACCAAAGGAGAGATAGTGCTCAGAGTCTGAAAAAGTGCTTGTTCAACTGAGGTTGGAAATGGCTTTCTTGATGGAGCAGTTCCCACCTGCTTGATGAACTCATGCACCTTATATAAAGCAGTGAACAGGAAGGGAGAGTTCAGGATTCTCTGTCCAGAGTCACTTGCCCATAATGTCTCATTGAGGCACAAAGCACAAATGGGGCAAGAACATAAAATCAGGGTTACCTAAGGGACATTTAGAATAGGCTGGAGCTCACCTTGAGATGGGAGAGAAGGGAGAGTGAGGTTAATAAACCTTTGCCTCTACGCTTCTAACTTAAGGGGGGAGTGGTGGGGGGGAAGAGTTTAAAAAGGAAAGTAAGTTAATCTGGGTCCTACAATTACCTAAAGGTAACCTGTCCAATCCAGTAGGCAGAGATGCAGAGATTTTACAGAGCTCTAGGGAGCCCAGCCTCTTAACAGGCATGACCTGGATGAAGATCCCGACCAGGAGACTGAGAAAGGGCAGTCAAACATGAAGGAAGAAAAACAGGTGAGGTTGGACCCATGAAAACCTGGAGAGAAAAGAGTGGGAAGGAGAAGAAGACCCTGGATTCAATCCTGGGTCCGTTACTCTTCTCTCTTCATTCTACTTCACTCAGTGATCTCATCAGCTGCCATGGATTGAATCACCCTCTCCATGCTCATGATTTCTCAAATCTACCTATTCTGCCTAAAACCCTTTGCTGACCTCCAGTCTTTTATCTCTCGTTGCTTTGTTGATGTCACAAATTGGATGTCGTGTAGATATTTTCAGCTCAACATGTCCAAAACAGAACTCTTCATCTTCCCCCTATTCTTTCCCCTCCTACCTTCCCTATTACTGTAGAGGGCACCACCATCTTCCAGGCTCCTAACCTTGGCATCATCTTCAAATCCTAACTTCTGTCCAAGGGATTGCCAAAGATTGTCCAATTTACCTCTGCAACATCTCTTGTGGATTTCAGCTTTGCAGCACCTCTCATCAGTTTCACCTCTCCAACATCCCTTGCAGATTTCACCCTTCAACATCTCTCAGATTTCATCTTTGCAGCATCTCTGATCAGTTTTACCTCTCCAACATCTCTTGTCCATTTCAGCTTTGCAACATTTGTCATCAATTTCACCTCTCCAACATCTCTTGTCCATTTCAGCTTTGCAGCACCTCTCATCAATTTCACCTCTCCAATATCTCTCACAGATTTCATCTTTACAGCATCTCTCATCGGTTTCACCTCTCCAATATGTCATGCAGATTTCACCCTTCAACGTCTCTTGCAGATTTCACCTTGGCACCATCTCTCCTCAGGCTCACCTCTGCAGCATCTTTCAAAAACAGAACTTTCTTCTCTGATGCTGCCCCTACCCTAGTCCAGGCCTCATCTCCTGTGCACTGTTGTTTTCTTATGACTCACCATTTATTTTATTTGTACAAAGTAGTGAAGAATCATACCATGGCTGGGGGAAAATGATGTTTTAGGATTTAAACAAGTTCTTTCATTTTGAAACATCTCTTTTGAAGGCTTGGGACTAGTAATTTTAGCTCCAGCATCTTTGGGTTTGGACTCAGCAGGCTTCCCAGCCTTGGAATCACTGGGCTCTGTGTCCTTAGAATCAGACTTGGCTGCCGTGGGATCAGACTTGGTGACCTTGATGGCAGACTTGGTGACCTTAAGGTCAGTGCGCTTTGGAGCCTTAGAGTCAGGCTTCATGATCCTGAAGCCTGGACGTTTGGTGGCAACCCTAGGGCCTGGATGCTTAGTGGCCATCTTGTGGCCAGCATGCTGGGCACTCGCCTCAGGGATCTTAGCCCTAAGAAGTTTGACCTCGAAGGCCTTGGTGGCTTCATGGCTTCTGCTTGGACCTTGGGAATTGTTTGGTTTTTTTGGTTTACATCTTCTTCAGCTCCTTCTTGTGTTTCTTGGCAAAGCATGTGTTTCTCAGAAACTTGGAGTTGACCCATCTCAGAGACATGTATCACCGTGACTTAGGTTTCCTGATGCCATTTCTGTGCCATTTTTGTGATTGGTTGTGGCTGGTGTGGTTCTTAGACTTAGCCATCTTTACACAACAACCTTCACTAACAGGCATTCCACCCACTAGAAGAAGTCAAAGCTAGAGACAGGAAAGGTCATGCCTGCACTACTGCAGTATTTCCTGGTGCATGTGCCTCCCTCAAGTCTCTCCCTCCTCCTTCCAGTTGTCAAACTGATTTTCCTGAGGTGCAGGTCTATGCCACTCAACTCCTCAATAAACCTGTGACTCTCTATTGCCTCCAGGATCAAATACAGAATCCTCTCTGAACGAGAGTTCAAAACCCTCCCTAACCTAGCCCTCTCCTGCCTTTCCACTCGTCTCCCACTTCACTCCCCACTTCTTCAATCCAGTGACACTGGCCTCCTGACTCTTCCTTGCACATGACCGTCCATCTTCCATGCTGGGAATGTTGTCCCTCCTTTTCTCTGCTTCCCTAGCTCCCTTCAAGCACCAGTTAAAATCTTACCTTCTACAAGAAGCCTCCCCCAACTCGCCTTCATTCTGTCTTCTGCTGACTTTTTCCTCTTTTTCAGTACATTCTTTGTACTCATTTTTTGCACATTGTCTCTCTCATCAGATTGTGAGGCCCTTGAGGGCAGGCACCCTGTTTTTGTCTTTCTTTCTTTTCCTACCTTTTAACACACCTGGTGCATGATAAGTATTTAATAAATATTTATTGACTGAATGATCCTATTAAAAGCTGCAGAGCGATGGATGGAGGATGAGGACTGAGAGAGGACTGAGAGAGGATCGGACAGTCAAGAAGTCACCAGTTTGGGTGGAATAATGAGGTTGGAGGCCAGACTACAGAGGGTAAAGAGAGTGAAAGAAAGGAAGTGAATGTGCCTCTTGTAGACAATGTACCCAATCAATAAACATTCCTCAATCCAGCAGAGGACATGAGGGACAGAAACATCCAAATGTGGTCAATGGTAACCTCATTTCTTACACAAACACCAACACATCTGTTGCATTTTTAGTATTTTTTTGTCTCCTTGGCAGTTTCGTTTTTGATATATACTCTCGGGGTGGTTCAATCTCACACCTAGATTGCTGGAAATTTAGCTTTTCCTTCCACAATTTTTCTCCGTTTTTATAAAGGCAGAGGGGATCTTTCTTCATGATCTTCCATCGCCCTAATTCAGGTTTTGGGAACGAGGTCATGTTCTAAACCTGTGTTGCCCTTGGTTGCCACATTTCTCTATTTGATAATGGGATCAGGTGGTGCTTGGCTAAATATTTTCTAGGATATTTTGACCTCCTCTAGGTGGCAATTGCTTTATGTTGATTCAATTTCTGCCCTTTCCTTCCTCTGTTTCCTACTTTTCACCACTTTTCACTTACTTGAGTGGGTCAAGTTGAAGCTATTTGGATTGCATGCCATCTTATCTTTCTCTCTAATTTGGGGGTTTTGTCCTCTGCTTTAACAAGATGATTTGACTGCAAAGATTATTCAGAAATGATTCCCACATTGATAACCAATCATTTCTTATCCATTAAGATACATTTTAGGCTGAGATTGTTTGGCATTTGCCACATCCAGGGATTTCCTACACTCATGTTTTTTGTTTTTGTTTTTTAAATTAATTTATTTATTTAACTTTTAACATTCATTTTCACAAAATTTTGGGTTCCAAATTTTCTCCCCATTTCTCCCCTTCCCCCTAAAACGCCAAGCATTCTAATTGCCCCAATCACCAGTCTGCCCTCTCTTCTTGCCCTTCCCTTGTCCCCATCTTCTCTTTTGTCCTGTAGGGCCAGATAACTTTCTATACCCCATTACCTGTATTTCTTATTTCCTAGTAGCAAGAAAAATACTTGACAGTTGTTCCTAAAACTTTGAATTCCAACTTCTCTTCATCCCTCCCTCCCCAACCACTCCCTTTGGGAAGGCAAGCAATTCACTATAGGCCATATCTGTGTAGTTTTGCAAGTGACTTCCATAATAGTCGTGTTGTGTAAGACTAACTATATTTCCCTCCATCCTATCCTGCCCCGCATTGCTTCTATTCTCTCTTTTGATCCTGTCCCTCCCTAAGTGTTGACTTCAAATTGCTCCCTCCTTCCACTGCCCTCCCTTCTATCATCCCTCCCACCCTGCTGATCCCATTCTCCCCCACTTTCCTGTATTGTAGGATAGGTTTTCATACCAAAACAAGTGTGCATTTTATTCCTTCCTTTAGTCGAATGTGATGAGAGTAAGCTTCATGTTTTTCTCTCTCCTCCCCTCTTTTTCCCTCCACTGAAAAGTCTTTTGCTTGCCTCTTTTATGAGAAATAATTTGCCCCATTCCATTTCTCCCTGTCTCCTCCCAATATATTTCTCTCTTGCTGCTTAATTTCATTTCTTTAAGATATGATCCCATCCTATTTAATTCACTCTGTGCTCTGTGTGTGTGTGCGTGCGTGTGTGTGTGTGTGTGTAATCCTACCAACTACCCAAATACTGAAAAGTTTCAAGAGTTACAAATATTGTCTTTCCATGTAGGAATGTAAACAGTTCAACTTTAGTAAGTCCCTTTGACTTCTCTTTGCTGTTTACCTTTTCATGCTTCTCTTCATTCTTGTGTTTGAAAGTCAGATTTTCTTTTCAGCTCTGGTCTTTTCATCAAGAATGCTTGAAAGTCCTCTATTTTGTTGAAAGACCATTGTTTCCCCTGAAGTATTATACTCAGTTTTGCTGGGTAGGTGATTCTTGGTTATTTTCCTACTTCCTTTGACTTTGGGAATATCATATTCCACGCCCTTTGATCCCTTAATGTAGAGGCTGCTAGATCTTGTGTTATCCTGATTGTATTGCCACAATATTTGAATTGTTTCTTTCCAGCTGCTTGCAATATTTTCTCCTTGACCTGGGAACTCTGGAATTTGGCCACAATGTTCCTAGGAGTTTCTCTTTTTGGATGTCTTTCAGGTGGTGATGGGTGGATTCTTTCAATATTTATTTTGCCCTCTCATTCGAGAATATCAGGGCAGTTTTCCTTGATAATTTCATGAAAGATGATGTCCAGGCTCTTGTTTTGATCACGGCTTTCAGGTAGTCCCATAATTTTTAAATTGTCTCTCCTGGATCTATTTTCTAGGTCAGTGTTTTTCCAATGAGGTATTTCATGTTATCTTCCATTTGTTCATTCTTTTGGTTTTGTTTTGTGATTTCTTGGTTTCTCATAAAGTCATTAGCCTCCATCTGTTCCATTCTAATTTTGAAAGAACTATTTTCTTCAGTGAGCTTTTGGACATCCTTTTCCATTTGACTGATTCTGCTTTTTCAAGCATTCTTCTCCTCATTGGCTTGTTGAACCTCTTTTGCCAATTGAGTTAGGCTATTTTTAAAGGTGTTATTTTCTTCAGCATCTTTTTGGGTCTCTTTTAGCAAGGTGTTGACCTGCTTTTCCTGTTTTTCTTGCATCTCTCTCATTTCTCTTCCCAGTTTTCCCTCCACCTCTCTAACTTGATTTTCAAAATCCTTTTTGAGCTCTTCCATGGCCTCAGCCCATTGAATATTGATTTTGGATGTTTGGGATACAGAAGCCTTGACTTCTATGTCTTTCCCTGATGGTAAGCCTCGTTCTTCCTCATCTGAAAGGATGGGAAGAGATATCTGTTCACCAAGAAAGTAACCTTCTCTGGTCTTATTTTTTTTTCCATTTTTTGGGCATTTTCCCAACCAGTTACTTGACTCTTGGGTCCTTTGTCAAGAGTAGGGTATACTTTGAGAATCTGTGAGATCTCAGTTGCTCCAAGGTGGCACGATCAAGCATGTGCTGCTCTGGACGCAGAAAGGGATTTTTATGTCCAGAATCTTAGCAATTACCTCTCCACAGCCACCTAGCCTCCAGTTCCATCAAGTCAGCACTGGGGGCTGATTTTCAGATAAGCTGTATGGGCAGGTGGAACGGGACGAGTTAGAGCCAACCCCTATCCATTTCAGGACGCCACACTGAGAGCCTGCCTAGATAACCTAGGGGCTTGTCAGTAGGGGTGGAACTAGATGGATTTCAGGAGGAAGGGTCTCGTCTTTGTTTGCAACGTGGCAGTTCTTTGTCCTGGCTCCGGATGTCCAGTGGAGAAGACACCCATATAAGGAAAGGTGATAGGTGATAGGTTCAATGTGAAAGGTGATAGCTGATAGGTTCAACGTAAGGCTTAGGAATGTTTTACATAAAGACTACATATGCATGTGAATGAGATGAAATACACGGAGTCTTCACCACCTTTGTCTCCCGCCCCATTTCATTACTCACGAGATCAAGGCCTCTTGCAGGACAAGAGCCTTGGGTCGCGGTCAGGGGTTCCCGTAAATGGTCTAGGGGACCCCAACAGGCAGGGCCGCCATTCAGTGTGAGACAAAGACCAGCTAGGCCAGGTCCTCCACCCAGGGCTGAGGTAAGACTCAGCTCTTCAGTGCCCCCAGGGGTTTTTACGCTGTATGGGCTGCTGTGCACCCTCTGTGGCTGCTGCCTGCTGCTGGAGCTATAGGAAGGCCCTTCTCCCTTCCTGGCCAACTGAATAAACCACATCACAGATCTTTGGCGCCTGTGGGTTGAGGGATCTGAGAACCTGCTGCTGCAACTGGAGATTCCACAACTGGAAATTCCACTCCTGAGGTGTCCTCCTTCCAGAGTCTCATCGCGTTGCTCCACGCCACATCAGGCGGGCAAGGCCAGGCTGGGCTCCATGCTCCACGCAGCGTCCAGCTAAAACGATGTTTCTGTGGGCCTTTCAGGTCACCGTCGGCTGAAAATCTCCTCCACTCTGTTGTTCTCCACTTCTGCTGCTCCATGATTTGTTGAGAGTCCCTCTCTACAGGTATTTTGTGGGCTGTGTGGGGAGACCCTACATAAGTGTGTTTTTCTAGTCCCCCATCTTGGCTCCACCCCCCCACTCATGTTTTTTCATTTTAACGAAAATCCACCTCTGGTCTCCCTTATCTATGGGAAAAAAAACCCTTATAATAAATATATACAATTCAAATTCCTGCAATTAAATTTTTTTCAATTCTTCTAACTCTTCCTGAAACAAGTATTTCTGCTACATAGATGACTGAACTCTTTCCTTTCCTAATCCTAGGTTACACTTCGCAATGTCTTTTTTGCCATTTTCTCTGCCCACCTTTGCACTGAAATCACCAAATATCAAGGTGTATATTGACTTCATCTGGAGAAATCTACCGTTTTTTTTCATAGAATTTCTTGACCTCATCTTTTGCTCTGATGTTGACTCCAAAGTTCCAAAGAGGTTTCGGGAGCTGCTGTATTTGCGTTTGGCTAATGAGATCTGTAAAGTAAGTAGGCTGAATCACCTGAGTCACTTCTTGTTTGTTAGATCCAATGATATCAATCCTTTTCTTGATTTCTCAAAGAGCCTGTGAGCCATCCTTCCATTTCCTGATTTCTGTGGCTTCATTTATAGCAAAAATGTCAATATTGATACACATGCTATCCTCCAATGGAATGCTGAATAGGAATCAATGGAGAAGGATCTCACATTTAAGGAAGTGCAGTTCAACTGAAGTTCAAACTATACCCAAAGGACTATACAACTGTGTTATATGTACCCTTTGACCCAGCAATACCACTACTAGGTCTGTATTCCAAAGAGATCATAAAGAAGGGAAAGGACCCACATGCACAAAAATGTTTATAGCAGCTTTTTGTGAGAGCAAAGTATTGGAAATTGAAGGGATGCTCATCGATTGGGAAATGGCTGAACAAGCTGGGGTGTATGAATGGAGTGGAATACTACTGTGCTATGAGAGTCATGAGTAGGCTGATTTCAGAAAAACCTGGAAAGGCTCACATGAACTCATGCTGAGTGAAGTGAGCAGAACTACGAGAACATTGTACACAGTAACAGCCACTTTGTGTGATAAGTAACTTTGATAGACTTCGTTCTTCTGAGAAGTACAAGGCTCTAAGACAATTCCAAAAGACTCGTTGGAAGAAATGACATCGACCTCCAGACAAAGAACTGTGAAGTCTGACTGCAGATTTAAGAGCACTATTTTTCTCTGTTTTTCTTTCTCGTTTTTCCCTTTTCTTCTGATTCTTCTTTCACAACATGACTAATGTGGAAACGCGCGTAATATGATTGTCCACATATAGCCTATATCAGAGCGTTTTCTGTCTTGGGGAAAGGGAAGGGGAGACGAAAGGAGAAAATGATTCTGGAACTCAAAACCTTATAAAAGTGAATGCTGAAAAGAAGTATTTTTTTAAATAGAAAAGAAAATGAGGTTCAAAGCTGCAATTTCATAGCCACCTTCTGCTTCCTTTTCTGACACTGTCTGTTATCACTGGAGTCCTACAAGAGGGATGCCCACAAATTTTGTCTTTTTGTTTTAGGAATTGCCATGGCCAAAAGTCACCACCTGGTGGCGAGCCCATAGCTAAGACTGCTCAGGATCCTCATGCTCCTATCTCAGCAGCCTCCTCTTGTCCGATGCCTTCCCTGCCCCAGTTGTCAGGGTTCTCGCCATCCTCATACTGACTCATTCATGTACACGGAACAGAAGAGACGCTCTCTGAGGACAGAGGCCACTTCACTGCTCTTTCTGTATCTCAGTCCCTACAATGTAGCAAGAACTTCTCAGATTATACAGAGCTGAATGGACTTACCACCTCCACACTGATCTGGGGCTTCCATTCCCCATTATCCATTGTGGTGTCCGATCCTTCCTATCCCAGAGATCATTC
The DNA here is from genome assembly GCF_028372415.1 of Notamacropus eugenii. Classification (NCBI taxonomy): domain Eukaryota; kingdom Metazoa; phylum Chordata; class Mammalia; order Diprotodontia; family Macropodidae; genus Notamacropus; species Notamacropus eugenii. The sequence continues at coordinate 296,241,275 of NC_092874.1, read as the reverse complement.
TCCTCAAAAGAGAAAATAGAAGTAAAGGAGAAGATTGTATCAGCTCATTTATGCCAATCCCTTCCTTGTACTTTCTCTTACCTGCAACATAGCTTGCTTGCAATGCACTCGCACGCACGCACACACACACACACACACACACACACGCAGAAATTTACACTTGAATCTAAAATATTGAAGCGAGTTAGACCTAATTATGGGAAATCGAATGATTCCAACCATTCTCAAGTTATTTCCATTTTTTTAAGAGCTGGAGTGGGAGGATAAGAAGGTAGTCTAATCGGCACCCAAATAAAGGATGTTGAGAAATAAAACAGATATTAAGGTACTTGTGGAATTCACACACGAGGTTTACGTGGACCCACTCCCCGCGCGCGCCCCCGCCCCAGCTCGCCACCGCTTTGCCCCCGCGCCCCATTGTCCGCCCGCCCCACGTTCGCCCCGCGTTCCCCCAATGTTCCTCCCGCGTGTCCACGGTAGCGGCCGACGCGGACGCGATCGCGGCTGGCGGGCGGGGGAGGGTCGGAGCCGTTTCTGCAGGTACCTTCTCTGCATGTACCCGGGCGGGTCAGGGCCGGGAGAGGAGGGGGCGGGGGAGGGGCCAGGGCTCGGGCACGGTGCCCTCCTCTGTGCCAGGACACGGCCGCCCCCCCAAACCTGGGCACAGAGGCGGCCCCTCCCCTTGTCTGCCCCCCAAACCTGGGCACAGCTCTCCCGCCAGAGTTGCCCCTGGTGCAGCAGCCTCTGGTTCATCCCCTAACCTCTCCCCCAAATCCCCAGCATCCAGGGATGTCGGTAACTGAGTTGGGTCCCTCGGTGCCAGGCCTGCTTGCCCCCTTGCTTCCTCTCCCCACAAACAACCCCAAAATGGAGTTGCCCAGGCCCGGACTCACTTCCCAGTGCCAAGGCCTGGCATGCCTTTCCACCTCCCTCTGGGCCAAAGTTGTGTTGATTTTCCCAGTGAGTGTGTGCATACACGTGTCTGTGTGACTTGTGTGTATTTGGAGAGGGTGGGAGAGCTGGCAACAGTCCCGTGCCCAGACCTGATGCACCCTGTCCCCTGGCCCCAGATGCACCCCTTGGCTGGCCAGACTGGGACTCATCACCCACTCTTTGCCTGGTCTTGGCCAGGCTCATCCTCCCAGTGCCAGAGGCCAGCTGCCCTCCAGCTTACCCTCTAACGTGGGGCATCCCCAGCCCGGGGATGATCCTCCCAGGATGAAGGCCCTGCTGCCCCTGGCTCACTGGGTGACCCTGCCAGAGCATCATGGCCCCCTTCCTAGTTCCTCCCTGAAAGAAATCCTCTCAGGCCACTGGCCACTTCCCTCCACTTCCCCTGAACTTTGCAGAGCTGAACCAAACTCAGACTCCCGGCACGTGCAAGTGATCCCTTTTATTTGGGTTAGCAGCTCCTGAAAAGGACTGTGGAGGGTGTTGTGGGTCATCGCTGGGCAGATGAGAGAAGGCCAGGATGCTCCACGCTGGAGCTATTGAAAAGTGTCAATGTTTGTGGATGAAACCTTACCAATCCCCCAGGCCCTTTCTGGGCAGCCTGGAAGAGTCTGTCCATCTCTGGCCCTGCAAATTCTGTTCACAGTCTGGGCAGATCCTGTGTGCTCACCAGCCTGAGCCAACAGGAGTCCATCCTTGTGGGTCAGTGACTGCCAGAGCAAGACAGTAGGTGGCCTTCAGATGAAAGTCACTTGGCTGGGGAGGCATGTGAAGGTTCAAGTCAGGGGGATGGTAGCATCTTGGCCTGACAGTCCCCAGGAGACTGTGGGAGACTAGTGAGATTCTGGGTAAAATCAGCTCTCATTTGCACATAACAGGATGGAGTGGGGTGAGTCAGGATAAAGCAGAGGGATGTAGGGGGCAGGTGCCCCAGGTTCTAACACCACCCTGGCCCTGCTGGTGACCATGTGATGGCAGATGAGGCAATATCTTTCTAAACTGGGCTTTTATCCTCTCACATGAAAACAAAGGACTCTTCTTGATGAGCGCCACCTTATTGGGGGCCAGTACTGTGACTGCCTCTGAAATCTCCAAGGGCCCTTTCAATACTCATATTCTATGGTTGTAGGTCAGCATAGGAAGTAGTAGCAGAGAGAGAGTTCTGCCTTTACTGGGCCTGCAACCATGCCTTGTGCTGTTCAAAACATGGGGGTTTTTTGAGGGGGGGAGGGCAGAGCAGGGATTAGATTATGATGACAGAGGGTAGGGTTGGCTTTTCCCTTTGACTGTAGAATTCAGAATAGTCAAGAGCTTAGATTCTCTGTCTTTATGATACTGGAATGCTGAAGATAAGGCTACCTGGCAGACCGGGGGCTTTCCTTGGCAATTTGGGGGGTGCCCATACAGCCTTTTCAGGCCTCCCCTGGGATGTGGTTAGGTTTGTATCCACAACAGCCTGACTACTAGCTGTACTGCTTTGTTTGAGGCCTCGGGCAAAGACTCCACCCAAGCATGGGGGAGGGAGGGTGAGAGCTGATGCTGATGCCCGAGTGGGTGGGCATTCAAAGACTCCAGTGGGGCAGACTTGATTACCATGTGGGGGTGGAAGCTAGCAAGGGACATCAGGCCAGCTGTCTGCCTTGGCTGCTGCCGATTTCCCTCTTCCTGTCCTTGCCAAGTGGGCACCCCATCTTCAGAGAAGCTCACGGGTCGACCAAATGGGCTTCCTTAGCCAGGGAGACATGTGGTTTCTTGCTTTTTAGGACAAGTCTAGTAGGAACTCTCCCTGCTAGCCAAACCAGGCCTTCTTGTTCTCCCAACTGGCAGAGACATCCATTGGGGTCTCTGTCCCACGACCCAAGCAAGCATCTTGGAAATGAAAGCAGTAACCCCCAGAATACAGCTTCTGGCAAAGGTCACAGGCCCTCCAAAATCAAGGTTGGGTATATTAGAGATGGTTTTATAGCATGGATAGACTAGGAAACCAAGCTGAGATCCCCTACAACCTGGTCTCGTCTGTAATCTGAGTTAGGGGTGGTCTAATTCATGTTCATGACATCCATGTCTCCTAAGGCTGGGACAGCCTCCCTTTTGTATCAGCCCTCTGTCACTGAAACTTTGCTTGTGCAATCCTTGACAATTCAGAAATCCCTGAGGAGGCAGTGAGGTTGGAGCTGAGGGAGCTGGGGGACAGGAAGGCCCAGGGCCTGCTTTGGAGGCTCTTCCTCCAAAGAGGTATGGGGACCCCTGGAGAATTTACCACTTGTCTGTTTACTCATTTGTAAAATGAGTTCAATAATCCAGTTGTCCATTGAGGGCTCTTACTAAAGAAACACATGACCTAAGGGGTGGGGTTAGTATCTGATGGTTAGCTTGGACCCCATCCACCCTCCAGAATGATCACAGAACTGGGTGCTGTTGGGGATGAGGGGAAACAAAGACATGGAAGGGAAAGCAGGCCTTTCCCTCAGAGTTAACAACTATGGCGAGAAGGAAATTGTGTGTGTGTGAAGCGACCTGAGAACAATCCCAAGGCAAGTGTCAAAACCCCAGATTCAGTAAAGACACCAAGGGAGACATTCCAAATGGAGGCTGGAGAGAGAGTGGGGACAGCGCTTCACCAGGGAAGCCACCTGCAAGAAGATGTCACGGCCAGCTCAGGCACAAAGCTGGCAGGCTTGGCCCTGGTGAGCAGCCACCCTCAGCGTCTGGGAGACACTTCAGAAACTCTTTAGGAAAGCGCCTCTCTGTCCCAGTGCAGCCAGCTATCCTTTTGGAGGAATCCATCCCTCCCCTTCAACGTCTCCCCCATCAGGCTCTTCTCAGGGGGTCCCAGAAAATCACACCTAGTCAGTCAGTAAGCACAGCTTCTCATTACTTTTTGCTTCTTCCAGGAATTTCTAGCACTTCTAGAGTGAGATTTTGATGATGTCTCGACGCAGTCAGCGCCTGAGCCATCGTTACCATGTTGATGATGATGGAGGCAGCAGCAGCAGCAGCAGTGGAGGAAGTTCCCTGGTGGCTGGTCAGCACACTGCCTTCAAGGACAGTCCCTTAAGGTAAGCCACTCCACAGCGGCCCTAGGTCATCTTCCAGATCACAACCACTCAGGGCAGCCAAGGGCCTGGCCAGCTTCCATGTGCACCTTTCTTTCCTGCCCCCATCTTTGGTGGAAACATCACTCTAGTGCTTTCTTTCCCCACAAATGCGAGAATTTCCTGTCCCCAGCACCGTCTCTTCCCCTTCTACCCCAACCTGGGCTGCTGCTGCCTTCACTCTCTGAGAACAGGAACTAGGGAGGGGTGACTTTGAGCATTGAGAGGGCCAGAAACTGAGGCTTAAAGCTGGGCAGGGAACAACCACCCTGTGGCCCAGTACCCACGGTTTCTGGGGTGAGCTGCAGGGCCTAGCAAGAGCATAGGAAGCCATGGGGGTGATGGACCTGTGGGGGAGGAGACAGGTTCAGGTGGCTTTAGCTCCTCTTGTACCTCATCATGGTGGTTCCATTTGGAAAGAGGCCCTGCCTGGCCCATGGGAGCTGGGGATTTGTTCCAGTGTTATAAAGGATTCATCTGTTGAAGGAATAAGAACAGAAGAGGGCTTTAGGGATCATTTCTTTTCATCCTAGAAGCTCCTTGAAAGTCTCTTCCTCCTCCAGGCCTTTCTCCCCCTGTTTTTCTCCTGCTTCATCTCCTTCACCCTCTTTCCTTTGCTCCATGCTTGGCGCCCCCCAGGACTCTGAAGAGGAAATCTGGCAGTGTGAAACGCCTCACACCAGCCCCTCACCTGGGCCCTGCTTCCAATCCTCACACTACCTACTACAGTGAATCAGTGGTCAGCGAGTCCTACGTCAGGGGCCCCCGGGTCACCTCGGTGGACAAAAGCTCCATCCTACAAGATCAGCTGGACAGCGATGTCTACTGGAGTGAACGTGGTGAGCTCTGGCCAGAGCTTGACAAACCCGAGGGCTTGGGCTGGGGAGAAGGAAGGAAGCTCCTCCCTGTCTTCTAAAGATTCCTAAGGAGGCTAGTGTCTGTTGGGAGTTACCTTACTCCTCCAGGTTGGCTCATCTCCCTGGATCCTCCCAGGTGGGAGATCCTTCCATTCTCCTGAAGCCCCTCAGTCCCACAGATGGCACTTTTCCAGATCTGGGTGACAATAACCATGCCTCCTAAGGCAGAAGGCCACCTGGTTTTGTGCAGCCAATGAGCTAAAAATCATCTTTACATGTTTCAGTAAAGTTCCATTACACTTAAAAACATAAAAAGTGTTCTTACCTCATACAGAAATAGGAAGGGGGCCAGATTTTGCCCTTGTGCAGAACTCCATTCCTGCCCTAAACCACATGGGGGGGGGCTTATGAGTTCAGACCCCCAAAGGGGTGGGAAGTCTGAATTCTGAAAAGTTCTGCCAGGTGTTCCACCTCTGGCAGCTGCTGTTGCTGGAAGCCTGAAGCTCCCTGCTTATCAGGCACCTCCATGCTCTGTGCAGGTGGGGACTTGGTGAGGAGGAGGAGAGGCCTGGGAGGTGCTGAGAAGAGTAAGATCAATGGACTGAATGAGGGCAAAGTCACCTATGATATCTATGGATCTTCCTCAGGATACTCCTCGGAGGATGACTCTGCAGGTAGGCAGCACTTCCTGCCTACTGGAACTCCATCCCCTGGACGCTGCCCCGTGTACTTTGAAGGGTGCCCCATCCAGGGGGGATGGGGAGAACATAGATTTCAGATAAAAGGAGAGAGAACTCTGCAGTCTGGCTCCAGGTGGGGGTTTGGAGGTTGGGAGGGCCCAAGCCTCAGCATGGTAATGGGGATGCCTGAGGCCCACTTGTGTCTCCTTCTGGGTGGCTCCTCATGTCTTCACTTTCCTGCAGGGCACACACTTATGGACCAGCCTGGCTCAGCATCCTCATTAAGGAATGCTGCCTCCCAAGTTGGCGCTTTCTTGTGGGTGGCCATCACTTTTCCAGGTGGGTTCTGGGAGTGGGTGGGCACACTGCCCAGGGCAGTCCCTGCTGTGGGCCCATAAGAGCTTCCTCATTCCTATGCTGGGGCACACCAGGCCTGGGTGCTAACCCTAGGACAGTGTGTGGAGACAGGCTTTTATGGCAGGATCCCCAGGCACAGCTAGAAAGCCTTGGGAGATTCAAGGAGCAGCTGCAGAGTGGGCAGGCTGGGAGCAAGCTAACTCTGGGATAGGAGGGCGAAGCCTTTGAACCCCTCTGCTGGGACTTTTACAGGTTGGCTCTTTGGCCTGTTCTACTGGTGGCTGGGCACTACCTGCTACCGCCTGACCACAGCTGCCTCCCTGCTGGACGTCTTTGTCTTAACCAGGTCAGTGAGGTCTCCCTGGGCTCTGCCAGAACCAAAGAACCCATGCTTGAAAAAGCTTCACCACCCTTGAGCTCAGTTCAGCTTTTGAGACTTTTGTGCCATGAATCTTATGACAGAAGGTCAGGTCAGGGTCAGGGGTGTGCTGGAATCATCTGGAACCAGGTTGAACCTGCTCCTGAGTGTCAGCTACCAGTCAGGGCTCCTCTGGGTATCTAGACTGAAGAAGAAGATGGGACAAGTTGTGTGTGCCTTCACCTCCTTCAGAACTGCTTGTTAACCCTTCCCCAGCACATGCCAATCCCCATGAGCACAGGTGCTGCTCTATTCCTGAGTATCTTGGAGGAGCTGTCCCCTCAGTAGTTCCTGCCTCTCATCTCCACTGACTCTGGTGGCTTCACCTTGGCCAGTTGGAAAGTCCTGAGCTCCCAGGGGTTGTAGTCTCTTCCCAGTCCTTCGGGTAGCCAGGCCATCCTTACAGTTTCTCTGTGGGGGGTCATGTCCAGGTTTCCAGGCAGCCTCCAGGGCTGTGTCCAGGAGCCTCTAGAGCAGGGGTAGGGAACCTGCGCTCTCCAGGCCACATGTAGCCTTCTAGGTCCTGGGGTGCAACCTTTGGACTGAGGCCAAGTTTTACAGAACAAATCCTTTTCTTAAGGAGATTTGTTCTTGGAAGTCTAGATTCAGTCAAAGGGCCACCCTTGAGGACCTCAAGTGCCACATGTGATCTCCAGGCTGCAGGTTCCCTATCTAGCTCTGGATTCTTGGGGCCACAGGCTAGGCCCAGGGAGACTAGCCAACCTTGTCAGGGCTTACTCCTTCCAAGTCCCAATTTGACAAGCACTGAAATGATTTAGCCAAAAGAAGCCTGCCCAATTCACTAGCATATAAGCACATTCCTGAGAGCCCTGGGAGGGAGATGCCTTCCACCAGCCCTGTCACCTTTCATAACAACATTCACACATTTGACCAAGGTCAAATTTTCTCCTTCCACTTGACCTCGAGGGCTGTCCATAAAAGCCCAGAGCTCCCCATCGTAGCTGTCCCAGGGTGGGGGCACACCCTTTGTTGGTTTCCTCAGCAGCTCAGGGAGGGTCGCACAGGAATCTGGTGGGGAAGACCAGGCACTAATGTCTCCTCCTTCATCCCCATGAAATCCAGGAGCTTTTCAACTCTGAAGAAGTTGTTTCTGCTTCTCTTGATGCTGTTGCTTCTGGCTTCGCTGGCTTACGGTGAGCCTTGCTGAGTCCCCAGGGCACCCTGCCAGCCCAGACAGACAAGGGCTTGGGGGCAGGGCTGCTGAACGCAAGTCTGGAAGACAGAGCTTTGAAGGGGAGCCTTTAGCCTTTAGGGGAAAAGGGACCCAGGCCTTGTATGGGAAAGTTCTTGTGCCTGAAATGGGATAGACGGCCTGTGTCTCCTCCTCTTGATCCAATCCCACAAGCCTTTCTTGTGCATCTTCTGTATGCAGGTCTCCCAGACTCATGCTGCATGCCTACTATGACAGTGCTGGCTTTACATGGGTGTTTGATCTGCCCCCTCAGTGGTCACTGTCAAGGCACTTGAGGGTGGGGGAACTGGTAGAAGAGCTGAGTCCACAATGAATGGGTTAGCTGGGCAGGACACAGCCAATGCCAGCTCTGGAGGCCTTTGCCCCTTCTCACTGGGGAGAATGGACAGGGTGGTCCTCCCTGGATGGTCCCAAAAGAGCTGTACTCTGTTCAGGAACCATGACATCACTTACCCCCTACTATGAGATGAAGCCCAGCTTGGGAATGGTGACACCACAAGCTGTCAGTTACCAGGACCTCTATTCAGCTGGCATCTCCTGAAAGCACTCTGATCCTCCAGAAGAGACAGGGCTGTATGTGGACCAGGCTTGGGACCAGGAGGCAGGACTTCTCCATGTCCTCTCCCCAGCTGCTTCTTGTCCCTCATTTTTCTCATAATCCAAAAGTGTGTAATGACTCCTGAAAGGATCATGAGAGATGCCTTTCCTGAAGGGTCTTGCCTTCCAGATCATGGGGCCCATAATGCATGCACCTTCCTTGGGCCAGGGTCTGAGCCCATGTGGATGTGACACTGCCAGACACAGTCCAGGTGTAGGTCCTCATCCTGGACATGTTTCCCTTCTGGTGCCTCAGCCTCTGCCTTCATTAGCCTTTCCTCCCATGTGCTAGGTGCTTGGTATTTTTACCCCTATGGACTACAGACATTCCACCCTGCTATGCTGTCCTGGTGGGCAGCAAAGGGCAGCAACAGGAGAGAGGAGGTGTGGGAAGCAGGAGAATCCACCCCATATTTCCAGGTGAGTGCCTGGGTGAGTGCCAGGAACACTTTGTGCAGGACAGGCAGGCAGTCTGCTCACAACCAAGTCTGTTCCAATCAACCCCAGAATCACTCAGTCCACTACCATTTCTTAAGTGTGGCCTACTGTGTGTCAGGCACTGTGCTAAGGGATGGGAATTCAAAGAAAGAATTCAAACCCAAACAAACAAGCCCACAGTCCCTGCCCTGAAGGAGTCCCCGAGTCATGAGGAAACAACTAGGTACAATGGAGATCTACCAGGACAGATGGGAGTGAAGCAGTAGAGGGAGTTGGCTATGCTGTTTCTTCTATGGCAGCCATACAGACTATTACCATACCATCTTTGAAGACAGTTCTGGCCTGGCAGGATCTTCCAGGTGGTGTCCTCTCCTAGCGCTGTCTTTGAAACAGCTCTGCAGCACTATGAGGCATCAGAGGAGGGGGAAGCAGGATTAGCCAGAGGAAGCTGCTTTTGTTTCCATTTTGTAATGAACAAAAGTCTGTTTTATTTCCCTTCTCCCTCTCCCACCCATTCAGAAAAATGAAAAGCAAACCACTTGTAACAAATGTGCAGAGTTAAGCAAACCAGTCCCTTTTTGGCCATGTCTAAAAGATCTATGTCTCCTTCTGCCTCCTGAGACCATCTCTCTGTCAGAAGTTGGGTCATTTTCCAGAAAAGTACTTGGTCACTGCATCGATCAGAGTTCTAAAGTCTTTCAAAGTTGCTTCTTTGTGGTTCTTCTCACTCTGCTCTGCACCAGTTCATACAAAGTCTTCTCAGGTTTCTCTCAATACCACCTATTTCATTGTTTCTTAGAGCACGGTTGTATTCAATCCTTACACCATAATTTATTCAGCTCTTGCCCAGTTCGGGGGCAAGCCAGTAGTTTCCATTTCTTTGTCTTTGCTGTTTGGGTGCCAAGTGTGTGTCATGCAGAAGATAGGTCATTCATCTCAGTGGTGACAGTCTCTTCTTAATGGTCTGTGCTGTGGGGCAAGAGATGAGAATATAAATCCAGGCTATAATGAAGCCTTCATTTAGTAACCTCGATTTATCCATGGATTTCCATCTCCAAACTCATCAATCTTTGCACCAGGGCCACTCACAAGCAGCATTAGGAGACTCTCTCACCTTGGATATGCAGATCCCTGGGGAGCCAGGGTCAGAAAACCTGGGCTCAAGTTTGAGCTTTGCCACTTGCTAGCTTTGGGACCTGGGGCAGTTCAATGCCAACCTCTCAAGACTCAGCCTCCCGCGTTCCCCCGCTGCCTTCAACTGAAATCATAGTTGCCTCCCCCAAAAGGCCTTCCCTAACACCTTGTCACACAGTGAAGTGATTCTGGAGGGGGGGGGGTCTCCAGAAATTGGTAGCAGAGCCCAGACTATCAGAGTTGATCAAGCTGGGAAGACTTGAAGGCTGTGTGCAGATCCTGGTGTCTGCCCACCAGAAGCTTGGCCACCAGGTGATTGGATTTGGGGAGTCATGATGACTTGGGAAGCAGATAAAAAGACCAAACAACCTTTGCCTTCTGCAGCCACCTTCTGTTTGTGGACAGAGGTCAGGGGACCTCAGAGAAGGACAAAGAGTACTTGGTCTCCCTCAGTCCTCACACAGTCCAACCACAGTCTAAGTGGTTGACATTATTCCAGTGTAATCTGAGGGGTGACATGGAGTGGTGGGATAAAGGACATGGCTCTAGAAACAGCAACAGATGAGGTGCTGGATGTCAGATGCACAATGAGGTCCACGATTTTGGACACAGCCAGTGTCAGAATTTGATTTGTCTGACTTCTCATGTCAGCTGCAAGGAGTTTTTTTTTCAGATGTGGGGGGGAAAACAATCAGTGGAATGATCACTCACAGGCAGAAGAATTTGGAGGAGGCAAATCAGCCTCAAGGATTAGATTTCATCACATTTTTAAAGGCAACTAAAAAACCCCATAGTTGCTATTCCAAATGAGCATAAGGCAACAGAGGGCAAAGGAAGTCCAGGAGGAAGCTGAGAAGATCATTTTGTCCTTGTGACCCCAACACTCGGCATAGCCTGTTACACTTAGTGGGAGTGTATCAGTGTTTGTTGGCTGTCCTTGTACTAAGTCCACAAAACAACGTGCAAGGGAAGAAGACACAACTATTATTTGTCAGTAAGAAAGTCCCCAGGCACAGGATACATGATCAGCACCAAAAGATGTCACAACGAAACCAAAGGACCATCTTCACGGAATGAGAAATGCTGGTTACACGAATCATTTCAGCATCAAGGACCAGATCAGTGACTGGGCCCCACAAAGGTCAAAATCCAGCAAGTTAGAAGAAAGGGGGACAAAAGGGGAAAAAACATACCGTACAGCTCCAACAGCTCCAGTCCTTCCTCTTCAGATGTGTCAACCACTCAGGCACGGCAAAAGGAACACTGACTCATAGCATCGTTTCCTAAGGATGTTTGACTGCTGCCCCAAAACATCACATTCCAGTGAGAAGGCCAGCAATCCTAGAGGCTGCCTCCCTCAGAGACCAGCGGCTCTTGGCAAGCAAAGAAACCAAAGGCAACACTGGATCTGAAAATAGGCCACTGGCGCAAGAGAAGAAGAGGGTGGTGACTAAAGGATACAAACAGTGGCCCCGTGAAACGGCAAACATCAGGAAGGGCCCTCAGCCTCCCTCTTCAGCTCAGTCCTGAGAGTGGAGGCCCCCAAATTCTTGAGTCAGCTCCTTCCCCTTTCAGTGACTCACCTTGTTAGGAAGCTGTTCCTGCCTCTGAAATGTGCCACAACTTCGACCTTGCCAGGGCAAGCAAAGCAACTCTAACCCTGTCCATGTCCACAAAGTCTGAAAACCATTTTCATGTCTCCTCATCGTGTTGTGTGTTTCCAAAAGTTTTCTTGATATCATTGGTTTTTACTTAACCTACCTTTCCCAGTGTGTCTTCTCAGAAAGAGAAGCAGGGAATTTGGAAAAACCCTGCAAAGCTTGTGTGATCTACTAGTGAAAATCATTTTGAATTAGGTACATCTTTACACACACACACACACACACACACACACACACACACACACACACACACACGCACACATCCCACTGACTTTGAAGACTTGTCTCTAGCTTTTGCTTTCATGTGACCCACCTTGCTCAGTGTATCCTTCCCATTTTGCCCTCCCACAGAGCCAGCCCTTAAGCAAAAGAATAAACCAAAAAGGGGAAGAAAAGTTCAGCAGAACACAGCAGGCGAGCCCAGCATTAGATGCAGGTTCCCTGCCAGTATTTCCCACCCTAGCCAGGACGGGAAGGGAAGAAGATCCTCATGGGTCATCTCTGTTCTTTCCATTTCCATGGTTGTCTGTGGTGCTTGTTTTCTTGTTCTCCTCATTCATTTATTCCACTTTTCCCCAGTTCATGTAAGTCTTCTAATTAAGCAGAGTTGTGGCTTCGTACAGCATAGTCATATTTCCTTGTATCCATAAGCCACTCCTCTGTCAATGAGTTCTTTGCTACCAAAGAACTTTCTTAGTGGTTCAGTTGGTATGGCACTGAATAAGTTAATTTAGGTAGTTTTATCATTTTTATGCTACTGGCTTGACCTACCCACGAGGAGTGAGTACATCTCCAACTGTTGAGATCTCTACATATGAAGAATGTTTTGTAATTGTGTTCATATAGTTCCTGTGTGTGTCTTGGCAGGCAAACTCTCAGGTTGTATACAGTATACAATTGTATACAGTTATTTTCAATGGAATTTCTCTTTCTATCTCTTCCTGCTGGATTTTCTTGATTAATGTATAGAAATGCTGATGGTTTTGATGGGCTTCCAACTTTCTTTAAGTAATTGTTTGAACTGGTTTTGTTTTAAACTGGTTTTTTAGATGACTCTCTAGGGTTCTCTTGGTAAACCATTGTATCATCTACCAAAAGAGATAGTTTTGGTTCCTCATTGCAGTTTTTTCCCTTCAGTTTCTTTTCTGCCTTATTGCTATATCTAGCAGTTGCTGTAACTGGTACAACACTGAATAGCAATGGTTGGCAATGGACTTTCTTCCTTTACCGTGATCTTACTGGGAAGGCTTATCCCCATTACATATCATGCTTGCTCTTGGTTTTAGTTAGATAATACTTATTTTAAAGAAGACTCCATTTATTCCTGTGCTTTCTAGTGTTTTTCAACAGGGATGAGGCATTTTGTCAAAAGCTTTGTCTGCACCTGTTGAAATCATATAAATTTGTTGTTTATGTTATTGATATAATCAGTTACATTTATAGTTTTCCTAATAATTGACCCAGGCCCAACTTCTTGGTATCAATCCAGCTTGGTCACAGTGTCACAATATATCTTTGTGATATATTCCTGTAATCTCCTTTCTTAGCATTTAATATTTTTCATCAATATTCATTAATGAAATTGATCTATAGTTCCCTCTCTTGGGGAGACGTGACTCTCCTTGGTTTGGGTATCAAGATTATATTTTTGTCATAGAAAGAATTTGATAAGATTCTATCTTTACCTGTTTTTCAAATCGTTTATTTAGTGTTGGAATTGATTACTTTTTAATCATTTGGAAAAATTTGATTTAGTCCTGGGGTTTTTTCTTAGAGAGATCATTTATAGCTTGTTTCGTTCCTTTTTCTAAGATGGGGTTATTTAAGGGCTCTGTTAAACAGGACTATTTACATTTGTAAAATTCATTTCATTTAGATTTTCATTTTTATTTTTGGCATGTAGTTGGGCAACAAAGCTCCTAGTAATTACTTTTATTTTCTCTTCATAGATTGTAAATTCACTGTTTTCATTTTCTGATGTAATAATTTGGTTTTCTTTTGTAAAAATTAAATTAGCCAAGGATTTATCTATTTAATTGTTTTTCTCAAAGCTTATAGTTTTATTTATTAGTTCATTGGGGTTTTGTTCTTTCAATTTCGTTCATCTTTCTATCGATTCAAGATTTTAATTTTGGTGTTTAATTGGGAAGGGATTAATCTGTTGGTTTTCTAAATATTTTAGTTGCATGTCTAATTCTTTAATCTGTTTCTTTGTCTCTTTGATTGATGTAAGCATTTGAAAATATACATTTCCCTCTAAGTCCTGCATTGACTGCATCCCCAAAATTTAGTTATGTCATTGTCACCATGAAATTGTTAACCATTTCTATGATTTGTTCTTTGACTCATCCATTCTTTAGGATCCATTCTGTAAGATCCATTCTTTTTCTCCAACTCCTCTATTTGTGTATCTTTCTGTTTCAAGCATATTTCTTGTAAATAACATATTGTTGGATTCTGGTTTCTAATCCATTCAACTGTATTCTTCCATTTTATGAGTGAGTTCATCCCATTCCCATTCACAGTTGTGTTCATTAAATGTATATTTTTTTCCATGCTATTCTTTTACACTCATCCTTTTGTTTTTTACTCTGTCCCTTCTTCAGTAGTCTTTTGTTTCTGACCTTTGCCTCCCTTAATCTATCCCGTCATTCTTCCCTCCCCCTCACCTTTCTCTTAGACGCTTTTCCTCCTACTTCTCCTTGCGTAAAATGAATCTCTCCATCTCATTGTGTGTGTATGTGTATTCTTCCCTCTTTCAACCAGTTCAGATGAGAATAAGGTTCGTGTTGCCTGTTCCCCTCTTCTGTCCCTCCCATTGTATAAACTCTTTCTAGTGCACCCCATTTATGAGATAACTTTCCCCATTCTTTCTCTCCTTCCCCACAACCTTCCAGTGCATTTCTCTTCTCCACCCTTCCATTCTTTTGAGATCCTCACAACATAATACAGTCATTCAGGTCGCTATCTATTTAGACTGCTTCTAGGACCCGTGGTGATCATAAAATTCTGAAGTGGTTACATGTATCATCTTGCCACACAAGGGATCTAAACAATTTGCCCTTTTTTAGTGACTTGTGATTTCTCACTCATGTTCACCTTATTATTCTTCTCCTGAGTTCTGTGTTTGAATGTCAAATTTTCTATTCTGTTCTGGTCTTTTCATCAGGAATGCTTGAAAGTTCTCTATTTCAGGAAGGGTCCTTATTCCCCTGTAGGACGATACACAGTTTTGCTGGGTAGTTTAATCTTATTGTGGGCTCTAATCCTAGATCTTTTCCACTCCAGAATATGATATCCCAAGCCCTGTACTCCTTTAATGTGGAAGCTTCTAAATCTCATGTGTCCTGACAGTACTGGATTATTTCTCTCTGGCTATTTGCAGAATTTTCTCCTTGACCTGGCAGTTCTGGATTTAGAACAGTTGCTGGGAGTTTTCATGTAGGGGTTTCTTTCAGGAAATGATTTGTGGTTTCAAGTTCTACTTTGCCCTCTGATTCTAACACATCTGGGCATTTTCCTTTGTAATATCTTAAAATATTATGTTGAGCTCCTTTTTTGTTCCTGGCTTTTGGATAGACAAATGACTCTCCAATTCTCTCTCCTCAATCCATTTCTAGGTCATTGGAGTTTTGTATGAGATCCTATACATTTTCTCTTGAATTGATTTTATTTTTTGTTGTTGTCTCCTAGAGTTATTAGCTTCTATTTGCTCAGTTCTAATTTTTAAGGAATTCAGTATTTTTGTGCCTCTTTTACTAATTATTCATTCTCTTCTCATATCTTTCTTGTACCGCTTTTTAAAAATTTTTCCTCTTCCACTCTTAAAATCACTTTTTGTTCATTTTTATCTCATTCTTTAACTCTTCTAGGAATTCTTGTTCAACTCTTATCCAATCTACCCTTTTTCTTGGAGGATTTGCTTAAAGATATCTTCAAGTCATTGGCTTCTTCTGTCTTTCTGTCTTGAGCCATAGTAGCCCTTTGTGGTCAGGTTCAGTTTTGTTTACTCATTCTTCCAGCCTATTTCTTGACTATGAACTTGATGTTGGCATTGGGCTCAGCTCACCTCTGGGCTTTCTTAGTTCAGTCCGCAAACTTTCAGTGCTTCCATAGTGGTGATATCTGTTCACTGCTATTCTTGTCTGAGTTGTGCAAGTTCCTGACTCAGGTTTAGGTCTTCTGGCTTGCGGGTGCTGGAGTTTCTGTAGAATGTTATTGGACTCAGTCATTGTTAGCACACTTTGAGGTTCTGCAGGTTCAGAGGGACCGAACTTATTGACTCTTCTTGCGTCTGGGTCTCCTACCCGAGGTATCCCACTGCAGGACTAAAAGTGAACATTGAGCCCCCAGCTGTGCTCTGGGGCTCAGGTCCAGAACCTCTTTGCAGAACCCCTTTCTTGATCAGTGCTCAGCTAGGGCCTCGCTCACTCATAACTGCTCCTCTCAGCCCTACGTCTGTAGCCTAGAAGAGTCATTTGGCCCCCTTCATGCTCCCAGGATAGCCTGGGATCTGCTCCTGCTCAGGGATTCAGTTCTAGCCCTTTTACCATCCTTGGGCAATGAAATGCTTCCCACTGTCCTGGCTGCCATTATGTTGGGCTCCTGGCCAGCCCCCACCTCAGTGTCCACAGCTCTCTTATTTCTTAAGCTTCCCTGGGCTGGAGAAATGACGCACAGGGATGTTTTCTTGGCTTTCCTCATGAGAATGTGGTCTGGCACATTATCTAGATGGTTAGAGAGGAGGTGGGCTGGGCTCATCAAAAATGCCCACCCTCCCTCTGTTCTCTTGGTTCTGCCCCTGTGCTGTGTGGTTGGTGGGGAGGGGACCTTCTGCATGCTTAGCCTCCTTTGTACCTCTTGGGGAGGTCTCTGACCTGGCTTTTTGCCCTGAGCTCTCTCAGCTTCTTTGCCATTTCGACCCTGGTGACCCTGGCCCTCCCTCATCACTCTCCTGGCTCACTGCCGCAGTGTCCTGAGTGGCCTCCCTGCCTCCAGTCTGTTCTGCACTCTGCTCTCAAAGGAACTTTCCTTAAGAACAGAGCAGACCAAGTGACTTCCCTCCTCAGTCAATGGCAGGGCCTCCCCTTTGCCCCCCAGAGGAAAACAGCCCCACCCTGTCTTTCCAGCCTTAGCCTCATTGGTCTTCTGTACTCCTTTCACACTCGGTGACCCTACCCAAATGGCTGCCCCCATGCTGAGAATTCATTCTGGTGCTCTTTCTTCCAGTCAGCCTGTCAACCCACATGTATTTATTAAGCACTTCCTCAGTGCCGGGTCCCGGCCTAGGGGACACAGGTACACAAAATGAAACCATTCCCATTGACCAGGAACTTCCATTCTCAGGCGGAGACCAACAATGCTTACGTTTTTGTAAATAGCGTAAGTGTGAAATGAAGAAATCTGCCGACAGCAGTTAAACGACCTGGTGGCTTTTAATGTCCTTGTCTCCTCCATTCAAATGGAAGTTCTTCGTACACAAGAAAGGTTTCCTTCTTGGTCCTTGTGTTCTCAGCACTCAGCCCCACCTCGGGCACACAGTGGTGCTTAACAAATGCCCAGTGCTCCTTGTTCCTCCTCCTAAGAGACTTTTCATCTTTGTGTGTTTTCCTCCTTGTTCCCAAGGCTGAACAGCATGTCCTGTCCAAGGTTCATGCCCTAGAAAGGCGGCTGGAAACTCTGGCTTCTGAATACTCTGCACGTTGGCAGAAGGAGGCCATCAGGCTGGAGTTGCTGGAGCTGCAGGGGGCCAGTGGGAATGGAGGTGGAAAAAGCCTGAGCCACGAGGATATTTCAACTCTCCTGGAGGGCCTGTTGAGCCGATGGGAACCCACCCTGAAGAAGGACTTCCGTAGGGACACCACTGCCCACATCCAGGTGAGGAGAACGCTCTGCTAAGAAGACCAGGTCGGCAAGCCCAGCTAGTGGAAGGCATAGAGGTCTTGAGGTGAGGCAGCACTCTGGGCTTGGCAGGACCTGCCAAGTTCTCTGGGTCTTGTTGAACGCCTGTCTCCTTTTTTGTGGTCTCCAGGAAGCACTCACCACCCTCAGGGCAGAACATCGGCAAGATTTGGATAATGTTCTAAAGAAGATTTCTCAGGCATCCCAGGTAATCCAGAAGCTCTGACGCTTCTGGAGGCAGAGACACAGGGGATGGAGGGCGGGGGGGGGGGGGGGGAATGAAGGGGGGCAGGGGGGGGGGAGAGGGGGCAGAGACGTCTTGGGGGAGGTCACTTGTAGCTGGAAATGTTGGTGCTGCTGTCAGTAGACCTAACACTTGCTTACAGGTTTCTGGCCAGATTCCATACTTGTATGGGAGCATATTCGATTGACTCATTGTCCCTGAGAGCTCCTGTCTGAGGACTCTGGATCCCCTTGTCCGAAGGATAAGCAGAGAGCTTACTGATCTAAAGCAACCTAAGCCTCCTCCTGTAGCTCCTTTCTGGAACCCCTTTCCTGTACTGAGCACATCCATGCATGAAGACTAGGGAGGGATAAGATTGTCAATGAGAAGACTGTAACTCAACAGCTGAGTTTGAAACTCTTTTCAGGGACTGAGAAGTGACCTCACCACTCTAGGGAAAGTGGTTCATGCCTAATCTCAGCTGAGTTGGGGTCTCTGTCAGATGCCTCCTCTTGGTGGGATGATAAGAGAGGAGTCCAGTCTTTGAAAGGTCTAGCCCAAACTCAAGGTCAAGATTTCTGGAGCCCAACAGTTTGCAGAGACTCAGATCCTCCTTAGCAGACAGAGGGTCCACCCAGAGGAGACAATGAGTCCCCAGAGTGTGGTTTGGTGTTTTCATCAGTCTCATTGTGCCATCATCTTCCTTACAGGAGCTGGAAAGCTGGGTGCTCCAGCTAAAATCTGAATGGCAGAGGTAAGGCCCCAAACTAACTGGCAAAGAGAAGAGGAGGGAAGGAAGGCTAGAAAACTAGACCAGAGAAAGCACCACTGAGATTCTCTGGGGGGGTGTCAGTAGAGCCAGAATACTTGGGTTAGCATGTCCATAGGATTAATCCCAGCTGGTAAGGACCTCAGAGAGCAGATGAGGGTCCTGAGGCCTGGGAGGGAAATGACTTGCCCAGGGTCACACAGGGAGTAAATGTCAGGGAAGACTTGCACCCAGATCTCTGGTTCTGTTCTTTCCCTTTGATAGTGGTTCTGCTTGACTCTATCCTGTGTCACTAGCCAGTGGCTGCCCTTCCCTTTTCCTTTTGTCACTGTCTAGTTTGGCCCAAGAAGCCCTCCAGGAAAACATATTAAAGGCTATGGGTCCACTGGAGGCCCAGCTGGCTGGCCTGAGACAGGAACTGGCAGCCCTGAGCCAGAGACAGGCTGCAGCGGCAGAGGAAGTAGACCTTTGGCCACAGAAGATGGCAGCCCTGCGCAGTGATGTGAGTCCTCCAGTCCACCACTTAGACCACATGTGCCCCTCTCTCCAAGGTGGGCTGCCTGAGCATCTGCCCAGGGAGACCCAACCCTCTAAGGTGTCCACTGGGGTCCAATGAGATCTTTTTTGGTAGACCTGAAAGCAGTGGAAAAATGCCAGTCACTTGGTTCACAGCCGTCCCTTCCCTGGCACCAGGAAGACATGCATAGGCTCTGAGCTCTCAGAGTCTTTCTAGACACCCCCTCCCCAGGTCCCCTGTCCCGGCCCTCTTTCTTCCTTACCTCTACTGTTTTGTGGATGGTCTCTGGTGGTTTCTAGGTGGAGTCTCAGTTCCCAGCCTGGATCAGTCAGTACCTTCTTCGAGACAAGGGCGCTAAGGCTGGGCTTCTTCAGCTGGAGGAGGTACAGGCCCAACTTCGGGACCTGGAGCACAGAATCCTCACTCAGGTGGCAGAAGGGCAGGTCAAATCTGCCAGTGAAGCTGCTGCCAGCCTGAGGCTGACCCTTCACAAGGAAGGAGTGACTGGGGTCACAGAGGAGGTGAGGCCTGCCCCATTCCCTGTCTGCCTGTCGGAGGTCATGGGTTTGCCCTGAGAGGAGCCTCCAGGGAAGGAAGGGGAAGCCCTGGCAGAGCAGGTAGCACACGTGGCCCTCTGGTGAAAGGGCTGGGCCAGTTCTGCAGGCAGCTAGGCCCATGAGTCCATCCATGCCTGTCTTTTAGGATGTGCACCAGATTGTGAATGAGGCCCTGAAGAGATACAGTGAAGACCGCATTGGGCTAGTGGATTATGCCCTGGAGTCCTCAGGTAGGTAGCCTGTAGAAAGCCAGAGGGCTGGGGACATGATGGTTGCCCATTAAGGGACAGCAGGAATTAAAAACTCATGATGCCCCTTATGGGACGGGGCAGTTGAAGGGCTGATGCCCTGGCAGTGACCCCTCATCTTCAGGACTACCTCTGTGTCCTGCCAGCCCTCAGCTGCCCCCACCTCACTTCTCTCCCTCTTGTTCTTTCAGGGGCCAGCATCATCAGTAGCCGCTGCTCAGAGACCTATGATACCAAGACGGCCCTTCTCAGTCTGTTTGGCATCCCCTTGTGGTACTATTTCCAGTCCCCAAGAGCCATCCTCCAGGTATGACAGAACAAAGGGCCCCCAGCTTGGCTCTCTGCCATCTCCCACCTTCTGTGGGGGCTGGGCTCTCAAGGTGGGAGGATTACACAATGGAAATCTATTCCATTGGCTGCCCACCTGACTTGTCACCTGACTTGTCTTCTGCCCACAGCCAGATGTTTACCCTGGCAACTGCTGGGCATTCCGGGGCCCCCAGGGCTTTGCTGTGGTTCGATTATCTGCCCGCATCCACCTCACTGCTGTCACCTTGGAGCATGTACCCAAAGCCCTGTCTCCCATCAGCAACATCCCTAGCGCCCCCAAGGATTTTGTCATCTTGGTGAGTATCTGAGCCTTGCAGCTCTCCATTCCAGTATGCCTGACAGCCATTTCTTAACAGCAGCATTGTGAGGTGAGGAATGGAAGGATGTGCCCATTTTACAGCTGGGATATTGAGGCTGGTCTCTGGACTCCACAACCAGCCCTTTCCCTGCTCCCCCTCTTCTTAGAGAGAAGCCAGAAGAGGACAGCTGACAGCAGTCAAGATTTCAATGCTGTCTCAGGGTCCTTTTATACAACTCCTTTATACATGGGTGCCTCCATGGCCAGGTGTCCCATGGGGGAGCTGAGTGGGGATGATGAGCACCATTCCCTACAGTCACCTCCTTAGGGCAGAGTTGGAATGTCCTCATAAGGAGGATGTGGGTGAAAAAAGTGGAGCCAGAGGAGAAGAAGAAACGTGTAGGGGAACAGGATGCTTCAGGACCTAAATCCTGATAGATGAAGAAACTGAGGCACCTACAATTAAATTGTGTGTCCCAAAGCCATTCAGCAGCTTAGGGGAAGAGGCAGAGAAGGAGGCCAGGGGCTTGGAGGGAAAAGGATCTGTCTACTGAGTTAGTGAGAGATGCTGGAAGGTGAGGGGACCAAAGAAGGAAACATCATGGTGGCTTTTGCTTTCTCCCCTTTACTCTCCCCAATGTATCCCCCCCTACACCCCCTTCCTCCTCCTCTTCCACCTTCTCCTCCACAACCTCCCCTTCCTTTGCCTCCCTGGATAGATCTGGATTCATGTCTTAACAGCATGACCTTTCCTCTAACCCCCTCCCATCCATCCATCCATCCATCCATCCATCCCTTCCCTTTGCTTTTCCTTCTCTGTAGGGGCTAAATGAAGATTCACAGTCGGAAGGGGTGGCCCTCGGGCACTTTACCTATGATAATGCTGGGGAGTCCATTCAGACCTTCCACTTTCAGGTATGGAGGGCTGGCCCCACAGTGTCCCAGGGAGGCTGGTGCTCTTGAAGGCTAGTTCACCAGCCATGGGGATGCTGTGGCTTTGCTAGGAGCTGCAGTTTGAGCCAGGACCCCATGGTTCTGATAGCAACCTGAGGGATAACATTCAGCCACTGAAGAAGGCCTGGGGGGGACGGGCTCTGGGGTCAGGATGTCCACCAAGGGATCACGAGCCTTCCTGACCCCAGTCTCCTCTTCCCACAGGGCAATGACACAGCCCCATACCAGGTGGTCGAACTTCGGATCTTAAGCAACTGGGGTCACCCTGAGTACACCTGCATTTACCGCTTCCGGGTCCATGGGAAGCCTGCCAATTAGCCTCTCCCCCCCAGGGCCTTTCCCCTCTTTCCCCCTTCAGCCCCTCCCCTCCCCCAGCAAGCACTTCATCCCACTTTCTCGCCCTCTCCCACACTTCATCCCTTATGGCCACTGTGGCTTCTGGGAGAGATACAAGGTGGGAGCCTACCACCATGGAGCAGTTTGGCCCCACCCTGCCCTCTCTGATGGAGAGGAGATCACCAGCTCAGCTATTTGTTTCACTCCCCATCCTCTTGAGGGTCAGGTGGCCCGGCTCCCTACCAGGCCCTGCCTGCCCTCAGGAGGTGTATACACAGCTATGTATGATATCTTGAAGGTGTGAGTCAAGACATCATGAGGGCCTTATTATGCTCAGCAGCACTCAGAACCACAGCTTAGGCCACCTTAGCTTACCTTGCCCAAGAGTCTAGGTCAAAGAACTTGGTTTATTGAGGGCATGACAACTTGGGCAGTTCCAAAGGGCAGACTGGTAGACAGTCTGTCTTGGGCATGCCCCAGCAGGTGGCTAAAGCTCCCGTCCATGGTAGCATGCATAGTTCTCTTTACCATGGGGCATGATGGGGGCAGTCTTTGAAATCTGAAGTATCTGGGACTGGCCACAATTCCCTGGTGTTAAGTTTATTGGGATAGAGTTGGGGTTAGTTTTTTGGAGTTAAGGCTGGGATGGGAGGGGAAGGGCAAATTCTTTGGCCCTGCGGGCCCATTGTATTATGTATATAGATAGATATTTATATTTATACATAGATCTCTTTGTTCTTTGTTATCAGACAGAAAAGCTACGGGCTTCATTTCCGGCTTCCTCCCCCTGGGGCCCAGGGTGATATTCACTCCAGCTCCAGCTTGGGCTGGGGGGCAGGCTGTCAGGCACGGATCCTCACAGTGACATTGCCATCCTTCCTGCCTTTTACTGTAGGAGGGAAGGCAGGCCTTCACACCACAGGGCTGGCCACTGGTCCCTGAAGCAAGCAGGGGCACTCACTCATCTGCAGGCTTTGGGGGTCACCAGCAGACAGTGGCAGGCTGACCCTAGC
The DNA here is from genome assembly GCF_028372415.1 of Notamacropus eugenii. Classification (NCBI taxonomy): domain Eukaryota; kingdom Metazoa; phylum Chordata; class Mammalia; order Diprotodontia; family Macropodidae; genus Notamacropus; species Notamacropus eugenii. The sequence continues at coordinate 296,218,728 of NC_092874.1, read as the reverse complement.
TGGCCCTCAACCCAGTTTGCTCCCTCTGCTTCTGTTCGCTTACCAGGAAGCTGGCGTCTGAGCAGCCCTGCATAGGAACCTACAGATGGGGTCTTAGTTCTTCCCCATCACAAAGGCTACTGTTTAATTCTTTACTTTGATTTTTTAATCAACAAATTCTAATTTATGCCTATGCAAATATAAATTTTCCCTGGGATCTGTGGCTTCTCCTTGTCCACCTGTTGCTCTTGAGGCCAACTTGGAGTAGTGGGGAAAAGAAGGTGGTATTCTGGTAGAAACTCCCTGGTTAAAGGGCGGCTTCCTTGCTGCTGAGTGAGGCCTGGGAGGGATTGTCCTGGGCATCGAGAGGGAGCTAAGCCCAGGCCTGGGCTGGGAGAAGCAAAGCTGGGTAAGGGAACCAGAGGAGGCTTTCTCATTTCTGCCTGCTCCTTTAAAGCTCACCCAAGGCCTCTCCTGGTCTTAATCCTCCCTCAGTGCGCCCAAATTGATGTTTTATACTTCCTTGTGTGTGTCTGCATATCCATACATAAACACACACCTATCCAGACAGACATTCCTCTGTGTGCCTGCTCCATCTTTCAGGAGCAGGACAGCTTTCTAAGGAAAAGAGCTTTGTGTCTGCCTTGGTCTCCCCCATAGCTAGCACAAGGCCTGCCACCCAGCAGACACTTTATCTGAGCATTGCTATTCACTTCAACTCAGGTGTAAAGAAAGAATATACTCTACAGCCTTCTCAACAAGGGGTCACCAGCATGCCTTTGACAGCCTCCAACAAGGGTTAAACACGTCACAAACTGCCAGCCGTCCTCTTCCACTTTCAGACAGCTCAAGTTGTTGGGAAATTTGTCCTGAAATCAGGCTGAAATCTATCTTTGGGCATCTTCCACCCACTATTCCTCGTTCTTTCATCCTGGGTCAAGCAGAACACGCTAATCCCCCTTCCACATCACTTTTCAAATAGTAGCATTAGAGAGTGGCTACTGCGTGCCAGCCACTGTGCCGAGCACTTTACAAATATCTCCTTTGATCCACACAGCAACCCTGTGAGGTAGGCACCATTTCTAGACCCATTTTGCAGATGAGGAAATGTAGGCACAGAGGTGAAATGACTTGTCCAGGGTCACACAGCTGGTAAGTATCTGAGGGAGAATTTGAACTTGGATCTTCCTGCTTCCAGGTGCAGAGTTCCATCTCCTGTGCCACCTGAAGACAGTTCTCATGGTCCTCTGACAGCTTCTCAAGGGCCTTACACCATGTTCTTGGAGCCCTTCATCCTTCTGTTCACCCTTCTCTGAATGCACCTCACCTTGGTCATTTCTTTCCCACACTGTGATGCTCAGGCCTGAACACTGCCCTCTAGCTGTGGTCTCCTCAGGACAGACTTGGGCTGACCTGTTACTGACCCCCCTTCCTAGATCGTAGGCCTCTCCATGCCCCTCAGGAAGGCACTGGTCATTCCAACCATCAAGTTTAACTAGTGATTCACACAGACACTGCTATCCCCTAAAATCCCCAAATCCTTTAACAGGAGCCATGGCTGCATCACCCTCCCCCACTCATTGGTTTTTCTTTTCTAATTCTTGTTGAGGACTCTGCTTTTACCTCCACTGGATATTTTCATTTGGATAGAATCCTAAATTTTAGCTAGCTGAAACCTCCTCCATCCTATCAGTCATGTGACATCTCCACCCCTCCCTCCCAGCTCTAGCATTGGCACATTTGGACAAGCACACCTTGTGCTATTTCACTGAAGTCGTTGATAAAAATGCTGAACAAGCACGGAGAAAAGGGGAGATCCCTGGGGCAATCAGGACAATTCCCCTGAGACCTCCCAGGGAGCTGGCATCAGCTCATTAGCCAGCACTCGACAGGTAGGGCAATGTAACCCGTTAACCCTTTCCAAATCCACCTGTCATCTGAGATTCAGACTTTGCTAAAATCTGACTGCACTTTGCAGAATTGCTCTGATCCAAGCAAAGACTAGCAGCTCATCAGACACCATTTTACAAGGGATCTGGGATCTTGGCAGCGTAGGCAGGAAATGCACATTTTTATCCCGTGCAGTTCTGCCCTCCTGTCACGAAAACAAACTGCTTCGTGGACCAAAGGAGAGATAGTGCTCAGAGTCTGAAAAAGTGCTTGTTCAACTGAGGTTGGAAATGGCTTTCTTGATGGAGCAGTTCCCACCTGCTTGATGAACTCATGCACCTTATATAAAGCAGTGAACAGGAAGGGAGAGTTCAGGATTCTCTGTCCAGAGTCACTTGCCCATAATGTCTCATTGAGGCACAAAGCACAAATGGGGCAAGAACATAAAATCAGGGTTACCTAAGGGACATTTAGAATAGGCTGGAGCTCACCTTGAGATGGGAGAGAAGGGAGAGTGAGGTTAATAAACCTTTGCCTCTACGCTTCTAACTTAAGGGGGGAGTGGTGGGGGGGAAGAGTTTAAAAAGGAAAGTAAGTTAATCTGGGTCCTACAATTACCTAAAGGTAACCTGTCCAATCCAGTAGGCAGAGATGCAGAGATTTTACAGAGCTCTAGGGAGCCCAGCCTCTTAACAGGCATGACCTGGATGAAGATCCCGACCAGGAGACTGAGAAAGGGCAGTCAAACATGAAGGAAGAAAAACAGGTGAGGTTGGACCCATGAAAACCTGGAGAGAAAAGAGTGGGAAGGAGAAGAAGACCCTGGATTCAATCCTGGGTCCGTTACTCTTCTCTCTTCATTCTACTTCACTCAGTGATCTCATCAGCTGCCATGGATTGAATCACCCTCTCCATGCTCATGATTTCTCAAATCTACCTATTCTGCCTAAAACCCTTTGCTGACCTCCAGTCTTTCATCTCTCGTTGCTTTGTTGATGTCACAAATTGGATGTCGTGTAGATATTTTCAGCTCAACATGTCCAAAACAGAACTCTTCATCTTCCCCCTATTCTTTCCCCTCCTACCTTCCCTATTACTGTAGAGGGCACCACCATCTTCCAGGCTCCTAACCTTGGCATCATCTTCAAATCCTAACTTCTGTCCAAGGGATTGCCAAAGATTGTCCAATTTACCTCTGCAACATCTCTTGTGGATTTCAGCTTTGCAGCACCTCTCATCAGTTTCACCTCTCCAACATCCCTTGCAGATTTCACCCTTCAACATCTCTCAGATTTCAGCTTTGCAGCATCTCTGATCAGTTTTACCTCTCCAACATCTCTTGTCCATTTCAGCTTTGCAACATTTGTCATCAATTTCACCTCTCCAACATCTCTTGTCCATTTCAGCTTTGCAGCACCTCTCATCAATTTCACCTCTCCAATATCTCTCACAGATTTCATCTTTACAGCATCTCTCATCGGTTTCACCTCTCCAATATGTCATGCAGATTTCACCCTTCAACGTCTCTTGCAGATTTCACCTTGGCACCATCTCTCCTCAGGCTCACCTCTGCAGCATCTTTCAAAAACAGAACTTTCTTCTCTGATGCTGCCCCTACCCTAGTCCAGGCCTCATCTCCTGTGCACTGTTGTTTTCTTATGACTCACCATTTATTTTATTTGTACAAAGTAGTGAAGAATCATACCATGGCTGGGGAAAATGATGTTTTAGGATTTAAACAAGTTCTTTCATTTTGAAACATCTCTTTTGAAGGCTTGGGACTAGCAATTTTAGCTCCAGCATCTTTGGGTTTGGACTCAGCAGGCTTCCCAGCCTTGGAATCACTGGGCTCTGTGTCCTTAGAATCAGACTTGGCTGCCGTGGGATCAGACTTGGTGACCTTGATGGCAGACTTGGTGACCTTAAGGTCAGTGCGCTTTGGAGCCTTAGAGTCAGGCTTCATGATCCTGAAGCCTGGACGTTTGGTGGCAACCCTAGGGCCTGGATGCTTAGTGGCCACCTTGTGGCCAGCATGCTGGGCACTCGCCTCAGGGATCTTAGCCCTAAGAAGTTTGACCTCGAAGGCCTTGGTGGCTTCATGGCTTCTGCTTGGACCTTGGGAATTGTTTGGTTTTTTTGATTTACATCTTCTTCAGCTCCTTCTTGTGTTTCTTGGCAAAGCATGTGTTTCTCAGAAACTTGGAGTTGACCCATCTCAGAGACATGTATCACCGTGACTTAGGTTTCCTGATGCCATTTCTGTGCCATTTTTGTGATTGGTTGTGGCTGGTATGGTTCTTAGAGTTAGCCATCTTTACACAACAACCTTCACTAACAGGCATTCCACCCACTAGAAGAAGTCAAAGCTAGAGACAGGATAGGTCATGCCCGCACTACTGCAGTATTTCCTGGTGGATGTGCCTCCCTCAAGTCTCTCCCTCCTCCTTCCAGTTGTCAAACTGATTTTCCTGAGGTGCAGGTCTATGCCACTCAACTCCTCAATAAATCTGTGACTCTCTATTGCCTCCAGGATCAAATACAGAATCCTCTCTGAACGAGAGTTCAAAACCCTCCCTAACCTAGCCCTCTCCTGCCTTTCCACTCGTCTCCCACTTCACTCCCCACTTCTTCAATCCAGTGACACTGGCCTCCTGACTCTTCCTTGCACATGACCGTCCATCTTCCATGCTGGGAATGTTGTCCCTCCTTTTCTCTGCTTCCCTAGCTCCCTTCAAGCACCAGTTAAAATCTTACCTTCTACAAGAAACCTCCCCCAACTCGCCTTCATTCTGTCTTCTGCTGACTTTTTCCTCTTTTTCAGTACATTCTTTGTACTCATTTTTTGCACGTTGTCTCTCTCATCAGATTGTGAGGCCCTTGAGGGCAGGCACCCTGTTTTTGTCTTTCTTTCTATTCCTACCTTTTAACACACCTGGTGCATGATAAGTATTTAATAAATATTTATTGACTGAATGATCCTATTAAAAGCTGCAGAGCGATGGATGGAGGATGAGGACTGAGAGAGGACTGAGAGAGGATCGGACAGTCAAGAAGTCACCAGTTTGGGTGGAATAATGAGGTTGGAGGCCAGACTACAGAGGGTAAAGAGAGTGAAAGAAAGGAAGTGAATGTGCCTCTTGTAGACAATGTACCCAATCAATAAACATTCCTCAATCCAGCAGAGGACATGAGGGACAGAAACATCCAAATGTGGTCAATGGTAACCTCATTTCTTACAGAAACACCAACACATCTGTTGCATTTTTAGTATTTTTGTTGTCTCCTTGGCAGTTTCGTTTTTGATATATACTCTCGGGGTGGTTCAATCTCACACCTAGATTGCTGGAAATTTAGCTTTTCCTTCCACAATTTTTCTCCGTTTTTATAAAGGCAGAGGGGATCTTTCTTCATGATCTTCCATCGCCCTAATTCAGGTTTTGGGAACGAGGTCATGTTCTAAACCTGTGTTGCCCTTGGTTGCCACATTTCTCTATTTGATAATGGGATCAGGTGGTGCTTGGCTAAATATTTTCTAGGATATTTTGACCTCCTCTAGGTGGCAATTGCTTTATGTTGATTCAATTTCTGCCCTTTCCTTCCTCTGTTTCCTACTTTTCACCACTTTTCACTTACTTGAGTGGGTCAAGTTGAAGCTATTTGGATTGCATGCCATCTTATCTTTCTCTCTAATTTGGGGGTTTTGTCCTCTGCTTTAACAAGATGATTTGACTGCAAAGATTATTCAGAAATGATTCCCACATCGATAACCAATCATTTCTTATCCATTAAGATACATTTTAGGCTGAGATTGTTTGGCATTTGCCACATCCAGGGATTTCCTACACTCATGTTTTTTGTTTTTGTGTTTTAAATTAATTTATTTATTTAACTTTTAACATTCATTTTCACAAAATTTTGGGTTCCAAATTTTCTCCCCATTTCTCCCCTTCCCCCTAAAACGCCAAGCATTCTAATTGCCCCAATCACCAGTCTGCCCTCTCTTCTTGCCCTTCCCTTGTCCCCATCTTCTCTTTTGTCCTGTAGGGCCAGATAACTTTCTATACCCCATTACCTGTATTTCTTATTTCCTAGTAGCAAGAAAAATACTTGACAGTTGTTCCTAAAACTTTGAATTCCAACTTCTCTTCATCCCTCCCTCCCCAACCATTCCCTTTGGGAAGGCAAGCAATTCACTATAGGCCATATCTGTGTAGTTTTGCAAGTGACTTCCATAATAGTCGTGTTGTGTAAGACTAACTATATTTCCCTCCATCCTATCCTGCCCCGCATTGCTTCTATTCTCTCTTTTGATCCTGTCCCTCCCTAAGTGTTGACTTCAAATTGCTCCCTCCTTCCACTGCCCTCCCTTCTATCATCCCTCCCACCCTGCTGATCCCATTCTCCCCCACTTTCCTGTATTGTAGGATAGGTTTTCATACCAAAACGAGTGTGCATTTTATTCCTTCCTTTAGTCGAATGTGATGAGAGTAAGCTTCATGTTTTTCTCTCTCCTCCCCTCTTTTTCCCTCCACTGAAAAGTCTTTTGCTTGCCTCTTTTATGAGAAATAATTTGCCCCATTCCATTTCTCCCTGTCTCCTCCCAATATATTTCTCTCTTGCTGCTTAATTTCATTTCTTTAAGATATGATCCCATCCTATTTAATTCACTCTGTGCTCTGTGTGTGTGTGCGTGCGTGTGTCTGTGTGTGTGTGTCTGTGTGTGTGTGTGTGTGTGTGTGTGTGTGTGTAATCCTACCAACTCCCCAAATACTGAAAAGTTTCAAGAGTTACAAATATTGTCTTTCCATGTAGGAATGTAAACAGTTCAACTTTAGTAAGTCCCTTTGACTTCTCTTTGCTGTTTACCTTTTCATGCTTCTCTTCATTCTTGTGTTTGAAAGTCAGATTTTCTTTTCAGCTCTGGTCTTTTCATCAAGAATGCTTGAAAGTCCTCTATTTTGTTGCAAGACCATTGTTTCCCCTGAAGTATTATACTCAGTTTTGCTGGGTAGGTGATTCTTGGTTTTGGTCCTACTTCCTTTGACTTTGGGAATATCATATTCCACGCCCTTTGATCCCTTAATGTAGAAGCTGCTAGATCTTGTGTTATCCTGATTGTATTGCCACAATATTTGAATTGTTTCTTTCCAGCTGCTTGCAATATTTTCTCCTTGACCTGGGAACTCTGGAATTTGGCCACAATGTTCCTAGGAGTTTCTCTTTTTGGATGTCTTTCAGGTGGTGATGGGTGGATTCTTTCAATATTTATTTTGCCCTCTCATTCGAGAATATCAGGGCAGTTTTCCTTGATAATTTCATGAAAGATGATGTCCAGGCTCTTGTTTTGATCACGGCTTTCAGGTAGTCCCATAATTTTTAAATTGTCTCTCCTGGATCTATTTTCTAGGTCAGTGTTTTTCCAATGAGGTATTTCATGTTATCTTCCATTTGTTCATTCTTTTGGTTTTGTTTTGTGATTTCTTGGTTTCTCATAAAGTCATTAGCCTCCATCTGTTTCATTCTAATTTTGAAAGAACTATTTTCTTCAGTGAGCTTTTGGACATCCTTTTCCATTTGACTGATTCTGCTTTTTCAAGCATTCTTCTCCTCATTGGCTTTTTGAAATTCTTTTGCCAATTGAGTTAGGCTATTTTTAAAGGTGTTATTTTCTTCAGCATCTTTTTGGTTCTCTTTTAGCAAGGTGTTGACCTGCTTTTCCTGTTTCTCTTGCATCTCTCTCATTTCTCTTCCCAGTTTTCCCTCCACCTCTCTAACTTGATTTTCAAAATCCTTTTTGAGCTCTTCCATGGCCTCAGCCCCTTGAATATTGATTTTGGACGTTTGGGATACAGAAGCCTTGACTTCTATGTCTTTCCCTGATGGTAAGCCTCGTTCTTCCTCATCTGAAAGGATGGGAAGAGATGTCTGTTCACCACGAAAGTAACCTTCTCTGGTCTTATTTTTTTTTCCATTTTTTGGGCATTTTCCCAACCAGTTACTTGACTCTTGGGTCCTTTGTCAAGAGTAGGGTATACTTTGAGAATCTGTGAGATCTCAGTTGCTCCAAGGTGGCACGATCAAGCATGTGCTGCTCTGGACGCAGAAAGGGATTTTTATGTCCAGAATCTTAGCAATTACCTCTCCACAGCCATCTAGCCTCCAGTTCCATCAAGTCAGCACTGGGGGCTTATTTTCAGATAAGCTGTATGGGCAGGTGTAACGGGACGAGTTAGAGCCAACCCCTATCCATTTCAGGACGCCATACTGAGAGCCTGCCTAGATAACCTAGGGGCTTGTCAGTAGGGGTGGAACTAGATGGATTTCAGGAGGAAGGGTCTCGTCTTTGTTTGCAACGTGGCAGTTCTTTGTCCTGGCTCCGGATGTCCAGTGGAGAAGACACCCATATAAGGAAAGGTGATAGGTGATAGGTTCAATGTGAAAGGTGATAGCTGATAGGTTCAACGTAAGGCTTAGGAATGTTTTACATAAAGACTACATATGCATGTGAATGAGATGAAATAAACGGAGTCTTCACCACCTTCGTCTCCCGCCCCATTTCATTACTCACGAGATCAAGGCCTCTTGCTGGACAAGAGCCTTGGGTCGCGGTCAGGGGTTCCCGTAAATGGTCTAGGGGACCCCAACAGGCAGGGCCGCCATTCAGTGTGAGACAAAGACCAGCTAGGCCAGGTCCTCCACCCAGGGCTGAGGTAAGACTCAGCTCTTCAGTGCCCCCAGGGGTTTTTACGCTGTATGGGCTGCTGTGCACTCTCTGTGGTTGCTGCCTGCTGCTGGAGCTATAGGAAGGCCCTTCTCCCTTCCTGGCCAACTGAATAAACCACATCACAGATCTTTGGCGCCTGTGGGTTGAGGGATCTGAGAACCTGCTGCTGCAACTGGAGACTCCACAACTGGAAATTCCACTCCTGAGGTGTCCTCCTTCCAGAGTCTCATCATGTTGCTCCACGCCACATCAGGCGGGCAAGGCCAGGCTGGGCTCCACGCTCCGCTCAGCGTCTAGCACAAACGAAGTTTCTGTGGGCCTTTCAGGTCACCGTAGGCTGAAAATCTCCTCCAGTCTGTTGTTCTCCACTTCTGCTGCTCCACGATTTGTTGAGAGTCCCTCTCTACAGGTATTTTGTGGGCTGTGTGGGGAGACCCTACATAAGTGTGTTTTTCTAGTCCCCCATCTTGGCTCCGCCACCCCACTCATGTTTTTTCATTTTAACGAAAATCCACCTCTGGTCTCCCTTATCTATGGGAAAAAAAACCCTTATAATAAATATATACAATTCAAATTCCTGCAATTAAATTTTTTTCAATTCTTCTAACTCTTCCTGAAACAAGTATTTCTGCTACATAGATGACTGAACTCTTTCCTTTCCTAATCCTAGGTTACACTTTGCAATGTCTTTTTTGCCATTTTCTCTGCCCACCTTTGCACTGAAATCACCAAATATCAAGGTGTATATTGACTTCATCTGGAGAAATCTACCATTTTTTTCATAGAATTTCTTGACCTCATCTTTTGCTCTGATGTTGACTCCAAAGTTCCAAGGAGGTTTCGGGAGCTGCTATATTTGCGTTTGGCTAATGAGATCTGTAAAGTAAGTAGGCTGAATCACCTGAGTCACTTCTTGTTTGTTAGATCCAATGATATCAATCCTTTTCTTGATTTCTCAAAGAGCCTGTGAGCCATCCTTCCATTTCCTGATTTCTGTGGCTTCATTTATAGCAAAAATGTCAATATTGATACACATGCTATCCTCCAATGGAATGCTGAATAGGAATCAATGGAGAAGGATCTCACATTTAAGGAAGTGCAGTTCAACTGAAGTTCAAACTATACCCAAAGGACTATACAACTGTGTTATATGTACCCTTTGACCCAGCAATACCACTACTAGGTCTGTATTCCAAAGAGATCATAAAGAAGGGAAAGGACCCACATGCACAAAAATGTTTATAGCAGCTTTTTGTGAGAGCAAAGTATTGGAAATTGAAGGGATGCTCATCGATTGGGAAATGGCTGAACAAGCTGGGGTGTATGAATGGAGTGGAATACTACTGTGCTATGAGAGTCATGAGTAGGCTGATTTCAGAAAAACCTGGAAAGGCTCACATGAACTCATGCTGAGTGAAGTGAGCAGAACTACGAGAACATTGTACACAGTAACAGCCACTTTGTGTGATAAGTAACTTTGATAGACTTCGTTCTTCTGAGAAGTACAAGGCTCTAAGACAATTCCAAAAGACTCGTTGGAAGAAATGACATCGACCTCCAGACAAAGAACTGTGAAGTCTGACTGCAGATTTAAGAGCACTATTTTTCTCTGTTTTTCTTTCTCGTTTTTCCCTTTTCTTCTGATTCTTCTTTCACAACATGACTAATGTGGAAACGCGCGTAATATGATTGTCCACATATAGCCTATATCAGAGCGTTTTCTGTCTTGGGGAAAGGGAAGGGGAGACAAAAGGAGAAAATGATTCTGGAACTCAAAACCTTATAAAAGTGAATGCTGAAAAGAAGTATTTTTTTAAATAGAAAAGAAAATGAGGTTCAAAGCTGCAATTTCATAGCCACCTTCTGCTTCCTTTTCTGACACTGTCTGTTATCACTGGAGTCCTGCAAGAGGGATGCCCACAAATTTTGTCTTTTTGTTTTAGGAATTGCCATGGCCAAAAGTCACCACCTGGTGGCGAGCCCATAGCTAAGACTGCTCAGGATCCTCATGCTCCTATCTCAGCAGCCTCCTCTTGTCCGATGCCTTCCCTGCCCCAGTTGTCAGGGTTCTCGCCATCCTCATACTGACTCATTCATGTACACGGAACAGAAGAGACGCTCTCTGAGGACAGAGGCCACTTCACTGCTCTTTCTGTATCTCAGTCCCTACAATGTAGCAAGAACTTCTCAGATTATACAGAGCTGAATGGACTTACCACCTCCACACTGATCTGGGGCTTCCATTCCCCATTATCCATTGTGGTGTCCGATCCTTCCTATCCCAGAGATCATTCTCCTCAAAAGAGAAAATAGAAGTAAAGGAGAAGATTGTATCAGCTCATTTATGCCAATCCCTTCCTTGTACTTTCTCTTACCTGCAACATAGCTTGCTTGCAATGCACTCGCACGCACGCACACACACACACACACACACACACACACACGCAGAAATTTACACTTGAATCTAAAATATTGAAGCGAGTTAGACCTAATTATGGGAAATCGAATGATTCCAACCATTCTCAAGTTATTTCCATTTTTTTAAGAGCTGGAGCGGGAGGATAAGAAGGTAGTCTAATCGGCACCCAAATAAAGGATGTTGAGAAATAAAACAGGTATTAAGGTATTTGTGGAATTCACACACGAGGTTTACGTGGACCCACTCCCCGCGCGCGCCCCCGCCCCAGCTCGCCACCGCTTTGCCCCCGCGCCCCATTGTCCGCCCGCCCCACGTTCGCCCCGCGTTCCCCCAATGTTCCTCCCGCGTGTCCACGGTAGCGGCCGACGCGGACGCGATCGCGGCTGGCGGGCGGGGGAGGGTCGGAGCCGTTTCTGCAGGTACCTTCTCTGCATGTACCCGGGCGGGTCAGGGCCGGGAGAGGAGGGGCGGGGGAGGGGCCAGGGCTCGGGCACGGTGCCCTCCTCTGTGCCAGGACACGGCCGCCCCCCCAAACCTGGGCACAGAGGCGGCCCCTCCCCTTGTCTGCCCCCCAAACCTGGGCACAGCTCTCCCGCCAGAGTTGCCCCTGGTGCAGCTGCCTCTGGTTCATCCCCTAACCTCTCCCCCAAATCCCCAGCATCCAGGGATGTCGGTAACCGAGTTGGGTCCCTCGGTGCCAGGCCTGCTTGCCCCCTTGCTTCCTCTCCCCACAAACAACCCCAAAATGGAGTTGCCCAGGCCCGGACTCACTTCCCAGTGCCAAGGCCTGGCATGCCTTTCCACCTCCCTCTGGGCCAAAGTTGTGTTGATTTTCCCAGTGAGTGTGTGCATACACGTGTCTGTGTGACTTGTGTGTATTTGGAGAGGGTGGGAGAGCTGGCAACAGTCCCGTGCCCAGACCTGATGCACCCTGTCCCCTGGCCCCAGATGCCCCCCTTGGCTGGCCAGACTGGGACTCATCACCCACTCTTTGCCTGGTCTTGGCCAGGCTCATCCTCCCAGTGCCAGAGGCCAGCTGCCCTCCAGCTTACCCTCTAACGTGGGGCAACCCCAGCCCGGGGATGATCCTCCCAGGATGAAGGCCCTGCTGCCCCTGGCTCACTGGGTGACCCTGCCGGAGCATCATGGCCCCCTTCCTAGTTCCTCCCTGAAGGAAATCCTCTCAGGCCACTGGCCACTTCCCTCCACTTCCCCTGAACTTTGCAGAGCTGAACCAAACTCAGACTCCCGGCACGTGCAAGTGATCCCTTTTCGTTGGGTTAGCAGATCCTGAAAAGGACTGTGGAGGGTGTTGTGGGTCATTGCTGGGCAGATGAGAGAAGGCCAGGCTGCTCCACACTGGAGCTATTGATAAGTGTCAATGTTTGTGGTTGAAACCTTACCAATCCCCCAGGCCCTTTCTGGGCAGCCTGGAAGAGTCTGTCCATCTCTGGCCCTGCAAATTCTGTTCACAGTCTGGGCAGATCCTGTGTGCTCACCAGCCTGAGCCAACAGGAGTCCATCCCTGTGGGTCAGTGACTGCCAGAGCAAGACAGTAGGTGGCCTTCAGATGAAAGTCACTTGGCTGGGGAGGCATGTGAAGGTTCAAGGCAGGGGGATGGTAGCATCTTGGCCTGACAGTCCCCAGGAGACTGTGGGAGACTAGTGAGATTCTGGGTAAAATCAGCTCTCATTTGCACATAACAGGATGGAGTGGGGTGAGTCAGGATAAAGCAGAGGGATGTAGGGGGCAGGTGCCCCAGGTTCTAACACCACCCTGGCCCTGCTGGTGACCATGTGATGGCAGATGAGGCAGTATCTTTCTAAACTGGGCTTTTATCCTCTCACATGAAAACAAAGGACTCTTCTTGATGAGCGCCACCTTATTGGGGGCCAGTACTGTGACTGCCTCTGAAATCTCCAAGGGCCCTTTCAATACTCATATTCTATGGTTGTAGGTCAGCATAGGAAGTAGTAGCAGAGAGAGAGTTCTGCCTTTACTGGGCCTGCAACCATGCCTTGTGCTGTTCAAAACATGGGGGTTTTTTGAGGGGGGGAGGGCAGAGCAGGGATTAGATTATGATGACAGAGGGTAGGGTTGGCTTTTCCCTTTGACTGTAGAATTCAGAATAGTCAAGAGCTTAGATTCTCTGTCTTTATGATACTGGAATGCTGAAGATAAGGCTACCTGGCAGACCGGGGGCTTTCCTTGGCAATTTAGGGGGTGCCCATACAGCCTTTTCAGGCCTCCCCTGGGATGTGGTTAGGTTTGTATCCACAACAGCCTGACTACTAGCTGTACTGCTTTGTTTGAGGCCTCGGGCAAAGACTCCACCCAAGCATGGGGGAGGGAGGGTGAGAGCTGATGCTGATGCCCGAGTGGGTGGGCATTCAAAGACTCCAGTGGGGCAGACTTGATTACCATGTGGGGGTGGAAGCTAGCAAGGGACATCAGGCCAGCTGTCTGCCTTGGCTGCTGCCGATTTCCCTCTTCCTGTCCTTGCCAAGTGGGCACCCCATCTTCAGAGAAGCTCACGGGTCGACCAAATGGGCTTCCTTAGCCAGGGAGACATGTGGTTTCTTGCTTTTTAGGACAAGTCTAGTAGGAACTCTCCCTGCTAGCCAAACCAGGCCTTCTTGTTCTCCCAACTGGCAGAGACATCCATTGGGGTCTCTGTCCCACGACCCAAGCAAGCATCTTGGAAATGAAAGCAGTAACCCCCAGAATACAGCTTCTGGCAAAGGTCACAGGCCCTCCAAAATCAAGGTTGGGTATATTAGAGATGGTTTTATAGCATGGATAGACTAGGAAACCAAGCTGAGATCCCCTACAACCTGGTCTCGTCTGTAATCTGAGTTAGGGGTGGTCTAATTCATGTTCATGACATCCATGTCTCCTAAGGCTGGGACAGCCTCCCTTTTGTATCAGCCCTCTGTCACTGAAACTTTGCTTGTGCAATCCTTGACAATTCAGAAATCCCTGAGGAGGCAGTGAGGTTGGAGCTGAGGGAGCTGGGGGACAGGAAGGCCCAGGGCCTGCTTTGGAGGCTCTTCCTCCAAAGAGGTATGGGGACCCCTGGAGAATTTACCACTTGTCTGTTTACTCATTTGTAAAATGAGTTCAATAATCCAGTTGTCCATTGAGGGCTCTTACTAAAGAAACACATGACCTAAGGGGTGGGGTTAGTATCTGATGGTTAGCTTGGACCCCATCCACCCTCCAGAATGATCACAGAACTGGGTGCTGTTGGGGATGAGGGGAAACAAAGACATGGAAGGGAAAGCAGGCCTTTCCCTCAGAGTTAACAACTATGGCGAGAAGGAAATTGTGTGTGTGTGTGAAGCGACCTGAGAACAATCCCAAGGCAAGTGTCAAAACCCCAGATTCAGTAAAGACACCAAGGGAGACATTCCAAATGGAGGTTGGAGAGAGAGTGAGGGCAGCGCTTCACCAGGGAAGCCACCTGCAAGAAGATGTCACGGCCAGCTCAGGCACAAAGCTGGCAGGCTTGGCCCTGGTGAGCAGCCACCCTCAGCGTCTGGGAGACACTTCAGAAACTCTTTAGGAAAGCGCCTCTCTGTCCCAGTGCAGCCAGCTTTCCTTTTGGAGGAATCCATCCCTCCCCTTCAACGTCTCCCCCATCAGGCTCTTCTCAGGGGGTCCCAGAAAATCACACCTAGTCAGTCAGTAAGCACAGCTTCTCATTACTTTTTGCTTCTTCCAGGAATTTCTAGCACTTCTAGAGTGAGATTTTGATGATGTCTCGACGCAGTCAGCGCCTGAGCCATCGTTACCATGTTGATGATGATGGAGGCAGCAGCAGCAGCAGCAGTGGAGGAAGTTCCCTGGTGGCTGGTCAGCACACTGCCTTCAAGGACAGTCCCTTAAGGTAAGCCACTCCACAGCGACCCTAGGTCATCTTCCAGATCACAACCACTCAGGGCAGCCAAGGGCCTGGCCAGCTTCCATGTGCACCTTTCTTTCCTGCCCCCATCTTTGGTGGAAACATCACTCTAGTGCTTTCTTTCCCCACAAATGCGAGAATTTCCTGTCCCCAGCACCGTCTCTTCCCCTTCTACCCCAACCTGGGCTGCTGCTGCCTTCACTCTCTGAGAACAGGAACTAGGGAGGGGTGACTTTGAGCATTGAGAGGGCCAGAAACTGAGGCTTAAAGCTGGGCAGGGAACAACCATCATGTGGCCCAGTACCCACGGTTTCTGGGGTGAGCTGCAGGGCCTAGCAAGAGCATAGGAAGCCATGGGGGTGATGGACCTGTGGGGGAGGAGACAGGTTCAGGTGGCTTTAGCTCCTCTTGTACCTCATCATGGTGGTTCCATTTGGAAAGAGGCCCTGCCTGGCCCATGGGAGCTGGGGTTTTGTTCCAATGTTATAAAGGATTCATCTGTTGAAGGAATAAGAACAGAAGAGGGCTTTGGGGATCATTTCTTTTCATCCTAGAAGCTCCTTGAAAGTCTCTTCCTCCTCCAGGCCTTTCTCCCCCTGTTTTTCTCCTGCTTCATCTCCTTCACCCTCTTTCCTTTGCTCTTCATGCTTGGCGCCCCCCAGGACTCTGAAGAGGAAATCTGGCAGTGTGAAACGCCTCTCACCAGCCCCTCACCTGGGCCCTGCTTCCAATCCTCACACTACCTACTACAGTGAATCAGTGGTCAGCGAGTCCTACGTCAGGGGCCCCCGGGTCGCCTCGGTGGACAAAAGCTCCATCCTACAAGATCAGCTGGACAGCGATGTCTACTGGAGTGAACGTGGTGAGCTCTGGCCAGAGCTTGACAAACCCGAGGGCTTGGGCTGGGGAGAAGGAAGGAAGCTCCTCCCTGTCTTCTAAAGATTCCTAAGGAGGCTAGTGTCTGTTGGGAGTTACCTTACTCCTCCAGGTTGGCTCATCTCCCTGGATCCTCCCAGGTGGGAGATCCTTCCATTCTCCTGAAGCCCCTCAGTCCCATAGATGGCACTTTTCCAGATCTGGGTGACAATAACCATGCCTCCTAAGGCAGAAGGCCACCTGGTTTTGTGCAGCCAATGAGCTAAAAATCATCTTTACATGTTTCAGTAAAGTTCCATTACACTTAAAAACATAAAAAGTGTTCTTACCTCATACAGAAATAGGAAGGGGGCCAGATTTTGCCCTTTTGCAGAACTCCATTCCTGCCCTAAACCACATGGGGGGGGCTTCTGGGTTCAGACCCCCAAAGGGGTGGGAAGTCTGAATTCTGAAAAGTTCTGCCAGGTGTTCCACCTCTGGCAGCTGCTGTTGCTGGAAGCCTGAAGCTCCCTGCTTATCAGGCACCTCCATGCTCTGTGCAGGTGGGGACTTGGTGAGGAGGAGGAGAGGCCTGGGAGGTGCTGAGAAGAGTAAAATCAATGGACTGAATGAGGGCAAAGTCACCTATGATATCTATGGATCTTCCTCAGGATACTCCTCGGAGGATGACTCTGCAGGTAGGCAGCACTTCCTGCCTACTGGAACTCCATCCCCTGGACGCTGCCCCGTGTACTTTGAAGGGTGCCCCATCCAGGGGGGATGGGGAGAACATAGATTTCAGATAAAAGGATAGAGAACTCTGCAGTCTGGCTCCAGGTGGGGGTTTGGAGGTTGGGAGGGCCCAAGCCTCAGCATGGTAATGGGGATGCCTGAGGCCCACTTGTGTCTCCTTCTGGGTGGCTCCTCATGTCTTCACTTTCCTGCAGGGCACACACTTATGGACCAGCCTGGCTCAGCATCCTCATTAAGGAATGCTGCCTCCCAAGTTGTTGCTTTCTTGTGGGTGGCCATCACTTTTCCAGGTGGGTTCTGGGAGTGGGTGGGCACACTGCCCAGGGCAGTCCCTGCTGTGGGCCCATAAGAGCTTCCTCATTCCTATGCTGGGGCACACCAGGCCTGGGTGCTAACCCTAGGACAGTGTGTGGAGACAGGCTTTTATGGCAGGATCCCCAGGCACAGCTAGAAAGCCTTGGGAGATTCAAGGAGCAGCTGCAGAGTGGGCAGGCTGGGAGCAAGCTAACTCTGGGATAGGAGGGCGAAGCCTTTGAACCCCTCTGCTGGGACTTTTACAGGTTGGCTCTTTGGCCTGTTCTACTGGTGGCTGGGCACTACCTGCTACCGCCTGACCACAGCTGCCTCCCTGCTGGACGTCTTTGTCTTAACCAGGTCAGTGAGGCCTCCCTGGGCTCTGCCAGAACCAAAGAACCCATGCTTGAAAAAGCTTCACCACGCTTGAGCTCAGTTCAGCTTTTGAGACTTTTGTGCCATGAATCTTATGACAGAAGGTCAGGTCAGGGTCAGGGGTGTGCTGGAATCAGCTGGAACCAGCTTGAACCTGCTCCTGAGTGTCAGCTACCAGTCAGGGCTCCTCTGGGTATCTAGACTGAAGAAGAAGATGGGACAAGTTGTGTGTGCCTTCACCTCCTTCAGAACTGCTTGTTAACCCTTCCCCAGCACATGCCAATCCCCATGAGCACAGGTGCTGCTCTATTCCTGAGTATCTTGGAGGAGCTGTCCCCTCAGTAGTTCCTGCCTCTCATCTCCACTGACTCTGGTGGCTTCACCTTGGCCAGTTGGAAAGTCCTGAGCTCCCAGGGGTTGTAGTCTCTTCCCAGTCCTTCGGGTAGCCAGGCCATCCTTACAGTTTCTCTGTGGGGGGTCATGTCCAGGTTTCCAGGCAGCCTCCAGGGCTGTGTCCAGGAGCCTGTAGAGCAGGGGTAGGGAACCTGCGCTCTCCAGGCCACATGTAGCCTTCTAGGTCCTGGGGTGCAACCTTTGGACTGAGGCCAAGTTTTACAGAACAAATCCTTTTCTTAAGGAGATTTGTTCTTGGAAGTCTAGATTCAGTCAAAGGGCCACCCTTGAGGACCTCAAGTGCCACATGTGATCTCCAGGCTGCAGGTTCCCTATCTAGCTCTGGATTCTTGGGGCCACAGGCTAGGCCCAGGGAGACTAGCCAACCTTGTCAGGGCTTACTCCTTCCAAGTCCCAATTTGACAAGCACTGAAATGATTTAGCCAAAAGAAGCCTGCCCAATTCACTAGCATATAAGCACATTCCTGAGAGCCCTGGGAGGGAGATGCCTTCCACCAGCCCTGTCACCTTTCATAACAACATTCACACATTTGACCAAGGTCAAATTTTCTCCTTCCACTTGACCTCGAGGGCTGTCCATAAAAGCCCAGAGCTCCCCATCGTAGCTGTCCCAGGGTGGGGGCACACCCTTTGTTGGTTTCCTCAGCAGCTCAGGGAGGGTCGCACAGGAATCTGGTGGGGAAGACCAGGCACTAATGTCTCCTCCTTCATCCCCATGAAATCCAGGAGCTTTTCAACTCTGAAGAAGTTGTTTCTGCTTCTCTTGATGCTGTTGCTTCTGGCTTCGCTGGCTTACGGTGAGCCTTGCTGAGTCCCCAGGGCACCCTGCCAGCCCAGACAGACAAGGGCTTGGGGGCAGGGCTGCTGAACGCAAGTCTGGAAGACAGAGCTTTGAAGGGGAGCCTTTAGCCTTTAGGGGAAAAGGGACCCAGGCCTTGTATGGGAAAGTTCTTGTGCCTGAAATGGGATAGACGGCCTGTGTCTCCTCCTCTTGATCCAATCCCACAAGCCTTTCTTGTGCATCTTCTGTATGCAGGCCTCCCAGACTCATGCTGCATGCCTACTATGACAGTGCTGGCTTTACATGGGTGTTTGATCTGCCCCCTCAGTGGTCACTGTCAAGGCACTTGAGGGTGGGGGAACTGGTAGAAGAGCTGAGTCCACAATGAATGGGTTAGCTGGGCAGGACACAGCCAATGCCAGCTCTGGAGGCCTTTGCCCCTTCTCACTGGGGAGAATGGACAGGGTGGTCCTCCCTGGATGGTCCCAAAAGAGCTGTACTCTGTTCAGGAACCATGACATCACTTACCCCCTACTATGAGATGAAGCCCAGCTTGGGAATGGTGACACCACAAGCTGTCAGTTACCAGGACCTCTATTCAGCTGGCATCTCCTGAAAGCACTCTGATCCTCCAGAAGAGACAGGGCTGTATGTGGACCAGGCTTGGGACCAGGAGGCAGGACTTCTCCATGTCCTCTCCCCAGCTGCTTCTTGTCCCTCATTTTTCTCATAATCCAAAAGTGTGTAATGACTCCTGAAAGGATCATGAGAGATGCCTTTCCTGAAGGGTCTTGCCTTCCAGATCATGGGGCCCATAATGCATGCACCTTCCTTGGGCCAGGGTCTGAGCCCATGTGGATGTGACACTGCCAGACACAGTCCAGGTGTAGGTCCTCATCCTGGACATGTTTCCCTTCTGGTGCCTCAGCCTCTGCCTTCATTAGCCTTTCCTCCCATGTGCTAGGTGCTTGGTATTTTTACCCCTATGGACTACAGACATTCCACCCTGCTATGCTGTCCTGGTGGGCAGCAAAGGGCAGCAACAGGAGAGAGGAGGTGTGGGAAGCAGGAGAATCCACCCCATATTTCCAGGTGAGTGCCTGGGTGAGTGCCAGGAACACTTTGTGCAGGACAGGCAGACAGTCTGCTCACA
This sequence comes from Notamacropus eugenii, assembly GCF_028372415.1. NCBI lineage: Eukaryota > Metazoa > Chordata > Mammalia > Diprotodontia > Macropodidae > Notamacropus > Notamacropus eugenii. The sequence continues at coordinate 296,199,186 of NC_092874.1, read as the reverse complement.
ACCAAGTCTGTTCCAATCAACCCCAGAATCACTCAGTCCACTACCATTTCTTAAGTGTGGCCTACTGTGTGTCAGGCACTGTGCTAAGGGATGGGAATTCAAAGAAAGAATTCAAACCCAAACAAACAAGCCCACAGTCCCTGCCCTGAAGGAGTCCCCGAGTCATGAGGAAACAACTAGGTACAATGGAGATCTACCAGGACAGATGGGAGTGAAGCAGTAGAGGGAGTTGGCTATGCTGTTTCTTCTATGGCAGCCATACAGACTATTACCATACCATCTTTGAAGACAGTTCTGGCCTGGCAGGATCTTCCAGGTGGTGTCCTCTCCTAGCGCTGTCTTTGAAACAGCTCTGCAGCACTATGAGGCATCAGAGGAGGGGGAAGCAGGATTAGCCAGAGGAAGCTGCTTTTGTTTCCATTTTGTAATGAACAAAAGTCTGTTTTATTTCCCTTCTCCCTCTCCCACCCATTCAGAAAAATGAAAAGCAAACCACTTGTAACAAATGTGCAGAGTTAAGCAAACCAGTCCCTTTTTGGCCATGTCTAAAAGATCTATGTCTCCTTCTGCCTCCTGAGGCCATCTCTCCGTCAGAAGTTGGGTCATTTTCCAGAAAAGTACTTGGTCACTGCATCGATCAGAGTTCTAAAGTCTTTCAAAGTTGCTTCTTTGTGGTTCTTCTCACTCTGCTCTGCACCAGTTCATACAAAGTCTTCTCAGGTTTCTCTCAATACCACCTATTTCATTGTTTCTTAGAGCACGGTTGTATTCAATCCTTACACCATAATTTATTCAGCTCTTGCCCAGTTCGGGGGCAAGCCAGTAGTTTCCATTTCTTTGTCTTTGCTGTTTGGGTGCCAAGTGTGTGTCATGCAGAAGATAGGTCATTCATCTCAGTGGTGACAGTCTCTTCTTAATGGTCTGTGCTGTGGGGCAAGAGATGAGAATATAAATCCAGGCTATAATGAAGCCTTCATTTAGTAACCTCGATTTATCCATGGATTTCCATCTCCAAACTCATCAATCTTTGCACCAGAGCCACTCACAAGCAGCATTAGGAGACTCTCTCACCTTGGATATGCAGATCCCTGGGGAGCCAGGGTCAGAAAACCTGGGCTCAAGTTTGAGCTTTGCCACTTGCTAGCTTTGGGACCTGGGGCAGTTCAATGCCAACCTCTCAAGACTCAGCCTCCCGCGTTCCCCCACTGCCTTCAACTGAAATCATAGTTGCCTCCCCCAAAAGGCCTTCCCTAACACCTTGTCACACAGTGAAGTGATTCTGGAGGGGGGGGGTCTCCAGAAATTGGTAGCAGAGCCCAGACTATCAGAGTTGATCAAGCTGGGAAGACTTGAAGGCTGTGTGCAGATCCTGGTGTCTGCCCACCAGAAGCTTGGCCACCAGGTGATTGGATTTGGGGAGTCATGATGACTTGGGAAGCAGATAAAAAGACCAAACAACCTTTGCCTTCTGCAGCCACCTTCTGTTTGTGGACAGAGGTCAGGGGACCTCAGAGAAGGACAAAGAGTACTTGGTCTCCCTCAGTCCTCACACAGTCCAACCACAGTCTAAGTGGTTGACATTATTCCAGTGTAATCTGAGGGGTGACATGGAGTGGTGGGATAAAGGACATGGCTCTAGAAACAGCAACAGATGAGGTGCTGGATGTCAGATGCACAATGAGGTCCACGATTTTGGACACAGCCAGTGTCAGAATTTGATTTGTCTGACTTCTCATGTCAGCTGCAAGGAGTTTTTTTTTCAGATGTGGGGGGGAAAACAATCAGTGGAATGATCACTCACAGGCAGAAGAATTTGGAGGAGGCAAATCAGCCTCAAGGATTAGATTTCATCACATTTTTAAAGGCAACTAAAAAACCCCATAGTTGCTATTCCAAATGAGCATAAGGCAACAGAGGGCAAAGGAAGTCCAGGAGGAAGCTGAGAAGATCATTTTGTCCTTGTGACCCCAACACTCGGCATAGCCTGTTACACTTAGTGGGAGTGTATGAGTGTTTGTTGGCTGTCATTGTACTAAGTCCACAAAACAACGTGCAAGGGAAGAAGACACAACTATTATTTGTCAGTAAGAAAGTCCCCAGGCACAGGATACATGATCAGCACCAAAAGATGTCACAACGAAACCAAAGGACCATCTTCACGGAATGAGAAATGCTGGTTACACGAATCATTTCAGCATCAAGGACCAGATCAGTGACTGGGCCCCACAAAGGTCAAAATCGAGCAAGTTAGAAGAAAGGGGGACAAAAGGGGAAAAAACATACCGTACAGCTCCAACAGCTCCAGTCCTTCCTCTTCAGATGTGTCAACCACTCAGGCACGGCAAAAGGAACACTGACTCATAGCATCGTTTCCTAAGGATGTTTGACTGCTGCCCCAAAACATCACATTCCAGTGAGAAGGCCAGCAATCCTAGAGGCTGCCTCCCTCAGAGACCAGCAGCTCTTGGCAAGCAAAGAAACCAAAGGCAACGCTGGATCTGAAAATAGGCCACTGGCGCAAGAGAAGAAGAGGGTGGTGACTAAAGGATACAAACAGTGGCCCCGTGAAACGGCAAACATCAGGAAGGGCCCTCAGCCTCCCTCTTCAGCTCAGTCCTGAGAGTGGAGGCCCCCAAATTCTTGAGTCAGCTCCTTCCCCTTTCAGTGACTCACCTTGTTAGGAAGCTGTTCCTGCCTCTGAAATGTGCCACAACTTCTACCTTGCCAGGACAAGCAAAGCAACTCTAACCCTGTCCATGTCCACAAAGTCTGAAAACCATTTTCATGTCTCCTCATCGTGTTGTGTGTTTCCAAAAGTTTTCTTGATATCATTGGTTTTTACTTAACCTACCTTTCCCAGTGTGTCTTCTCAGAAAGAGAAGCAGGGAATTTGGAAAAACCCTGTAAAGTTTGTGTGATCTACTAGTGAAAATCATTTTGAATTAGGTACATCTTTACACACACACACACACACACACACACACACACACACACACACAAACGCACACATCCCACTGACTTTGAAGACTTGTCTCTAGCTTTTGCTTTCATGTGACCCACCTTGCTCAGTGTATCCTTCCCATTTTGCCCTCCCACAGAGCCAGCCCTTAAGCAAAAGAATAAACCAAAAAGGGGAAGAAAAGTTCAGCAGAACACAGCAGGCGAGCCCAGCATTAGATGCAGGTTCCCTGCCAGTATTTCCCACCCTAGCCAGGACGGGAAGGGAAGAAGATCCTCATGGGTCATGTCTGTTCTTTCCATTTCCATGGTTGTCTGTGGTGCTTGTTTTCTTGTTCTCCTCATTCATTTATTCCACTTTTCCCCAGTTCATGTAAGTCTTCTAATTAAGCAGAGTTGTGGCTTCGTACAGCATAGTCATATTTCCTTGTATCCATAAGCCACTCCTCTGTCAATGAGTTCTTTGCTACCAAAGAACTTTATTAGTGGTTCAATTGGTATGGCACTGAATAAGTTAATTTAGGTAGTTTTATCATTTTTATGCTACTGGCTTGACCTACCCACGAGGAGTGAGTACATCTCCAACTGTTGAGATCTCTACGTATGAAGAATGTTTTGTAATTGTGTTCATATAGTTCCTGTGTGTGTCTTGGCAGGCAAACTCTCAGGTTGTATACAGTATACAATTGTATACAGTTATTTTCAATGGAATTTCTCTTTCTATCTCTTCCTGCTGGATTTTCTTGATTAATATATAGAAATGCTGATGGTTTTGATGGGCTTCCAACTTTCTTTAAGTAATTGTTTGAACTGGTTTTGTTTTAAACTGGTTTTTTAGATGACTCTCTAGGGTTCTCTTGGTAAACCATTGTATCATCTACCAAAAGAGATAGTTTTGGTTCCTCATTGCAGTTTTTTCCCTTCAGTTTCTTTTCTGCCTTATTGCTATATCTAGCAGTTGCTGTAACTGGTACAACACTGAATAGCAATGGTTGGCAATGGACTTTCTTCCTTTACCGTGATCTTACTGGGAAGGCTTATCCCCATTACATATCATGCTTGCTCTTGGTTTTAGTTAGATAATACTTATTTTAAAGAAGACTCCATTTATTCCTGTGCTTTCTAGTGTTTTTCAACAGGGATGAGGCATTTTGTCAAAAGCTTTGTCTGCACCTGTTGAAATCATATAAATTTGTTGTTTATGTTATTGATATAATCAGTTACATTTATAGTTTTCCTAATAATTGACCCAGGCCCAACTTCTTGGTATCAATCCAGCTTGGTCACAGTGTCACAATATATCTTTGTGATATATTCCTGTAATCTCCTTTCTTAGCATTTAATATTTTTCATCAATATTCATTAATGAAATTGATCTATAGTTCCCTCTCTTGGGGAGACGTGACTCTCCTTGGTTTGGGTATCAAGATTATATTTTTGTCATAGAAAGAATTTGATAAGATTCTATCTTTACCTGTTTTTCAAATCGTTTATTTAGTGTTGGAATTGATTACTTTTTAATCATTTGGAAAAATTTGATTTAGTCCTGGGGTTTTTTCTTAGAGAGATCATTTATAGCTTGTTTCGTTCCTTTTTCTAAGATGGGGTTATTTAAGGGCTCTGTTAAACAGGACTATTTATATTTGAAAAATTCATTTCATTTAGATTTTCATTTTTATTATTGGCATGTAGTTGGGCAACAAAGCTCCTAGTAATTACTTTTATTTTCTCTTCATAGATTGTAAATTCACTGTTTTCATTTTCTGATGTAATAATTTGGTTTTCTTTTGTAAAAATTAAATTAGCCAAGGATTTATCTATTTAATTGTTTTTCTCAAAGCTTATAGTTTTATTTATTAGTTCATTGGGGTTTTGTTCTTTCAATTTCGTTCATCTTTCTATCGATTCAAGATTTTAATTTTGGTGTTTAATTGGGAAGGGATTAATCTGTTGGTTTTCTAAATATTTTAGTTGCATGTCTAATTCTTTAATCTGTTTCTTTCTCTCTTTGATTGATGTAAGCATTTCAAAATATACATTTCTCTCTAAGTCCTGCATTGACTGCATCCCCAAAATTTAGTTATGTCATTGTCACCATGAAATTGTTAACCATCCATTCTTTAGGATCCATTCTGCAAGATCCATTCTTTTTCTCCAACTCCTCTATTTGTGTATCTTTCTGTTTCAAGCATATTTCTTGTAAATAACATATTGTTGGATTCTGGTTTCTAATCCATTCAACTGTATTCTTCCATTTTATGAGTGAGTTCATCCCATTCCCATTCACAGTTGTGTTCATTAAATGTATATTTTTTTCCATGCTATTCTTTTACACTCATCCTTTTGTTTTTTACTCTGTCCCTTCTTCAGTAGTCTTTTGTTTCTGACCTTTGCCTCCCTTAATCTATCCCGTCATTCTTCCCTCCCCCTCACCTTTCTCTTAGACACCTTTCCTCCTACTTCTCCTTGGGTAAAATGAATCTCTCCATCTCCTTGTGTGTGTATGTGTATTCTTCCCTCTTTCAACCAGTTCAGATGAGAATAAGGTTCGTGTTGCCTGTTCCCCTCTTCTGTCCCTCCCATTGTATAAACTCTTTCTAGTGCACCCCATTTATGAGATAACTTTCCCCATTCTTTCTCTCCTTCCCCACAACCTTCCAGTGCATTTCTCTTCTCCACCCTTCCATTCTTTTGAGATCCTCACAACATAATACAGTCATTCAGGTCACTATCTATTTAGACTGCTTCTAGGACCCGTGGTGATCACAAAATTCTGAAGTGGTTACATGTATCATCTTGCCACACAAGGGATCTAAACAATTTGCCCTTTTTTAGTGACTTGTGATTTCTCACTCATGTTCACCTTATTATTCTTCTCCTGAGTTCTGTGTTTGAATGTCAAATTTTCTATTCTGTTCTGGTCTTTTCATCAGGAATGCTTGAAAGTTCTCTATTTCAGGAAGGGTCCTTATTCCCCTGTAGGACGATACACAGTTTTGCTGGGTAGTTTAATCTTATTGTGGGCTCTAATCCTAGATCTTTTCCACTCCAGAATATGATATCCCAAGCCCTGTACTCCTTTAATGTGGAAGCTTCTAAATCTCATGTGTCCTGACAGTACTGGATTATTTCTCTCTGGCTATTTGCAGAATTTTCTCCTTGACCTGGCAGTTCTGGATTTAGAACAGTTGCTGGGAGTTTTCATGTAGGGGTTTCTTTCAGGAAATGATTTGTGGTTTCAAGTTCTACTTTGCCCTCTGATTCTAACACATCTGGGCATTTTCCTTTGTAATATCTTAAAATATTATGTTGAGCTCCTTTTTTGTTCCTGGCTTTTGGATAGACAAATGACTCTCCAATTCTCTCTCCTCAATCCATTTCTAGGTCATTGGAGTTTTGTATGAGATCCTATACATTTTCTCTTGAATTGATTTTATTTTTTGTTGTTGTCTCCTAGAGTTATTAGCTTCTATTTGCTCAGTTCTAATTTTTAAGGAATTCAGTATTTTTGTGCTCTTTTACTAATTATTCATTCTTTTCTCATATCTTTCTTGTACCGCTTTTTAAAAATTTTTCCTCTTCCACTCTTAAAATCACTTTTTGTTCATTTTTATCTCATTCTTTAACTCTTCTAGGAATTCTTGTTCAACTCTTATCCAATCTACCCTTTTTCTTGGAGGATTTGCTTAAAGATATCTTCAAGTCATTGCCTTCTTCTGTCTTTCTGTCTTGAGCCATAGTAGCCCTTTGTGGTCAGGTTCAGTTTTGTTTACTCATTCTTCCAGCCTATTTCTTGACTATGAACTTGATGTTGGCATTGGGCTCAGCTCACCTCTGGGCTTTCTTAGTTCAGTCCGCAAACTTTCAGTGCTTCCATAGTGGTGATATCTGTTCACTGCTATTCTTGTCTGAGTTGTGCAAGTTCCTGACTCAGGTTTAGGTCTTCTGGCTTGCGGGTGCTGGAGTTTCTGTAGAATGTTATTGGACTCAGTCATTGTTAGCACACTTTGAGGTTCTGCAGGTTCAGAGGGACCGAACTTATTGACTCTTCTTGCGTCTGGGTCTCCTACCCGAGGTATCCCACTGCAGGACTAAAAGTGAACATTGAGCCCCCAGCTGTGCTCTGGGGCTCAGGTCCAGAACCTCTTTGCAGAACCCCTTTCTTGATCAGTGCTCAGCTAGGGCCTCGCTCACTCATAACTGCTCCTCTCAGCCCTACGTCTGTAGCCTAGAAGAGTCATTTGGCCCCCTTCATGCTCCCAGGATAGCCTGGGATCTGCTCCTGCTCAGGGATTCAGTTCTAGCCCTTTTACCATCCTTGGGCAATGAAATGCTTCCCACTGTCCTGGCTGCCATTATGTTGGGCTCCTGGCCAGCCCCCACCTCAGTGTCCACAGCTCTCTTATTTCTTAAGCTTCCCTGGGCTGGAGAAATGACGCACAGGGATGTTTTCTTGGCTTTCCTCATGAGAATGTGGTCTGGCACATTATCTAGATGGTTAGAGAGGAGGTGGGCTGGGCTCATCAAAAATGCCCACCCTCCCTCTGTTCTCTTGGTTCTGCCCCTGTGCTGTGTGGTTGGTGGGGAGGGGACCTTCTGCATGCTTAGCCTCCTTTGTACCTCTTGGGGAGGTCTCTGACCTGGCTTTTTGCCCTGAGCTCTCTCAGCTTCTTTGCCATTTCGACCCTGGTGACCCTGGCCCTCCCTCATCACTCTCCTGGCTCACTGCCGCAGTGTCCTGAGTGGCCTCCCTGCCTCCAGTCTGTTCTGCACTCTGCTCTCAAAGGAACTTTCCTTAAGAACAGAGCAGACCAAGTGACTTCCCTCCTCAGTCAATGGCAGGGCCTCCCCTTTGCCCCCCAGAGGAAAACAGCCCCACCCTGTCTTTCCAGCCTTAGCCTCATTGGTCTTCTGTACTCCTTTCACACTCGGTGACCCTACCCAAATGGCTGCCCCCATGCTGAGAATTCATTCTGGTGCTCTTTCTTCCAGTCAGCCTGTCAACCCACATGTATTTATTAAGCACTTCCTCAGTGCCGGGTCCCGGCCTAGGGGACACAGGTACACAAAATGAAACCATTCCCATTGACCAGGAACTTCCATTCTCAGGCGGAGACCAACAATGCTTACGTTTTTGTAAATAGCGTAAGTGTGAAATGAAGAAATCTGCCGACAGCAGTTAAACGACCTGGTGGCTTTTAATGTCCTTGTCTCCTCCATTCAAATGGAAGTTCTTCGTACACAAGAAAGGTTTCCTTCTTGGTCCTTGTGTTCTCAGCACTCAGCCCCACCTCGGGCACACAGTGGTGCTTAACAAATGCCCAGTGCTCCTTGTTCCTCCTCCTAAGAGACTTTTCATCTTTGTGTGTTTTCCTCCTTGTTCCCAAGGCTGAACAGCATGTCCTGTCCAAGGTTCATGCCCTAGAAAGGCGGCTGGAAACTCTGGCTTCTGAATACTCTGCACGTTGGCAGAAGGAGGCCATCAGGCTGGAGTTGCTGGAGCTGCAGGGGGCCAGTGGGAATGGAGGTGGAAAAAGCCTGAGCCACGAGGATATTTCAACTCTCCTGGAGGGCCTGATGAGCCAATGGGAACCCACCCTGAAGAAGGACTTCCGTAGGGACACCACTGCCCACATCCAGGTGAGGAGAACGCTCTGCTAAGAAGACCAGGTCGGCAAGCCCAGCTAGTGGAAGGCATAGAGGTCTTGAGGTGAGGCAGCACTCTGGGCTTGGCAGGACCTGCCAAGTTCTCTGGGTCTTGTTGAACGCCTGTCTCCTTTTTTGTGGTCTCCAGGAAGCACTCACCACCCTCAGGGCAGAACATCGGCAAGATTTGGATAATGTTCTAAAGAAGATTTCTCAGGCATCCCAGGTAATCCAGAAGCTCTGACGCTTCTGGAGGCAGAGACACAGGGGATGGAGGGCGGGGGGGGGGGGGGCGGGGGAAAGGGTGCGGGGAGGGGGGGAGAGGGGGCAGAGACGTCTTGGGGGAGGTCACTTGTAGCTGGAAATGTTGGTGCTGCTGTCAGTAGACCTAACACTTGCTTACAGGTTTCTGGCCAGATTCCATACTTGTATGGGAGCATATTCGATTGACTCATTGTCCCTGAGAGCTCCTGTCTGAGGACTCTGGATCCCCTTGTCCGAAGGATAAGCAGAGAGCTTACTGATCTAAAGCAACCTAAGCCTCCTCCTGTAGCTCCTTTCTGGAACCCCTTTCCTGTACTGAGCACATCCATGCATGAAGACTAGGGAGGGATAAGATTGTCAATGAGAAGACTGTAACTCAACAGCTGAGTTTGAAACTCTTTTCAGGGACTGAGAAGTGACCTCACCACTCTAGGGAAAGTGGTTCATGCCTAATCTCAGCTGAGTTGGGGTCTCTCTCAGATGCCTCCTCTTGGTGGGATGATAAGAGAGGAGTCCAGTCTTTGAAAGGTCTAGCCCAAACTCAAGGTCAAGATTTCTGGAGCCCAACAGTTTGCAGAGACTCAGATCCTCCTTAGCAGACAGAGGGTCCACCCAGAGGACACAATGAGTCCCCAGAGTGTGGTTTGGTGTTTTCATCAGTCTCATTGTGCCATCATCTTCCTTACAGGAGCTGGAAAGCTGGGTGCTTCAGCTAAAATCTGAATGGCAGAGGTAAGGCCCCAAACTAACTGGCAAAGAGAAGAGGAGGGAAGGAAGGCTAGAAAACTAGACCAGAGAAAGCACCACTGAGATTCTCTGGGGGGGTGTCAGTAGAGCCAGAATACTTGGGTTAGCATGTCCATAGGATTAATCCCAGCTGGTAAGGACCTCAGAGAGCAGATGAGGGTCCTGAGGCCTGGGAGGGAAATGACTTGCCCAGGGTCACACAGGGAGTAAATGTCAGGGAAGACTTGCACCCAGATCTCTGGTTCTGTTCTTTCCCTTTGATAGTGGTTCTGCTTGACTCTATCCTGTGTCACTAGCCAGTGGCTGCCCTTCCCTTTTCCTTTTGTCACTGTCTAGTTTGGCCCAAGAAGCCCTCCAGGAAAACATATTAAAGGCTATGGGTCCACTGGAGGCCCAGCTGGCTGGCCTGAGACAGGAACTGGTAGCCCTGAGCCAGAGACAGGCTGCAGTGGCAGAGGAAGTAGACCTTTGGCCACAGAAGATGGCAGCCCTGCGCAGTGATGTGAGTCCTCCAGTCCACCACTTAGACCACATGTGCCCCTCTCTCCAAGGTGGGCTGCCTGAGCATCTGCCCAGGGAGACCCAACCCTCTAAGGTGTCCACTGGGGTCCAATGAGATCTTTTTTGGTAGACCTGAAAGCAGTGGAAAAATGCCAGTCACTTGGTTCACAACCGTCCCTTCCCTGGCACCAGGAAGACATGCATAGGCTCTGAGCTCTCAGAGTCTTTCTAGACACCCCCTCCCCAGGTCCCCTGTCCCGGCCCTCTTTCTTCCTTACCTCTACTGTTTTGTGGATGGTCTCTGGTGGTTTCTAGGTGGAGTCTCAGTTCCCAGCCTGGATCAGTCAGTACCTTCTTCGAGACAAGGGCGCTAAGGCTGGGCTTCTTCAGCTGGAGGAGGTACAGGCCCAACTTCGGGACCTGGAGCACAGAATCCTCACTCAGGTGGCAGAAGGGCAGGTCAAATCTGCCAGTGAAGCTGCTGCCAGCCTGAGGCTGACCCTTCACAAGGAAGGAGTGACTGGGGTCACAGAGGAGGTGAGGCCTGCCCCATTCCCTGTCTGCCTGTCGGAGGTCATGGGTTTGCCCTGAGAGGAGCCTCCAGGGAAGGAAGGGGAAGCCCTGGCAGAGCAGGTAGCACACGTGGCCCTCTGGTGAAAGGGCTGGGCCAGTTCTGCAGGCAGCTAGGCCCATGAGTCCATCCATGCCTGTCTTTTAGGATGTGCACCAGATTGTGAATGAGGCCCTGAAGAGATACAGTGAAGACCGCATTGGGCTAGTGGATTATGCCCTGGAGTCCTCAGGTAGGTAGCCTGTAGAAAGCCAGAGGGCTGGGGACATGATGGTTGCCCATTAAGGGACAGCAGGAATTAAAAACTCATGATGCCCCTTATGGGACGGGGCAGTTGAAGGGCTGATGCCCTGGCAGTGACCCCTCATCTTCAGGACTACCTCTGTGTCCTGCCAGCCCTCAGCTGCCCCCACCTCACTTCTCTCCCTCTTGTTCTTTCAGGGGCCAGCATCATCAGTAGCCGCTGCTCAGAGACCTATGATACCAAGACGGCCCTTCTCAGTCTGTTTGGCATCCCCTTGTGGTACTATTTCCAGTCCCCAAGAGCCATCCTCCAGGTATGACAGAACAAAGGGCCCCCAGCTTGGCTCTCTGCCATCTCCCACCTTCTGTGGGGGCTGGGCTCTCAAGGTGGGAGGATTACACAATGGAAATCTATTCCATTGGCTGCCCACCTGACTTGTCACCTGACTTGTCTTCTGCCCACAGCCAGATGTTTACCCTGGCAACTGCTGGGCATTCCGGGGCCCCCAGGGCTTTGCTGTGGTTCGATTATCTGCCCGCATCCACCTCACTGCTGTCACCTTGGAGCATGTACCCAAAGCCCTGTCTCCCATCAGCAACATCCCTAGCGCCCCCAAGGATTTTGTCATCTTGGTGAGTATCTGAGCCTTGCAGCTCTCCATTCCAGTATGCCTGACAGCCATTTCTTAACAGCAGCATTGTGAGGTGAGGAATGGAAGGATGTGCCCATTTTACAGCTGGGATATTGAGGCTGGTCTCTGGACTCCACAACCAGCCCTTTCCCTGCTCCCCCTCTTCTTAGAGAGAAGCCAGAAGAGGACAGCTGACAGCAGTCAAGATTTCAATGCTGTCTCAGGGTCCTTTTATACAACTCCTTTATACATGGGTGCCTCCATGGCCAGGTGTCCCATGGGGGAGCTGAGTGGGGATGATGAGCACCATTCCCTACAGTCACCTCCTTAGGGCAGAGTTGGAATGTCCTCATAAGGAGGATGTGGGTGAAAAAAGTGGAGCCAGAGGAGAAGAAGAAACGTGTAGGGGAACAGGATGCTTCAGGACCTAAATCCTGATAGATGAAGAAACTGAGGCACCTACAATTAAATTGTGTGTCCCAAAGCCATTCAGCAGCTTAGGGGAAGAGGCAGAGAAGGAGGCCAGGGGCTTGGAGGGAAAAGGATCTGTCTACTGAGTTAGTGAGAGATGCTGGAAGGTGAGGGGACCAAAGAAGGAAACATCATGGTGGCTTTTGCTTTCTCCCCTTTACTCTCCCCAATGTATCCCCCCCTACACCCCCTTCCTCCTCCTCTTCCACCTTCTCCTCCACAACCTCCCCTTCCTTTGCCTCCCTGGATAGATCTGGATTCATGTCTTAACAGCATGACCTTTCCTCTAACCCCCTCCCATCCATCCATCCATCCATCCATCCATCCCTTCCCTTTGCTTTTCCTTCTCTGTAGGGGCTAAATGAAGATTCACAGTCGGAAGGGGTGGCCCTCGGGCACTTTACCTATGATAATGCTGGGGAGTCCATTCAGACCTTCCACTTTCAGGTATGGAGGGCTGGCCCCACAGTGTCCCAGGGAGGCTGGTGCTCTGGAAGGCTAGATCACCAGCCATGGGGATGCTGTGGCTTTGCTAGGAGCTGCAGTTTGAGCCAGGACCCCATGGTTCTGATAGCAACCTGAGGGATAACATTCAGCCACTGAAGAAGGCCTGGGGGGGACGGGCTCTGGGGTCAGGATGTCCACCAAGGGATCACGAGCCTTCCTGACCCCAGTCTCCTCTTCCCACAGGGCAATGACACAGCCCCATACCAGGTGGTCGAACTTCGGATCTTAAGCAACTGGGGTCACCCTGAGTACACCTGCATTTACCGCTTCCGGGTCCATGGGAAGCCTGCCAATTAGCCTCTCCCCCCCAGGGCCTTTCCCCTCTTTCCCCCTTCAGCCCCTCCCCTCCCCCAGCAAGCACTTCATCCCACTTTCTCGCCCTCTCCCACACTTCATCCCTTATGGCCACTGTGGCTTCTGGGAGAGATACAAGGTGGGAGCCTACCACCATGGAGCAGTTTGGCCCCACCCTGCCCTCTCTGATGGAGAGGAGATCACCAGCTCAGCTATTTGTTTCACTCCCCATCCTCTTGAGGGTCAGGTGGCCCAGCTCCCTACCAGGCCCTGCCTGCCCTCAGGAGGTGTATACACAGCTATGTATGATATCTTGAAGGTGTGAGTCAAGACATCATGAGGGCCTTATTATGCTCAGCAGCACTCAGAACCACAGCTTAGGCCACCTTAGCTTACCTTGCCCAAGAGTCTAGGTCAAAGAACTTGGTTTATTGAGGGCATGACAACTTGGGCAGTTCCAAAGGGCAGACTGGTAGACAGTCTGTCTTGGGCATGCCCCAGCAGGTGGCTAAAGCTCCCGTCCATGGTAGCATGCATAGTTCTCTTTACCATGGGGCATGATGGGGGCAGTCTTTGAAATCTGAAGTATCTGGGACTGGCCACAATTCCCTGGTGTTAAGTTTATTGGGATAGAGTTGGGGTTAGTTTTTTGGAGTTAAGGCTGGGATGGGAGGGGAAGGGCAAATTCTTTGGCCCTGCGGGCCCATTGTATTATGTATATAGATAGATATTTATATTTATACATAGATCTCTTTGTTCTTTGTTATCAGACAGAAAAGCTACGGGCTTCATTTCCGGCTTCCTCCCCCTGGGGCCCAGGGTGATATTCACTCCAGCTCCAGCTTGGGCTGGGGGGCAGGCTGTCAGGCACGGATCCTCACAGTGACATTGCCATCCTTCCTGCCTTTTACTGTAGGAGGGAAGGCAGGCCTTCACACCACAGGGCTGGCCACTGGTCCCTGAAGCAAGCAGGGGCACTCACTCATCTGCAGGCTTTGGGGGTCACCAGCAGACAGTGGCAGGCTGACCCTAGCTGGCCCTCAACCCAGTTTGCTCCCTCTGCTTCTGTTCGCTTACCAGGAAGCTGGCGTCTGAGCAGCCCTGCATAGGAACCTACAGATGGGGTCTTAGTTCTTCCCCATCACAAAGGCTACTGTTTAATTCTTTACTTTGATTTTTTAATCAACAAATTCTAATTTATGCCTATGCAAATATAAATTTTCCCTGGGATCTGTGGCTTCTCCTTGTCCACCTGTTGCTCTTGAGGCCAACTTGGAGTAGTGGGGAAAAGAAGGTGGTATTCTGGTAGAAACTCCCTGGTTAAAGGGCGGCTTCCTTGCTGCTGAGTGAGGCCTGGGAGGGATTGTCCTGGGCATCGAGAGGGAGCTAAGCCCAGGCCTGGGCTGGGAGAAGCAAAGCTGGGTAAGGGAACCAGAGGAGGCTTTCTCATTTCTGCCTGCTCCTTTAAAGCTCACCCAAGGCCTCTCCTGGTCTTAATCCTCCCTCAGTGCGCCCAAATTGATGTTTTATACTTCCTTGTGTGTGTCTGCATATCCATACATAAACACACACCTATCCAGACAGACATTCCTCTGTGTGCCTGCTCCATCTTTCAGGAGCAGGACAGCTTTCTAAGGAAAAGAGCTTTGTGTCTGCCTTGGTCTCCCCCATAGCTAGCACAAGGCCTGCCACCCAGCAGACACTTTATCTGAGCATTGCTATTCACTTCAACTCAGGTGTAAAGAAAGAATAGGGATAAAGGCCTCATTTCTAGAATATATAGAGAACTGACCCAAATGTATAATCATACAAGTCATTCCCCAATTGATAAATGGTCAAAGGATATGAACAGGCAATTTTCAGAGGAAGAAATTAAAGCTATCTATAATCATATGAAAAAATGCTCTAAATCACTATTGGTTAGAGAGATGCAAATCAAAACAACTCTGAGGTACCACATCACACCTATAAGATTGGCAAACATGACAGAACAAGAAAATGATAAATGCTGGAGAGGATGTGGGAGAGTTGGAACACTAATTCATTGTTGGTGGAGCTGTGAGCGCATCCAACCATTCTGGAGAGCAATTTGGAACTATGCCCAAAGGGCTACAAAAATGTGCATACCCTTTGACCCAGCAATATCGCTACTAGGACTATATCCCCAAGAGATCATAAAAATGGGAAAGGGTCCCACATGTACAAAAATATTTATAGCAGCACTCTATGTAGTTGCCAAAAACTGGAAGTCAAGGGGATGTCCATCAATTGGGGAATGGCTGAATAAATTATGGTATATGAATGTAATGGAGTACTATTGTGCTATAAGAAATGATGAACAAGAAGACTTCAGAGAGGCCTGGAAGGACTTATATGACCTGATGCTGAGTGAAAGGAGCAGAACCAGGAGAACTTTATGCACAGCAACAACCACAGTGTGTGAGAGTTTTTTCTGGTAGACTTAGATTTTTGTAATAACACAAGAACTTCTGAAAAAAAAAAAAAATCCCAATGGTGGACCTCAAGGCAAAATGCCTTTCACACTCAGAGAGAGAAATATGGAAGTCACTCACATAATGTAGCAGATCATGTTTGTGTATGTGTATCTGTTTGTGTATCATGTTCTGATTTGTTATACGGATTCTTTCATTTATCTTAGTCTGACTACATAGCATGACTATAGTGAAAATATACTCAATAGGAAAGTATATGTAGAATCTATACAGAATTGTATGCAGTCGTGGGGAGGGAGGGAGGTAGTGGGGGGTGGGTGGGGAGGGATAAAATCGCAATTGTATGGCAGTGATTGTTAAACATTAAAAAAATAAAAAAATTAAAAAAAAAAAAAAAAAAAAAAGAAAGAATATACTCTACAGCCTTCTCAACAAGGGGTCACCAGCATGCCTTTGACAGCCTCCAGCAAGGGTTAAACACGTCACAAACTGCCAGCCGTCCTCTTCCACTTTCAGACAGCTCAAGTTGTTGGGAAATTTGTCCTGAAATCAGGCTGAAATCTATCTTTGGGCATCTTCCACCCACTATTCCTCGTTCTTTCATCCTGGGTCAAGCAGAACACGCTAATCCCCCTTCCACATCACTTTTCAAATAGTAGCATTAGAGAGTGGCTACTGCGTGCCAGCCACTGTGCCGAGCACTTTACAAATATCTCCTTTGATCCACACAACAACCCTGTGAGGTAGGCACCATTTCTAGACCCATTTTGCAGATGAGGAAATGTAGGCACAGAGGTGAAATGACTTGTCCAGGGTCACACAGCTGGTAAGTATCTGAGGGAGAATTTGAACTTGGATCTTCCTGCTTCCAGGTGCAGAGTTCCATCTCCTGTGCCACCTGAAGACAGTTCTCATGGTCCTCTGACAGCTTCTCAAGGGCCTTACACCATGTTCTTGGAGCCCTTCATCCTTCTGTTCACCCTTCTCTGAATGCACCTCACCTTGGTCATTTCTTTCCCACACTGTGATGCTCAGGCCTGAACACTGCCCTCTGGCTGTGGTCTCCTCAGGACAGACTTGGGCTGACCTATTACTGACCCCCCTTCCTAGATCGTAGGCCTCTCCATGCCCCTCAGGAAGGCACTGGTCATTCCAACCATCAAGTTTAACTAGTGATTCACACAGACACTGCTATCCCCTAAAATCCCCAAATCCTTTAACAGGAGCCATGGCTGCATCACCCTCCCCCACTCATTGGTTTTTCTTTTCTAATTCTTGTTGAGGACTCTGCTTTTACCTCCACTGGATATTTTCATTTGGATAGAATCCTAAATTTTAGCTAGCTGAAACCTCCTCCATCCTATCAGTCATGTGACATCTCCACCCCTCCCTCCCAGCTCTAGCATTGGCACATTTGGACAAGCACACCTTGTGCTATTTCACTGAAGTCGTTGATAAAAATGCTGAACAAGCACGGAGAAAAGGGGAGATCCCTGGGGCAATCAGGACAATTCCCCTGAGACCTCCCAGGGAGCTGGCATCAGCTCATTAGCCAGCACTCGACAGGTAGGGCAATGTAACCCGTTAACCCTTTCCAAATCCACCTGTCATCTGAGATTCAGACTTTGCTAAAATCTGACTGCACTTTGCAGAATTGCTCTGATCCAAGCAAAGACTAGCAGCTCATCAGGCACCATTTTACAAGGGATCTGGGATCTTGGCAGCGTAGGCAGGAAATGCACATTTTTATCCCGTGCAGTTCTGCCCTCCTGTCACGAAAACAAACTGCTTCGTGGACCAAAGGAGAGATAGTGCTCAGAGTCTGATAAAGTGCTTGTTCAACTGAGGTTGGAAATGGCTTTCTTGATGGAGCAGTTCCCACCTGCTTGATGAACTCATGCACCTTATATAAAGCAGTGAACAGGAAGGGAGAGTTCAGGATTCTCTGTCCAGAGTCACTTGCCCATAATGTCTCATTGAGGCACAAAGCACAAATGGGGCAAGAACATAAAATCAGGGTTACCTAAGGGACATTTAGAATAGGCTGGAGCTCACCTTGAGATGGGAGAGAAGGGAGAGTGAGGTTAATAAACCTTTGCCTCTATGCTTCTAACTTAAGGGGGGAGTGGTGGGGGGGAAGAGTTTAAAAAGGAAAGTAAGTTAATCTGGGTCCTACAATTACCTAAAGGTAACCTGTCCAATCCAGTAGGCAGAGATGCAGAGATTTTACAGAGCTCTAGGGAGCCCAGCCTCTTAACAGGCATGACCTGGATGAAGATCCCGACCAGGAGACTGAGAAAGGGCAGTCAAACATGAAGGAAGAAAAACAGGTGAGGTTGGACTCATGAAAACCTGGAGAGAAAAGAGTGGGAAGGAGAAGAAGACCCTGGATTCAATCCTGGGTCCGTTACTCTTCTCTCTTCATTCTACTTCACTCAGTGATCTCATCAGCTGCCATGGATTGAATCACCCTCTCCATGCTCATGATTTCTCAAATCTACCTATTCTGCCTAAAACCCTGTGCTGACCTCCAGTCTTTCATCTCTCGTTGCTTTGTTGATGCCACAAATTGGATGTCGTGTAGACATTTTCAACTCAACATGTCCAAAACAGAACTCTTCATATTCCCCCTGTTCTTTCCCCTCCTACCTTCCCTATTACTGTAGAGGGCACCACCATCTTCCAGGCTCCTAACCTTGGCATCATCTTCAAATCCTAACTTCTGTCCAAGGGATTGCCAAAGATTGTCCAATTTACCTCTGCAGCATCTCTTGTGGATTTCAGCTTTGCAGCACCTCTCATCAGTTTCACCTCTCCAACATCCCTTGCAGATTTCACCCTTCAACATCTCTCAGATTTCATCTTTGCAGCATCTCTGATCAGTTTTACCTCTCCAACATCTCTTGTCCATTTCAGCTTTGCAACATTTGTCATCAATTTCACCTCTCCAACATCTCTTGTCCATTTCAGGTTTGCAGCACCTCTCATCAATTTCACCTCTCCAATATCTCTCACAGATTTCATCTTTACAGCATCTCTCATCGGTTTCACCTCTCCAATATGTCATGCAGATTTCACCCTTCAACGTCTCTTGCAGATTTCACCTTGGCACCATCTCTCCTCAGGCTCACCTCTGCAGCATCTTTCAAAAACAGAACTTTCTTCTCTGATGCTGCCCCTACCCTAGTCCAGGCCTCATCTCCTGTGCACTGTTGTTTTCTTATGACTCACCATTTATTTTATTTGTACAAAGTAGTGAAGAATCATACCATGGCTGGGGGAAAATGATGTTTTAGGATTTAAACAAGTTCTTTCATTTTGAAACATCTCTATTGAAGGCTTGGGACTAGCAATCTTAGCTCCAGCATCTTTGGGTTTGGACTCAGCAGGCTTCCCAGCCTTGGAATCACTGGGCTCTGTGTCCTTAGAATCAGACTTGGCTGCCGTAGGATCAGACTTGGTGACCTTGATGGCAGACTTGGTGACCTTAAGGTCAGTGCGCTTTGGAGCCTTAGAGTCAGGCTTCATGATCCTGAAGCCTGGACGTTTGGTGGCAACCCTAGGACCTGGATGCTTAGTGGCCACCTTGTGGCCAGCATGCTGGGCACTCGCCTCAGGGATCTTAGCCCTAAGAAGTTTGACCTCGAAGGCCTTGGTGGCTTCATGGCTTCTGCTTGGACCTTGGGAATTGTTTGGTTTCTTTGGTTTACATCTTCTTCAGCTCCTTCTTGTGTTTCTTGGCAAAGCATGTGTTTCTCAGAAACTTGGAGTTGACCCATCTCAGAGACATGTATCACCGTGACTTAGGTTTCCTGATGCCATTTCTGTGCCATTTTTGTGATTGGTTGTGGCTAGTATGGTTCTTAGACTTAGCCATCTTTACACAACAACCTTCACTAACAGGCATTCCACCCACTAGAAGAAGTCAAAGCTAGAGACAGGAAAGGTCATGCCTGCACTACTGCAGTATTTCCTGGTGGATGTGCCTCCCTCAAGTCTCTCCCTCCTCCTTCCAGTTGTCAAACTGATTTTCCTGAGGTGCAGGTCTATGCCACTCAACTCCTCAATAAACCTGTGACTCTCTATTGCCTCCAGGATCAAATACAGAATCCTCTCTGAACGAGAGTTCAAAACCCTCCCTAACCTAGCCCTCTCCTGCCTTTCCACTCGTCTCCCACTTCACTCCCCACTTCTTCAATCCAGTGACACTGGCCTCCTGACTCTTCCTTGCACATGACCGTCCATCTTCCATGCTGGGAATGTTGTCCCTCCTTTTCTCTGCTTCCCTAGCTCCCTTCAAGCACCAGTTAAAATCTTACCTTCTACAAGAAGCCTCCCCCAACTCGCCTTCATTCTGTCTTCTGCTGACTTTTTCCTCTTTTTCAGTACATTCTTTGTACTCATTTTTTGCACATTGTCTCTCTCATCAGATTGTGAGGCCCTTGAGGGCAGGCACCCTGTTTTTGTCTTTCTTTCTATTCCTACCTTTTAACACACCTGGTGCATGATAAGTATTTAATAAATATTTATTGACTGAATGATCCTATTAAAAGCTGCAGAGCGATGGATGGAGGATAAGGACTGAGAGAGGACTGAGAGAGGATCGGACAGTCAAGAAGTCACCAGTTTGGGTGGAATAATGAGGTTGGAGGCCAGACTACAGAGGGTAAAGAGAGTGAAAGAAAGGAAGTGAATGTGCCTCTTGTAGACAATGTACCCAATCAATAAACATTCCTCAATCCAGCAGAGGACATGAGGGACAGAAACATCCAAATGTGGTCAATGGTAACCTCATTTCTTACAGAAACACCAACACATCTGCTGCATTTTTAGTATTTTTGTTGTCTCCTTGGCAGTTTCGTTTTTGATATATACTCTCGGGGTGGTTCAATCTCACACCTAGATTGCTGGAAATTTAGCTTTTCCTTCCACAATTTTTTTCCGTTTTTATAAAGGCAGAGGGGATCTTTCTTCATGATCTTCCATCGCCCTAATTCAGGTTTTGGGAACGAGGTCATGTTCTAAACCTGTGTTGCCCTTGGTTGCCACATTTCTCTATTTGATAATGGGATCAGGTGGTGCTTGGCTAAATATTTTCTAGGATATTTTGACCTCCTCTAGGTGGCAATTGCTTTATGTTGATTCAATTTCTGCCCTTTCCTTCCTCTGTTTCCTACTTTTCACCACTTTTCACTTACTTGAGTGGGTCAAGTTGAAGCTATTTGGATTGCATGCCATCTTATCTTTCTCTCTAATTTGGGGGTTTTGTCCTCTGCTTTAACAAGATGATTTGACTGCAAAGATTATTCAGAAATGATTCCCACATCGATAACCAATCATTTCTTATCCATTAAGATACATTTTAGGCTGAGATTGTTTGGCATTTGACACACCCAGGGATTTCCTACACTCATGTTTTTTGTTTTTGTTTTTTAAATTGATTTATTTATTTAACTTTTAACATTCATTTTCACAAAATTTTGGGTTCCAAATTTTCTCCCCATTTCTCCCCTTCCCCCTAAAACGCCAAGCATTCTAATTGCCCCAATCACCAGTCTGCCCTCTCTTCTTGCCCTTCCCTTGTCCCCATCTTCTCTTTTGTCCTGTAGGGCCAGATAACTTTCTATACCCCATTACCTGTATTTCTTATTTCCTAGTAGCAAGAAAAATACTTGACAGTTGTTCCTAAAACTTTGAATTCCAACTTCTCTTCATCCCTCCCTCCCCAACCATTCCCTTTGGGAAGGCAAGCAATTCACTATAGGCCATATCTGTGTAGTTTTGCAAGTGACTTCCATAATAGTCGTGTTGTGTAAGACTAACTATATTTCCCTCCATCCTATCCTGCCCCGCATTGCTTCTATTCTCTCTTTTGATCCTGTCCCTCCCTAAGTGTTGACTTCAAATTGCTCCCTCCTTCCACTGCCCTCCCTTCTATCATCCCTCCCACCCTGCTGATCCCATTCTCCCCCACTTTCCTGTATTGTAGGATAGGTTTTCATACCAAAACGAGTGTGCATTTTATTCCTTCCTTTAGTCGAATGTGATGAGAGTAAGCTTCATGTTTTTCTCTCTCCTCCCCTCTTTTTCCCTCCACTGAAAAGTCTTTTGCTTGCCTCTTTTATGAGAAATAATTTGCCCCATTCCATTTCTCCCTTTCTCCTCCCAATACATTTCTCTCTTGCTGCTTAATTTCATTTCTTTAAGATATGATCTCATCCTATTTAATTCACTCTGTGCTCTGTGTGTGTGTGCGTGTGTGTGTGTATGTGTAACCCTACCAACTACCCAAATACTGAAAAGTTTCAAGAGTTACAAATATTGTCTTTCCATGTAGGAATGTAAACAGTTCAACTTTAGTAAGTCCCTTTGACTTCTCTTTGCTGTTTACCTTTTCATGCTTCTCTTCATTCTTGTGTTTGAAAGTGAGATTTTCTTTTCAGCTCTGGTCTTTTCATCAAGAATGCTTAAAAGTCCTCTATTTTATTGAATGACCATTGTTTCCCCTGAAGTATTATACTCAGTTTTGCTGGGTAGGTGATTCTTGGTTTTGGTCCTACTTCCTTTGACTTTTGGAATATCATATTCCACGCCCTTTGATCCCTTAATGTAGAAGCTGCTAGATCTTGTGTTATCCTGATTGTATTGCCACAATATTTGAATTGTTTCTTTCCAGCTGCTTGCAATATTTTCTCCTTGACCTGGGAACTCTGGAATTTGGCCACAATGTTCCTAGGAGTTTCTCTTTTTGGATGTCTTTCAGGTGGTGATGGGTGGATTCTTTCAATATTTATTTTGCCCTCTCATTCGAGAATATCAGGGCAGTTTTCCTTGACAATTTCATGAAAGATGATGTCCAGGCTCTTGTTTTGATCACGGCTTTCAGGTAGTCCCATAATTTTTAAATTGTCTCTCCTGGATCTATTTTCTAGGTCAGTGTTTTTCCAATGAGGTATTTCATGTTATCTTCCATTTGTTCATTCTTTTGGTTTTGTTTTGTGATTTCTTGGTTTCTCATAAAGTCATTAGCCTCCACCTGTTCCATTCTAATTTTGAAAGAACTATTTTCTTCAGTGAGCTTTTGGACATCCTTTTCCATTTGACTGATTCTGCTTTTTCAAGCATTCTTCTCCTCATTGGCTTTTTGAACCTCTTTTGCCAATTGAGTTAGCCTATTTTTAAAGGTGTTATTTTCTTCAGCATCTTTTTGGGTCTCTTTTAGCAAGGTGTTGACCTGCTTTTCCTGTTTTTCTTGCATCTCTCTCATTTCTCTTCCCAGTTTTCCCTCCACCTCTCTAACTTGATTTCCAAAATCCTTTTTGAGCTCTTCCATGGCCTCAGCCCATTGAATGTTGATTTTGGATGTTTGGGATACAGAAGCCTTGACTTCTATGTCTTTCCCTGATGGTAAGCCTCGTTCTTCCTCATCTGAAAGGATGGGAAGAGATGTCTGTTCACCACGAAAGTAACCTTCTCTGGTCTTATTTTTTTTTCCATTTTTTGGGCATTTTCCCAACCAGTTACTTGACTCTTGGGTCCTTTGTCAAGAGTAGGGTATACTTTGAGAATCTGTGAGATCTCAGTTGCTCCAAGGTGGCACGATCAAGCATGTGCTGCTCTGGACGCAGAAAGGGATTTTTATGTCCAGAATCTTAGCAATTACCTCTCCACAGCCACCTAGCCTCCAGTTCCATCAAGTCAGCACTGGGGGCTGATTTTCAGATAAGCTGTATGGGCAGGTGTAACGGGACGAGTTAGAGCCAACCCCTATCCATTTCAGGACGCCATACTGAGAGCCTGCCTAGATAACCTAGGGGCTTGTCAGTAGGGGTGGAACTAGATGGATTTCAGGAGGAAGGGTCTCGTCTTTGTTTGCAACGTGGCAGTTCTTTGTCCTGGCTCCGGATGTCCAGTGGAGAAGACACCCATATAAGGAAAGGTGATAGGTGATAGGTTCAATGTGAAAGGTGATAGCTGATAGGTTCAACGTAAGGCTTAGGAATGTTTTACATAAAGACTACATATGCATGTGAATGAGATGAAATAAACGGAGTCTTCACCACCTTTGTCTCCCGCCCCATTTCATTACTCACGAGATCAAGGCCTCTTGCTGGACAAGAGCCTTGGGTCGCGGTCAGGGGTTCCCGTAAATGGTCTAGGGGACCCCAACAGGCAGGGCCGCCATTCAGTGTGAGACAAAGACCAGCTAGGCCAGGTCCTCCACCCAGGGCTGAGGTAAGACTCAGCTCTTCAGTGCCCCCAGGGGTTTTTACGCTGTGTGGGCTGCTGTGCACTCTCTGTGGCTGCTGCCTGCTGCTGGAGCTATAGGAAGGCCCTTCTCCCTTCCTGGCCAACTGAATAAACCACATCACAGATCTTTGGCGCCTGTGGGTTGAGGGATCTGAGAACCTGCTGCTGCAACTGGAGACTCCACAACTGGAAATTCCACTCCTGAGGTGTCCTCCTTCCAGAGTCTCATCGCGTTGCTCCACGCCACATCAGGCGGGCAAGGCCAGGCTGGGCTCCACGCTCCGCTCAGCGTCCAGAACAAACGATGTTTCTGTGGGCCTTTCAGGTCACCGTCGGCTGAAAATCTCCTCCACTCTGTTGTTCTCCGCTTCTGCTGCTCCACGATTTGTTGAGAGTCCCTCTCTACAGGTATTTTGTGGGCTGTGTGGGGAGACCCTACATAAGTGTGTTTTTCTAGTCCCCCATCTTGGCTCCGCCCCCCCACTCATGTTTTTTCATATTAACGAAAATCCACCTCTGGTCTCCCTTATCTATGGAAAAAAAACCCCTTATAATAAATATATACAATTCAAATTCCTGCAATTAAATTTTTTTCAATTCTTCTAACTCTTCCTGAAAGAAGTATTTCTGCTACATAGATGACTGAACTCTTTCCTTTCCTAATCCTAGGTTACACTTTGCAATGTCTTTTTTGCCATTTTCTCTGCCCACCTTTGCACTGAAATCACCAAATATCAAGGTGTATATTGACTTCATCTGGAGAAATCTACCGTTTTTTTTCATAGAATTTCTTGACCTCATCTTTTGCTCTGATGTTGACTCCAAAGCTCCAAGGAGGTTTCGGGAGCTGCTTTATTTGTGTTTGGCTAATGAGATCTGTAAAGTAAGTAGGCTGAATCACCTGAGTCACTTCTTGTTTGTTAGATCCAATGATATCAATCCTTTTCTTGATTTCTCAAAGAGCCTGTGAGCCATCCTTCCATTTCCTGATTTCTGTGGCTTCATTTATAGCAAAAATGTCAATATTGATACACATGCTATCCTCCAATGGAATGCTGAATAGGAATCAATGGAGAAGGATCTCACATTTAAGGAAGTGCAGTTCAACTGAAGTTCAAACTATACCCAAAGGACTATACAACTGTGTTATATGTACCCTTTGACCCAGCAATACCACTACTAGGTCTGTATTCCAAAGAGATCATAAAGAAGGGAAAGGACCCACATGCACAAAAATGTTTATAGCAGCTTTTTGTGAGAGCAAAGTATTGGAAATTGAAGGGATGCTCATCGATTGGGAAATGGCTGAACAAGCTGGGGTGTATGAATGGAGTGGAATACTACTGTGCTATGAGAGTCATGAGTAGGCTGATTTCAGAAAAACCTGGAAAGGCTCACATGAACTCATGCTGAGTGAAGTGAGCAGAACTACGAGAACATTGTACACAGTAACAGCCACTTTGTGTGATAAGTAACTTTGATAGACTTCGTTCTTCTGAGAAGTACAAGGCTCTAAGACAATTCCAAAAGACTCGTTGGAAGAAATGACATCGACCTCCAGACAAAGAACTGTGAAGTCTGACTGCAGATTTAAGAGCACTATTTTTCTCTGTTTTTCTTTCTCGTTTTTCCCTTTTCTTCTGATTCTTCTTTCACAACATGACTAATGTGGAAACGCGCGTAATATGATTGTCCACATATAGCCTATATCAGAGCGTTTTCTGTCTTGGGGAAAGGGAAGGGGAGACGAAAGGAGAAAATGATTCTGGAACTCAAAACCTTATAAAAGTGAATGCTGAAAAGAAGTATTTTTTTAAATAGAAAAGAAAATGAGGTTCAAAGCTGCAATTTCATAGCCACCTTCTGCTTCCTTTTCTGACACTGTCTGTTATCACTGGAGTCCTACAAGAGGGATGCCCACAAATTTTGTCTTTTTGTTTTAGGAATTGCCATGGCCAAAAGTCACCACCTGGTGGCGAGCCCATAGCTAAGACTGCTCAGGATCCTCATGCTCCTATCTCAGCAGCCTCCTCTTGTCCGATGCCTTCCCTGCCCCAGTTGTCAGGGTTCTCGCCGTCCTCATACTGACTCATTCATGTACACGGAACAGAAGAGACGCTCTCTGAGGACAGAGGCCACTTCACTGCTCTTTCTGTATCTCAGTCCCTACAATGTAGCAAGAACTTCTCAGATTATACAGAGCTGAATGGACTTACCACCTCCACACTGATCTGGGGCTTCCATTCCCCATTATCCATTGTGGTGTCCGATCCTTCCTATCCCAAAGATCATTCTCCTCAAAAGAGAAAATAGAAGTAAAGGAGAAGATTGTATCAGCTCATTTATGCCAATCCCTTCCTTGTACTTTCTCTTACCTGCAACATAGCTTGCTTGCAATGCACTCGCACGCACGCACACACACACACACACACACACGCAGAAATTTACACTTGAATCTAAAATATTGAAGCGAGTTAGACCTAATTATGGGAAATCGAATGATTCCAACCATTCTCAAGTTATTTCCATTTTTTTAAGAGCTGGAGCGGGAGGATAAGAAGGTAGTGTAATCGGCACCCAAATAAAGGATGTTGAGAAATAAAACAGATATTAAGGTACTTGTGGAATTCACACACGAGGTTTACGTGGACCCACTCCCCGCGCGCGCCCCCGCCCCAGCTCGCCACCGCTTTGCCCCCGCGCCCCATTGTCCGCCCGCCCCACGTTCGCCCCGCGTTCCCCCAATGTTCCTCCCGCGTGTCCACGGTAGCGGCCGACGCGGACGCGATCGCGGCTGGCGGGCGGGGGAGGGTCGGAGCCGTTTCTGCAGGTACCTTCTCTGCATGTACCCGGGCGGGTCAGGGCCGGGAGAGGAGGGGGCGGGGGAGGGGCCAGGGCTCGGGCACGGTGCCCTCCTCTGTGCCAGGACACGGCCGCCCCCCCAAACCTGGGCACAGAGGCGGCCCCTCCCCTTGTCTGCCCCCCAAACCTGGGCACAGCTCTCCCGCCAGAGTTGCCCCTGGTGCAGCTGCCTCTGGTTCATCCCCTAACCTCTCCCCCAAATCCCCAGCATCCAGGGATGTCGGTAACTGAGTTGGGTCCCTCGGTGCCAGGCCTGCTTGCCCCCTTGCTTCCTCTCCCCACAAACAACCCCAAAATGGAGTTGCCCAGGCCCGGACTCACTTCCCAGTGCCAAGGCCTGGCATGCCTTTCCACCTCCCTCTGGGCCAAAGTTGTGTTGATTTTCCCAGTGAGTGTGTGCGTACACGTGTCTGTGTGACTTGTGTGTATTTGGAGAGGGTGGGAGAGCTGGCAACAGTCCCGTGCCCAGACCTGATGCACCCTGTCCCCTGGCCCCAGATGCCCCCCTTGGCTGGCCAGACTGGGACTCATCACCCACTCTTTGCCTGGTCTTGGCCAGGCTCATCCTCCCAGTGCCAGAGGCCAGCTGCCCTCCAGCTTACCCTCTAACGTGGGGCATCCCCAGCCCGGGGATGATCCTCCCAGGATGAAGGCCCTGCTGCCCCTGGCTCACTGGGTGACCCTGCCAGAGCATCATGGCCCCCTTCCTAGTTCCTCCCTGAAGGAAATCCTCTCAGGCCACTGGCCACTTCCCTCCACTTCCCCTGAACTTTGCAGAGCTGAACCAAACTCAGACTCCCGGCACGTGCAAGTGATCCCTTTTCTTTGGGTTAGCGGCTCCTGAAAAGGACTGTGGAGGGTGTTGTGGGTCATCGCTGGGCAGATGAGAGAAGGCCAGGATGCTCCACGCTGGAGCTATTGAAAAGTGTCAATGTTTGTGGTTTGAAACCTTACCAATCCCCCAGGCCCTTTCTGGGCAGCCTGGAAGAGTCTGTCCATCTCTGGCCCTGCAAATTCTGTTCACAGTCTGGGCAGATCCTGTGTGCTCACCAGCCTGAGCCAACAGGAGTCCATCCCTGTGGGTCAGTGACTGCCAGAGCAAGACAGTAGGTGGCCTTCAGATGAAAGTCACTTGGCTGGGGAGGCATGTGAAGGTTCAAGGCAGGGGGATGGTAGCATCTTGGCCTGACAGTCCCCAGGAGACTGTGGGAGACTAGTGAGATTCTGGGTAAAATCAGCTCTCATTTGCACATAACAGGATGGAGTGGGGTGAGTCAGGATAAAGCAGAGGGATGTAGGGGGCAGGTGCTCCAGGTTCTAACACCACCCTGGCCCTGCTGGTGACCATGTGATGGCAGATGAGGCAGTATCTTTCTAAACTGGGCTTTTATCCTCTCACATGAAAACAAAGGACTCTTCTTGATGAGCGCCACCTTATTGGGGGCCAGTACTGTGACTGCCTCTGAAATCTCCAAGGGCCCTTTCAATACTAATATTCTATGGTTGTAGGTCAGCATAGGAAGTAGTAGCAGAGAGAGAGTTCTGCCTTTACTGGGCCTGCAACCATGCCTTGTGCTGTTCAAAACATGGGGGTTTTTTGAGGGGGGGAGGGCAGAGCAGGGATTAGATTATGATGACAGAGGGTAGGGTTGGCTTTTCCCTTTGACTGTAGAATTCAGAATAGTCAAGAGCTTAGATTCTCTGTCTTTATGATACTGGAATGCTGAAGATAAGGCTACCTGGCAGACCGGGGGCTTTCCTTGGCAATTTAGGGGGTGCCCATACAGCCTTTTCAGGCCTCCCCTGGGATGTGGTTAGGTTTGTATCCACAACAGCCTGACTACTAGCTGTACTGCTTTGTTTGAGGCCTCGGGCAAAGACTCCACCCAAGCATGGGGGAGGGAGGGTGAGAGCTGATGCTGATGCCCGAGTGGGTGGGCATTCAAAGACTCCAGTGGGGCAGACTTGATTACCATGTGGGGGTGGAAGCTAGCAAGGGACATCAGGCCAGCTGTCTGCCTTGGCTGCTGCCGATTTCCCTCTTCCTGTCCTTGCCAAGTGGGCACCCCATCTTCAGAGAAGCTCACGGGTCGACCAAATGGGCTTCCTTAGCCAGGGAGACATGTGGTTTCTTGCTTTTTAGGACAAGTCTAGTAGGAACTCTCCCTGCTAGCCAAACCAGGCCTTCTTGTTCTCCCAACTGGCAGAGACATCCACTGGGGTCTCTGTCCCACGACCCAAGCAAGCATCTTGGAAATGAAAGCAGTAACCCCCAGAATACAGCTTCTGGCAAAGGTCACAGGCCCTCCAAAATCAAGGTTGGGTATATTAGAGATGGTTTTATAGCATGGATAGACTAGGAAACCAAGCTGAGATCCCCTACAACCTGGTCTCGTCTGTAATCTGAGTTAGGGGTGGTCTAATTCATGTTCATGACATCCATGTCTCCTAAGGCTGGGACAGCCTCCCTTTTGTATCAGCCCTCTGTCACTGAAACTTTGCTTGTGCAATCCTTGACAATTCAGAAATCCCTGAGGAGGCAGTGAGGTTGGAGCTGAGGGAGCTGGGGGACAGGAAGGCCCAGGGCCTGCTTTGGAGGCTCTTCCTCCAAAGAGGTATGGGGACCCCTGGAGAATTTACCACTTGTCTGTTTACTCATTTGTAAAATGAGTTCAATAATCCAGTTGTCCATTGAGGGCTCTTACTAAAGAAACACATGACCTAAGGGGTGGGGTTAGTATCTGATGGTTAGCTTGGACCCCATCCACCCTCCAGAATGATCACAGAACTGGGTGCTGTTGGGGATGAGGGGAAACAAAGACATGGAAGGGAAAGCAGGCCTTTCCCTCAGAGTTAACAACTATGGCGAGAAGGAAATTGTGTGTGTGCGAAGCGACCTGAGAACAATCCCAAGGCAAGTGTCAAAACCCCAGATTCAGTAAAGACACCAAGGGAGACATTCCAAATGGAGGCTGGAGAGAGAGTGGGGGCAGCGCTTCACCAGGGAAGCCACCTGCAAGAAGATGTCACGGCCAGCTCAGGCACAAAGCTGGCAGGCTTGGCCCTGGTGAGCAGCCACCCTCAGCGTCTGGGAGACACTTCAGAAACTCTTTAGGAAAGCGCCTCTCTGTCCCAGTGCAGCCAGCTTTCCTTTTGGAGGAATCCATCCCTCCCCTTCAACGTCTCCCCCATCAGGCTCTTCTCAGGGGGTCCCAGAAAATCACACCTAGTCAGTCAGTAAGCACAGCTTCTCATTACTTTTTGCTTCTTCCAGGAATTTCTAGCACTTCTAGAGTGAGATTTTGATGATGTCTCGACGCAGTCAGCGCCTGAGCCATCGTTACCATGTTGATGATGATGGAGGCAGCAGCAGCAGCAGCAGTGGAGGAAGTTCCCTGGTGGCTGGTCAGCACACTGCCTTCAAGGACAGTCCCTTAAGGTAAGCCACTCCACAGCGACCCTAGGTCATCTTCCAGATCACAACCACTCAGGGCAGCCAAGGGCCTGGCCAGCTTCCATGTGCACCTTTCTTTCCTGCCCCCATCTTTGGTGGAAACATCACTCTAGTGCTTTCTTTCCCCACAAATGCGAGAATTTCCTGTCCCCAGCACCGTCTCTTCCCCTTCTACCCCAACCTGGGCTGCTGCTGCCTTCACTCTCTGAGAACAGGAACTAGGGAGGGGTGACTTTGAGCATTGAGAGGGCCAGAAACTGAGGCTTAAAGCTGGGCAGGGAACAACCATCATGTGGCCCAGTACCCACGGTTTCTGGGGTGAGCTGCAGGGCCTAGCAAGAGCATAGGAAGCCATGGGGGTGATGGACCTGTGGGGGAGGAGACAGGTTCAGGTGGCTTTAGCTCCTCTTGTACCTCATCATGGTGGTTCCATTTGGAAAGAGGCCCTGCCTGGCCCATGGGAGCTGGGGATTTGTTCCAATGTTATAAAGGATTCATCTGTTGAAGGAATAAGAACAGAAGAGGGCTTTGGGGATCATTTCTTTTCATCCTAGAAGCTCCTTGAAAGTCTCTTCCTCCTCCAGGCCTTTCTCCCCCTGTTTTTCTCCTGCTTCATCTCCTTCACCCTCTTTCCTTTGCTCTTCATGCTTGGCGCCCCCCAGGACTCTGAAGAGGAAATCTGGCAGTGTGAAACGCCTCTCACCAGCCCCTCACCTGGGCCCTGCTTCCAATCCTCACACTACCTACTACAGTGAATCAGTGGTCAGCGAGTCCTACGTCAGGGGCCCCCGGGTCGCCTCGGTGGACAAAAGCTCCATCCTACAAGATCAGCTGGACAGCGATGTCTACTGGAGTGAACGTGGTGAGCTCTGGCCAGAGCTTGACAAACCCGAGGGCTTGGGCTGGGGAGAAGGAAGGAAGCTCCTCCCTGTCTTCTAAAGATTCCTAAGGAGGCTAGTGTCTGTTGGGAGTTACCTTACTCCTCCAGGTTGGCTCATCTCCCTGGATCCTCCCAGGTGGGAGATCCTTCCATTCTCCTGAAGCCCCTCAGTCCCATAGATGGCACTTTTCCAGATCTGGGTGACAATAACCATGCCTCCTAAGGCAGAAGGCCACCTGGTTTTGTGCAGCCAATGAGCTAAAAATCATCTTTACATGTTTCAGTAAAGTTCCATTACACTTAAAAACATAAAAAGTGTTCTTACCTCATACAGAAATAGGAAGGGGGCCGGATTTTGCCCTTGTGCAGAACTCCCTTGCTGCCCTAAACCACATGGGGGGGGGCTTCTGGGCTCAGACCCCCAAAGGGGTGGGAAGTCTGACTTCTGAAAAGTTCTGCCAGGTGTTCCACCTCTGGCAGCTGCTGTTGCTGGAAGCCTGAAGCTCCCTGCTTATCAGGCACCTCCATGCTCTGTGCAGGTGGGGACTTGGTGAGGAGGAGGAGAGGCCTGGGAGGTGCTGAGAACAGCAAGATCAATGGACTGAATGAGTTCAAAGTCACCTATGATATCTGTGGATCTTCCTCAGGATACTCCTCGGAGGATGACTCTG
The DNA here is from genome assembly GCF_028372415.1 of Notamacropus eugenii. Taxonomy (NCBI): domain Eukaryota; kingdom Metazoa; phylum Chordata; class Mammalia; order Diprotodontia; family Macropodidae; genus Notamacropus; species Notamacropus eugenii. Next base: position 296,167,782 of record NC_092874.1, on the reverse strand, counting down.
CAGGTAGGCAGCACTTCCTGCCTACTGGAACTCCATCCCCTGGACGCTGCCCCGTGTACTTTGAAGGGTGCCCCATCCAGGGGGGATGGGGAGAACATAGATTTCAGATAAAAGGAGAGAGAACTCTGCAGTCTGGCTCCAGGTGGGGGTTTGGAGGTTGGGAGGGCCCAAGCCTCAGCATGGTAATGGGGATGCCTGAGGCCCACTTGTGTCTCCTTCTGGGTGGCTCCTCATGTCTTCACTTTCCTGCAGGGCACACACTTATGGACCAGCCTGGCTCAGCATCCTCATTAAGGAATGCTGCCTCCCAAGTTGGCGCTTTCTTGTGGGTGGCCATCACTTTTCCAGGTGGGTTCTGGGAGTGTGTGGGCACACTGCCCAGGGCAGTCCCTGCTGTGGGCCCATAAGAGCTTCCTCATTCCTACGCTGGGGCACACCAGGCCTGGGTGCTAACCCTAGGACAGTGTGTGGAGACAGGCTTTTATGGCAGGATCCCCAGGCACAGCTAGAGAGCCTTGGGAGATTCAAGGAGCAGCTGCAGAGTGAGCAGGCTGGGAGCAAGCTAACTCTGGGATAGGAGGGCGAAGCCTTTGAACCCCTCTGCTGGGACTTTTACAGGTTGGCTCTTTGGCCTGTTCTACTGGTGGCTGGGCACTAACTGCTACCGCCTGACCACAGCTGCCTCCCTGCTGGACGTCTTTGTCTTAACCAGGTCAGTGAGGCTTCCCTGGGCTCTGCCAGAACCAAAGAACCCATGCTTGAAAAAGCTTCACCACGCTTGAGCTCAGTTCAGCTTTTGAGACTTTTGTGCCATGAATCTTATGACAGAAGGTCAGGTCAGGGTCAGGGGTGTGCTGGAATCAGCTGGAACCAGCTTGAACCTGCTCCTGAGTGTCAGCTACCAGTCAGGGCTCCTCTGGGTATCTAGACTGAAGAAGAAGATGGGACAAGTTGTGTGTGCCTTCACCTCCTTCAGAACTGCTTGTTAACCCTTCCCCAGCACATGCCAATCCCCATGAGCACAGGTGCTGCTCTATTCCTGAGTATCTTGGAGGAGCTGTCCCCTCAGTAGTTCCTGCCTCTCATCTCCACTGACTCTGGTGGCTTCACCTTGGCCAGTTGGAAAGTCCTGAGCTCCCAGGGGTTGTAGTCTCTTCCCAGTCCTTCGCGTAGCCAGGCCATCCTTACAGTTTCTCTGTGGGGGGTCATGTCCAGGTTTCCAGGCAGCCTCCAGGGCTGTGTCCAGGAGCCTGTAGAGCAGGGGTAGGGAACCTGCGCTCTCCAGGCCACATGTAGCCTTCTAGGTCCTGGGGTGCAACCTTTGGACTGAGGCCAAGTTTTACAGAACAAATCCTTTTCTTAAGGAGATTTGTTCTTGGAAGTCTAGATTCAGTCAAAGGGCCACCCTTGAGGACCTCAAGTGCCACATGTGATCTCCAGGCTGCAGGTTCCCTATCTAGCTCTGGATTCTTGGGGCCACAGGCTAGGCCCAGGGAGACTAGCCAACCTTGTCAGGGCTTACTCCTTCCAAGTCCCAATTTGACAAGCACTGAAATGATTTAGCCAAAAGAAGCCTGCCCAATTCACTAGCATATAAGCACATTCCTGAGAGCCCTGGGAGGGAGATGCCTTCCACCAGCCCTGTCACCTTTCATAACAACATTCACACATTTGACCAAGGTCAAATTTTCTCCTTCCACTTGACCTCGAGGGCTGTCCATAAAAGCCCAGAGCTCCCCACCGTAGCTGTCCCAGGGTGGGGGCACACCCTTTGTTGGTTTCCTCAGCAGCTCAGGGAGGGTCGCACAGGAATCTGGTGGGGAAGACCAGGCACTAATGTCTCCTCCTTCATCCCCATGAAATCCAGGAGCTTTTCAACTCTGAAGAAGTTGTTTCTGCTTCTCTTGATGCTGTTGCTTCTGGCTTCGCTGGCTTACGGTGAGCCTTGCTGAGTCCCCAGGGCACCCTGCCAGCCCAGACAGACAAGGGCTTGGGGGCAGAGCTGCTGAACGCAAGTCTGGAAGACAGAGCTTTGAAGGGGAGCCTTTAGCCTTTAGGGGAAAAGGGACCCAGGCCTTGTATGGGAAAGTTCTTGTGCCTGAAATGGGATAGACGGCCTGTGTCTCCTCCTCTTGATCCAATCCCACAAGCCTTTCTTGTGCATCTTCTGTATGCAGGCCTCCCAGACTCATGCTGCATGCCTACTATGACAGTGCTGGCTTTACATGGGTGTTTGATCTGCCCCCTCAGTGGTCACTGTCAAGGCACTTGAGGGTGGGGGAACTGGTAGAAGAGCTGAGTCCACAATGAATGGGTTAGCTGGGCAGGACACAGCCAATGCCAGCTCTGGAGGCCTTTGCCCCTTCTCACTGGGGAGAATGGACAGGGTGGTCCTCCCTGGATGGTCCCAAAAGAGCTGTACTCTGTTCAGGAACCATGACATCACTTACCCCCTACTATGAGATGAAGCCCAGCTTGGGAATGGTGACACCACAAGCTGTCAGTTACCAGGACCTCTATTCAGCTGGCATCTCCTGAAAGCACTCTGATCCTCCAGAAGAGACAGGGCTGTATGTGGACCAGGCTTGGGACCAGGAGGCAGGACTTCTCCATGTCCTCTCCCCAGCTGCTTCTTGTCCCTCATTTTTCTCATAATCCAAAAGTGTGTAATGACTCCTGAAAGGATCATGAGAGATGCCTTTCCTGAAGGGTCTTGCCTTCCAGATCATGGGGCCCATAATGCATGCACCTTCCTTGGGCCAGGGTCTGAGCCCATGTGGATGTGACACTGCCAGACACAGTCCAGGTGTAGGTCCTCATCCTGGACATGTTTCCCTTCTGGTGCCTCAGCCTCTGCCTTCATTAGCCTTTCCTCCCATGTGCTAGGTGCTTGGTATTTTTACCCCTATGGACTACAGACATTCCACCCTGCTATGCTGTCCTGGTGGGCAGCAAAGGGCAGCAACAGGAGAGAGGAGGTGTGGGAAGCAGGAGAATCCACCCCATATTTCCAGGTGAGTGCCTGGGTGAGTGCCAGGAACACTTTGTGCAGGACAGGCAGACAGTCTGCTCACAACCAAGTCTGTTCCAATCAACCCCAGAATCACTCAGTCCACTACCATTTCTTAAGTGTGGCCTACTGTGTGTCAGGCACTGTGCTAAGGGATGGGAATTCAAAGAAAGAATTCAAACCCAAACAAACAAGCCCACAGTCCCTGCCCTGAAGGAGTCCCCGAGTCATGAGGAAACAACTAGGTACAATGGAGATCTACCAGGACAGATGGGAGTGAAGCAGTAGAGGGAGTTGGCTATGCTGTTTCTTCTATGGCAGCCATACAGACTATTACCATACCATCTTTGAAGACAGTTCTGGCCTGGCAGGATCTTCCAGGTGGTGTCCTCTCCTAGCGCTGTCTTTGAAACAGCTCTGCAGCACTATGAGGCATCAGAGGAGGGGGAAGCAGGATTAGCCAGAGGAAGCTGCTTTTGTTTCCATTTTGTAATGAACAAAAGTCTGTTTTATTTCCCTTCTCCCTCTCCCACCCATTCAGAAAAATGAAAAGCAAACCACTTGTAACAAATGTGCAGAGTTAAGCAAACCAGTCCCTTTTTGGCCATGTCTAAAAGATCTATGTCTCCTTCTGCCTCCTCAGGCCATCTCTCTGTCAGAAGTTGGGTCATTTTCCAGAAAAGTACTTGGTCACTGCATCGATCAGAGTTCTAAAGTCTTTCAAAGTTGCTTCTTTGTGGTTCTTCTCACTCTGCTCTGCACCAGTTCATACAAAGTCTTCTCAGGTTTCTCTCAATACCACCTATTTCATTGTTTCTTAGAGCACGGTTGTATTCAATCCTTACACCATAATTTATTCAGCTCTTGCCCAGTTCGGGGGCAAGCCAGTAGTTTCCATTTCTTTGTCTTTGCTGTTTGGGTGCCAAGTGTGTGTCATGCAGAAGATAGGTCATTCATCTCAGTGGTGACAGTCTCTTCTTAATGGTCTGTGCTGTGGGTCAAGAGATGAGAATATAAATCCAGGCTATAATGAAGCCTTCATTTAGTAACCTCGATTTATCCATGGATTTCCATCTCCAAATTCATCAATCTTTGCACCAGGGCCACTCACAAGCAGCATTAGGAGACTCTCTCACCTTGGATATGCAGATCCCTGGGGAGCCAGGGTCAGAAAACCTGGGCTCAAGTTTGAGCTTTGCCACTTGCTAGCTTTGGGACCTGGGGCAGTTCAATGCCAACCTCTCAAGACTCAGCCTCCCGCGTTCCCCTGCTGCCTTCAACTGAAATCATAGTTGCCTCCCCCAAAAGGCCTTCCCTAACACCTTGTCACACAGTGAAGTGATTCTGGGGGGGTCTCCAGAAATTGGTAGCAGAGCCCAGACTATCAGAGTTGATCAAGCTGGGAAGACTTGAAGGCTGTGTGCAGATCCTGGTGTCTGCCCACCAGAAGCTTGGCCACCAGGTGATTGGATTTGGGGAGTCATGATGACTTGGGAAGCAGATAAAAAGACCAAACAACCTTTGCCTTCTGCAGCCACCTTCTGTTTGTGGACAGAGGTCAGGGGACCTCAGAGAAGGACAAAGAGTACTTGGTCTCCCTCAGTCCTCACACAGTCCAACCACAGTCTAAGTGGTTGACATTATTCCTGTGCAATCTGAGGGGTGACATGGAGTGGTGGGATAAAGGACATGGCTCTAGAAACAGCAACAGATGAGGTGCTGGATGTCAGATTCACAATGAGGTCCACGATTTTGGACACAGCCAGTGTCAGAATTTGATTTGTCTGACTTCTCATGTCAGCTGCAAGGAGTTTTTTTTCAGATGTGGGGGGGAAAACAATCAGTGGAATGATCACTCACAGGCAGAAGAATTTGGAGGAGGCAAATCAGCCTCAAGGATTAGATTTCATCACATTTTTAAAGGCAACTTAAAAACCCCATAGTTGCTATTCCAAATGAGCATAAGGCAACAGAGGGCAAAGGAAGTCCAGGAGGAAGCTGAGAAGATCATTTTGTCCTTGTGACCCCAACACTCGGCATAGCCTGTTACACTTAGTGGGAGTGTATCAGTGTTTGTTGGCTGTCATTGTACTAAGTCCACAAAACAACGTGCAAGGGAAGAAGACACAACTATTATTTGTCAGTAAGAAAGTCCGCAGGCACAGGATACATGATCAGCACCAAAAGATGTCACAACGAAACCAAAGGACCATCTTCACGGAATGAGAAATGCTGGTTACACGAATCATTTCAGCATCAAGGACCAGATCAGTGACTGGGCCCCACAAAGGTCAAAATCGAGCAAGTTAGAAGAAAGGGGGACAAAAGGGGAAAAAACATACCGTACAGCTCCAACAGCTCCAGTCCTTCCTCTTCAGATGTGTCAACCACTCAGGCACGGCAAAAGGAACACTGACTCATAGCATCGTTTCCTAAGGATGTTTGACTGCTGCCCCAAAACATCACATTCCAGTGAGAAGGCCAGCAATCCTAGAGGCTGCCTCCCTCAGAGACCAGCGGCTCTTGGCAAGCAAAGAAACCAAAGGCAACGCTGGATCTGAAAATAGGCCACTGGCGCAAGAGAAGAAGAGGGTGGTGACTAAAGGATACAAACAGTGGCCCCGTGAAACGGCAAACATCAGGAAGGGCCCTCAGCCTCCCTCTTCAGCTCAGTCCTGAGAGTGGAGGCCTCCAAATTCTTGAGGCAGCTCCTTCCCCTCTCAGTGACTCACCTTGTTAGGAAGCTGTTCTTGCCTCTGAAATGTGCCACAACTTCTACCTTGCCAGGACAAGCAAAGCAACTCTAACCCCGTCCATGTCCACAAAGTCTGAAAACCGTTTTCATGTCTCCTCATCGTGTTGTGTGTTTCCAAAAGTTTTCTTGATATCATTGGTTTTTACTTAACCTACCTTTCCCAGTGTGTCTTCTCAGAAAGAGAAGCAGGGAATTTGGAAAAACCCTGCAAAGCTTGTGTGATCTACTAGTGAAAATCATTTTGAATTAGGTACATCTTTACACACACACACACACACACACACACACACACACACACACACACACACGCACACATCCCACTGACTTTGAAGACTTGTCTCTAGCTTTTGCTTTCATGTGACCCACCTTGCTCAGTGTATCCTTCCCATTTTGCCCTCCCACAGAGCCAGCCCTTAAGCAAAAGAATAAACCAAAAAGGGGAAGAAAAGTTCAGCAGAACACAGCAGGCGAGCCCAGCATTAGATGCAGGTTCCCTGCCAGTATTTCCCACCCTAGCCAGGACGGGAAGGGAAGAAGATCCTCATGGGTCATGTCTGTTCTTTCCATTTCCATGGTTGTCTGTGGTGCTTGTTTTCTTGTTCTCCTCATTCATTTATTCCACTTTTCCCCAGTTCATGTAAGTCTTCTAATTAAGCAGAGTTGTGGCTTCGTACAGCATAGTCAAATTTCCTTGTATCCATAAGCCACTCCTCTGTCAATGAGTTCTTTGCTACCAAAGAACTTTCTTAGTGGTTCAATAGGTATGGCACTGAATAAGTTAATTTAGGTAGTTTTATCATTTTTATGCTACTGGCTTGACCTACCCACGAGGAGTGAGTACATCTCCAACTGTTGAGATCTCTACGTATGAAGAATGTTTTGTAATTGTGTTCATATAGTTCCTGTGTGTGTCTTGGCAGGCAAACTCTCAGGTTGTATACAGTATACAATTGTATACAGTTATTTTCAATGGAATTTCTCTTTCTATCTCTTCCTGCTGGATTTTCTTGATTAATATATAGAAATGCTGATGGTTTTGATGGGCTTCCAACTTTCTTTAAGTAATTGTTTGAACTGGTTTTGTTTTAAACTGGTTTTTTAGATGACTCTCTAGGGTTCTCTTGGTAAACCATTGTATCATCTACCAAAAGAGATAGTTTTGGTTCCTCATTGCAGTTTTTTCCCTTCAGTTTCTTTTCTGCCTTATTGCTATATCTAGCAGTTGCTGTAACTGGTACAACACTGAATAGCAATGGTTGGCAATGGACTTTCTTCCTTTACCGTGATCTTACTGGGAAGGCTTATCCCCATTACATATCATGCTTGCTCTTGGTTTTAGTTAGATAATACTTATTTTAAAGAAGACTCCATTTATTCCTGTGCTTTCTAGTGTTTTTCAACAGGGATGAGGCATTTTGTCAAAAGCTTTGTCTGCACCTGTTGAAATCATATAAATTTGTTGTTTATGTTATTGATATAATCAGTTACATTTATAGTTTTCCTAATAATTGACCCAGGCCCAACTTCTTGGTATCAATCCAGCTTGGTCACAGTGTCACAATATATCTTTGTGATATATTCCTGTAATCTCCTTTCTTAGCATTTAATATTTTTCATCAATATTCATTAATGAAATTGATCTATAGTTCCCTCTCTTGGGGAGACGTGACTCTCCTTGGTTTGGGTATCAAGATTATATTTTTGTCATAGAAAGAATTTGATAAGATTCTATCTTTACCTGTTTTTCAAATAGTTTATTTAGTGTTGGAATTGATTACTTTTTAATCATTTGGAAAAATTTGATTTAGTCCTGGGGTTTTTTCTTAGAGAGATCATTTATAGCTTGTTTCGTTCCTTTTTCTAAGATGGGGTTATTTAAGGGCTCTGTTAAACAGGACTATTTACATTTGTAAAATTCATTTCATTTAGATTTTCATTTTTATTATTGGCATGTAGTTGGGCAACAAAGCTCCTAGTAATTACTTTTATTTTCTCTTCATAGATTGTAAATTCACTGTTTTCATTTTCTGATGTAATAATTTGGTTTTCTTTTGTAAAAATTAAATTAGCCAAGGATTTATCTATTTAATTGTTTTTCTCAAAGCTTATAGTTTTATTTATTAGTTCATTGGGGTTTTGTTCTTTCAATTTCGTTCATCTTTCTATCGATTCAAGATTTTAATTTTGGTGTTTAATTGGGAAGGGATTAATCTGTTGGTTTTCTAAATATTTTAGTAGCATGTCTAATTCTTTAATCTGTTTCTTTCTCTCTTTGATTGATGTAAGCATTTCAAAATATACATTTCCCTCTAAGTCCTGCATTGACTGCATCCCCAAAATTTAGTTATGTCATTGTCACCATGAAATTGTTAACCATCCATTCTTTAGGATCCATTCTGCAAGATCCATTCTTTTTCTCCAACTCCTCTATTTGTGTATCTTTCTGTTTCAAGCATATTTCTTGTAAATAACATATTGTTGGATTCTGGTTTCTAATCCATTCAACTGTATTCTTCCATTTTATGAGTGAGTTCATCCCATTCCCATTCACAGTTGTGTTCATTAAATGTATATTTTTTTCCATGCTATTCTTTTACACTCATCCTTTTGTTTTTTACTCTGTCCCTTCTTCAGTAATCTTTTGTTTCTGACCTTTGCCTCCCTTAATCTATCCCGTCATTCTTCCCTCCCCCTCACCTTTCTCTTAGACGCTTTTCCTCCTACTTCTCCTTGGGTAAAATGAATCTCTCCATCTAATTGTGTGTATATGTGTATTCTTCCCTCTTTCAACCAGTTCAGATGAGAATAAGGTTCGTGTTGCCTGTTCCCCTCTTCTGTCCCTCCCATTGTATAAACTCTTTCTAGTGCACCCCATTTATGAGATAACTTTCTCCATTCTTTCTCTCCTTCCCCACAACCTTCCAGTGCATTTCTCTTCTCCACCCTTCCATTCTTTTGAGATCCTCACAACATAATACAGTCATTCAGGTCGCTATCTATTTAGACTGCTTCTAGGACCCGTGGTGATCATAAAATTCTGAAGTGGTTACATGTATCATCTTGCCACACAAGGGATCTAAACAATTTGCCCTTTTTTAGTGACTTGTGATTTCTCACTCATGTTCACCTTATTATTCTTCTCCTGAGTTCTGTGTTTGAATGTCAAATTTTCTATTCTATTCTGGTCTTTTCATCAGGAATGCTTGAAAGTTCTCTATTTCACGAAGGGTCCTTATTCCCCTGTAGGACGATACACAGTTTTGCTGGGTAGTTTAATCTTATTGTGGGCTCTAATCCTAGATCTTTTCCACTCCAGAATATGATATCCCAAGCCCTGTACTCCTTTAATGTGGAAGCTTCTAAATCTCATGTGTCCTGACAGTACTGGATTATTTCTCTCTGGCTATTTGCAGAATTTTCTCCTTGACCTGGCAGTTCTGGATTTAGAACAGTTGCTGGGAGTTTTCATGTAGGGGTTTCTTTCAGGAAATGATTTGTGGTTTCAAGTTCTACTTTGCCCTCTGATTCTAACACATCTGGGCATTTTCCTTTGTTGAGCTCCTTTTTTGTTCCTGGCTTTTGGATAGACAAATGACTCTCCAATTCTCTCTCCTCAATCCATTTCTAGGTCATTGGAGTTTTGTATGAGATCCTATACATTTTCTCTTGAATTGATTTTATTTTTTGTTGTTGTCTCCTAGAGTTATTAGCTTCTATTTGCTCAGTTCTAATTTTTAAGGAATTCAGTATTTTTGTGCCTCTTTTACTAATTATTCATTCTTTTCTCATATCTTTCTTGTACCGCTTTTTAAAAATTTTTCCTCTTCCACTCTTAAAATCACTTTTTGTTCATTTTTATCTCATTCTTTAACTCTTCTAGGAATTCTTGTTCAACTCTTATCCAATCTACCCTTTTTCTTGGAGGATTTGCTTAAAGATATCTTCAAGTCATTGCCTTCTTCTGTCTTTCTGTCTTGAGCCATAGTAGCCCTTTGTGGTCAGGTTCAGTTTTGTTTACTCATTCTTCCAGCCTATTTCTTGACTATGAACTTGATGTTGGCATTGGGCTCAGCTCACCTCTGGGCTTTCTTAGTTCAGTCCGCAAACTTTCAGTGCTTCCATAGTGGTGATATCTGTTCACTGCTATTCTTGTCTGAGTTGTGCAAGTTCCTGACTCAGGTTTAGGTCTTCTGGCTTGCGGGTGCTGGAGTTTCTGTAGAATGTTATTGGACTCAGTCATTGTTAGCACACTTTGAGGTTCTGCAGGTTCAGAGGGACCGAACTTATTGACTCTTCTTGCGTCTGGGTCTCCTACCCGAGGTATCCCACTGCAGGACTAAAAGTGAACATTGAGCCCCCAGCTGTGCTCTGGGGCTCAGGTCCAGAACCTCTTTGCAGAACCCCTTTCTTGATCAGTGCTCAGCTAGGGCCTCGCTCACTCATAACTGCTCCTCTCAGCCCTACGTCTGTAGCCTAGAAGAGTCATTTGGCCCCCTTCATGCTCCCAGGATAGCCTGGGATCTGCTCCTGCTCAGGGATTCAGTTCTAGCCCTTTTACCATCCTTGGGCAATGAAATGCTTCCCACTGTCCTGGCTGCCATTATGTTGGGCTCCTGGCCAGCCCCCACCTCAGTGTCCACAGCTCTCTTATTTCTTAAGCTTCCCTGGGCTGGAGAAATGACGCACAGGGATGTTTTCTTGGCTTTCCTCATGAGAATGTGGTCTGGCACATTATCTAGATGGTTAGAGAGGAGGTGGGCTGGGCTCATCAAAAATGCCCACCCTCCCTCTGTTCTCTTGGTTCTGCCCCTGTGCTGTGTGGTTGGTGGGGAGGGGACCTTCTGCATGCTTAGCCTCCTTTGTACCTCTTGGGGAGGTCTCTGACCTGGCTTTTTGCCCTGAGCTCTCTCAGCTTCTTTGCCATTTCGACCCTGGTGACCCTGGCCCTCCCTCATCACTCTCCTGGCTCACTGCCGCAGTGTCCTGAGTGGCCTCCCTGCCTCCAGTCTGTTCTGCACTCTGCTCTCAAAGGAACTTTCCTTAAGAACAGAGCAGACCAAGTGACTTCCCTCCTCAGTCAATGGCAGGGCCTCCCCTTTGCCCCCCAGAGGAAAACAGCCCCACCCTGTCTTTCCAGCCTTAGCCTCATTGGTCTTCTGTACTCCTTTCACACTCGGTGACCCTACCCAAATGGCTGCCCCCATGCTGAGAATTCATTCTGGTGCTCTTTCTTCCAGTCAGCCTGTCAACCCACATGTATTTATTAAGCACTTCCTCAGTGCCGGGTCCCGGCCTAGGGGACACAGGTACACAAAATGAAACCATTCCCATTGACCAGGAACTTCCATTCTCAGGCGGAGACCAACAATGCTTACGTTTTTGTAAATAGCGTAAGTGTGAAATGAAGAAATCTGCCGACAGCAGTTAAACGACCTGGTGGCTTTTAATGTCCTTGTCTCCTCCATTCAAATGGAAGTTCTTCGTACACAAGAAAGGTTTCCTTCTTGGTCCTTGTGTTCTCAGCACTCAGCCCCACCTCGGGCACACAGTGGTGCTTAACAAATGCCCAGTGCTCCTTGTTCCTCCTCCTAAGAGACTTTTCATCTTTGTGTGTTTTCCTCCTTGTTCCCAAGGCTGAACAGCATGTCCTGTCCAAGGTTCATGCCCTAGAAAGGCGGCTGGAAACTCTGGCTTCTGAATACTCTGCACGTTGGCAGAAGGAGGCCATCAGGCTGGAGTTGCTGGAGCTGCAGGGGGCCAGTGGGAATGGAGGTGGAAAAAGCCTGAGCCACGAGGATATTTCAACTCTCCTGGAGGGCCTGATGAGCCAATGGGAACCCACCCTGAAGAAGGACTTCCGTAGGGACACCACTGCCCACATCCAGGTGAGGAGAACGCTCTGCTAAGAAGACCAGGTCGGCAAGCCCAGCTAGTGGAAGGCATAGAGGTCTTGAGGTGAGGCAGCACTCTGGGCTTGGCAGGACCTGCCAAGTTCTCTGGGTCTTGTTGAACGCCTGTCTCCTTTTTTGTGGTCTCCAGGAAGCACTCACCACCCTCAGGGCAGAACATCGGCAAGATTTGGATAATGTTCTAAAGAAGATTTCTCAGGCATCCCAGGTAATCCAGAAGCTCTGACGCTTCTGGAGGCAGAGACACAGGGGATGGAGGGCGGGGGGGGGGGGGGCACGGGGGGAGTGGGGCGAAGGGGTGGAGAGGGGGCAGAGACGTCTTGGGGGAGGTCACTTGTAGCTGGAAATGTTGGTGCTGCTGTCAGTAGACCTAACACTTGCTTACAGGTTTCTGGCCAGATTCCATACTTGTATGGGAGCATATTCGATTGACTCATTGTCCCTGAGAGCTCCTGTCTGAGGACTCTGGATCCCCTTGTCCGAAGGATAAGCAGAGAGCTTACTGATCTAAAGCAACCTAAGCCTCCTCCTGTAGCTCCTTTCTGGAACCCCTTTCCTGTACTGAGCACATCCATGCATGAAGACTAGGGAGGGATAAGATTGTCAATGAGAAGACTGTAACTCAACAGCTGAGTTTGAAACTCTTTTCAGGGACTGAGAAGTGACCTCACCACTCTAGGGAAAGTGGTTCATGCCTAATCTCAGCTGAGTTGGGGTCTCTGTCAGATGCCTCCTCTTGGTGGGATGATAAGAGAGGAGTCCAGTCTTTGAAAGGTCTAGCCCAAACTCAAGGTCAAGATTTCTGGAGCCCAACAGTTTGCAGAGACTCAGATCCTCCTTAGCAGACAGAGGGTCCACCCAGAGGAGACAATGAGTCCCCAGAGTGTGGTTTGGTGTTTTCATCAGTCTCATTGTGCCATCATCTTCCTTACAGGAGCTGGAAAGCTGGGTGCTCCAGCTAAAATCTGAATGGCAGAGGTAAGGCCCCAAACTAACTGGCAAAGAGAAGAGGAGGGAAGGAAGGCTAGAAAACTAGACCAGTGAAAGCACCACTGAGATTCTCTGGGGGGGTGTCAGTAGAGCCAGAATACTTGGGTTAGCATGTCCATAGGATTAATCCCAGCTGGTAAGGACCTCAGAGAGCAGATGAGGGTCCTGAGGCCTGGGAGGGAAATGACTTGCCCAGGGTCACACAGGGAGTAAATGTCAGGGAAGACTTGCACCCAGATCTCTGGTTCTGTTCTTTCCCTTTGATAGTGGTTCTGCTTGACTCTATCCTGTGTCACTAGCCAGTGGCTGCCCTTCCCTTTTCCTTTTGTCACTGTCTAGTTTGGCCCAAGAAGCCCTCCAGGAAAACATATTAAAGGCTATGGGTCCACTGGAGGCCCAGCTGGCTGGCCTGAGACAGGAACTGGTAGCCCTGAGCCAGAGACAGGCTGCAGTGGCAGAGGAAGTAGACCTTTGGCCACAGAAGATGGCAGCCCTGCGCAGTGATGTGAGTCCTCCAGTCCACCACTTAGACCACATGTGCCCCTCTCTCCAAGGTGGGCTGCCTGAGCATCTGCCCAGGGAGACCCAACCCTCTAAGGTGTCCACTGGGGTCCAATGAGATCTTTTTTGGTAGACCTGAAAGCAGTGGAAAAATGCCAGTCACTTGGTTCACAACCGTCCCTTCCCTGGCACCAGGAAGACATGCATAGGCTCTGAGCTCTCAGAGTCTTTCTAGACACCCCCTCCCCAGGTCCCCTGTCCCGGCCCTCTTTCTTCCTTACCTCTACTGTTTTGTGGATGGTCTCTGGTGGTTTCTAGGTGGAGTCTCAGTTCCCAGCCTGGATCAGTCAGTACCTTCTTCGAGACAAGGGCGCTAAGGCTGGGCTTCTTCAGCTGGAGGAGGTACAGGCCCAACTTCGGGACCTGGAGCACAGAATCCTCACTCAGGTGGCAGAAGGGCAGGTCAAATCTGCCAGTGAAGCTGCTGCCAGCCTGAGGCTGACCCTTCACAAGGAAGGAGTGACTGGGGTCACAGAGGAGGTGAGGCCTGCCCCATTCCCTGTCTGCCTGTCGGAGGTCATGGGTTTGCCCTGAGAGGAGCCTCCAGGGAAGGAAGGGGAAGCCCTGGCAGAGCAGGTAGCACACGTGGCCCTCTGGTGAAAGGGCTGGGCCAGTTCTGCAGGCAGCTAGGCCCATGAGTCCATCCATGCCTGTCTTTTAGGATGTGCACCAGATTGTGAATGAGGCCCTGAAGAGATACAGTGAAGACCGCATTGGGCTAGTGGATTATGCCCTGGAGTCCTCAGGTAGGTAGCCTGTAGAAAGCCAGAGGGCTGGGGACATGATGGTTGCCCATTAAGGGACAGCAGGAATTAAAAACTCATGATGCCCCTTATGGGACGGGGCAGTTGAAGGGCTGATGCCCTGGCAGTGACCCCTCATCTTCAGGACTACCTCTGTGTCCTGCCAGCCCTCAGCTGCCCCCACCTCACTTCTCTCCCTCTTGTTCTTTCAGGGGCCAGCATCATCAGTAGCCGCTGCTCAGAGACCTATGATACCAAGACGGCCCTTCTCAGTCTGTTTGGCATCCCCTTGTGGTACTATTTCCAGTCCCCAAGAGCCATCCTCCAGGTATGACAGAACAAAGGGCCCCCAGCTTGGCTCTCTGCCATCTCCCACCTTCTGTGGGGGCTGGGCTCTCAAGGTGGGAGGATTACACAATGGAAATCTATTCCATTGGCTGCCCACCTGACTTGTCACCTGACTTGTCTTCTGCCCACAGCCAGATGTTTACCCTGGCAACTGCTGGGCATTCCGGGGCCCCCAGGGCTTTGCTGTGGTTCGATTATCTGCCCGCATCCACCTCACTGCTGTCACCTTGGAGCATGTACCCAAAGCCCTGTCTCCCATCAGCAACATCCCTAGCGCCCCCAAGGATTTTGTCATCTTGGTGAGTATCTGAGCCTTGCAGCTCTCCATTCCAGTATGCCTGACAGCCATTTCTTAACAGCAGCATTGTGAGGTGAGGAATGGAAGGATGTGCCCATTTTACAGCTGGGATATTGAGGCTGGTCTCTGGACTCCACAACCAGCCCTTTCCCTGCTCCCCCTCTTCTTAGAGAGAAGCCAGAAGAGGACAGCTGACAGCAGTCAAGATTTCAATGCTGTCTCAGGGTCCTTTTATACAACTCCTTTATACATGGGTGCCTCCATGGCCAGGTGTCCCATGGGGGAGCTGAGTGGGGATGATGAGCACCATTCCCTACAGTCACCTCCTTAGGGCAGAGTTGGAATGTCCTCATAAGGAGGATGTGGGTGAAAAAAGTGGAGCCAGAGGAGAAGAAGAAACGTGTAGGGGAACAGGATGCTTCAGGACCTAAATACTGATAGATGAAGAAACTGAGGCACCTACAATTAAATTGTGTGTCCCAAGCCATTCAGCAGCTTAGGGGAAGAGGCAGAGAAGGAGGCCAGGGGCTTGGAGGGAAAAGGATCTGTCTACTGAGTTAGTGAGAGATGCTGGAAGGTGAGGGGACCAAAGAAGGAAACATCATGGTGGCTTTTGCTTTCTCCCCTTTACTCTCCCCAATGTATCCCCCCCTACACCCCCTTCCTCCTCCTCTTCCACCTCCTCCTCCACAACCTCCCCTTCCTTTGCCTCCCTGGATTGATCTGGATTCATGTCCTAACAGCATGACCTTTCCTCTAACCCCCTCCCATCCATCCATCCATCCATCCATCCATCCATCCATCCCTTCCCTTTGCTTTTCCTTCTCTGTAGGGGCTAAATGAAGATTCACAGTCGGAAGGGGTGGCCCTCGGGCACTTTACCTATGATAATGCTGGGGAGTCCATTCAGACCTTCCACTTTCAGGTATGGAGGGCTGGCCCCACAGTGTCCCAGGGAGGCTGGTGCTCTTGAAGGCTAGATCACCAGCCATGGGGATGCTGTGGCTTTGCTAGGAGCTGCAGTTTGAGCCAGGACCCCATGGTTCTGATAGCAACCTGAGGGATAACATTCAGCCACTGAAGAAGGCCTGGGGGGGACGGGCTCTGGGGTCAGGATGTCCACCAAGGGATCACGAGCCTTCCTGACCCCAGTCTCCTCTTCCCACAGGGCAACGACACAGCCCCATACCAGGTGGTCGAACTTCGGATCTTAAGCAACTGGGGTCACCCTGAGTACACCTGCATTTACCGCTTCCGGGTCCATGGGAAGCCTGCCAATTAGCCTCTCCCCCCCAGGGCCTTTCCCCTCTTTCCCCCTTCAGCCCCTCCCCTCCCCCAGCAAGCACTTCATCCTACTTTCTCGCCGTCTCCCACACTTCATCCCTTATGGCCACTGTGGCTTCTGGGAGAGATACAAGGTGGGAGCCTACCACCATGGAGCAGTTTGGCCCCACCCTGCCCTCTCTGATGGAGAGGAGATCACCAGCTCAGCTATTTGTTTCACTCCCCATCCTCTTGAGGGTCAGGTGGCCCAGCTCCCTACCAGGCCCTGCCTGCCCTCAGGAGGTGTATACACAGCTATGTATGATATGTTGAAGGTGTGAGTCAAGACATCATGAGGGCCTTATTATGCTCAGCAGCACTCAGAACCACAGCTTAGGCCACCTTAGCTTACCTTGCCCAAGAGTCTAGGTCAAAGAACTTGGTTTATTGAGGGCATGACAACTTGGGCAGTTCCAAAGGGCAGACTGGTAGACAGTCTGTCTTGGGCATGCCCCAGCAGGTGGCTAAAGCTCCCGTCCATGGTAGCATGCATAGTTCTCTTTACCATGGGGCATGATGGGGGCAGTCTTTGAAATCTGAAGTATCTGGGACTGGCCACAATTCCCTGGTGTTAAGTTTATTGGGATAGAGTTGGGGTTAGTTTTTTGGAGTTAAGGCTGGGATGGGAGGGGAAGGGCAAATTCTTTGGCCCTGCGGGCCCATTGTATTATGTATATAGATAGATATTTATATTTATACATAGATCTCTTTGTTCTTTGTTATCAGACAGAAAAGCTACAGGCTTCATTTCCGGCTTCCTCCCCCTGGGGCCCAGGGTGATATTCACTCCAGCTCCAGCTTGGGGTGGGGGGCAGGCTGTCAGGCACGGATCCTCACAGTGACATTGCCATCCTTCCTGCCTTTTACTGTAGGAGGGAAGGCAGGCCTTCACACCACAGGGCTGGCCACTGGTCCCTGAAGCAAGCAGGGGCACTCACTCATCTGCAGGCTTTGGGGGTCACCAGCAGACAGTGGCAGGCTGACCCTAGCTGGCCCTCAACCCAGTTTGCTCCCTCTGCTTCTGTTCGCTTACCAGGAAGCTGGCGTCTGAGCAGCCCTGCATAGGAACCTACAGATGGGGTCTTAGTTCTTCCCCATCACAAAGGCTACTGTTTAATTCTTTACTTTGATTTTTTAATCAACAAATTCTAATTTATGCCTATGCAAATATAAATTTTCTCTGGGATCTGTGGCTTCTCCTTGTCCACCTGTTGCTCTTGAGGCCAACTTGGAGTAGTGGGGAAAAGAAGGTGGTATTCTGGTAGAAACTCCCTGGTTAAAGGGTGGCTTCCTTGCTGCTGAGTGAGGCCTGGGAGGGATTGTCCTGGGCATCGAGAGGGAGCTAAGCCCAGGCCTGGGCTGGGAGAAGCAAAGCTGGGTAAGGGAACCAGAGGAGGCTTTCTCATTTCTGCCTGCTCCTTTAAAGCTCACCCAAGGCCTCTCCTGGTCTTAATCCTCCTCAGTGCGCCCAAATTGATGTTTTATACTTCCTTGTGTGTGTCTGCATATCCATACATAAACACACACCTATCCAGACAGACATTCCTCTGTGTGCCTGCTCCATCTTTCAGGAGCAGGACAGCTTTCTAAGGAAAAGAGCTTTGTGTCTGCCTTGGTCTCCCCCATAGCTAGCACAAGGCCTGCCACCCAGCAGACACTTTATCTGAGCATTGCTATTCACTTCAACTCAGGTGTAAAGAAAGAATATACTCTACAGCCTTCTCAACAAGGGGTCACCAGCATGCCTTTGACAGCTCCAGCAAGGTTTAAACACATCACAAACTGCCAGCCGTCCTCTTCCACTTTCAGACAGCTCAAGTTGTTGGGAAATTTGTCCTGAAATCAGGCTGAAATCTATCTTTGGGCATCTTCCACCCACTATTCCTCGTTCTTTCATCCTGGGTCAAGCAGAACACGCTAATCCCCCTTCCACATCACTTTTCAAATAGTAGCATTAGAGAGTGGCTACTGCGTGCCAGCCACTGTGCCGAGCACTTTACAAATATCTCCTTTGATCCACACAACAACCCTGTGAGGTAGGCACCATTTCTAGACCCATTTTGCAGATGAGGAAATGTAGGCACAGAGGTGAAATGACTTGTCCAGGGTCACACAGCTGGTAAGTATCTGAGGGAGAATTTGAACTTGGATCTTCCTGCTTCCAGGTGCAGAGTTCCATCTCCTGTGCCACCTGAAGACAGTTCTCATGGTCCTCTGACAGCTTCTCAAGGGCCTTACACCATGTTCTTGGAGCCCTTCATCCTTCTGTTCACCCTTCTCTGAATGCACCTCACCTTGGTCATTTCTTTCCCACACTGTGATGCTCAGGCCTGAACACTGCCCTCTGGCTGTGGTCTCCTCAGGACAGACTTGGGCTGACCTATTACTGACCCCCCTTCCTAGATCGTAGGCCTCTCCATGCCCCTCAGGAAGGCACTGGTCATTCCAACCATCAAGTTTAACTAGTGATTCACACAGACACTGCTATCCCCTAAAATCCCCAAATCCTTTAACAGGAGCCATGGCTGCATCACCCTCCCCCACTCATTGGTTTTTCTTTTCTAATTCTTGTTGAGGACTCTGCTTTTACCTCCACTGGATATTTTCATTTGGATAGAATCCTAAATTTTAGCTAGCTGAAACCTCCTCCATCCTATCAGTCATGTGACATCTCCACCCCTCCCTCCCAGCTCTAGCATTGGCACATTTGGACAAGCACACCTTGTGCTATTTCACTGAAGTCGTTGATAAAAATGCTGAACAAGCACGGAGAAAAGGGGAGATCCCTGGGGCAATCAGGACAATTCCCCTGAGACCTCCCAGGGAGCTGGCATCAGCTCATTAGCCAGCACTCGACAGGTAGGGCAATGTAACCCGTTAACCCTTTCCAAATCCACCTGTCATCTGAGATTCAGACTGTGCTAAAATCTGACTGCACTTTGCAGAATTGCTCTGATCCAAGCAAAGACTAGCAGCTCATCAGACACCATTTTACAAGGGATCTGGGATCTTGGCAGCGTAGGCAGGAAATGCACATTTTTATCCTGTGCAGTTCTGCCCTCCTGTCACGAAAACAAACTGCTTCGTGGACCAAAGGAGAGATAGTGCTCAGAGTCTGAAAAAGTGCTTGTTCAACTGAGGTTGGAAATGGCTTTCTTGATGGAGCAGTTCCCACCTGCTTGATGAACTCATGCACCTTATATAAAGCAGTGAATAGGAAGGGAGAGTTCAGGATTCTCTGTCCAGAGTCACTTGCCCATAATGTCTCATTGAGGCACAAAGCACAAATGGGGCAAGAACATAAAATCAGGGTTACCTAAGGGACATTTAGAATAGGCTGGAGCTCACCTTGAGATGGG